>NC_091820.1:37460000-38710000 GCF_041296235.1 Equus asinus
TAGATAGATCATCCAGACAGAAAGTCAACAAGGAAATAGAGGAATTAAATGAAAAACTAGACGAAACAGACTATATATATATATATATAGAGAGAGAGAGAGAGAGAGAGAGAACACTCCATCCAAAAACAGCAGAATAAACATTCTTCTCAAATGCACATGGGATATTCTTAAAGATAGACTGTATGTTGAGAAACATGGCAAGCATCAATAAGTTTAAGAAGAGTGAAATCATATCAAGCATCTTTTCTGACCACAATGCTACAAAACTAGAAATCAACCACAAAAAAAAAGATAAACTGGGAAAGTCACAAATATCCGGAGACTAAACAATGTGCTGCTGAAAAACATTTGAATCAATGAAGAAATCAAACGAGAAGTCAGAAAACATCTGGAAACAAATGAAAATGAAAATACACCATACCAACTCATATGGGATGCCGCAAAAGTGGTCCTAAGAGAGAAATTCATAGCAATAAAGGCCCACGTTAACAAGCAAGAAAAATCTCAAATAAGCAATCTTAAACTACACCTAAAAGAACTAGAAAAAGAAGAACAAACAAAGCCCAAAGTCAGGAGAAGGAGGAAATAATAAAAATTACAGCAGAAATAGGGGAAATTGATACCAAAAACACAGTAGAAAGGATTAATGAAACTAAGAGCTGGTTCTTTGAGAATGTAAACCAAATTGACTCATTAAGATAAAAAAAGTAAAGCCTCAAATAAATAAAAGTAGAAATGAAAGAGAAGAAATTACAATGGATAACAGAAATACAAAGGATTATAAGAGAATGCTATGAAAAACTATATGCCAACTAATTGGACAATCTAGAAGAAATGGATAAAATCTTAGACTCTTATAACCTCCCAAAACAAAATCAAGAAGAAATAGAGAATCTGAATAGACCTATCACAAGTAAAGTGATTAAAACAGTAATCAAAAACCTCCCCAAAAATAAAAGTGCAGGACCTGATGGCTTCTCCGGAGAATTCTACCAAACATTCAAAGAAGATTTATTACCTATCCTTCTCAAACTATTCCAAAATTGAAGAAGACAGAATGCTTCCTAATACATTTTATGAGGCCGACGTCACCCTGATCCCAAACCAAAAGTGGACAATGCAAAGAAAGAAAATTACAGGCCAATATCACTGATTAACATATCTGCAAAAATCCTCAACAAAATATTGGCAAACCAAATACAGCAATACATTAAAAGGATCATACGCCATGATCAAGTGAGATTTATACCAGGGATGCAGGGATGGTTCAACATCCACAAATCAATCAATGTGATACACCACAGTAACAGAATGAGGAACAAAAATCACATGATCATCTCAATAGATGCAGATAAAGCATTTGACAACATCTAACATCCATTTATGATAACAAGTCTCAATAAAACAGGTATAGAAGGAAAGTACCTCAACATAACAAAGGCCATATATGACAAACCCACAGCCAACATCATACTTGACAGTGAAAAAATGATAGTGATCCCTCTGAGAAAGAAAAAAGACAAGGGTGCCTGCTCTCATCACTCCTATTCAACATAGTCTGGAGGTTTTGACCAGAGCAACTAGACGAGCAAAATAGATAGCAGGTATCCAAATTGGAAAGGAAGAAGTGAAACTCTCACTGTTTGCAGATGAAAACCTAAAAAATCCATAAGAAAACTATTAGAAAAAATCAATAACTACAGCAAAGATGCAGGGTACCAAATCAACTTACAAAAATGAGTTGCATTTCTATACACTAATAACTAACTTGCAGAAAGAGAACTCAAGAATACAATCTCATTTACAATCGCAAGAAAAAGAATAAAATATCTATGTATAAATTTAACCAAGGAGATGAAAGTTCTATACACTGAAAACTATAAGACATTATTGAAAGAAATTGAAGAAGAGATAAGGAAACAGAAAGATATTCAATGCTCACAGATTGGAAACATTAACAGAGTTAAAATGTTCATATTATATAAAGCAATCCACAGATTCATTGCAATCCCAATCAGAATCCCCATGACATTCTTCACAGAAATAGAACAAAGAATCCTAAAATTTATATGGAACAACAAAAGACCCCAAATAGCAAAAGCAATCCTGAGAAAAAAGAACAAAGCTGGAGACATCACAATCCCTGACTTCAAAATATACTACAAAGCTATAGTGACAAAATAGCATGATACTGTCACAAAAACAGACACACAGATCAATGGACCATAATTGAAAGCCCAGAAATAAAAGCACCATCTATGTACAGCTAATCTTTGACAAAAGAGCCAAGAACATACAATGGAGAAAATCTCTTCAATAAACTGTGTTGGGAAAACTGGACAGCCACATGCAAAAGAATAAAAGTAAAGGGCCAGCCTCATGGTCTAGTGATTAAGTTCATGTGTTCT
Source organism: Equus asinus (assembly GCF_041296235.1). Lineage (NCBI taxonomy): Eukaryota > Metazoa > Chordata > Mammalia > Perissodactyla > Equidae > Equus > Equus asinus. Next base: position 37,462,412 of record NC_091820.1, read on the forward strand.
TCTTCGGCAGCGCAGGGTTTGCAGGTTCAGATCCCTGTGTGGACCTATCACCACTTGTCAAGCCACACTGTGGCAGCATCCCACATAAAATAGAGGAAGGTTGGCACAAATATTATCTCAGCAGCAATCTTCCTTAAGCAAAGAGAGGAAGATTGGTGATATATGTTAGCTCAGGCCCAATCTTCCTCACGCACAAAAAAAGGAATGAAAGTAGACTATTATCTTACACTCACTATAAAAATGTACTCAAAATGGATTAAAGACTTGGATGTAAGACCTAGAACAATAAAACATCTAGAAGAAAATATAGATAGTATACTCTTTGACATCAGTAGTAGCAGCATCATTTCAAATACTATGTCTCCTCAGGCAAGGGGAACAAAGGAAAAAATAAATGAATGGGACTACATCAGGCTAAAAATCTTCTTCAAGGCAAAGGAAACCATGAACAAAACGAAAAGACAATCCACCAACTGGGAGAACATATTTGCAAATCATATATCTGACAAGTGCTAAAATATATAAAGCACTTGGGGCTGGCCCAGTGATGCAATGGTTAAGTGCACACGTTCCACTTTGGCGGCCCGGGGTTCACCAGTTTGGATCCCGGGTGCGGACGTGGCACCACTTGGCACACCATGCTGTGGTAGGCATCCCACATATAAAGTAGAGGAAGATGGGCATGGATGTTAGCTCAGGGCCAGTCTTCCTCAGCAAAAAGAGGAGGATTGGCAGCAGTTAGCTCAGGGCTAATCTTCCTCAAATAAATAAATAAAATAAAATATATAAAGAACTCATACAACTCAATAACAAAAAAACAAACAACCTAATCAAAAAATGGGCAGAAGATACAAACAGACATTCTTCCAAAGAAGAAATACAGATGGCCAACAGGCATATGAAAAGATGTTCAATGTCACTAATTATTAGGGAAATGCAAATCAAAACTACAATGAGATATCACCTTATACCTGTCAGAATGGGTACAATTAACAAGACAAAAAAATAACAAATGTTGGAAAGGATGTGGAGAAAAGGGAACCCTCATACACTGCTGGTGGGAATGCAAACTGGTGCTACCACTGTGGAAAACAGTATGGAGATTTCTCAAAGAATTAAAAATAGAAATACCATATGATCCAGCTATCCTACTGTGGGGTATTTATCCAAAGAACAGGAAATCAACCATTCAAAGACATTTGTGCACCCCTATGTTCATTGCAGCATTATTCACAATAGCCAAGACATGGAAGCAAACCAAGTGCTCATCAACTGATGAATAGATAAAGATGTGGTGTGTATATAGATATATATATATATCTATATACACACACACAATGGAATACTACTCAGCTATAAAAAAAAGACAAAATCGTCTCATTTGCAACAACGTGGATGGACCATGAGGGTATTATGTTAAGCAAAATAAGCCAGACAAAGACAAACACCATGTGATTTCACTCATATGTGGAAGAGAAGTAAACACATGGATAAAGGCACAGATTAGTGGTTACCATAGGGGAAGGGGGTGGTGGGTGGGAAAAAGGGGAAAAGCAGCACATATGTATGGTGATGGATAAAAATTAGACTATTGGTGGTGAGCATAATGCAGTCTATACAGAAACTGATATATAATGATATACACGTGAAATTTCACAATGTTATAAACCAGTATTATCTCAATAAAATAGTACTGAAAAAAAAGAAATAATAGCTGAGAACCTCCCAAACCTTGGGAGAGACTTCTACATCCATATAAAGCTAATAGATCACCCCATTATCTCAATTCAAATGACCTTCTCCAAGGCACATTATAACAAATCTATCAAAAACTAAAAACAAAGAAAGAATTCTATAAGCAGCAAGGGAAAGAAAGATTGTACCCTGCAAAGAAATCCCCTTTGGGCTATCAGTGTATTTATCAGCAAAAACCATACAGGCCAGGAAAGAATGGAATGATATATTCAATATGTTGAAAGATAAAAATTGCCAGTCAAGAATATTCTATCCAGCAAAGTTATCCTTCATAAATGAAAGAAAAATAAAGACATTCCCAGAAAAACAAAAGCTGAGGGAGTTCATCACCACTACGACTGCCTTATAAGAAACGCTTAAAGGAGTTCTTCAAACTGAAATGAAAGACACTAATTAGGAACATAAAAACATACAAAAATATAGAACAAACTGGTAAAAGTAAATATACAGTCAGATTTAGAAAACTCTAATTCTGTAATATGATGCTGTGTTAGTCACTTATTTATAGTATTCAAGTAAAACAACATTAAAAATAACTATAGCTACATAATTTGCTAATGAATACACAATATGAACACAGGTAAAGTGTGACCTCAAAAATGTAAAAGAGGAGGGAACAAAAGGGTTGAGCTTTTCTATGCAATCAAAGTTAAGTTGCTATCAGCTTAAAATGGGCTGTTGTATCTATAAGATGTTTTATGTAAGCCTCATGGTAACCACAAAACAAAACTTATAGTAGATGTAAAAAAATAAAGAGAGGGGAATCAGAGCATACCAACAAGTAAAATAACCAATTTACAAAGGTAGGCAGAAAGAGAGAAAAAAAGGAGCAATGGAACTACAAGACAGCTAGAAAGCAATTAATAAGATGGCAATTAGGAAGTTCTTATCTATCAATAATTACTCTAAATGTAAATGGATTGAGTTCTCCAATCAAAAGGCACAGAGTGGCTGGATGGATAAAAAAACAAGACCCAACTTTATGCTGCCTAAAAGAGACTCACTTCATACTTAAGGACATACATTGGCTCAAAGTGAAGGGATGGAAAAAGATATTCAGTCAAAGTGGACACCAAAAGAAAGCAGGGGTAGCTATACTTATATTAGACAAATAGACTTTAAGCCAAAAAAGTAATGAGACACAGATAGTCATTATATAATGTTAAAGGGGTCATTTCATCAATAAAATATAACAATTATAAATATATAAGCACCCCAAATTGGAACACCTCAATATATTGAGCAAATACTAACAGATCTGATGGGAAAAGTAGACAACAATAGAGTCATAGTAGGGGTCTTCAGTACCTCACTTTCAGCAATAGATAGATCATACAGGCAGAAAATCAACGAGGAGACATTGGACTTGAACCATATTTTAGACCAAACGGACCTAAGAGACATATATAAAACATTCCATCCAACAGGAGCAGAATGCACACTCTTTTCAAGAGCACATAGAATATTCTCCAGGATATATTATATGATAGGCTACAAAAAAAGTCTTAGCAAATTTCAAAAGATTGAAATCAGACCTAGTATCTTTTCTGACCACAATGATATGAAGCCAGAAATCAACAACAAAATTAAAGTTGGGAAATCTACAAATATGTGGAAACTAAAGAACACACAAACAACCAATGGGTCAAAAAATAAATTAAAAGGGAAGTAAAAAATAACTTGAAACAATGAAAATGGAAACACAACATATTAAAATATATGGGATACTGTAAAAGCAGTTCTTAGAGGGAAGTTTATAGCAATAAGTACATATATTAGGGGAAAAGAAAGATCTCAAATAAACTACCTAACTTTGCACTTCAAGGAACTAGAAAAAGAACAACAAACTAAGCCCAAAGTTATCAGAAGGAGGGAAATAATAGTAATCAGAGTGGAAATAAATAAGATAAAGACCATAAAAAAACAGAAAAAGTAAACAAAACTAAGAGCTGGTTTATTGAAAACTTAACTAAAATTGACAAACAATTAGCTAGGCAAACAAAGAAAAAAAGAGAGAAGGCTCAAATAAATAAAATCAGAAAGAAAACAGGAGACATTATAACTGATACCACAGAAATATGTAGGATCATAAGAGACTACATAGAACAATTATATGCTAACACATTGGATAACCTAGAAGAAATGGATAAATTCCTAGAAATGTACAAACTATCAAAATTGAATCAGGGAGAAATAAAAAATTGGAACACACTAATAATGAGTAAGGAAATTGAATCAGTAATAAAAAATCTTCCAACACAGAAATGCCCAGAACCACATAGTTTTACTGGTGAATTCTATCAAACATTTAAAGAAGAATTAACACCAATACTTCTCACTTTAAAAAAATTGAAGAGGTAAGAAGACACCTAAATTCATTTTACAAGACCAGCATTACCCAGATATCAAAGCCAGTTAAGGACACTGCAAGAAAAGAAAACTATGGAATAATATACCTGATAATTATAGATGCAAAAATTCTTAGCAAAATATTAGCAAACCAAAGTCACCAACATATTAAAAGGATCATAAAAGTGTAACTTATCCCTGAGATGCAAGGATAGTTCAATGTATGCAATTCAATAAATGTGATATGCCACATAATACAATGAAAGATAAAACTCACATGGTCATCTCAATAGATGCAGAAAAAGCAACTGATAAAATAGAGCATTCTTGCATGATAAAAACCCTAAAAAATGAATTTAGAAGGAACATACCTCAACACAATAAAGACCATATATGACAAACCCACAGCTAACATGATACTCAGTATTGAAAAGTTGAAAGCTTTTCCTGTAAGGTCAGGAATAAAACAAGGGTCCCTATGCTCACCGCTCTTAATTCAGCTTAGTACTGGAAGTCCTAACCAGAGCAATTAGGTAAGACAAATAGCTAAAAGGCCTCCAAATCAAAAAGGAAAAAGTAAATTTGTCTTTGTTTGCAGATGATATAATCTCATAGGTAGAAAATTCTAAAGTCTCAGCCAAAACACTGTTGGAACTAATCAATGAATTCAGTAAAGTTGCAGGATATAAAATCAACATATATAATCAGTTGCATTTCTATACTCTAACAACTAAATATCTGAAAAAGTAATAAATAAAACTATCCCATTTATAATAGTATCAAAAAGAATAAAATGCTTAGGAATAAATTTAACCAAGGAAATGAAAGATCTGTACAGTGAAAACTACAAGACTTTGATGAAAGAAACTAAAGAAGATACAAATGAATGGAAAGTCATCCTATGTTTATGGACCAAAATATTTAATATTTTAAAATGTCCATATTACCCAAATCCATCTGTAAATTCAATGCAATCCCTATCAAAATTGCAATGGCATCTTTCCCAGAAATAGGAAAAACAATTCTAAAATTTGTGTTGGAACTACAAAAGACCCCAAATAGCCAAAGCAATCCTGAGAAAGAAGAACAAAACTGGAGCCATCACACTTCCTGATTTCAAACTATATTACAAAGCTATAGTAATCAAAACAGTATGGTACTCACATAAAAATAGGCATATAAACCAATGAAACAGAATCAACAGCCCAGAAATAAACTATTATTTGACAAGGGAGCCAAGAATACTCAATGGAGAAAGGATAGTCTCAACAATTGGTGTTTGGAAAACTGCATAACTACATGCAGAAAAATGAAATTGGACCCCTATCTGACACCACTCACAGAAATTAACTCAACATGGATTAAGGACTTACATATTAGACCTAAAAATGTAAAACTCCTAGAAGAAAACATAAGGAAGAAGCTCCTTGACATCAGTGTTGGAAGGATCTTTTTGGCTATGATACCAGAAGTACAAACAACAAAAGCAAAAATCAACAAGTGGATGGGCCGGCCCTGTGGCTGAGTGGTTAAAGTTCCATGTGCTCCACTTTGGTGGCCCGAAGTTGGCAGGTTCAGATCCCAGGTGCAGACAAACTCCACTCATCAGCCATGCTGTGGAGGCATCCCACATACAAATTAGAGGAAGATTGGCATGGATGTTAGCTCAGGAATAATCTTCCTTAAGCAAAAAAAGAGGAGGATTGGAAACCAATGCTAGCTCAGGGCAAATCTTCCTCAAAAAAACCCAAAATCAACAAGTGGAACTACATCAAACTTAAATGCTTCTGCAGAGCAAACCAATCAAAAAAATAAAAATGTAACCTACAGAATGGGTGGAACTATTTGCAAAGAATATATTGGATTAGGAGTTACTATCTTAAATATATAAAGAACTCATACAACTGAATAACAGAAAACGAACAATCAAATGTAAAAATGAGCAGAGAAAACAAATAGACATTTTTCTAGAGAAGACATCCAAATGGCCAACAGGTACCTGAAAAGATGCTCAACCTCACTAATCATCAGAGAAATGCAAATCAAATCCACAATGAGAAATAACTTAAGCCTGTTAGACTGGCTATCATCAAAAAGACAAAAGATAAGTTTTAGCAAGGATGTAGAGAAAAGGAAACTCTAGTGCACTGTTGCTGGGAGTGTAAATTGGTATAGCCATTATGGAAAACAGTATGGAATTTCCTCAAAAAATTAAAAATACAGCTACCATACAATCCAGAAGTGCCACTTCTGGATATATATCCAAAGGAAATAAAAACAGAATATCAAAAAGATATCTGCACTCCCATGTTTATTGCAGCATTATTCACAATAGCCAAGACGTGGAAACAACCTAAGTTTCTGTCAGTGGTGAATAAGTAAAGAAATTGTGGTGTATATATATATACAAAGGAATATTATTTAGCCATGAAGAAGAAGGAAATCCTACCATTTGTGTCAACAAGGATGGACCTTCAAGGCATTATGCTAAGTGAGATAAATCAGGCAGAGAAAAACAAATACTGTATGATATCACTTATATGTGGAGTCTAAAAAAGCCAAATTTGTAGCAACATAGTGTAGAATGCTGGTTACCAGGAGCTGGGGGCTGGAGGAATTGGAGAGATGTTGTTAATGTATACCAACTTGCAACTAGAAGATGAATAGGTTCTGGAGATCTAATGCACAGCATAGTGGTTATAACCAAAAATACTCAACGTTGCTAAGAGACTAGATCTTAAATGTTCTCACAGCAAAAAATAAATGATAGTTATGTGACATGATAGAAGTGTTAGCTAACACTACAGTGTTAATCATATTTTAATATATAAATATATCAAATAAACACATCATACACCTTAAACTTATAGAATGTTATGTATCAATTATTTATCAATAAAAAAGTAAAGGAATGAAGACAGATACACCATGCTAATACTAATTAAGACGTGCCTGTATTAACTATATTCATTTCAGACAAATCAGACTTCAGAGCAAGGAAATTTTCAAGGAAAAAGAAGGGCACTACATAATGATAAACAGATTAATTTTCCAAGAAGACATAACAATCCTTAATTTATATGTGCCTGACAACAAAACATCAAAGTAAGTGATGCCAAAACTGATAGACCTATGTAAAGAAATAGATGACTCCACTATTACAGTTGGAGACTTCAATACTACTCTATCAGTAATTGACAGATCCGGCAGGCAGCAAATCAGTAAGTACATTGATGATCTCAACAGGATCACCAACCAGTTGGATCTAATTGACAATTATAGAACATTTCATCTTACAACCACAAAATACACATTCTCCTCAAGCTCACATGGAACATTACCAAGATAGATCACATTCTGGGCCATAAAACACACTTTAAAAAATATAAAATAACAGGAAATAGACAAAGTATGTTCTCATATCACAGTGGAATTAATGACAGAAGGATAGCTGGAAAATCCCAATGTACTTGAAGGTTAAAAAACACATGTCTAAATAACACATGGACCAAATAGGAAGTCTAAAGAGAACTTTAAAATATTTTAAACTAAATGAAAATGAAAAACCAACTCATAAAATTTATGGGATGCAGTAAAAGCAGTGTTTAGAGGGAAATTCATAGCACTGACTGCAGCTATTAGAAGAGAAAAAAGATGCAAAATCAATAATCTGAGCTTTCACCTTAGCAATATACGCCTAAAGCAAGCAGACAAAAATAAATGATAAACCTTAAAGCAGAAATCAATGAAATTAAGGAAAGCGATGTCAGTAAGAGTGAAGTATGAAGCCCTGGATCCTCCTTCCCCTGACAAACACACCAATTTAGCAACAATTTACAGACAAATTCCCTTTGTGAGAAATGCAGAAACTAATTAAGAGCTCCTGTACCCTGGACAAATGCAAAACCAATTTCGCAGAAGCTGGAAAAGATCTGGAATGCCCTCTTGCTGGAATAACTGCACTGGGCATAGCAGCATACAATCAGAAAGAGACCCTCTGACTTTCAGCTTCTCCTCAGGGATGGAGGGATTGGTTCATGCATCCAATGCTGCAACTGTTCTGAGGGGGATCCCCAGAGAACTGGCTTCTGTCTTGGCAGTCTTGGAGCTCTGGCAGTTCTGGCACAGTCTAGCCATCTGAGAGAGAACAAAGATGATGGTTTAGACTGGTACCCACCATAGATTCTCATCCATTCACAGAGTGAACAGACAAAAGTCCCAGCATTCAGCTTCCCACTGAGGAGGCAAAGAGATGATCTGTCTGTCCAATTCCTCAACTTCTCTGGGCCTTCCCAAAGAACTGGTATCTGATTTGCCAGTCTTAGAGCTCTAATGAGTCTGACACAGTCTGGCCATCTGAGGGAGAACAGAGATGGCAGCTTGGGCTGGCAAATGCCATATACACTCCCCACAACTCAACACAGAGCAAATGGATGAAAAATCTTAGCTCTCAGCTTCCACCTAGGGAGGGAAAGAGTTTGTAGAGACACCCAAAATCTCTGACTGGCTTGATTTGGTGGAGTCTTCTCCCACTGAGGCCAATTTGTGTAGACTGGAAGAGAACCTGCTTTGTCTAATGCACAGACACCAATACATAGAGTCAAAAAAAATGAGGCAAAATTGTTCCAAACAAAGCAACAAAATAAATCTCCATAAAGCAACCCTAATGAAATGGAGTTGTATGGTTTATCTCAAAGAGAATTCAAAATGACTGTCATAAAGATGCTCACTAGAGTCAAGAGAATTGTGCAGGGACAAAGTGAGAATTTCGACAGAGATAAAAATATAAAAATATATAAAGCAGAAATTATGAATCCAAGAACACAATAAGTGAAAAGAAAAATTCACTGGAGGGGTTCAATAGCAGCCTTAGATCAAGCAGAAGAAAGGATCAATGGTCTTGAAGACAAGCCATTGGAAATAACTCAGAAAGACGTATGTGACACCATAAAGCAAACCAATCTATGTGCTATGAATTTCCCAGAAGAAGAGAGAGAGAAAGGACCATAAACCATACTTAAAGAAATAATGACTGAAAACTTCAAGAATCATGGAAAGAAGATGAACTTCTGGATCCAAGAAGTCCCAGTAATACCAAAATATCTGAATCTAAAGAAATTCACACTGACATACATCATAATTAAATTGTCAAAAGACAAAGACAGAATTTTGAAAGCAGCAAGAGAAATACGACTTGTCACAAGCAAGGCAAAAATCTATAAGACTATCAGTGGAATTTTCAGCAGAAACTTTACAGAATAGGAGTGGGATGATATATTCAAAGCGCTGAGAGAAAAACAAACCTACCAACCAAGAATACTATACCCATAAAACTGTCCTTCAAAAATGAAGGAGAAATACTTTCCCAGACAAACAAAAGTTCAGAGAGTTCATCACCACCAGACCTGCCTTACAAGAATTGTTAAAGGGAGTTATTCAAGTTGAAACAAAAGGACACTAAACAGCATGTTAACATAAGAAAGTGTGAAACTTGTTGGTAAAAGTAAACATATAGACAAATACAGAAAACTGTACTACTGTAATGGTGGTGGGTAAATCACTTTTAATTCTACATAAAAGTTAAAAGATAAAAGTATTAAAATTAACTATAACTAAAAAAATGTTAAAAGATATATAATATGAATAGATATAAATTGTACCAACAATAACATAAAGTGTGTGGGTGGAGTTTGAGCGTAGGGTTTTTTAGTGTGATTGAAATTAAGTTGTGATCTATATTAAAATGGACTGTTACATGGGGCCAGCCCCATGGCTGAGTGGTTAAGTTCACATGCTCTTCTTCGGTGGCCCAGGGTTTCACCAGTTCGGCTCCTAGGGGCGGACATAGCACTGCTCATCAGGTCATGCTGAGATGGCGTCCCACAACCAGATGACCTGCAAGTAGAATACACAACTATGTACTGGGGGGGCTTTGGGGAGAAGAAGAAGAAGGAAAAAAAAAAGAAGATTGGCAACAGATATTAGCTGAGGTGCCAATCTTTAAAAAAAAATAGACTGTTATAACTGTAAGTATTTTACGTAGGCCCCATGGTAACCACAAAAAAACACCTGTAAAGGTAACACAAAATAAAAAGAGAAAGTAATCAAAACATATCGATACAAAAAAGATCAAGAAAACACAAAGGAAGGCAGCAAGAGAGGAATAGACAGACAAAAGAACTATAAGACAAAGAAAATAATTAACAAAACAGTGTAATAAATTCTTCCTATTCAATAATTATTATTATAGATTGATTGTAGCCCCCCCTAAAAATCATATGTTGAAATCTCTTCTCCAGTGTGATGGTGTTTGGAGATGAGGCCTTGGGAGGGGTAATTACATCATGAAGGTGGAGCCCTCCTGAATGGGATTTAGTGCCCTTATAAGAAGAGGCCAGAGAACTAGCTTGCTCTCTTTTCTCCACATGAGGATACAACAAGAAGTTGGTAGTCTGCAACATGGAAGATGACTCTCACCAAACTGACCATGCTGACATCCTGATCTTGAACTTCTAGCCTCCAGACAGCAAGAAAGAAATTTCTATTGTTTATAACCCATTTTATTTATAGTACTTTGTTAGAGCAACCCAAAATAAGAAAGACAATTACTTTTAATGTAAATGGATTAAGCCGTACAATCAAAAGACATGGAGTGACTGAACAGATTTTAAAAACATGACCTTAATAAGATAAAACAGGACTAAAAAAAAGATTATAAAAAAGACTACCCAACTATATGCTGTCTGCAGGAAACTCAGTTTAGATTTAAGGACACACATAGGCTTAAAGTGAAGAGATAGAAAAAGTTATTCCATGCCAATAGTAATTGAAAAAGTACAGAAGTGGCTATACTTATATCATGCAAAATAGACTTTAAGTCAAAAATTGTCACAGGAAACAAAGAAGAACATGATATACAATCCACCAGGAAGATATAATAATTATAAATATATTTGCACCCAACATCAGAGCACCTAAATATACAAAGCAAACAAAGACACAACTGAAAGCAGAAATAGACAGTAACATAATAATAGTAGGAAGACTTCAATACTCCACTTTAAATAATGGAAAGAAGATCCAGACAGAAGATATGGAAACAGCAGTTTTAAACAACACTATAGACCAAATGGACCTAACAAACATTTACAAAACGTATCACCGAATAGCAACAGAATACACATTCTTCTCAAGCACACAGAGAACATTCTCTAGGATAGATCACATGCTAGGTCACAACACAAGTCTTAATGCCTTTAAGAAGATTGAAATTATACCAAGTATCTTTCCTGATCATGATGAAATGAAACTAGAAATCAATAGCAGAAGGAAAACTGTAAAATTCACAGATATGTGGAAATTAAACAATACACTTCTGAACAACCATTGGGTCAAGGAAGAAATGCAAAATGGAATCAGAAAATGCCTCAAGACAAAGGAAAATGAAACCACAACATACCAAAATTTATGGGATGCAACAAAAGTTTTACTAAGAGGGAAATTTACAGTGATAAATGCCTACATTAAAAAAGAAGAACATTTTTAAATAACCCAACTTTACACCTCAATGAGGTAAATAAAGAAGGACAAGTTAAGTTCAAAGTTAGCAGAAGGAAGGAAATAATAAAGATTAAAGCATAAATAAACAAAATAGGAAAACAACAGAAAAAATTAAAACCAATAGTTGGGTTTTTTAAAAGATAAGCAAAATGTACAAACCCTTAGCTAGAATACCTAAGAAAGATGATAAATAAAATCAGATATGAAAGGAGAGACATTATAACTAATGCTACAGAAATGAAAAGGATCATAAGCAACTACTTTGAAAAATTATATGATAACAAACTGGCTAATCTAGAAGAAATGGATAAATTTCTAGAAACATACAATTTACCAAAACTAAATCATAAAGAAAAAAAGTCTGAATTAGTATAGAGATTGAATGAGTAATCAAAAACCTCCCAACAAAAAAAGCCCAGGACCAGATGGCTTCACTCGCAAATTCTACCAAACATTTAAAGAATTAACACCAATAATTCTCAAACTCTCCCAAAAGTTGGAAGAGAAGGGAAGACTTCTAAACTCAGTTTGTGAGGCCAGCTTTACCCTGATACCAAAGCCAGACAAAGACACTATAAGAAAAGAAAACTACAGGCCAATATCACTTTTGAATATAGATGAAGAAATCCTCAACAAAATACTAGGAAATGGAATCAACAGCACATATAAAGGGTCAGACACAATGACCAAGTAGGATTTATCCCCAAGATGCGAGGATGGTTCAACATAATAAAATCAATTAAGGTGATACACTACCTTGAGGATGACTCAATGGATGTTTGGATAGATGGATACTTGATAGCTGCAATAGATCACGCTATGTTCAAGTTCCTGCCTAGTTCTGGCTCTCTGTGTCTTTTCTTTCTTTCTCTACCTGGTTAACTTTTGCTGTTGCCTTCCAAGTGTATGGGCTCAAAACAAACAAACAAAACTCCATTATCCTGTTACATTCAATCTGATTTGTTCATTCAGGACATAGGTATTCATTGAAAGTCTACTATATGCCAGCCATGGAGCTCAGGACTGAAAAATTTCAATGAACCAAAAAGGATAATTTCTTTCCCTTAGAGAATCAACAGTTTAGTGTGTGTGGAAGATATTAAGTACTGAATAATGGAATTAGTTATGTCATTAAATATGATAACCATGACTCCCTGTGAGAAAAGTATTTCAAGCAAAAATAATGGCATAATCAAATTCCCTGAAGTTTTAATGTGCCTGGAAAGTGAGGTAATGATAAGGAGGCCTGCATGTCTGGAAGGTGCAGAGCCAGGAAAAGTGTGGTAGTGATAAAAATGACAGATGATGGTGTCTGATCACTTTGAGTCTTGTAGACCATTGACAGGAATTTGTTGTTTACTCCCAGTGAGTTGAGAATCATGAGAAGAATTTTATTATAGGAAAGATGTGATATGACTTTTGTCTCTATGAGTTGCATATGACATATCTGGGGAGAGTGGGCTTTTGTAGGGTGGGGAGAAAAGAAATTGAAAGATGGAGCAGCAGGAAAACAGCTTGCTTATTCCTCAAGACCTCCTCCAGGGGCACACTTTCTCCACTCACTGAAAAACACAGAGAATCTTTCAGACCTCAAGGACCATACTTTCTTTTTCCCCAAACTCCAACTTCAGGGAAGGGGCTTGCTGGCACAGACTTAGGAGACACAGAGGTGTCTTCTTGGTACTTCTGCTCCCATTACCTGCTGAGGATCATTCTGAGGTTAGAAGCATTCCCCCCATCTGTGGCCATATTCCCTGTAGATCCTAAAGAGTGGTACAAATATCATGTGGAAAGCACATGGTTTTACACAGAACTTACATCATACATTTATCACATCAGGTGGAGATAAAAGCTGTAAAGTAAAAAAGCAAAGTAAGAGAAATGGAGAGTGACCAGGTTGGGGGTTGGCTGATACTATTTTAGATGGGATGATCTTTTAGGGCCTCTCTGAGAAGGTTGGGTTTCAGTTGAGAACAGAGTGACCTGAGGCAGCAGGGAATCCATCTGCATTACAAGTATGAAGAATGTTCCAGGCAGAGGCAATAGACAGTGAAAAATCCCTGAGGTAGGATTGTGCACAGGAATTGTTCCTTTGTCATTGGAGTGGGACTGCAGAGTGGAAATGTGGGAGAGAGGTAGGAGTTGAGACCGAAGACTTGGCAGAACATCTTACTGTGCCTTGGAGACCATATTTTGGGATGAGCAAGGTGGTGGGTGATCATGGGACCTCACTGTGTCTCTCTATTTTACCAATTGCATGTGTCCAGTTCCTTCTGCAGGGAATCCCAAAAAGCATGGACCTCTCTCTCTTCCTCACTGGGTTTTTACTTAACTGGGCAAGAGAAGAGAAAGGCAGATACTGTGTGAGCAGAGCCCCTGAATCTCAGTTCCCTCTCAGAATGTGTTATTTCAAATTTTTCCACCAATCAATCCTGGATTATAGAGATGAATAAATAGAGGCTTTCATAGCCAAGGCCCTTTTTGCTGGGCTAAATTGGCCAGCTGACGTCCCTGAGCTATCTTCGAAACTCTTTTAGTTGGTTAACCAGGACCTTGATCTGCTTATCCAAGCTTCCCACCACAGAAAGAAATAGAGATTGAGGTGAAAATGACCTGCCATCTGAGGCAGATGGAGGTGGGGTGGCCATCAGCCTTGTGTCTTTTCTCTTGTCATTTGACATGCATGTATTAAATGCCTTCTGTGTCCCAGGAGCTATGTAGTGCCCTTGTGGATCTTCTGTTCCAGGTGCAGGAGATGGGCAGTGAACATCAAAACAGACTTAAACATGAAATCTTGTCTGATGATGGTTACAGTGCTGTGAAGAGAAATAAGGCAGGGCAAAAAGAGAAAAGAGTAAATGAGTAGGAAGTCTGTTCAGATAATTGAAGTGCTTGGCATCCTAAATCAATGAGGGGAGCAAGACCTACAGCTATTGGGGTAGGGGACGAGATTGCCAAGCAGTCTAAGCAAAAGGAGAAGCAGAGAAAGTCTCTGAAACAGTGGCAAGTGAGGCAGTAGCTCCACAGAACAGCAAGTGAGGTAAGTGAGTAAGTGGAGAGGGGCAGGAGTTGAAGAAGATGGAGAAGAGATTGTATAAGCCAATGGAGATCTCCTTCTCTCCTCACCCAGCTCAGAGTCTGACAGGGGAATGCGAGTATCCATCTGCAACAATGGCATCGGCTGGATTTGACAAATGTGTGACAAGTAATACCTTCCATTCCCCCTGAAGAGGAGCTTGTGGCCTCTTGTGGAAACTTTTGCTACAGTCCTCTCTATCTTAGTCTTTTTGCACTTTTCCTGGTTTTTTCTGTTCTGAACCTAGAAGGGTTTCTCCTGGCCAATCTGTAGCTTTGGGATCCTCATTACAGATTTGGAGGAACTACCTTGAAGAGAAGACAGTCACCCTTCACTGGGACTTGCCACCAGCTCCTCATGTGCCAAGTTCTTTCTTTAGGCTGGGGTTTGCCTGCGGGACACTCCTGTGGGAGCTTATACTTCCGCAGTGAATGCTTTTTAAAAGCATGCAAATATAGGAAAAATCCCTCTTCCTCATTTTAAAGCTACCAGAGACCTAAAAATGCTGAACCCATCAATGCCACGAACTCTGGCTTCTGTGACACAGAATACCCTCCAAAGACCTAATGATACTGAGGAAGACCCCAAGGCCTCTGTTTATCAGAGAAAGTTAGGACTACTCTATTGTTCCTATCCTAGGTTATCTCCAACTAGTTTTCCCAATCAGTGGGTTTGATGTGCTCCCTCTGTGGATGTTCTTGAAATGAGGGGTCTGAGTTTCTATTCATCTTAAAGTGACTGACTGACTATACCAGTTTAAACTGAGCAGGGGGTGAGGGTGCCTCCCTCCACCTGGCCAGTTCTATTCCCCAGCTGTGCTTTGGTCTCTGGATGCATGCCATCTCCCGGATCCCCCACAACAACTAAAAGACATTGAAAAACTATCCACATTGTCTTCTTCCACTTGTGTATAAAAAGAAGGGGGTATAGCGGCTGGCCTCGTGGGAGAGTGGTTAAGTTCGCGCACCCTGCTGCAGGCGGCCCAGTGTTTCGTTGGTTCGAATCCTGGGCGTGGACATGGCACTGCTCATCAAACCATGCTGAGGCAGCGTCCCACATGCCTCAACTAGAAGGACCCACAACGAAGAATATACAACTATGTACCTGGGGGCTTTGGGGAGAAAAAGGAAAAAAAAATAAAAATCTTAAAAAAAAAAAAAAGAAGGGGGTATATAGTCATACTTGTGTGTGTGTAAAACATCTCCTGGAAGATATATAATAAATCTAACTGTTAAAGCCTCCTGTGTGAAAGGGAGTGGGTAGCTAATGGAAGGTTAGGGAGAAGGTATTTAAATTCTGAATTCTGAATGAATTCTTAACCATGAGGTGGTATTGTTGGCTTGAAGCATTAATTTTCCAAAGAGAGAGAATGCACAGTGGGAAATTTCCCAAGTTGTGAATTGTGGGGGTCGTATTTGAACCCGCATCTCCCCCAATCCCAAATCCCTGGCCAAGGCTAAAACATAGAGGGAACAAATGACCTTTCTGCAGCTTTTCTACCATTGCCGGCACATTTTTCTCTCTTCTTTGAGACGTTGGCCTGCCCTGTGGAGACAAAGAACAGAAATAAAGAATCTGGTGGAAGTGAGAATGGAATAGGGAAGGGCCAAACACATTTGGAAGGGGAGAGTCACCTATAGTCTCTCCCTGTAAAACAAGCTCCAATAAGCTTCATGACATTTTACCTTCAATAGCTTCAGTATTTATCTCTAGAAATTAAGAATATTTTCTTAGCAATCCACAACCCCATAATTACACTCATGAAGAAAAAAGAGTTCCTTCATATCATGTTATATTCAAATTTTCCTGACTGCCTCCAAAAGTCTTTCTACAGTTGCCATGTGCAACCATTCATCAGTCTGTTATTGGCAATGGACTAGAAAGTAAATCTCACTTCTGCTTTTACTCCCCACTGTATCACTAGTTCTCTTCAGAATGGGCAATCGGTAGTTATCTCTTTAATGATCAAATTATTATCTTGTTGAGAGAAAAAAAAAGATTAAAAGCAATCTTATAATATGACCCTCCATTTATATTCATTTGTGTGTGTGTGTGTGTGAGGAAGATTGGCCCTGAGCTAACAACTGTGCCAATCTTCCTATATTGTATGTGAGATGCCACTGCAGCATAGCTTGAGGAGCGGTGCTATGTCTGCGCCCGGGATCCGAATCTGCAAACCCCGGGCCGCAGAAGTGGAGCACGCAAAGTTAACCACTATGCAACCAAGCCAGCCTGTATTAACTTTTTATTTTGAAATAATTTCAAAATTACATAAAAGTTGAATAAGTAAGAAACAGAGCTCCCATTTGCCCTTCACCTGGATATCCACTTTTTAATATTTCTGGTCCATTTTAGAATAAATTGCAGATGATGCCCCATAATACTATAATACTTCAGTGTGTATCTTTTAAGTACAGACGTCTACATAACTGCAGTAAAATCATCAAAACTAGTATGTTCTCATTGATCCAATATTACTATATATTTCTTAGAATCCATTCAACCTTCGCCAATGGTCCCTAAAAAGCCATTATAGATCCAAGGTCCACTCTATGATAAATGTATTGCATTTAATCATTTTGTATCTTAAGTCTTCTTTAGTCTGGAACAGTTTCTCAGTCCCTCTTTGCCTTTTATGATTGACATTATTATAGAGGACAGGATAGTAATTTTGTAGAATGCCCCTTACTCAATTTTGTTTTACCTAATGTTTCCTCATGATTAGATTCAGGTTATGCACCTTTAGTGGGAATACTACAGAAGAGAAATTGTGTTCTTCCCAGTGCATCATATTAAGAGACACATGATGTCTTTGTCCTACCGCTAGTAACATTAAGCTTGACCACTAGGTTAAGGTGGTAACTCTAAGACTTCTATACTATAAAGTCAATTCTGTAAACTTATATAATTAATAACAACATTTGTAAAGTAAGAGTAGAAATTAAAATCACAGACTCTGGAGTCAGAGAAAACCTAATATGCAAGCTGTGTGACCCTGGGTAAGATGCATAAAACACATATAACAAGCCTGAGGTTCTACTTCATTTGGAATGCAGGGATAAAACCTAATCTATGTTATTATTGTAAAGGAGGAATAAAGTAATATATACAGAAGGCTTCACATTTAGGACAAAGTCAATAAATGGGAGTTGTTATCTGTGGTTTACACTAAGATTAAAAGTCTAGAAGAAAGTACAAAGTACAATGGCTTGTCTGGGGGTGGATTGGGGAAAAGATGGGAAGATCTTGGGTGATTTAAATTTTCTTCTAATTTCCAGTTGTAATTCTTCATTCACCAACACTGAATATTAAATTTCTCGTTGGAGTTTGACTTACACTTGAAGGGATTATATTTTCTTATTTTTTTCTAAATGAAAACGCCTTATATTTTACTAACATAATTATAGAAAACCAAAACCAAAGACTCTAGAGTAGATTTTTAGGAACTTCCTTAACCTAAAAATATGACATCTAAAGAAGAAACTCCAGCGACCAGTAAACAGTAAAATATTAGATGCCCACCCTTTAAAACCAGTAAAAAGACATGGATGACAATTTTTGTTATGGGTCTTCATTGTTATGTTGATGTGGGTGGTGAGCACATGGGTGTATGTTAACATTTGTGAGTATGCGCTAGTCAGCAGACTTAATAAGTGTTCACTTAAAGAGTTAACAAAACATGTTGTAATAATGAAAAAAAGATACACGTATGAGAGTCACAAAAATAAGATACCCAGGGACACAGCTCACAAAAAATGTACAAGACCTTTCTATATTTTTTCAACTAAAAGACGCTAAGGAATATCTAAAACTAAGCAAAGAGGCCATGATAATGAATGGGAAGACACCATGTGACAAAAAAGTTATATCTCCTCCAAATTGATTTATCTATTGAATACCATCTCAGTCAAAATCTCAGTGAAGGTTTATTTTTCTTTTCTTTCTTTCCTTTTTTTAAACTTAATTTTAAAATTTTATACAGATAAACAAGCAGTCAAGGATTATTAAAATAAATCTGAAGAAGAATAAAGTGGATAAAAATTTTTCCTCCCTAGTCCTTTAGTTTTCTCTTATATCTGGAGAAAAATAAAGTTGGGTACTTTTGCTAAAGATAATCATAAATGACTAATTAAACTAGGTGCAGTAGTTAGAATTTGAGTCTTTTTTATGTAAAATGACTAAATTACTTTATGCCTTGAGTAGTGAAGATTTCTTTTTTTTCTACCAAATTATTCTGTTAATCCTTGGTGTTTATGACATACTCTTAAATCATATTTGAAGAATCCTTACTTGAAAAAAAGCTAAATTTGTAATAATCATTGTTATTTATTGCTGTGTTTCTACAATGTTGTCTGTAAATATATATTGCCTTTAGATATTTATGGCTTATACTTTTGTCCTCTGAAGCTATTCTTGCTTTTGTGTTCCCTAAACTCTCACTCAAAATTCAGAATAATAAAACTATTAAGGTAACTTTTATTCTTAAGCTATCTTTGAGTTTCCTAAAATAGCCATTGGGTAACACAAAGATTTGCTGCTTCACTCTATGAAAGAAGAAACAACAATAATAATTGAGTTCATTTAAATTCTCTAAATTTTAATTGAAACTTATGAAAGATTTTATCTAACAAACAGTATTACAAACTAAACTTAGCAAATTAAATAGATTTAACTTTCTAGGTTTGTTATGCATTAGTAAATATACTAATATAAATATCATCCAATATTTGAATATTTTTCAGGTAAAAGAAAAATATCACGTATAAGCACAATAATTATCTACCAGAATAATTTTCCATGATTCCAGATTTGCAAATTCCTCTTTCTTTGTGATCACAACTGAAATTTCACAAGGTTATAAACTATCATAATCTTAACAACAAAAAAATTTAGAGAGGGGGCTGGCCCTGTGGCTGGGTGGTTAAATTTGCACACTCCGCTTTGGCTGCCCAGGGTTTCACCAATTTGGATCTTGGGCAGGGACATGGCACCCCTCATCAGGCCATGCTGAGGCAGTGTCCCACATAGCACACCCAGAGTCACTCACAACTAGAATATACAAGTATGTACTGGGGGGCTTTGGGGAGAAAAAGCAAAAATTAAAATTTGGAGAGACACTAGGGGTACTGGTCCAGTCACATGGGGATCATCAGAGGCTTTTTGCTACTTGAGTCTTTTATTTGATACAGTAGCCGTAATATCTCTACCTTATCTAAAAGCTATGATGGCAACAGCAAGACATATAAAAATTTCAATTAATTATGTTGAGGTTGTTCCTTGCTGGAGGGCTATGATTGCAATGATATAACATTTTATTTGATTTTGTGTTCCTGACTTGTAAAACCCAACTTATCTCTCCAGGAGGAGTAACACAAATTTCACCAGCATTGTTGTTAAAAATTAAGTAAAGTTTTACTTTTAAGTATCTTTTACTCATAAAATATGCAGTCTACCATCTACACATTTTTAAAAATAAAGAAAACTAACAAAGACATACAGATGGCCAAAAAGTGCATGATAAGTTGCTCTACATCATTAATAATCAGGGAAATGCAAATCAAAACCACAATGAGATATCACCTCACAGCTGTTAGAATGGCTATTATCAAAAAGACTAGAAATAACAAGTGTTTCCCTAATAATTAATGATGTTGAACTTTTCATGTGCCTGTTGGCCATCTGTATATCTTTGGAAAAATATCTGTTCAGATTCTGGAAGATCAGAATTGGCCACCCCAAAATGTTTCTCTTTGGCATAAGGATTATTTTGAGCTGGTTACTTTTAAAAAATGCAGACAGGGGAGAAATTCTGAAAACCAAGTAGAAGTTACACTTTTTAAGAGACGTGTACATTTGTAAGGGAAATCTCCATCTGTAAAGGTGTCTCCCTCTCTGTATCAGGAAGAGGGGGATGACCTTATCTATAGAAACTCATATCAATGCAGAAGACAAGGACTTAAATCTTCATAATAACCTTAGTCTTGTTTACTGTGCTTTTCTGGTAATCTCCCATGACTTACCCACCCTACCCCTAACGTCCTCCTTTGTCTTTAGCTGAAGATGATATTTAAGGTGGCAGCTTTGGCCATTCTGGAGAGTTACCCAGACTTCCTGGGTTTCTTCAATGTATACATGTTATAAAGCTTTGATTTGGAGTGAGGTCAGCATCATGGTGGAGTGAACTTGCCCAGGACTTTCTCCCCTCCAACATACAACAAAATGGGGCAACCCTACTCAAACAGAAGATATCCTAAAAACACAAAAACCTCAGAGAGACATGCAGCAACATGACTGAGGGCAAAGAGGCTGGAGCCCCCCTCAGAGGAGCTGGAATGGGGTAAGAGAGAATTTCGCTCCCTCTGCTAGACTGCTATCACTGCCATGGGAGGCTCCATTAGGGAAGGAGTGAGGGAGGGGTCGCTCATTCATGGGATCACCCAGGATTCCCTAGGGCCCTTGCAGCCTAAAGGAAAGTCCTCTAATGGGGCGAAGGCTTTTGTGCTGGGTGACCTCATCAAGCCAAGACCCCAGGAGACTGATCAGCGAGAGCTGATTGGGAAACCTGGGACTCCTTGCAGGAGAAAGTGCCCCTCCCCTGACCCATGCCATGCCATCTCAGCTGAAGACAGAGGGCTCAGAAAACGTGGCTCTGACCCCCTATCCAGTGGCAACAGGCTGTAACTGCAACCAAGTAATATCGGAATGAGAAAGAGCCGACCTTCCAACATCAGACACTATCTCAAATCTCCAGCCTAGAGAGAAAACGACAAGCACCCTGAACTCAGTCCTGAGGACGCAGAAATATGTAACCTAAATGACAATGAATTCAAAATAGCTTTTGTCAAAAAAACTCACCGAGGTAAAAGAGAATATAGAGAAATAATTCAACGAGTTCAGGAGCTACTTCACAAGAGAGGTTGAAACTATAAGGAAGAATCAATCAGAAATATTAGAGATGAAAGACACAATGGAAGAGATAAAAAATGCAAATTCCCTGAATGCTTGAGTGGAGATCATGGAGGAGCGAATCAGCATAA
The DNA here is from genome assembly GCF_041296235.1 of Equus asinus. Classification (NCBI taxonomy): domain Eukaryota; kingdom Metazoa; phylum Chordata; class Mammalia; order Perissodactyla; family Equidae; genus Equus; species Equus asinus. The sequence goes on from NC_091820.1 coordinate 37,484,189, forward strand.
TTGAAGATAGACATGTTGAAATGCTCCAGACAGAGGACGAGAGAGAACTAAGACTAAAAATAAGAAAGTCTCTGAGAAATATCCGAATCAATGAGGAAATGCCACATAAGAATTATAGGTATTCAAGGTGAAGAGAAGGAGAATGGAGCAGAAAGCGTGTTCAAAGAAATAATAGCAGAGGACATCCCAAATCTAGGGAATGAGAGGGAAATATATGTGGAAGAAGCTTCCAGATCTCCTAGATTTGTCAATGTAAAAAGACCTACTACAAGGCATTTAGTAGTAAAACTGGCAAAAATGAATGACAAAGAAACAACACTCAGAGCAGCAAGGCAGAAGAAACTAACCTACAAAGGAACCCCTATCAGGCTTTCAGCAGATTTCTATGCAGAAACCTTACAAGCGAGGAGAGTATGGAATGACGTATTCAAAACTTTAAAGGAGTAGAATCTTCAGCCAAGAATACTCTATCCAGCAAAAATATCCTTCAGATATGAGGGAGAAATAAAAACTTTCCCAGACAAACAAAAGCTAAGAGACTTCATAGCCATGAGACTCCCACTACAAGAAATCCTCAAGAAGGCCCTCATGCATGAAAAAATTAAAAAATGGAGAAAGGAGTCACAAAACACAGAGTAAGGTGAGAAATAGCTAGACAGAAGCAGAATAGGTTAGCAAATGTTCAACTACTGCACTACACTAAAGGGAAGGAAAAGACCAAAAACAAAGACAATCTTGTCACTTTAACCACAAACTCACAACACAAGATGGAATAAGATATGAGAAAAACAACCATCAGAAAGCCATCAGAAAATGTACTCTCTTATACATGAGACTCTGAATACAATCTTTAGGGTAGCCACTAAACTAAAAAGCAGAACAGAGACATAAAAAATAAATAAGGAAAAAACAAAGAAACGCATCACATAAAACTACATAATTCAATGGGTTGACCAAAACACACAGGATGAGAAACAAAGGAAATGCAGGAAAACCAGAAAACAAGTGATATAATGACAGCATTAAGCCCTCATACATCAATAATCACCCTAAACATAAATGGATTGAATTCTCCAATAAAAAGACACAGAGTGGTGAGATGGATTAAAGAACAAGATCCAACAATTTGCTGCCTCAAGGAAACACACCTCAGCTCCAATGACAAACACAGGATCAGAGTGAAGGGGTGGAAGACGATACTCCAAGCTAATGGCAAACAAAAGGAAGCAGATGTTGCAATACTCATATCAGACAAAGTAGACTTCAAGATAAGGCAGGTAAAGATAGACAAAGAGGGGCAGTATATAATGATCAAAGGGACACTCCATCAAGAAGAATTAATGCTTATACATATCTATGCACCCAACACAGGAGCACCAACGTTCATAAAGAAACTCTTAACAAACAAACCTAAAAGAAGACATTAAAAATAACACAATACTAGTAGGGGACCTCAACACCCCACTCACATCAATGGATAGATCATCCAGAAAGAAAATCAACAAGGAAACAGTGGAATTAAATGAAAAACTAAACCACTTGGATTTAATAGACATATGTAGAACCCTCCATCCAAAAACAGCAGAATACACATTCTTCTCAAGTGCACATGGAACATTCTTAAGGATAGACCATATGTTGTGAAACAAGGCAAGCCTCTATAAATTTTAAAAAATTGAAATAATAAGAAGCATCTTTTCCAATCATAATGCTATAAAGCTAGAAATTAATTACAAGAAAAAAGCTGAGAAAGGGAAAAAGATGTGGAGACTAAACAACAGGCTATTGAAGAAGCAATGGATCATTGAAGAAATTAAAGCAGAAATAAAAAAATATCTGGAGACAAATGAAAATTACAACATACTATACCAACTTATATAAGATGGTGCAAAAGCTGTATTAAGAGAGAAATTCATCACCATACAGGCACACTTTAACAAAAAAGAAAAATCCCCAATAAGCAATCTCAAATGACACATAACTGAATTAGAAAAAGAAGAACAAACAAAGCCTAAAGTCAGCATAAGGAGAGACATAATAAAAATCAGAGCAGAAATAAATGCTATTGAAACAAAAAAGGTGGTAGAAAGGATCAATGAAACAAAGAGCTGGTTCTTTGAGAAGATAAAGAAAATTGACAAACACCTAACCAGACTTACAAAGAAAAAAAGAGAAAAAGCTCAAATAAACAAAATTAGAAATGAAAGAGGAGAAATAACAACAGACTCTACAGAAATACAATGGATTATAAGAGAATACTGTGAAAAACTATATGCCAACAAAATGGATAACCGAGGAAATGGAGAAATTCTTAGATTCTTACAACATCCCAAAGCTGAGTCAAGAAAAAACAGACAATCTGAATAGATCAATCACAAAGAAAGAGATTGAAACAGCAATCAAAACCCTCCCAAAGAATAAAACCCCAGGACCAGATGGATTTCCTGGGGAATTTTACCAAAATTTCAGAGAGTATTTAATTCATATCCTTCCTCAAGCTATTCCAAAAACTTAGGGAAGATGGAACACTTCCTAACACATTCTACAAGGCCAACATCACTCTGATACCAAAGCCTGACAAGGACAGCAAAAAAAAAAAAGGAAAACTATAGGCCAATATCACTGATGAACATACATGCAAAAATCCTCAACAAAATTCTGGCAACCTGAATTCAGCAATACATCAAACGGATCATACATCATGATCAAGTGTTATTCATACCAGAGATACAGGCATGGTTGAACATCCGCAAATCAATCAATGTGATATACCACATCAACAAATTGAGGAATAAAAACCCTATGATCATCTCAATAGATGCAGAGAAAGCATTTGACAAGATCCAACAGCCATTTATGATAAAAACTCAACAAAATAGGTATAGAAGGAAATTACCTCAACATAATAAAGGCCATATATGACAAACCCACAGCCAAGATCATACTCAATGGGCAAAAACTGAGCGCCATCCCCCTGAGAACAGGAATGAGACAAGGATGCCCACTATCACCACTCTTCTTCAACATAATACTGCAGGTTTTGGCCAGAGCAATTAGGCAAGAGAAAGGAATAAAGGGAATCCAAATAGGGAGTGAAGAAGTGAAACTCTCGCTGTTTGCAGATGACATGATCTTATATATAGAAAACCCAAAAAAAATCCATTGGAAAACTAATAGAAATAATTAACAACTACAGGAAAGTTGCAGGGTACAGAATAAATTTACAAAAATCAGTTGCTTTTTCTATACTCCAATAACGAACACACAGAAAGACAACTCAAGAATACAATTCCATTTGCAATCGCAACTATAAGAATAAAGTTCCCAGGAATAAATTTAACCAAGGAGGTGAAGGACTTATACAATGAAAAGTATAAGACATTACTGAGAGAAATTGATAATGACATAAAGAGATTGAAAAGAGATCCCTTGCTCATGGATTGGAAGAACAAACATAGATAAAATGTCCATACTACTGAAAGCAATCTACAGATTCAATGCAATCCCTATCAGAATCCCAATGATACTCTTCATGGAAATAGAGCAAAGAATACGAAAATTCATATGGGACAATCAAAGACCCCAAATTGCTAAGGCAATTCTGAGAAAAAAGAACAAAGCTGGAGATATCACAATCTCTGACTTCAAAAGGTACTACAAAGCCATAGTGATCAAAATGGCATGGTACTGGTACAAAAACAGGCACACAGATCAATGGAACAGAACTGAAAGCCCAGAAATAAAACCACACATCTACAGGCAGTTAATCTTCGACAAAGGTGTGAAGAACATACAATGGAGAAAAGATAATCTCTTCAATAAATGGTGTTGGGAAAACTGGACAACCACATGCAAAAGAATGAAGGTAGACCACTATCTCACGCCATACAGAAAACTAAACTCAAAATGGATCAAAGACTTGAAGATACGTCCTGAAACTATAAAACTCCTGCAAGATCATATTGGTAGTACACTCTTTGACGTCGAAATACAAAGGATCTTTTCAAATACCATTTCCTCTCAGACAAGAGAAACAAAAGAAAAAATAAACAAGTGGAAGTTCATCAGACTAAAGAGCTTCTGCAAGGCAAAAGAAACTAGGATCAAAACAGAGACAACCCACCAACTGGGAGAAAATATTTGCAAATCATGTATCTGACAAGGGGTTAATTTCCATAATATATAAGGAACTCACACAACTGAACAATAAAAAAACAAACAACCCATTCAAAAAATGGGCAGAGATTAACAGACATTTCTCCAAAGAAGATATACAGATGGCCAATAAACACATGAAAAGATGTTCAACATCACTAATCATCAGGGTAATGCAAATCAAAACTACGCTAAGATACCACCTTACAGCTGTTAAAATGGCTACAATCACTAAGACTAAAAATAACAAATGTTGGAGAGGGTGTGGAGAGAAGGGAACCCTCACACACTGCTGGTGGGAATGCAAACTGGTGCAGCCACTATGGAAAACATTATGGAGATTCCTCAAAAAACTAAAAATAGAACTACCATATGACCCCGCTATCCCACTACTGGGTATCTACCCAAACAATTTGAAATTAGCAATCCGAAGTAGCACAGGCACCCCTATGTTCATTGCAGCACTATTTGCAATAGCCAAGACATGGAAGCAACCCAAGTGCCCATCAACCAATGACTGGATAAAGAAGATGTGGTATACGTATACAATGGAGTACCACTCAGGCAGAAAAAAAGATGAATTCATCCCATTTGCAATAACATGGAAGGACCTAGAGGGAATTATGCTAAGCAAAATAAGTCAGTCTGGGAGAGACAAACACCAGATGATTTCACTCATATGTGGAATATGAAGAAGTACTGGGAGAAAGAAAACAGTTCAGTGGTTACCAGGGGAAGGAGCTGGGGGCTGGGGACATGGGGTGAAGGGGAGCACTTATGTGGTGACAGTCAAGAAATAATGCACAACTGAAATCTCACATTGATGTAAACTGTTATGAACTCAATAAAAAAATAATTGAAGTGGCTGGGCCCATGGCTGAGTGGTTAAGTTCACACACTCTGCATCGGCGGCCCAGGGTTTTGCCAGTTCCAATCCTTGGCGCAGACATGGCATCGCTCATTGGGCCACGTTGAGGCGGCATCCTACATATCACAACTAGAAGGACCCTCAACTAAAATATCCAACTATGTACTAGGGGGATTTAGGGAGAAAAAGCAGAAAAAAGAAAAGAAGATTGGCAACAGTTGTCAGCTCAGGTGCCAATCTTTAAAAATAATAATAATAATAATTGAAAAAAAAAAAGCTTTGATTTTTCTTGTTATTCTATCTCATGGTAATTTAATTCGTAGCCCAGCCAGAAGGACCTAGAGGGTAGAGGATTTGTCTTCCTCCCCTACAAGATCCTCTGCCTGGTTTTCAATTGGATTTTTTGATTTTTTGTTGTTGAGTTGTATGAGTTCTTTATATAGTTTGCATATTAACCCTTTATTGGATGTATGATTGGCAAATATCTTCTCCCATTTGGCAGGTTGTATTTTAGTTTTGTTGATGATTTCCTTTGCTGTGCAGAAGCTTTTTAGTTTGATGTAGTCCCATTTATTTATTTTTGCTTTTGTTTCCCTTGCCTGAGGAAACATATCCAAAAATATATTGCTAAGACCAATGTCAAAGAGTTTACTGCGTATGTTTTCTTCTACGAGTTTTATGATTTCAGGTCTTACATTTAGGTCTGCACTCCATTTTGAGTTAATTTTTGTGTATGATGTAAGAAAGTGGTCTACTTTCATTCTTTTGCATGTGACTCTCCAGTTTTCCCAACAACATTGATTGAAAAGACTTCCTTTTCTCCATTGCAGCTTCTTGGCTCTTTTGTCATAAATTAGTTGTTCATATGTGTGTAGGTCTACTTCTGGGCTCTTAATTCTGTTCCATTGATCTGTGTGTTTGTTTTTATGCCAGTACCATGCTGTTTTTATTATTAGAGCTTTGTAGTGTAATTTGAAATCAGAGAATATGATTCCTTCTGTTTTATTTTTTTTCCTCAGGATTGCTTTGGCCATCTAAGGTCTTTTGTGGTTCCATACAAATTTTAAGATTTTTTTGTTCTATTTCTGTGAAAATGTCACTGAGGTTTTCATAGGGATTGCATTGAATCTGTAGATTGCTTTAGGTAATATGGATATTTTAATAATGTTAATTCTTCTCATCTATGAGCACAAAATATTTTTCCATTTCTTTGTGTCTTCTTCAGTTTCTTTCAACAATGTCCCATAGTTTTCAGTGTAATGTCTGTCACCTCCTTGGCTAAGTTTATTCTTAGCTATTGTATTTTTTTGTTGCAATTGTAAGCAGGATTGTTTTCTTAATATCTCTTCTTCTAGTTTGCTGTCAGTGTGTAGAAATGCAACAGATCTTTGTATATTGTTTTTGTACCCTGCAACTTTACTGTATTCACTTATTAATTCCAATAGTTTTTTGGCAGGGTTTTTAGTTTTTTCTCTATATAAAGTCATGCCATCCACAAATAGTGACAGTTTTACTTCTTCCTTTCCAATTTGGATGCCTTTTATTTCTTTTCCTTGACTAATGCTCTGGCTAGAATTTCCAATACTTTGTTGAATAAGAACGTCAAGAGTGGCATCCTTGTCTTGTTCTTGTTCTTAGAGGGATAACTTTCAGTTTTTCAGGGTTGATTTTATGTTAACTGTGGGTTTGTCATGTATGGCTTTTATTATTTTGAGGTGCTTTTATTCTATACCCATTTTATTGAGAGTTTTTATCATAAATGGATGTTGGATCTTGTCAAATGCTTTCCCTGCATCTATTGAGATGATCATATAATTTTTATCCTTTATTTTGTTAATGTAGTGTACCACATTGATTGATTTGCAGATGTTGAGCCATCTTTGCATTTTTGGAATAAATCTCACTTGATCATGGTGTATGATCCTTTTAATGTAATGATGTATTCAGTTTGCTGATATTTTGTTGAGAATTTTTGCATCTATGTTCATGAGCAATATTGGCCTCTAATTTTTTGTGCGTGTATGTTGTCCTTGTCTGGTTTTGGTGTCAGGCTAATGTTGGCCTCATAAAATGAGTTAGAAAACATTCCCTCCTCTTCAATTTTTGGGACAGTTTGAGAAGGATAGGTATTAAATCTTCTTTGAATGTTTGGTAGAATTCACCAGTGAAGCTGTCTGTTCCTGGACTTCTGTTTTTTGGGGAGGTTTCTGATTACTGTTCCAATCTCTTTAATTGTGATCAGTCTATTCTGATATTCTATTCCGTCATGATACAGTCTTGGAAGATTGTATGATTCTAGGAATTTATACATTTCTTCTAAGTTGCCCAATTTGTTGGAGTATTCATAGTATTCTCTTATAATTCTTTATATTTATGTGGTATCCATTGTAATTTCTCCTCATTCATTTCTGATTTTATTTATTTGAGGCTTCTCTCTTTTTTTCTTAGTGAATCTGGCTAAATGTTTGTCAATTATGTTCATCTTTTCAAAGAATCAGCTCAGTCTCATTGAGCTTTTCTATTGTCCTTTTAGTCTCTATTTCATTTATTTTTGCTCTGATTTTTATTATTTCCTTCCTTCTACTGACTTTGGGCTTCATTTGTTATTCTTTTCCTAGTTATTTTAAGTGTAAGATTAGATTTCTTTATTTTAGATTTTTCTTGTTTTTTGATGTAAGCCTGTATTACTATAAACTTCCCTCTTAATACCACTTTTGCTGCATCCCATAGATTTTGGTAAGTTGTATTTTCATTTTTATTTGTCTTCAGAGTTTTTAAAAAAATTTCTCCTTTGGTTTCTTTGTTCACTCATCAGTTGTTCAGTAGCATGTTATTTAGTTTCCAGATATTTGTGGTATTTCCAGCTTTATTCTTGTCATTGATTTTTAGTTTCATTCCATTGTGGTTGGAAAAGATGCTTGATATGATTTCAGTCTTCTTAAATTTATTGAGACTTGCTTTGTGTCCCAACATATGGTCTATCCTTTAGAATGTTCCATGTGCAGTTGAGAAGAGTGTGTATTCTGCTGGTTTTGGATGGAATGTTCTGTATATATCTATTAGGTCCATCTGGTCTGATGTTTCATTTAAGGCTGATGTTTCCTTGTTTGACATTCTGTCTGGATGATCTATCCACTGATGTAAGTGGGATGTTACATTCCCTTACTATTATTGCATTACTGTTGATTTCTCCCTTTAGATCTGTTAATAGTTGCTTTATATACTTTGGTGCTCCTATTTGTGGTGTATATATGTTAATAAATGTTAGATTTTCTTGATGGATTGTCCCCTTTATCATTATATAATGCCCTTCTTTGTGTCTTGTTATCTTTTTTGGCTTGGAATCTATTTTATCTGATATAAGTGTTGCTACACCTGATTTCTTTTGCTTGCTATTTGCTTGTAGTATCATCTTCCATCCTTTTACTTTGAGCCTATGTTTGTCTTTAGAGCTGAGATGAGTCTCCTGGAGGCAGCATGTTGTTGGGTCTTGTTTTGTAATCCATCCAACCACTCTGTGTCTTTTGATTGATGAGTTCAATATATTTACATTTAGGGTGATTATTGATATGTGTGCATTTAGTACTACCATTTAATCTTTTGTTTTCTGGTTGCTCTATATTTCCATTGTTTCTTTTTCCTTGTGTTTCTGTCTGCCATTTCAGTTTGGTGGTTTTCTGTCATGTATTTCTTGGTTTCCTCTTTTTTATGTTTCATGATTCTGCTTTGAATTTTTTGTTTTGTGATTAACATGAGATTTGTGTAAAACATTTCATAGATGAGATTGCCCTTTTTCTGCTGATAGCATCTTATCTTCATTTGCCTATACAAATTCTGTCCTTTTCCTCTTCTCCTTCTATGTTTTTGTTGTCAGAAATTATCCCTTTTTATGGTATGAGCTCATTACCAAATTGAAGTAGCTATGGTTATTTTTATTGCTTTTCCCCCTTTTAAACATTATGCTATAATTAAATGTTTAACAACCTATTTTGATATAGAGTTGTAATTTTCTAATTTTGTTTATTTATCACCTTGCTCAAATTTTTGTGCATTTTTGCCTTTTTTTTCAGGTAGAAGAGCTCCTTTCAACATTTCTTATAAGGTAGGTCTAGTGGTGATGAATTCCCTTAGCTTTTGTTCATCTGGGAAACACTTTATTTCTCTTTCATATCTGAAGGATAACTTGGCTGGATAGAGTATCCTTGGCTGACAGTTTTTATCTTTCAATATTTTGAGTATGTCATCCCACTCTCTCCTGGCCTGTAGAGTGTCTGCTGAGAAATCTACTGATAGCCTACTGGTGGTTCCTTTGAAGATTACTCTTTTTCTTTCCCTGGCTGCCTTTAAAATTCTTTCTTGATCATTGAATTGTTACAATTTTAATACAATGTGTCTTGGAGAAAGTCTTTTTATATTGATTTAATCAGGTGTTTTATTAGCTTTGTGGACTCGTATATCTAGTTTCTTCCCCAGGTTTGGGAAGTTCTCAGGTATTATTTGTTTAAATAAGCTCTCCACTCCCTTGTCTCTATCTTCTTCTGGGATTCTGAATATCCTTGTGTTGCCTTTACTAATGGGGTCAGATAGTTCTCCTAGAGTTTTTTCATGTTTTTAAAATCTTAGTTCTCTCTCCTCTTCTACCTGAATTATTTCTAGATTTCTTTCTTCAAGCTCACTAATTCTCTCTTCCATATGGTCTTCTCTATTTCCAATGTTTTCCTTTGCATTCTTCATCTCATTTATTGAGTTCGTCAGTTGCAGAATTTCTGTTTGGTTATTTTCTACAATTTCCATCTCTTTGGTAAAGTATTCCTCCTCTTAAGTAATTTTATTCCTGAGATCATTGAACTACCTTTCTGGGTTTTCTTTTGTCTTTTTTTTAAAGATTGGCACCTGAGCTAACAACTGTGGCCAATCTTTTTTTTTTTTTTTCTTAAGGATTGACACCTGAGCTAACAACTGTGGCCAATACTTTTTTTTTCTGCTCTATCTCCCCAAATCCCCCCCTGGTACATAGTTGTATATGTTAGTTGCAGGTCCTTCTAGTTGTGGCATATGGGACGCCACTTCAACGTGGCCTGACAAGCAGTGCCATGTCTGCACCCAGGATCCGAACCAGTGAAACCCTGGGCCGCCGAAGCAGAGCTCGTGAATTTAACCACTGGGCCACGGGGCTGGCCCCTGGGTTCTCTTGTAGGTAGCTGAGTTTCTTCATGACAGCTATTTTGAATGTTCTATCAGTTAGATCACAATCTTCCATGACTTTAAGTTTGGTTTCTGGAGAATTGTCATTTTCTTTTTGTGATACTGTGTTACCATGGTTTTTCGTGATACTTGCTGAGTTGTTCCTCTGCCTGCACATTTGAAGTAATGAACACTTTTTTCATTTAGGTAAAGCTTTGTTTACAATTCAGCATGTTGCTATTTAGAGGCCCTTTTGTTTTTCAGTAGGTGGTGCTATGGGACAAGTTTTTGGTTTCTCTTACTTGAGCTTCCTCTGGCTGTTTTTGAGAATCAGCAATTTCCACCCTCCACTGCCTCTGCCAGAGGTGTCACCAGTGCCCTCCTTATTGCTGCTTGTGCCTCCGGGGTCGCTGGTGCCTTGCTGTTGCTGGTATCACTTCTTTTGCTGGTGTTGCTCCTGGGAGAACCAGGATAGTGGGTGCTTACACCATGTCCAAAGCCACCTGGGTTGGGGACATCACCACTGAGGTGGGGAGAGGGGAAGGGGGAGCTGAGGTTGCAGGCAACTCCACTGAGTCTTGGGTTGTTGGCTTCACAGACAGGGTGGCCAGAGTGGTGGGCATGGCCCTGGCTAGAGGGACTGGGGTTGTTGGCCTTGCCCCTGCATCTGCCTGGTTCCTTGTGGTTGTGAGTGCCACTACAGCTGGGAGTCTGGAGCCATGTGTGCCACCTCCACACCTGTTACCAGATTCCCTGTGGCTACTGACTCAGCCATCACAGCTAGAGGGCCAAGATCATGGTCTTCTCCAGGTTTCACCTCCTCTGTGTGTTCCAATCCACCAAGCTTCAGATGTACAGATATACAGATTTCTCTGGTGTCCTGGTGTGTTGGGCAGAGGAACCTTTGTTGAGTTATGAATGTTTTAATAGTTGTAGATTGAAGGGGAGAGACAAAGGGAGCATCTCACACTGCTGTGATGCTGACATCTAGACAACTTTTTAGAACATCAATAGCAGAGAAGACCACCGTGTGAGCATGATTGATCAAAACAAAAATAAGACCACTTGGTAATCAAGTATGAATATCGAAAAAAACATGAATATTGTCCAAATTACAAAAATGATCAAACATCAGTCCACACTGGCTAATATGAGTGATGATCTTTTACTAATTACTATTTTAGCCTCACTCTAGTCTTCTTTCCTTCTATATAAGACTCATTGAGACACCGAATCATAGAATTATCCCTGTTTCCTGACAGCATCCAATCCAGAGCAAAAGCTGCTCCCTTGCGTGCCTCTAAAATCACCAAAACAAACTCTAAAACATTGATTCCTTTTTATCATCATTTTACTGAAATGCTTCATGGTTTCATTGTCTTATTCTTCCTCACTACAGTGAACAATAATCCCAACATTTTAACCACAGGTGTATTCTTGTTGGATTTTAACTTGAGGGAATTAACACTATATGCATTTTTCTAATAGAAAAGTCAAACAATACAACCTAAGAATGTTCCTTCACCTTGCACCACTCTCAAAACCTAAGTACTTCCCCCAGAATTAAAAATTAGGCATGTATGCTAAAGAAATTTTCATGTTCAATGCACATGGGACAGTAACTAATGTCTTTGTAATCTATTTTGATTTTTCCTTACAAAATTTTCTCTCTTGGAGATCATTCCGTGACATTAAATACATACAGGTCTGCATCATTGTTAAAATTAATTTGCTTAATTGTATGCCCGGTTTGAAAAAAATCTGCTCCACAGATATTCCACAGTAGGTTTAGATACACCTGGATTTAGCCATTCCCTTGTTGCCCATGTTTTGCTATCACCAGCAATACTCTAGTGACCATTCCTGCTTCATGCCTTGGTGTATCCTCATTCATCATTTTAAGATGAATACTGAAGAAGTAGAATGGTATTTTAAATGCTAAAAAATCCTTTATAAATTGCTCTGTGCAAAGCCTTTCCCAGAGTGTAATCAACACTGGATACCATCCCAACCTCTGATTAAATAAAACAATCTGAGGGACTAAAAATGGCATCTCATAGTTCTCCAAATTTTCTTCCATTTCAGACGACAATGCTCATATCATCATCTGAATATATTAAGTAATTTGATAGTTTTAAAAGAATAATGCCACAAGGGTTCTTTAGGACAGTGGTGGTCACAGCAAGTACTTAGATAATGAGATCTATTTACAGCTATCTTGTTTATTTTCTATCGTTGCTTAAGGGCTGGCACTCAATGCCAGGCCCTGTTTTAAGTGAGCTCACTGTGTTAAAGATATTTTATTATTCTTCCAGTTATTTAAAAAATTTGCTGAACAATTACTATGTGAAAAACAGGCACTATTTTAGGTGATAGGGAAGCAGCAGCAAGCAAGATTCCTGTTTTTGCAGTGATAAAACTCGAGGACAGAAAATAAACAGGTGAGTAAATAATCATCATCATGATCACCATCATTAGTATTGTTATGTCTATCGAGGTTAGTCTGGAAGGAGGCAACCTGACATATTCTTCTAAATTATAACAGTTTAAAAGCTGTGCAGTAGATAAATGAAACAATAATGGCAGAAAGTCAAGGACTGTTGAAGTTTAGTGATAAATACATCAGCTGTATTATAGTTCTGTCTACCTTTTTGCTTGAAAATTTCCATAATAAAAACTTTAAGAGAAAAGTATAACAGCATGTCCTCCAAGAGGTGGAGTGTAGCTATAGGAGAGCTTTTCAATTTTTTTCTCTTTTCTGGATTGTAATATTTAAATTTCTCTATAATAAAAATGTACTACCAAACTGTCTATGGGAGATGATATGCTTCATTGAGAGATTTAAAAGACCCCCATACAACATGTAAACACTGGTTTGAAAAAACCCACTTGTAAAACTAATTTTTGGGACAATCCAACAACTCTGGATATGGGCTAGAAGAGATATGATGTTATTAGGGTATTTATTTTTAATTTTATCCATGTGGTAATAGGTGATTTTTTTGAGGAGAATTTTCTTTTATTAAAGAGATGAATACAAAATTCTTAAGGGCAAAGTAGAAAAATGTCTATAATTTACTTTAAAATACTTAAGCAATAGATAAAACAAATATAAAATGAAAAAGTCTGAAATCTAGGTGTTGGAGATTCTGGGAATATGATGGTGGTAGCTGCATAGCTTTTTGATATCTCTGAATCCCTACAAAAACCCGTTCACAATATTTACAGCAAAACTAGATGACATACTGTTCCCATGGACCCTAAAATACAAGCAAATGGACACTAAGAATCACAAGATCTACAGACAAGTCTTGTCTATGCAGGAGAATAAAGCTTTGAGCTACTTTCCACCCTAAGTCAGTCTAACTCAATGCTTCATGCTCTTTTTATTACACTGAGATCTCTCTCTTTTAATAATGTAAGCTATTTTAGTTCACTACTATCGCCATCATTTACAATGGCCCTGCTTGCCTCTATTCTCTTAAGATCTACTAAATGCTGTGTGATCAGGAGACAATATCTGAGGAAATACCATTAGAAGTCTCTTAGTAATGTACTGGTGTTTCCCCTCAGGGGAACACTGAATGTAAAACCTTTGCCCAGATGTTAGTTGTGTGGGTCTTTCATACAGGCCTTTTACTTCCCACTATACGAGGTAACAGCTGGTGATGGATAGCTGCTCTTTTTCAGAAATGGACCTCAATTAGAAGGAAAGAGAGTCAGGACAGGTCCAGCTTCAAAGCCCTTCACACTAGGTAAGGCACTTATTGTCACACATACAGATTTGTGTAACTATCATCACAATCAGCATACAAAACTGTTTCATCACCACAAAGAAAGTCCTTGTCACTGCCCCTTTATAGTCAAACTCTCCCCACAACCCTAAACTCTGGAAATTACCAATATCTTTTCAATCACTATAATTTTGTCACTTCAAGAATGTTATATAAATGGAATAACATGGTATGTGACCTTTTGAGATGGGTTTCTTTCACTTACTATAATACATTTGAGACTGATCCATGTATTGAGTGTATCAATATTTTGTTAGTATTACCATTGAATAGTATTCCATCGTATAGATTCGCCACAGTTTATCTGTTCATCCTTTGAAAGGCATTTGGATTGTTTCCAGTTTGGGACTATTACAAACAAAACTGCTATGAACATCTGTGAACAGGTGTTTGTGTCAACAGAATTTTTTATTTATTTAGGATAAATACCAAGGAATGTGATAGAGGAATCACATGGTAAATGCATGTTTAACTTCAAAAGAAACTGTCAAACTGTTTTCCAGAGTGATTATACAATTTGACGTTCCAACAGCAATGTATGAGAGATTTGGTTTCTCTGCAATCCTTTGCAGCACTTGGTATTTTCCATATTTTTTTTTTGTTTTAGCCATATTGATAGTTGTGTAGTGGTATATCATCATAGCTCTAACTTATATTTCCCTAATGGTCGATTATGTTGAACATCTTTTGATGCCCTTATTTGGCACCCCTCTTTCCACCTTGGTGAAGTGTCTGTTCCATCTTTGTGACTCTTGCTAGAAGGTTATTAATTTTATAGATCATTAAAAGAACAGCTTTTGTTATGAAGGGTTAACTCCTTTGTTTTTCTCTTTTCAATTTTCTGAATTTCAACTCTTTATCATTTCCTTCTTTCTGCTTTTTTTTTCATTTTTATTTGGAGAAATAGATAGATATAGATCAATATCTATATTATACATAGATATATAGATATAGATCTGTATTTATAAAATTTACATACTGACTTCCTCTTTGACCCATGAATTATTTTAAAGTGTTTTGTTTAATTCCCAAGTGTTTTATATTTTCCTGTTATCTTTCTGTTACTGATTTCTAATTTGTTTCCATTATGGTCAGAAATCATATGTTCCTTCTATGACTCCAAATCTTTATTTGAGATTTGTTTTATGATCCAAGATATAGTATATCATAATGAGTATCCCATGTGAGCTTGAAGGTATTCTCCATACTTCTGTTGTTTTTTTTTTTTTGAAGGCTTCAGTAAATTTGTGAGGGTAGATGTTGTTGTTCATGTCTATTTTCTTGCTGACATTTTATCTATTTCTCCTTTCAGTCATGTGTTTTTTTCTTCATATATTTTGCATCTCTGTCGCACAGTACATATATATTTAAGATTGTTGCATTTTCTTGTTGAATTGACCCTTTTATCATTATGTAATGGACTTTACACCTCTTTGTCTCTGGTAAATTTTTGTTGAGAAGTCTACTTTGTATGGTATTTTTTCATCTTTATTGAGGTATAATTGACAAATAAAATTGTAAGATATTTAAAGTGTGCAATGTGATGATTTGATGTATTTATACTTTGTGAAATGATTCCCCAATGAGGTAATTAACATATCCATCACGTCACATATTTACCCTTTTTTTTGGTGAACATATTTAAGTTCTACTCTATCTGCAAATTTCAATCATACAATATAGTGTTATCAACTATAGTTACCATGTTATACATAAGATCTACAAATCTTATTCATCTTATAACTGAAAGTTTGTACCTTTTTACCAGCCTCTCTTTATTTCCCCTACCCCCCAGCCCCTGGCAATTACTTTTACAGTATCTATTTCTATGAGTTTTACTTTTTTATTCTTTTTCTTTTTTAGATTCCACATCAGTGATACTGTACATTATGTATCTTTCTCTGTCTGCCTTATTTCACTTAGCGTAATGCCCTCCAGTTTCATCCATGTTGTTGGAAATTAGAAGATTATCTTCTTTTTTTAAGGCTGAATAATATTCCACTGTATATATATATACACCACATTTTCTTGATCCATTCACCCACTGGCAGACACTTGGGTTGTTTCTATAATTTAGCTATTGTGGATAATGCTTCAAGATAATAGTTTCATTTCCTTTGGATATATACCCAGAAGTGGCTCTACTCTTATTTAATTGAAAAACAACCAGAATAGCCAAAGGAAAAAGAACAAAGCTGGAGGTGTCACACTCCCTGATTTCAAAATATACTACAAAGCTATAATAACCAAAACAGCATGGTCCTGGCACAAAACAGACACACCGGTCAATGGAACAGAATCTAGAAATAAACCCACACATCTATGGACAGCTAATTTTCGACAAGGGAGTCAAGAATATACAATGGAGGAAGGAAAGTCTCTTCAATAAACGGTTTTGGGAAAACTGGACAGCCACATGCAAAAGAATGAAAATAGACCATTATCTTACAATATACACAAAAATTAACTCATAATGGATTAAAAAGACTTGAATGTAGGACCTGCAGCCATTAAACTTCTGGAAGAAAACATAGGCAGTACACTCTTTGACATCAGTCTTAGCAGCATATTTTCAGGTACCATGTCTGACCGGGCAAGGAGAATAATAGAAAAAATAAACAATGGGACTACATCTAACTAAAAAGTTTCTACACAGCGAAGGAAACCATCAAAAAGACAAAAAGACAACTTAACCATTGTGAGAAAATATTTGCAAACCATACATCTGATAAGGGGTTAATATATGAAATATACCAAGAACTCATACAACTCAACAACAAAAGAACCAACAACTCAGTTAAAAAATGGGCAAAACATCTGAACAGACATTTCCCCAAAGAAGATATACAGATGGCCAACGGGCACATAAAAAGATATTCAATATCATTAACTATCAGGGAAATGCAGATCAAAACTACAATGAGATATCACCTCACTCCTGTCAAATGGCTATAATCAACAAGACAGGAAACAATAAGTGCTAGAGAGTATGTGGAGAGAAGGGGACCCTCATAGACTGCTCATGGGAGTGCAAACTGGTGCAGCCACTGTGGAAAACAGTATGGCGATTCCTCAGAAAATTAAGAATAGATCTATCATACGATCCAGCTATTCCACTGCTGGATATTTTTACAAAGAACACAAAAACATGAGTACATACAGACACATGCACCCTCTATGTTCATTGCAGCATTATTCACAATAGCCAAGACTTGGAAGCAACCTAGATGCCCATCAAGGGACAAATGGATAAAGAAGATGTGGTATATATACACAATGGAATACTACTCAGCCATAAGAAATGATGAAATCCAGTCATTTGTGACAACGTGGATGGACCTTGAGGGTATTATGCTAAATAAGTGAAATAAGTCAGAGGGAGAAAGTTAAAACCATGTGAGCTCACTCACAAGTAGAAGATAAAAACAGCAATGAACAAACACACAGACACAAAAATTGGATTGATGGTTACCAGAGGGGAAGAGGGCAAAAGGAATG
Source organism: Equus asinus (assembly GCF_041296235.1). NCBI lineage: Eukaryota > Metazoa > Chordata > Mammalia > Perissodactyla > Equidae > Equus > Equus asinus. The sequence goes on from NC_091820.1 coordinate 37,501,688, forward strand.
ATTAGGCACATGTGTATGGTGACGGTTGGTAATTAGTCTTTGGGTGGTGAATATGTTGTAATCTACACAGAAATCAAAATATGTAATGATGTACACCTGAAACTTATATAATATTATAAAACGATGTTACCACAATAAAAAGTAAATAAATAAATAATGTGTACAATTTGGTGGCATTTGCTACATTCACAATGTTGTATATCTTTTTTTTTTTTAAAGTTTATATTTTTACCATTTTTTTTTAAAGATTTTTTTATTTTTTCCTTTTTCTCCCCAAAGCCCCCCGGTACATAGTTGTGTATTCTTCGTTGTGGGTTCCTCTAGTTGTGGCATGTGGGACGCTGCCTCAGCGTGGTCTGACGAGCAGTGCCATGTCCGCACCCAGGATTCGAACCGACGAAACACTGGGCCGCCTGCAGCGGAGCACGCGAACTTAACCACTCGGCCACGGGGCCAGCCCCACAATGTTGTATATCTTTTTAATAGTACGTGTTCTTACAAATCACGTATTGCTTTGTGTGCATGTATTTTTAATTTATGTCAATGGTATTGTGGTACCTAGCTTAGACTCATTTTTTTAAGCTCATAACTATGCTTTTTTCATTTTTAATGAGGTATTATTTACATAAAATAAAATCCATTCTTAAAAAAAAAAAAACAACCAGACTCCTGAAACAACCAGACTCCAACATTGAATAGGGTTAACACCAGTGCAGGTCTCACCCATGGGATGGTGATTGATTGGGACAAGTGTTTCTGTCATCAACTAACTGCTTTGAGTAACACAAAGGAGGTTTCAAAAGCACTTAACTGTTTCTCAAAGTTGTTTTTCAATTATGTTAAGAGATGCAATCACCAATCACCCTGAATGGTCCAAACCCCACCACAAATGTGGCACCTGTGCAGAGGGGCTGAGAAGTGTCAAAAAGTTACCTTTCCTTCATTTTAATGCTAGTATCTCCACCCAGGAGGAGCTTACCTTATTAACATAACATGCAGTGTATGTGAAAGCATGTTTTCAAACTATGCCTGCATGAGCTTATACCCACCTCTACATGTGACGGCAAAACTTCCTTTTTGAGTAATTCATTTCTTACCGAAAATAAAAAGCACCTTCTTCCCCTTTCTCAGGGAGCCACAGGTTTGGAAGTGATCTCTTATGGTCTCCTTTATTTGCTGCAAATAAATTTAACTTTCTGTGACAACTACTTCTGGTGAAGTCTTTGATGTCAACTCACCAAGAAGGAAACTCACTTCAGTTTGGTAACAAAATTTGGCAACCCAGATAGGACGTTTGTACCTCTGAGGTTCCAGTCCTCCAGCTACCTGGTTTCCAACAGACAGAGCAATGACCTGAAGCAGTATGCTGTGGCTCACCTGTTTCTGCTACTGGGGATCGGGGATTGGACTTCACAAGGAGGACTCCCTTCTTGGTGCTTGTGCTGCCAGTTCAATGTCACTGGCATTAAAAAATGTAAGCATTTTGCTTGGAGGATCTGTTAATAGAGATAAGTGGTACTGAACCCATGGCATGGCAGTAAAAGTTGTTTCTTTAAGGTGTCTCACAAAGTTTGGTTAAGGCTAGCTGAAAGAATTAAGGGATTGTACAACCCAGCCATTGGGAGGCCCAAGACATTGGATCTTGCAAAACAGGAGTGATCTGACCCTTGACTAGTCTTTCCTGAATGTTTGAGTCCTGGGGTGATGAGGTGTGGGTTCAAGTTCCCTCTAAAGTCGCTGTGGCTTCAAGTCCCCTCTGGAGTTGTTGAGTCTGTCTTTGTGGTAGGGGATGCCCAACATTGACTTTGGTTTTCTACAATCCCTCTGCCATTCTGGCTTTCTGGACTGCTAAGTCCCCTTCTTTCCCTTGCCTTCTTTACCAGTGGTCCATGGGTAAAGCCCAGTGACCATCACTTTTACTTTCTCTTTCATGCTCTACTAAAGGATTTCCACTAGTCTCCCTTTCCCTCACAGAACACCTCTTCAGATCTCAGTGGGGTGATTTTGTCACTTTAGTCCTCTGCTTGTGAGACAGTCAGCAAAAAGAAGGACCTCCTCTGGGGCTCTTCAACCACTCAAGTGGATATCACAACTGAGCTCATCCTTTCTTGAAGCAAGAAATTCACCTTGCACCTTAGTCAAGCCTATCCAGAACCTCTGCCTGGTCAACTTCTTTGGAATTGCCTAGCAGGTGAAGGAATTAGGGAGGCATCACATACCTGGCAGTTAGAAGAGTCTTGGAGGCATCCTGTGCTTCCTTTCCTTGACTTCCCCAATCCTCTTAAGCACCCTAGGATCCATCATTTCACAGCGTGGGTCTGGTTTCAGGTTAACAAAGAGCTAAACTTCCTCTGGGTAAAATATTGTGGCATCTGTGTCACCACTAACCATTATAAGCTGCCCCTGGAAGACTGGAAACAGACCATAAGAAAAGACTCTAGAATATAGGGGTGGCAAGCTTCATCCCAGAGGAGAGCCCATTGGGTTGCATCCTCCAGAATTGGAAGGCCTTTGCGTCTTTCCCATTGACCCAAAAGCAGATGGTCTTTTAATATAACACAGTCTGGCTGCAATATTCACTGGAGGATAAGGAAAAATGACCAGAAAATTGGACCCTAAATTTTAACACCATATTACATTTGGATCCATTTTTCAAAAGAACCAAGAAATGGGAAGAAATCCCCTATGTCCATTGCTTCATGGCACTATATCAAAATGAAGGGGTACACAGAAAATGTAAAATTTTCAAATTAAAAGTTGAACCTAAACTTCAAAAATACTTCCCGTACTACAAGATCCTTCAAGTGAGGAGGACCTGCTCCTCCAAGTCAGGAAACATGAGGCCAGAGACCACCTCAAAGTCCACCCCACTCACATACTCCAGCTTTGGCCCCACTCTTGGGCCAGCTGGTGACCCCCAGAGACCTACCCAGACTTCACCCCCACTCAAGCCAGAGGCCAGGACCCCAAAGTCCCTAACCCCAGTGGATTCAGGGCCAAATCCTTTACTGTCCCCACTAATCAGTCCCCCTACCATGAATTTGACTCTCCAACAGCCAAAACTCCTTCACCTTTCTCTTCCAGGCAGTACAATTAGTTTTAGGAACCACCTATAAACCCGGGATATATCCCTTGAGACAAGTGCCTGATAGTGAAGGGAGACTTATTAATGTACATATCCCCTTTTCCACCTCTGATTTATACAATTGGAAGGCACACACTAAAGTATTGAGGGCTGACCCAGAGGAATTCATAAACCTAACAAAGGGAATCTTCTCTACACATAATCCAACCGGGGAAGATATTCAAAGCCTATTAACTACTCTCCTCACAGCCAAGGAGAAGTCAGCTGTTCTGTTAAAAGCTAGGGAACAAGCAGATAATGACTATGTCCTGGGCTCAGAAATTTGCAGGCCCAGTGGACAGGCTGTGCCAGGGACTAGAGAGAAGTCCAACAAGGCCCTGAAGAGAACCCCCCCTGCCTTTTTACAAAGACTATAGGACTGCCTCGGATGATATATAAATTGGGATCCTGAGCCCCAGGGAAGTACAGTGATTCTTAATATCTATTTCATATCTCAAAGTTCTCCAGACATCCATAGAAAAGACCAGAAATTGGCGATAGGTCCTGATACTAGTTCTGCACAATTAGTGAAGGTTGCCTTTAGGGTGTTCAATAACCAAGATGTAACTGAGGAAAAAAAAAAGACAAGAAGATGGAGACACAAGCTACACTGTTACCCGTGGCCCTCCTGTCTGCTCAAGATAACCTGAGGGAGTAGAAGAAGACACCACAGTTGAGTGACCCTGGCCCCCACTGAGGGATCAGAAGGCCACCGACAAAGTTGAGGGCTAATCAATGCACGTACTGCAAACTGGAAGAGCACTGGCAGCAGGGTTGCCTGAATGCTGCTTCCCCAGAGAGGGAAGGGATTGAACAGGATTGAGTCATGCCAACTTCCCTTGACCAAAGATGAAATGTGATGGGGCCATGGGACTCCCCAGTTGGCTCCAGGCAACCAAATCCTCATCTCCCATGAGACATCTGGGAAACTTAAGCAATGGGAGGAGAGCATGTTGAATTCTTCCTTGATACTGGAGCCACATTCGTGGTGTTGAATGCCCGAAAGGGAGATCTTTCCAATAAAAAGTGTACCATAAAGGGAGTATCAGGAAAAAGACAGACTAAAAGTTTTCTGGAGCCCTTGACCCATGAAATAGGATAAAAAATTCTGAACCATTCCTTTCTGTATGTACCAGAATTCTCTGTTCCCCTTCTAGGGAGGGACATACTATCTCAGTTAGGGGCCTCAATAAACTGGGAACAAGATAAAATAGAGATCCAAGTCCCTAAAAGTCAGAGAGTTGAGCTAATGGCCCTATTGCAAGATACATCAACATCTGAGAAGGAAGAGATTCCCCTAAATGTTTTAAGTCTAGTTAACTCAGAAGTATGGGCTCAAGGACAGGTTGGATGAGCAGCCAATGCCTTGCCAGTAAAGGTAAAATTGAAGTAGATAGATCACTAGCCTTGCGTAAAACAATACCCCTTGAAGCCAGAAGCCATAAGAGGAATCCTTCCTGTAATTAGTAGGCTTTTAGAACGAGGACTGATCAGGTGATGTAGATCCCCATGGAACACACCCATTCCACCTGTTAAAAACCCAGGAACAGAGGAGTGCAGACTTGTTCAAGACGTTAGGGCTGTCAATGAAGCAGTCTGAGACATACATCCTGTAGCACCTAATTCTTACACCCTGCTAGTTAATCTCCATGGGGACAGCAGGTTCTATACAGTGCTGGATTTAAAAGATGCTTTATTCAGCATCTCATTGGATCCTGAGTCCCAGGAGATATTTTCCTTTGAATGGGAGGACCCAGACTTCCACCAGAAGCAATAGTATTGCTGGACTGTCTTACCCTAAGGGTTCAAACTCCCCTACTATCTTTGGGGAAATCCTGGGTCAAGATTTAAGGGAATTAAAATTCAAGCAGTACTATGTTACAGTTTGTGGATGACGTCCTAATAGCCAGCCCTACTAAGGAAATCTCTGATTAAAACACCATAACTATGTTAAACTTCTCAGCCAGTAAGGAATATAAAATGTCTAAAGGAAAGGCACAAATATCTAAAGAAACTGTAAAGTATTTGAGGTTTATTATTTCAAGGGTGCAACACAGCCTTCCTCAAGAGAGAAAAATGGTAATATTCCAACTTGCTCCACCAAAAACACTTAGAGAGCTACAATGATTCTTGAAGATAGCTGGCTTTTGCCACATTTGGATCCCTAACTTTGAGTTGATTGCTAAGCCTCTCTATGATAAACTACAGGGGCCAGAAACAGACCCTTTTGAATGGGATAAGCTATGTGACCAAGCTTTCAAGAGCTTAAAAAATTGCTAATGGAAGTGCCTGCATTGGCCTTACCAGACGTGAGCAAAACATTTGACCTATATGTTCATGAAAGACAGGTAATAGCTAAAGGAGTATTAGCCCAAATGTTGGGACTCAGAAAGAGTGGTATCCTACTTCTCAAAGCAGCTAGACACCAAGGCAAAAAGATGGCCCCCATACTTGAGAGCTGTAGCTGCCTCCTGCCTCTTAACCAAGGAAGGAGAAAAACTGACTATGAGCCAACTCATGATAGTATGGACACCCTATCAAGTTTCTAGCCTACTAGAGACAGGACATATATCCCTATCCCAGAATAGAATGCTACAATATCAAGCTATGCTGCTAGATTCCCCTGAGATTTCTTGAAAACTCTATCATATCCTAAACTCAGCTACCCTGCTCCCTGATTCCAATGGACGTATTACCCATGCCTGCCCAGAAGTGATTGATCAGGTTTACTCCAACTGCAATGATCTCTAGAGCAAACTACTACCTAATGCAGAGGAAGTATGGTTTGTAGATGAGAGCAGCTTCGTATATAATGGAAAGAGAAGAGCAGATTATGCAGTAGTGTCCCTGCACACAACCATAGAAGCCAAGGGGCTACAAGCAGGCACCCCAGCTCAGAAAGCAGAGATAATTGCATTAACTAGAGCTTTGGAATTGGAAAATATGGAAAGTATGGGAAAATAATATCAATATACACAGACTCTAAGTATGCTTTCTCTGTAATTCATGCTAATGGGGCCATTTGGAAATAAAGAGGACTTCTTAACAGCAGCAGTAAAGAAATTAACATGTTCCAAAGATCCTTAAACTGTTAGAATTGGTACAGGGCCCCAGGGAAGTAGCTGTCGTCCATTGTAAAGGCCATCGAAGAGGAGAATCAGAGGCCATGAAAGTAAATAACTTGGAAGATGCAGCTGAAAAAAGGGCCACTATATCAGGAGAGCTTCTCCAATTACCGTTAATTCCCACTCTACCATTTTATGAATTTACTCCCATGTATGCCCCTGATGAAGTAAGGGAAGCCACCACAAAGTGTTACCAGTTGTTCCCAATATTTAAGAGCTGGATGGTAAACCAACAAGAGAAGATTTGGGTTGCCAAACAGCTTGGGGGCTCCTTAAGAGTATTCGTGACTCTATCCATTATGGAAAAGATATCTTATACCTATGACTGACAAAGGTTAAGCACCCCAGGTATGAGAGAACTCATTGAGAAAAATTACCGGACAATGTGTTTATTGCCAGAGAAGCAATGTAGAAACCAGATCTCCTGTATCTGCCCTGGCCAGAGCAACTCAAATTCATGGAACTTTACCAGGAGAGGATTGGCAAGTTGATTTTACTGTTATGCCCATGGACCCCGGGGGATAAAAATACCTCTTTGGTGTTTATGGACACATTTACTGGATGGATTGAAGCCTTTCCCTATAGATTGGAAAGGGCAGATGAGGTAACAATGATGTTGTTAAAAGAGAGAATTCCCCATTTTTGGTTGCCTAGATCAGATCAGAGTGACAATGGGCCAACTTTTATATTAAAGATAACCTCTGACAAAGCCAGAGTTTTAAAAATTAAATGGAGGCTACATGCCGCCTAGAGACCACCATGATCTGGAAAAACTGAGCAGGCCAATAAAACCTTAAAGAAAACTTTGGCTAAACTGTGTCAAGAGACACAAGAAAATTAGCTAAAATTACTGCCAATAGCCCTCACTCAGATAAGGGTAGCTCCAAAAGGCAAACTGAAGCTTAGCCACTTTGAAATGAGCTGTGGGAAGATATTCCATAAAGATCTAGATTCACTCACAAACCCAGACCCAGAGGTTTCCATAGCAACCAATACATAATCAATCTGAAGCAGGTGGTAGCTGCACTTAGTAAATATGGAAACTTCTGTCTTCCCTTACCTACGGAGGTCAAACTCCACCCATATGCACCTGGAGATTGGGTCTATCTTAAAACTTGGAAAAGGGGTTTTCCTCAAGATCAGTTAAATCCTATTTGGCCGGGCCTCACTTGGTGTTACTAACCACTCACTTTTCCCTAAAATTAGAAGAGTCACCCTTTGGATCCACTACATATGGATAAAAAAGGCGCTCATGCCTGAACATCAAGAGAGATCATTGCAGACGACTGAGGACACTGAGCTTTCCTGCGAACTTCTCTCTGACTTGAAACTCTTGTTTCAGTGGCATCATAAGGATAAGTAACTCCCAATGACCTGTCAACCTACTCCTGTAGAAATACTTGGGACTACATTCATTATAGCCTTGCTAATAGCTTTAATACTTACACTTACCTGCGGCCTGCCTGGGACACCCATAACTGAGTGCTTTGGCTCTTCTAATATAACTCATCCTACTCCAGTAGGAATATCAGTTAGAATGGCTGGCCTGCTGTGGAATGTTATAGATAGCTGTATAGTCATTAGTGCTGAGGATTCTTCTCTTGCATCATGGCAGACCAATTTCCTCAAAAGGGCTGGTAGAATCTGGACAGTGGGGCAAGTATGCCCAGATCCTAAATATATACAAGTTTATGACCATACCACCTTAGCACCTCAGCAAATCAAAAGAGGAAAGAAAAAGAAGACAGCAGGGCTCCTTATTGCTGGGGTAAACTCCCTGATTGGATCACTAGTGGCAACAGTTATAATGCAGTCACTATCAAAGAAGTCACTGCTGTGGTGGCCATGGTAGCCAATGAATCAGGCCTAGACTTAAAATGTTACAAATACCTATTGATTCTTTAACCAAAATTGTACTTGATAATAGAATTGCTTTGGATTATCTTTTGGCAGACCAGGGAGGAGTCTGTACCTTAGCTAATATGTCTTGCTGTTTCTATATTAATGCTAGTGGCACTATAGTGCAGCCAGGTTACTGGAAAAGGCCACTTGCCTAACAGAAAAGAGCCAGATAGACCTCACAGAAAAATTCTGGAATACAGTCAAACAAGCCCTTGCCAGCGTAACTTGGTTCCTCCCATCTTGGGTCCCTTAATGGCTATACTTCTTCTCTTGTTCTTTGGACCCTGCATATTTAATTGCCTGGTACAGTTTGTGACTAAATGCATTGAAGCTATAATGTTATAGATGGTTGTGACACAAGCATACAAGCAACTCAGGGTAATACCTGGTGACCCACAAACCTATCTAAAGTTAACTGGGGAAAAATGTCTCTCCTCTGCCAGTCCCAATGACAATGCCCATGCCCAGCAGGAAGCATTTACAGAATGCCCCTTAAGAATGAGGAGCAGGGTATAACTAGAGGAGGGATTTTGTCACTGACCAACTGCCCTAAGTAACTCAAAGCAGGTTCCAAAAGCACTTAACTGTTTCTCAAAGTTGTTTTTCAGTTATATTAAGAGATGCAATCACCAATCGCCCTGAATGGTCCAGACCTCACCACAAGAGCGGCGCCTGTGCAGACAGGCCAAGAAGTATCCAAAAGTTACCTTTGCTTCATTTTAATGTTAAGATCTCCACCCCAGGAGAAGCTTAAGCTTTATTAGCATAACAGGTGCATGTATGTGAAAGCATGTTTTCAAAAAACACCTGTGTGAGCTTATACCCACCTCTACCTGTGATGACAAAACTTCCCTTTTGAATATTCATTCCCTACTAAAAATAAAAGGCACCTGCTTCCCCTTGCTAGGGGAGCCATGGCTTTGGAAGTGATTCCCTGTGGCTTTATTTGCTGCAAATAAATTTTACCTTGTATGACAACTAATTCTAGTGAAGGCTTTGATTTCAACTCAACAAGAAGTAAACTCACTTTGGTTCAGTTACATTTCCTGAAGACAAATGAAGAGTTTCCAGGAATGTGGAGGTGTCATCACAAAGAAGGACATATTACAGAAATTCAGTCTTAAACTCCCACCCTCAGGCCTCAGGTGGGGGTTGGCTTGAGAAGGAAGGATTGAAGACTGTTGGCTTCTCCATATCCAGGATATCTGCCTAAGAGTGTAACTACCAGTTCATATGTTAGGTCCTTTATTAGCTTTAAAAGGAATTGTCAGACTACTTTTCTGACTATTGGTCCCATTTTAATTCCCATCAGCAATATATGAATAATCTAGTTTCTCCAAATCTTTGCCAGAATTTTGTGTTATCATTTTTTCTTTTCTTTTATTCATTCTGATAAGTATGTCATTGTGATTTAATTTTCATATCTGCTATAGCTAATGGTGTTGAACATCTTTTCCCATCCGTGTTTGCCACCTGTATATGGTCTTCAGTGAAATGTCTGTGCATATCATTTGCACATTTTCTATTTGCATTACATGGTTTTTAGTATTGAATTTTGAGTTTTTTTTATATTCAAGATACAAATCCTTTGCCAGATATGTGGTTTGCAAATATTTTCTTCCAGTTGGTAATTTGTCTTTTCATCCTCTTAAAAGGGTCTTTCACAAAGCACAAATTTTAACTTTGATAGTCCAATTTAGTGGAGTTTTTTAAAATTTATAGATCATGCTTTTAATGTCAAATCTAAGAACTTGTTGCTCAGTCCTAGGTCCCAAAGATTTCCTCCTGTTTTTTTTAAGTTATAGTTTCATATTTTACACTTAAGTCCATGATCCATTTCGAGTTACCGTTTGTATAGGTGTAAGGCTTAGTTTCATAGTTTTTTTCCCTATGGATGCACAATTGCTTCAGCATTATTTATTGAAAAAGGAATCTCGCCTCCATTGGATTTTGTTCCTTTATTAAGAATTAATTTGGGAGCCAGTCCTGATGGCCTAGTGGTTCAAGTTTGGCGCACTCTGCTTCGGCGGCCTGGGTTTGGTTCCCAGGCACAGAGCCACACCACTCATCTGTCAGTAGCCATACTGTGGGTGCAGGTGACATAGAAGAACTAGAAGGACTTACAACTGGAATATACAACTATGTACTGGGGCTTTGGGGAGGGAAAAAAATAGGGAAGATTGGCAATAGATGCTAGCTCAAGGTGAATCTTTAAAAAAAAAAAGAATTAATTTGTATATATATATAGAACTATTTCTGCATTCTCTATTCTGTTCCATTCATTTATTGGTCTATCTTTTGGCCAGTATCATCATGTCTTGATTACTGTAGCTGTTATACTAAGCCTTAAATTCAGGATGAGTGATTCCCCCAACTTTATTCTTCATTTTCAAAAACTTTTGGTGAGTCTAGGGCTTTTCCCTGTCCATATGACATTTAAAATAAGTTCATCTGCATCAAAAATGTCTTTGCTGAGACTATGATAGGAATTTTATGAAGCATATAGATAAATTGAGTGAGAACCAACATCTTTACTATGTTGAGTCTTCCTAGCCATGAACACAGTATGCTCTTTGACTATAGAGAATTAAACTAAAAATCAACAACAGAGAGATTTATGGAAAATCCTCAAATATTTGGATATTGAACAACATGCTTCTAATCAATTCATTGGTCAAAGAGAACACAAGGAAAATTAGAAATCATCTTGAACAAAATAAAAATTATAATACAACATACTAAAATTTATGAGATATAACTAACCAGTGCTTGGAGGAATACTTTTAGCAGTAAATTTTCATATGGGAAGGCCAGAATTGCACAATAAGGGCATAGGTGTATCCTCTCCCTCCACAAAAGCAAGAATAATGTTTTCAATATTATTTTTTTAAAGAAAGCATCCATTTTAGAACTCTGAAAAGTAACCAAAGGCTTACAATAAGTTGAAAACACTTATTCAAAGAAAATTGCTAAACCTTGGTAAAAAGAGTGGAGGCTGTGAAGTTTTAACTTGAGACAGCTCTTAACACCTCAAACCCCAACTCAGTGGTCGTGGTAGCCTGCAGACGGACAGGCAACCTCACTGTCACCGAAGAGAGCTGACTTGATTTAGAGTTCCTCAGAAAAGGTTCATATTCAGTGTTGTAGAAAACAACGACAGGTGACAAACATTCAGTGAAGGGCCAACATTGCATCTGCCTAAGATGTGGAGACTGAAACCATAAAGCCTTGAAGAGATCCAACATAATCTTGGGCTTCTGAAAGATAATGCACATATGTAGGGCCGTGCACACATTCAGGAAAAGACAAGAGAGGGCCCCAGTTATCTACTCACACCTAACTGACCATGAGGCTCAGCACAATCAGGAAGTGAATGCCACGACAGACTTGTAAACTGCATGAAGTTTGAATACAACGCTGCAGTTGGCACACAGATTTCCCTCAGCAAAAGGTGTAAGCCGTACTGGCTCAAAGTGTTTGAGGAAAACTTTTGACCAGTCATTGATTGATCACAAAGCTATACTGACCCAGGGGAACCCCCAGAGAAGCAAGGCTTAAAAATAAAATAAAAAATTTTCAAAAAAATTATTGAGGTAACATTGGTTTATAACATTAGATGGATTTCAAGTGTACATCATTATATTTTGACTTCTGTATACACTACATCGTGTTACCACCAAAAGTCTAGTTTTCATATGTCACTATACAAATGTTTCCCTTTATCGCTTTTGCCCTCCCCTCAACCCCTTCCTCTTTGGTAGCCATCAATCTGTTCTCTGTATCTATGTGTTTTTGTTGTTGTTGTTTTCTATCTTCCACATATGAGTGGAATTCTGTGATAGTCATCTTTCTCAGTCTGACTTACTTCACTTAGCATAATACTCTCAAGGTTCATCCATGTTGTTGCAAATGGCAGGATTTCCTTCTTATCTGTGGCTGAATAGTATTCAATTGTGTGTGTGTGTGCGCATGTGTATATGTGCATGTGTGTACACATTTTCTTTATCCATTCATCTGTCAATGGTCACTTAGGTTGTTTCCATGTCTTGGCTATTGTAAATAATGCTGCATTGAACATGGGGGTGCATATATCTTTTTGAATTAGTGTTTTAGTATTCTCCGGATAAATACCCAGAAGTTGAATAGCTGGGTAATATGGTATTTCTATTCTTAATTTTTTGAGGAATCTCTATACTGTTTTCCATAGTGTCTGCACCAATTTACATTCTCATCAGCAATAGGATTCCCTTTACTCCATATCTTCTTCAACACTTACTTCTTGTCTTTTTGATAACAGCCATTCTGATGGGCATGAAGTAAGATCTCATTCTGGTTTTGATTTGCATTTCCCTAATAATTAGTCATGTTGAATGTCTTTTCATGTGCCTATGGGCCATCTATATATCTTCTTTGGAAAAATGTCTCTTCAGATCCTCTTCCCATTTTTTAATCAGGTTGTTTTTTTGTTGTTGAGTTGTATGAGTTATTTTTATATTTTGGATTTTAACCCCTTTTCAGATGTATGGTTTGCAAATGTCTTCTCCCAATTGGTAGGTTGTCTTTTAATTTTGTTGATGGTTTCCCTTGCTTTGCAGAAGCTTTTTAGTTTGATGTAGTCTGATTTGTTTATTTTTGCTTTTGTTTCCCTTGCCTCAGGAGACATAGCCAAAAAGATATTGTTAAGACTGATGTGAAAGAGCACACTGCCTATGTTTTCTTCTGGGAGTTTTATGGTTTCAGGTCTTATATTCAAGTATTTAATGCATTTTAAGTTAATTTTTGTGTGTGGTGTAAGATAATGGTCTACTTTCATTCTTTTGCATGTAGCTGTCCAGTTTTCCCTACATCATTTATTGAAAAGATTTTCCTTTCTCTATGGTATGTTCTTGGCTTCTTTGTCAAAATTAGCTCTCCATATATGTAAGTTTATATCTGGGCTGTCACTTCTGTTCCTTTGATGTATGTGTTTGTTTTTCTGCCAGTACCATGCTGTTATGATTACTATAGCTTTGTGGTATACTTTGAAATCAGGGAGTGTGATATTTCCAGCTTCGTCCTTTTTTCTCAGTATTGCTTTGGTTAGTCAGTGTCTTTTGTGGTTCCACATAAATTTTAAGATTCTTTGTTCTATTTCTGTGAAAAATGTCATTGGAATTTTGATAAGGATTGCATTGAATCTGTAGATTGCTTTAGGCAATGTGAACATTTTAACTATGTTAATTCTTCCAATCCATGAGCATGGAATATCTTTCCATTTCTTTATGTCTTCTTCAATTTCTTTCAACAGTGTCATAGTTTTCAGTGTACAGGTCTTTCTCCTCCATGGTTCAATTTATTTCTAAGAATTTTATTCCTTTTGTTGAGATTATAAATGGGATTGTATTCTTGATTTCTCTTTCTGCTAGTTTGTTGTTATTGTATAGAAACACAACAGATTTTTGCATGTTGATTTTGTACCCTGTAAACTTTACTGTATTTTCTGATTATTTCCAATAGTTTTCTGGTGGATTCTTTAGGGTTTTCTATATATAAAATCATGTCATCCATAAATAGTGACAGTTTTACTTCTTCCTTTCCAATTCGGATAACTTTGTTTTTCTTGTCTTTCTCTGGCTAGGACTTTCAATACTATGTTGAAAAAGAGTGGTGAGAGTGGGCATCCTTGTTTTGTTCCTGTTCTTAGAGGGATAGCTTTCAATTTTTCACTGTTGAGTATGATGTTGGCTGTGGGTTTGTCATATACAGCCTTTATTATGTTGAGGTACTTTCCTTCTCTACCCATTTTGTTGAGAGTTTTTATCATAAGTGGATCCTGAATCTTGTCAAGTGCTTTCTCTGCATCTATTGAGATGGTCATATAATTTTTATTCTTCATTTTGTTAATGTGGCATATCACGTTGATTGGTTTGTGGATGTTGAACTATCCTAAAAGGAAAAAATTTTTTATAATCTGTGCATAGAATGAAGTGGCCACTTGCAAGGAAGACAGACTCCACGTAATTGGTCCAGATAAATCACTAAACAAACAAACAAACAAACAAAATAAATAATAACAAAACCAAAAGAACAACAATTAATTCCTGGGAGATCAAATCTAGAATTGCTATGATATATGGTTCAAAATTTCCAGTTTTCAACACCCAAAAGTTACAATACATCTGAAAAAACAAGGAAATATGGCCCATATCTATAGCTATACTCTTCACTTCCGTTAATGATTTAAAGGACTTCCGCATAAAACAATAAGTACAAAAGAACTGTATTGTTGGGCGTGTAATGTATAATAATGTAATTTTTGTGACAATAATACCATGAAAAGTGGGGAGGGAGCTCTACTGACAAAAAATTTCTAATACAATCAGAATTGAGTTAGTATTAATCTGAAGTAGATTTTTGTAAATTCAGATGCATATTAGAATATCCAGAGCAACCAATAAAAAAAAAACACTGAAAAATATTTTTAACAATCAACACAAATTAAAATGGCAATCTAGAAAATACATTTCTAATACAAAGTAAGACTATATAGGAGGTACAAAGAAAAAAGTACATGTGACAGAAAGAAAACAAATAGCTAAGTGAAGACGTCAATGCAACCACATAAGTAATTGCATTAAATTCCAATGGATTAATCACTCCAATCAAAAGACAGAGATTGTCAGACTGGATTTTAAAAAAAACGTGATCTGGGGCTGGCCTGGTGGCACAGAGGTTAAGTGCACATGTTCTGCTTCAGCGCCTGGGGTTTGCCAATTTGGATCCTGGGTGCAGACTATGGCACCGCTTGGCAAGCTAAGATGTGGTAAGTGTTCCACATATAAAGTAGAGGAAGATGGGAATGTATGTTAGCTCAGGGCCAGTCTTCCTCAGCAAAAAGAGGAGGGTTGGCAGCAGATGTTAGCTCAGGGCTAATCTTCCTCAAAAAACAAAAAAGTGACCCAACTATACGCAGTCAGCAAGAAAATCATTTTAGATTCAAAGACATTAATACATCAAAAGAGACAGGACAAAGATATACCGGGAAAAGAGTAAGCAAAAAAGAGCTAGAATGGCTACATAAATATCACAGAAAGTATAACTGAAGACAAAAAAATTATAATCAGAGACAAAGAGGGTCATTTTACAATGATAAAAATGCCAATTCATCAGGAAGACAAAACAACTTTTATAATATACACATCTAAAATCAAAAGCTAAAATATAGGAAGCAGAAAATAGGTGAAATTAAAGGTAGAAATACGTTGCTCACCAGTAATATTCAGAGCCTTCAATACCTCACTGTCAGTAATGAATAGGAAAACTGGACAAAAGTTCAGCACAGATATAGAAGACTTGAATAACACTATCATCCAACATGACCTGACATCTATAGAAGACTCAGCTCAACAACAGCAGAATACGTTCTTCTTAAATGCACATTAAACAGTATCCAAGATAGACCATAAAACAAGTCTTAAACATAAAATAATTGAAATCATACAGATGATGTTTCTTGACAACAGATGGAAATTTTGGAAAGTCACAAATATTTAAAAATTAAAAAACACATTACTATGTAAGATCAAGACTGAGGAAAAGTAGTACTATTTTTCGTATATTTTCACACATTTCTTAAATTGTAATTATGATTTTGATTGAATCTTTATTAAATTATGAACAGTTATCTACAATCGCAAATTTCAGTTTTTCTAATAATGATGGTAGTGGTTATTTTTTCAGGGGAAAGAAACTGGATCTGAAAATGTATTCAAACTTATTTTTTAATGAGGAGAAATAAATTAGTTATGTGGTGAAATTCATTATAACAAAAAGCAATAATATGCGATGTTAAAAAAGCCACATTACTAAATAATCCACATACAAAAGAGAAATTAGAAAACATTTTGAAATCAATGAAGGTGAAAGCACAACATATGAAAATATGGGATACCCCTAAAGAAGTGCTTAGAGGGACATTGTTAGCTGTAAATATCTATGTTAAAAAGGAGTAACGATCTCAAATCAATAGCCTGACAGTCCACGTTAAGAAAGTAGAAAAGGAGGAACAAACTAAACCCAAAGAAAGCAGAAGAAATGGAATAATAAAGTTTAGATTGGAAACAAATGAAGTAGAGAATAGAAAAATGATGATAAAATCAGTTAAGTGAAAAGTTGATTTTTTGATAATATCAAAAATACTGACAAAGTTTAATCTCGGCAGACCAAGAAATAAAAAAGAAGACTCAAATTACAAAAACCAGGAATGAAAGAGGGGCCGCCATTACCAACCTGACAGAAATAAGAAAGGATTGTAAAGCAATGCCATGAACAGCTTATGCCAACAAATTAGATAACTTAGATGAAATCGACAAATTCCTAGGAAGACAAATTACTGAAACTTAGTCAAGAATAAATAAAAAATCTAAATAGACCTATAATAAGTAAACAAATTAAACGAATAAATAAAAATCTTCCTACATGGAAAAGCTCAAGCCCAAATTGCTTCACTGATGAATTATATCAAACATTTAAAGAAGAAATGATATCAGTACTTCACAAACTCTTTCATAAAATATAGGAGGAAGGAACAGTTCTCAACACATTTCAAGATACCAGTAATATCCTGATGCTAAAACTAGACAAATACATCACAAAAGAAGAGACCTACAGGAGTGACGTCAGCAAAATGACCGAATAAGACATCCCTTGTATATATCCCCCCTCAACAACAATAATTTGGCATCCATTCACAGACAAAGGTGCCTTTGTGGGAGATTTGGGATCCAAGTAGAAGGTTGTGCAGTCCAAGTCCAAGGGGAGTCATTTTGAGAAGGGAGGCTTTCAACCAGGTGGCAGACTTGATGACTGTGGTCCCAGTTACAGAAGTAGAAACAGCTCCGTACCCCTGAGAACTCAGCTACAGCCCCATTTGGCTTTGGGTTGATCACCAGCACCATATGCCAAGGGACCTGGGAGGAATCATGCCCACTGTGCATTAGTTAACAGACACATAGACCTCAGATCTGGCTGTGGACTCTGAAGAGTCTCGTGACCTGGCTCCAGCCCCTCTCAGCCACAGTCCAAGATCCCATGGAGGTAAGCTTACCAAACTTAGTCAGACTCTAGATTCTTATATGTATATGTGTGTGTGTGTAAGTTTCAGGTCTACAACATTGTAATTCAACATCTGTATACACTACAATGTGATCACCGCCAAAAGTCTATTTACCAACCATCACCCTACAGTTGACCCCCTTCAGCCCTTTGGCCCACTCCCCAGCCCCGTTTGCCTCTGGTAACCACCAATGTGTTCTCTGTATCCATGAGTTTGTTTTTGCTTTGTTTTGTTTGTCTACTCTGTTTTATTTTGTTTTTTCTTTCTTTCTCCTTCTGACTTATTTCACTTAGCATAGTACCCTCGAGGTTTATCCATATTGTTGCAAATGGCAAGATTTCATTCTTTTTCATGGCTGAATAGTGTATATATATATATATATATATATATATATATATATATATATACTGTAGATTCCGAAATGTCCCTATAACTGAGCTGCAAACCATCCAAGCCACAGCCTGCTAACAATCTTTCTGGTACAGGGACTCAGAAAGAGACACTCTCATCTGTGTTCCTGAGATCCTATAAGGGCCATATACATAGCATCAGCCCCTCCCAAGCCACAGTCCATGAGCAGGCCTGTTGGCACAGGGACCAGGTAGAAGAAAATCCTGTCTGCACACCTTGAGATTCTGAAAGGGCCCTATTAGTAGCTCAAGCTTACCCATAGCAACAATCTGACAGTCCTGCCAGCAGTCCTGAGGGACCAGAGTCCTAGCAGGGGACACTCCCATCTATACCCCCAGAGATCCTGGAAGGGCTCTATATATTGTTCCAACCCTTCCCAGCCACAGTCCATGAGCAGTCCTGCTGGCACAGGGACCTTGAAAGAGGCACATATATCTGCACCTCAGGAGATCCTGAAAGGACCCTATACTTAGTTCCAGCTCCTGCAACCATGGTCAGGAACCAATCTAGCCCCCACAGGGACATGAGGGGAGACAAGCACATTCATGCCTCCAGAGCCAGAACTGCAGATTTTAGTCTTGGATATGGAACCTGAAACAGCCCTGGGGCTCTGTTCCAGCCATTCTCAGCTATGGTTCAGGGCCAATCCTGCCCACGCAAGGATGCTTTTCAGGCAAAAGTCCTCCAAGGGACTTGGAAGGAACAATACCTGCCATGCACCTGGTAATAGGCTTACTGTCTGAGGACTCAACTGCGGACCTTGAAGTAGACACTTGTTTCAACACCACCCTACTGAACAAAGTATTGGAGGCATTCCCACCTGCCCAGGGACCAGACCAGATCCACACCCACCCAACCCCATGGTAACAAGTCTGCCAACCAGGGAAACCATGAGAGACCCAGAAACAGCCTCATAACTGGCTCCAACACAGCACAACTGCAATTCCAGAGGTCACCCATCGGCCTGGAAAAAAGGCAGAAAGAGAAATCTATATCTACTGAAACCAGTCTGCAAAGACTGAAAGAGATGTTTGCTCCTTCAAATGAATAGATACCAATGAAAAGCTACACAGATCATGAAAAATCAAGCAAATATGACACCATCAAAGGAACCTAATAAAATTCCCTGATTGACTTCAAAGAATGAAGATCTATGATTTGACCAAAAATTCAAATAATCATCTTAAAGAAACTGAATGAAATGCTAGAGAAGACAGAAAGACAATAAGAGAAAAATCAGAAAAACATGGCATGAATAAAATGAGAATTTTAATAAGAAATAAAAACCATAAAAAAATAACCAAATAGAAATCCTGGAGCTGAAGAATACAATGATATAATGAAAAAAATCAATAAAAAGCGGCAACAACAGATTTGATCATGCAGAAGAATCAGTGAACTTAAGACAGATCATTTGAAATTAGGTAGTTAGAAAAACAAAAAGAAAAAGAATGAAAAAGAGTGAAGAAAGCCTATGTAAATTATGGAACCCCATCAAGCAAATGAGCATTTGTATCATGAGGGCACCAGGAGAAGAAAGAAAGAAAGGGGCAGAAAAATTATTTAAAGAAACAGTAGCTGAAAACTTACCAAATCTGGAGAGATATGGACATTCAGATACCGGAAATTCAAAGGTTACTCTGAGACATATTATAATCAAACTGTTAAAAGTCAAAGACAAGGAGAGAATTTTGAAAGCAGCAAGAGAAAAGTGACTCATGCATACTAGGGAAACTTTAAAATATGATCAGGGGATTTCTTTGCAGAAAGCTTGCAGGCCAAATGGGAGTAGGATGCTATACTCAAAGCATTGAAAGAAAAAAACTGCCCACCAAGAATACTATACTCAGCAAACTATCAGGAATGAAGAAGAGAAAATGACATTCCCATACAAACAAAAGCTAAGAGAGATCGTCACCACTAGACCTATCTTATAAGAAATGCTAAAAGGAGTTCTTCAAGTTGAAACTAAAGAATAATAAGTAATAACATAAAAATATATAAAAGTATACAACTCACCAGTAATGGTAAATATATAGTCAAATTCAGAATACCACAATACTATAATAGTGGTGTGTAAATCACTTTTATCTCTAGTATAAAAGTTAAAAAACAATAAGATTAAAAATAAATATAGCTACAATAATTTGTTTACAGATGCACAATATAAAAAGACGTAAAGTGTGACATCAATAATTGAAAATGTGGGAGAAGAGAAGGAAAAGTGTAGAGTTTTTGTATGCAATTGAAGGTAAGTTGTTATCAGCTTAAAATAGACCTGATAAATATAAAATATTTTGAGATCCAGTGTCAAGATGGCAGCATATGCAGACTCTGAACTCAACTCCTCCCATGGACACAACTTTACAACTACTCTTGGAACCATTACCCCTGAGAGAAAACTGAAAACTGGATAAAAAGAACCCCCCAACAAGGGAGAGTGCTGACTGAGGAGAAAGAGGCAAAAATTCCTTTCTGGAGAGTAAAAAAACACCTTTTAGCTGTGGCACTTCATGGCCAGCCAGGAGCAAGGTTAAGGTATGAAGCCTTTCCTGGAGGAGTTGGGGATCTGAGCAAGGGAGCATTACCAAAATAAGCAGCTTTTGAACTCAGCACAACCGACACAAGTGCCTTAATATCTGGCTATTAACAAGATCAAGGAATACCCCCAGAAAAGCTATTGGACTTAAGGAGGGGAAAAGCCTGTTCTTAAAGTGCCCATACACAAATTCACCCATTTTGGAAAGAAACCTAAAATCACCAGAAAGAAAGGTTCACCATCCTTTGATGAAAAAAGACTCACTTGATAAACTCTGGGTTCATGTCAATGAGAGGTGAGATCTCCCCAGGCTGTGACCACCTCCCCAGGGACTGAGATATTGGTGGCAGCCATTATTGTGAACCAGTATAGGCATGCTGACACAGATGCTGGCCTGTTAGCCCAGGAGTCTGCACCATCCACTAGAGCACCAATTTAATCCAGCTCCGTCAGGGCAGGCAGCCTGCCCTAAGGACTGGCACCACCTAACAGCAAGCCCTGTGGCAACTTGTGGGCCCTAATAGGTGGGGTGCCTGGTACCACTGCAGCCAGGTGAGTGGGTCTGCCTCTGCAAGGCAGGGCAAGAATGAGGGGTATCCTGTGTTGGTGGAGTGTGTAGGGCTTCTGAAATGGGGCGACTGGATCTCCTTCAGTGGGTTGAGGTACGCACACAGGGCAAGACTGTGTTGACAGGGTGTGTTGCCCTTATGGGCAGTGGGGCTTGTCAGCTGCATCAGACTTTTGCTTCTCAAACAGCCACATAGGGGATAAGCCCCACATTCCAAAGCCTGAAACTATTGGGTGCTCCCAAGCCTGGGGCAGGACCCACTCAGCTGCAATCCTGAGAGAGCTGCCAACAGCCTTGCAGGCTGGAGGCCACCAACAATTGTAAGCCCCTGAGGCTAGCAATCATCCATGCTGGGGGCCTACTCACTTAAAAGAAAAACTGCAGCAGGATTGTGCTATTAGACCTTGTAGCCAACTGTGCTGGGGCTCCTCACATCAGATAAAGTAACAGAAGGGACCAGAGAAACTATATTCAGCAGAGCATTATGACCAGCTGGCCAGGGGGACAGCATAGTGTCCCTGGGCACCTGCAGCAAGAGCAACCCTGCCACAACAGATGGACACATGTAGCCCAAACAGGGGACACTCTTAGAACATTTGGAACTGGTGATGAAAGGGAAGCATAATGCTGGGCCTCATAAGGCATCTCCTACATAAGGCCACCTCTCCAAGATTGGGAGATATAGCTGACCTATAAAGTGCATAGATATAAGCACAAAGAAAGAGGCAAAATGAGGAGACAAAGGAATACCTTCAAGTGAGAGAACAGGACAAAACTTCAGAAAAAGAACTAAACAAAACAGAGATAAGCAATCTAACTGACAAAGAGTACAAACTAATAGTCATAAGGATGCTCTTTGATCTTGGGAGAAGAATGGAAGAACTCAGTAAGAACTTCAACAAAAAACTGGAAAATATAAAAAATAACCAATCAGAAATGAAGAATACAATACTGGAAATGAAAAATTCACTAGAGGGACTCAATAGAAGACTACATGATACAGAAGAAGGGATCAGCGAGTTGAATGAAAGACTATAGGAAATCACCCAAGCTGAACAGATAAAAGAAAAAATAATTTAAAAAATGAGGGCAGAGCTGCCGTTGCCCACCCCGTGGGAGTAGGGATTGCCAGAGATCTCGGAGAGGACTGGGGCTGGGGGAAGTTCCATAGGCCCGCTCTGCGCCCCGGAGGGGACGTTACAGAATTCTGCCCTGGCAGCAGACAAAACTCTCTGTCTGCCATTAGCAGAGGGGCTACGCCCAGCATTCACAGCTCCGGGAGAGGCCCAGAGAGAATCCCAGAGGGTGGGGCGACCCCCTAGCTGCCGTTGCCCGCCCCGTGGGACTAGGGATAGCCGGAGATCTTGGAGAGGACTGGGGCTGGGGGGAGTTCCGGAGACCCAGCTCCGTAGCCTAGGGGGAAACCCTACAGGCTCACAGCAGCCTTAGGGAAAGCCTCTGCACAGCACCAGTAGAAGGCACCCAGCCGGCAGCCACAAGGCTGGAAGACCCCAGGGCAAAAGCAGCATAGCTAGGTGAACTAACCACAGACTGTAGAAGATGCCAATAGCTCTCCTGCGACCCATAGAGGACAAGTGAGATTTTGTGGGTGCTGACAGCAACGGAGCGACAAATATAAGTGATCCCACCCCTGGCCGCTGGAAAAGCCCATAACACCGTTGCAGACCCCAAGGAGGGAGCACATCTAGGTGGGCTGCAACAGTAGGCACCAGCAGCCTGAAGCCCCCCTGTGACGGCCCCCACGGCAGAGGAGGGAATCCAAAGGACCACTGTGGCTACAAGGAGGGGCCCAGGCCCAGTTAGCAACTGCAGATAGGGCTCCTGGTTGGTGCAGTATAAACAGCTGCTCCCCCACCGCAGCAGCTGAAACAAGTGAAAGGAGCAACTAAACTCTATCTCCATGCGGAGGCACAAATCAACAACATCAAGCAATATGAAAAAATACATTAAATCTCCAGAACAGAAAGAAAGTAACAAATACACAGAAAACAATCCCAAAGAAAATGAGATATATAAACTAAATGATGATGACTTCAAAACAGCCATCATTAAAATACTCAATGAGTTAAGAGAGAATTCTGACCGACAACTCAACGAGTTCAGGAGCTATGTCACAAAAGAGTTTGATACGATAAAGAAGAACCAAACAGAAATATTGGAAATGAAGAACACAATAGAGGAGATTAAGAAAAATCTAGATGCTCTGAACAGTAGGGCCGATAATATGGAGGAAAGAATTAGTAATTTGGAAGATGGCAATATAGAATTGCTGCAGGCAGAGGAGGAGAGAGAAGCAAGACTAAAAAGAAATGAAGAAACTCTCCAAGAATTATCAGACACAATTAGGAGATGCAACGTAAGGATTATAGGTATACCAGAGGGAGAAGAGAAGGAGAAAGGGGCAGAAAGCCTATTCAAAGAAATAATGGCTGAGAACTTCCCAAATCTGGTGAGAGAGATGGATCTTCAGGTGACAGAAGCCAATAGATCTCCAAACTTTATCAATGCAAGAAGACCAACTCCACGGCATATAGTAGTGAAGCTAGCAAAAGTCAACGACAAGGAGAAAATACTAAGGACAGCCAGGCAAAAGAAACTAACCTACAAAGGAACCCCCATCAGGCTATCAGCAGATTTCTCAGCAGAAACTTTACAGGCTAGAAGAGAGTGGAATGATATATTCAAAAATCTGAAGGACAAAAATCTACAGCCGAGAATTCTCTACCCAGTGAAAATATCCTTCAAATACGATGGAGAAATAAAAACTTTCCAAGATAAACAAAAATTAAGGGAGTTAATTGCCACAAAACCTCCTCTACAGGAAATCCTCAGGAAAACCCTCATTCCTGAAAAATCCAAAAAAGGAAAGGGGCTACAAAACCAAGAGCGGAGGAGATAAGTAGAAGGACAACAACAGAGAGTAGCAGCTCTACATCAGAACAGATTAAACCATGGGACGAGAAACAAAGGAAATTGAAGAAAACTGGAAAACAAGACACAAAATGGTAGTGGTAGGCCCCCACATCTCAATAATCACTCTAAATGTAAATGGATTGAACTCCCCAATCAAAAGACACAGAGGGGCAGGATGGATCAAAGAACAAGATCCAACAATATGCTGCCTCCAGGAAACACACCTCAGCCCCAAAGACAAACACAGACTCAGAGTGAAGGGATGGAGAACAATACTCCAAGCTAATAATGAACAAAAGAAAGCAGGTGTCGCTATACTAATATCAGACAAGGTAGATTTTAAAGCAAAACAGATAAAGAAAGATAAAGAGGGACAGTATATAATGATAAAAGGGACTCTCCACCAAGAAGACATAACATAAATATATACGCACCCAACACAGGAGCACCAAAATTTGTAAAGCAACTCTTAATAGAACTAAAAGAAGACATCGACAACAATACAATAATAGTAGGGGACCTCAACACACCATTAACACCAATGGACAGAACATCCAGACAGAAAATCAACAAGGAAATAATAGAATTAAATGAAAAATTAGACCAGATGGACTTAATAGATATATATAGAACACTTCATCCAAAAACAGCAGGTTACACATTCTTCTCAAGTGCACATGGAACATTCTCAAGGATTGACCATATTTTGGGAACCAAAGCAAACATCAATAAATACAAGAGAGTTGAAATAATATCAAGCATCTTTTCTGATCATAATGCTATTAAACTAGAAATCAACTACAAGAAAAAAGCAGAGAAAGGTGCAAAAATGTGGAGACTAAACAACACACTTCTCAACAAACAATGGATCATTGAAGAAATTAAAGAAGAAATCAAATTTTATCTGGAGACTAATGAAAATGAGAACACGACATACCAAATCATTTGGGATGCAGCAAAAGCAGTCCTAAGAGGGAAATTCATCGCAATACAGGCTCACCTCACTAAACAAGAAAAAGCTCACATAAGCAACCTCAAACGACACCTAACAGAACTAGAAAAAGAAGAACAAACAAAGCCCAGAGTCAGTAGAAGGAGGGAAATAATAAAAATAAGAGCAGAAATAAACGATATTGAAACAAAAAAGACAATAGAAAGGATCAATGAAACAAAGAGTTGGTTCTTCGAAAGAATTAACAAAATTGACAAACCCCTAGCCAGACTCACCAAGAAAAGAAGAGAGAAATCGCAAATTAATAAAATTAGGAATGACAGAGGAGAAATCACAACAGATACCAATGAAATACAAGAGATCATAAGAGAATACTATGAAAAACTATATGCCAACAAATTGAACAACCTGGAAGAAATGGAAAAATTCCTAGACTCCTACAATCTCCCCAAACTGAATCAGGAAGAAATGGAGAATCTGAATAGGCCAATCACAAGTAAGGAAATAGAAACGGTAATCAAAAACCTCCCCAAAAATAAGAGTCCAGGACCAGACGGCTTCTCTGGAGAATTCTACCAAACATTCAAAGAAGACTTAATACCTATTCTCCTCAAACTGTTCCAGAAAATTGAGAAAGATGGAGAACTCCCTAACACATTCTATGAAGCCAACATCACTATGATCCCCAAACCTGACAAGGACAACACAAAGAAGGAGAACTACAGGCCGATATCACTGATGAACATAGATGCAAAAATCCTCAACAAAATTTTGGCAAACCGAATACAGCAATGCATCAAAAAGATTATACACCATGATCAAGTGGGATTTATACCAGGGACACAAGGCTGGTTCAACATCCGCAAGTCAATCAACGTGATACACTACATCAACAAAATGAAAAACAAAAACCACATGATCATCTCAATAGATGCAGAGAAAGCATTCGACAAGATCCAACACCCATTTATGATAAAAACCCTCAGTAAAATGGGTATAGAAGGAAAGTACCTCAACATAATAAAGGCCATATATGATAGACCCACAGCCAACATCATACTCAATGGACAAAAACTGAAAGCCATCCCTCTGAGGACAGGAACAAGACAAGGGCGCCCACTTTCACCACTCTTATTCAACATAGTACTGGAGGTGCTGGCCAGAGCAATTCGGCAGGAAAAAGAAATAAAAGGAATCCAAATAGGTAACGAAGAAGTAAAACTCTCGCTGTTTGCAGACGATATGATCTTATATATAGAAAACCCCAAAGAATCCATAGAAAAACTATTAGAAATAATCAACAACTACAGCAAAGTAGCAGGGTATAAAATTAACGTGCATAAATCAGTAGCATTTCTATACACTAACAATGAACTAACAGAAAAAGAACTCAAGAACTCAATCCCATTCACAATCACAACGAAAAGAATAAAATACCTTGGGATAAACTTAACCAAGGAAGTGAAGGATCTATACAATGAAAACTACAAGACTTTCTTGAAAGAAATTGACGATGACATAAAGAGATGGAAAGACATTCCTTGCACATGGATTGGAAGAATAAACATAGTTAAAATGTCCATACTACCTAAAGCAATCTACAGATTCAATGCTATCCCAATCAGAATCTCAAGAACATTCTTCACAGAAATTGAACAAACAATCCTAAAATTCATATGGGGCAACAAAAGACCGCGAATTGCTAAAGCAATCCTGAGCAAAAACAAAGCCGGCGGAATCACAATCCCCGATTTCAAAACATACTACAAAGCTACAGTGATCAAAACAGCATGGTACTGGTACAAAAACAGGTCCACAGATCAATGGAACAGAATTGAAAGCCCAGAGATAAAACCACACATCTATGGACAGATAATCTTCGACAAAGGAGCAGAGGGCCTACAATGGAGAAAAGAAAGTCTCTTCAACAAATGGTGCTGGGAAAACTGGACAGCCACATGCAAAAGATTGAAAATTGACCATTCTTTTTCACTACACACCAAAATAAACTCAAAATGGATCAAAGACCTAAAGATTAGGCCTGAGACAATAAGTCTTTTGGAAGAGAATATAGGCAGTACGCTCTTTGACATCAGTTTCAAAAGAATCTTTTCGGACACTGTAACTCCTCAGTTGAGGGAAACAATAGAAAGAATAAACAAATGGGACTTCATCAGACTAAAGAGCTTCTTCAAGGCAAGGGAAAACAGGATTGAAACAAAAAAACAGCTCACTAATTGGGAAAAAACATTTACAAGCCACTTATCTGACAAAGGGTTAATCTCCATAATATACAAAGAACTCACACTGATTAGCAACAAAAAAAAAACAACCCGATCAAAAAATGGGCAGAGGACATGAACAGACATTTCTCAAAAGAAGATATGAATATGGCCAATAGACACATGAAAAGATGTTCATCATCGCTAATCATCAGGGAAATGCAAATCAAAACTACACTAAGATATCACCTTACACCCGTTAGATTGGCAAAAACATCCAAAACCAAGAGTGACAAATGTTGGAGAGGATGTGGAGAAAAAGGAACCCTCATACACTGTTGGTGGGAATGCAAACTGGTACAGCCACTATGGAAAACAGTATGGAGATTTCTCAAAAAGTTAAAAATAGAAATACCCTATGACCCAGCCATCCCATTACTGGGTATCTATCCTAAGAACCTGATATCAGAAATCTCAAGAGTCCGTTGCACCCCTATGTTCATCGCAGCATTATTTACAATAGCCAAGACGTGGAACCAGCCTACATGCCCAGAAACTGATGATTGGATAAAGAAGATGTGGTATATATACACAATGGAATACTACTCAGCCATAAAAAAAGACAAAATTGGCCCACTCACAACAACGTGGATGGACCTCGAGGGTATTATGTTAAGCGAAATAAGCCAGTCAGAGAAAGACGAACTCTATATGACTCCACTCATAGGTGGAAGTTAGTATATTGATAAGGAGATCTGATCGGTGGTTACCAGGGAAAAGGGGGGGTGGGGGGAGGGCACAGAGGGGGAAGTGGTGTACCCACAACATGACTAACAAGAATGTACCACTGAAATCTCACAAGGTTGTAATCTATCATAACATTAATTAAAAAAAAAATGAGGGCAGTCTAAGGGACCTCTGGGACGTCAAGTGCACTAACATCCATATTATAGGTGTCCCAAAAGGAGAAGAAAGAGATAAAGGGGCAGAGAATCTATTTGAAGAAATAATAGCTGAATATGTCCCTAACCTAAGGAAAGAAACAGACATCCATGTACAGGAAGCACATAAAGCACCAAAAAGGGTAAACCCAAAGAGGCCCACACCAAGAGACGTTATAATTAAGACGTCAAGAATTAAACGTAAAGAGAGAATCCTAAAAGCTGCAAGAGAAAGGCAACAATTTACATACAAAGGAAAGCCCATAAGGTTATCAGCAGACCTTTCAGCACAAGCCTTACAAGCTAGAAGGGAGTGGCACAATATATTTAAAGTACTGAAAGGAAAAAACCTACAGCCAAGAATACTCTACCCAGAAAGGGAATCTTTCAGAATGGAGGGAGATATAGAGAGTTTCCCAGACAAGCAAAACCTGAAGGAGTTTATCACCAAGAAACCAGCCTTACAAGAAATGCTAAAGGGGCTTATTTAAGTGGGAAAGAGAAAATCGAAAATAAGAATAACAAAATTATCAAAAAAAAAAAAAAACCACTGGTAAACGCAAGTATGCAGTAAAGGTAGCAGATCAACCACCTATGTAGCTAATATGAAGGTCAAAGACAAAAGTACTAGAATTATCTATTTCCATGATAAGAGGGTAACAGATAAACACGCACAGAAAAAGAAGGATAGATATGATAGAAAAAAGCATAAAATGTGGGAGGAGAGTAGTAAAAGAGTGGAGCTTTTAGAAAGAGGTCAGACTAAACAGACCCTCAACTTAATATTTATTGGTATATATGTAGGTTATTATATATGAACCTCATGGTAATCACAAACCAGAAACCTATAATAAATACACAAAAAAATAGGAGAAAGGAACACAAACATAATACTACAGAAAGTCCTCAAACCACAAGGGAAGAGAGCAAGAGGAGCAGAACTACTAAAACATCCAGAAAAAAAGGTAACAAAATGGCAATAAGTACATTCCCATCAATAGCTACTTTAAACATCAATGGGCTAAATGCTCCAACCAAAAGGCATAGTATGCCTGATTGGATCAAAAAAACAAGACCCGTGTATATGCTGTATACAAGAGATATACTTCCGACCTAAAGTCACTCAAGCTGAAAGTGAAGGGATGGAAAAAGATACTCCATGCAAATGACAATGAAAAGAAAGCTGGAGTAGCAATACTTATAATCAGACAAAACAGACTTTAAAAGAAAAACTGCAACAAGAGAAAAAGAAGGGCACTACATAATGATAAAGGGAACAATCCAACAAGAGGATATAACACTTGTAAATATCTATGCACCCAACATAGGAGCACCTAAATATATAAGGCAATTATTAACAGAGAAGGAGAAGTAGACAGCAAAGCAATAATAGTAGGGGAATTTAACACTCCACTTACAACAATGGATAGATCATCCAAACCAAAGATCAATATGGAAACATTGGCCTTAAAGGACACATTAGACCAGAGGGACTTAGAAGATATATACAGAACATTCCATCCAAAAACCACAGAATACAAATGCCTTTCAAATGCACATGGAACATTCTCTAGGCTAGATCAAATATTAGGCCACAAAACAAGTATCAATAAATTTATGAAGATTGAAATAATACCAAGCATCTTTTCTGACCATAGTGGTATGAAACTAGAAGTCAACTACAGGAAGAAAATCAGAAAAGCCACAAATATGTGGAGATTAAACAAAATGCTACTGAACAACAACTGGGTCAGGGAAGAAATCAAAGGAAAAATGAAAAATACCTGGAGACAAAAGAAAATGAAAATACAACATGCCAAAATTTATGGGGTACAGCAAAAAGTGGTTCTAAAAGGGAAGTTTGTAGCAATACAGGCTTATCTCAACAACAAGAAAAATCTCAAATAAACAATCTAACAGTCTACCTAAAGGAACTGGAAAAAGAAGAACAAACAATGCCCAAAATCAGTAGAAGGAAGGAAATAAGAAAAATCAGAGCAGAAAAAAATGAAATAGAGACTGAAAAAACAATAGAAAATATCAATGAAAGGACTAGCTAGATCTTTGAAAAGATGAACAAAGTTGACAAAACTTTAGCTAGACTCACCAAGAAAAAAAGAGAGAAGGCTCAAGTGAATAAAATCAGAAATGAAAGTGGAGAAATTACAACAGACACCTCAGAAAGACAAAAGATTATAAGAGAATACTATGAAAAGCTATATACCAGCAAATTGGATAATCTAGGAGAAATGGATAAATTCTTAGAATCATACAAGCTTCCAGAACTGAATCAAGAAGAAATAGAGAATTTGAATAAACCAATCACCAGTATGGAGATCAAAACAGTAATCAAAAACCTCCCAAAAAATAAAAGTCCAGGACCAGACAGCTTCCCTAATTAATTCTACCAAATATACAAAGAAGACTTAATACCTATCCTTCTCAAACTCTTCCAAAAAATCAAAGAGGAGGGGAGGCTTCCTAACTCATTCTATGAAGTCAACATTACCCTGATACCAAAACCAGACAGGGACAACACACAAAAAAGAAAATCACAGGCCATTATTATTGATGAACATTGATGCTACAATGACCTAGCTAGAGTAATAGGGCAAGAGAAAGAAATAAAGGGGATCCAAATTAGAAAGGAAGAAGTGAAACTGTCACTATTTGCAGATGACATGATTTTATGTATAGAAAACCCTAAAGAATCTGTCAAAAAACTTCTAGAAATAATAAATGACTATGGTAAAGTTGCAGGATATAAAATCAACATACAAAAATCAGTTGTGTCTCTTTACACTAACAATGAAGTAGCAGAAAGAGAAATTAAGAATACAATCCCATTTACAATTGCAACAAAAAGAATAAAATACCTAAGAATAATGTTAACCAAAGATGTGAAAGATCTGTACACTGAAAACTATAAAACATTGTTGAATGAAATTGAAGAAGACACAAAGAAGTGGAAAGATATTCCATTCTCTTGGATTGGAAGAATTACCATATTTAAAATGTCCATACTTCGTAAAGCAATATACAGATTTAATGAAATCTCTATCAAAGTTCCAATGACATTTTTCACAAAAATAGAACAAGAATCCTAAAATGTATATGGAACAACAAAAGACCCCAAATAGCTGAAGGAATCCTGAGAAAAAAGAACAAAGCTGGAGGTATCACACTCCCTGATTTTAAAATATACTACAAAGCTATAGTAACCAAAACAGCATGGTGCTGGCACAAAAACAGACACACAGATCAATGGAACAGAATCAAGAGCCCATAAATAAACCCACACATCTATGGACAGCTAATTTTCAACAGGGGAGCCAAGAACATACAATGGGGAAAGGAAAGTCTCTTCAATAAATGATGTTGGGAAAATTGGACAGCCACATGCAAAAGAATGAAAGTAGACCATTATCTTACACCACACACAAAAATTAACTCAAAATGGATTAAAGACTTTGATGTAAGACCTGACACTGTGAAACTTCCAGAAGAAAACATAAGCAGTATTCTCTTCGACATCAGTCTCAGCACTATATTTTCCAAGTACCATGTCTGACCAGGCAAGGGAAACCATAGAAAAACAAACAAATTGGACTACATCAAACTAAAAAGCTTCTGCACAGCAAAGGAAACCATCAACAAAGCAAAAAGGCAACCTAACAACTGGGAGAAGATATTTGCAAACCATATATCTGATAAGGGGTTAATATCCAAAATATATAAAGAACTCGTACATCTCAACAACAAAAAACTAACAACTCAATTAAAAAATGGACAAAAGATATGAACAGACATTTTCCCAAAAAAGATATACAGATGGCCAACAGACACACGAAAAGATGTTCAACATCTTTTCAACATCACCAACCATCAGGGAATTGCAAATCAAAACCACAATGAGATATCACCTCACTCCAGTCAGAACGGCTGTAATTAACAAGAAAGGAAATAAGAGTTGGAGAGGATGTGGAGAGAAGGGAGATCTCAGAAACTGCTTGTGGGAGTACAAACTGGTGCAGCAACTCTGGTAGACGGTATGTAGATTCCTCAAAAAATTAAGAAAAATACTACCATACAATCCAGCTATTCCACTGCTGGGTGTTTATCCAAAGAACATGAAAACGTGAATGCAGAAAGATACATACATCCCTATGTTCATTGCAGCATTATTGACAATAGCCAAGACTTGAAAGCAAGCTAGGTGCCCATCAAGGGATGAATGGATAAAGATGTGGTATATGTATGCAATGGATACTGCTCAGACATAAAAAAACAAAGAGGGGGCCAGCCTGGGGGCACAGCAGTTTAAGTGCACACGTTCCGCTTCTCGGGCATGGGGTTCACCAGTTCGGATCCCGGGTGCGGACATGGCACCGTTTGGTACGCCATGCTGTGGTAGGCATCCCACATATAAAGTAGAGGAAGATGGGCAGGGATGTTAGCTCAAGGCCAGTCCTCCTCAGCAAAAAGAGGAGGATTGGCACCAGTTAGCTCACGGCTAATCTTCCTCAAAAAAAAAAAAAAAGAAAGAAATCTGGCCATTTGTGACAACATGGACGGACCTTGAGGGTATTATGCTAAGTGAAATACGTCAGAAGGAGAAAGTCAAATACCGTATGATCTCACTCATAAATAAAGCTAAAAACAGCAACAAACAATCACATAGAAACAAAGATTGGATTGGTCATTACCAGAGGGGAAGGGGGGAGGAAGGAGGGCGAAAGGTGTCACTAGGGACATGTGTGTGGTGATGGATTATAACCAGTCTTTGGGTGATTAACATGATGTAATCTACACAGAAATTGAAATATAATAATGTACCCTGAAATTTAAATGAAAATAAAATAAAACGTTCCTAAACAACTCCTTCTAAAAAAAAAACAAAAAATCTTTCCATATCTCTAGGCTGTAAAATTATTCTCATATTTATTTTCTAAAATGTTTATAGCTTTGATTTTACATTTAGGTGTTTAATCCATCTTGGATTTATTTTTGTGAATGATATGAGAGATAAGCTCATAATTTTTCCCCAAATAGCCTATTTTTCTATTACAATAATATCATTGCAATGAAATATTACAACTTTTCCCCACTAAGTTAAAATCCCATGTTTCTCAAATACAAATTTCTGTATCTAATGGGTCTGCTTCTGGGGCCTCTCTTCTCTCCCATTGATGCAATTGTCTATTATTGTATCATTACATATTCTTTTTTAGATTAGTAGAGCTTTGATACCTTATTGTCAGTCTACCCACGTTATTTAACTTTTTTCAGATTGCCTTGTCTTCTTGTCTGTTTTTTATGACAGATGAATTTTAAAATTGACATATTAAGTTTCTTTTTTTTTAAAGATTGGCACCTGAGCTAACAACTGTTGCCAATCTTTTTTTTTTTTTTTTCTGCTTTATCTCCCCAAACCCCCCTGTACACAGTTGTATATCTTAGTTGCAGGTCCTTCTAGTTGTGTTAAGTTACGTTTTAAAAGTTTTTTAAGTTGTTGGGATATTGTTTAGGATGATCTTGGATTTATGGATTCATTTGAAATACCAATCCATCTCAAGAGACATGGTGTATTTCTCAATTTATATACCTCTTCTTTTACAACTTTCAGTAATGTTTTATGCTTTTCTTCTTGTAGTTCCTGCATATTTCATATATTGTTGTATAATTTATGGATTTTTGGCTGTTACAAGTGTATAGAACAACACTTGCTATTTGTATGATCATAAAGAAGTCTTCCTAGGTTAATTCCTTATTATCCCTGAAAGCTTATCAGTGGCTTCTTTTGGATCACCTAGGTAGAAAATAAATTTATATCTTTTATATCTAGTCTTATTAATTGCCAAGATCTCCGGTGTACTAGTGAATGGTAATGACAATTGTAGTCATAATTGCTTTGGATATAAGTACAGTGATTGATATATCTTTTTGATACATTGCTTTTTATATAGTTAAAAACATTTCCATTTCTTCCAAGAGTTGTTCATCAATAATAAATATTCAAAGTTCTGCAACTGTTGAGATTGTTACCCACACTATTTCCATTTTCTCCTAATTCTCTTCATCCACTACAAAATATGTTCTAGCCCCAGTATTCCACCGAAACTGTACTTACCAAGATCTTTATTGGCCTCCATGTTGATAAATCAAGTGAACATGTTATAGGATTCAGCTTTGCTTTGCCCATCTCAGTGGTAGTGATCACTCCCTCCTTCTGCAAATATTCTGTCGCTTGATTTGCATACATCTGTATGTAATTCTACCTCTGACCAATTTTTCTCCTCTCGTTTTTCAGCTCCACGTCCCCTAACCAAACTTTAATTGCAGAAGATAGTCAAATCTGACTCCTATCCTCAGTTTAAACTAGAAGATTCAAGCACTTCCGTATTTTCCATTACTAAATAAATATATGTCTATGAAAATACATTGTGCACTCAGTACTCCTACCTCAAACTAGTCAGATGCTATGATGTGTGGGATCCCACACTAGTTGTTTAAATGCTCTATTAAGCTCAAGGACAGTGGTGCTGGCTGAAGCCCTGCAAGTGAAAAATTTAAACTCATTCTCAGAGCATTTATTTCTTCATATGAGAGTGGACTACTGACCCTTCCGGGGTGGCAGTAGACCAATGTAGCCAATTTGCTACCAAATGACCAGTTGGTTTCCTTGAAGAATGGTGCTATATTGGGGGTGTGATATTGGAGTCTTTTACTGACAGATTGCATACTCAGAAGTGACAGTAGTTAGATTAGCATTAATAAGTAATTAATAGCCTCCATCCCTGCCACCATTGCCACTATTCATGTGCCCATTGTACAAGCACTGAGACGGTCAATGAAAGAGGCTAGCTGATGTCTTTTGTCTACTTGGTTGTTTAGTGCCTCTTGTGTGGTGGATGCTCTCTGGTTGGTGTTAACTTGTAATACCAAGATTTTTACATTTCATGTACATTCCCCTTTATCCATCCACATTTTTCAAACCCCAGAATTCCTTGTCATCAATCTTCCAAACCTTTTTCTTTCAGTCCCCTGACCAGCCAATCAGAGCACTCATCACTGCCATGTACCAATATATTATAACCTCAGGCCACTTTTCTTTCCACAGAAAATAGAGGGTCGGGTGCAATCCCTGAAGCTCTGCCCACTGGTTGGATTTTACCTCCTCTCTTTCTTCTTAGGACACCCCTGAAAGTGGCTGTTATGCACCTCCCATCCATTTTCAGATTGCACCGCATGCCACATACTAATCCAACCCATCCATAAACTGAGCTCAGGATTTTGCCACCCTCTTCAGCTGTTCTTCGGCGTCCAATTTATGAGAAACTGTTTCCAGGCCTTCCTGACCTTAAGACTCGGTGATTCTAACAGGACCCAGCTTGTGATGGGCATTTCTAGCCACATGGTCACTTAGTGCTCCATGGTCTACTCTGTCATCTCTACCAGGTCCCAGTAATACACCAGGGGTTGTTTCTTAAAAGGTAAATAATTGATGGCCCTGACTCAGAATCCCAGGGACTTGCCTTGTGGTTCTCTACCAGAGCTTACCACAAGACTCACACTGCATCTTTTTCCACTGCTGACACCTCAAACACCATAGAGTCTGCTGAATCATATGGCCAAAGTGGAAGGGCTCTTTGCACCACAACATTGTCTTGCTGCCTGGCAGGAGATTAATCTAGTAGGCAATCTTTGCTTCATAGTTCCCTGTTGGGTTAGCAGAGACTTTGTTAGTTCTCCATTGTGGTCTGAAGGCTTCCCTGCTCAATCTTGCTTTCACATGTTTACCCTCTGATAAATCTTTTGTATTCTTATATTTCAAAATCTGCTTCTTGAAAAACTCATCTGGCACAAATATTCTTGTCCTTTCCTTGTGAGTGCAATTTATTTCTGATCCTCTTTTCTGATAGGAATGTAAGAGTGTTTTTGTTTTCAGTGGCTGCATGTCATGTACTTGAGGCCATATTTATCTGCTCTAGCAATGATAACACATACAGCAAGATGTCTGTTATCCAGGCTATTACTTGACTGAGTTTGCAGTACTCTGCAATCATCCTCCAGGATCCATCTGGTTTTGTGGTGGACAGCCTGGTGGATTAGATAAAAATATGATAGAGTCCATCATCCCTTCATCATTGAGATTCTTAAGGATTGCACCATTCTCCAGTATTTCCCAGGGATGTGATAATGTTTGATTTACTATCTTGGCCAGGGTGAGAGAGCAGTTTCAGAGGCTTCCATTTGGCCTTCCACGTAGATAAGGACCCAATGTGGAGATTATGACAAACATCAAGTGTGTCTATTCCAATTTTACATTTTGGAACTGGGAGATTACCACTGGTGAATCTTCAGATCCAAGGGACCCACTGAAACCAGACCTTGCCTAGGACTCCATTTGTTGCCTGGTTCTTGTATACGCCCATTCTAATAGTGGGGCCACAATTGCATCGCAGATCTCCAGATATCATTGTTAACACAGACTCTGTGTCTAACAGTCATTAAAATGACTGAATATTCCTTTTTCCTCAGTGGACAAGTATCTGAGTAAATAGCCATAGGTCCCTTTGGGGAAGGATTGGAAGAGTCATTACTGTGTAACTTGCCATGTTGTTGTGGGGACATGGTCTCCCATGGTCAGTGGGTTTAAGGGTCTAAAAACTGGCTTAGATCTGGAAATTGGAGAAAGATTTGTGTCTTTTTCATTTAAGTGACTACCCTCAGCCTCCTGGTTATCCATAGTTGGTTTTTTCTGCCGGCACAAGCTGAGAGGTATCCTTGTCAGCTGACCATCTATTTTCCCATAGGGACATCATGTTCTATTAATCATCTTCATAACTCTTTATGTTTTAGATTTCCCTGGATGCTTTTGTGACCTTGACTATCATTATGATAATGTGAACCCTTGGCTTCTGGTGATTGGGCTGCCACCTTGCCTGTGTTGTTTCAGGGTCCTATATTCCCAATGTTATCAACAAGCCAAGCTGTTTAACAGCATATCCTACAGTCGCCTATGGCCTGTAGAGGAGAGTCACTACTGAACTTATTAGTGGTTCCAGTACCTCCCTCAGCAGTGTATTCTTTATGGCCTCAGTAAATTGTGTGTCTTCTGGTCTTTTGTATGGAATATAATCTTCTGGAGGGGCTTCTATCCATGCATAGTATATCTATTCCAGCATTACCATTTCCCTGAGCCCTTTAATCACTTCCTTCATCATATCCCACAAAAATTCTTGCATTTCACTTTCACTTAGCATGAGTCATGTTTTCAATGCTTCTGAAAGCCATTCTACTAATGAGTTTGCAACACCTACTGGTGTCATTACCAACGTATTAAATCATGCGTCTTAGGAAAGCACTTCCAAGTTAATAGACTCTTGCTTATATAATTTTAAGTTATGGCCCCTGATCAAGCACCCTTATAATATACTCCTATCTGTAATCCCCCAACTCCTTTCAGTATATACAGGCTAGATTTTGCAGTTCCTTTTGAGTGTATTTC
This sequence comes from Equus asinus, assembly GCF_041296235.1. Classification (NCBI taxonomy): domain Eukaryota; kingdom Metazoa; phylum Chordata; class Mammalia; order Perissodactyla; family Equidae; genus Equus; species Equus asinus. Next base: position 37,539,011 of record NC_091820.1, read on the forward strand.
CTTTCCTTCCTACTAAGTTAGATTATGCCCCAGATGGATTGTGTTATGACTTAGCTTTAGTTATAAGTCTAGTGATCAAGAGGGGAGGTGGCCTATCCCATAGGTCAGAGTCCCATTTCTGTCTTAGTAGGAGATTTACCGTCTTTGAAGTTCAGCCACTCTGATGATTAAGTACTTGGCTTGTTCTTCCTTTCTCTCCCCTGTCATTACAAAATATGAGAGTCCCTTTGTATTATACCAAAGATCCCTTCTGGTTTTCACAATTCTCTTTAAGTTGCTTATTACTCATTCTCAGATGTTCAGCATCTTTCTGTTGAACATCAGTGGTGTTTATCCATAGCCATCTAATCCTTTTATCTTTAAAATTACTATTTTATCCATAAGTCTCAACTGATATACCTACTGATGTATTTCCTTCCATTGGTAAACACTCCTAATTTACCACCAATGAAAGTTTTAATAACTGGACCACCACCTTGTTCCAGAAGCTGTCTATGCTCCACCTACCATCACTGATGAAGTTCTCATTGCAAGCTGGTTGGTTAGTGATCCGTCTCCAAATGCCTATCTTAGCACACGCTTTATCAGAGCACTCCACTTCTAGTTCCAACAGTCATAGGTTGGGCTCACTGGAAGCAGAGGTTGAGAAGTTGAAAATGTAAGATGTTTATTATGGATCATTCCCTGTGAAGAGAAAGGGAAGAAAGTGGAACTGGGCAGAAGGATGAATTTAACTGTGGTACAAGTCCAACAAAGCCTTGGCCAGTCTGTCAGGGAGCTCTAGAGCAAATATTGCCCATCAGAGTGCCCCCCGTTGGGCCCAAATATCCAGACCTTTATACCTCTGCCTTGCTCAGTCATCAGATGTGGGCTACCAGGGGAAGGGTGTGGTCTCAGGCATGGTGGCTTTCTGCAGCTGATCCAGACTCTGAAGGAGCAGACAAGTGGATCCCATCTATTGACAATACGCCCCACAGCTGGGCATCAAGTCCTTCCTTGAAAGGAGATCTGGGACAGACATCTCCATGTGTACTACATCGAGTCTCATTAGACATGCCTCCTAAAGATTTCTTGTCCTTGTCTACCTCTCTACACATCCTCTATCACTACCCTCACCCAAATCACCATCATCTGTCTCCTGGATGATTACGATAGTCTTCTGAATGGTCTTCCTGAATCCATTTTTTGCATTCTGCCAATACACTTTCCACACGGAAGCCAGAGTGGTCTTCCAACAATATAAAGCTAACCATGGCATTCCTGTGCCTACCCACCAATCTGAGGATGAAGTCTCAAACACTTGTCATGTCCAACATGGTTTTGAATGGTCATGCCTGTCTTATCTCTCTCATGTTGTCTATTACCACTCTCCCTCCCATTCACTGTGCTCTAATCACACTGGAAGTACTGGTTTTTGTTCTTGCTCCAATAGACCCAGTTCCTTCCTGGCTCAAAGCCTTCCAAAGAGCTATGCTCTCAGCCTGAGGGACATCTGCCAACTTCTCCTCACACTCTTCTTTGCCTGGATAGCTCATGTTTCCCCTTCCATTTTCAGTTTAATTGCCACTGACTCCAACAAGCTCTCCCTGATCTTCCTACACTGAGGCAAGACCTTGTGATATTCTCTCATAGCTTACTACGTATGTTACTCTCAGTTTTAACCAGTCACTGTGGCTGATTTAATGTCTGCTTTCCCAGGCAGATGAAAGGCTCACTCTTAGGTGAATAAAATAGGACAGAGGGCAGAGGCTCTGTCTGCCTTGTTTACTTCTGTGACCTCAAGCTTCCTTTTACAAAAATACATTTGCCTGATTCTTTGACATAGAGCCTCTTAGCACTTTTCTTTGGACCTCTAATCTTGATTCTTATTTTCATGCAATTTAATCTGGGCCTTCTCTTATGCTCTTCTATATCTCCCTGAATAAAAAAACAATAATAATTAGCATTATAATAAAAGAGATCACCAATGGTGATTTAACATCAAAACTGAAAATTCCATCCCCTCCACAGAACAATGCCTAAAAAGATTGTTGCAAACTAAAAATGGTCCACTCTCACTTTGCTCTGACTCTATTCCAATGAATTCTCAATCATCTCTTTTGGATCTCAATATCTTTTCCAATTAAAGCAAACACAGGAAATTACCCAGGGCAATTCTGTTAATATTTCTCAAAAAATACCATTGCAGTTTTTCTGCAAATACCCAAATGGAGAAAACTGCCTACTTTATATTCTGTGATGCTTATACCCACAGCTTACCACAAAATGCATAAAGTTTCACTGTGATGATCATATTCAAAAACAAAGCTAACAAAATTAACAAGAACACCTAATTGCAAGTTTATTCTCACTAACTGAGGAACTTCCTCACTGTGGCATTTTTGCACCTCTGCATAGCTGCTCATAACTTTTCCCTATTCTGGAAAATCCTCTCATGGAAACTAAGAAGTTTGCATGAGAAATAAGATCCCAAGTGTTTGTAAATACCAGGAAATAAGATACTCCTATTGGTCTGCAGCCAAACCTGGGTCCAGCAAACCTCCAGCCTCCATCTGCCCACACCTGTGCAGGAGGCAGGATTAATGCTTAGTGACAAATCATCCCATCCCTCATCCTGAAGTGTTGCAGGGTACAGGGGAACTTTTACTTCTTGTGAGAAAGAAAGGAAAGTATTACCTAATAAAGCATGAAATCTCTTTAAAACGATACAAAACAAAATTTCAGGTGTTCCATCATCTCCCAATTACCTTATCAAAGTGAAAGTGGCCATCATTTCTGCAAAGCACACAAATAGCCACAAATTTAAAATATCTCCAACATTTAGATATCTATCCTCTATCTTACTGAAGACCCAATTCCTAATAGCATTTTTTACTGAAAATCATGATATTTCTTTAAATGCCAATAGAAATATGGCAGTCATGAAAAACCACTGACGCACTCATATGGTTTTAAATTGTTTAAATTCCCATGAAGGGGAAGATGAAAAAGGAAGACAAAAGCATATTTCACACAATTTCTCACCTTATATTCACGCTCACATGTTCATCTGTCGCCACCATGAACACAGCCACACGTTAAAAATTTCCTGAAATGTGCTCAATAGGGATTCACTCATCCAGTTAAACATTACTTTTTTTGCTTTTATTCACATAAAACAAAACAAAACAACCTCCACTGAGCTCCCAGGATAACAGGTAAAAATCACTCACAGGGCACTGCGTATAATGCATTATGGTCATCTGCTTGTGGGCCTGTCTCACACACCAGTTTGAGAGACTCTGGAGTAAAGAGATCATGATTACATGATTTTGCATTCTCAGCAACCAGGACAGGGTCTGGACCAATGTATTTCCTCTGCCTTTCATTAAGGCAGGGGTTCTTCAAGTGTGGTCCCCTAACCAGCAGCACTAGCATTGCCTCAGAACTTGTTAGAAATGCAGACTTTCTGACCTTACCCTGACCTACTGCACCAGAAAGTCTGGGAGTTAGAGCCCAGACATCTGTGTTTTAATAAACCCTCTACATAGTGGATGCATCCTGATGCATGCTCAAGTGTGAGAGCTACAGCTTCAAGGAATGAATACCAAATTCCATGACAAAGAAAAATACATATAGCAAAGACTCTGATCTATCTAAATATTAATGATATTGCTATAGTTTTTGCATCGTGGGGATATTCTGTACCAATTAAGATGAGCATAATTACTAAGAGGTACCAGGTACTTTAAACAAATGGAGATATCGACTATAATCATGGATTACAAGTGTCATTATTGCAAAAATATAAATTCTCTCTACATTAATCTACAGATTGAACACAATCTTATTCAAAATCCAAGACTTTTTTGTGGAATTGATGTCTATTTCTGAAATTGATATGGAAGTTCAAAACATATATAATGTTATTATCCAATGTTGCTGCAATTAAAAAAATAATAATAAAATAAAAATAAAATAAAGAGTAGGCAAAACAATATTGAAGAAGATGAACAAAGCTGGAGAACTTACACTACCAGATGTCATGAACTTTTACAGGGCCATTATAATCAAGAAAGTGTGTAATTAGTATTTAGAGACATGCAACTTCATTAGTCTTCAGGGAAATGCAAATTAAAACCAGCCCTCACACCACCAGAATGCTGGCACACAACACATGTTAGGGAGAATGTGAGGCAGCCTGAAGATACATTGCTGGTGGGAGGGTAAATTTGTAAAAATGACTTTGGAAAACTGTTGGGAACTATCTACTAAAACTGAACATATGTATAACCTATGACCCAGCAATTCTAGTTGAGCAGGAGAAGATGGAGAAGTGGAGACGGGTCTGTCATATTAGAACCCAAAAAACACAGAGTGAATGGTAGAAGGTAGGGATTTCAAATTGCTCCAGTGAGAGAGGATTACCCTGAAACACTTAACATTTATCCTCATCATCTGGGGTCATGAAAGTATGAGGCACAATGTGGGGGCACCTGATCTCAAAGGCCATAGTCTGGCAACCAGCTCATGAAGGGGAAAGCCCTTGCCAAAAGAAAGAGCCTTATGAGGCTGTGTACAAGAACTCTGGAGTTATCCACTTCAGTGGGTCACCAGGAAAGCAGCCCCATCCTCCAAAATGGGCCTTCCTTCAGTCCCTCACACCATCAGAAAGCTGCTCCTAGAACAAGGTCTTTACCTCAGCCTTTCACATGTTCGAAGCCTTCTCCATCCAGAGGTGCAGATGCCCACTCTCCACTGAATACTGACTCAGAGCTGAGTAGAAGTTTTCGCATACAACCTCCTCCATGAAATACAATTCCAAACCCAGCGTCCTTGTGGGGCAGATATTACTTCCTTAATTCTCATCACAGACTTAGAAACGCTAGACCAATTTAGAGTACAGGGGGCTTGTGGGTGTTCCTGAGCACTGAACCTGGCTTCTGCATGATACCATAGTCTGTGAGTCTTCATTTATGAGAAATGGATGTCCTATTGATATCGACCCTGATATCAGTTTCCCCACATTAAACCCAGCATATATGGGGTTAAAAGCAAAACACTCATTCCCTGCTTACTCTCTGGCTTCCTGCCTCCAGAATCCGATATCCTCCATGGAGACAGACACCGTCAAGGACAAGCACCTGGACCATCTCCTCCCCACAAAGAGATACGGGCTGGTGGAAAAGCTGCTGACCAGCAAGGTCACGAGCTCCCTCCTCTCTGCAAGTGTCTCAAGGCCAAAGACAGGCTGGTGGGAAAGCTCTGACCATCAAGGCCATATGCTCCCCCTCCCCTACCTAAAGCCCCAAATAAAAACCCTTTTAACTTTTAGGGGAGTTTGGGATTTCAGTGTTAGCTGCCCTCTCTCCTTGCTCAGCGCTGTGCAAAAGTAAAGTTCCTACTTTCTTCCACCACCCCCAGTGTCAGAGATTGGCTTGCTGCGCAACGGGTGAGCGAACTCACTTCAGGTTCAGTAACACTATCTCTGTGATGCACAGATGTCTATCTCACTGCTGTCGTCTTGTGATCTACTTCAGCTGCTAATATCCACCAGCCCTTATCCCAGAGAGATGGAAATAATTGGTGTGTGTGTGTGTGTGTGGCTGCCAACGAAGGGTCTTGAGTTTTCCTTGTACCTGAGGTCCTTTCACAGTGCCTAGACACTGCACAAGTGATTAGGGAGTAATTGGAGGAGCCAGCATGTACCCCATATTTAAGAAAGCAGCCTTCATTTACAGGGTAATCACAGTGGGAATAAAAGGAGTGCTGTGAACAGCAGCCATGCATCATTCTTCTCTGGTCTTTTAAGCAGGAGCACTAATGGTTTCCATTTCAGCTTACATGCTAAAGGATAATTGAGCTATATGTCTTTAGAAGGTCCTGTCACTAGGCTTCATGCTGATTTGTGAGAAAATTTTCCAGTTCCCTCTGCCTTGTCTTCTGGGTTCAATCTAAACTAGGCAATAGTGAAAATAGCTCCTGAAGATTGTATTTTAGACCATGGAGGAAAAAATATGAAAGTAAGAGGTACCAAGTTCCCCATCCAAGTGGATAGTCTGATTGCTGAAGGATTAAAATCCACTCATGAGAAAGACCCTAATCTGAGATCACTTTCAAAGAAAGGAAAGCACAAGTGTTGATACAGAGAACTCATTGTGTTCTGAGGTGTTGAGAAGCTTCCAGGTAAAAGTAGTAGCAGAGGTCCCCTTCCTAAAGGAGATTTTGGAGCTGGGCTAGGAAGGAGGACAGAGACATGGATTAATGGAAAGTAGAAAGCCAGGGCCTGTGAAAAGTCCTTAGAAAAATGGGGGTTTAGAAGGAGTGGCAGAGGGTACAAAACTCACAAATGCTGAAAGCAGCAGAGATGAGTGGGAATATAATAGAGTGTGTACCTGAATATGGGAAGCAAGGGTTAGGGATAGGTAAATTGATGAAACAAATAAAATGATTGTGAGACATATCAGGGATGCAGGAGGGCACATGTTGTTGGCAGTGCTTGAAAGCCAAGCACCAAATTAGAATCCATGGAGACAGATGCCTGTGCAGAAGCATGGTGCAGAGGCCTACATTGGAGACAGGCTATCCCAACATGGGACTTTCCAAAGAGTTCATAAGGGAGCCCTAGGATTCTGTGAGTGAGTGTCAGGGTTCACTACACTGAGAAGGAAAAAGAGGTGCTGAGTGGGCAAGAGCCTAGACTTGCAGCCCCCATTTCAATTACAGCTGCTTTGCCATCCTTGTCTTCATGGACTGGGGATAATGCACAGTGAAATTATTGCTATCCTATTTAGAGGAAATTGTTCAGGTGGATAAAGGGATTACACTAATAAAAATTTTGGAAACAATTGTTTGCCATTTTTAAATGAGTACTAGCCTCCAAGGACCATGGATCCAAGTTTGCCCATTGCCTCTCTAATCAGGATGGCATGAGAAACTTTTAGATAATTTGCAAACCTGTCAGGAGCTTAAAGAGTGACAACAGGGAGCCGGGAAGTTTTTTTTTAAATGGGGGTGGGTGCTCTCAGCCTTGGGCCAAAGAAGACAGTGTGAGAGTCCTGCAAGGAGGCCTTGTCTTCAGACGATGAATAGATAGAACAGACAAGACAGGATACCTAGACAATAAAACTTCACTCTGTATGGTGGGATAATCAGTGAGGGAAAACAGGAAATGACAAGTGTTGTTTGGGCACAGAAAGGGACCAGGTACCTCACGGTCATCAAAGGATGAATTATAAAAGGAGGCATGAGGGGCTGGCCCAGCGGCATAGTGGTTAAGTTTGTGCACTCCGCTTCAGTGGCCCAGGGTTTGCCATTTCGGATCCCAGGTGCAGACCTACACACCATTCATCAAGCCATGCTATGGGGCATCCCACATACAAAATAGAGGAAGATTGGCACAGATGTTGGCTCAGCGACAATCTTCCTCAAGCAAAAGGAGGAAGATTGGCAATAGGTGTTAGCTCAAGGCCAATCTTCCTCACCAAAAAAGGAAGAAGAAGAGGCATGACTATCTAATCAGCTTTCTGATTTTGAATTTGGGGGATATAATTACCTTAATTGTAGCATCCTTCTAAGCAACTTGTGTACTAATGTGTGAAGAGCAATAAACTCTAAGCCATTTGTCTCTGAGCACAGCAGGGTGACCATTACTGGGGCTATGATTATCTAATGTCAGTTCCAGGGTTCATAGTAAAAGTAAAGTCAGAATCCAATGGTATTCTGAATTTAACAGTAAATTCTAACACAATATAATAGAAAATAAACATATGAAAAGACACTGATCTTCATTAATCATTAGAGAACTATAAAATAAAACCATAAGGTGACACCTTTACACGAACACCAGAATGGCTAAAATGAAATAAAAGAAAAAACCCTAGTGTTGGAGAGCACTCAGTACTTGCTCACACAACCAGTGAGAGTGGAAGTGAGTACAACCACTTAAGAGAATCATTTCCCTGTATCTACTAAAGCTGAACAAATGCACATCATATGACTCCGCAATTCAACTCCAGGGTATATATCCCACAGAAGTTAGTGTGTATACCCATGAAAGGACATGTAAATGGGTGGTCGTGGTGGTATGATTTATAATGATTGTGAACTGGCAACAACTCAAATCTCCATCAACAGTGGAACGTATAAACTGTATCACAGAGATGATGAGCAAATTTTTCTACTCTCCTCATCAAAAAGTTGCTTGGTTAAGGCTTCTCTGTATTTTTTCAATTTTCCACAACTAAATTTGTATTGCTTTAAAATAATGCTGAAGCAAAAACTAAAAGAGAAAAAGCCACATAAACCCTATACTAATTATTTCTATTGAAGGGAAGTTTCTGTGGCTCCATGCAAGGCACTTTGAATGTTTGATCTTTCCAGGCCACACTGCTCAGTAAATCCCATGGTTTCCTATCAAAGTCCCCAACCTTAAGAGCTGCCCTCATAGGGTTCAGATAATCCCTTGTGCCTCTTTCACTTTCTACAGATGTTTCAAGTTCATTCACTGAAAAGGACACGGGTTGTGACGTCTCTGATTAGACATTCCGATTTCTGAACACATCCTCCTCACTTGCCAGCCTGCCTACAGAACTGCTCTTACAACCTCACCTGTTCTTCATCCACATGGGAAGATCTATGTGTCCTGTCGCCCTTCACATGCTTGGCTCACTCCATTTCAGCATGTTGAGCACTGAATGTTCAGAATTACCTGCTGTAGGATGACTGGGAGTCAGAGACTTCCTTGAGGTTGACCTTTGGCTGCCTAGGGCACTCCTGTGTTTTCTTCCCTTTTCACTAGGGCAGGTCTGCAGCTGACCTTTGAGATATTAGACCCCCAAGACATATACACTGGTTAATGCTATTCCCTGTTTATGATGTCTGAGGCCATCTGTGGAAGTAGAGAAGCACTATCTTTATGAGGGAGTGGTAGGAAAACTACCTCAGCATCCTTGAGTGGGTATAGAAGACTAGCCGATCCTGAGTTTGTAAAAGTGCCAGATGATGCCAACATGATATGAGTACAATTCCCAAGGCACTTGCTGATGTTGACTGTAGGCCTTATCCTTTCTCCACCCTTCTGCCCATGTCCCGTTACTAATGCTGACTTGCAGATCCTGCTTTTGCGAGTGGGCAATGGGTGGCATTGGTCAAAACCCACTCTATAAGGACTATGAATTGAGAGAGGGCAAAACTGAACCTTACTTGCTGATGCCAGCTGTTATCTGAAAGTGGAAGAAGGGTATGAATATGAACAAATTCCACGGATCAGAGAGTAGGTACGACTGTCCCCTGAAAAGTTGTTATCCTCCAATATTTGGAAATCTTTCTCCACCTGCTAACTGAAGTGTTTAGAGTGGGAGATTAGAGGTGGAAATATATATATTAGAAGTTCCTTGCCCAGAAACCTGCATAATGTGTTAACCAGGAGTAGCACCATACCTGAACTCTCTCCTTCAGCCCTTACACCTCAACCATGTCTATCATTTTTGCACCTCATATGTAGTTGCTGTTGAACTAGTTTTATTCATTCCTCTGGTGTACAGCAGTTTCAAAGATTGCTTTTATTACTAAATATATTCATTATGCCTCAATAATTTATTCTCATCTTCCAAAAAGCAAGAACTACTGATCTCTGATTTTTACATAATTCATTTTCCTCACCTTTCTTAATGGTCTATTAGTTACAGTTTCTACAAAATTATCATTCACTTCAAAATTCTAACTTCTTTAAATGTTTGGGTCAAGTGGTTAAGCAGTTGTTAAGCAACAGTGACTACTGTAGCTACAAAGCTGCCTTACCACACTTCCATAGATTCAGCTAGTAAGGAGACAATGAGCCCAAATGAATTTAAGCAGCTTATTTCTTATGACACAGCAGGCGTGAACATGGGCTTCATTTTCACATTGATTTCCCCTTGTTTCCCAAGTCCCATCTGGTGTCTGTGTCACACCTGAGGAACTCTAGTATAGAAATCCCCCAATTTTATAAGGAGACTGCAAGCAAACTTACCCAAACTATGACCTGGAGGAAGATATTGTCATTATTATCCTGATTAGGAAACAAATCTTCCCTCTGACTCAGAGAGACACATTAAATTTATCTCCCTGGAATGTCTCTGGGAAGGGGAGGGAGACTCTAGCGTTATTACCCTGGGATGTAAGAAAATATACTCCCTGACCAGGAGCAGTTTTGCAAACATCTTTGAACAAAACTGTCAGTGCCATTTGCTCATATGTGCAGAAACACCAGATCCATGGAGAATTATCTTCCAACGGTTTGTCACTTCCTACCTGGTTTGAGTTTTGTTACCTTGTTTGCAAGGGAAATCACCTTCAGGGGAAAAATTGTCACTTAGATCAATGGGAAAAAAATTTAAAAAATTCAGCACTCAGTTTTAATGAAACCTCTTGGTAAACTAAGAACAGAAGAATACATCTTTAACTTGATAACCATATAAGTAAGAAAACAACAGCATATAAGATGATGAAACACTAGGATAATTCCAACTGAGGTGAAGTAACCTGGATGTCTGATATCACCACTTTGGTCAAGATTGCATTGGAGGTCATACTCAATTCAATTGAAAGGGAACAAAACCAAAAATAAACATAAATAAAGAGATTAAATATATAGCATGATGCCTGTAGTTAATAATACTATATTGAATGCTGGAAATTTGCTAAGACAGGTAAGTTCAGGTAATCTCATCACACACACAAAAATTGTAACCCTGTGAGGAGATATGTTAATTAGCTTGACTGTAGTAATCATTTCACTATGCATATATATATGTCAAGTCATCATGTTGTACACCTTAAGCATATACAATTTTTTATTTTTAAAATTGCCAAAAACTAGGAAGCGCAAAATTTCATTGTGATGTTCCAAAAATTTGATTGTCCACCAAGAGAAGAAAAATGTAGGAAATCAATAGACAAATATCAAAAGTAAAAAAAAGGGTGTATTGAGTTGGAATTACGTCAAATAAATATACAAAATTCTATAGTTTTATATATGTGATCAATCATAAAATAGAAAATAATAAAAATGCATTTAAAACAATTATAAATTATAAGATATCTAAAAATAAACTTATGAAAAGAGTTCCATTGCTAAACAAATGAATATGCAAAACTTTATCAAAGGCCATGAAAAATCTGAACATATATGATGTATTCTAATAAAATCTTCATGAAATATGAGAAAATTTTTAATATTATAATTGACCTTAAAGGTTATTTAGATGGATATATACAGTTATATAACAGCTACATAACTAAGATAGTACTGAAAAGAAAATAATGAGGGTGAAATTGCCTTGTGATAGCAAATTTAATGCAGCAATTAAGCAGTGCAGCTCTGCCATATGAATTGACAAATTAATTAATGGAAAAGAATAACGGGTCCAGAAATCAATCCAGGTATACATGAAAATGTCATATATATGCTATAGGGGAAGGAAAAGAAAAGGAAACTGAAGGAGATCATTTGCATTCTAGGGAAGTAGAAGAATTCATTTCTACAGGAAATTTTCTTATCTCTAAAATAGATGAAGCCCTATAGAGCCATATCAGCCCCACCCCTGCTGTCAGCCCTGGAAAATCCCAGGGAGGGATGGTCAACCAACTCCAGCAGTGCTTCCTCATTCTTTCTCAGAGGACTTGGAGGTAAAGACATTGATTTTAGATAGAAAGCCTCAGATCAGCAAAGGGTCCTAGGCCTGGACTGCAGCCAAGAGGTTGACCCTTGTATGACGACAAAGGCCATGTAACACCAGATATACTGGGCACTGTAGAGTCTGCCTGGCCTCTGCTATCATCTTTGGGAGGTTCCAGGCATGACTGTCAGGATGAGGCTCCCCTACTTCCTCCTCAGAGGTCTCCTGGAGGTGAGAGCCATAGTCTGAGGGGGCAAGTCTCAGGTCAGCAGAGAAGAAGAGGCCCATTCTATTTCAGGGCTGGGGACTCAGGGGATCATTCAACCCAGAACAGTGAGGATGTCACAGACTCCCACCCCTGCTGTCAGCCATGGAAGGCCCCCAGCAGGGGTAGCAGAATGAAGTGTTTTCTCACTTCCTTGTAGGGGTCTTAGGGAGGTGAGGTCTTAGTTAATGTGGGGGGGGGGGGCGGGAGACTCATTCCCTGCCAGGATCCAAGGTGGGGATGCTGAGTGAGATTGAAAGGGACAACTCACTCCAGAACAGAAGGGGTCTGACAGAGTCTGATCCCTGCTATCAGCCATGGGAGGCCCCAAGCAGGGCTTTCCTACTGAAGCCTCCCCTCAATTCCTCCTCAGGGGGCTCTTTGTGAGGCTTGGACTTGGTCTGAGGGGTGAGACCCAAGTCAGCAGAGGTAGGAGTCTCAGGTCCCGGCAGGAATATAGGTGAGGAACCTGAGCAGGGATTGAGGAGATCATCCAACACAGGATGGGAATAAAAGTGGGGAAAGGTGCGTGGATTCTCGTGCCTGCTATCTGCTTTCAGAGGTCTAGAATAGAGGTAACTAGAAGACATACACAATCATTTCCTCCCCAGTGTTTTTATGGGGTGGGGCTTTCATCAGAGAGGAGAGGCATGAGGTCAACAGAGGAAGGAATCTTAGATACTGCCAGGAGTCAAGGTGAAGATCTGCAAAGTTCAGCACTTCCTAAGACCATCCTCATGTCCGACATCAACTGTAAGTTTGGGAATTCTCAAGACAATCCTCAGGTTTGATAATTCACTAGAAGGACTCACAAAACTCATTGAAAGCTGTTATACTCATGTTTATGGTTTATTGAAAAGATACAGACTAAAATCAGCCAAGAGAACAGGCGCATGGGGCAGAGCCCAGGAGAGTTCCACACATAGAGCTTCCAGTTGTCCTCTCTTCATGAAGTCATGGGCAGTGCTAGTTTCTTCTGACAACAATGTGTGAAAATAAACATAGGGCATTGCTAACCAGAGAAGCTCAACTGAGCATTGGTGCCCCAAGATTTTACTGGGGGCTTAGTCATGTAGATATGACTGACCACTCATGTGACTAATCTTAATCTTTAGCTCCTCCTGAGATTGGGCTGTGTGCACTGTGTGGGGACATGTGACCCAAAGTCCCCACCATAAATCACTGCTAATATAGGCTATCTGGAATTGCCCAAGGCCCCCACATAAACGAGGATACGCTTATGAAGCATGACATCCCAAGGGCTTAGGGATTACTCCCAGGAACCACGGACAAAGTCCAGACCTTTCTTTGGGCAAGGTTAATTCTTTACCACACAATACCAATGGAAGGACTAAGAGGACCACTCACCCATGACCAGAGGAGATCTCACAGAGCCCCACCCCTGCTGTCAGTACTGGGAGACCTTGGGCATGGCTGTCTAGCTGAGACCTCCCTCACTTTCTCTTCTGGGGTCTCATGGAGTTGAGGCTTTCATTTAAGGAGTTGGCCATAGATCAGCAGATTAGATGGGGCTTGGGCTCTGTCTTGAGTCAAGGTAAGGATCCTGAGTGAGGACTGAGGGGACCATCCACCCAAGATCAGAGGGGAGCCTGCAGAATCTGACCCCTGCTCTCCACCCTGGGAGTGCCTCCTTACCATTTCCTTTTCATAGGTATCCAGGAAGTGAGAGCCTTGGTCTGAGAGGGCAGGCCTCAAGTCAGCAGATGGCAGGAGGTGTAGGCCCTGCCTGGAGTCAAGGTGAAGATCTTGAGTGAGGACTGAACACAGTGGACTCTACAGAACCCCATCCTTGTTGTCAGCCCTGAGCCCTAAGAGATCCTGGGAATTGCTTCCTTGAGCCTGAGGCATCCCCTCACTTCCTCCTTGGGGGTATCAGGAGACAGGCTAACAAGAAGAGGAGATTTCTGGCTGTGAGCACCTTTAGAGCCTAGGAAATCGAGTTCAGCTTTTTCACTAACCTTACTAAGTACAGTCTTGGTGCCCAGGAGTATGAGGGACAAGGTAGGTAACCATAACCCATGAGACAGAGGTACACCCAGGAAGGGTAAATCTACCCCAGTTCTCTCAGGTTGTCCTCCCACACTTCCACAGGAAATGGTTAGAGATCATTTTAATTTTTCTCCTAATTCTACTGTAGATATATGGAAGTTTGAGGTTGTTTGGCAGACCTGAGGTTTTATGTGGAGGGTGGGGAGGGTGGTAGCCTCAGTTGAGGAGAAAGGGCCCTACCAGGAGCCAAGGCGATGACTCCTGAATGTGGATTGAGTGCGTCACCTCTGAAACTCCTTCTGCAAAGACTGGGAAGCCCAGGATAGGACTGGTAGTCTGTAGCCTGAGGAGATCCTTCACTTTATCCTACAGTGTCACAGGGAACAGGAAGATCAAGACCAGAGCCCGGTTGGGGTCTAGATCAGTATTCTGAAGTGCAAAAAGCAGAAAAAGCCTTTTTCCAAACCATAGTAGGGATTCTCTGCTGAGGCTGCTCACACCTCTCTCACTCTATCCTCCTGCTGCTCTCCCCACTCCTTCTCTGGGCCCCCATCTCTGGCCCTGCTGCCCACATTCTTATCAAAGCCCCTGACCAGTCATGCTTTAAGGCCAGAAGAGTCAAAGCAGAGTCCACAAGAAGTGCTGCCAGGCCTGGGGTGAGAACCAATCTCCTGAGGCTAAGGAGGAGGCCTTCTCCCCACCCTCCTGTTATCAGATCATAAGTCCCTTACAGGGGGATCCTGCTGATGGGACACTGAATACTCCTTGGCATCCTTGGAATCCCCATTTCACCTCCACTACTGCCCTAGTCATCTCATGGAGTAGCTTACATGAGAAGCCAGCAGTCAAGAGTTTTGAAAAGGAGGGCCCAAGTACCTTGCAGGCCCCCCCAATGACTGAGTTCAGGCCCTGGAACCTTTTGAACAATAAGGTGGCTGAGTTGGAGGTGTTTCTGTTACTCAAAAACCAGAAGAATGAGCCCATTGAGAGTGATGTCAGCATAAATGCAGAGTGAATTGTTCCCTTAGTCTCATCAAAAGTGATTATCAGCATCATAGCAGAGTGAGTTGTTCCCTTAGTCTCCCCCCCACCAAGTTACAACCAAATGGACATTCATCAACCAACAGTGGATTCCCTACAAAGCACAGTAGAATGTCTGAGAGATCAATTCAGCCATACATCTGAAGCGGGGGGTAGGGGTACTAGATCCTCCAGAAACAGTGGAAGAAGGTGAGTGGATCTCCACTCCCTTCACAGCAGCACCGATCTAGGTCATGGGACCTCACACAGCAGCCAGCACATGATTGCAAGAGGAGGCAGTGGGCAAGCAGGCCTATGTGCAAATGCTTTTGCTTTCAGATTGCAACCCAGCCCATGGGAATGCTCCACACCAAGTGGTGCAGCTCAGCCACCATGGACGCACCCCCAGCAAGTGCAGCAGCCCAGAGAAACAACCTGTGAGTGCAGTGCAGGCCTGCACACATGAACTAAGGCACCTCCTCCCCTCCCACATAGCACAACAGCTTGGCAGGTCCCTAGACAAGGCAGGGTTCCACACCAGAGTGCCTGTGTGTGCATGTATGATCCACCAAGCAGCTGTGGCCAATGGGCAAATGTAGATGAGCCCTATTGGCAAAACTTCCAAGAAACACTGTGAGTTCAGAAAATACAGCTCCTGCACCTCCCCAGAGGTGGCAGGTGGAATCTGCAACCTTATACTACTACAAATGCCTCAGCAAAGGATCAGTTCATCAAACAGCATAAAAAACTACAGTAACACTTCAGAGCAGAAGGAAAATGACAAGTCTCCAGACACCAATCCTGAAGTCAAAAAAATTTACATTTCAAATAACAGACAATTCAAAATAGTTATCATAAAGAAACTCAACAAGTTACAAGAAAACTCAGAAAGACAGTTTAATGAAAACTCAGGAATAAAATTAATGAGCAGAAGGAATACTTCACCAAAGAGATTGAAACGCTACAAAAACCAAACAGAAATTCTGGAGATGAAGAACACAATGAATGAGATAAAAATAATCTAGAAAACTTAAAACACAGAGCTGACATTATGGAGGACAGAATTAGTAATTTAAATGACAGAAATATAGAAATGCTTCAGGTGGAGAAGGAGAGAGAATTAAGACCTAAAAGAAATGAAGAAATTCTTCGAGAAATATCTGACTTAATTAGGAAATGCAACATAAGGATTATAGGTATTCAAGAGGGAGAAGAGAGGGAGAAAGGAGCAGAGAGCTTGCTCAAGGAAATAATAGCTATTTCCCAAACCTGAGGAAAGAACTGGACATACAAGTACATGAAGCTAATAGAACTCCTAATTACATCAATGCAAAAAGACCTTCTACATGGCGTATAATAATAAAACTGGCAAAAGTCAGTGACAAAGAAAAAATATTAAGGGCAGCAAGGCAGAAGAGAATAATCTACAATGAACCCCTATCAGGCTTTCAGAGGATTTCTCAGCAGAAACCTTACAGGCTATGAGAGATTGGAATGGTATATTCAAAATACTGAAAGACAAAAACTTTGAGCCAAGAATGCTCTATCCAGTAAAACTATTCTCTAGATACAATGGAGAAATAAAAGCTTTCCCAGATAAACAAAAGCTGAGGGAGTTCATCACTACTAGACCTCCCTTGTGAGAAATGATCAAGGATGCCCTCATACCTGAAATGAAAAAATAAAGGTTTACAAAGCCTTGATCAAGGAGATAAAGAGACAGACAAAATCAGAAAATTGCAGCTCTCTACCAGAATGGGTTATCCAACACTTACTTATAACGTAAAAGATACAGAGAAGGAAAACATTAAAAATAACCATAAACACTTCATTTTAGTCACAAACTCACAACACAAACCACAATACTCTGGGATAGAAATAACTTAGAAGGGGAAGACGAAAAGCATGGAATCTGCTTAGGCTAATGGAGATAAGAGGCTATCAGAAAATGAACTATCTCATCTACAATGTCCTCTATACAAATCACATGGTAACCACTAAACAAAGAATCAGAATAGTGCCACAAATCTTAAATAAAGAGAAAACTGAGAAAGCAAGATAGAAAAACACTAAATTGAAATGGCAATCATAAATACAAGGGAAGAGGAACAAGGAAAATATATAACAACTGGAAAACAAGAGAAAAAATATGGCAGTATTAAACCCTAATATACCAATAATCACTCTAAATGTAAATGGATTGATTCTCCAATCGAAAGACACAAAGTGGATAGTTGAATAAAAAACAATACCCAACAATATGCTGCCTCCAGGAAACACATCTCAGCTGTAAAGACAAACACAGGCTTAGAGTGAAAGGATGGAACATAATACTCCAAGAAAACGGCAAGTGAAAGAAAGCAGGTGTTGTCATGCTTATATCAGACAAAGCAGATTTCAAGATATAAAAAGTAATGAGAGACAAAAGGGGCAGTATTTAATGATAAAAGGGACTTTCCACCAAGAGGATATTACACTTATGAATATACATGCACCTAACACAGGAGCACCAGACTATATAAAGCAATTATTAACAGACCTAAAGGGGGAAATTAAGAGCAACATAATAATAGTAGAGGACCTCGACACCCCACTTACATCAATGGATAGGTCATCCAGACAGAAAATCAACAAGGAAATAGTGGACTTAAATTAAAAACTAGACCAGATGGACTTAGTACATATACATAGAACACTCCATCCAAAAACAGCAGATTACACATTCTTCTCAAGTGCACATGGAACATTCACAAAGATAGACCATATACTGGGAAACAAGTCAAACCTCAATAAACTTAAGAAGATTGAAATCATATCAAGCATCTTTTCTGACCACAATGTTATGAAATTATAAATCAACTACAAGAAAAAAGCTGAGAAAGTCACAAATATGTGGAGACTAAACAACATGCTACTGAACAACCTTTGGATCAATGAAGAAATCAAAGGAGAAATAAAAAAATACCTGGAGACCAATGAAAATGAAAATATGTCATACCAACTCCTACAGGATACAGCAAAAGAAATCCTGAGAGGGGAATTCATAGGAATATAGGCCCACCTCAACAAACAAGAAAAATCTCACATAAGTAATTCAAACTACATATAACAGAACTATAAAAAGAAGAACAAAGAAAACACAAAGTCAGCAAGAGGGAAATAATAAAAATTATAGTGGAAATAAATGAGAGACCACAAAAAAAAAAAAAACAGTCAAAAGGACTAATGAAACTAAAAGCTAGTTCTTTGAGAAGACAAACAAAATTGACAAACCCTTAGCAAGACTCCCTAAGAAAAAAAAGAGGAAGGTTCAAATAAACAAAATTAGAAATGAAAGAAGAGAAATTATAATGGATATCACAGAAATACAAAGGATTATAAGAGAATACTATGAAAAACCACATGCCAACAAATTGGATAACCTAGAAGAAATGGATAGATTCTTAGAGTCATACAACATCCCAAAACTAAATTAAGAAGAAATAGAGAATTTGAATAGACCAATGACAAGTAAAGAGATTGAAACAGTAATCGAAAACCTCCTGAAAAACAAAAGTCCGGGACCAGATGGCTTCTCTGGAGAATTCTACTAACATTGAAAAATGATTCAATACCTATCCTTCTCAAACTATTCCAAAAAATTGAAGATGGAACGGTTCCTATCTCATTCTATGAGGCCAACATTACCCTAATACCAAAATCAGACAACGCCACCACAAAGAAGGAAAATTACAGGCCAATATCACTGATTAACATATATGTAAAAGTCCTCAACAAAATATTGGCAAACCAAATATAACAATACATTAAAAGGATCATACACCATGATCAATTGGGAATTATAGCAGGGACACAGGGGTGATTCAACATCTGCAAATCATTCAATGTGATATACCACATTAACAAAATGAGGAATAGAATTCATGATCATCTCAATAGATGTGGAGAAAACATTTGACAAGATCCAACATCAACTTATGATAAAAACTCTCAATAAAATGGGTATAGAAGGAAAGTACCTCAACATAATGAAGGCCATATAGGACAAACCCACAGCTGATATTATACTCAACAGTGAAAAACTGAAAGCCATCCCTCTAAGAACAGGATCAAGACAAGGGTGCCCACTCCCACCACTGCTATTCGACATAGTACTAGAGGTTTGGGCCAGAGCAATTAGGCAAGAAAAAGAATTAAAAGGTATCCAAATTGGAAAATAAGAAGTGAAACTTTTGTTGTGGCAGAGAACTTGATCTTATATATAGAAAGTTCTGAAGAATCAACCAGAATACTATTAGAAATAATTGACAACTACAGCAAAGTTGCAGGGTACAAAATCACCTTACAAAAAATCGGTTGCATTTCTATACAATAATAACGAACTAGCAGAAAGAGAACTCAAGAATAAAATCCCATTTACAATGGCAAAATAAAAGAATAAAATATCTAGGAATAAATTTAACCACGCAGGTGAAAGATCTACACACTGAAAACTATAAGACATTATTGAAAGAAATAGGAAATGACATGAAGAAATGGAAAGATATTCCATGCTCATAGATTGGAAGAATAAACATAGTTAAAATGTCCATATTACCTAAAGCAATCTACAGATTCAATGCAATCTCAATCAGAATCCCAAAGACATTCTTCACGGGAAGAGAGCAAATAATCCTAAAGTTTATCTGGAACAACAAAAGACTCTAAATAGCTGAAGAAATCCTGAAAAAAAAGAACAAAGCTGGAAGCATCACAATCTCTGACTTGAAAATATACTACAAATATATAGTAATCAAAACAGCATGGTACTGGCACAAAAACAGACACACAGATCAATAGAACAGAATTGAAAGCCCAGAAATAAAACCACACATCTATGGACAGCTAATCTTTGACAAAGGAGCCAAGAACATACAATTGGGAAAACTGGACAGCCACATGCCAATGAATGAAAGTAGACCATTACCTTATACCATGCACAAAAATTTACTCAAAATAGATTAAAGACTTGAATGTAAGACCTGAAGCCATAAAACTCCTAGAAGAAAATATAGGCAGCACACTCTTTGTCATCAGTCTTAGCAGGATCTTTTCAAATACCTTGCCTAATCAGGCAAGAGAAACAAAAGAAAAAATAAACAAATGGAACTACATCAAACTAAAAAGCTTCTGCAAGTCAAAGGGAACCATGAACAAAATAAAAAGAGAACCTACCAACTGGGAGAAAATATTTTCGAATCATTTATCCAACAAGGGGTTAATTTCCAGATATATACAGAACTCATACAACTCAACAACATAAAAACAAACAACTCGATAAAAAAATGGACAGGGGATATGAACAGATATTTTTCCAAAGAAGGTATACTGATGGCCAAGAGGCACATGAAAAGATGTTCAACATCGCTAATTATTAGGGAAATGCAAATCAAAACAACAATGAGATATCACCTTACACCTGTCAGAATGGCTATTATTAAAAAGACCATAAATAACAAATATTGGAGAGGATGTGGAGAAAAGGGAACCCTCATGCACTGCTGGTGGGAGTGCAAATGGTGCAGCCACTATGGAAAGCAGTATGGAGATTTCTCAAAAAATTAAAAATAGGAATACCATGTGATCCAGCTATTCCACTGCTGAGTATTTATCCAAAGAACTTGAAATCAACAATTCAAAGGGATTCGTGCACCCCTATGTTCACTGCAGCATTATTCACAATAGCCAAGACATGGAAGCAACCCAAGTGCCCATAGACTGATGAATGGATAAAGAAGATGTGGTATATACACTGGAATACTGCTCAGCCAAAAAAAAAAAAAAAAGACAAAATTGTCCCATTTGCAACAACATGGTTGGACCTAGAGGGTATGATGTTAAGTGAAATAACCCAGTCAGAGAAAGAAAAACACCACATGATTTAACTCATAGGTTGAAGATAAACAAACACATGGATAAAGTGCACAGATGAGTGGTTACCAGAGGGGAGTGGGTATAAGGGGTAAAGGGGCACATATGTATGGTGACAGATAAAAACTAGACTACTGGTGGTGAGCACAAGGCAGTCTATACAGAAACTAATAAATAATAATGTACCCCTGAAATTATACAATGGTACAATGGTATGAACCATTATGGCCTCAACAAAATAATTGGAAAAAAAAGGAGCCCATCAAAAAGGCAGAAATGATGCAGGATATCATCCTCCAGTGCCGAGATCACTTCCCTGAAATCCTGAGAAGAGCCTCTGAGAGCCGAGAGTTATTACTTTGCCCTTAAGTTGAAAGAAGTGAACGTGGATGCCAGGGAGCAATGTTAAATCCTCATCAACAAAGTGGACCTTACTCATGCTGAGAGACTGAGTGAAGACCAGCACTTGCTCAAAACTGCTATTCTATTGTCCATCCTGGAACTGATCTTTGTGAACAGTAGCTCTGTCCCTGAGAGGACACTTGGCACATCCTGAGTTAGTTGAAGATATGTCCTGGGAGGAAGAACATCATCTTTGGGGAGCCCAGAAAACTCATAACTAAAGATTTTGTGCAGCAAAATCTGAGGCAGATTCCTATGGGGCCCTTGTGCCTACACTGAAACCAGCAAGATGAAAGTTCTAGAGTTTATGGGCAAGATTGATAATGTTGACTTCTGTTCCTACAGGTCACTGTATGAAGAGACCCTGAGGGAGAAGGATGGAGTCCAAGCCAGAATTTAAGGCACTATTGATACTGATGCCATGGCCAATGCTGAGGCCAGGACCATCACCAGTGGTACAGCTAGTGCCAGTGCTAAGGCAGCAGCAGACACACCTGAAGGCTGAAGTAGATTCTTCACTTTGTCTTTTTTATTTTTTCCCAAAGTTTGGCACCTGGGCTAACAACTGTTGCCAATCTTTTTATTTTCTGCTTTTATCTCCCCAACCCCCGCCCCCGTACACAATTGTATATCTTAGTTGCACGTCCTTCTAGTTGTGGGATGTGGGACAGCGCCTCAACGTGGCCTGACGAGCAGTGCCATGTCCGCGCCCAGGATCCAAACCCTGGGCCGCCACAGTGGAGAGCGCGAATTTAACCACTCGGCCAGAGAGCCGGCCCCCTTCACTTTGTCTTTGAAATGGTCTGTCAGATATGCTGCAGTGAGAAATAGTAAAGAGCTGAATGTGTGAGGGGAAGACACAATATATTCCACTGATGTTTGCTATGGACTGAATTGTGTGTGCTCCCCAACCCCAATTCATGTGTTGAAGTCCTAACTCTCAATGTAACTGTATTTATAGATAGGGTTTATCAGGAGATAATTAAGATTAAGTGAGGTCATAAGGGTGGGGCCCTAATCCAATAGGATTAGTGCCCTTATAAGAAGAGACACCAGAAAATTCACTCTCTCTCTCTCTCTCCCCAGGTACATGCATCAAGGAAAAGCCATGTAAGGACACAGCAAGAAGGTAGCTGTCTGCAAGCCAGGAAGAGAGCTCTCACCAGAAACTGACTAGGTTGACACCCTAATCTCAGGCATCCAGCCTCCAGAGCTGTGAGAAAATTAATTTCTATTGTTTAAGCCACCTAGTCCATAGAGTTTTGTTATGACATCCCAAGCAAACTAATACAATATTCCTATTCCATTTGGGTAAATTAATGATTTATCTGTTGTTTAGTATCTTCGGAGTGCTTCTTGTTTTAATAGAATGCTCAATTCACTTCAGGAGCCAGATTTATATGTGTCATGGGTCAAATATTTTATTGTTCTTTCTCAGGTATTGAGTAAAAGTTTTGCTATTTTGGGAAACTTTCTGTCATATTCTGTGATCTGGAACAGAATACATGGTATTGAAATAGGCTGCTTCTTGAAAGTGTGCATGAAATTTACCAATAAATAGTTGGGACGCCGAAAAATAGCTGGGGAAAGTATAAATATGGTTATATCCTGGCTTTCTCCTTCTCTTTTAGTATGTTGGTCTATAAAATTAATAGATATATATACAGATTTACTTAATTACCCGAGAATATGGAGAAAATAAAAGCCTGATAAATTAAACATAGTGCCCATTGTATCATTTATTCATCAAACTTGATTGAATATCTGCTATGTGTGATTGGATTTGCTAAATGTTGGAGGTATAAGGATATATAATATATGACCAAAGAGAAAGGTAGGAAATTATAAACTTCAAATTACTAATATTAGTTAAAGAGGATGGTGTAGGAAGAAAGTAAGAGGAAGTAAAGCAAATTGCTTTAATTGTTCACAGAAAACCTGTGTGCAAGTTAATTACACATATATATGTGTATATTTGTGTGAGTGTGTGTATGCATGGAAGAAGAGGTGCATTAAAGGATTGTCACTATATTTGCTATTGCTGCCATAACAAACTTAGTGTCTTAAGACAAAATCCATTTGTTATCTCATAGTTTTCATGGTCTGAAATCTAGGAACCACATGGCTTAACTGGGTTCTCTGCTTAGGATCTCACAAGGCTGAGATCAAAGTACAGGCAGGACTACATTTCTCTGGAGGCTCTGGAGAAGAATCTGCTTGTAAGATCATTCAGGTTGTTGGCAGAATTTAATTTCTTGAGGTTGTAAGACTGAGATTCCAATTTCTCATTGGCTGTCAGCCAGGGTCCTTTCTCCCAGGAACTTCACACTACCTGGTCCCATCTCCCAGGAACTTCACACTACCTGCATTCCTTCTCACACGGTCCCTCCATCTTCAAGCAGCAATGGCCTATCGAGTCTTCATGCTTCAAACCTCTCTTACTTCCTTTTCTATTCCCACTTTCTACTTTTAAGGACTCATGTGATTACATCAGGTCCACCTGCAAAATCTAGGATAATCACTCCATCTTAAGATCAACTGATTAGTAACTTTAATTACATCTGCAAAGTCCTTTTTGCCATGTAATGTACCATATTCGTGGGAGTGAATAACACCAAGGAGTGAAGATCATGAGGGTCAGAATTCTGCCTCTTACAGTCAGCAAAATATTAGTTCCAGTCACCTCAAAGTAGAGAAATTTTAAATGATATTTACTTTTATTCACATGCATTCCAAGTTGTTTGAATTTTGAAAATAAGTCACTGATCATAATCAGGTGAAAAAGCTATTTATTCCATAGGGAAATAAAGCACGCCGGGGTAAGAGGCCTGGCTCTTCATTATGGATTAGTGTTTAGCAGTGGGGATGGGAATTCTACAGCTACCCAGCAGACTTGCATCTAGCCTTGCATCCACCCCGTCACTCCCTTGCTTAAGATTTTTTGATTGCTTCCCTTACTTTCACAATCTGTGAAATGGTGATTCGTTTTGTAAATCGAACCCTACTTGGCTATCCATATGTCACTTCATCCCAAGTACCCAAAAAGATATGCTGAGCCTTTGTAGCAAGTTGCAGGGCTTGAATTTTCCAAGCCATTTCCAAGAGAAGATAATTTCCAGCAGAGTCCTATGGAGAGAAGAAGCCCCAGAAAAGCCTGTTTTTTTCACAGTCCTTTGGAGGAGAACAGGAGGACCAGCTTCCAGGTATCATGTGCCCGGTTAACAGACCAATAAACTTCCTTCCCTGGCCACTCTCAGGTCTCTCCAGAGGAAGAGAAGAGCTAATCCACATGTCTGCTGGTCTTTTCAAGGTTAGGGGTTCGCGTTTCTTCCAGGTCAAAATGATTCCTGCTTTCCCATAAGAGGACAATATAAATCAGGTCTGTGGGGAGTGAAGCAAGTCCTTCATGTCCTTTTGGATGACTGGTGAGGTGACTGACTTGAATATGCTCTGTGGAGCTTCATGGGCTTGACAGAGTGGAAGTTACCTGAAAATTCTGAGTTCAGCACTGTTTAGGAGTAACCAGAGGTCTGCAATGTAGCCAGAGTCATTCCTGGCCACAGCTGAGCAGAGGCTGCACAGAAGTCCTCTGTTTTGTGTAGGGAGGATCTGTTCTGAGCAGACTTCACAAAGACACTGTGACTGTTCCTAATATGGGAGTGGCCTACCACAGGCCTACTTTTAGGTGTAGGGTAGAATGTAACTTCACATAAGGAAAATGAAAAGAAAAACATGTTTACATGTGTCTATACTTACACATCTGAATATCTAGCTCTGCAGGGAGCGTAGGCTGGAGAGTTCATAGTAGTCACCTCTTGCAGTGGTATTGGGGGTCAGGAGAGTATGAGGGAGATACTCCTCATTTTACAATCATGCTTTCCATCTGAAATTTTTAACAAGTGCTTGTCTTATGGAAGGGAGTGACTGTGGCATTAATGTCAGGGTCTGGCAGCCTGTCCCTTGGTTTTGTGTCTTCTTTGGTCTGTGGCCATGACCAAAGTCTTGGCAGTGTCTCCCAGGCTTTGATGGGCCTCTCAGTCCCAGACTCAGCAGCCTCTGCTATCCTAGACATATTGTTTGCTCCCTCAAATGGAAAATTCTCTACGGAGCCACTACATGAACCGTAAGGTAATTGGGTGATATATCTTTATCTTACAAAAAAGAAAAAATAGACTCTTTCTACTGATCCTTTATTGGGAGTGTCCAAGAAATCAGACTTACTATATGGGAAAGCAGCAGGAAGGTTATCAGGGGGTTGTATATCATGTTTCAGGAAGATATTATGACCAGTAAGTCTAGAAAGAATCCCTGGCAGCCACCAGTTGAGTTTCTCGCTATGCCAAGCACAAAGTAGTGAGTAGTCCGTGCCTCTCTGCAATCTACCTTTGCCCACCCTTAGACTGCATAAAGGACCTGGATCAAAAGTTGATATATTTCTAGTGCACGGCAATGCCTGTGTTTCCACTTATCAGATCTCATCCTCATCTTTCTTTTTGCTGGACTTCCTAGCCTTGTCTGAAACTTCCAGATTCAATTGTGTTTCAGTTTGCTTAGCAGAACGTCAACAATAATAAAGCCCCAAACTGAAGAAATGAATTTGGGGATTCTTCCAATTCATTTAATTGAGTTAAACCCTACATTGCTTTTTAAATATTTAGCAGCCTATTATGGTTTGTGGAAGAAAATAGACAAGAAACACACATATTACATGAATATCAGACAATTTTTATTGTGAAATATTATATATAACATATATACACACATATGTATGTGTGTGTACATCAAGGTCTAGAACATTGCAGCCTCCCAGATGCTTCCTTTGTTCCCCTCTCGCTCACTAAGTCTATCTAAGTCTTCATTTTTAAGGGTAGTATTAAATATGTATCAGTAAATTTCAGTATATGATATAAAACATATATGTATACTTTTAAAATAGTAATTATAAAGCATACACTTGTGTAACTACTCCCTAAGTTAAAGGATAGAACATGTCATGCAATTTATAAACCCTCAGTGTGGCCCTCCTCAAATACCTCCCCCACTCCATCAAACCTAAAGGTACGCCTTTCCTGGCTTTTGTAAAAATGTTGACCTTGCTTTTATTGATACTTTTACCATCTTTATTTACACTCCTAAACATTATAGTTTTGCCTGTTCTTAAACCTTTTAATATGTAATCATACTCTATGTTTACTCCTTTTGACTTGCTAATTTTGCTCACTCTGATGAAAGTTGTTTATCTTGATGCTAGTTGCTGTAATTTCTTCATTTGTTATTACTGCATAAATTCCATTCTATGAACATTCCAGAATATATTCACCAGTTCCAATAATGAGGAGTATTTGTCTTGTTTCCAGGTTGGGGGTGTTAGAAACAATGATGCTATGAATAGCAAAAAGTAAAGAGTTCCTTCACGTTAAAGGAACTCTTAGAGATATTTGACACTTTGTCTCAATATTTCTAATGTTTTAAATGACAGCTTTACTATTTTAAAAATTTTCATATACACATACAACCAAAAGTAAAAGTTTTTTTAAATTTTGACAAAAATGTTTAATTTTCACAGAAAATAAGTTTTTCCAATTGATTATTAAGATTGCTTTATATAGTTTCAGCTTGCGTGGTCCTCAGCTAGCATGCAAAGCGAGGACTGCCTGTACCATTAAAAATCCTCCTACATTTTTCTTCTTCTTTGGTATTCTTAACCTACTGCATTACTGCATAATATTTAGAATCACTTTGTCAAATGCCACACAAAATGATTGTTGGAATTTTGCTTGTGATTACATTGACTCTTTAAAATTATTCAGATTGAGGCAGGAATCAACCTAACAAGACAGGGCCATCTGCAAGGTCCCTGGCCTAACAAGATAAGGCCCCTAACCAGTTGGCAAGCTAGGAGAATCAGAGAGATGCTATCCAGATCCATATTCCACAGCCTGGGGACTTTCCTGGGCTTACACATGTGCCCTAGCACCCAGGAGTCTACTGAAGATGACCCTAGGCCCGTTAGCATAGTAAAAATCACACCCAGGGGTGGAGAGCTAGCATACTAATGATACCTGCATCGTATGTGGTAGCATGCTATGTGACAGCGCAGGTGCAAGCAAAACCCCACCTCTACATGCCGTGACAAAGCACTCCTGCCAGCCTTTGCCTAATAAAAGCCCCACTATCCCACTCCCTAACAAACCAGTCACTTGCCCCTTTCTTTTCCCCACCAGCTCCCTTGTGCTTCCCTTGTGCACAAACTAATAAACTTTTACTTCTCTACTCCCATTTGTTGTCTGTCTTGATTTCTAGCCTCGGGGACAACAAGAACCCAATGTGCTGGTAACATTTCTAGCAATCCCAGATAGGACAGGAATTTCTTGAGTCTCCGTCGAAGATTGGATGGGCTGGCACTGAACTAGCCTGGCTGCCTGAATGTGGACATAAGCAGCCACAGTCATACCTTTGTTTTGGACTCCAGCATTTGGTAAGTCAGGTCGAGGCCTGGGAGCCAAGGCCCTCCAGTCTGACCAACTTTCTTAAAAGTCTCCCTCTTTTCCTTCTCTCTTTCTGTCTCTCACCCTCTTTAGGAGAATTGTCTCTCCTCTGGTTTCAGGGGTACCATGAGCCCCTGAGTCAGTCATTAACCTGACCATCTGGTGGTTTTTCTGCTTTTGGAGAATCCGTGTTCCACCTCTGGGAGCTCTCCTCTGGTTTCCAGGCCTGACCACCCCAGCAATCCCAAGTGAGGTGCCCTCTCTTGGCAGTCCTGGTTTCTGGTTTCTGTTAATCTGTTTGGGTACCTGGAGTGATTCCAGGTTGCTCTGGGTCAGTCCTTTGACTGAGAAGGCTGCAGTTTCCCACCTCAGAGAGTCCACAATCCACCCCTGGGAGCTCCCCTCTGGTTTCTGGTTTCAGAGAGTCTGTGTTCCACCCCTGAGAGCTCTCCTCTGGTTTTTGGGCACCTTGAGTGATTCCAGGTTGGCCCCTGGGTCAGTCACCTGACTGATAATCTGTAACCCTGTTATGTCTGTCAAGAACCTGTTGGGTATTTTAGGTGCCTACTGAGTCAGTTATGGGGACAGGAGACCTATAATTTATTCTGTAAACAGTCCTGCTGGGGTTATGTGCTCCAGCACAAGAACTGCTGTTTGTGTGACCCTTATCTTGATAACCCTTGAGAAGATACCATGAGGGTGAGGCCTGATCACCTCTTTCCCTTCTTTGTCTGTCTTGTTGATCACCTCCTCTGTTGTCACCAAGTCAAGGTCAGGTTCAGGCTGGACCCGAGTAGAACATGGACTTTCTGTAAAATCAAAAACTTGAAAATGTTCTACCAGGGTCTTAAGTCTCGACCCCAGCATTAGGAGTCCTGGCCCACTCCAGGCCTTTGCCTCTTGCCTCCCTCACTTTCCTTGTGCTGGCTCAGGGACTGAGTGACCAGGCTGAGTGGGACTTAACCAAATCTTATAACTATTGACACCTGCAGTTGGGCTCTGTACCCTTCTCCAGGCCACTGTCAGTTGGACACCAGCTTTATCACCATGGGGAATGACCCAAGCATGCCCAGAGACTTAGCCCTTGGGAGCATTTTAACTAATTGGAAACACTTTCAATTGGGTGTGTTATGCCCCAGAAACTCCATCTTGGAGAAAACTTGAGTGGTTTCTCTCTGCCTTTGTGATGTGGTTGCACAGACAGATCAACCTATAATGACATTTAGGGTACAACCCAATTTCTCAGAAATCAAGAGCAATTGTCCTTAAAAAAATCCTTGCAAGACTGGAAATGCAGCTATAGAGGCAGTTCATGTTCCACCCATTTCCCTTATCTCAAAGAGCTTGCAAGCCCTCCAGGGAATATCTAGACCCTCACTAATTCCTAAGACTGAAGAAAAAAAAGGAAAAAGGAAAGAAAAATGGTCGTAAGAGTGCCCTCACCAAAATCTAGCATTTTGAGTGTCTTCTTCATAAATATTAGTAAAAAGCCTCAAAACAAAATTTGGATTCATAACTAGGGAGGTTTGTCTTACTGTACCTGATTCATGGCAGTGATTTTAAAACAATAGGTTTGGAGACACTGTGTATGTGTATGTTATATATGTGTGATATTTTACCTCCCAATGATATAATTTATAAAGAACTCTATTCAATTGGCTTAAAGTGAGTGCTTACATAAATTATTTCTAGATGCAGCTAACCCAAATGACTTTCAAGTTAACAAGATATAAATTAATCTTTGGTAACTGAAAGCTTATTTAAGACTGTTGGTTTGATTGAAATGGACATGTCTACAGAGTTATCAGCATTGGCTATTATGCAGACAATCAGACTTTATTCTGTTTATTTGTCAAATGAGCTGCTGTTGTCTATTACAAAACTGGTTGACAAAAATGATAACTTAAAATGATGGCTAATTTTGACTAATGTCTCATGCAGTTTTGTAAGCAATCTAAATAATTATTGGGAACAAGTAAACTAAATTGATATGATAAAGATAAAAGTGTTGGGTGAACTTTTAAAAGTAATGATATGTTATGGCATGAATATTTAAGATAACTTCCAAAATCTCTCTGGTAACTTGAAACTGAAGTTTTTCTAGGTAAAATTGAATGATAAAAAACTAATTGAATCTCTGGATCATTTTCAAATAAAATAAAATACTGCAACATTATCACTAAACATGTCTAAGTTTATCTACGTTTAGCTTCCTATTACAAAGAAACTAAAAGATGTTTGAGTCTATTAGTAAACATGTCTTGTATTTTTTATTAAAAGATTGTACTATGAAGTAGCATGTTTCTGGAAATTATAAAAAATACTTATAAATTTTCCAAGCCACAGAATGCTACTGTAAATGACAGTTCATAATTGCTTAGTTTTTAGTTTTCACTAAGGTCTGTAAGGGTTGAAAATTCTAATTAATATAAGTAAATAAATTTTAACATAAAAAGTAGGCTGATGCAAAAATTAAAATTTAGTTTTCTTTCTCTTAAAAAGCATAATTTTCTTAAATTCTTAGTCAGCTCTTGATAAAGAGGTTATAAAAGATTTTTCTTTATTTTTGACTAAGTCTACCTAAAAGACAGAAAATCTATGTTTTGTTAAAATAATTTCATATGTTCAAAAAGCCTAAAGTCTCTCTATTAAGGTTTCATTTTTTACTATTTTAACTCTCTGTTTAACCTTGGCTGTTTCTGTTGTCACTTTGATTGAATGGATAACTGAGCATTGTTTCACAGTGAGCACTGTTTCCTATTTGAAGAAGTATTTTAAAACCTTTTGATATTTTTGACAAGCTTCCTCATCCCCTAAAACATATTCAAATTCTGAATGAAGTCTTTCTTTTGGCCTGAAGGAAGTGATTTTTTGGGGAATTTTCAGAGGGCCCCTGGGACTTCTCAAAGAAATTTGCTCTCTCTGCCTAAAAAGAGGAATGTGCTAAACTTATTAGACTTATTTGGTATGTTAAATTTCATGGGAAGCATTGTAAAATAAGTGATGATAAACTTCCTTAGGTGGTATTATGTGGGTAATTGTTATTGATAGAAAAGTCTTAAAAATTATGTAAAATTCTGGATGTCAGAATCATGATGGAATGAACTTGCCCAGGACTCTCTCCCCTCCAACATACAACAAGAAGGGACAACCATACTCCAACAGAGGACAACCAAACACAACACAAAAATGTCAGAGGCACATGCAGCCACACAATGGAGGGCACAGAGGCTTGAGCCCACATTGGAGGAGCTGGAATGGGGTAAGAGAGAACATCACTCCCACACCTAAAGAGTGCGATCATGACAACAGGAAGCTCCATGAGGGAAGGAACAGGGGAGGGGACACTTGTTCATAGGAAATTCAAGGAATCCCTAGGGCCCTTGCAGCCTAGAGGAAAGCCCTCTAAGAGGTGAAAGTTTTTGCAAGGGATGACCTCATCAAGCAAATACCACAGGAGGCCAGATAGCAAGAGCAGAAAAAGAAAACCCTGAAAGCACGCAGGAGATAGCACCCCTCCCCATACCTGCCCCATGCTGCTCCACTGCCTGGGATCTCAGCTGAAAGCAGAGGGCTCAGAACGCATGGCTCTCCACCCCCACCCAGTGGTGATAGACAGTAACTGCAACAAAATAATATGAGAATGAGTAAAACCCCACCCACTTCTAGCAATATCAGACACTACATCAAATCTCCAGACCAGAGGGAAAACAACAAGCACCCAGAATTCAGTCCTGAGGGCACAGAAATACATAATCTAAATTAAAATGAATTCAAAATAGCTATCATCAAAAAACTCAGTGAGTTAAAAGAGAATGTAGAGAAACAATTCAACGAATTTAGGAGCTACTTCACAAAAGAAATTGAAACTATAAAGAAGAATCAATCAGAAATATTAGAGATTAAAGTCACAATGGAAGAGATAAAACAAAATATGGATTTGCTAAACACTTGAGTGGACATCATGGAGGAGCGTATCAGCATAATCGAAGATAGACTGGTTAAAATGCTCCAGACAGAAGACAGAGAACTAAGACTAAAAAGAAATGAAGAAAGTCTCCGAGAAGTATCTGAATCAATGAGGAAAAATGACATAAGATTTATAGGTGTTCAAGAAGAAGAGGAGAATGGAGCAGAAAGTATGTTCAAAGAAATACCAGAGAACTTCCCAAACCTAGGGAAAGAGAGGGAAATCTGTGTGGAAGAGGCTTCCAGATCTAGAAGCCTAGATTTGTGAATGCAAAGAGACCTCCTGCAAGGCATATAGTAGTAAAACTGGCAAAAATGAATGAGAAAGAAATAACACTCAGGGCAGCAAGGCAGAAGAAAATAACCTACAAAGGAACCCCTATCACGCTATCACTGGATTTCTCTGCAGAAACCTTACAAGCTAGGATAGAATGAAGTGACATTCAAATATTTAAAAGACAAAAATCTTCAGCCAAGAATACTCTATCCAGCAAAATATCCTTCAGATATGAGGGAGAAATACAAACTTTCCCAGGCAAACAAAAGTGAAGGGACTTCATAGCCACAATACCCTCCCTACAAGAAATCCTATAGAAGGCCCTCATGCCTGAAAAAAAAAAGGAGAAAGGGGTCACAAAATACAGAGTAAGGAGACAAATAGATAGACAGAATCAAAATAGGATAGCAGATACTCAAGTATAGCATTAAGTAAGCTAAAGGGAAGGAAAACACCAAAAACAAAGATAATCCTGTCATTTTAACCACAAACCCACAACACAAGATGGAATAAGATATGAGAAATACAACTTAGGAGGGGAGGAGGAGAGGGATTGAATCGGTTTAAAGTAAGCAAATAAGAAGCCATCAGAAAATGGACTATCTTATACATGAGATTCTGAATACAAACCTCAGGGTAACCACTCAAAAAAGCAGAGCAGAGACACAAATAAAAAATAAGGAGAAAACAAAGAAACACATCATAAAAAACCTGCATAACTCAATGGGTAGATCAAAACACGCAGGACGAGAAACAAAGGAAATGCAAGAGAACCAGAAAACAACTGATAAAATGACAGCATTAAGCCCTCATACACCAATAATCACCCTAAACGTAAATGGATTGAATTCTCCAATAAAAAGACACAGACCCAAAAGAACAAGACCCAACAATATGACGGGCCAAGGAACACATCTCAGCTCTGATGAAAAACATAGGGTCAGAGTGAAGGGATGATTGGAAGACGATACTCCAAGCTAATGGCAAACAAAAGAAAGCAGGTCTTGTGATACTTATATCAGGCAAAGTAGACTTCAAGATAAGGCAGGTAAAGAGAGACAAAGATGGACTATCCATCAAGAAGAAATAACACATACATATCTATGCACCCAACACAGGAGCATCAAAGTTCATAAAGCAACTATTAACTGACCTAAAAGAAGATACTAATAATAACACAATAGTGTTAGGAGACCTCAACACTCCACTCACATCAATGGATAGATTGTCCAGACAGAAAATCAACAAGGAAACAGTGAAATTAAATGAAAAGCTAAATCAATTGGACTTAATAGACATATATAGAACACTTCATCCAAAAACAGCAGAATACATATTCTTCTCAAGTGTGCAAGGAACATTCTTAAGGATAGACCATATGTTGGGAAACAAGGCAAGCCTCAATACATTTAAGAAAAT
This sequence comes from Equus asinus, assembly GCF_041296235.1. NCBI lineage: Eukaryota > Metazoa > Chordata > Mammalia > Perissodactyla > Equidae > Equus > Equus asinus. The sequence continues at coordinate 37,572,410 of NC_091820.1, forward strand.
TGAAATAATAACAAGCATTTTTTCTGATCTCAATGCTATAAAGCTACAATTTAATGAGAAGAAAAAAGCTGAGAAATGGACAAGCATGTAGAGACTAAACAACATGCTATTGAGCAAGCAATGGATCGTTGAAGAAATTAAAGGAGAAATCAAAAAATATCTGGAGACAAATGAAAATGATAACATACGATACCAACTCATATGGGATTCAGCAAAAGCCGTATTAAGACGGAAATTCATTGCAATACAGGCACACCTTAACAAAGAAGAAAAATCCCAAATAAGCAATCTCAAATTACACCTAACTGAATTAGAAGAAGAAGAACAAACAAAGACTAATGTCAGCAGAAGAAGAGAAATAATAAAAATCAGAGCATAAATAAATGCTATTGAAACAAAAAAGGCAATAGAAAGAATCAACGAGACAAACAACTGGTTCTTTGAGAAGATAAATAAAATTGATAAGCCCCTAGCCAGACTTACAAAGAAAAACAGAGAGAAAGTGCAGATAAACAAAATTAGAAGTGAAAGAGGAGAAGTAACAACAGACACCACATAAATACAACAGATTATAAGAGAATTCTATGAAAAACTATATGCCAACAAAATGGATAATTTAGAGAAAATGGATAAATTCTTAGACTCTTAAAACCTCCCAAAGCTGAATCAAGAACAAACAGACAATCTGGATAGACCAATCACAAGGAAAGAGATTGAAATAGCAATCAAAGCATCCCAAAAAATAAAACCCCAGGACTAGATGGCTTCCCTGGGGCATTCTACCAAGCTTTCAGAGAGATTTAATACCTATCCTTCTTGAGATATTCAAAAAAATTAGGGAACATGGACACTTCCTAACACATTTTATGAGGCCAACATCACTCTGATACCAAAGCCTGACAAGGACAGGACAAAGAAGGAAAACTACAGGCCAATATCGTTGATGAACACAGATGCAAAATCCTCAACAAAATTTTGGCAACCCGAATTCAGCAATACATCAAAAGGATCATACATCACGATCAAGTGAGATTCATACCAGGAACACAGGGATGGGACAACATTCACAAATAAATCAACGTGATACACCACATCAACAAATTAAAGAATAAAAACCATATGATCATCTCAATAGATGCAGAGAAAGCATTTGACAAGATCCAACAGCCCTTTATGATAAAAACTCTTAACAAAATGGGAATAGAAGGGAATTACCTTAACATAGTACAGGCCATATATGACAAACCCACAGCCAACATCATATTCAATGGGAAAAAACTGAGTGCCATCCCCCTGAGAACAGGAACAAGACAAGGATGACCACTATCACCACTCTTACTCAACATAGTACTGGAGGTTTTGGTCAGAGCAATTAGGCAAGAGAAAGGAATAAAATAAATCCAAACAGAGAGTGAAGAAGTGAAATTCTTGTTGTTTGCAGATGACATGATCTTTTATATAGAAAACCCAAAAGATCCATTGGAAAACTAATAGAAGTAATTAACAAGTACAGTAAAGTTTCAGGGTACAGTATCAACTTACAAAAATCAGTTGCTTCTCTATATTCCAATAATGAATTTACAGAAAGAGAACTCAAGAATACAATTCCATTTAGAATCATAACTAAAAGAATAAAGTACCCAGGAATAAATTTAACCAAGGAGGTGAAGGACTTATTCAATGAAAACTATAAGACATTACTGAAAGACATTTATAATGACATAAAGAGGTGGAAAGAGATTCCATGCACATGGATTGGAATAATAAACATAGGTAAAATGTCCATACTACTGAAAGCAAGCTACAGATTCAATGCAATCCCAATGCTATTCTTCACAGAAATAGAACAAAGAATCCTAAAATTCATATGGGGCAACCAAAGACCCCGAATTTCTAAGGCAATCCTGAGAAAAGAGAACAAAGCTGGAGGTATCACAATCCCTGACTTCAAAATGTACTACAAAGTCATAGTGACCAAAATGGCATGGTACTGGTACAAAAATAGGCACACAGATCAATGGAACAGAACTGAAAGCCCAGAAATAAAACCATAGATCTATGGACAGCTAGTCTTTGAAAAAGTTGCCAAGAACATACAATGGAGAAAAGATAGTCTCTTCAGTAAATGGTGTTGGGAAAACTGGACAGCCACATGCAAAGAATGAGGATAGACCATTATCTCATGCTATACACAAAAATAAACTCACAATGTATCAAAGAATTGAAGATGAGTCCTGAAGCCATAAAACTCCTGGAAGATAATATAGGTAGTACACTCTTTGACATTGGACTGAAAAGAAACTTTTCGAATGCCATGTCTTCTCAGACAAGGAAAACAAAAGAAAAATAAACAAGTGGGAGTTCATCAGACTAAAGAGCTTCTGCAAGGCAAAAGAAACTAGGATAAAAACAAAGAGACAACCCACCAATTGGGAGACAATATTTGCAAATCATGTATCTGACGAGGGGTTAATCTCCATAATGTAGAAGGAACTCACACAACTGAACAATAAGAAATCAAACAACCCAATCGAAAAATGGGCAGAGGATATGAACAGATATTTTTCCAAAGAAGATATTCAAATGGCCAATAGACACATGAAAAGTTGTTTAACATCACTAATCATCAGGGAAATACAAATCAAAACTACACGAAGATACCACCTTACAACTGTTAAAATGGCTATAATCACTAGGACTAAAAATAACAAATGTTGGAGAGGGCGTGGAGAAAAGTGATCCCTCATACACTGCTGGTGGGAATGCAAACTAGTGCAGCCACTATGGAAAACAGTATGGAGACTCCTCAAAAAACTAAAAATAGAACTACCATATGACCCAGCTATCCCACTACTGGGTATCTACCCAAACAATTTGAAAGCAACAAGCCAAAGTAACATATGCACCCCATGTTCATTGCAGCACTATTCACAATGCCCAAGACGTGGAAACAATCCAAGTGTCCATCGACTAATGACTGGATAAAGAAGATGTGGTATATATATACAACGGAATACCACTCAGCCAGAAAAAAAGACAAATTCTTTCCAATTGCAATAACATGGAAGGACCTGGAGGGAATTATGCTAAGCAAAGTAAGCCAGACTGAGAAAGACAAACACCAGATGATTCCACTCACATGTGGAATATGAACAAACCTACTGACAAAAAAAATACTTCAGCAGTTTCCAGGGGAAGGGGAGTGGGGTGTGGGCACAGGGGGTGAAGGGGAGCATTTATGTGGTGAGAGTCAAGAAATAATGTACAACTGAAATCTCACATTTATGTAAACTATTATGAACTCAAAAAAATTATGTAAATTCTGTTTTGTCCTGGTTGTCAGCCATAATTCTAGTTATTATCCTGAAGTGTTGTATGTCACAGAAATAGCGGGGTTTCTTTGTCAATTGCCATTTTTTGAGTCTTCTGTCATTTGCAGATAGTAGTTGTTTTACTCTGCTTTTGCAAATGTATTTCATCTTCAGAGAGATTCATGGAAAGAACTCTGACACTTTAGAATACAGGTGTCTGATAAACTTTCAGATCATAAAACTGAACTGAATAAGAAACTACAGGGCTCTGAGAAACTGATGACTTCATGAAACTGCTAACAGAAGATTAAGATCAAGAATTGATTACACAGGACTGAATGAACTGATGAGGATGATTATAATTTTTAAGACTTTTCATTTGAGATATTGATCTTTTTGATGTTTTATTTTTTTTTCAGATTTAAGGAAATCTTTTTATCTGTCCCTTAAGCTAAATATGACATAGCAATTTGGTAAAAATATACCTTTGTGAGCAGAATTAAAACATTCATTTTTTTCTCCCTACCTGATCCCTGCAGAATTTGGAAACTCTTAATGAGTGAGTATTGTTTTCATGACAATATAGTTATTTATATAAGTTCAATAACTATCTGTTCTCCTTATAACAGGACACAAGTGGAAACATTGGTTATGTCACACAAGCTTTGACTGGAATGTCATATTTGAGAGAAACATGAGGATTCAGATATGACAAGAGAGCTTTTGAGGAACAAAAGTTGACTTTATGGAATAAAGCCACTTGGAAATATTGGCCTGGTACATTATTTACAGAGTTCCAAGCAACCTTATCAGATGAGTAAAGAAAGTCACTCCTCTGGCAGGTGCTAGGAGCCTCAAGGGTCTGTAGGTACTGGAGGCAGAATCTGATAAGTCCTTAGCTTTGCTTGGCCTGGCCTCAAGAGGTCTTTAATGTTCAATCTCAGGTTCCTTATAAAAAGTTCCAGCAAAGTAGATTTGAAAGAGCCTATATAACTAATTGCTATTCTTGCTGTACTTATGTAAATAATTGGGCCAAGTTTATTGAAACTAGACTTATTTTGCATACAAATGAGTCTTAATAGGCTATCTTTGGTAAAAATGAGGGTGATTTTAGAGAGAAAAATTATGTTTCAATAGAAACTATAATATACATTCATGGATGTTAGGTTCTAGTTCTAATAATTATCTTTGAGGCTTTTGTTTTCTATCTACAAACTGCACCAGATCCTGAATTCTTCTACTCTCCTGAAATATCTTGTTACAAATCTCCAAACTAATGTTTTCAACTTTTTCCTATCGTTTTCATTTGGAATCATTGAGAACTAAACCTGTCCTTTTCCTGAAGCCCTGTAGACTGAAACTGGACAACTTGATATAAGAGAGATTCATATCTGTTGCTGTGTAAGCCACTCAGAAAGGTACCTGAGCACTCAATGACATGATCAGAGATATTTCAAACTACAAAAGATGTTTCAACTCTGAGATCTAGAAATCTTTTTGGCTGGCTGCTCCCTGGGCTCAGAAACTGGTTGTAATTTACTCCCACCATTAACAGTTTTTATTTTTGTTTCTCTAGAAATTACTATGTTAATAACTCCAGGAATGTTATGACCAACATTTGGGAAATCTATGAACAAGAGTCTTGGCTTCACTGATATAACCAAGGAGCAGACCCCGATGGGGCATGTTTGTGTCCTCTAAGCTCCAATAATTCCACGTTAAACTGATGGTCATTCAAGAATTCCAGCCATTTCCAATGGCTGACCCTCCTGGTCCGTATTCTCGTTCCTACTGGACCTTTTAACAAGTTGAAAAAGACTGTTTAGGCATTCTGGATATTGGGCCCCCTTCTCAACACTGCTTGTCAGCAGGAAGTAGCTTCGGAAGACGAGACCTTTGCCCATGATCCTTAAGATTAAGGAGGATAAAAATCTCTGAGAGGGAATGAGACAGGAACCAGCCTAACAAGACAGGGTCATCTGCAATTCCCCTGGCCTAACAAGATAAGGCCCCTAACTAATCTGTATTAATTTCCTAGAGCCACAGTAACAAAGTACCACAAACTAGGTTGCTTAAATAACAGGAATTTATTGTCTCATGGTTCTGGAGGCTAGAAGTCTAATATCAAGGGGTCAGCAAAGTTGGTTCCTTCTGAGGGCTGTGAGGGAGAATCTGTCTTATCCCTCTCTCCTAGATTTGGGTAGTTCCTTGGCTTGTAGCAGTATAACTCCAGTCTTCACATGGTAGTCCCCCTGTGCGCATGCCTTTTTGAGTATAAATTCCCTCTTTTTATAAGGACACCAGTCATGTTGGATTACAGGCGCACCCTACTCTAATATTATCCAATTCCAAAGCCACACCCAGATTTTTAGGTATTTGTTACAGCAGCACCCTACTTCTCAGTACCAAAACCTATATTTTCTAGGGCTACCATAACAAAGTATCACAAACTTAGTGGTTTAAACAGCAGAAATCTATTGTCTCACAGTCCTGGAAGCTAAAAGTCCAGAACAAAGGTGTCAGCAGAGTTTGTTCCTTCTGAGGACCATGACAGAAGGATCTGTTGGCCTGTCTCCTTGGCTTGTCTTCTCCATGTGTGTCTTTCCTCCATGTATGTCAGTCTCTGTGTCCAAATTTCCTCTTTTTATAAGGACACCAGTCATACTAAATTAGAGTTCACTCTAACGATCTTATCTTAACTAACTACAGTGGCAATGACTCTATTTCCAAATAAGTTCAAATTCTGAGGTACTTGGGGTTATGATTTCATCATATGAATTTTGAGGGGAGACAGAATTCAACCTATAAGAGAATCTCTGAATAAAGTGTTATAGTTTTCCCATGTAAGCCTTTACTTTCTTAGATTTATTCTGTAGTATTTGTGTCAGTTATCAATTTACTGCCTCAGCTTGAAATGTATCCTTCAATATATGCTCTATGATAAAAAAAAATGCAATTCTGTTAAGCATTTCTCCTTTCAGGTAAGCATGGTGTTAAGCTGTCTCAGTAGATGGTGGTGGAGGGACATTGTGGGAGGAAGAGCCTTCAATTTCTAGTTGTGACAGAGTGAGTATGCAGGGTGGGTCTGAGGCCGTCTGGTGGACCACTTCCCCAGCTACAGGCCCAGAACCCATAGTCCCTCAATGACCTTGCAGCCTCTGTCTGACAATAATCTGTCAGGGGCCCTCTCAACGCAGAAACTGGAACCCCTAAGGCTTTCTACTGGCACCAGCACCAGAATGCCTCACACCAGCATGCATGCCCAAGGGCCTCTCACCTGTGCCTGTGTCCTGGAAGGCCTGCCACCTACACCAGTGCTCTGATTCCCACTGCAGGCCCCAGCACACACCTGCTTGTGGCCTGGAGAGTTCTCACCCTCTATGCCCACCCACTGTACATCCAAGTCACCAATTACTGATAACCTCCTTCCTGCTTGGCCTCCTGAGGGTTGAGTTGCCTTCTATTTCTCCAGGGCCTGTAGACCAGTGCCAGCCTGGATAAACCAACCAACTTCTCTGCTATCCAGAGAACTGAACTGCACTTTATCCCATGAGAAAGTCTGGACTCCTTCCAAATGTTTCCTTCCTTGGGTACTCTATCTCAGCCCTAGGGTATCATGTAGAGTTTCCTTATATCTTATAGTTACTCTTATTCTAGTTTAATAATGATTTGTATTAAATTTACCCTGTTTAATCTGCTATGTGATGTTTACCTCCTTATTGGACCCACACTGATACAGTACTTCATATTTCTAATGATATTGTTGTTAGTACACTTTAATTTTATTCATTCTCTATCACTATTTTGCAGATGTATAGGGCTGCAAATTATATGTATACACATAATCCAGTAGCTATAGTTTAGTCCAATAATTTATGTATAGATTATTTTGAGTTTTCTCGTACATAATCATGTTTCCTATGAGCAATGACAGATTTGTTTCTCCATTTATAATCCTTGTACTTTTCTTATTTTTGTCTTGCTGAGTGGTTAAGATCTCCAACAGAATCTTCAAGAGAAACTATTTCTCGGTCTCAAAGGGAAACTCTCAGTATTTCACCATATAGTGAATGTTTACTATCGGGAATTTTTAGATATCCTTTATTGGGTTAAGAAATTTCCTTTCTATTCTTAAATATCTAAAAAAATTATTATGAACACAGCTTGACTTTTATCAGACACTTTTTTACTGCATGTGTTGAGCTAATTATATGATTTCCATGCTGTATGCAGTCAGTATGGTGGATTACACTAATTTATTTCCTAATGATAGATCAAACTTGGTCTTGACATTGCTGAATTTAGTTTGAAAATATTTTCTTGATGATTTTCCATCTATTTTCATGAATACGATTCATCTCTTACTCTCCCTTATTTATAATACATCCATTGTCATATTTACTATCAAAATTATTCTTACCATATGATATAAATTGGAAAATGTTCCTTCTTTCCTATGTTCCTTGAAAGACTTTGTATAAGATTGGGATTACTTTCTCATTTAATGTTTGGTGGGCTTCGAGTATTTTATTTTTGCTTTTAATTATTTTGGGAAGATTTTTTTTATTACTCATTCATTTCTTTTAATGGCTATAGGTCTAGTCACGATTTCTATATCTTCTTGAATCAAATTTGTTAAGTTGTACTTTTCAAATATTTGTTAATTGATTTAAATTTTCAAATACGTTCTCATAAAATTTTGTATGTTTTCTCATCATTTTTTAATCATTGTGATATATCACACATATACAAAATGTGAATCAATATAAATATGCATATAAAAATAAACACCTGTAGATTACCACCAAGGTCAAGAAATACACATTTCCAGCATTCTTAAAGTCCCCATGTGCTTCTTCCTTGCTGCATCCATCACCCTCATTCTTTGAGGTATCCACTATTATTTTTTTCAGTAATTCTATCTTTGCTTTGCTTTCTAGTTTTCCTACATACACATCTCTGAAACAACAGAGTTTCATTTTCCATGTTTCTTAGATTTATATAAAAGAAATTAGAAGGTATGTGTAATTTGTGTGTGGCTCTACTTACCCTACATTGTATTTGTGAAAACCATTCCCATTACTGTTGTATAGTGTTTCCTTACATTAATATACCAAAGTGTATTTGTGCATCCCACTGTTAATGGACATTTGGATTGTTTACAGTTTTTGGCTATCACAAAAAATGCTGCTGTGAATACTCACATCTATGTATCCTTCTGCATAGATGCATACCTTTCTGTTGGTTACATATCTAGAAATGAAATTAGTGAGTCACAGGATATGCATAACTGCAACTCTGCTAGAAAATGCTAAAATGTTTTTCAAAGTGGCTGTATGCTTTTACACTCCTGCCAGCAACATAAAAGAGTTCTTGGTCCTCCACATTGGTGTCAATACTTAGTGTTGTCAGATATTTTCATTTTGAACAGATAGGTGGTTTTCTCCTTGTGGTTTAAATTTGCGTTTCTCTGATTACAAATGAGGTTGAAAATTCTCTAATATTATATATTTATTGGCATTTTCCATTTCATATCTTCTTTTATGAAGAGCCTGCTCAAGTCTTTGTCCCATTTTGTATTGGATCACCTCTCTTTTTTAATTGGTATGTAGATATCACCTCTCATTTTTAATTGGTATGTAGATATGTTTCATATATTCTAGGTAAGAGTTTTTTGTTAGTTACGTATTTCAAATATCTTTTCTCATTTCTTTTAATTCTATATATACTGTCTCTTACCAAAAAGAAAAGTGCTTTGTTTTAAGATGGTGAAACTTATCAATCTTTACTCTCTCAACATTGTTTTTGTGTCTTTTTTGAGAAATCTTTCTTTAACCTGAGGTCATGAATGTGGATACAGTCATATATTATATTTCAAAAGATGTTTTCTTTTTCTTTCAAATTTAAGTTCACCCAGAATGAATTTTCTTTTATGATGTGAGGAAGAGGCTCAGTTTTTTTCAAGACAAACAATGGAAAAGATAGTCAATTTCCCATGGTCTACGATGCCACAATTATCATTAAGTGTTTCATAAACAAATGAGTCTTTGTCATCACCACACTGACATTACACTTTGTTCTTCCTTAAATGAATCTTTGTTTTCTTGGACATTTGAATTTTATGTAAATTTTAGAATCACTTTATTAATTTCCACAAGCAAAAGAAATATAGAATATTTTATTGGATTGCATTGAATATATAGATCAATTTTAGGAGAATAGGCATTTTTAAAATATTGTATCTTCCGGTCCACTAACATGGAGTATTTCTCCATTTATTTGTCCCCTTTTTTCACTCTCAGTAAAATTGGATTATTATTTTCCACTCAAAACTGACATATATCATTAGTTTGGCAAATAAGTGCATGTTTTAAATTGAGAATATATTATTTTTATTGGTTACATTTATTGAGCTATAATTTTAAAGCAGTGAAATTCACTTTTTGTGGACAATTAATTCTATGAGTTGACAGACACATACAATAGTATAATCACCACCAGCATCAAGAAACAGAACAGTTTCATCACCCCCCAAAATTTCCTCATGCCCCTCTGTAAAGAAATCCTTCTCCCACATGCCCAGCTCCTAGAAGACTGGGTGATCAGAAAAGAAGTCTTTGGCCAAGAAGTTGTCCTGCTGAAACCAAAATTCATGTGGAAGGAGGTGGTCTTATTTGGTATTGTAGATTACTGTGTCGGTAGAAGGAGTAACAAAACCTGATTACTTCTAGTTTGGAGATGACGGTGTCTCTCTCCTCTTTTAGCTTTCCTAACGTTTCCTTGCTGTGCTCTCCTCCTACCTCTCTGGCCACTTCTTTTGAGGCTCCTTCACGGCTGTTTCTTCCTCCTGCAAAAGATTCTCTCCCTGTCCTTTTCCTTCTCAACATCTAATTATCCTTCAATTTTCAACCTAGATACCACTTTCTCAGGGAAGGCATTTGTACCTCTCCCCCTAGATTTGGTCAGTCCCTACTGTCACATACTCCCACAAAATTTTGTATTTTCCTTGATAATACTTTCCCCACTTAGAATTGCTGACTAAATGTTTTGTAACAATTTGTTTAACTGTAAAATTTGTTCATTACCTAACTTCTGAAGTGCTAAACTCTATGTTGCTGTTTTGTGGACAACAGTTTTCAGAATCTACTACAGGTTCTGGCACATAAGATTATGTCTGTCACATCAAGGGATGTGTTTTAACTGGCTGACTCTGATACATCCGTGATGATGTTACCCAAAGTGCCATTCTAGGCACCCCCTCTCCTTTTTTCCCTGCTATACTCCCTCTGTTCTTCTCCACTAATGTCTCCTCCATCTTCCCCTGTCCCTAGTCTCACATTTTTTTAGCATGAGCTCAGCCATGTCCCATGACTTCAGGCTACCACTATGGCTGACCCCTCTACCTGATCCCTGCCAAGGCCCCTCCCTAGGTCTCTGGGTCCATGTATTTGACTTCCCCCTAGAAGTCTCCACTTGGAAGGCCAATGGAACCTCTCAAAGACAACTGAACTCTTGCCTTAACTCTTCTCCTGCTCCACATCCTACTCCAAATTTCCTCCTTCTCCTATTATGCCTAAAATCTCAGTTCATAATGCCATCATCCAGTTTCCAAAGACAGGAACCTGGAGATCATTTTGCACTCATCCTTCTCCCTCCCATCTAGTCACCAACTCTGGTTCACATCTAAATCTAAAACCCTCTCAACTCTATACTTGCTCTTCCATCCATCTCCACTACTACAGCTTGAGTCCAGGACCAAGTCAGTTCATCCTGGTTCATTTATTTGGTGTTGTTTCTCACTCTCCTTTGCATGGATTGTTTCAATGGCCCCTGGCCAGTCTTCTCACATCCAGAAACGCCTTCCTGCATTTCACCCTCCAAGCCACCACTGGCAAGGCCTGTCCAGAATGCAGAGTATTTCTCCCCCTGCTGCAAACCCCTCACTGACATCTCACTTGCTGCCTGAATGGCATGCAATGAATGGATGGATGGCAAACATTTCACTACAGCCTATCAGGAGGGTTTTTGAACTGGCTCCAATGTTGGAGCCCTAATCTTCTCCAGCCACATAAGTTCCCCCAGAACCTAGGCTCTGATTTGGGCCTTCAGTTCATATCCCAAGTCTCTATAGCATTGTTCACAGTCTGTTGTGTCCATATCCTACTGACCTCTGCACATTAATAATTGACTGACAGCCCATTAGAAAGCAGCATCCAGATTCTAAAAGTAAATCTTGATTGCCAGACTTCCTCTGTCAAGCATAATGTCCCATTAAGTGACTTCTACAGAATTCTACAGGTCATAAATAATTTATTATTATCTCCTATTAGAACAGACAATTTCAAGCTGTTGTGGCCACCCTGTACCAGTTTTCACTCTGGAAACTATTCCGTATCAACAGAATCTTTGGGACACCCAAAACGATTTTCTGAATACCCTTGTCCTATACCAAGGATCAGCATGAAGCCCATTCCAATAGTGACCTGGGAACCATGGGAGCAGAATAAGTTTTGGACATGATCTGTATCCTATCTTATGACATGTTCATCTCCTAGCACTTTATCTGCCATCACTGAGGTTAGCAGTGGCATGGTATTCCCCCTCTAATTACCCTTTCCATGCAGCTGTACTCCTTTCAGTGCTCCTTGCTACTCCTGGCCTTTCTCAATTGTCTATCATTACTCTCAACCCCACTTACTCACATATTCCCAAGCCCAGAGGAGAGAAATCCAGTGTAGACAAGGAAAGAAACACCAGGCTCCTGCCAGCAATGAAGTAGCTCCCAACGCTGGGACACTGGAAAGGGTATACTAGACCACTAGTATACTAGAGGAGACAAAAGATGTACTTTTCCGAAAATCCAAGAGTGGGAGTCACTGAGTGATCTTGGGTTCCATGTTGAGGGGGTTCTAAGAGAGCGTGAGATGTCTGGCCTTCCTCTGGTCTTTTCACCCAACAGATCTCCTACTCACGTTGCAGCAGCTAGCAGGTACTGAGGAGTCAGAGATGCCCTAAGTCTATTCAGGTAACTTTTCCTAGATTCTCATTGCTGATTCCCCTCCTTCTATCCGTCTTGTCCCTTTTCTACCTGTTGGGGACTTTTGGATTAGGAATTCTGATTTTAATGAAATATTTGCTAAGAAAGTAACATAAGTACAAAAGAATGCTAAGTTTAAAAAGTAATTTGCTTTAAATTGTTTATTATTATTTTAAACCACATGTGATTATATAAAAATTGAAAATACGAATTAACAGAAGAAAACAATAAAAATCACAGATTGTGGATGATTCTTAATTTTTATATTTTCTGTACATTTTAATTTTTTTACAATATGCATAGATTACATTTATACTTACAAAAACATTAAAAATGCAGAAGCTATTTTTGTTTTGGTTCACATTGAGCATTGACCTGAGTTTCTGGTTTTCCAGTCTTTTGTAATCTAGGATTCAAATTGCTGAAGTACTAGGGGTCCTGGAACTGATGCGATTTGTAGTTGCCTAGAGTTGTTCCAGGCTGCGGCATTTGGAACTTGACAAGCCAGTGTACCAGGCAACAAAGATGGCTCATTTGATGGCAGGCTTGTGTTCCTTTCCAGGCAGCTGACACTAACTAAACTCAGCTTTATTTTAAAAGTGGGTGCAACAGGAGCCGTCTATTGAAAACATAGGTTCCATCCCAGTATTGGAGGCATTGGCATCTATAATAAAGGGATAGGTTGGGTGAGAGAAGATGAGGCTACAGAGAAGGGTCTGCTTGGTCCCCTAAAAGCTGCCCAGTGAGCCCAGAGCCCAGTCAAAACCCTCTCCTCTTTCTTGATAAGGTTGGTCACCAGGATGTCAAGTTTGGAATAGATATGAACCTCATAATCTGACCACCCTCCAATAATTCTGTCGTTTACTGTCTGGGCTTGCCATGTGAAGATTGTAATTACCTTGCCTGGCATCCTCCGCACTCACCAGGAGACAGAGTGGACCAGAAGCTTTCGGTGGGGTAAGGGGGATAGATCAAATGTGTAAGAGGGACAAGTATAAGGGAATAAGGGAACTGTGAGAGAATATCCCTCTTCTCACACACCTCTCTAGAAAGTTACATGACTTAAGAACATGGGAAGATACTTTCTTTCAGGAGGTTTACTGGTTATCCAAATTTTTAAAAGGGGTGTAATTGTCACCACAAAATAGTATTTGCCTCTTGCTCCCCAGGAATGAACAAAAAGTAAAACCCAAATTAAACAAAACAAGAACCCCTACTATTGTTATCTGACGTCAACAGCAATCTCCCCGACTGAGTCTACGCGGCCTAAACTGTGGAGTTGAACTTTACTTGGAACAACGTCTGTGTTCTTGAAAATGTATGTAAATCACATTTCTTCCTTTGCTTATGCATTCATTCAACGTTTATTTAGCTCCTAACATGCACCAGATAATAGTCTAAGCACATGTAATTGTGCTAAGAAAATTGACTAAAAAGGGTTCTTGTCTGGGAGGGAAGGTAGACCAACTTCCTTTTAACGCAAATATTTAAGGATTCTAGTTAAAGTAACCTTAAGTTGACCTCTTTTATAAACCACAGGCTCTCACATTTTATTTGAAAAATCTATATTTTTATATATTTTGCTTAATCATGGGCTACCTCCATTACATTCTTTTAGTAAAGTTGAAAATTTGTATGTATATGTTTGTGTATAGTTAGAATAAAATCTTAAGAGGTAGAAAGGACTTTAAAGGTCTTCTATGCAATCCTATTCAATGAATGATTCTCTTCTACAACTCCCTGAGAGGCATTTGACTTCTGCTTGAATACCTCTCGTGATGAGAATCTCACTATCTAGCAAAGCATTTTGTCATAGTACCACTCTTCTCCTTGGGACAGTCTATGTAATTTACAATTAGAATGAAATTACTAATATGCTGGATCTTGATCTGAAAAACGAGGAAGAAGAGTGGTAGTTCATGTGGCCTAGAGATGAACAGGGTGTAGTGGAGCTTCAAGAAAGGAAAGAAAGCACTGGGGAGAAAGACATTGAGGGTCACAGACATAGCTCCATGGTGAGGCTGCTAGAGACTGGAGGAGGTTCCCTTGGTCTCAGGAATTCAGTTGGCTGACAGGGATGCCTGTGTGGCTGGAGCAGAATGAGAAGGGGAGCAGGCAGAAGGAGATAAGGCCAGAAAAGGAGATCATACAGGACCTTATAAATCTTAGTAAGTGATTTAGATTTTATTCTAAGTTTGGTGGGAAGTACTTGGGTATTTTTAAGCAGGAGAGTGATTTTTTTTGCACTTTTTTTGTTTAACATTACATCCCCATGACTTGTTTATTTTATAATTGGAAGTTTGTACCTTTTGATCTCTTTTTTGCTTCTAGAATATCACAATTATATCTAGTCAATTTTCCCAGCATTTCTCCCTACCCTGTCATATTATCCCTCACTCCAGAAAACCTGAACTACTCATAGTCCCCTGACTACACCAGGTGAAAGAAGCATATCATGTTTTCTTACACTTATGTGCACATCTACTTCCTTGTTTCTACAAGTCTTTCCTCCCTGCCCTTGTCCGCCTGGCAAAATGCTCTCTTCGCTACTAGGCCTGGCTCAACCATCAGCTCCTCTGGAAAGTCTTCTTTTACTTTCTCAAGCTAATCTGAATGCTTCATAAGTGTCTCCATTGTTTTAGCTTTACAATTAGTAATTTATGTGACATCTTTGACGTTCATGGCAGTATCTGCTTCATCTCTGAATCTCCAGCATCCAGCACTGTGTCTGGATTAATTAATCGATTAACAAATTGTTGAACTCTTCTAAAACAAAAAATAATATCTTAGGGGCAGCTATCTTCCAAAATGTAACTAGTTTATATTCAATGATACCATATAATATATTTTTTCTTTTTTCCTGGGTATATTTTGCAACTATTTCATCCTGGTGGTATCGGATGGAAATAGCATAGCTCAAATTAGTTGTCCTCTGAAAGCAATATGGAGTCTTTTCTAGAGCTATAATAGATGACCAGTAACACCTAAAAAAAGTCAAAGGTCAAAATCATCTGTGGCATCCTTTTAAGTGTAGAATTTGGGGGCCCTGTTTATATAGCTATAAAATGTAGAAATTACAGGAGCAACTGAAGAAAGCTACCAGAGCAAGGAACTGGAGACCAACAGCAATGATCACGATGAGCAGTTGGTAGGAAACCTAGTGAGAGAGATCATGACCTCTGGAGCCTCACTACCTAGGTTTGAATCCTGTTCCCTCACTTACAAGAAATTACCTCACCCTTCTGTATCTCAGTTTCCTGGACTCCAAAAGAGGAATGATAATAACACCTACTTCGCCGGATTTTAATAAGGCTTAAATTAAGTAATTCACCTAAGTGCAATCCAGACTATGGCTGGAGGGCACATACAGTGTTGTAGGGCAGCCCAGAGGAGGGAGGGGCTGACTGCTGGGTTGGTTGAGAAGGCTTCTTGGAGAGGAAATATCTAAGTTGAGGCTTGAAAGATTGATAGAAAAATTTCCAGCGGAGGAATCATTCATTTCAAGATAAACTAACCCAAAACTTTGAAATTTTTTTCTTTGTCTCCAAGGGCGAAAAAAAGCCCACATTAAAGATGCCTTCTCCTGAATGTTGTGTTTATCAAATCCCTGGGTTCTATTTTGCGCATCAGAGGGATGGCCACCAGGTGGCAGCACAAAGTTGTAAAATTGTGTATCCCAGAGACTGCATCCCTTTGCGTACTGTTCTCTCATAAACCCGGATATTCTTCATCGACGTACAGCACAGGCCAGACTCACCTCTCTAGAATATTCACAAATTCCTGCTCTCCAAGATTAGGCAAGGTGTAGCTACACCCAGATAAGGTCTGCAGAGGCCTGTGATGGAACTCAAGACACTGACATCTACTCGGAAGGTCCCTGGGCTAGGAGACCCCACAGAGCCTACTGGGTATAAGTGGAAGCTTGAAGCAGGATGAGAAATTAGTCGTACCTGTCAGTCAAGGTCTTTCAGGTATTGGGAGTAGTAGGTAAACATGTAGAAAATGGCTTCCCAGGGCAGCACTGCAGCGGGAGTACTCACTAAGGATGTCTGGTCGACAGAGCAAGCAGCAGTGATTTTACCAGTCCCCTAAAGTCATAGGATCACAGGATGTGACATCTAGACAGAGCCTCATATATGAGAGTCCAGTCCTTCTGTAGTGGATGCTGTAATGCACTGTCTAAATCCCCCTTCAGGACTAAAGGATTTATGCCTCTAGCTGCTAAAAAGCAGTGCCTGAAGATAGCTCTTTGGGAAATACCATTCACTGAAGAGAGCTTCCTTGCCCAAAGCTGCATTCCCAAGGCTGCATGTATTCAATGACTATTTTATATGGAGGTAAAAAACCCTAACCCCTGGCTCCAATTCGGGAGGATCATCCCAATTCCAGAGTTGCCTGTTGGGTTATCTGGAGCCTTTGTTGAGGTTGTATCATAGTTCAGTGTTGCCCTCTGCCCAATCCTGCTTCTTTCTTTCTCCCCACTGCTGTTGATTCTGAGAGCATCCTCAATAAACTTCCTGCACATTAAGCTCTGACTCAGAGTCAGCTCTCCTGGGGAATCCACTCTCACTTTTGTTATACTTGTGGGGAAACTGAGGCAATTTTGAGGGTCATATTTGGAGAGAGAAGTGATCAATTTCAGTGATCAAAGACCTCAAATCTAAGGAGAATAGTACTCAAGGACGTGCTGAACATCAAGTGAGGAAGTCCTCAAGAGCAAGAGTTTGTCTGTCTTCTTTCCCACTATATGCTAGTGCCTCCACATGGTGGGCATTCAATATATATGTGTTGAAAGATTGAATGAATAAACCTTGGTCCTTAGATTGCAGATATCAGTAGAGTTCCTTTAGACTCCTTCAGTAGGAAGCTATTGAGACCAAGTTATACTTCTTGATTTCTCTGGCTAGGTGTTTTCTTCTTGAAATCCCATAGCTATCCTCAAAGGAAACATTCCTCTTAATCCGCATTAAGAAATGTCAGGAAGCTTTGGAGCAGCATGACCAATCTTATGTCAGTCTTTGGGCCCATAGACTATATTGACTTCATAAGACTATCAAACTGAGTATAGATGGTCAAACCATCTTCATGCACCCATGCTGGAAAAACAAAAATATTAAGACAGACCATGTCTGTATTATTGAGGCCCTGGATAAAACCAAGAGAAATTAGTTCTAATTATATCCTAGTTAGTACAGAGATCATTCCTCTGACATTAACTGAGACTGAACTTGCCAAGCCACATGTAACACTGCCAATTTTTTTTATTCTGATACAGCTAGGAAAGAGAATAGCCTAGTAAAAACAAAGTGGTATATCCCATGGCAGATTGATTAAGAGCACTGTTTCTGCAATCAGTGGTGCTTTTGTTCAAATCTCAGTACTGCTACTTTAGTGGCAACATGACCCTGGGCAAGTTACTAAGTCTCTCTTTACCTCAGTTTCCACATCTATAAAACAGGAATGAAAATAATAATATTTCCTTGAAAGTTTTGCTGAGAGTTAAATGAGTAAATATATATTACATGCTTAGAACAGTGCCCAGTATATAGTAACCATTTTATAAGGCTTAGCTATTATTTACATGTAGGGTCCCATCTTGTCACATTTCTAAAGAGAATCTAGGTAGTGGATTATTTATTCCAGGGACCCTATGGAGTCGTGGATGTCCTTTGCTTTTGGATTATCTGGCTCTGTGGCTACTGTTTGTACAGCTGCATAATTTGAGAAGCTGAGGTTCTGCTTGGAAAATGAAGCAGATGCCATATTTTAGCCCCAGTCAAGTCACTGGTAAGCTGTGTTTTTTATTATGGCTCTGGAAGATATAGGATGTTTCTACTTACAAGCAATTACCTCCATTCTACAAACACCACTGGAGAGATTTCCAACCCTGGACCCAGTCAACTTCTTCTTAGCTCTTGGAGGAAGAGGTGGGGTGAGGGCAGAAGCTTTGGGAATTCCACACAAACTGAATTCCTCCCTCAAGTCCTCTTGGATGTAAGGGGATGTAGAAGATCAAGAAAATGTACTGATGGTATAATTATGGATCCTCTGTAAGGTGTACTTCCACAGAATCTTATAGGGATAGTTCAACGCCACTTGCCTGCTAGTTATGATGAAATCTGGTTTCTTGTACTTCCCAAGTTTTCTACAATGATTATCTGATAATTAAGAAAAATGGGGTATTCCATTGAGCATCTCTCCTCGGGTAGAAATATCCATCTAATTGGTTCCCCTGTTACCTTGGGATAGGAATTAGGGCTTATGGAATTATGGGATTCTTCAATTGACATATTTCAGGGTCAGGGGTTTGGTGTTGGAGGGAGAAATGCTTCCTACTGCAAGGTTCTGGAAATCAAAGGAAAAAGGTAACTGACCATCCCTCCCTTGGCTAAGGACATAAAGGGTGCTTCCTTCTGGACATCCACATAAGTGGAGTCTTATAAGTAGACAAATATTGTCTATGAGTTTGTTTTGCAAATATAAAGATGATTTAAAGAAAATAAGATAACGGCAAAATAAAAGTTAATAAATGTGATTTAAGAAACCAGACTAAAGAAAGAAAAAGAAATTATGAGTAAGTAAATATTAGCTAAGGAGCACATTCCAAAAATAATGAGGCAAATGTGAATAAACAAATTCACATAATAGTGTAAAGCAAAAGCAGATCAACTAGTAAAACAAAATACTTTTATCTGCAGTTGAAGAACATGCAGATAACCACCAGATGCCCTTGGGCTCACCCAGAAGGTCTCTAGGGAATTTTCATGCCTAGATAGAGACAACCCTAGTGACCACCGCCTCCACCAAGGGTTTCTGGCCCTAGACAGCTGACATCTTTCTACCTGAATGCAAAGTGCAATATCTTATTTCTAAAGTGCCAATGAGCTTGGTTCCCCTTCAGGATTCCAAAGTTAAAATAGGGTATTGCAGCAAAAGAGAAAAACCCACTTACAGACTGTTTTGAGCCCTGCAGCTGGCAGCAAGTGCTTGATAACCTGTTGGGGAGGAAAGAGAAAGCCAAGTTGCTTTGTTAGACTATTCAACTTATTTAAATTTTTCTTAAAATTTTTAAGGAGCTACATTTAGATATTAGGATTGAGGTGGAGGATGTTTCATATGGCAAGACCTAGAACTTCTACCCCAAATACTGAATTTACAAAGAGGTAAAACCTCTTTTCTCAAAAGGGAGAGAACAATGTCAGGCATAACAAGTATAGTGGGGCATGAGACAACCTCTCCATTTCCAAGCAGAAAATCATACTCAACATGCTAACAGAAAGAGAAAAGAAAAGGGAAGAAGTAACTGCCTACAATCTATGAGCTCCTACTGTTTGCCAGAAACTATGCTAGGCTTCTTACATATGTTATCATCCACCAGGTGAAGTGTGTATTATTTTCATCCTCATTTTACAGACAAAGAATCTGAGGCTCAGAAAAGTGAAGTTACTTGCTCTTGCTTACCCAGCTAGTAGGACATAACTAGAACTTGAAGCAATGTCTGATTTCAACAACTATGTATTTTCTATTACACCAAAGCAGTCCCATTATCTTTAAGGATGAAGAGTGAAAGTCCATTGTGATTGTTGCATAAGCTCTTGATAGGGTAGTAAAATGTTGTTTATTTGTACTGACATTGTCATTACACTGCCTGATTTGAATCACTGCTTTGCCTTTTCCTAGCTGGATGACCATGGGAAAGTTACCTTATCTCATTGCACCTTACTTTTCTCATCTGTCAAATGCTTTCTAAGACTTGTGATGATTAAGAGGTATAATATCTACAAGCATATGATTATTCATGCTTGTTATTGTTACTATCATCGTGCAAGGCCACTGAGATCAGTGAAACCAGGGTTACCTGGTTCTGCCATTTACTAGTTCTGTGATTACGAGTATGTCTCTTAACCTTTTTGTTCCTCAGTTTATTCATCTGTAAAATGGAGAGAATAATAGTACCTACCTCTTAGGGGAGTTTCTGAGGATCAAATGAGTTCTTACACAGAAAATTCTTATAATGGTGCCTGGCACACAGTAAGCACTCAATATTGTAAGAATTATTTTTATTTAAGGGGAGGATTCATTGACTGCTTAAACTAACAAGGACTTTGGAGATGATCCAGATGGCTGAATCATTAGAAAGTTTAATTAGGAAATAAACATTGTAAACATCTCCAAGTAATCATTTGGGGATAGGGACCCTTCCTCCTACTAACTATGTAGGTGACTTGTCTCTTCCCAGCCTGAAGCGTATCCCTAGTTTGTAGTACACTTGGGAGAATCTCTTTGTATGCCAGATATGTGAGCTCTTCCTGTGCTCAATTTTTCCGTAGGTAGGTAAATGAGACACTCAGTGCTGCTCTCTGGGGCAATAACATAATTATTCAGTGACTTCCTGACAGATGATCCGGAAATATTCAGCTAAGCAAGAGCAACAAAATGGACTTAATAAAAGTAAATCATGGGGAGAGTCAGGCAAGATGGTGATGTAAGGAGTGATGTCAGCGTCATGGCAGAGTGAACTTGCCCAGGACTCTCTCTCCTCCAACATAGAACAAAAATGAGCAACTATATTCCAATGGATAATACCCTAATAGCACAAAAATACTCAGAGAGTCATGGCAGCCACACGATGGATGGTGGAGAGGCTGGAACTGCCTTTGGAGGAGCTGGAACCAGGTAAGAGAGAATTTCACTCCCTCCCCAAAATACTGCAGTCACTGCCGGGGAAGGCTCCATGAGGGAAGGAGCGGCAGAGGGGTCACGCATCCATGGGATCACCCAGGACTCCCTAGGGTCCTTTCAGCCTAGAGGGAAACCCTCTAATGGGCCAAAAGCTTTCATGCAAGTGACCTCATCAAGCCAAGACCCCAGGAGAACAGATAGAGGGGGCTGATTGGGAAACATGGGACTACTTGCAGGATAAAGCACCCCAACCCTGACCCATGCTATGCTATCTTGGCTGAAGGTGGAGGGCTCAGAAGATGTGGCTCTCAACCCAAATCCAGTGGCAATAGGCTGTAACTGCAAGCTAATAATATCACAATGGGAAAGTCACGTCCTTCCAATATCAGGCACTTCATCAAATCTCCATACCAGAGAGAAAATGATAAACACCCAGAACTCAGACCTGAGGATGCAGAAATAAGTAAACTAAATGATGAATTAAAAATACCTATCATCAAAAAACTCATTGAGGTAAAAGAGAATATGGAGAAACACTTCAATGAGTTAAGGAGCTACTTCACAAAAGAAATTGAAACTATAAAGAAGAATCAATCAGAAATATTAGAGATGAAAGACACAATGGAAGAGATAAAACAAAATGTGGATTCCCTGGATGCTCGGGTGGACACCAAAGAGGAGCGAATCAGCATAATCGAAGATAGACATGTTGAAATGCTCCAGACAGAGGACGAGAGAGAACTAAGACTAAAAAGAAATGAAGAAAGTCTCTGAGAAATATCTGAATCAATGAGGAAATGCAACATAAGAATTATAGGTATTCAAGAAGGTGAGGAGAAGGAGAATGGAGCAGAAAGCGTGTTCAAAGAA
Organism: Equus asinus; assembly: GCF_041296235.1. NCBI lineage: Eukaryota > Metazoa > Chordata > Mammalia > Perissodactyla > Equidae > Equus > Equus asinus. Next base: position 37,594,310 of record NC_091820.1, read on the forward strand.
ATAATAGCAGAGAACATTCCAAATCTAGGGAGTGAAAGGAAAATATGTGTGGAGCAAGCTTCCAGATCTCCTAGATTTGTCAATGTAAAAAGACCTACTGCAAGGCGTATAATAGTAAAACAGACAAGAATGAATGACAAAGAAAGAATACTCAGGGCAGCAAGACAGAAGAAAATGACCTACAAAGGAAATCCTATCAGGCTTTCAGCAGATTTCTCTGCAGAAACATTACAAGCTAGGAGAGACCGGAATGAAATATTCAAAACTTTAAAAGATGAAAATCTTCAGCCTAGAATACTCTATCCAGCAAAATTATCCTTCAGATATGAGGGAGAAATTCAATCTTTCCCAGACAAAGAAAATCTAAGGGACTTTGTAGTTATGAGACCCATGCTACAAGAAATCCTCAAGAAGGCTCTCATACCTGAGAAAAGAAAAAAAAAAGGGAGAAAGGGATCACAAAACACAGAGTAAGGAGATAAATAGGCAGACAGAATCAGAATAGGATAGCAAATATTCAACTATAGCATTAGGCTAAAGGGAAGGAAAACACCAAAAACAAAGACAATCTTGTCACATTAACCACAAACTCACAACACCAGTTGGAATAAGATACGAGAACAATAACTTAGGAGGGGTGGAGTAAAGGGAATGAATCAGTTTAGAGTAAGGAAATAAGAGGGCATCAGAAAATGGACAATGATATACATGAAATTCTGAATACAAACTTCAGGGTAGCCACTAAACTAAAAAGCAGAACAGAGACACAAAAAATAAATAAGGAAAAAACAAAGAAACACATCAAAACAATCTGCATAATTCAATGGGTAGACCAAAACACACAGGATGAGAAGCAAAGGAAATGCAGCAAAACTGGAAAACAACTGATATAATGACAGCATTAAGCCCTCATACATCAATAATCACCCTCAATGTAAATGGATCGAACTCTCCATAAAAAGACACAAATGGCGAGATGGATTAAAGAAAAAGATCCAACAATTTGTTGCCTCCAGGAAACACATCTCAGCTCCAATGACAAATACAAGATCAGAGTGAAGGGGTGGAAGATGATACTCCAAGCTAATGGCAAACAAAAGAAAGCAGGTGTCACAATACTTATATCTGACAAAGTAGACTTAAAAATAAGACAGGTAAAGAGAAACAAAGAGGGGCAGTATATAATGATCAAAGGGATATTCCATCAAGAAGAAATAATGCTTATAAATATCTATGCACCCAACACAAGAACACCAAACTTCATAAAGCAACAATAAACAAACCCAAAAGAAGATATTAAAAAATAACACAATAATAGTAGGGGACCTCAACACCCCACTCACATCAATGGACAGATCATCCAGACAGAAAATCAACAAGGAAACAGTGGAATTAAATGAAAAGCTAAACCAGTTGGACTTAATAGACATACATAGAACACTCCATCCAAAAACAGCAGAATACACATTCTTCTCAAGTGCACATGGAACATTCTCAAGTATAGAGCATATGTTGGGAAACAAGGCAAGCCTCTATAAATTAAAAAAATAGAAATAATAACAAGCCTCTTGTCTGATTATAATGCTATAAAGCTGGAAATTAATTACAAGAAAAAGCTGAGAAAGGGACAAAGACGTGGAGACTAAACAATATGCGATTGAACAAGCAATGAATCATTGAAGAAATAAAGCAGAAATCAGAAAATATCTGGTGAAAAATTAAAATGATAACATGCCATACCAACTCATATGTGATGCAGCAAAAGCTGTATTAAGAGGGAAACTCATCGCAATACAGGCACACCTTAAAAACCAGAAAATTCCCAAATATGCAATCTCAAATGACACATAACTGAATTATAAAAGAAGAACAAACAAAGCCCAATGTCAGCAGAAGAAGAGAAATAATGAAAATCAGAGCAAAAATAAATGGTATCGAATAAAAAAAAAGTCAGTAGAAAAGATCAATGAAACAAAGAGCTAGTTCTTTGAGAAGATAAAGAAAATTGACTAACCCCTAGCCAGACTGACAAATAAAAAAGAGACAAAGCTCAAAGCTCAAATAAACAAAATCAGAAATGAAAGAGGAGTAATAACACAGACTCCACAGAAATACAATGGATTATAAGAGAATACTGTGAAAAACTATATGCCAACAAAATGAATAACCTAGAGGAAATGGATAAATTCTTAGATTCTTACAACCTCCCCAAGCTGAGTCAAGAAGAAACAGACATTCTGAATAGACCAATCACAAGGAAAGAGATTGAAACAGCAATCAACATTTTACCACAGAATAAAAGCCCAGAACCAGATGGCTTTCCTGGGGAATTCTACCAAACTTTCAGAGAGGATTTAATACCTATCCTTTTCAAGCTATTCCAAAAAATTAGGGAGGATGGGATACTTCCTAACACATTTTACGAGGCCAGCATCACTCTGATACCAAAGCCTGACAAGGACAGCACGAAAAGGGAAAACTACAAGCCAATATTGCTGATGAACACAGATGCAAAAATCCTCAACAAAATTTTGGCACCCAGAATTCAGCAATACATCAAAAGGATCATACATCACGATTGAGTGGTATTCATACCAGGGACACAAGGATGGTTCAACATCTGCAAATCAATCAATGTGATACACCACATCAAGAAATTGAGGAATAAAAACCACATGATCATCTCAATAGATGCAGAGAAATCATTTGACAAGATCCAACAGCCATTTGTGATAAAAACCCTTAACAAAATGGGGATAGAAGAAATTACCTTAACATAATACAGGTCATATATGACAAACTCACAGCCAAGATCATACTCAATGGGCAAAAACAGAGCACCATCTCCATGAGAGCAGGAACAAGACAAGGATGCCCACTATCACCACTCTTATTCAACATAGTACTGGAGGTTTTGGCCAGAGCAATTAGGCAAGAGAAAAGAATAAAAGGAATCCAAATAGGGAGTGAAGAAGTGAAACTTCCACTGTTTGCAGATGACATGATCTTATATATAGAACATCAAAAAGAATCCATTGGAAAACTAATAGAAATAATTAAGAAATAATAACAAGTAAAGTTGTAGGGTACAGTGTCAACTTACAAAAATCAGTTGCTTTTGTATACTCCAATAACAAACACAGAAAGAGAACTCAAGAATGTAATTCCATTTGGAATCACAACTAAAAATATTAAGTACCTAGGAATAAATTTAACCAAGCACATGAAGGACTTATACTATGAAAACTATGACATTACTGAGAGAAATTAATAATGACTTAAATAGATGGAAAGAGATTCCTTGCTCATGGATTGGAAGAATAAACATAGATAAAATGTCAATACTACTCAAAGCAATCTACAAATTCAGTGCAATCCCTATCAGAATCCCAATGATATTCTTCACAGAAATAGAGTCAAGAATACGAAAATTCATATGGGGCAACCAAAGACCCCGAATTGCTAAGGCAATCCTGAGAAAAGAGAACAAAGCTGGAGGCAACACAATCCCTGACTTCAAAATGTACTACAAAGTCATAGTGACCAAAATGGCATGGTACTGTTACAAAAAGAGGCACACAGATGAATGGAATAGAACTGAAAGCCCAGAAATAAAACCACACATCTATGGACAGCTAATCTTTGACAAAGTTGCCAAGAACATACAATGGAGAAGAGATAGTCTCTTCAATAAATGGTGTTGGGAAAACTGGACAGCCACATGAAAAAGAATGAGGATAGACCACTATCTCACATCATACACAAAAATAAACTCAAAATGGATTGAAGACTTGAAGATACATCCTGAAACTATAAAATTCCTTGAAGATAGTATTGGTAGTACACTCTTTGACATGGAACTAAAAAGGATCTTTTCAAATACCATGTCCTCTCAGACAAGGGAAACAAAAGAAAAAATAAACAAGTGGGAATTCATCAGACTAAAGACCTTCTGCAACACAAAAGGAACTAGGATGAAAGCAAAGAGACAACTCATCAATTGGAAGAAAATATTTGCAAATCATGTATCTGACAAGGGGTTAATCTCCATGATATATAAGGAACTCACACAACTGAACAACAAGAAAGCAAACAACCCAATGAAAAAAAGTGGGCAGAGGAGATGAACAGACATTTTTCCAAAGAAGATATACAGATGGCCAATAAACACATGAAAAGATGTTCCACATCACTGATCATCAGGGAAATGCAAATCAAAACTACACGAAGATACCACCTTACAGCTGTTAAAATGGCTATAATCACTAAGACTAAAAATAACAAATGTTGGAGAGGATGTGGAGAGAAGGGAACCCTCACACACTGCTGGTGGGAATGCAAACTAGTGCAGCCACTATGGAAGACAGTGTGGAGATTCCTCAAAAAACTAAAAGTAGAACTACCATATGACCCAGCTATCCCACTACTGGGTATCTACCCAAAGAATTTGAAAGCAACAAGCCAAAGTAACATATGCACCCCTATGTTTGTTGTAGCATTATTCACAATAGCCAAGACATGGAAGCAACCCAAGTGCCCTGCGACCAATGATTGGATAAAGAAGATGTGGTATATGTATACAATGGAATACTATTCAGCCAGGAAAAAGACAAATACATCCCATTTACAATAACATGGAAGGACTTAGAGGGAATTATTCTAAGAGAAATAAGCCAGTCTGAGAAAGATAAACACCAGATGATTTCACTCATATGTGGCAAATAAACAAGTACTGGGACAAAGAAAACTGTCCAGTGGTTGCCAAGGGGAGGGGGGCTAGTGGGGACACAGGGGGTGAAGGGGAGCATTTATGTGGTGACAGTCAAGAAATAATGTACACCTGAAATCTCACATTGATGTAAACTATTATGAACTGAATTATAAAAAAGGGGGGAAAAAAGATGGTGGTGTAGGTGGACTCTGAACTCCCATCCTCCCATGAACACAACCAATTTATAACTATTTGGGGAACAATTATCCCTGAGAGAGAACTGAAAACCAGATAAAAAGAACCATCACAAGAAGGGACAGTCCTGACTGAGGGGGAAGAGCCAGTAAATGCTGTATGGAGAGAAAAACGCCACCTTTGTGAGCTGCAGAGCTTCATGATTGGCCAGCTGGGGGCAATCCTAAGGTATGCAGCTTTCCCTGGGGGTGTGGGAGACCTGAGCAGGGGAGAGTTGCTGCTATAAGCATCCTCGGACTCAGCACAACTGAGGCAATTGTCATGATATCTGGCTTTGCTGGCTAATAACTACAATGGGGCATACCCCTAGAAAACCTATTGGACATAAGCGGGAAAAAGCCAGGTCTTAAAGGGCCCATGCACAAATTCACCCATTTTGGAAAGCAACCTAAAATCACCAGAAAGAAAGGTGCGCAGTCCTTTGGTGAAAAGAGACTCTCCTGACAGGCTCTGGGTTCATGTCAGTGAGAGGTGAAACCACTCCAGGGACTGAGACATTGGCAGCAGCAATTGTTGTGACCTAGTACAGGGGTGCTGACACAGACACTGGCAGATGCCATTGGAGTTCTTCCCCTGGCCTCTTAGCCCAGGGTCTGCCCCACGCACTAGAGTGCTGATTTAATCCAGATGAGCCAGAACAGGCAGCCCACCCTAGGGACTGGCCACACCCAATAGCAAGCCCTTGGGCAACTTTTCAGCCTGCATAGACTGGGTGCCTGGATCCTCTGCAGGCAAGCAAATGAGTACACTTTTGTGGGGCAGCACACATGTGAGTAGTGGGTGGAGAGTGTGGGGCATTGGTGGAGAGAGAGTATGGGTGTCTCTGCAGTGGGGTGACTGAGTGTGCTCTAGGGTGTCAGTAAGCATGTATGAGCCAGGACTGTGTTGATTGTGGGTGTGGACCTGTGGGCCATGGGGCATATCAGCTGCAGGAGACCTGTGTTTCTCAAACAGCCACATAGGGAACTGGACCCATCCTCCAAAGCCTGAGACAATTAGGTACTCCCATGGAGTACTCATTGCAATCCTGAGAGAGCAAACAACAGCCTTACAGGCCAGAGGTCTACAGCAATTGTAAGCCCCTCAGGCTAGCAACCAGTCACGCCAGGGGCCAAATCACTTAATGAAGAACTGCAACAGTAATGTACTATTAGACCTTGCAGCCAGCTGTGCTGGGGCTCCCCAAACCTGATAAACTGAGTGAACAGTCCATAGCAGCCACACACAGCTAAGCACTACACCCAGCTGCTCAGGGGAACATCCTATAGCCCCTGGGTACCTGCAACAAGAGCAACCCCACAACAACAGAAGGACACATGTAGTCCACACAGGGGTCACTCCTGGAATATTTGGAACTGGTGATGAGAGGGAAGCACACTGTTGGGCCTCAAAAAATGTCTCCGACATAAGTCCACTTCTCCAAGATCAGGAAACATAGCTGACCCATCTAATACATAGATATAAGCACAAAGAAAGAGGCAAAATGAGGAGGCAAAGGAATATGTTCCAAGCAAGGGAACAGGACAAAACTCCAGAAAAAGAAGTAAATGAAACAGAAATCAACAATCTACCTGACAAAGAGCTGAAGCAAAAAGTCATAAGGATGCTCACTGATCTTGGGAGAAGAATGGATGAATACAGTGAGAAGGTCAACAAAGAATTGGAAAATATAAAATGAACCAATCAGAAATGAAGAATACAATACTGGAAATGAAAAATTCACTAGAGGGTCTCAATAGCAGAGTAGGTTATACAGAAGAACAGATCAGTGAACTGGATGAAAGACTAGAGGAAATAGCCCAAGCTGAACAGATAAAAGTAAAAAGAATTTAAAAAAATGAGGACAGTCTAAGGGAACTCTGGGACATCAAGCACACTGACATTCATATTATAGATGTCTCAGAAGGAGAAGAGAGAGATAAAGGGGCAGAGAATCTATTTGAAGAAATAATAGCTGCAAACTTTCCTAACCTAAGCAAGGAAACAGGCATTCAAGTGCAGGAAGCACAGAGAGCACCAAAGAAGATAAAACCAAAGAGACCCACACCAAGACACATTATAATTAAAATGTCCAAAATAAGATAAAGAGAGAATCCTAAAATCTGCAAGAGAAAGGCAACAAGTGACATACAAAGGAAACCTCATAAGGCTATCAGTTGACTTCTCAGCAGAAACCTTACAGGCTAGAAAGGAGTGGCATGATATATTTAAAGTGCTGAAAGGAAAAAACCTACCACTAAGAATACTCTACCCAGCAAGGGAATCATTCAGAATGGAAGGAGAGGTAAAGGGTTTCCCAGGCAAGCAAAAATGAAAGGAATTTATCACCAGGAAACCAGCTTTACAAGAAATGCTAAAGGGACTTATTTAAGTGGGAAAGAAAAGACCGCAAATAGGAATAAGAAAACTATCAGAAAAAAAAGGCAACAACACCACTGGTAAAGGCAAAAATCCAGTAAAGGTAGCACATCAACCACCTATGAAAATAATATGAAAGTCAAAAGACAAAAGTACTAAAGTTACCTAATTCAATGAAAAGAGAAAATAAATACACACTCACAAAATAAGAAGTCAGATATGATATGAAAAACATAAAATGTGAGAGGAGGGGAGCAAGATGGTAGAGCTTTTAGAAAGAGGTCAAGCTAAAGAGACCATCAACTGAATATAGGTTGCAAGATACGTAGATTATTATAAATGAACCTCGTGGTAATCACAAACTAGAAACCAATGATAAATACAAAAATAATTAAGAGAAAGCAACTCAAACATAATACTAACATAATACTAAAGAAACAATACTAACAGAATACTAAAGAAAGCCATCAAACCACAAGGGAAGAAGAGCAAGAGAAAAAGAAAGGAACAGAGAGGAACTACTAAAACACCCAGAAAAAAGTAACAAAATGGCAATAAGTGCATATTTACAAATAGCTGCTTTCAATGTCAATGGACTAAATGCTCCAATCAAAATGCATAGTATGGCTGATTGGATAAAAAAAGAAGACCCATATACATGCTGCATACAAGAGACAGACTTCAGACCTAAAGAGACTCAAAACTGATAGTGAAGGAATGGAAAAAGATACTCCAAACCAATGGCAAATAAAAGAAATCTGGGGTAGCAATACTTATATCAGACAACATAGACTTTAAAACAAAACTTCTCATCAGTAACAAGAGAAAAAGAACGGCACCACATAATGATAAAGGGAATAATCCAACAAGAGAATAAAACGCTTGTAAATATCTATGTCCCCAACATGGGAGCACCTAAATATGTAAAGCATTTATTAACAGTCATAATAGGAGAAATAGACAGCAACACAGTAATAGTAGGGAACTTTAACACTCCACTTACGCCAATTGGTAGATCATCCAAACCAAAGATCAATAAGGAAACATTGGCCTTTAGCGACACGTTAGACCACATGGACTTAGTAGATATATATAGAACATTCTATCCTAAAACTACAGAAAAAAACATTGTTTTCAAATGCACATGGAACATTCTCCAGGACTGATCATATATTAGGCCATAAAACAAGTCTCAATAAATTTAACAAGATTGAAATAATACCAAGCTTCTTTTATGACCATAAAGGTATGAAATTGTAAATTAACTACAGGAAGAAAATGAGAAAAGCCACAAATATGTAGAGATTAAACAAAATGCCACTGAACAATGATTGGGCCAATGAAGAAATAAAAGGAGAAATCAAGAAATACTTGGAGACAAATGCAAATGAAAACATGACATGCCAAAATTTATGGGGTACAGCAAAAGTGGTTCTAAGAGAGAAGTTTATAGAAATTCAGGTCTACCTTAACAAACAAGAAAAATCCCCAAAAAACCAATCTAACAGTACACTTAAAGGAACTGGAAGAAGAGCAAACAAAGCCCAAAATCAGTAGAAAGAAGGAAATAAGAAAAATCAAAGCAGAAATAAGTGAAATAGAGACTAAAAAAACAATAGAAAAGTATAAAACCAAGAACTGGTTCTTTGAAAAGATAAACACAATTGACGAACCTTTAGCTAGACTCACCAAGAAAAAAAGAGAGAAGGTTCAATAAATAAAGTCAGAAATAAAAGAGGAGAAATTACAACAGACACCTCAGAAGTGCAAAAGATTATAAGAGAATACTATGGAAAGTTATATGCCAACAAATTGGATAATCTAGAAAGAAATGGATACATTCTGAGAATCATACTACCTTCCAAAACTGAATCAAGAAGAATAGAGAATTTGAATAGACCAATCACCAGTAAGGAGATCAAAACAGTAATCAAAAATAAAAGTCCAAGACCAGATCGCTTCCCTGGTGAATTTTACCAACATTCAAAGAAGACTTAATACCTATCCTTCTTAAACTCTTCCAAAAAATTGAAGAGGAGGGGAAGATTCCTAATTCATTCTATGAAGAAAACTTTACCCTGATACCAAAACCAGACAAAGACAACACAAAAAAAGAAAATTACAGGCCAATATCACTAATGAACATCAATGCAAAAATCCTTTACAAAATACTAGCAAATCAAATACAATATATTCAAAAGATCATACACCATGATGAAGTAGGATTTATTCCAGGGGTGCAGGGATGGTTCAACATCCACAAATCAATCAATGTGATACACCAAATTAACAACATAGAGAATAAAAATCACATGATGATCTCAATAGATGCAGAGAAAGCCTTTGACAAGATACAGCATCCACTTATGATAAAAACTCTGAATACAATGGTATAGAACCAAAGTACCTCAACATAATAAAGGCCATATATGACAAACCTACAGACAATATCATTCTCAATGGAGAAAATTAAACCTATCCCTCTAAGAATATGAACCTGAAAAGGATGCCCACTTTCACCACAGCCAACATCATATGCAACAGTGAAAAACTGAAAGCTATAACTCTAAGAACAGGAATAAAACAAGGATGCCCACTCTGACCACTCTTATTTAACATAGTATTCAAAGTCTTAACCGGAGCAATCAGGCAAGAAAAAGAAATAAAAGGGATTCAAATTGGAAAGGAACAAGTAAAACTGTCACTATTTGCAGGTGACATGATTTTATATATAGAAAACCCTAAATAATCCACTAAAAAACTTTTAGAAGTAATAAATGAATATGGTCAGGTTGCAGGATACAGTCAACATACAAAAATTGGTTGCATTTCTATACACTAACAATGACGTAGCAGAAGGGAAATTAAGAATACAATCCCATTTACAATTGCAACAAAAAGTATAAAATATCTAGGAATAAATTTAACCAAAGAGGTGAAAGAACTGTACACTGAAAAGTATAAAACATTGTTGAAAGAAATTGAAGAAGACACAAAAATATGGAAAGATATTCCATGCTCTTGGATTGGAAGAATTAACATAGTTAAAATGCCCATACTTCCTAAAGCGATCTACAGATTCAATGCAATCCCTATCAAAGTTCCAATGACATTTTCCACAGAAATAGAACAAATCATCCTAAAATTTATATGCCACAAGAAAACACCCTGAATAGCCAACGGAATCCTGAGAAAAAAGAACAGAGCTTGAGATATCACACTACCTGATTTCAAAATATGCTACAAATCTATAGTAACCAAAACAATATAGTACTGGCACAAAAACAGACACACAGATCAAGAGCCCAGAAATAAACACACATGTATGGACCCCTAATTTTCGACAAAGAATCCAAGAACATACAATGGAGAAAGGAAAGTCTCTTCAATAAATGACGTTTGTAAAACTGGACAGCCACAAGCAAAAGAATGAAACTAGACCACTATCTCACACTATACACAAAAATTAACTGAAAATTGATGAAAGACTTGAATGTAAGACCTGGAACCATTAAACTTTCCAGAAGAAAACATAGGCAGTATGCTCTTTCACATCACTCTTAGCAGCATAATTTCAAGTACCATGTCTGACCGGGCAAGGGAAACAATAGAAAAAATAAACAAATGGGACTACATCAAACTAAAAAGCTTCTGCATAGCAAAGGAAACCATCAACAAAACAAAAAGACAACATAACAAGTGGGCAAAGATATTTACAAACCATATATCTGATAAGGGATTAATATCCAAAATATATAAAGAACACATACATCTCAACAACAAAAAAACTAACAACCCAATTAAAAAATGGGCAAAAGATTTGAATAGACATTTATCCAAAGAAGATATACAGATGCCCAAGAGGCACATGAAAAGATGTTCAACATCATTAATTATCAGGGAAATGCAAATTAAAACTACAATCAGATATCAACTCATTCCTGCCAGAATGGCTATAATTAACAAGACAGGAAACAATAAGTGTTGGAGAGGATGTAGCAAGAAGGAGACTCTCACACACTGCTGGTAGGAGTGCAAACTGGTGCAGCCACTATGGAAAATAGCATGGAGATTCCTCAAAAAATCAAAAATGGATCTACCATATGATCCAGCTATTCCACTGCTGGGTTTTTATCCAAAGAACATCAAAATATAAATGCTTAAAGATACGTGCACTCCTATGTTCATCCCAGCATTATTCACAATAGCCACAATAGCTTCACCTTGGAAGCAACCTAGGTGCCCATCAAAGGACTAATGGATAAAGAAGATGTGGTATATATACACAATGGAATACTACTCTGCCATAAGAAACGATGGCACATATGACAACATGGATGGAACTTGAGGGCATTATGCTAAGTGAAATAAGTCAGAGGGAGAAAGTCAAATACCATATAATCTCACTCATAAGTAGAAGATAAATACAACAACAAAGAAACACACAGAAATGGAGATTGGATTGGCGGTTACCAGAGCAGACTGGAGAAGGGAGGAGAGCAAAATGGATGATTAGACACATGCGTGTGGTCATGGATTGCAATTAGTGTTTGGGTGGTGAACATGTTATAATCTACACAGAAATCAAAATATATAACAATGTACACCTGAAATTTATATATGTTATAAACCGCTGTTACTGTAGTGAAAAAAAAAGAATTAAAAAAAATCAATCACAGAGATTTTACTCTAAAGCAAATAGACTATAATGCAGGACAAATCATAGCCAAGTCTCTGTTCAAATGGAATTGGAGGAAAAAAAGTTTTCAGCTTTGAGAAACATTGTGAATTTGTTCTTTTTTTCCATCATTATCCTGTTGAGTGGCTTTCAAGACAAGATGACAGGCAAAAATGAGAAAAGAGTTGGATGTTATCCTTCCATGTTTGAGTGGTTGGGGAGGGTTTTTGCAAGGAGTAGAAGGGGCAATGTTATCTGTTCTATGCAGCCATTTTCTCTCAGAGATTAAGTCATGGAGCAAAGAGGAGAAAATCAGATTCCACTGTCAAAGAGAATGCATGAAAAATAAAAAGATGAAACCTCTTTAGGTCATATACTTTGGTACTCAGAAGGACCTCAGTTTCCACATTTGTAAAAGGAGGTAGTAATAGGTCCCTTTTGGCTTCAACATTCTCTGATCCTGGGAGCATTTTTCCCCTATATCATCACTCGCTAAGCCCAAAGAGTACTAAACAATACATGTGAATGCCTGCTCCAGTAGTATTTCATAGTGGTTACGTGTGTAGGTTCTAAAGCAAAGCTAACTGCTACTTCCTATCTGTAGGCCTTAGGGCAAGTTATTTAATCTCTCTCTGCCCCAGTTTCCTCATCTGAAAATGTGTATAATAGTATCTACCTCACAGGGTTGTAAGTAATAACGACAATACATAAAATATGCTTTGCACAGAGTTTAGAATATAGTAAAAAGCTCAATAAATGTTACCTATAGTAAGAGAACTTTCAGGAGCCCCAGCATTGACTGAATCTATCATTGTAAGTATTCCCCAAGCTCTGACATTTAGAACCTTCTTCCGTTCAGTCGTAGCAATGCTGCTCAAAGTGTTGTTTCTGAAACTCCCACATCAGAATCCCTACTAAAGATTGCTTTTAAAATGCACATTTCTTGGCACCCACCTCCAAACCTGTTGAATCAGAATCTCTGAGCATGGAGCACAAAAATCTTCATTTTCAACATGCCCTCTGAAATTTCAGAACCCTCTTTCTAATTTTGGTAGCCTAATATACAATCCTTCTAATAAAAATGGCGTTGAAGCCCTTCTTGCTAACTTTTAACCTCAGGAACACCACCTAGGACCTTCCTAATTAAGCAATCAAGTCTCTCACTATCAGTATGTGAAAGAATTCTTGAGGAGACCTGAGTTGTACTGGCTTGGCCCTAATAGAGTTCGTAGGATGGACAGATAGATACTAAATTGCAGCTTACAGTTGGTCGTGCCAAAAGTCCAGCAGTATTCTTTACACTACTCAATAGGTCATAGAGATGACCACCATGTTAGCATCTTTCTTTGCAAAAATCTTCAGTAGTTTCTTAAGAGAACATCTGCCATGGAAACCCATCTCTGATTTCATAATGGGGAGCAGGGAATTCACTTTAAATGCTTTTTAGTTTTAACCTTACTTGTGGGAATTTTGGGGAATTAATCTATCCCATAAAGCAAAGTATATGTGTTTTATACCATCTGGGTTTGGGGGAGCAAATATAAATAATATTGATTCTCTGGTCAACCACCCTACTCTTACCACCAGAGAAATCAAATTGCTATAGGTTTACCTTTAACCCATTAGTTAAAGTTATTTGAGTCAGACTAGCTCCCTGGCAGATATTTTTGAAGTTTAAACCATGTTTCTTATTTTATTGCCAGTGTCATGCAAGACCAAATCCAAAGATGGCTAAGGTGAAGATTTAGTCTATTTTACATTTACTCCTTATGTAGTCAGAGTCAATGATCCTGGCAGCCATTTGCTTCTGGATGAACCCCATAGATTTGGATCAAAATTTAACCTTTGGATTTTATTGGGAGAAAAATCATTGAAAAATGCCCCCTTGGTGTCTCCATAAGAGACACAGGTCAGGACTTTGAGTCTCAAAAACTGAGCCCAAGTATGATGCCCTTCTCAGTAGTCCTAAGGTCTTAAAGGAAAGCAAGTCAGTTCTGTGATCCTGTAGTCAGGTCCCGAACCCTGAGATGGTTTCAAGCATGCTAAAATTTCTGAGGTATTCAGAGCAGACCTAACTTCTCTAGGCCTACTTGTCAGCTATCTGATCTCCAGGGCATCTCTAGAATAAGTAAGTTTCTGAATGAGTCTCAAGGTCCCTGCAAAAATCAATTTGACAGGGAGAACTCTGCAGTGACATCAGCAACATGGTGGAGTGAGCAGTTTTCTTTGTCTGTCCTCCTTTGAACTACAACTAATTGGACATTCATTGGTCAATAGAGGATACTCACATAGCACCTCAGGACGCCTGAGAGACCCACACTGCTATACATCAGAAGGTGGACAGACTACCTCCATGGAGGAGGTGGAGATAGGTGAAAAGTCTCCAGCACCCAGACAGCCTAGTACCTGAGAACGACTCTCTCCTGGCTGACACGTTCATAGCACCACCACGGCACCAAGGGTGGGCATGCGCATCAGTGGTGCGATTGTGGAAACAAATGACTATAGCCCTAAGCCCCTCGTGATTGCTCCTTAGTCCAGTAGGAAAATACATGATCCCATGGCGGCTGCAGGGAAAGTTTCTGGTTGGCCCTAGTGGAGAGGCTCCACCCACCAAACACAAAGGCTGAGAAGCCTTGGTGCGGAAGTGACTCAGCCAGGTGAACAACTCACTGGCTGCATTAATCACTCACAGCCCTGCTGTAGCCCTGAGGGGGCAAGTGAGATCCAGCAGGACCGTGTGAGTAGGCAATGACAATCCGGAGCCCCAGTATGAGTGCTCCCTGGTGAAGGGGGAAAATCCACAGTCCCGCAGCGGCTGCAGGGAACGTCTCTGGTCAGCCCCAGTGGAGAGGCCCCTCCCACCAAACACAAAGGCTGGGAGGGCCTGGGGGAGAAGTTACTCAGCCAGTTGAGCTACCCACCAGCTGCCACAGCCCTGCTGTGGCCCTGAGGGGGCAAGTGAGATCCCGTGGGAGCCCATGAGCAGGCAGTGACAATCTGGAGCCCCAGCATGACTGCCCCTTCGTCCAGGGGGAAAATCCATGGTCCCACAGTGACTGCAGGGAAAATCTCTGGTTGGTCCTACTGGAGAGGCCCTGCCCAACAATCAAAAAGGCTGGGAGGCCTTGGGACAGAAGTTACTTGGCAGGTTGAGCGACCTGCCAGCTGCATTAAACACCCAGAGTCTGCTGCAGCCTCAAGGGGGCAAGTGAGACTCAGTGGGACCACGTGAGTAGGTGGTGAAAATCTGGAGCCCGAGCATGACTGCTCCTTGATCCAGTGGGAATATCCATGGTCTCACACGAGCCACAGGGAGAGCCTCTACTTGGCCTTAGTGGAGAGGACCCCTCCATCAGATAGCACAAAACGCTAGGCAACCTAAGAGCAGAAGTGGTATGGCTGGGTGAGCTAACAACTGGCTGCATTAGATACCCATAGCTCTGCTGTGACCCAGAGTGGACAAGTGAGATCCTGCAGGATCTGATGGTGGCAGAGCTATGAGTCTAGGTAAATCAGCTCCCAGCTGCTGCAAAAACCCATAACACCACTGCACACCCTGAGAAGGGAGTGTGTCTAGGTGGTCTCTGAGAGCAGGCATCAGCAACCCAAAACCCCCCTTGTGATTGCTCCAACAGCTGATGGGAGATCTCACAGGGCCACCATGATCTTGAGGGGCCCAGCCTCAGTCAGGAACAGCTGACAGGGATCCTAGTTGGTGCAGATTACACAGCTGCTGCCCTCTTCCCCCAGCAGACCCAAGTGGAAGCAGTAACCAAACTCTATCTCTATGTGGAGGCATAAATCCATGCCATCAAGCAGTATGAAAAAATATATTAAATCTCCAGAACAGAAGGAAAATGACAAGTACCCAGAAAACAATCCTGAAGACACAGAAATCTATAACCTAAATGAAAATGAATTCAAAATAGCTATGATTAAAAAACTCAATGAGTTAAAAGAGAATACAGATAGACAACTTAATGCGTTCAGGAGCTATGTCACAAAAGAGCTTGAAATATAAAGAAGAACCAATCAGAAATGTGGGAGATAAAAAACACAATGGAGGAGATTAAGAAAAATCTGGACTCCATGAACAGTAGGGTTGATAATATGGAGGAAAGAATTAGCAATTTGGAGGATATGAATATAGAAATGCTTCAGATAGAGGAGGAGAGAGAACTAAGACTAAAAAGAAATGAAGAAACTCTCTGAGAAATATCCGACTCAATTAGCAAATGCAGCATAAGGACTATAGGTATCCCAGAGGGAGAAGAGAAGGAGAAAGGGACAGAAAGCCTGTACAAAGAAATAATGGCTGAGAACATCCCAAACCCAGGGAGACAGCTGGAAATCCATGTGACAGAAGCTAATAGATCTCCAAGCTTTATCAATGTAAAAAGACCAACCCCAAGGCATATAGTAGTGAAGCTTGCCAAAAGTCAATGACAAAGAGAAAATATTAAGGGCATCCAGGCAGAAGAAAATAACCTACAAAGGAACCCCCATCAGGCTTCCAGCAGATTTCTCAGCAGATACCTTACAGGTCAGGAGAGAGTAGAATGATATATTCAAAACTCTGAAGGACAAAAACTTGCAGCAAAGAATACTCTATCCAGCAAAAACATCCTTCAAATATAATGGAGAAATAAAAACTTTCCCAGATAAACAAAAGTTAAGGGAGTTCATTGCCACAAGACTCCTCCTACAAGAAATGCTCAGGATGACCCTCATACCTGAGAAATAAAAAAGTAAAGGGGTTACAAAACCCTGAGCAAAAGAGATAAGTAGAAAAACAAAATCAGAAAATTGCAGCTCTCCATCAGAATAGGTTAGCAAGTGCTTAAGTATAACATTAAAGATAAAAGGAAGGGAAATACAAAGACTAAATATAATCTTGTCATTTTAACCACAAACTCACAACACAAGAAGAAAACAAAGATCTGACAATAACAACCTAGAAGGGGAAGAAGAATGGGATGGAAAGACTTAGTCTAAGGAAATAACAGGCTATCAGAAAATGGACTATCCCATCTATGAGATGTTTTATACAAACCACATGGTAACCACTAAACAAATAATTAGAACAGAGAAACAAATTACAAATAAGAAGAAAACCAACATAGAAAACTACTGCTGTTTTCGGATAGAATGTTCTATGTATACCTATTAAGTCCATCTGGTCTAGTTTTTCATCAAGCACAAAGGCTAGGCAACCTAAGAGCAGACTCAGACTCAAATAAATAAAATTAGAAATGAAAGAGGAGAAACCACAATGGATACCACAGAAATACAAAAGATTATAAGAGAATACTATGAAAAACTATATGCCAACAAATTGGACAACCTAGAAGACAACCTCTCAACTCTGAGTCAGGAAGAAATAGAGAATCTGAATAGACCAATCACAAGTAAAGCGATTGAAACAGTAATCAAAAACCTCTCCAAAAATAAAAGTCCAGGAGCAGATGGCTTCTCTGCAGAATTCTACCAAACACCCAAAGAAGATTTAATGCCAATCCTTCTCAAAGTATTTCAAAAAATTGAGGAAGATGGAGCACTTCCTAACATATTCTATTAAGCCAACATCACCCTGGTCCCAAAACAGGACAAAGAACACAAAGAAGGAAAACTACAGGCCAATATCACTGATGCACATAGATGCAAAAATCCTCAACAAAATTTTGGCAAACCAAATACAGCAGTACATTAAAAAGATCATACACCGTGATCAAGTGGGATTTATACCAGCGACACAGGGATGCTTCAATATCCACAAGTCAATCAATGTGATACACCACCTTAACAAAATGAGGAAGAAAAACTGCATAATCATCTCAATAGACACAGAGAAAGCATTCAACAAGATCTGACATCCATTTATGATAAAAAAAAACTCTCAATAAAATGCATATAGAAGGAAAGTACCGCAACATAGTAAAGGCCATATATGACAAACCCACAGCCAACATCATACTTAATGGGGAAAAATTGAAAACCATCCCTCTGAGAACAGGAACAAGACAAGAATGCCCACTATCACCACTCTTATTCAACATAGTACTGGGGGTTCCAGCCAGAGCAATTAGGAAGGAAAAAGAAATAAAAGGAATCCAAATAGGCAATGAAGAAGTGAAACTCTCACTGTTTGCAGACTAAATGATCTTATATAGAGAAAATCCCAAAGCATCCATTGGAACTATTAGAAATAATCAACAACTACAGCAAAGTTGCAGGGTATAAAATCAACTTACAAAAATCAGTAGCACTTCTATATTCTAATAATGAACTAACAGAAAGAGAACTCAAGAATACAGTCCCATTCACAATAGCAACAAATGGAATAAAATATCTTGGAATAAATTTAACCAAGGAAGTGAAAGACCTATACAATGAAAACTACAAGACTTTCCTGAAAGAAATTGATGACGACATACAGAGATGGAAAGACATTCCATGAACATGGATTGGAAGAATAAACATAGTTAAAATGTCCATACTACCTAAAGCAATCTACAGATTCAATGCAATCCCAATCAGAATCCCAATGACATTCTTCACAACAATACAATAAAGAACCCTAAAATTCATATGGGGCAACAAAAGACCCCAAATTGCTAAAGCAATCCTGAGAAAAAAGAACAAAGCTGGAGGCGTCACAATCCCTGACTTCAAAACATACTACAAAGCTATAGTAATCAAAACAGCATGACACTGGTACAAAAACAGGCACACAGATCAATGGAACAGAAATGAAAGCCCTGAAATAAAAACACACATCTATGCACAGCTCATCTTCCATAAAAGAGCTGAGAATATACAATAGAGAAAAGAAAATCTCTTCAACAAATGGTGCTGGGAAAACTGGACAGCCACATGTAAAAGAATGAAATTCAACAGTGCTTTCACACCATTCACAAAAATAACCTCAAAATGGATCCAAGACTTAAAGGGAAGACCTGAAACCATAAGAGTTCTAGAAGAAAATATAGGTAGTATACTCTTTGACATCAGTCTTAAAATGATCTTTTCGGACACCATATCTTCTCAGACAAGGGAAACAATAGCAAGAATAAGCAAATGGGATTTCATCAGACTAAAGAGCTTCTACAAGGTAAGCGAAAACAGGATTGAAACAAAAAAAACCCCATCAATTGGGAAAAAATATTTGCAAGTCATATATCTGACAAAGGGTTAATCTCCATACTCTATAAAGAACTCACACAACTCAACAACAAAAAATGAAACAACCCGATCAAAAAATGGGCAGGAGATGTGAACAGACATTTCTCCAAAGAAGATATATGGATGGCCAATAGGCACATTAAAAGATGCTCATCGTCGCTGATCATCAGGGAAATGCAAATCAAAACTATACTAAGATATCACCTTACACCTGTTAGAATGGCAAAAATAACCAAAACAAAAAGTAGCAAATGTTGGAGAGGTTGTGGAGAAAAAGGAACCCTCATACACTGCTGGTGGGAATGCAAACTGGTGCAGTCACTATGGAAAACAGTATGGAGATTTCTCAAAAAGTTAAAAATAGAAATACCATGTGACCCAGCCATCCCACTACTGGGTATCTATCCAGAGAACTTGAAATCAGCAATTCAAAAAGACACATGCACCCCTATGTTCATTGCAACATTATTCACAATAGCCAAGACGTGTAAGCAACCTAAGTGCCCATCAACTGATGATTGGATAAAGAAGATATAGTATATATATACAATGGAATACTACTCAGCCATAAAAAAGGATAAAATCGTCCCATTCACAACAACATGGATGGACCTTGAGGGTATTATGTTAAGTGAAATAAGCCAGATAGAGAAAGACAATCTCTGTATGACTCCACTCATATGTGAAAGTTAAACACATGGACAAAGAGAACAGATTAGTGGTTACCAGGAGGGTGGAGGGTGGGCACAAAGCTTAAAGGGGTGCACCTACAATATGACTGACAAATAATAATGCACAACTGAAATTTAACAGGGTTGTAAACTATCATAATCTCAATAAAAAGGAAAAATATATATTTTAAATCAATTTGACAGGCCTCTCACATGTCTAGACTCCTGGAGACTTAATCTTCTCTCCTACATAGTTGCAAATTGATTAATGATTTGGCTCCAAGAGGTTTCCATCATTTTTACTGTGATTGCCTTTCACTTTGGCTACACACGGAAGTATATTAAACATGTGCACTGCAGCAGTATAAAAGACTCAGTCTTGGTTTCCAAAATTTAGACTCTTAAGAATTAAATTTATCTGCTTAACTCCCTATCCTTCCAGATCTCTATACTGGGGGACTTTTTGCCACATTGTTTTTAATTTTTAGTGAACCTTTTTTGGCAACAGTTTTGAGATACAATTCACATACCATACAATTCACCTATTCACAGTGTACAAATTAAATGTTTTTAAGTTTATTCACAGAGTTGTACAAACATTGGCGCAATTTTAGAACACTTTCATTACCCCATAAAAAAAATCCTGTGCCTATTATCAGTCACTCCTCCTTTCCACTGCCCTCCAGTCTCCAGCAGTGACTACTAATCTATTTTCTCTCTATATAGATTGGCCTATTCTGGATATTTCATATTAATAGAATCATACATGTGGTCTTTTGTGGCTGGTTTCTTTCACTTAGCATGTTTTCAAGGTTCATCCATGTTGTAGCATGCATTAGTACATAATTCCTTTTTATGGCCAAATACATTTGATTGTATGGACATATCACATTTTATTTATTCATCCATCATTGAGGAACGTTTGGGTTTTTTCTATCTTTAGGATACTATTAATAATGCTGCTATAAACATTTGAGTACAAGTTTTTGTGTGGACATACACTTTCATGTCTCTTGAGTATATAGCTACGACTAGAATTGCTGGGTTATATGATAATTCTAGGTTTAGCTTTTTGAGGAATTACCAGACTGTTTTCCAAAGTGGCTTAACCATTTTATATTCCTACCAGAAGTGTATTAGAATTCAAATTTCTCTACATCCTCACCAATGATTTTTACTATCTGTCTTTTTGATTATAGCTGTCCTAGTGGGTGTAAAGTCATATCTCATTGTAGTTGTGATTTGCAAAATCCTAATGACTACTGAGGTTGAGTACCTTTTCTTCTGCCTATTGGCCATTTGTATATCTTCTTTGGAGACCTGTCTATTCAGACCCTTTGCCTATTTTCAATTGGGTTATATATCTTTTTGTTAATGAGTTGTATTTTATATGTTTTGGATGCTAGACCATTACCAG
This sequence comes from Equus asinus, assembly GCF_041296235.1. Taxonomy (NCBI): domain Eukaryota; kingdom Metazoa; phylum Chordata; class Mammalia; order Perissodactyla; family Equidae; genus Equus; species Equus asinus. Next base: position 37,615,585 of record NC_091820.1, read on the forward strand.
ACATATGATTTGTAAATATCTTCTCCCATTGTGTGGGTTGTATTTCTCACTTTCTTGATAGTAGCCTTTAAAGAACAAACGTTCATAATTTTGATCAAGTCAAACTTATCTATTTTTTTCTTTTGTTGCTGGTGCTTTTGGTGTCATATCTAAGAAACCATTGACAAATCTAAGGTCATGAAGATTTACCTTTATGTTTTCTTCTAAGAGTTTTATAGTTTTAGTTCTTACATTTAGGTCTTTGATCCATTTTACATTAATCATTGTATATGGTATAATGTATTGTATATTAAATATTGTAAATGGTGAGGTACAAGTTCACCTTCATTCTTTCACATGTAGATATCCAGTTATCCAAGCACCATTTGTTGAGAAGATCTCTTTTTCTCATTGAAATTCTTTGGTGGCATCCTTGTAAAAAATCAGTTGATTGTAAGTGAGAGAGTTTATTTCTGGACTGTCAATTTAAGTCCATTTATCTTAAGGTTTATCCTTATGCTAGCACCACAGTGACCTGACTATTCTTACTTTGTAGTAAGTTTTGAAATCAATATGTGTGAGTCCTCCAACTTTATTCTTCGATTTCAGGATTATTATCTGGGTCCACTGAGTTTCCACATGACCTTTAAGACCACTTTCCCAATTTATATGAAGAAGCAAACTGGTGTTCTGATAGGGATTGCATTGAATCCGTAGATCACTTTGGAGAGTATTGCCATCTTAACAATATTAAATCTTCTGATCCACAAGCATGGTACGTATTCTTATTTACTTAAATATTTAATGTTTTTCAACAATATGTTGTAGCTTTCAGTGTACAAATCTTGCACTTCCTTTGTCATATGTAGTCCTAAATAGTTTATTCTTTTTGATGCTATTGTAAATAGATCTGTTTTCTTACTTTCATTTTAAGGTTGTTAAGTGCAAACGTATAGAAATTCAAATTATTTTTGTATATTGATCTTGTATCCAAGGGAATTTAAGGGGCCAGGTTTGCAAAACTGAAATTATATATACCATGTAAGACAAACTGCATTGGTTGCTCAGAAAATTTAAGAGAGAAATGAATGTTTTTGATCTTGACTTGTCAAGAATAATTATTACACAATAATGACTTTTAGGGTAATGAACAGGGATGGAAAGGAAAAAGAAAAATTTACATTTTGTTGCTGTACTATGGGCCAGCACTCTCCTAAGCATTTTAGATGCATTTTCATAACTAAATTTCTTAACAACCCTATGCGGTAATATTATCTTCAGTTTGAAAATGAGGAGACTGGGGCTCAAAGGGAATGAGTCATCTTCCCAAGGTCACACAGCCAAGATGTTGCTGAAAAAGGTCATGATTTATCCAGTAGACCAGTTATGTCTTCACAGAACAACTAACTCATCTCATCCTGTATTCTGTTAGCCTGATAAAATTCTAAATTTCCCGCATCTCTGTTTTCTGAAACTTCAAAAATCCAGTCAAAAGAAGTGCAGGACTTGTACACTGAAAACTACAAAACATTGTTGAAAGAAATTAAAGAACACTTAAATGAATGGGAAGATATTTGATGTTCATGGATCAGAAATCTTAATAATGTTAAGATGACAATACTCCTGAAAGTTATCTACAAATTCAACACAAATCCTATCAAAATGCCAGTTGATTTATTTGCAGAAAATGACAATGTACTCCCTAAATTCAAGTGGCAACTCAAGGGACCCAGAATAGCCAAAATAATCTTGATAAAGAAGAACAAAGTTGGAGGACTTATACTTCCCAATTTCAAAGTTACAGTAATCAAGACAGTGTGTGGCATGATGATAAACATATAAATCGACGGAAGGGAATTGAGAGTCCAGAAATAAATGCTTATATTTACTATCAATTGATTTTTGACATGGGTACTAAAACAATTCCATAGGGAAAGAATACCACAAACCAAGAGCACAAGCAACAAAAGAAAAAATAGATAAATTAGACTTCATCAAAATTAATATTTTTATGCTTCAAACGACTCTATAAACAAAGTGAGAAGAAAATCCAAATAATTGGAGAAGATATTTGCAAATCATCATATATCTGATGAGGGACTTGTATCTAGAATACATAAAGAACTCTTAAGAACACAATGATAAAAGACACATCACCCAAATGAAAAATGGGGAAAGGATTTGAATAGATATTTCTCCAAAAAAGATATATAAATGGCCTACAGGCACGGGAAAAGATGTTCAACATTAGTCACTAGGGAAATACAAATCCAAACCATAATGAGATACTACAAGTGTTAGTAAAGATGTGGAGAAATTTGAACCCTTATAAATTGCTGATGGGAATGTAAATAGGTATAGCCACTTTGGAAAACAATCTAGTGGTTCCTCAGAAAGTTAAACCTAGAGTTACCATTTGACTCTGTAATTCCAGTACTAGGTATATACCCAAGAGAAGTGAAAGCATATGTCCACAAAAAACGTATTCTCAAAGGTTTATAGCAGCATTATTCATAAAAGCCAAAAGGTAGAATTAACCCGAATATTCAATTGATGAATGAACAAACAGAATACAGTATATGTGTACAATCAAATATTATCCAGCTATAAAAGTGATATACTGATATATGCCATACTATAGATGAACCCTGAAAACGTCATGCTAAGTGAAAGAATCCAGTCACAAAAGACCACATATTGTATGATTCCATTTACATGAAATGTCAGTAATGGGCAAATCTCCAGAGACATAAAGTAGATTAGTGATGGCCTAGGGCTGGTGAGGATGTGGGTTTTTGAGGTGGGGAGGGAGGTGATAGCTAAAGGATACAGTGTCTTTTTATAGGATTATGAACATGGTCTGAAATTGATTGTCTTAATGATTTTACGCTCTGTATTTTTTTAGGGCAGTTTTAGGTTCATAGCAAAATTAATGAGAAAGTACAGAGATTTCCCATATACCCCATGGCCTCACACATGCATGGCCTCCCCCCCATTATCATCAACATCTCCCACCAGAGTGGTACATTTGTTACAATTGACACATCACAATCACCCAAAGCCCATAGTCGACATTATGGCTTACTCTTGGTATCATACGTTCTGTGGGTTTGGACAATTGTACAATGACATGTATCCATCATTGTAATATTACACTGCATATTTTCACTGGCCTAAAAGTCCTTTGCACTCTGCCTATTCATCTCCCTCTCCCAAACCTTGGAAACCACTGATGTTTTTGCTTTTCCCATAGTTCTGCCTTTTCCTGAACGTCATATACCTGGAATCATACAATATGTAGCCTTTTCAGATTGTCTTCTTTTACTTAGGACAGTAGTCCCCTTGTTATTCACAGTTTTGCTCTCATGGTTTCAGTTATCCCGTGGTCAACTGTGGTCCAAAAATATTAGATGAAAATTACAGAAATAAACAATTCATAAGTTTTAAATTGCACGCTATTCTGAGTAGCATGATGAAATCTTGCACCACCCTGCTCCATCCCACCTGGCTGTGAATCATCCCTTGGTCCACATATCCATGCTGCGTACACTACCTACACATTAGTTACTTAGTATCCCTCTTGGTTATCAGATCGACTGTTGCAGTGTCACAGTGCTTATGTTCAAGTAACCCTTATTTTACTTAATGGCCCCAAAGCACAAGAGTAGTGATGCTGGCAATTCAGATATGCCAAAGGAAAGCCTAGAGTGCTTCCTTCAGGTGAAGGGTGAAAGTTCTCAAATCAATAATGAAAGAAAAAATTGTATGCTGAGGTTGCTAAGATCTATGGTAACTTTTATTAGAGTATATTGTTATAATTGTTCTATTTTATTAGTTATTGTTAATCTCTGTGCCTAATTCATAAATTAGACTTTGTCATACGTATGCAGGTATAGAAAAAAATATAGTATATATAGGGTTCGGTACTATTCGTGGGTTCAGGCATCCACTAGGGGTCTTGGAATATATGCCCTGCAGAAAAGAGGGGACTACTGTAATATGCATTTAATGTTCCTCCCTGTCTTTTCATGATTTAATAGCTCATTTCTTTTTGGTGCTGAATGCTATTTCATTGTCTGATGTGCCACAGTTTATTTACCCATTCACCTACTGAAGGATACCTTGGTTGCTTCCAAGTTTCTGCAATTATGAATAAAGCTGCTGTAAACATCTGTGTACAGGTTTTTGTGTGGACATAAGTTTTCAATTTCCTTGGGTAAATACCCAAGAGCATGATTTCTGGATTGTATGGTAAGAGTATGTTTAGTTTTTTAAGACACAGTCAGCCTGTCTTCCAAAGTGTCTGTACCATTTTGCATTTCCACCAGCAATGAATGAGAGTTTCTGTTGCTCCACATCCTCTCCAGCATTTGATGTTGTCAGTGTTCTGGATTTTGGCCATTCTAATAGGTATGCAGTGGAACCTCATTGTTGTTTTTACTTGCATTTCTCTGATGACGTATCATGAGGAGCCTCTTCTCGTGATTTTTTGCCATCTGTATATCTTCTTTGGTGAGGTATCCCTTAAGGTCTTTGGCCCATTTTTTAATCGGGTTTTTTTTTCTTACCATTGAGTTTGAAGAGTTCTTTGTATATTTTGAATAACATTCCTTTATCAGATGTGTCTTTTACAAATATTTTCTCCCAGTCCGTGGCTTGTTTTCTCATTCTCTTGACATTGTCTTTCACAGAGCAGAAGTTTTTAACTTTAATGAAATCCATCTTATCAATTATTTCTTTCATGGATCATGCCTTCATCATTGTCATACTTTTTTACATAGTTATAGTGTATATGCAATTTGGTTCTACTTTTTCTATTTAACATGATTTAAATGACCTATGTTGCTCCATAGTTTTTGCATTTCTTGTTTTACTGAATATATAACATTCCTTCCAGTTGATGTACTATAATACACTTGAACTTTTCATTCTCTGAGTGTAAGACAATTGGTGCAACTACACAATAAACACCACAACATGGAAATGCCAACATGCAAGGACTCTGCTCTACTTTTTTCCCCCAAAGTTCTTATCACTATCTATCCATACTATTTAATTTACTCAGTTGTATTCATTGTTTACTATTGGTTCCTCCCACTTTGAAGTTAATCTACAAGGGCAAGGTCCTTTGTCTCATTTGTTCACTGATGTATCCCAGATCCTAGAATAGTGACTAGATACTAAATAAATATATGTCAGATAAATAAATTTTAAATAATTCTCTTATGCTCAATTCCTGGCAGTGAGTTAGTCAAGGGAATCTTTAAAAAGCCAATCATAGGAGCTGGCCCCATGACCAAGTGTTTAAAGCTCCATTGCCTCTGTTTTGGTGGCCCAGGGTTCACGGGTTCAGATATCAGGTGTGGACCTACTCCACTAATCAGCCATGCTGTGGAGGCACCCCACATACAAAGTAGAGGAGGATTGGCACAGATGTTAGCTCAGGGCTAATCTTCCTCAAGCAAAAAAGAAAAAAGAGGAGGATTGGCAACTGATGTTAGCTCAGGGCAAATCTTCCTCACACGCACACAAATAAAAGCCGATCATAGAAACAGAGTAGAATGGTGGTTACCAGGGGCTGGGGTGTGGAGGAAGTGGGAAGATGATGGGTCAAGAGTACAAACTTCCAGTTATAAAATATATAGGTTCTGGGGATCTAATATATACACCATGGTGACATGATATGACATACAGTTAATACTATATTATGTACTTCAAAGTTGCTAAGAGAGTTTATTTTAAATGTTCTCACCACAAACAAAAAAAGTTGTACTAAAGTGAGGTGATGGATGTGCTAACTAGCCTTATTGTGGTCATTACTTCACAATATAGATGTGTAGCAAATCATCACGTTGTACACCTTAAATTTACACAGTTATATGTCAATTATATCTCAATAAAGCTGGAATAAAAAGTGCATGAATATTCATTTTTGCGCAAGAAATTATAACAGGATTTTCTTCCAACTCTGAAACGGCCAAATGGACCTTCAACTAGAGTCAGTAACACGTGACTCTTGAGGTAGTACTTAGGTCTTTCACCTGCTATTCTGTGGCTTATATTCAGCACCTTTGTTTGTACATAATGGCCATACCTTGAAAAGATAAAATTAGTTATAGGAGGGAGCAACTGTTTCTCTATTCAACATGAGAGTTTGAACTTAAGACCAAGCTGAGAGCAGATGTATCATGTGTGCTTTGAAAGCCATCTATGGAAAACAGATCATCTTTTTCATAGGAATCGATCCAGTACAAATTACAGGAACTATAAATCCAACATTTTTTACGCCGACAACTCATCTAGACTCCAGAAGATTTTTCGTGGAGAAGTAGACCTTAACGCGTACTTGGAAACCTGAGCACAGGTCCATTCTTTGTAGGAAAATAGTGATTAGTCTACAGAAAAAGGGTATTGTACCACCCACATGATGTCATCCCACTTTAACACTTGCCATGTTGTCTATCATAAGCAACACAGGGACTCCATGAGATCTGGAAACTGTCATGATGTGACATTAAGATTAGAGAAAGAGCACAGGATGAGCAAAAGAAAAGCACAGACATTACTGAGCCATTACTGTCTGCCACACGCTTCACATCCATTATTGCTGAACACAACCCTATGATGTGGGCACTACTTTTTCACCCACTTTTCAAATGAAGAAATTGAGACAAATAGAGGTGAAGTAACTTGTCCAAGGTCAAAGTGTAAGTGCAAGAACAGAGATCCAAACCCAAATTTGACTGACTTCAAAGTTATAATTTTTCTGTTTTCTGTTTTGTTTCTGCGTGATGACATCATTCCACTCATAGGTGTGGCATCCTAGTTCTGACTCTGGGTGGCTTAGACACCATGAGCAATATCCTTCTTCTCTTAGTACCCCAGTTCCCCCATCTATGCAATGAAGGAGTTGAATTTAGAGTTGGATCTCTAAGTGCCCTTTTTTCTGATCCCATTTGATTATCACAACATCCTATGAGAGAAATTGGGCAAATATTATCTCCATTTTATAAATGAACAAAAAGGAGTTCAGAGAAGTTTTGGGTCTTGTGTATAGTTCCATAGCTAGTTTCTGGGAGAGTCAGACTGAACCAATGTTTCTGAACTTCTAGACTGAAGTATCAGAGGGCACTGGCCAAGGTTATGTCACCCTCTGTCTCTTCTCCTCATTATGGGAAAATTCCCATTTCAACAAACTAGGGTTCACATTAATAAAATGTTTACACATTATAGTATGATTTGAAATCCTCACATATTTTCTCTGAATCTAAATATATCATCAGTTAGAAGTTTGTTTTTGTTGTTCCAAGGATGGAATAACACAGTAAATCACACCTTTTTTCCAAGGGGTCTTGATAGAAAGAAGTGATGTTTAAAATGCATTAAGAGCCTACCATGTAAAGGAGATCCTGGACATTATTTCTGTACTTCCCAAGCTTGCCTGATAATCATAATCCCTAGAAAGCTTGTTAAAAACATGGATTCCTACAATCCACTGAGAACTGCTGATTTGGAATAAGAATATGAATTTTTAATAAGTGTTCACACACAGCGGATAATCACCATAAGTTAGGACTGATTTTTAATCAATATAGCTGACTAGTTGGTTTTTGACCAGTGTACATTCTGATTGGTCAAAGCCCATGCCATACCAGTTGTTAAATATTCTGAAGATCAGTTGGCAAGGTAGGGATCAATAAGTCTATTTGACAGAACAGGAAATAAGGTCCCAGGAGGCTTGAGAGCTTGCAGAAATATAAAGCAGGTAGCATGGGCGGTGGCATGCTCATTTTCCTACAATTGCAATCAATGGTCACTATCAAAGACAGCACACTATGGAGTGTCTATCAGAGTTCCCCAAAGAAACAGGACCAACAGGAAATATATAAGTAAAGAGATTTATTTTAAGGAATTGGCTTGTGTCATTTTGGGCGCTGGCAAATTCAAAATCTATAGGCTGGAAACTCAGGTAGGATTTCCATGTTACAGTTTTGAGGCAGAATTCCTTCTTTCTCAGGAAACTTCAGTTTTTGCTCTTAAAGCTTGGATCAGATCTATGTACATTATCGAGGGTAATTTCTTTTACTTAAAGTCAACTGATTGCACTTGAGAAAGAAGAACAAAGCTGGAGGCATCATGCTCCCTAATTTCAAAGAATATTACAAAGCTAGAGTAATCAAAACAGTATGGCATTGGCATAAAAACAGGCACATAGATCATTGGAAGAGAATAGAGAGCCCAGAGATAAACCCATACATATATGATCAATTAATTTATGACAAAGGAGGAAAAAATGTACCATGGAGGAAGGACAGTCTCTTCAATAAATGGTGCTGGAAATGCTGGACAGTTACATGCAAAAGAATCAAACTAGACTACTATCTTACACCATGCATAAAAATTAACCCCAAAAAGTCTTTAGACTCTAATGTAAGACCTAAAACCATAAAACTCCTAGAAGAAAACAAAAGCAGTAAGCTCTTTGACATTGGTCTTGGTGATGATTTTTCAGATCTGACTCCAAAAGTAAAGGCAACAAAAGCAAAAATAAACAAGTGTGACTTCATCAAGCTAAAAATCTTCTGCACAGCAGAGGAAACCATCAACAAAATGAAAAAGTAACCTACTGAATGTGAGAAAATATTCACATTTCATATATCTGATAAGGGGTTAATATCCAAAATATATAAAGAAGTCATACAACTCAACATAAAAAAAAACCAAACAATCTGATTAAGAAGTAGGCAGAGGATCTGAAAAGACAGTTTTACAAAAAAGACACACAGATGGCCAACAGGTACATGAAAAGATGCTCAACATCACTAATCATCAGGGAAATGCAAATCAAAACCACAATGAGATATCACCCCACACCTGTTAGGATGGCTATTATGAAAAAAAAACAAGAAAGAGCAGGTGTTGGTGAGGATGTGGACAAAAGAGAATCCTCGTGCACTGTTGGTAGGAATGTAAATGGTACAGTCACTAGGAAAAATAGTATGGAGGTTCCTCACAAAATCAAAAACAGAACTACAATATGATCCAGCAATTCCATTTCTGGGTATTTATTCAAAGAAAAGGAAAACACTAATTTGAAAAGATGTATGCCATGTTCATTGCAGCATTATTTACAATAGTCAAGATACAGAAACAACCTAAGCGTTCATCAAAGGATGAATGGATTCAAGAAACTGTGGTATGTATATACAATGGAATAGTATTCAGCCATAAAAAAGAATGAAATCTTGCCATTTGCAACAACACTTAGCATTATGCTAAGTGAAATAAGTCAGACAGAGAAAGACAAATACTATATGATCCCACTTACATGTGAAATCTAAAAAACAAAACAAACAACAAAAATAAGCCCATGCTCATAGATACAGAGAGCAGACTGGTGGTTGCTGGTGTGGGGAGCGGGTTAGGGAGTGGATGAAGTGGGTTAACAGATACAAACTTCCTGCTATAAAACAAATAAGTTATGGGGATATAAAATACAGCATGGTGAGTGTAGTCAATAATACTGTATTGCACATTTGAAAGTTACTAAGAAAGTGGATCTTAAAAGTCCTCAACACAAGAAAAAAATGAAAAAAATTTGTAACTATGTATAGTGACTGAGTGTTAACTAGACTTATTGTGGTGATCATTTCACAGTGTATACAAATACCAAATTATTATGTTGTACACCTAAAATTAATATAATGTTATATTTCAATTATACCTCAATAAAATATATATATAAATAAATTTTAAAAACTGCAAAAATGTCAACTGATTGTAAATATTAATCACATCTACAAAATACCTTCACAACAATCTTTAGACTAGTGTTTGACAAACAATTGGGCACCATAGGATAGCCAAGTTTACACATAACGTTAAGCATCATGGGGTGTTTGAGGGAGTGAACAGCTTTAGGACAGCATGGATTTGATCCCCCAAGACAAAGTTTGCTAGCCCCTCACAAAGCTGTTTATCAGGGCTGGAACCTCCAGACTCAGTGACTCAGCCAGATTTAAAATACAGTGGCTATTATATTGGACCATACTCTCTCTGTACCTGGAAGGGCAACTACTGAGGTTAGAAGCAAAGAGAAAGATCAGAGTCCTGCCTCCAATGACCTAAAAAATAAGAGACTTCCTACCTTTATCATATCTCTGTCGTTGAACAGTTTCCTCATCTGTAAAATGTAGATAATTGTGTCTACATCTTTGGGGTCTTGTGAGCATGAAATTGATTTAATGTATGTAAAGTGCTTAGAACAGTACCTTGCACATAATAAGGACTATATAAACGTTAGCTGTTTTTGTTATTGTTGTGTTAAGTCAGCAAGTTTGTATTCAAGGACCTCTTTAGACACTGGCCTGTTCTTGAGCCCCAGTGGCAGCACCTAAAGGAAGCTTGGAGGGCTTTAGGCCCTTCCACATCAGTATCAGCTACTCCCAATAAATATAGCACGTGAGTAAGAAGAGTATGATGACCACGTTAAAATGGGACAAGCAAACCCCCTAGCCTTTGCCCACTCACTTCTGCTCCTTTCACCCCATTACCGACCTATTATAGAGAAATTCTAAAATCTCCAAAGCTAGCCACACAATAGTTCTTCATTACCCACATAAACTGGACCTCGCCTCTCTTCTCCTTCCCTCTCCTCACCAAAATCCTATGAATTAAGTAACACTATTCTCAGGAAACTGAAGCCCAAAGAGTTAAAGGGACTTGCCCAAAGCCACACAGTTAATAAATGGTAGAGCAGGGATTTGAACCCAGATATAACTTCAAGTCCATGTTCTGTCCTCTCTACCACATGAATACATCCCAAGATGCCCATGGCTTCAAATGGTTTGACTCCTCACTTACACAGAATTTGGATTTCAAAAGAACAGTTAGGTAGATGCAAAAGGCATGACTCTAAAGGAAGGAATTTCTTTCAATTAAATTGTAATTTCTTTAGGATATGGAAAGAATTATCAAGATGGATTTAAAAAAAGGACAAAAAAGGATGCTTTCCAGAATTAAAGTTATCTTTATTCTTATTATAAGTAATTTTAGCATATGTTTTGGTAATATAATACAGGAATTAATTTATAAAATTGGAGTGTGTAGGCAGTGTGGCAAGACATTGAGGGAGAAATTTGGAGGCAGATCTTTTAGGGATGCTCCCAAAGCATACCATCGTATAAAGTCTAGACATTAGACCTAAGGCAGTCATCTTACTGACAAGGCAATTCAGGTGGAGGCAGAAGATAATGGAAGTCTTATATCCCTTAGCTTGGGAGAGGAACGACGGTAGAGACTGCTGGAGAGTTAAGGTCAGGTCCCTGTAATGTTCTCTCTTTCCAGGCACGCACTCTGCCAGACTGCAGAGAACTTGAAAGTACTTTGAATTACTTTGGGACTTGCCATATCTTAGCTAAACTGTCAATATGGAAAATCACAAGGTAATTACGAGTGCTTTCACTGTCCTTTTAAATTAGGCAATAAATAGGATGAATCATTGAATGAGACATCAGTACTTTCCAAGCTCTCTGCAGCATACCAAAAAAGGTAATTATTGAGTGAAAAGCAAAGAGCTACTTAAGCAGAGGTAGCCTCCAGGAATATGTGTGAAAGAAAGAGGACTTAGAACACATACTACTTTTAAATTGTTAGTATTTTACAGATCAAGAAACATAGCAAAATCGGGGGCCAGCCCAGTGACGTAGTGGTTGGGTTGGCACGCTCCACTCCAGCAGCTCGAGGTTCACGGGTTCCATCCCAGGAACTGACCTACACACCACTTGTTAGGCTGTGCTGTGGCGGCGTCCCACATATAAAGTAGAGGAAGATTGGCACGGATGTTAGCTCAGGGCCAAGCTTCCTCACACACAAAGAGAAACATAGCAAAATATTCTAAATTTGCAAGCAAACAGCTACAAAAATTCCCTCATAGCTACTCTCTTCTGCCCCCCTCAAACACTGCTGCTGGAAAGCTTTTGCTACTACTGAGGCCCTACAAAGAACCCACCCACTCTTCCCACTTACCAGTCCAAAAGCATCACCAAAAACAACAGCATGGAACACTTGGAGTCTTCTTTTGCAGTGAAAATACATTCACATGCAAACATCATCTTTATAACACTGCTCCCCTGCTCAGAAATTTAAAGTTGTTCCCTTTGTCCACTACACCAAGTCTAAGTTCTGCAATTCCTTGACTTTAAAAATGAGATGTTTCATAATCTATTTCACTTCTATTTCCCATCAAATAAAATTCCTTTGGGGATTCATTGTCTTCCTATGAAGTTGAAACTTGACACTTTTGGATTTAAAATTTGTGGTTTTAAATATGTAAGTGCAAAGCCAATGTTCAACTTCAGGTTAGAGTTTGAAATTTTGCTGAAACACAGATTTGCATTAGCATTGCTGTGGAAGTTGGTGTGCAGCACCCAGACTCTCAGCTAGTCATGGCATCTCACATGTCCTCTAGTATTCACATCATAATACAGCTCTACTGTTCTCCCCAAGATTCAGTGACATAGGTATTACCATCCCTGTTTTACAAATGAGGCAATTGAAGAAAGTAAATATGATGTATTCATTCAACAATCATTTATGGAGTGCGTGTTCTAAAAATTAGTGATACAGCAATGAACAAAATAGCAATTCTGAAGCTTATATTGTTGAGGGATAGGGATGAAATCAAGTAATATTAATAAACAAGATGGTTGCAGTAAAGAAATGCTTTATGAAAAGACGTCTAAAATCTTGAAAGAAAAGGATGAGAAAATGACAAGATGAACAAAGACAAAATTATAATTTCAGCACAAAGCAAATCAGATACCAGAGGAATGGCTAAATGCAAACGTTACACTACTGCACACAAAAGCACCTATTGCAATGAAGCACCTCTTGAGGTGATGTTGTTGAAATATATTTAATGAAACAGAATATTAAGTCCTACTAAACATAGCTTTTATAAAAAATGTTTGATGTTTTTAAAATGTGTGCATAGAAATAAGATTGGAAATATATTCATTCACTGAAAAAGTATGTTTTTAGAATCCATCTTGTGTAAAGTTCTATTCTAAGCAGACTGAGGATACAGCAGTGAAGAAGAAAGACTCACAGAACTTTCTGCCCTCCAAAACTGAAATTTTAGTGGGAAAAAGAAAATAAGTAAGTGAGCAAATACATGCATTAGACACTTTTAAGAAGCTGTGTTTCTCTGAAGGTAATAGAAGTGATGCAAAGCATTAGGCTACTTTAGACTAAGTGGTCTAAAAGGACTATCTGAGGGGATGGCATTTGAGCTGAGATCTAAATAAGATGAAAGTGGTCAGCCATGCTAATATCTTGAAGAAGAGAATCCCAGAATGACAGAACAACAAATGCAAATCTCTAAAGAGGAATTGAGTTTGCCATGTACTAAAAACTGAAAGAAAATGCATGGGGCTAGGGTGGTGTGAGTGAGGGATATGATATTAGTTTGGAGAGAGAGGCAGGGGTCAGATCATGTAGGGTTTTGTAGGCTATCATAAGGAGTTTGTTTTATTATAAGTAAAATGGGAAGCCCACTCAGGGGTTTTGATCAATAGAGTGGTATAATCTTATGAATAGTTTTGAGGACCACTCCAGTTGATGTGTAGAGGATTGTTTGTAAGAAGGGCTAGAGTAGAAGAGAGAGAACAGTAAAGAATCTATTGCAGGAGTTCTGGTCCTGGGTGAGATGTAGAAAGCATGCTTCACCCTGTCTCTCCCACTGAGCACAACTATAAAACTATGACAGAATACAAGGGCAGCTATTTGAGGTCTCTGAAAAGTAAAAAGCAGTAAGACAGAAAAGGAAATAAGACCAGAAATAGAATCACCACCTTATAAGCAATTAGTTTACTTTTTTAACCTTTCTTTTTCCTTTGGTATGCCCTAGTCTGAACTTAACATCGCCTGAAACACAGAAGTGGGAATGGTGGCAGAGAGAAAGAGCTCCAGGAGAAGTCTTCTACTACTGTCTCAAGGATCAGGAAAGGTAACTCCTAGTGCTCAGAGGGATTACAGAACTCCCTCCCCATTTTTATCTGCAATTTTTTTGTTCTCTCATGCCCCAGATCCCAGGAAATCCTGTGGTAGAAATGGAAAAATCTCAAGAGCCAAAACTCTGAGGGAAGGGAACTCATCTTGTGCATTTGATGGAACTGTAGTTCCAAGAGGGTGGGGTGAACCTGAGTTACCCTTTTTCTCTCTCTGTTCTCCATTTCTTGGGCTAGGAGATGGCCCAATCACAAAAGTGTATATCAGAGAATGACAAACCAAGGTAACTACCAAGTTTCTGGCTGGAGGACCAAAAGGAGGAGACCCAGGGAAATAGAAAGTACTGGGAAAGTTGCAGAGAAGGAGGATCTTGGGAAAGTACCCTTAAAGTTGTTTATGAACTTCAGGGCTCACGCTTGAGCTGTGCATTGTGGATCTGACCCTAATTAGCCTACCAAAATTTTGGGAACTGAAGTAACTGATAGACCACTTCCTATGACCCAGAATGGCCACTGAGTGGTGCATTTACAAGACAGATGCAAATAGCACTACAGTCTGAAAGCTTAACTGGCACTAGAAACAGAACCAACAGGAGGAGAGTTGGAACTTGGGGCCAGATGTTAATCAAAGTCAATTGCCTGCTAAAACAAATTTCAACATTCTCCATAGAGTTTAAAAGACACCCAGGGTCTTGTAACATAATGTTTAAAATGACAAGATGCGATTCAAAATTATTAGGCATATAAAAAAATAAATTCCAAGTTGCATGGGAAATAGACATAAACAGAGATGACACAAATGTTGTAATTATCTGACAAATGTAGCTATTATAAAAATGCTTAAATAAGCAATCTTGAACATTCTTGCAACAAATGTTAAAATACAAATTCTCAGTGTGGCAGACAGACTTTAAGGTCTTTAATCACTTTAAGACTTTAATCACTTCTGTGTTTACGCTATACTATACAAAACTCCATCTTGTTAGCCAACTTTCTGTCTTTCTCCCTTGCTGGATTTGAAAAAGCAAGCTTCCATATTGTAAGAGAACCATGTTATAAAGGAACTTCAAGTAGCCTCCAGGGGCTAAGCATGTCCTCCAACTGACAACCAATAAAAATCAGGGGCCCTTAATCTTACAGACAGAAAGAAGCAAATTCTCACAACCTGAGTGAACCTAGAAGCAAACACGTCACCAGTCAAGCTCCAAATGAGAATAGAGCCCTGGCCAATACCTCAACTGAAGCCAAATTGAGGACATAGATAAGCTGTGCCAACTTCTGATTGACAGAATATGTAAGATAGCAAATTTGTGTTCTTAAAAGAACTAAATTTGTGGTAATTTCTTCCACAGCAATAACTAATACACTCAGCAAAGATATAGAAGCTGCAAAAATAAAACCAGCCAAATGAAACTTTTAGAAGTGAAAGCTACAATAACAGAAATTTTGAGAAAACATCACTGGATGGATGCAATAGCAGAATAGAGATGACAGAGGAGTTGGCAGACTTTAAGATCAATCAACAGAAATTATGCATTCTAAAAAACAAAGAGAAAAAAATTTAAAAATAACTAACATACCCTTAGGGACGTGTGGGTCAATAACAAATAGTCAAATATTTGCATCATCAGAGTCCAAGAAAGAGAGAAAAAGGAATGTGCTGGCGAAAAAAAAAAATGTTTGAAGAAACAGTGGCAGAAAATCTTCCAAGTTTGGCAAAGATATAAACTTACCAATTCAAGAAGCTGAATGAACCCCAAATAATATAAACCAAAAGAAATTCATGCACAGAAACATCCTAATCAAGTTGCCAAAAATGAAAGACAAAGAAAAACATCTTGAAAATAGCCCGAAAAAATGGGAAAAATGATTCAAACGCCTTTAGATTTCTCATCAGAAACCATGAGGCCAGAAAGAAGTGGCACAACATTTTTCAAGTGCAGAAAGAAAAGATCTGTCTGTTCCAAATTCTATTTCCAGTGAAAATGTATAGAGGAAAAGGGTGAAATAAAGACATCCCCAGATAAAGTAAATCTAAGAGTAATTATAGCCAGCAGATATGCTGTAAAAGAACAGTAAAAAGAGGCTTTTCAGACAGGAAGAAAATATTACCAGAAGGAAATCTGAAACAGCAGAAATGAAGGAAGAGAAGAAGAAACCAGTAAATGTCTGACTAAATATGATAGACTACTTTCATCCTTTTGAGTTTTTTAAAATTATATTTGACAGCAAAAATCATGAAAATGTTTAATGGGTTTTCAATAGATGTAGTAACACATAAGACAATTATAGCATAAAGCTGGCAAAGTAAAGATACCTATAAAGTAACAGTTTCAACATTCCAAATAGAGTGGTAAAATATTGCTTCTAGGTAGACTGAAAATTAAGTAAAAGTTTTTAAATCCCTAGAACAAGGGTCATCAAGCTTGGGACTGCAGGCCAAAACAATCCATTGGGTTTTTTTCTTGTTGTGGTAAAATACACATAACATAAAATTTACCATTCTAAAGTGTACAATTCAGTAGCATTTAGCATATTCACAACGTTGTACAGCCATCACCTCTTATCTTATTCCAGAACATTTTCATCACCCGAAAAGGAAACCACATATCCATTTAAATAGTCATTCTTCATCCTCCTTTTCCTCAGTCCAGTCCCTGGCAACCACTAATATGCTTTCTGTCTCTATGGATATGCCTGCTCTGGATATTTCATACAAATGGAATCATACACTATGGGACCTTTCACGTCTGGCTTCTTTCAATTAACATAACGTTTTCAAGGTTCATTCATGTTGTAGAATGTATCAGTACTTCATTTTCATGGTTGAATAATATCCCATTGTATGGCTATCACATTTCGTTTATCTATTCATCAGTTGATTGCCTATTGTGTAGATGACTGGTATAAACATTTGTGTACAGATTTTCCCTTGAACACCTATTTTAAATTATTTAGGGTATAAAGCCATGAGTGGAACTGCTGGGTTATATGGTAATTCTATGTTTATCTTATGAGGAAACTCCAAACAGCTGAACTATTTTATACTCCTACCAACAAGGTGTAAGTGTTCCAATTTCCCCACATCCTTTTCAAAACTTGATATTTTCCTTTTTTTCTATTATAGCCATCCTAGTAGGTGTGAAGTGGTATCTCGTTGTGGTTTTAATTTGAATTTCCCTAATCATTAGTGATTGTCTTCGTTCATTTGGGCTGCTATAACAGAATACCATAGGCTGAATAACATTTAAAAAAATTATTTCTCACAGTTCTGGAGGCCAGAAAGTCCAAGATCAAGGCGCCAGCAGATTCAGTGTCTGGTGAGGGCCCACTTCCTCCTTTCTAAAAGGTCAACTGCTTGTTGTAACCTTACATGGTGGAAGGGGTAAGGGAGCTCTCTGGGGCCTCCATTATAAGAGCGCTGATCCCATTCACAAGGGCTCCACTCTCCTGACCTACTCATTTCCCAAAGGCCCGACCTCCTAATACCATCACATTGGGGATTAGGTTTCAACGTATAAATTTTGGAGGGACAGAAACATTCAGTTTATAGCGGTGATGTTGAACATCTTTTCGTGGCCTTATTGGTCATTTATATGTCTACTTTGAAGAAACGCCTGGGCCGGCCTGGTGGCGCAGCGGTTAAGTGCACATGTTCTGTTTCTCGGCGGCCCAGGGTTCACCGGTTCAGATCCCAGGTTCGGACATGGCACCACTTGGCACACCCATGCTGTGGCAAGCATCCCACATATAAAGTAGAGGAAGATGGGCACGGATGTTAGCTCAAGGCCAGGCTTCCTCAGCAAAAAGAGGAGGACTGGCAGCAGTTAGCTCAGGGCTAATCTTTCTTAAAAAAAAAAAAAATGTCTATTCAGTTCTTGGCCTGCTGCTTAATTAGATTGTTTGTCTTTTGTTGTAAGAGTTATGTATATTTTCTGGATACTAGATGCTTATCAAATACTTGATTTGCAAATATTTTCTGCCATTCTGGGAGTTGTCTTTTCGTTCTCTTGATAGTGTCCCTTAATGCACCAAAGTATTTAATTTTGATGAAGCCCAATGTATCAATTTCATTCTTTTGTTCTTTGTAATTTTGGTGAAGTATCTAAAAGATCATTGCCAAATCCAAAGTCATGAAGATTCAACACTATGTATTCTTCTAATAGTTTTATATTTTGGGGTCTTGTATCTAGGTTATTTATTCCATTTTAAATTAATTTTTGTATACAGATGAGGAAGAAGTCAACTACATTCTTATGTATATGGATATCCAGTTTTCCCAACACTATTTGTTAAAAGGACTAGTCTTTCCAATTGAATGATTTTGGTACTCTTGTCAGAAATCAAATGACCATAGATGTATGAGTTTATTTTTGAACCCTCAGTTCCGTTCCATTAATCTATATCCATCGTTATGCAAGGATCACACTGTTTTGATTACTGAAGTTTTGAAATTTGAAATTGTGGGTTTTCCTACTTGGTTCTTCTTTTTCAAGATTGTTTTGATTATTTGGGGTCCCTTGCAATTACATATGAATTTTAGGCTGAGATTTTCCATTTCTTCAAAAGAGGCCATAGGGATTTTGATAGAGATTGCCTTGTATCTGTCGATCACTTTCAGGAATATTACCATACTTAAAATATCAAATCTTCCAATCCATTAACACAGTATTACTTTCCATTGTTAATGTTTCTCCTAACTTATTTTATCAATGTTTGTAATTTTCTGTTACAAGCATTGTAAATCTTTTGTTAATTAATCCCTAAGTATCCTATTCTTTATCATGCCATTGTAAATGGAATTATTTTCTTCATTTCCTATTTGGTTGTTCAGCACTAGAGTAAAAAACAACTGATTATTGTGTGTTGATGTTATATCCTACAACTTTGCTACATATACATATTTTTGTTAGCTCTAATAGTTTTTTGTGTGTGGATTCTTTAGGATTTTCAATATACAAGTTCATGTTGTCTGTGAATAGAGATAGTTTGAATTTTTTCTTTCCAATTTGGATGGCTTTTTTTTTCTTGCTGAATTCCTCTGGCTATAACTTTCAGTAGAACGTTGAATAGAAGTGGCAAATGCAGACACATTGTCTTATCCCTGATATGAAAGGAAAAGCTTTCATCCTTTCACCATTGAGTTTATTGAGTTTGATGTTAGCTATAGGTTTTTCCTAAATGCCCTATATCATGTTGAGGAAATTCCCTTCTATTCTTCATTTTTTGTGTTTTTTTAATCATAAAAGAATGCTGAATTTTGACAAATGCATTTTCTGCATCAATCGAGATGATCGTGTTTTTTCCCTCTTTATTATATTAATGTGGTTATACTGATTTTCATATGTATTTCTGGGATACGTCCCACTTGGTCATGGTGTACAATCCTTTAAATATGCTGCTGGCTATGGTTTGCTAGTATTTTGTTGAGAAGTTTTGTATCTATATTCATTTGGGATGTTAGTATGTAATTTTCTTTTCTTATAGTGTCTTTGTCTAGCTCTGTTTTCAGGATAATTCTGACATCACAGAATGAGTTAGGAAGTATTCCCTCTTCTATTTTTTTGGAACAATTTGAGAAGGATTGGTGTTAAGTTTTTAAATGTTTGATAGAATTCACCAGTGAAATTATCTGGCCATGGGCTTTTTCCTTATTGGGAAATTTTTCATTAGTGACTCAATCTCTTTACTTGTTATAGGTCTCTTCAGATTTTCTATTTCTTGAGTCAGTTTTGGTAGTTTGTTTCTAGGAATATGTATATTTCACCTAGTCTATCTGTCTGGCATGCATTTCTTCATAGTGTTCTCTTACAATCCTTTTACTTCTGCAAGCTCAGTAGTAATGCCCTGCTTTCATGTCTGATTTTAGTGATTTACTTCTTCTCTCTCGGTTTTTTATTAGTCAGTCTAGTTAAGATTTGTCAGTTTTTTTGTCATTTCAAAGAACCAGCTTTTGATTTCATTGATTCCCTGTATTGTTTTTCTATTCTTTATTTCAACTGTCTCTGCCCTAGTCTTTATTATTTCATTCCTGTTACTAGCTATGGCTTCAGTTTGCTCTTTTTCTAGTTCCTCAAAGGGTAAAGTTAAGTTAGTTTTTTTTATTGAAGTAACATTGGTTTACAACGCTATATAAATTTCAGGTGTACGGCATTATATTTCTACTTCTGTATACACTACATCATGTTCACCACCAAAGGTCTACTTTCAATACATCACTGTACACATGTGCCCCTTTTCCACTTGCTCACTCCCCCCACCCCCTTTCCCCTCTGGTAACCACCAATCTGTTCTCTGTATCTATATGTCTGTTTATATTCCACATATGAGTGAAATCATATGGTTAATTATTTCTCCATCTGACTTATTTTGCTTCACATAATACCCTCAAGGTCTATCCATGTTGTCGCAAATGGCATGATTTCATTTTTTTTATGGCTGAGTAGTATTCCATATATGACATATTCTTTATCAATTCCTCTGTTGATGGGAACTTTGGCTGTTTCCAAGTCTTGGCTATTGTGAATAATGCTGCAGTGAACATAGGGGTGCATATATCTTTTCAAATTAGTGCTCTCATCTTCTTTGGATAAATACCAAGAAGTGGAATAGCTGGATTATATGGTAGTTCAATTTTTAATTTTTTGAGGAATCTCCATACCATTTTCCATAGTGGCTGCACAAATTTACATTCCCAAGGCAGTGCACAAGAGTTTCCTTTTCTCTATGTCCTCTCCAACACTTGTTATTTCTTGTCTTTTTAACAATAGCCATTCTGATGGGTGTAAGGTGATATCTCATTGCGGTTTTGATTTGCATTTCCCTAACACTGAGTGATGCTGAACATCTTTTCACATGCCTGTTGGCCATCTGTATATCTTCTTTAGAAAAATGTCTGCTCACCTAGGGGAGTTGTTTGGGTTTTTGTTGTTGAGTTGTATGAGTTCTTTATATATTTTGGATTTTAACCTCTTATTGGATATATGGTTTACAAATATCTTCTCCCAATGGGTAGGTTGTCTTTTCATTTTGCAAATGGTTTCCTTTGCCATTAAGAAGTTTTTTAGTTTGATGTAATCCCATTTGTTTATTTTTTCTTTTGTTTCTCTTGTCCAAGGACGCATAGTCATAAAGAGACTGCTAAGACTGATGTCAAAGAGCACACTGCCTATGTTCTCTTCAATAAGCTCTATAGTTTGAGGTCTTACATTCAGGTCTTTAATCCATTTTGAGTTAATTTTTGTGTGTAGTGTAAGATAGTGGTCTACTGTCATTATTTTCATGTGGCTGTCCAGTTTTCCCAACATTTATTGAAGAGACTTTCCTTTCTCCATTGTATGTTCTTAGCTCTTTTGTGGAAAATTAGCTATCCATAAACATGTGGGGTTATTTCTGGCCTCTCAATTGTGTTCCATTGATCTCTGTCTCTGTTTTTCTTCCAGTACCATGCTGTTTTGATTACTGTAGCTTTGTAATATATTTTGAAATCAGAGAGTGTGATATCTCTATCTTTTTTTTTTATCTCAGGATTGCTTTGGTTATTTGGAGTCTTTTGTTGTTCCATATAAATTTTAGGATGCTTTGTTCTATTTCTGTGAAAACTTTCATTGGGATTTTGACAGGGATTGCAGTGAATCTTCAGATTGCTTTAGGTAATATTAACATTTTAACTATGTTAATTTTTCCAACATCATGGAATGAACATCTTTCCATTTTTTTGTGTCTTCTTTGATTTCTTTCAACAACGCCTTGTAGTTTTCAGTGTACAGGTCTTTCACCTCCCTGGTTAAATTTACTCCTAGGTATTTTATTCTTTTTGTTGCAATTGTAAATGTATTCTTGATTTCTCTTTCTGCTAGTTCATTGTTAGCATATCAAAATGGAGTGATTTTTGTATGTTGATTTTGTAGCCTGAAACTTTACTGTATTTGTTTATTATTTCTAATAGTTTTTTAGTGGCTTCTTTGGTGTTTTCTATAGATAAAAATGTCATCTGCAAATAGTGACAGTTTTACTTCTTCCTTTCTGATTTGGGTGGCTTCAATTTTTTTTCTTGCCTAATTGCTCTGGCTAGGACTTCCAATACTATCTTGAATAAGAATTGTGAGAGTGGGCATCCTTATCTTGCATGTGTTCTTGGAGGAGTAGCTTTCAGATTTTCCCTGTTGAGTATGATGTTAGCTAGGGTTGGTCATATATCGTCCTTATTATGTTGACATACGTTCCTTCTATACCCATTTTATTGAGAGGTTTATATCATAAGTGGATGCTGTAACTTGTCAAATGCTTTCTCTGCCTCTATTGAAATGATCATATGATTTTTATTCTCCATTTTGTTAGTGTGTTGTATCACATTGATTGACTTGTGGATGTTGAAAATCCTTGCATCTCTGGAATAAATCCCACTTGATTGTGGTGTATGATCCTTTTAATGTATTGTTGTATTTGATTTGCCAATATTTTGTTAAGGATCATTGCACCTATGTTCATCAGTGAGAAATGGCCTGTAATTTTCTATTTTTGTGTTGCCCCTCTCTGCTTTTGGTACCAGGGTAATGTTGACCTTGTAAAATGAGTTAGAAAGTATCCCGTCCTCTTCAAATTTTTGGAAGCGTTTGAGAAGGATAAGTATTAAATCTTCTTTGTTTGTTTGGTAGAATTCACCAGAGAAGCCATCTGGTCCTAGACTTTTGTTTTTGGGGAGGTTTTGGATTACTATTTCACTCCTTATTCTATTCAGATTCTCTGTTTCCTCTTAATTCAGTTTTGGGAGGTTGTATGATCTTAAGAATTGTTACATTTCTTCTAGGTTATTCAATTTGTTGGCGTAAAGTTTTTCATAGTATTCCCATATAATCCTTTGTATTTCTGTGTTATCCATTGGAATTTCTCCTCTTTCATTTCTGATTTTATTAATTTGAGCTTTCTCTCTTTTTTCTTAGTGAGTCTAGCTAAAAGTTTGTCAGTTTTGTTTATCTTTTTAAAAACCAGCTGTTAGTTTCATTGAACTTTTCTATTGTCCTTTTAGTCTCTATTTAATTTATGTCCTCTCTGATTTTTATTCTTTCCTTTCTTCTACTGACTTTAGGCTTTGTTTGTTCTTCTTTTCTAGTTCCTTTAGATGTAGTGTTAGATTGGTGATCTGAGATTTTTCTTGTTTCTTCAGGTATGCCTGTATTGGTATATACTTCCCTTTTAGTACTGCTTTTGTTACATCCCATAGAATTTGGTATGTTGTGTTTTCATTTTCATTTGTCTCCAGGTAATTTTTTAAATTTCTCTTTTGATTTCTTCATTGATCCAATAGTTGTTCAGTAGCATGTTGTTTAGTTTCTGTATACTTGTGACTTTTCCAGCTTTCTTCTTATAGTTGATTACTAGTTTCATACCATCGTGGTCATAAAAGATGCTTGATATGATTTCATTCTTCTTAAATTTATTGAGGCTTGTTTTATTTCCCTACATATGGTCTATCTTTGAGAATGTTCTATGTACACTTGAGAAGAATGTGTATTCTGCTGTTTTTGAAAGGAATGGTCTATACATATCTGTTAAGTCCACCTGGTCTAGTGTTTCATTTAAGGCCAACATTTCCTTGTTGACTTTCTGTCTGGATGATCTATCCATTGATGTAAAAGGGGTGTTAAGGTCCCTTACTGTTATTATGTTGCTCTCAATTTGTCTCTTTAGGTCTGTTAATA
The DNA here is from genome assembly GCF_041296235.1 of Equus asinus. Classification (NCBI taxonomy): domain Eukaryota; kingdom Metazoa; phylum Chordata; class Mammalia; order Perissodactyla; family Equidae; genus Equus; species Equus asinus. Next base: position 37,639,274 of record NC_091820.1, read on the forward strand.
GTTGCTTTATATACTTTGGTGCTCCTGTGCAAGGTGCCTATATATTAATAAGTGCTATGTCTTCTTGGTGGAAAGTCCTTTTATCATTATATAATGCCTATCTTGTCTCTCATTATCTTTTTTATCTTGAAATCTGCGTTTTCTGATATAAGTGCGGCTACACCTGCTTTCTTTTGCTTGCCATTTGCTTGGAGTACTATCTTCAACCCCTTCACTTTCAGCTTATGTTTTTCTCAGATGGATCTCCTGGAGGCAGCATATACTTGGGTCTTGTTTTTTAATCCATCCTGCAACTCTGTGTCTTTTGATTGGTAAATTCAATCCATTTACATTTAGAGTGATTATTGATATATGAGGACTTAATGTTGCCATTTTATCTTTTGTTTTCTAGTTGCTCTATCTTTCCATTTTTTTTCCCTTGTGCTTCTGTCTGGCATTTCAATTTGGTGGTTTTCTGTGATGCGTTTCTCAGTTTCCTCTTTTTTTATGTTTTGTGGCTGCTCTGAATTTTTTTGTGTGTGGATAACATGAGGTTTGTATAAAAGATCTCATAGATGAGATGGTTCCTTTTCTGCTGATAGTATCTTATCTCCATTTGCCTATGCAAGTTCCATCCTTTTCCTCTTCCCCTTGTACATTTTTGTTGAAATGAATCATCCCTTTTTCTATTGTGAGTTTGTCACCAAATTGAAGTGGTTATAGTTATTTTTAATACTTTCTTTCCCTTTAGCCTTTATGTTATAATTAAGTGTTTACTAATCCATTCTGGTATAGAGTTGCAATTTTCTGATTCTGTCTATCTATCACCATGCTTAAAGTTTTGTATACCTTTGCTGTTGCATTTCAAGTAGGAGAGCTCTTTTCAAGATTTCTTATGAGGTAGGTGTAGTGGTGATGAACTCTTTCAGCTTTTGTTTGTCTGGGAAAGCCTTTATTTGTCCTTCATATTTGAAAGATAACTTTGTTGGATAGAGTATTCTTAGCTGACAGTTTTTATCTTTCAATATTCTGAATATATCATTCCACTCTTCCCTGGCCTGTAGAGTTTCTTCTGGGAAATCTGCTGATAACCTAATCCGGGTTCTTTTATAAGTTACTGGTTATTTTTTCCTCTGGCTGCCCTTAATAGTCTTTCTTTGTCATTGAATTTGACAGTTATAATGTGCCTTGGAGAAGGTCTTTTTGCGTTGAGATAATTAGGTGTTCCATTAGCTTTTTGGACTTGTACATCCAGTTCTTTCCCCAGGTTTGGGAATTTTTCAGCTATTATTTCTTTAAATAAGCTCTCTTCTCCCTTCTCCCTCTCTTCTCCTTCTGAGATACCCATTATTATATTGCTTTTCCTAATTGAGTTGGATATTTTTTGTGGAATCAATTCATCTTTTTTAAGTCTTAGTTCTCTCTCCTCTTCTACCTGAATCATTTCTAGATTTCTCTCTTCAAGCTTGCTAACTCTCTTCCATATGGTCTGCTCTATATCAAATGCTTTCCAGTTTATTCTTCATCTCATTTATTGATTTCTTCAGCTCCAGAATTTCTGTTTGGGTTTTGGTTATTTTTTAGAGTTTCGGTCTCTTTGGTGAAGTACTTTTACTTTTCATTAATTTTATTCCTGAGCTAATGGAACTATCTGAGTTTTCTTGTAGCTCACTGAGTTTCTTCATGACACCTGTTTTGAATTCTCTATCAGTTAGATTGCAGTATTCCATGACTTCAAGTTTTGTGTCTGGAGAATTGTCTCTTTTTGTGATACTGTGTTACCATAATTTTTCATGCTGCTTGATGTGTTGTTCTTCTTCTGGTGCATTTGTTGTAACAAACACTTTCATATTTATGTAAGGGTTTGTTTACTTTGATTCTGAGCTGGTTCTGGTTGTGTTTGAGAGTCATATTTTTCCACCCTCCATGGCCTCTTCCAGAGGTGTCATCATTGTCCTCAATGTGCTGATTGTGCCTCTGAGTTTGCTGGTGCCTTGCTGCTTCTGGTGTTGCTGCAGTCATGGACATTGCCATTGGGTCAACCAGGCTGGCAAGCACCTCTGCTGCTTCTGGGGTTCCCTGGCTGTTGGGTTCTCCTCAAGGTAGGGGGAGGGAGGGGATGGGATAGGAGCCAGGGTCAGGGGTGCCTCTGCCACATCCAAAGTTGTTGGTTCCACAGGCACCATTGCCACATTTTGGGGGGCTGGGTTTGCAGGCACCATTGCAGCTAGGGGGGACTAGGGTTGTGGGCTCAGCAGTTGCTGCTATTGGGCTTTCCATGGCTTCAGATGCTGCTGTGGCTGGTGTGCCACTGCCATGCACATTGCCTCTGCTGCTACTTCTGGGTTTTCTGGGAGTGCTGGCACTACCACTGCCTTGGGCACTGGTTCATGGGTGTTATCACCACTGCTATGCAGGCTTGGGTTGTGGGCACCACCAACAACACTACAGGGAGAATGGTACCTGGGTTGTAGGTGCCGCCACAGATCCTGGAACATCCAGTCATGGGTGCTGCTGCCACAGTTCCTGGAGCTTCCAGTTGCAGGTGTCACTGCAGTTCCTGGAACCTCTGGTCTCGGGCCCCACCATGATTCCCAGAACCTCAGGTCATGAGCACTGCTGTTGCTGCTGCTGCTGCTGCTGGAGTCACTGGGATCTTGGATGTAGCTCCTGCTGCTGAGAAGGCCAGAGTCACAGGTGCTGCCACCAAGGAGTGGGGGCGGTGAGCTGGCTTGCACTCACCACCACAGTTCCTGGAGCCTCCAGTCACAAGTGCTATGGTGTTTCCTGGAGCTTTCAGCAATGCATGCCACCTCAGTTCCTGGGACCTCCATTTGGGGGCATTGCCACAGTTCCTGGAGCCTCTAGTCATGGGCACTGCTGCTGCTGTTCCCCTGGTTCCACCAGCTCCACAAGGTCCAGTCCACCTACGTTTAGATGTATAGATGTATGGATCTCTCAGGCATTCTTGTGTGGGAAGCCGTGAATCTTTTGTTGGTCCATGCATGTGCTACTGGCTGTAACTTAGAGAGGAAAGACAAAGGGAGAAACTCACTGTACTATGATGCTAATGTCACCAAGTTAGGTTATTGATTTGAGATTTTTTTTTAATGTGAGTGTTTATAGCTATAAATTTCCTGCTGAGAATTGCCTTGGCAGCATCCCATAGGTTTTCACATTTTGTCCTTTCCTTTTCATTTATTTGTAAGTATCATCCAATTCCTCTTGTGATTTCTTGTTTCACCCATTAGTTGTTTAGGTTTTCATTGATTAATTGCAACACATTTGTCAATTTTCATTCTGTTAATGACTTCATTCTATTGTGGTTGGAGAAGATACTTCGTATGATTTCAATCTTTTAAAATTTATGGACACTTGTTTTGTGGACTAAAATACAGTCTATCCTGGAGAATGTTCCATGTGTACTTGAGAAGAATAAATATTTGGCTGTTATTGAGTGTTCTGTGTATATCTGTTAGGTCTAGTTTGTTGATAGTGTCATTTAAATTCTCTTTTTCCTTATTGACCTTCTTTCTAGTGGCTCTATCCACAATTGAAAGTGTGGTATTGAAATCTCCAACTATTATTCTAGAACAGTCTATTTTTAAATGAGTATACAATTTTCATATATTCTTGGTAGATTAACTTTTTTATCAATATATAATGTTTTTTGTCTCATAACACTTTTTGACAAAGTATATTTTATTGCTATCATTATAGCCATCCCGGCTCTCTTTTTGGTTACTATTTACATGGAATAGCAATTTCAACCTTTTAACTTTCAAACTATTTTTTCCTTAGGATTTAAAGTATATCTCTTGCAGACAACATACAGATGGATCGTGTTTCTTTTATCCATTCTGCCAATCTCTGCCTTTAATTGGATAGTGTAATGCATTTGCATTTAAAGTAATAACTGATAAGGAAGTACTTCTACCATTTTGCTATTAGCTTTCTATATATCTTACACTTTCTCCAGTTACTGCCTTCTTTTGTGTTTGATTTTTTACAGAGTAGTATTTTTATCCCCCTCTCACTTTCTTTTTTTTCACATTTTAAAGTTTTCTTAGTTAGCCTAGGGATTACAATTACCATCTTAAATTTATAACAATCTAGTTTGAATTAATACCAATTTAGCTTCAATATTACACAAGATCTCTGCTCCTATACAGCTTCATCCTTACCCCTTTATGTTGTTATCACAAATTATATCTTTATACTTTGTGTTCCCATCAACATAGTTTTATTGCTTTATACATTTATCTTTTGAATAATATAGAAAAAAATAAGAATTACAAATCTACAATAACACTAGCTTTTATACTTACCTGCTGTATTAGAGTCCTACGGTTGCCGTAACAATTTACCACAAACTGTGTGGCAAAAAAACAACAGAAATTTATTCTCTCACAGTTCTGGAGGGTGAAAGTCTGAAAAATAGGTGTCATCTGTCTTGGTTCCTTCTGAGGGCTCTGGGGGGAAGGGGCAAAGGGCTATAGGTGCTCATGAGGCTTTTTCCATACCTGACAATCACCCTCAGCTGGATTCCAAAGAGAGTTTTGGACTATTGGACTGGAAGGGCACAGCAAGTGCTAGAGAAATCACACACAGGGTTTATTCCTAATAATTTACCCACTCTTGGCTTTTATGGGAATGTGGAGAGTGAAAAGGCAGTAGTGTGTGTGTGTACTCTAGGAGGGGAAAATCACTTATCTCATTGGGACATATAACATCTGAAAGGAGAGAAATAGGGAGTATGATTGAAGGGCTCCACATTCCTGTGGAATGGGGAAATTTGTGGGCTAATGTTAAGTGTACAGGCCTAGGGAATTTCCATAGGAACCACAGCCATTCTTCCTCTCTGCACTGCCCCGCTGCTGACAGATACAATGCACACCTGTGTTTATTGGGTGGAGGGGTGAGATTGAGAAAAAAAAAATTCTTCCATCTTGTTACACTGAATTATCCAAGGTCAGAGCCATTTTCTGTCCATTGTAGTGCTGTCTTGATAGGATCTTGCTGCTACTAAAAAATAAGTAGGACAGTTCCAGAGCACAATGGACAAAGATTAATAGGGACTCGTAGTTTGATCTTTCCTCCTATCCCCATGTCATTTTCAGCCATGCCCAGGCTGATATAAAGCATGGATAATTTCAGTAAGGTGCAATAAAATATTCTATAGCCAAAAAAAGTCAATACTGCCAGGAATTATTTAGGTCCATTGATGCAGAAACAAAAGACAGCAAATGAATTGCTCAGCACAAGTGGCCTTATCTCCCTTCATGCTTTTATATCTACTTTCTCCATGATCTCATCCCAAAAGTTTTTGACTACACAGTATCCATTTCTAAGAAGAGAAAGGAGGGGGTCATCTAGACCCTGGGAATCCTGGAGTTAGGCACTTTAGCTATGAATATGCAGAGACTGAGACAATGCTCTCACCTGCAGTATTTGGTTACACATTCTGTCGTCCAAGTTCAGGCAATCCAAATAGGTTTGCCATGAAGGGTTCTCTAGAATGGAGTCATCCTAACCACCTGGAGATAATTGGCAGAACCATGCTAATAGTTTTGCCACAGCCTCACTTACAGTTTCAAAAACAGAAGTATTTGTGGTTGCCCTGTGACCAAGTGGTTAAGTTGGTGCGCTCTGCTTTGGCAGCCCGGGGTTTTGCCAGTTTGGATCTTAGATTCAGACATGGCATCACTCACCAAGCCCTGCTGAGGCAGCGTCCCACATAGTACAACCAGAAGGACCTACAACTAGAATATACAGCTATATACTGGGGGGCTTTGGGGATAAGAAGAAGAAAGAAAATTGGCAACAGATGTTAGCTCAGGTGCCAATCTAAAAAAAAAAAGGAACTGGTAATGTTCTATTAAAAAATAAAACAGCAGTATCTTCAGTTGGGTAGGTAAGGGTCTAAAAAAAAAAAGAAAAAGGAGAAAGTAAACTCAGTCTAATGCTTACTACACATCTTGCCTGCCTTCCAAGCCTTAACACTCTGAAGTTCTATCAGACTTACCAGTTGCAGTGCCAGCAGCAGTATTGGCAGCAAAACATGGCATGATTCCAGCAAGGTACAATATGTAGGTAGTGTCAGAAAAGAATCCTGGCAGACATCAGCTGAACTTCTGTCATTTTGGTGAGAAGTAGTGCAGTTACTAAGCCTCCTTATACCCTGTAGCCCATCTCGCACACCCACTCTTGAGATTGCACCTCCTACCTAACGGATATTGTTCCAGTATTTGATACATTTCTGGTGTGTGGAAATCCCTTTGTCTCTGTATTTCTGACCCAAACCCCCTTCCATCTTGATTGCTCTGATATTTTTCTGTCAGCCCTCCCAGGGCCAGATAAGAATACTAGGTTCAAGGTCAGTTTTCTGTTTGCTAAACATAAAAACCTTCAATCCACAAAGATGAGAAAATGATAAAAGCATTTGGTTAGGCAACAGCTCACTGTGTAGGGACACCACCTTTTTCCTCCACATTAATACTAGCAATTAATTCTACTTGCAAATGAAATTGTATATGGAATAGATGGATAGATAGATAGATGATAGATATATATAGATCTATGTATGTGGAGGGTGGGGCTGTATGTGTATGTATGTAGATATGTATGTAAGTATGTAAACACTCTTTTCTAAGTCCATTTAAAGCTTTATAGGATAATGAGAAATAGTCTATTGTCTGGGGAACTTCATTTATATCTGTTGAGCAAATGAGAAGACATGGAGCTGTGACTCTGGCACAAGTCACAGTGAAATGGGACTAATAGAAAAGCATGTCAGAAATGGTGGAGCAAGGACCTCAAAAATCCACTCCTCAATAAAACCAGTGAGAACACTGGTAAAAAAAAAAAACATCAAAATCAACTTTTTCATAACTCTGGAATTAACCAAAGGCTTGCAGCAATCCATGGAGCATTTATTCAAGAAAAATGACTGAACCTCTGAGAACAGTGAGCTTTAAGGCATTTTAACTTGTACTATTCCAATCCCCCTCTCCTTGGATGCACAGTAGCCTTGAAAAACAACAGCCTGACAACTCCAGTAGTTGTCAAAATCAGTAGCATAGCAGCCATCGGAGGGGGTAGATCAGGTTTGAGGTCCCCACAAAGTCCTGTTCTCAGAGAATTGTCACAATTGTCCTGCCTGGCAGTTCTTGGAAACACCCATTCATATGACTCATCTTTATTTGACTTGTCTCAAAGTTAGACCCATGCAAAGCACCTTTTTGGTTTTAATAGACTTTATTTTTTGGAGCAGTTTTAGATTTACAGAAAAATTGAGGAGAAAGTGCAGAGTTCCCATAGACCACCATTCCTTTCCCACCCTGATATTGAACCTGTAGTGAGTTCACTCACCTGTTGCACAGCAAGCCAATCTCTGACACCAGGCATAGTGGAAGAAAGTAGGAATTTTATTATTGCACAGCACTGAGTAAGGAGAGAGGGCAGCTAACGCTAAAATCCGAAACTTCCCGAAAAGCTAAAAGGAGGGGTTTTTATTTGGGATTTTATGTAGGGGAGGGGGAGCATATGGCCTTGCTGGTCAGAGCTTTCCCACCAGCCTGACTTTGGCCTTGAGACTACTTGCAGAGAGGAGGGAGCCCGTGACCTTGCTGGTCAGCAGCTTTCCCACCAGCCTGTATCTCTTTGCGAGAAGGAGATAATGAATCCAGGTGCTTGTCCTTGGCAGTGTCTGTCTCCATGGAGGATAGTGAATTCTGGAGCCAGGAAGCCAGGGAGCAAGCAGGGAATGAGTGTTTTGGTTTTAACACCCCGTATATGGTGGGTTTAATGTAGGGAAACTGATATCAGGGTCGGTATCAACCCCATCCCAGTTTTCCCTACTATTAACATCAGGCATTAGTGTGGTGCATTTGTTACAATTGAGGAACCAGTATTGACCCATTATTATTAAAGTCCATAGTCTACATGAGGATTCACTCTTTTAGTTGTACATTCTATGAGTTTTGACAAATACATAATGCTATGTATTTACCATTACACTATCATGCAGAACAGTTTCATTGTCCTAAAAATCCCCTGTGCTCCGTGTACTCATCCCCCTTTCCCTCTTGGACCAGTGGCAATCACTGATCTTTTTAGTGTCTCTGTAGTTTTGCCTTTTCCTGAATGTCATATAAATGGAATCATATAGTACGTAGCCTTTTCAGACTGGCTTTTTCCACTTAACAATATGCATTAAGGTTCCTCCATGTCTTTTCGTGGCTTGATGGCTCATTTCTTTTTATTGCTGAATAATATTCCATTCTATACATGTACCAGAGTTTCTTTGAAGGACATCTTGGTTGCTTCCAAGTTTTGGCAATCGTGAATAAATCTGCTATAAATATTCATGTGCAAGTTTTTGTGTGGACATAACTTTTCAACTCATTTAAATAAATAACAAGGAGAAATTGCTGGATTGTATGGCGAGATTATGTTTAGTTTTGTAAGAAACTATCAGACTATCTTCCAAAGCAACTGTACCATTTTGCATTCCCACCAGCAATCGGTGTCACCAGCCTTTGGGGTTTTAACCATTCTAATAGGTGTGTAGTGATATCTGATTGTTGTTTTAATGACATATGATGTGTAGCATCTTTTTATATGCTTATTCATCATGTGTATGCCTTCTTTGGTGAGGTGTCTGTTCATATATTTTGCCCATTTTTTAATTGGGCTGTTTTCTTACTGTTGAATTTTAAGAGTTCTTTGTATGTTTTGGATACGTATTTTTCAAATTTTTCCTTCCAGTCTGGGGCTTGTCTTAACATTCTCTTAACAGTGTCTTTTGCAGAGCAGAAGTTTTAATTTTAACAAATTCCAACTTTTCAATTTTTTCATTCTGAGACCATACTTTTAGTGTTGTAGCTAAAAAGTCATCACCAGGATATCATAGAGATTTGGGTTAGGATCTGACCACCCACTCACTTGCTATGCTTTGTGACCTTGGTCAAGTCTCCAGAAACCTTTGTTCCCACAAGTGTAAAATGAGATGATACTTGTTAAAGCCAAGATTAAATAAAATGATGTATAAAAAGCATCTTATCTAAAAGGATAAACAATTTAAAAGTAGGACAAAAAAAGTCATCACCAAACTAAAGGCTATGTAGATCTTCTCCTATGTTATCTTCTAGAAGTTTTATAGTTTGTTTGACATTTATGTCTATGAGCCATTTCCAATTAATTTTTGTGAAAAGTATAAGGTCTTTGTCTAGATTCATTTTTTTGCATGTGGTTGTCCAATTATTCCAGCACCATTTGTTGAAAAGATTATCCTTTATCCGTTGAGTTGCGTTTGAGTCTTTGTCAAAGATCAGTTGATTATGTTCCTGTGAGTCTATTTTGGGGCTATTCTATTCCATTGATCTATTTGTTTATTCTTTGAACAATACCACACTGTGTTGATTACCATAAGCTTTAAAGTATTGAAGTTGGGAATCTATGAAAAATCACAGCTAACATCACACTTATTGGTGAGAGACTGAATGCTTTGCCCCCTAAGATCAGGAACAAGATAAAAATATCTACTCTCAATACTTCTATTTAAAATTGTATTGAAAGTTCTAGCCAGGGTAATTAGGCAAGAGAAAAGAAAACATCCAGATTGAAAGAAGTAAAACTATATATATTCACAGATGACATGACCTTGTATGTAGAAAATCCTAAGAAATTCACACAATCTATTACAGCCAATAAATGAATTCAGCAAGGTTGCAGGGTACAAGTTCAATATACAAAGATGAATTGTATTTCTACACACTAGCAATTAATGGTCTGATAATGAAATTTAGAAAACAATTCCATTTACAATAACATTAAAAACAATAAAAAAAACTTACAAATAAATTTAAAGTGTAAGACACATACTGAAAAATGACAAAACATTGTTGAAAAGATCAAAGAAGCCCTAAATAAATGGAAAGACATCCATGTTTACAGATCAGAAGACTTAATAATGTTAAGATGGCAATACTACCCAAACTTATCTACAAATTCAATGCAGTCCCTACCCAAAAAAACACAGCTGATATTTTGTCAAGGATTGAAAAGCTGATTCTAAAATTCATGTGGAAATACAAGTGACCCAGATCAGCCTAAACAATCTTAGTAAAGAAGAAAACATTTGGAGGAAGTACATTTCCCAATTTCAAAACTTACACAAAGCTACAGTTATCAAGACAGTGTTGTCCTGGCATAAGAATAAACATATGGATTAGTGGAACAAAGTTGGGAGTCTAGAAATAAAACTGCATACTTATGGTCAATTTTCGACAAGAGTGCCAAGACAACTCAATGGGGAAAGATTAGTCTTTTCAACAAATGGTGCTGTGACAACTGGATATCCACATGCAAATAAATGAAGTTAGACCTTTCTTTACCTCACACCATAAGGAAAAATTAACTAAAATGGATTAAACACCTGGATGTTACAGCTAAAAAAATAAAACACTTTTAAAAAGACAGGTGTAAATCCTCAAGACCTTGGATTAGTCAGTTTTTTAGATGACACCAGAAGCACAAGCAACAAAAGATGAAAATAGATAAGTTGGACTTCTTCTAAATTAAAAACTTTTGTTTCAAAGGACACCATCAAGAACATTAAAAGACAATCCACAGGGGGCCAGCCCAGTGGCATAGTGGCTAAGTTCACACACTGTGCTTTAGTGGCCCAGGGTTCACCAATTCAGATCCTGGGTGTGAACCTAAACACCACTCATCAAGCTATGCTGTGGCAGCATCCCACATACAAAGTAGAGGAAGACTGGCATAGATGTTAGCTCAGTGACAATCTTCCTCAAGCAAAAAGAGGAAGATTGACAACAGATGTTAGCTCAGGGCCAATCTTCTTCACCAAAGAAAAAAAAAAGACAACCCACAGAATCAGAAAAAATATTTGCAAATCATACATTTGAAAAGGGACTAACATCCAAAAGATATAAAGAACTTTTACAACTTAGCAGTAAGAAACTACTCAGTTAAAAGCTGGGCAAATGATTTCAATGGACATTTATCTAAAGATGATATGCAATTTGCAAATAAGCACATGAAAAGATGCTCACCATCATTAGTCCTTAGGGAAATGCAATCAAAGCCACAATGAAATACCACTCCACCTACACTTGTATGGCTAAAATAAAAAAGAAAGATAATAACAAGTGTTCATGAGGACATGGAAAAATTGGAACTCTCATAAATTGCTGCTAAGATGGTATAGCCACTTTGGAAAACAGTTTAGCAGTTCCTCATATGATTCAGCATTTCTACTCCTAGATTTATACATGAGAGGATTGAAAATATGTCTGCACAAAAACTTTCACATGAATATTCATGGCAGCATTAACTCATAAAGGCCAAAAAGTAGAAACAACTCAGATGCCCATTAACTGATGAATGGGTAAACAAAATATGACATATTATGCAATGGAATTTTATTCAATGATAAAAAGGAAGTGTTGACTGAAATGAAGAGTTTGGTTAAAGGTTAATTAAAGGAGTTTATTTGATAATCAAAGTGAGGAATTCGAATCCTGGGAAACAGTCCAACACAGTACTCTGAGGAACTGCTCCAAGATCTAGAGATCTGAGTGTAGTTATATACCTTTTAACAAAACAGTGTACATGATGGAAAGAGCTTACACATCTAATAGTCATATACTTCAAAGATAAGAAATTTCTGGGTTTACGTCAAATAAGGCTTGTAATGTTGGTGTTATCCATGTGCGGAGTGAGGCGAGGACCAAGTCATCACTTTTTCCCTCAGTCTCTAAGAAATGCAGCTGGAAAAGGTGAGAGCAAGTTACCCATTATCTTTTCCTGTTGCTGACTCATCCTGCTGGCACTTTCAGTCATGAGAGGAGGGGTTGCAAGGTCATTTAGACAAAGGTTTCTGAGGCCTGCATGGCTGCTTCACAGGACAGCATGGATTTTTATCATACCGACTTTAAGCCTATGCAGCTCATTGGCTAGATTTGCCCATTAGACCAGGGAGAGGGGCCCCAGTTTCTTTCACAGAACAAAGTACTGATTTATGCTACAACACAGATGAACCTTGAAAGTATTATACTAAATTGAAGAAGACAGTCACAAAAAGCCAAATATTATATGATTCAACTTATATAAATATCCATAATCCACAGAAAAAGAAAGTAGATTAGTGGTTGCCAGGCACTGGGGTTGGGGTGGAGGAAAGATTAATTGCTAATGGGCATAGGGTTTCTTTTTGTGGTGAAATTGATTGTAGAGATTCTTGCACAACTCCATGAATATACCAAAACCCACCAAATTGAACACCTAAAATGGTATGTGAATTATATCTCAATAAAGCGGTTATTTTCTTAAAATAGGGCTAATACTTCCTGCTTCATAGCGCTGTTGGAAGAATTAACTGAAAACATGAAACTTTTACAAAATTAGGCACTCAAAGATTTGCTGAAACTGAAGATAAATTTCACCTGCTTCCCAGCTTTGCCCAGAATTGGATATAACATACTACCAAAGTAAATGCAACAGAGTTCCAGGGTCAGAAGCAAGCTTAAATGACTGCTCCTTTTGCACCCACAGATTGAATGAAGTTCTGGCCTATTCACTGGGAGAGCTGGGACAAGGTGGGCTTTGCTCCCTGCTTTCCTTTTTTGGACCACTAACCAGTTTTCCAGTCACCTGGGCAGACAGACTCCCATCCACACAGCCTCCTCCACTAGTAAGCCTATCTCCTTCCTTCCAGAGGAAGGTCTGAGATATAGATCTCTTACTCTGGACTTGAGAAAAAGTGCTGAGCTAAAAGCAATATTTCAAAAGAAAAGAGAATCCACAACATTAGCCACAATTGACCCCATCCTGCCAGTGTTTTCCTTGGGTATTCTGACAACTCAGGATAATTAACCCTGAGTCTTTCATAAACAGATTAAGTTTCAGACGTATTCAGGACTCATAAGGCTAGGAGACCAAGATTTTCTGAAAATCCCAAAGAACACTGACATGTTGAACTCAGAATCGGTCCTGTGACCAAGGTCTGTCTTCAGGCCTGTTACGTATTTGTGCCTACCCCCAGGTAGGCTGGGAAAATGGCTGGACGGGAGGTCCACATTTGTCAACTTGCAGTATACGTGATTTCACAAACTGCCTTACTCAAGAACACAGCTGTTGCATTCTATTGTGATTTGAATCATGATTTTGAAATAATGGGGCACAAAAATTAATAATCTTATTTTAGATACAAAGTGTATCTTATATTACATTTATTCCCATGGAAAATTAACAAAATATGTGAGCATTGAAATATTGTCAGGAAAAATGCGTCCCTCACACAAAAAAATTATCAATGTCCTGTGTTTGTATTCATCAAAGACGTACTATGTGCCAAGCTTTAGTAATACAGAATTGGGTAAAACAGTTGAAATTCTCAAAAGGAGCTCCATCTTTTGGCAACAAAGACAGTTACACTAGAGTGTGTTAAAGAAAAGCAAACACTGCTATGTGAGGACAGGGGGCGGGGGCGGGGTGGGCAGCAGGTGAAGAGCACCTACCTCATCTGGGGTGTCATGGGGGAATTGAGATGAAGATAAATGGCTGAGCTGATTCCTAAAGACACAGTAAAGAAGGTAGACGGACAAAAGGATGTTAAGGAACAGCTCCTCAGGGAGAGAATAAAATTTGTGTATTTGTAGACATGTAAAATATTCAGTCTAGCTGGAACCAATTATTGAGAAGGGAGTGGTAAGATGAATTAATTTACAATGGATAGGTAAGAAAGAGATAGGGATTTACATTTGGCAAACACATGCACCCACCCTAAATCAGTTCCATTCCGCTGAGAAATGACCATCAGATTAGTCAAGGAACAGGTGGGCAGAGGAAATGCCTTACTGGGCTTCCTCAAAGGGGCCCCTCGGGAGGGCTGATTGCTAGCACTGTTGCCTTAACAGAGCAGAACTTCTGAGGAGCCTCTAGCCCCACCCTTGGGGATTAGGGTTGAGCTCCCGGCCATGGTTAAATGGAACAAAGGAAATAAATTCTTTCCACCCACTCTTTCCCAATCCCCAAAACATTCAAGATTCTCTTTAACAACAAAAAATGATTTATTTGCAACACAGCCCAGTCCCCATCACTTCAATACAGCACAGGAGTAGAAAAGAGTCATACTGCAAGCATCATTTAGTCCAAGGCAGAGCTCCATGCCTCCCAAGACAGCCAGCCCATCTCCCCCAGAGACCCGTGCCCAGAGCCAAACTGAACACACAAAGAGGCAAGCCCAGAATAAAGTTGGCTGCAAGCCTCAGCATGTTTCATCTCTCCACCACAGCCCTTCAAGCTTCCTATCTGCAGCCATCTACTCACTCCACCCTCAATCAGGCCACCTCCTAGCTTCTGAGCCACAAGGGAGCTTTCTTCGTGGGGTAATTAACAGGGGTTTAAATGTTACACAGAACAAGAAAACACCCTGTGAAATCTATTGTTCGTAGAAAGTTTGAAATGACTCCCCCCATACATAATCCTAATCAGCAATCACAGCTCTTCCTCTCTTCACCATAGATCCAGGCGGTTGTGAAGTGATTGTCGTCTCAGACAGCTCCATACCCGTTTCCCTATTGGCCTTATTAAAGGCTGTTCTCCTCTCCCTAGGGTAGGAAGGAATCACAGGTACTTTCCCCCAGGTTGAGGCTGAGAGGAAAGGCCCCAATAGCTTAGAAAAAGATTCCCTTCCTTTTGTTCCCCTTAAAAGATTTTTATGGAGATTGTTGCCTAAAAGTTTTCTAATTCATTTGAGAAAAGTTAGTTTTAGATTTAGAGGGTAATCCAAGCACAGAAGCAGGCAGTCTTTCTGATTAGGTACTAGTTTCTAGAATACAGGAGGCAAGTAAGAGGAGTTATAAAATCTCAAGTTGCTTTCTTCACCCCAAATCTTAGCCTCAGAAGATGAACACTAGAAGATTCCACCTTTCCCAGGCCTTGGTGGGGCAATTCCTAAAATTCTACTATCACGGACTGGTGACTTTTGACAAAGTCACAATAAAAAAGACAAGAAAATAGAGAGGGCATCTCCAAAGGAACATTTTACTCAAACATTAAAGGCTCTGGCTCGTGGTCAAAAACGTACTAATGGTTGATATCAGAACTGTTTTTATAAAGTAAGCAGCTTAAATAGGGGAAGGGGCTTTAACAACACTTAAGGCAAGGAAATAGAACCCATAGATTGGGCAGAGGATCACTTGCAGCTTTAACATTGGTGTTTGTTTATTTGAAACCCTTCTCCAATTTCTTAGGAAACCTGAGCTAGCTGTAACTTTGCTGTCACCTGCAGGTACAGGACTGGGCAATCATATTCTCATACTCCTTGTACAAGATACTCCCATTTGCCTCGATCAGAAGGAGGCTAATGGGAACATACTTGTAAGGGACACAGGAGGGCGGAGGGACACTCTGGTCTACCAGCTCATTGACAAGGCTCTGGATGATGGCGTGATTGGGAGAATTGAGACCATAGCGTAGTACCCGAGGGCAGGCTCCCTTACAGTAGTTTGGGGTATAGAGATGGGGAGCAATGATCCAGTGATCCCAGCCCAACTGGTGGAAACTGACTTGGAAAGGATGGAGGGAACACTGGTTACTTTCAGGCCCTTCACGCTCGCGGGAGGGGCCAAGAACCTCAGACCCCATACTGCCTGCTTGCCGAACCCTCCGCAAGAGAAGAGAAGCGTCCCTTTCCATAAATTCCTCCAAGCCTCTGGGGAGAAGTTTGGTCTTCTGACCACTTTTGTGAGTGTCATTGAAATACAGCAACAAAAAGACAGTGTCCAAAGATGAAGTGCCATGCCACCGGAGCTCAAGAACCTCGCTATCTTTTGGCTGCTGACACACGAAGCGGAGTCGTAGAACCCTGCGCCCTTTGTGATTCCAGAGCCTTTGCCGAATGTGTTGTGTGATATCCATCTCTGTCCACGCTTTGGACAGCAGGGAAGGCTTTGAGGAAACTCTCCCTGAAGAGGGAAACTGGTTGGTTGGGCTCTTCTGGACCCAGGGCTCCACATGGCAGGAGAGGTTGAAGTGAGATAGGTGAAGTTGATGGCGGTAAACCACAGTGGCTCTGACTAGTTGGTATTTTACCCGGTTGGATCTCAGAGGAAAGTCCAGGGTCTGTATATGCCAGGGGCCTGCATAAGTAAGAGTGAACAAGAGCAGAGGGTTAGCTTCTTACCTCCTAGCCTGAATCTCGCACAAACCTGCTCAGTACAAACTGACACCTGTAAGCAGCCATAAAATTAACTAAAAATCATTATAATAGCTATCATTTGAGCATTTACTAATGTATTAGTTTACATGCATTAGCTCTTTAATCTGCAGTAGTCTTATGAAATAGTTATTATCCCAATTTTGAAGGCAAGGAAATTGAGGCTCAGAGAACCTGTGCCAGAGGACACCCAGCCAGTGTGTGGTGGAATCAAGATTTGAGCCTACTTCCCTTCAAAAGAGAAATTGTCTCATTTTTAGATCACTCCCAGCCTCACTAAGCTGAGAAAAACAGCCCTCAAATATAGAATTACTTTGTGTGTATGTTGTATGTGTGGGACAGGATCAATCATATTTTTAGTTGACTATTAAAGGTGACCAATTAAGAGAATCATTGTGACATCCATGAATTAAGTTCATGCCATATCACTATACAGATGTAGCTTTGGGGTAACAGTCTAATATTGAGGGCTATGATGTACCATCACTTCAAATCCAGGGCTGAGATGCTCAGAATAATTTTGTCTATCCACTGCTAGTAGGGCAGCTATTTTTTGCCACTTCTGCCTTCTACTTTAAGAATAGCTTCTTCTGGGGGCCGGCCTGGTGGCACAGCAGTTAAGTGTGCACGTTCCACTTCGGTGGCCCAGTATTCGCTGGGTCAGATCCCAGGTGCAGATGTGGCACCACTTGTCAAGCCATGCTGTGGTAGGCATCCCACATACAAAGTATAGGAAGATGGGCCCGGATGTTAGCTCAGGGCTAATCTTCCTCAAAAAAAAAAAGAATAGCTTTTCTTTTGGACACCTACCACAGCATGGCTTGATAAGCAGCTCATAGGTTGGCACCCAGGATTGGAAACGGCAAACTCCGGGCCACCAAACAGAGCCTGCGAACTTAACAGCTGCGTCCACTGGGCTGGCCCCTAAGAGTAGCTTCTTGAACAGCTATTCCTTCTTGGGCCGTTTCCTTAACTCTCTGTGTCTCCCTTTTCCGTTCCTTACTGGAAATGATTCTTCATTTACCCCATTCATTGTAGCACCATTCCCCTAAATACCGTTTTCAACACGGCCTTAGTCATATAAATATTTTGTCTGTTAAGAATTCTACTAGAAGCTGTGTGCCTCTTAGTGATTAAGAGTTTTAATCCAAACTGTAATGCTGACACCCAGTGGCCAAAGGGTTGGAAGGCTGGGGCTGCAGTGCTCTGAACTTCTGCGCCCCCTCCTGGCAAAGGTCAAGAGCAAAAATTACAAAAACCAGGCATTGCAGGAAAAAGCCTTCTTTTACCTTCAAATAGCTTATCACTAAATATTTGCATATAATTTACATATTATTCACTAACTTCCCTTCTCCACTGAATCCACAAACCTGGAATTCTTCAGTAGGCCTCGAACATTCAACGTGGAAGCTCTTCAACGTCTTGATGCATCAGGATACTTTTTTTAAAGTTCAGGTTCCAACTCATGCTTAATATACCCTCAAGTTTGGGGCACTGGACATCATTCACACAAGGTTCAAGCCAGGCTTGTATTTGCTTTCTCAACTTATTCCACACTCCCATTCTACAATAATCTTTCCAAGAGGCCCACCCATACACCTGCCCCACCCTGCCTGAAAAGGAACCCAACCCAACCTCTAACAGGCTGTCTAGTAAGGAACTGCCCTTTCCTTTCAGACCTTGACATCACATATTTCCTGAAGCAGGGTGGAGTTGCTAAGGATCAGAGCCAGGAAGGGTCTGCTCAATTTTTCAGGGAAATAGCTGACTCATGCATCCCGTGTGATTGAACCTGGCATAGCTTCTCCAGGCAAGCTCGACTCAGCTGGCTCATCTCCTGATGGAAAGATCAGGCTCTGCTGTCTTGTCATCTGTTTCTGGATCCTTTCCCAAGTCCCTAGATGCTGGTATGTCCCAAAGTCACACCATACTGGCCTAATTCTAGGCATCCTCCTTTCTAGCCTCATATCATTTATACAAACTTGATTTGTACAGCTTTCTGCTGTACTTAGGAATGGAATCCAGATCCCTTATAGTGTCCTACAAGTCCCTGCCTTTCATCAGCGTCATGCCCTGCCCCTCTCCACAATGCTCACTAGGCTCCAGCCATATTGATCTTTGTTCTGTTCTTCAAGTTGGACAAGCTTGTTTCCACCCTCCAGGCCTTTGCACATGTTGTTCCCTCTGCCTAAATCAGACTTTCTACTCTTCTCATGCCTAACTTATCTTAAAGACCTCAGCTAAAATGTCACCTCTTCAAAGATGCCTTCCCTGACAATCCCATGTAAATGGAGGATTTCTTCGCTATTTTCTATCAAGACAACCCATTTCATTCTTCGATAGCACTTACCACAATTTGCAATTATCTGTGTTTGCTTATTTGTCTCACCCATGAGAACCACATCTATCTTGATCACATCTATATGCCAGCACCTAGAACAGTACCTAGCACTCAGTAGGTGCTGAATAAATATTTGTTGAGTGAATCTCCACCCACACCAAGCTATGTTCTCTTTCCTGAATCAGAATGCACTTCTCTGGCTCTATGCATGGTCTTCCCACACCTTCCTCAAGGTCCAGCTCAAATACTACCTCCTCAGAATGAGGTCTTCCACTGTCTCCCTGCTTCCCTCTCCTTGCTTTAAACAGTCACCTGTTTCTTCTTTGGAGTCCTGGGAGCCCTACTGCTTGTCCTTTTCAAGGCATTTGTCATGCTGTAACACCATTATGTGATTACTTATCTATCCATTCTACCATAGAGGGAGTTGCTAGAGGTTAGGGAAGTAGGTTTTTGCCTCTTTATACCCAACCCAAACACAGTGCCTGGTGCTCAATTAAAATCTGCTGAGGAGTCAGCACAGCAGGGTGATTAAAAGCACAGGCTTTGGAGCCAAAAGCCTGGGTTTGACATCCAGCTTTACCAATTATTAGCTGTCTTACATGAGTAAGTTACTCTGAGCTTACTTTCTTCACCTATAAGATGGGTACATTAATGGTACCTACCTCATATGATAGTGGTGAGGACTAAGGAAGATAAGGTCTGTAAAGTATGTTGCCCAATGCCTAGCACACAGGAAGCTCACAGTAAGGTTAGCTAGAGGAATATTGCTTGTTTTACTTGGAAGGGAGTATAAATCCTGTCTGTTGAGACCAGCAAAGGCCCAAGATTGATCTCCCCAGGTTCCCAAGATTTCCTTGAAGTTTTGGCTGTCTGCATTCCCTAGAGAGCCCTGCACTTCAGGAGCTTACTGCTGTCCTGGAACAGTGTCTCACATGGATGTTTAAAGAATCAAGCATGATGGAAACAAAGAAAATTCCAAAATACACTTGGTACTAAAAACCCAAAGTAGCCTTAATAGAAAAACTGCTTGGTATACAAGGATATCAGGGTAATATAAACACTTGAGAAGTTATGGACAGGCTTTAGAAGCAGACGGACTTGAGCTCAGATCCTCTCTCTGCCATCCACTGTCCATATGAACTTTGCAAGTTATTTAATTTCTCTGTGCTTTAGTTTTATTTATTTAATTTTTCTTTGAGGAAGATTAGCCCTGAGCTAACATCCGCTGCCAATCCTCCTCTTTTTGCTGAGGAGGACTGGCCCCGACCCAACATCCATACCCATCTTCCTTTATTTCACATGTGGGACGCCTACCACAGCATGGCCTGCCATGCGGTGCCATGTCCACACCTGGGATCCGAACCGGGGAACCCCGGGCCACTGAGAAGCCAAACGTGCAAACTTAACTGCTGCGCCACCGGGCCGGCCCCAAGTTTTCTTATCTTTAAAAATTAGGCTAATTGTTCTATGACATCTGACGGTAGTAGCTGTCATCAGGATTAAGTACAATAGCAAATGCTTCCCAAGCCAGGTATACAGACCCTCAGATGTTAGCTTGTTTCTGTCCTTTCTGAGGCCTTGTAAATTTCCCTAATTCAGCATCCTGTACTCTTTGCCTTTTAAGAATAAAACACATAAACAGCCCTCCACAAGAATGTATTATTTCTCCATTACAGTTTTCAGTGACATAACAAGCAATAAGACTTTCTTTGAAAGATAGGAGCTAACACATCATACAGTGATCCTGGGGCCTCGGAGAGATTCCTCAGATGCCCCAGGGAAATCTGTTCTTAAGTTGGGGCCTTAAAGGGAAGCAGGCTTGGAGCCAGCTTCTTCCTAGTTTGCCTTCTTTGAAAACGAAGCCTGAGAAAACAACCCACCCACCAGGCAATAAAGCCTGACAGTAAATTCACAGGTCCCCTTTTCTCTACGCTCTTTTTCCCCATTTCTCTCCCCTCCAGAACAGTATGGTATGGTAACTTACCTCTGAGAGGCCTTGCTACATTGGTCAAGGGCTTCACCAGCCTCACCATGGTGGCGCCAATGGTGCGGTTCTCTCTAGGATGTCCATGTGCATCAGCTGAACGCTGGTACAACTCCAGCATGTACCGCAAGGGATGCCCTAGGACCTGTGGCTTCCCCTGCTGCTTGGCAGGTGCTTCTTCTAGCAGCTCCAAAATCAGGGGCAAGGTAGGGACCTCAGCTGGGAGGGCAATAGAGGGCTGCCCTACCTTTGCCATTTGGACCCTGTGTTCCCTATAAAGCACCAGTCCCCAAAGAAGGATTCTAAGGATGCTGAGGAGGACCATCTTGAAGGGCTTAGTGTTCAGCAACACGCTCCAGCCCAAGCCCAAAGGATGTCACTCTAACCCTTTCCTTTCACACAAGTAACCACATCCTGGCTCCACAGCCACAAAGGATGAGGCAAGAAAAAAAGTGAAAGGCAGGCAGGTAGGCCCTATGTTGCTTCCCCTGGGAGGCTCTTCTGGACCAAAGGAGGTCTCCTAACTTGGCCTCTTTGCATCAAAACAAACAGAAACAGCAGGTGGAACAAGGCAGCCTGCTCCTCCTGCTCCCCAGGACTGGGGACAAGACAGTACTTACTCAGAGGCTGAGGTAACTTAAAAGGAGAGATCCATTCTCGGACCTGCTCCCTCACCCTATCCACCAGGATGGGAAAAAAGCATCCCTAGCCTGCTCTGCTCCACAGTTTTAAAGGTAGTCTCTTAATCAGTCCTTAAAGGGCCAGAGGACTCCTGTTCTCATCCCACTTCCATGCAGCACTTCCTCTAATGTAGCATTTCCCAAAATGTAGTCTGCTAATGAATTGCAGTGAAACTATCTGAGGTGATTGCTAAGAATGCAGACTCCTGGGTCTGGACCAAAACATGGACTCTCTGAGGCTGGGGTCCAGAAATCTGAATCTTAACAAATGCTTCAAGAAGTTCCTATGAACACTGAAATGTGGAAACCACTGTGTGAGTGTGGCTGTTGGAACTTGAAGAAGGTGCCTTAACAGTGATTCTCAATCATGGCTGTACATTGGAATCACCTGGGGAGCCATAACTATTATGGATGCCTGGGTACCATCCCCAGAGATTCTGATGCAGTGGGTCTGGGGTATTACCAGGGCATCAGGAATTTTTAATATTCTTCAGGTGATTTTAATGTGCAGCCAAGTTTGAGAACTCTGACTTAGAATTTTCTGGTTTACCATGGAAGGTGTTGAGATCCTGAGTGGGCTTCATCAGAGAAGCCTGGGGCAGTGGGAGATGAACCTGTGGAAGGTGGCTGGGAGTTCACCTAGCTTGGCTGGTTAATGGGAGGCAGCAGGGCTGGGCCAGTTAGTTAAGGCTGCTCCAGACCAGGATTCTACAGAAAAATGGTAGGTGTAGTCCTGGCCCTGTCCAAGTAGACGCAGTTTGTTGGGGCTCTAAGGAGAAGGTGGGGCAGGAGGTCAAGACGTGGCTCTAGGAGATGATGAGGCAGGCCTGATTAGTGGGAGGCCTTTACCTCATACCAAGAATATCTATGGACAGGCACCACTATTTTGGAACAGGCATGATCTTTGTAATCAGATAAATCTGTGTTCGAATAGTGACTCTGCCTATTAGCTGTAATTTAACTTCTCCAAGACAAATATCTTTATTTCCTCTGAGCCTCAGCCTCTTCACCTGTAAAATGGAGTTTTATCTCACAGGTGGTTGTAAGGATATAAGGAAATGATCTATGTTAATTGCACAAAACCTAATTAGATGCATGACATGTGCTTACATGCTCAAAATTATTTATTCCCTTCCTCTGTTTTCTCTAACATGGCCTTGGTCCCTGGCGTGTATTGTAAAACAAAATGCATGAGCTTATAAATGCTCTAGGTCGGGACTCAAATCCCAACACAACAGCCCATTAGCTGGGTGACCTTAAGCAAGGCTTCTCCCAGCCTGAGTTTCTTCATCTGTTCAGCTGGCTCCTTCAGAGAGTTGTTGTTGTGAGTGTTGTATTGTATACAATAACATACAAGTAAGGGATGATTACAATAATATACAAGAACAGATGATTCAAAGTAGGCAAAACCTGAACGGACGAAACATATGAAAAGATGTAATAGAAATCAGAAAAAATGCAATTTAAAACCATATAAGATACGATTCCACATGCGTTGGATTGGCAGCATATCAGAAGTCTGACATTAAGCTCAGGTGAGGATGTAGAACACAGGTAACTCTCTTACTCAGTTGATGGGAATGTGATTTGGTACAATCGTTTTAGAGAGCAATCTGGCATTATCTCCAGTGAGGTTAAGGATGTATAATTCAGGAATACTATTGCTAGAGCAGTAGCTTTTAGACATTTTTGTCCAGATTACAGGAATAAATATATTTTACATTGCAACCCAACACAAACAAGTGCACACACATATATACCTGGAGTTAACATTTCCTGAAACAATACTTCTCCTTACAACATATTGGGAGGGGTAATATATAATAATGGGTAAGAAAACGGCTCTGGAGCCAGAATCCTAAATTTAAATTCCAGCTCCCCCACTTATTAGCTTGACTTTGGTCAAGTTACTCAACTTCTTTGTGCCTCAGTTTCCTCGTTTGTAAAATGGAAACCATAACCTCTCTCTGCTTCAATTTTCTAATATGTAAAATGAGATTAATTAAAAGACTTACAGGATTTTTGTGAGGATTAAATGAATTAATACATGTAAGGCACTTCAAAGAGTGCCTGGCACAAAGTAAGTACTTGACACAGGTGAATTATTATTACATGTGCTGCAGGCTGTGCTCTCCAGAAAGCTGGGTTCACTCTGATGTGCTAGTTCTGCAGTCATGAGTTGCAGAGAGGCAGCCAAAGAGCCTCTCTATCCTCCATATGCACACCGCTCCTCCCTCTGCTCTTATTCCCTTCTCTGCCTCCCTGACATTATCTTTGGCCCTTGACCTCTGTCTGTTACTAATTTAAACTTCCTATCTTTCTAGCCAACTTAACTAAATAAAAGAAGTTGTCAGGACAACTAGGGAAGGGTCCATATAAGAGTTTGGGGGCACAGTTTTCTTTGATGTTTCAGTGATTTTGGATTGGGGTTACATCTGTCAAGAACATTTTTCTGCCATCTCTTAGTAGTGAGATTTTGATACAGGATCAAAAGAAGTAAAAAGAGACAACATATTACACTGGAGAGAGCATGATTTGGGTTTGAATTCCTAGTTCTGCCATTTTTTGCCTGTTGCTTAACCTCTCTGCATATCAGCTTTCTTAACTGTAAATTGGGGATATTCTTTACCTGCCAGGGTTGTGGTAAGATTTAAATGAGATAATGTATATAAACTATCTAGCATTAGATAATCCTAAATAAATGGTCAATTTTATCATTAATAGCATACGAATTTAAAATGTATGTAAAGGTACTTTAAAGGAGATATCTGCTCAGCATCCTTCTAAGGTTCAGCTGGAGTTTTATTCCGGCCCCCTACCCACCAGGGCTTCAGGAGACTCCCCTAATTGAATAGATCAGCTTTCTCATTTTCAGAAAAAGATCCAAAAGCCAGTCCCATTTCTAGCACCAGAACTGAAAGAAGTTGATGTGATTCTCTCCTGGAAATGCCCCCTGGTGGGCCCGATATATGCTACTGCCCCAAACCTCCAGAGGAGGGCACCAACTGTCTTTCCAGCCTTTATGGTTGGAGGCGTAGTTGGGAGTGGAGGAGCAGATTATAGGTGATTTGAACACGATCTACTAAAGGACATTTACCAGCCCTTCCAGCTTTAGAAATAGCCAGTGTGTGAAAAAAACTAACTGTATAAATCGGACAGTTTAGGAGGTGATTATTGACATGACAAAAGGGGTTCTTGACACAACAAAATGGGTCACCACAAGTTGCTTGGAGCAGCAGGAACCCTTAATATGTGGTGTGGGTAAACTTTTCAGACTATAATGTGCTGGACACACTGATAAAGACACATGAAATTTACAAAAGAATAGATTTTTATGTAATCTTTGGGAGCATGGCTATTGTATAAAGTACACATATATAATGGAATGCTTCTTTTAGATGATTATAATTTACATTTTCTTGCGATTGTATTCATTGAACAAATATCTAATAAGCACCTCTGATGTGGTTGTGTCAGGTGTTAAAGGTGTAGGTCTATAGCTAGACGACTTAGGTTCAAACTCTAGCTTTACCACTTAGCTGGCTTCGTAAGTTTGGACAATTGACTTAATCTCTCTGTGCCTCAGTTTCCTCATGTATAACATAGATAATAATAGCACTACTTCAGAGGACTGTTGTGAGGATTAAATGAGTTAATGTAGGTAATAAGCATACTGTGTTCTAGACACTATACTAGACCCTGGGAGTACAGAAATTAATAAGACAAGACCTCTATCTTCAGCACTCCCAGGCACTATGTTAGGCACTGAGGTAGGATGGAGGACACCAAGACAAAACAGATAGTTGTGTTTTTTTTTAATTTGATAGACTTTATTTCTATTTTTAGTTTTTTTTTTAAGGAAGATTAGCCCTGAGCTAACATCCGCTGCCAATCCTCCTCTTTTTGCTGAGGAAGACTGGCCTTGAGCTAACATCCATGCCCATCTTCCTCTACATCTGGGATGCCTACCACAGCATGGCTTGCCAAGTGGCGCCATGTCTTCCCCCGGGATCTGAACCTGCGAACCACTTAACCACTGCCCCACTGGGCCGGCCCCAAAACAGATAGTTTTTATCTCAAGAAGATAACAACCTTGATAGGGACATGAAAGATAGGAAACGTTTCTTATAACCATGACATTTCCTCTGTTACTGTTCTGAGTTCTTGAAAATTAGACTGATTTTCTAGATATGTTTTGTTTAAAAAATCATTTTCCAGGGCCAGCCAAGTGGTGCAGTGGTTAAGTTGGCATGCTGCACTTCAGCAGCCCAGAGTTTGCTGGTTCTGATCCCAGGTGTGGACCTATGCACTACTTGACAAGCCATGCTGTGGCAGGCGTCCCATATATTAAAAAAATGGAGGAAGATGGGCACGAATGTTAGCTCAGGGCTTAGCTTCCGCAGCAAAAAGAGGAGGATTTGTGGTGGATGTTAGCTCAGGGCTAATCTTCCTCAAAGAAGAAATTTAAAAAAATAAATAAATAGAAAATCATTTTCCATAAAGCAGAGATTATAGTATATTTTATAGAAATATTTATTAACTTGGCACTAGATTATATCCTTTTACATATCATATCTCATTTTATCTTCATATCAACTCTATAAGTTAAGTACTATTATTCCCATCTACAGGTAAGGAAATTGAAGATTAGAAAAGGAAACTTGCCCAAGGTTGTATAGCTCTCAAATGGTGGAATCCACTGGGATTTGGACCCAAGTTAGAGCCCCTCTCTTTGTACCTTGTAGGTTGCTATATAGGCTGCCAATGAGCATTTAGCCCCTTAAAAAGACTCAGTTCTCCTATAAAGTAATCCCACAGAGATTCCTGCACATGATACTAAAATACAAGCTCTGTGAAGTCAAGGATCATGCCTATCTTATTCATTATTATAAGGGCTCGATAAATGTTTGTTAAATAAATGGCTGTAATAGGAGCTTATAATACTCGCAGAAATCTAGGCTGATGGGCAGACTCTTGCTAGAAGTTGTAATGTGTCCTCAGAGAAGGTTCTCCTGAGTTTTGAGGAAGAAGAAAGTCTGAAACAACCACTTTCCCTGGTGCTTTCAATTCCTTTTTAAAAAAAATCATTATTGCCTGTATTATGAAGTCCTTGTGACTCTCCTCATCTCTAAGGATGATAGAGGCCCCAGGAAAAGAGAACACCTCCTTCGTCATGCATGGGTAGCAAAAGTCATTGCTCACAGCACTGGGAAATGGGCATTGCACTAGCATCCCTAACCTAAAGACCCAGGAAGGTCTACCTCAATTGTAGTTTGTTCAGGTTCAGACTCGAATGTAGCCAAATCAGCCTTAGGGCATGAACACTGCACTAAAACATACTCATCAAGCTTCAACAGTACGCCAAGCATTGTGGTAGGTATATGATAGTGGAAGCCAGTATAGCAAGGAAAACACATGCAAAGGTCCTGAGAATGCAAAAAACCCAAGTAGCTGGAGCACAGAGAAGAGAAAAGAGGAAAAAGTTCCAGGTAAGGATGGTGTGGTAGGTAGGATCCAGAACATGTATGGCCTTGTAAGGGCTGCTGCTAGACTCGTGTGTCTTTCTGACAATCAAAACAAGAATGCACAAATTAGAAAAAGATAATCTTTATGGGGTGAACCCAGCTCTATGGTTTAGCAAGCAGAACACAAGCTGGATTTCAGCCCTCACACGCTCCCTTGCCAGGGCACATTTGTTTAGTGCACTAACTGCACAGCCATTTGTGACTGCCCTGTTTGTAAGGTTTTGGGGCTTCTCTATGGTTTAGCCACACTGACATTCTGGGTTTCTTTTCAGTTTTTCCAACAACCACATTACCTTTGCCTCAAGGTCTTTACATACACAGTCTCAGAATAGTTTCTTCCCTCCCCTCCCCCAGAGCACTCCCACTCAGCTTTCATTTCTCAGCTCAAGCATCACTTCCTTGAGGAAGCCTTCCCTGAGTCCCTAGATTGGATCTAAAGAGCATTTGAGGAAGATCTGCAATGAGGATGACACCGGAATTGGGTCCTCAGTTATGAGTAGGATTTTGATAAGTGGGAAAAAGAAGATATGCCATTCCAGGATCAGTTCAGAATTTTTCAAATATTGCTCTGAAAATTGTATGAAGGATGGATTGAAGAGACTGAAAGGTTCTCCAATGCAGAACCTGAAGAACAGTATCATCCATGCCGTGGAACACTTAAAGAGAGTTGAGCAGCAGTTGTAAGGAACAAATTCAGGTACAAGTCACACATCCTGAGCACATACTGGGTCCTTTGTGCATGTGTTATTTCATTAATTACAACTATGAAATAGGTATTGGTATTCCTACTTTACACAAAGAGGAATTGAAGTTCAAAGCAGTTAAGTGACTTAACGTGGATCACACAGCTATAATGAAAGGCAGATTTGCACTTACATCTCCTGACTCAAGGTCCAGGGCTTTTTTTTATAACTTTGAGGAATCTGCACTTATCTTCTGCAATATTCTCAAGGCTTGGCTTCCCATTCTGGGTCTCCAGAATTTGATTTTCAGTGTAAGAATAGAGAAGCTTCTATCCAAATGGTCCCTACAAGAGCTCCTCATGGTGGTCCTGGGATCCTTGAGCTGGAGGCAATGTCCAAGAAGGGATCTCTGGGGACAGTGACTTAAAACAGAACCTTTTGAACCTTAGCATGAGATAATACAGAATTTTAAGTCTCATCATTGGTTGTAGACCATATCATTCCGAGGGAACCAGGAGAACATGTTTTCTTTTAGCCAAGTAAGCAAGCAAGAACTAAGCATGATACATTCTGAACATCCTTTTGGCCTCAGAGACAGCATTAACTGGTGTAGCCTTTGGAGTTTTTGGTCATTTCTGTATAATCAAGTCATCAGTAAACCATTGACAATCTTTCCATTCTCTGGCTTCCCTCCCTCTGGTCAAGTAGCCACTAGTATTTTTTTGATTTGTTACTAAAGCAAATGATTTGGTAACTGACTTCCTACATTAGAGATAGGAAGGTGTGCAACCAGAGACTGGTTGTATAAGTATCACTCCATTTTCTGTTGTATGTCAGTTTCCCAGGGGTTGGGCATGGCTGAATGCCCATGGATCCTGGACCAGAACAACTCACTATAAGGAAGACATTCTGGATACTTGGGACAGAGAAGGAGGTTAACAATGGCCTCTTCAAAGACTCAGCAGCTATTGTCCTGCTTTGCAGGTCTACAAGCCCTGCCCTCATCTTAAAAGCCAGTCTGGGTAAAAGCGGTCAAAAGGTACAAACTTCAGTTATAAAATCAATAAGTCATGGGGATGTAATGTACAGCATAGTGACTATAGCTAATAATACTGTGTTGTATACTTGAAAGTTGCTAAGAGAGTAGATCTTAAGTTCTCATCACACACAAAAAGTTTATAACTATGAGTGGTGATGGATATTAACTAGACTTATTGTCGTGATCATTTCACAATAGATACATATATCAAATCATTATGTTGTACACCTGAAACTAATATAATGTTATATGTCAATTATATTTCAATTTTTTTAAAAAAAAAAAAAGCCAGTGTAGATTTTGGTGTTAAAAAGGAAAAGACCCGGGGCCAGCCCGGTGGCACAGTGGTTAAGTGCGCACATTTTGCTTCGGTGGCCCGGAGTTTCCCGGTTCAGATCCTGGGTGCAGACATGGCACTGCTTGGCAAGCCATGCTGTGGTAGGCGTCCCACATATAAAGTAGAGGAAGATGGGCATGGATGTTAGCTCAGGGCCAGGCTTCCTCAGCAAAAAGAGGAGGATTGGCAGTAGTTAGCTCAGGGCTAATCTTCCTCAAAAAATTAATTAATTAATTAATTTAATTAAATAAAAAGGCAAAGACCTAGAACTTGGACCTAAGCCAAGCACTTGAGACTAACAGTGGGGAGTATAAGGGATTTTTTTAGAATGGTCACTTTCTCTCTCTAAACAAATCCTGCTGAGTTAGGGCTAGAAATGCCTGTCTTACTTTTCACTTCTAATGTCAGGAAGAAAATTTACAGGCTGATATTTCTCCTTTGCTGTCTATAAGAAGTGTTCCCTTCCTCTACTACTGTGGCAAGACTTCCAGAAAGACAAGAGAACAAGCCCCCGTGGACCTGGGAGTCAGAATCTGGGACGTGGCAACTGTACCTCATGAGGTTTGGAAGTACAGATTCCTCGTCTCTGTGTTTCCACCTTAGGCCCTGAGTTTTGCTGCTCCATTTGGGCCATGAGGAGAGGCCAATTCCATCTCTCACACTGAAACTGAAAATTGAATAAGAAAGCAAACTTATGAAAGACCAAATTAGCCCCAGATATATTGGTTGCAGCCCAGCCCTGGTGGTCTAGTGGTTAAGATTCGGCACTCTCATCAGGGAATCTCACCACTGGTCTGTCGGTTGTCATGCCGTGGTGGCTGCATGTTGCTCTGGTGCTGAAAAGTATGCTACAGATATTTCAAATACCAGTAGGGTCACCCATGGTAGACAGGTTTCATTGGAATTTCCAGACTAAGGCAGACTAGGAAGAAGGATCTGGCCATCCACTTCTGAAAAAATTGGCCATGAAAACCCTAGGAATAGCAGTGGAACATTGTCTGATATAGTGCCGGAAGGTGAAAGGATGGTGCAAAAAGACTGGGCAGAGTTCTGCTCTGCTGTACACAGGGTCTCTAGGAGTCAGAATCGACTCGACAGCACTAACAACAAATATTGGTTGCATAAACTTGGAGAAAACCCAAAACTTCAGCCAAATCTCTAAGGATACCTGAAATGTTTTGGATTCTCAGAAAAATCTAGTGAACATTTTATGGTATTTTTCTTTTTGTCTCTTCTCAGGTTAAAGAAAAGCTGGTAGAAATCCCAGGGAGAAGCCTCAGGGCAAAAAGAAAATAAGGGAGTATAACAGTCAGCTTCAAATTGGGAAATGATTGTAAAAGTGATTGGGAACATTGTTAAGAACTTCACTGAGTTCTCAAAGACATTTGTCAATATTTCAGAGTATCCACTCATCAGACCCTGAAGTAGGCCCCCAAATTCAGATGACCCTTCCTCTTTAGTAGAGGAATATATGCTCTTTGACAAAAACTTGTACTCATTCACTCATTCATTCACATATTCACTGAACAAATATTTATTAACTACCTGCTATGTGTCAGTTCTCGGTGTTCAGGACACAGAAGAGAACAGTAGTGATAGTGTCCTTGTTCTTGTGGAGTTTACAGTCAAGTAGGGTAGACAGACATTATGTAGACAATCTCACAAATGAATAAATATTTTAAATTGTAATGGAGTGCTATGAAGGAAAATTATGGCTTGCCCTGGGAACATAATCCAGTAGGAGATGAAGGTAGGATGGAAGACCCAGTTTAATCAGATGAGTCTAGGGAGGTTCATCCAAGGAAGTGACATTTAAGGTGAGACATAAAGGTTAAGTAGGAGTTCAGCAGGTAAAGGTCTGGGAAAAGAATATTCCGGGAAAGGGATACACCGATATAAAGACTGTGAGGCAAAAAAGAAAAGGACCTGGGTGTCCGCGAGAAATTGAAAAAAGGCAAGTTTGGCATGACACAGAACATAAGACGAGGCTGGAGAATTCAGCAGGAGTTAAACCATGTGGTGGCCATTTATACTATATCAAAGATTTTGTATTTGAGAAAGGAAGGTCTCAAGAATAATTGAATCCTGATATACTCCACGGGAGGAATGGTGGTCCTTGTTACTGAGTTGCAGAGCGCTGGAAGACAAGCAAGTTTGGAGAGGAGGGCAGATAATGAGTTTGATTTTGGATATTATGATTCCAAATGCATGTCATGTAGGCGATTGGATATACTCTTTTGAAGGTCAGAAGGGAAATCTAGAAACACAGAACTGGGAGTTGTTGGTATATGCATGATTATTAAAGACATGGGAATGATTGAGTTTATCGAGAGGAGAAAGTATAGAGTGAGAAAATGAGAAGGCCTAGGGTGAAACTTACCTGATTCCAGCATTTTAAGATTGAGTAGAGATAAGAGGGCCAAAGAGGCAGGAGGAGAGCTAGGAGAATGCTGAGCCCAGAAGCTAAAGGAAAACAATGTTTCAAGAATGGAATGATGACATATCTGCATAGAAGAAAACAACGTGAGAATAAACAAGTGGATTTAGCATCAAAATCATTGATAACCTTAAGGAGAGCTGTGTTTGTTAAAGTAGTGGTAGCACCAATCTGATTGTATTGGGTTTGAGAGTGAATAGGAGGTGAGACCATGGAAGAAGAGAGACTAGAAAATCCTTTCAGAAGTGTGGTTATAAAGGAGAGAAAAGAGATAAAGTGGTAGCTAAAGGAATGTATGAGATCTAGGAAGTTTTTTTAATGGGAGAAATTGGAGAACCTTAGTGGACTTCTCCCAATAAAAAAAACTTCAAAAGTAATAATGGGAAAGCGTGATGTACCGACTCTGCTTCTCAGGCTCCAAGGACCAGGAATTAGTCAAGGTCAGGCCATAGATAGAATGTTTGGGCCCACTGACAACAAAAGCAGATTCCCTTGCGGTGTCCTGATCAGACCCAACTATACTACTTTCAATTGCTTTTAAATAAGCTATGCTTTAGTTTCTCTGATGGTCCCTAAAGGAAGAGGAGTTTTCCAGTAACTTTTATA
Organism: Equus asinus; assembly: GCF_041296235.1. Lineage (NCBI taxonomy): Eukaryota > Metazoa > Chordata > Mammalia > Perissodactyla > Equidae > Equus > Equus asinus. Next base: position 37,671,131 of record NC_091820.1, read on the forward strand.
GGCTAAGGCCCTGTTTTTCACTTGGATGATATCTTGAAGCTATCTTTAGTTTTGCTTAACATCATTCACACTGACTACTTGAGTAACCTTTTTAAAACACATCTGACCACGTCACTGTCCTGCTTAACATATTTCGACTATTTTTCACTACTTTCAAGATAAAGTCCCGAACTCTTCAGAATGACAAGCAAGGACCTTTCTGACCTGCCCTGTAACTATTTCTCAGCCTCATCTATATTTACATGTATATTTGCATCCTACACTCATTTTAGCCGAAGTACTAGCAGGTCTTTGAACCAGTCAAGCTCTCCCTTAATTCCCCCTGCCTTTTATCATGCTGTTCACCTTGCCTTGAATGGCTTCAGCCGAGGTTCTCCACAAACGATTGTTAAATAAATGAATAAGTAAATAAATGAAGGAATTAATGCATTTACCTCAGTTTCCTTGGCCATTTTTGAGAGGGGCTACGTGGCTGTACATGGTAACGAGTAGGGTATTCGTTTGGGGAAATTGGAGGACACTTATGTGGTAGAATTTCAGGGAATCATTGAGATCCTCACTGCATTAAGCCATCACTCCTGTTAGCTTATCATTGGACCTTATCTCATGAGAATTTCATTTCCCCGAGCAAGGGCTTGGTGTTACTGGAAGTCTCTGAGGGTGGGAGGAGTCCTAAAAAGGAAAGAGGGAGCCAGACAGAGAAATTGGAAGTGGAAGGCAGCTGATGGGAAACAGCTGACAGTACCACTTTGCCCAGAACTGATGCTGTTGTGATGGCAGTGGAGCAGAAACAAGCCAACCTGAAATATAACCAAGTGCAAGGAAAAGATTGATTTGGAGCCTAAAACATACTTTGGGAAATCTTAATCATCCTGTTGTTGAGCTAAAAGGCAGATTAAAATTACTTATACTCCCCATCCCAGATGCCCAAAGTAGAGCACTAAGTGGAATGCAGCAGGGGATTCAGCCCATTTCCAGAGATAGATCATTTCCAGTAGAGCCCTTTGGGTTTGAGAAGGGGTGGGTGGCTTAGGATCCCCTAGCAAAGCCAAGTCCATAAGACAAACAACTCCAGAAAACCTCAGGCTTTTCATAGTCCTTGTCGGGGACAGGAAAGGCCTGGCTCACAGATATCACAAAACTGGTGCACAAGCCAAGATGCCTCCTCCTCTGGCCACTTTCAGGCCTACCCATAAGGAGATCAAACCCACTTAGTCTGCTGGACTTTTCTGGGCTGGCTGGCTAAAACTGGTGTTTCCGGAAGTCTAGTATCCCAGGCCAAAAGATTTCCACTCTTCTACAAGAGCCTGGACTAGAACAGGAAGCAGCAAGTAAGAAAATCAAACTCCGTTGTACTTTCTCTTTATACTCTGCTCCCTGTCAACTACTAAGCATAGCTTCCTCCCATTGGCCAATTTTATTAGTTCTTTGAGGAAACAAAAAATTGGAGAATTGGATAGGAGACAAAGCTTGAATAAACATAGGATACAAATGAGCATTATGGGCCTGGTTAAATAAAGGTCTCATAGAAATTGTCAAAGGGTAGTCGATGAAATACAGACCTTGGATTCTGTTTGTTCAAATTCTACCTTTGCCAATTTATTAGGTACATGACCTAAAGAAAGTCCCTCACTGAGCCTCAGTTTTCCCACCTGTAAAATGAAGTTAATAGTGCCAACTTCACCCATATGAGGATTGAATGCCTGGCACCTAGGAGGTAGTCAATCAAGGCTAGTTAATTTTTTCCCTATTTGTAAGAAACAGTGGAGTGGTAGGTGAATCTTGTCCTGAGGGATAAGGATTTTGAAATCCTGAGGTCTGGGTTCAGCAGAAGGGGCTTGGCTAAGTACCCAGATCTTATAGATGGGGTATGTAGAGGGGAGGGTCATTGGATGGATGAAGTACAACTCTAGCTGGAAACTATTGTCTGGGTACTTTCAATATGGGTAAACTGAGTTTAAAGTGTAACATGTAAGTGGGTAATGTAACAGGACCTGTGATATCATAAAATCTGGGCTTCTTACCCTGTCTGGCTCAGCTTTGCACTTGTGTTGTCTTGAATAAGCCACTGTTTTCCCAATTCTAATCACTTTTCCTCCCCTCCTGCCCCCACTCCCACCATCAAATCAAGATGTTATACAGAGGAATTACTATGCACAAACTATGAAGCTCTGGATGTTCTGTGGAGAAGGGCAAAGGAGGGTGAAAACTGAGAGAGAGAGAAGCAGGGTGTCATCAGCAGGAGAAGGAGGTCTAGAGAGGTGCTCTGGAAAGATATTTTGCACAAGAAGGGGTATGGTTTGGCATTTAACTTGTTGTAGAATTTGAAACAAGAATTCATAACTGTCTTTGTCAAGAGTGGAATTTGGTTGATTGGCCCAACTGGAGGGCCTTGCTCTGAACCACCTAAGATAGAGGTTGAGGACATGAGTTTATATTGTATGACATGGACATTTTTACAGGATTGGTAAGGGTTTTGTGGTGTGAGTAGAATTGAAGAGGCTTGGAAAATAATATTTGCCATATGGTCAATTGGGTGATTTTAAAATTGTTCAATCACTTATGTAAGGAACTCTACAAGTAGCCATATTAAACATGCTTTTCTCTCAATCTTCCCACTCCCTGGAGATATATTTCTCTCTTTCCTTCCTTTCACCATCAAAATTCTGGCTTTCTAATTCATAATTATACACTGACTTCTGGTCTTGCCATTCAACCTATACTGTTATCTCAGATGTTTCAACAACCTTCACATAGTCTAAATCTCTGCCCTTCTCTTTCATGATCCTCTAACATTGCTGATTTCTTCCTCTTTGAAGCTCTTTTTCTCCCCCTAGGCTTCCATGAGCCAGCACATGTCAGGTTCTATTACTACCTTTCTGATAGTTCGTTCTTTGCCTCTCAAGGCTCCGTTTTCACTCTGGCCCACTCAGAGCAGGTTTTTCTCATGATTCCCTCCCCAAATCTCTTTTGTTTCTGCAGACTCTTTGCCATCACATTCCCACATCAGGTATCCTCTCTGAATGATTTTGGTCTCCTTATCTCAACCTCAAGCTCCAGTTAGTATTTTAATTGCCAGCTGAACATAACCTGGATTTCCTACTGTCACCTCCTACTCTTGTCCTAACAACATATATCTACTTTCCCTAGCCAGTTCTCCATCATGTATTCCCTTCTACTATTGCTACTACCCCTTTCTCTGCTGAGAAACCCAGTCATCCTTGACTCCTCTCCCTCTTTCGGCCTTTATATTTGGTCCCCAGATCTTATTGATTCTACCTCTCAAAGACATCATCTTAAACCTGTTCCCTCTTTGCCATTCCCATTGCCACCACTCTAAGCCTGGTTGTCATTACCTCCTCCCCTGAACAATTGCAACAACCTCTTTGTACATTTCATTATTGCTACAATTCATTTCTTCCATATATTGAGTTAATTACAGTGTGCTGGGCATTAGGTATACTACTGTGTATCTGATCTCAAGGAACATGCAGTCCAGTAGGGAAGGCAGACAGCTAAAAAGGAAATAACCATACAGAGATGTGTCAGAATAGAAGTAAATACAGGAAACTGTGGGACATAGAAGGACAGCCCTTAACCCAGAATTCAGGGTTAAGGAAAGCTTCACAGAGAAGATGACATGAATAAATATAGGAGTTTATCTGGCAGAGGAGGATCAATAGAATATTCCAAACAGAGGGATAACCATGAGCAAAAGCATGGGAGAAATAGAAAGCACACTCTTTTGGGAAATGCAAGTTATTAGAGATGATTAGAGTGCAGTGAGAAAGGTGGGGCAGGAGGCTAGATTGATTAGCAGGGGTCGGATCATGAAAGGTCTAGTATCTCTTCTGAGGAATTTAGAGAGCTTGGGAAACTATCAAAATATTTTAATCAAGAGAGGAACAAGCATCTGATTTGTACTTGAAGAAGTTTGCCCTGGCAGTAATGTGGAGACTGAATTGGATGAAGGCAATTCTAATGCAAATCCTAATAATAATTTTTACGATCTAGAAAAATACATTTGGAAAAGTAAACAGTAAATATAATTAATAAAGGTGTACAAAGGGCAAATTATTAAGGGTCAAGGAGGGCAGGCACTAGTAAAATAACTCTATGGTTAAACCCACTGTGATGGTTAATTTTGTATCAACTTGACTAGGTGACAGGGTGCCCAGACATTTGGTCAAACATTATTCTGGGTGTGTTTGTGAGAATGTTTCTGGATGAGATTAACATTTAAATTGGTAGACTGAGTAAAGCAGATTGTTCTCCCTAATGTGGGTGGGCCTCATCCAATCCTTTGAAGGCCTGAATAGAACAAAAAGTTTGCCTCCCCCTGTGAATAACAGGGAACTCCCCCTGCTTGACTGCTTGAGCTGGGACATAGGTCTTCTCCTGCCTTCGGACTTGAACTGAAAAATCAGTTCTTTTTAGGTCTTGAGCCTGCTGGCTCTCAGAATGGAATGTATACCATTGTCTCTCCTGGGTCTCAGGACTTCAGATTAGCATTGGAACTACACCATAGGCTCTCCTGGGTCTCCAGCTCGCCTACTGCAGATCTTGGGACTTCTCAGACTCCATAATCATGCGAGCCAATTCCTTATAATAAATCATATTATATTATATTATATTATATAGTATATAATATAGCATATATAAAATTATATATTACAATATAATATATAAAATATATAATATTATATATTTTATATATAATTATAATATATAATATATATAATTTATATATTATATCTCCTCTTGGTTCTATTTCTCTGGAGAATCTTCATTAATACAGATTTTGTGAGCTAGAAGCAGGGTGCTGATGTAACAAACACCTAAAAATGTGGAAGTGGCTTTGGAATTGAGTAATTGGTAGAGGCTAGAAGAGTGTTGAGGTGCGTGCTAGAAATATGGACATTAAAGGCCATTCTGGTGAGATCTTAGACAGAAATGAGGAACAAGTTATTGGAAATTGGAGAAAAGGCAATCTTTGTTATAAAGTGGCAATGAACTTGGTTGAATTGTGTTCTAGTGTTTTGTGGAAGGTAGAATTTGAGAGTGATGAAATTGGATATTTAGCAGAGGAGATTTCTAAGCAAAGTATTGAAGATGCAGCTTGGGTCCTCCTTACTTTTTATGGTAAAATGTGAGAGGAGAAGGGGACAGCCCCATGGCGTAGTGGTTAAGTCTGGCATATTCCGCTTCAGTGGCCCAGGTTCATGGGTTAGGATCCCAGACGTGGACATACACCGCTGTCAAGTCATGCTGTGGCAGCAACCCACAAATAAAGTGGAGGAAGATTGGCACAGATGTTAGCTCAGGGCTAATCTTCCTCAAGTAAAAAAAGAGAAAGATTGGCAACAGATGTTAGCTGAGAATGAATCTTCCTTCCCCTCCCCCCCCAAAAAAGTGAGAGAAGAGAGATGAATTTGAGAATGAATTGTTAGGCAAAAAGGAGCCAGAACTTGGAGATTGGGAAAATTCTCAATCTATCTCATGAGGATGAAGGCTGCCCCAGGGAGAGAAGCCCAAGGTGCCCTGGCCTACATACCGATCTATATGATCCCACCTGATTTGTATCCAAAGTTATAGGACCACCTGATAACCAGACCCCACCTGCACTGATACCATTTTAATGACTTTTTTACATGATCTTTCCTTTGTCTTGTAAAGAAATAACTCACATACTCATGCCTTATAAATTTAGCCCTGCCCTCAACCCATTGCAGCTCTTCACTGCCCATGGGTCCTGTCCCCATGCTACTCCATGCTATCCTTGGATAAAAGAGCATTACTACCTGACCTTGACAGTCCAAGAAATCTTTCTTTCGAGCCTCAGCTCACCGAGCCCGGATCATATCCATATTGCAAAAAATGAGAAAGCTTGTACTGAGGAGAGCACCAAGGGTGTGGCTGAACAATCATTTGATAAGAGGATCAAGGGTGTGACTCATAAACTTGATCAACCATCTCAGCAGAAGCTAGGAATTGAGATAGGATTATACCAACAGAATCACTGCCAGCTGGAACTAAAGAGGATAGAAAAAAGGAGACAAATTGAAGGGAGGCTGTCAGACTTCTCAGATTCCATAGGAACCAACCATAGACCTCTTCAGCTGCGAACATGCACTATTCTTTAAGAAAAGGGAATGCTGAGTGAAATAAGTCAGAGGGAGAAAGTCAAATACCATATGATCTAACTCATAAGTAGAAGATAAAAACAACGGCAAACAAACACATAGCATTGGAGATTGGATTGGTGGTTACCATACGGGAAGAGAGGAGGAGGGAGGGAAAAAGGGGTGATTAAGCTCACATGTGAGGGGATGGACTATAGTTTTCGGGTGGTGAACATGATGTAATCTACACAGAATTCAAAATATATTATGATGTACATCCGAAAATAAACAAATAAATGAAAAAGACAAAAGGGAAGAACAACCCTGAAGGTGATTCAGAGATCATCAGGACTGCCTCCTCGATTTCAAAGAGTGGGGCTGTCCCCTCAGTTTTAACAAGCCAGATGGCCCTTGACTAGAGAGCTGTGGGGACTGGGCTGCCCAGAGCCTCAGGGATGGGACCGCCACCCCTGTGGGTCCAGAAGTTGGGGCATCAAGCCAAAGAAGATTATTCTTGAGCCTTACCATCTATTGGAATTTGCCTTGCTAGGTCTTGGACTTGCTTTGGACTCTTCACTCCTTCCTTTTTTCCTATTTCCCCCTATTGGAATGGGAATGTCTATTGCATGCCACTCCCACCACTGTACTTTGGAAGCACATAATTTATCTGGGTTCACAGCCAGAGAGGAATTTTGCCTCAGGATGAATTGTACCTTGAGTCTCACCCATGTCTGATTTAGATGCTATTTAGATGAGACTATGGACTTAGATTTTAGAGTGATGCCAGAAGGAATTAAGACTTTGGGGACTGTTGGGATGGAACGAATGTATTTTGCATGCAATAAGGACATGAATTTTGGGGGGCCAGGGGCCGAATGCTATGGACTTAATTGTCCAAAATTCATATGTGGAAGTGCTAATCCTCCATATGACTGAATTGGAGATAGGATCTTTAAGGAGGTGATTAAAACTAAATAAGGTCATAAGGGTGGAGCCCTGATCTGATAGAACTGGTGTCCTTCAAAAAGAGAAACAGCCAGCAGTAATCTCTCTTTCCACTATGTGAGGACATAGCAAGAAAGTAACTGTCTGAAAGTCAGGAGGAGAGCTCTCACCAAAAACTGAACTCTACCAGAACCTTGATCTCTGACTTTCCAGCCTCCAGAACTGAGAGAAAGCAAATTTTTGTTTTTTAAGCCACCCTGTCTATGGTATTTTGTTATGGCAGACTGAGCTGATTAAGATGCCCATGGAACCTGATTGCTGCATTGCTTGGGTTCAAGTCCAAGCTTTACCACATATTGACTAGGTCAACTTAGATAGCCGACTTGGCTTTCCTATGCCTTAGTTTCCTCACCTCTAACATATAGTTCCATGTTTCTGCACAGTTTTCACAACTATCATTTTAAATTTGCATAGCGTTTACTACCCTGTTGTTGAGTTTTAGGTGTTTTCTGTGTTCTTACTATTATAAAACATATTCATACATACAGCTTTTTCTTTTCTTTTCTTTTCTTTTCTTTTTTGCTGAGGAAGACTGGCCCTGAGCTAACATCCATGCCCATCTTCCTCTACTTTATATGTGGGATGCCTACCATGGCATGGCTTGCCAAGCGGTGCCATGTCCACACGCGGGATCCAAACCAGCGAACCCCAGGCCGCCGAAGCAGAACGTGCACACTTAACCGCTGCACCACCAGGCCGGCTCCACAGCTTTTTCTTCTATTGAATTTTTTCCATTAGGATTGACTCTCAGTAGTAGAATTACTAGATCAAAGAATATAAGTATTCTGATTGCTGGTGATCCATGTCACCAAACTGCTTTCCAAAAGGACCAAACCATTACGGACTGATTTGATAGATGTCAAATGCTTCCTATTTATTATTTCACTTTATATTTCCTTTGTTATTAGTGACCTTGAACTTTCCCCCATGTTTATTTACTTTTTATATTTCTTCTTCTGTGAATTATTTCACATTTTTTGTCTATTTATCTAGAGCATTTTTGATACCCCATACATGTAGGTATTAATCTTTTTATATCATATTTCATGTACATATTTCCTTAATTATTTCTTCCTTACGTTTTAGTTTAGTTCCTTTCGTCTATCCAGAAGATTTTAAATATATAGTAAATTCTATTGAGCTCTATCTTTGTAATTTTTAAAAACTGAATAAGAGAAAGTTAAAATTATCCCCAAGAACATCTAAAATATTCTGATCCCTTTTTTTCAAAGTTTCTTATGATTGAGTTTTTGTAGCTTTTCTTTACTCTCTCTTTTGTTTCTGCTTTTTTTTTCTCCCCAAATTCCCCCAGTATATAGTTACATATTTTAGTTGTGGGTCCTTCTAGTTCTGGCATGTGGGACGCCGCCTCAACATGGCCTGATGAACGGTGCCATGTCCGCACCCAGGATCTGAACTGGTGAAACCCTGGGCCACTGAAGTGGAGCGTGCGAACTTAACCACTCAGCCCCAGGGCCGGCCAGTTTACTTTTGTGTACACCATAAGGTGTGAATATAAACTTTCCTTCCCTGATTGCTAAATAATTATTCTAATACCAATAATTAAATATCCTTTTCACACTCCATTGATATGGATTTCTTACTTCATCATATAGACAATTACTTTAATAATTAGATATATTTATGTTCTATTGATCTATATTTGGATAAGCACCACCATATTTCTATTATTGTTACTTTATAAAAGGTTTTAATATCTTGTGGGGTGCCTACCTCTCCCCATTATTGCCCTGCCTTTTCAGAACTTTCTTTGATATTATTGCCTATTTTCTCAGTAATATTTTATTAGTCATCCAGGAGAATACAAACTGGAACATGGTCCCAGTGTTTTCTTCTGTATTCTTCTTCCTCTAGATGCTCAATAAACATGCATGGAATGAATAAAAGAGGAAAGAAAGTATACAACATCATGTTTGATTGCTGAGAAATGCCAAGGTAAAAGCAAGTTTATACCTGCTTCCCCAAACTCCTGACACTTCCAAAAGTGTCAGGACAATCTTGGATGTGTATCTGAGAAATCCTACTCTGCTGTTGGAGGATTGTTGTTTGCTTGTGCATTCAACAAATATTTGTTGAGTACCTACTCTATTCCAAACTTTGTTCTAGGTACTGAGGATAGAGCAAATGAACAAAAGAGACAAGTAAAATAAACAATGAATATATTATATAAACCATGTAAGTAAATAAATACATATAGAAAAATAAATAAAGCATGGAATAACTATAAAATATAAAAAATAAACAAATAACTATATAAAATAAATAAATATAAAAAATAACAGGTTGATATAGATGTTTTAAAGTAAAATAAATCAGGATGACGACATAGGGAGCAACTGGAATAAGGGTAACATTAGAAGTGATAAAGAAGGTTTCTCTGAAGAGGTGCCTTTGAGCTAAGACTTAAAAGATGAGAAGAGGTAGACACCGGAACACCTGTGGGAAGAGCATTCTAATCAGAGGGAATAGTAACCATAAATGTTCTTAGTCAGGAATAAACTATGTTCAAGGAAGAAAAAGTTGGCTATTTTGGTTAGAGTCTCATGGACAAGGGAGAGACTGGTAGGTTCCTCTTTGGTCCACAGTCTCCCTAGTCATGAGCTTCTCCTTTGATGGAAACTTTGCTGCGCTTGAGTGAGGAAAGTCCTGGGGAAGAGTTGGCTTTTTCCCATGATCATAAATCATCCAAGCCACACTACACGACAGTATCATGACTAGCCTTTTCAGGCTAATATTTACAAGTCAGCATCTGGTGGGGTAACTGGCTTGGAACCATCAAGCCTAGGATCACCACCCTTTCCTCTGCTCTAGGAGAGGTAGAATCCAGAGTTGCTGGGAGGAGCCAGGTTGCCCCGCCACCAATTGTTTCTTTGAGCCTAGATAGAAAAAAAAAATGGAACTAGTAGTAACTGTTTTGCTCAGAGTGATTGGTTATCAGCTATTCATGGTCTTTGAGAAATCAACTTCAGGTCTCAGAGTTGGTTCCCTCCCTATTGATGAAAGGGAAGCCTCCCACACAAGAGCGCTATGCAAACAAGTAAATATCTCCCTATAATGTAAAAAGCTACAATGTAAGTATCTACAAAAGTCCTATTTGTACAGTGAAATTCCATTAGAACACACCTCAATAGGACATGCGCTTAGATATACCACTCAGCAAGTAAATAATACATGGCACACAGGCATACAGCCTCAGAGTTTAGGCACTTTCACTCCCATTATTTCATTGATCTTCACAACAAATCTAAGAGATAGAGAGCATTCTCCTCTGTATTGATCATAATACAATAGATTATGCTGAAATAACAAATAACCCTAAAATTTCAGTAGCTTAAACCAATAAAAGTATATTTTTTCACTCATTCTTCATGTTTATTGCTGGTCAGTGGAGGACTCTGGTGTATGTCATCTTCACACAGAAACCCAGGCCAATGGAAGCATTACCATTTGTAATGTTGTTCAATAGTAGTGGGAAGAGAAGAGAGAGAATCATGTGATCTCTTAAATGTTTCCACCCTAAAGTGACACACATCACTTCTGCTCATATTTCATTGGTGAGAACAAGTCAGTGGCCATATTTAACTTCAAGCTGGCAAAGAAGTGTAATACCCCAGTATTACTGAAAGTAGAAAGGAACTGAATAGTGGTAGTAATTTCCACTACAGCCTCATTTTACAGCCGAGAAATCCAAGACTCAGGAATGACATGTTGAGGGAAGAAGTTTGGAATTGTGAACCAAGCTTGTAATAAATAACTTTTGGCTATTGTTACTAAGAGACAGTATGCTTTCAGTTAAAAGAAGGTTCTCAGAGGTTGAGAATTTTAGAATACAGACTTTGGAGCCAGACAGTCTGTTCAAACTCCAAATTGTGCCACTTACTGAGTACCTCAAGCAGGTGACATCACTCTGAGCCTCCATTTCCTCATCTGTAAAATGAGGATGAAGGATTAAAAAGAAAAACTTGCAGGGTTAATTGATGATTGGAGTTAATTGGAGTTAATGTGGATAAAGCACCTGAGCCCAAACTCAGTTATTCTTTCCCCAAATTTATCCCCCTTGCCTCTGCTACATATGCTAGAACATGGAAATCCTGTGGAACAACTCTTAGTCCGATTATTTTCTGGCTTTCTATTTCCCACTGCAATACGTAAATAGATGAGAGGATAGAAAGAAAAAGGAAAAGTTGAGACAAGAAGGAAGGTCATTTTTACCATGGGTCCAGAAATGCCTTTGCATACCCTGTTCCCTCTCTTTACAACGTCCTCTCCTTTGTCCAGTAAACCCCTACTTATCCTTCAAGACTTAGGTCAATCCAATCATTTTTCTGGGATGTGCTCCCAGACTCTTTTATGTTGAGTTTGATGCCCCTTCTCTAAGCCCCCCAAACACCTTATACCTAGGTCTATCTCAGCACTTAGCACAATGCCTTGTAAGTGTTTGGAATACAGCGAGTGCTTAATAAACATCTATCTAAGGAATGAATAAGATCATTGCATGGCATACAAGTGCCCTGTTGATTTTTCTGTCTAGCCTCATTTCTTTCTATCCAATTCCTTACCCTGCTCCACCTGTTCCCCCCACCAGCAACTCAAAACACACACTTACTATTCCAGAGATAATACACTGTTTATAGACCCTGGAATCCCTCGGAATCTCCAGGCCTCCAGCTTTGCATATGCTGCTTCCTCAGCACAGCATGCTTTCTCGCCACCTTTCAAACAATCATCTTTTAGCAGAAGCTGAGGACATTGTAGTTTGGAGCATGGGCTCAGAAGACAGGCTGCCTGAATTCAAATTCCAGCTCTTATTATTAGCTGTGTGATCTCAGGCAAATTATCTAATTTCTCTGGATTGCTTTTTCCCCATCTATAAAGTAGGGCTAATAAAAAGTACCTACCTAGTAGGCTTGTTAGGGAGATTAAATGAGTTAATACATTTAAATTGTTTATAAGCATACCTGGTACACAGTAACATCTATATAAGTGTTTGCTCTTTTTAAATCTTAGCACAAACACTACCTCTTTTGTCTAAGATGGGGTCACAAATGGGCAGCTTGCAGGCTATGTTTTATTAGGACCATATGGTGTTTATATTTTTTTTATTACAATGCCCTCCAGTTTAGTACAAACTCCACCATTCCCTGTCTCTACCTGTTTGATTCATTTGCCTGGTCCCGGAAGCTTTGGGTTTGCAATCTTGAGTAAGCACATCTCTTTTCTGACCCCCTCAGACAGAATCCCACAGGTTCAGCGCATACTTCCATTAAAGCAGTTCTACAGCTTTCTGATTGTTTTCTTGTCTGTCCTCACTCCACCGTGAGCCTCTTGAGTAAGGGAATGGTGATCTCAGTATTGCTAGTACCTAGAATGGTGCTTTATACAAAGAAGTGCTCAAAAAACCCTTATTGAATGACCGAATGAATGAATGAAATGAAATGAATAGTTGAGGTAGCCCCTATTGTCAATTAAGAACTGGCCTCTGGAGAGAGCCACAGGGCTTCTTTGCAGGCAAACCTAAACTTTAGAAGCTATCCACAGAGAGCTTTCTGGTCCTGGCTGGGAGATTTAAAGAGCTCTATTTAACCCCTTTCCTCCAAGGCCACGTCTTCTCTGACAGTCTTTAATGGGATCAAACTAATGGGACTTAGCCACAAAGGCAAAAGAAGCAAAACACAGCATGACTCCCTTTGCCTTTGTAAGTAATTTGGAAGTTGTCAGGATAAGAGCTGATGTCTCCTAAAATGAAAAGACGTGCATCCTTTTCTGAAGATAACAGGCTCAGGGTTTGCACAAAATTGTCCCAAAACAACATTCCATCTTTAGAAGTGATGAATTGTTTTTTCTAAGAAAGTGGGGGTGTGTCCATATGTCAGTTGTTTAGGACCCTAGGCTGTGTGACCCAGGGCATAGTTTTATTGGTAGAGCAAGCTTCTTAGATTGATTCTATGATGTGCTTAGCAAATGTACCTTTGAATAGGTGTACATACACTTAAGACTGGTAGGAATAGATGTCATGCATCCCTAGTGGCAACAGTGTGATCCAGCGGAGAGATCACTGGATTTAGAGTCAGACAAAGCTGGGTTGCATTCTATGGAAAACAGACTTCAAGCTGGCAATCATAATCTCCACTTCCTGGCATCCATGCCCCTGTGTAATCCCCTCCCCTTGAGTGAGTACCTATGATTTGCTCCTAGCCAATAGAATATGGCAAAGGTGAGGGAATGTCACTCTCACGATTACGTTGTGTTATATATGACACCATCTTGCTAGCAGACTCATTCTCTTTTCCCTTGCTAACTTTGAAGAACAAGCTGCAATGAATCCTACAACTGCAAGAAACAATGCTGCCAACAACCACATGAGTGGGGAAGCAGGTTGTTCCTTAGCTGAGCCTCCAGATGAGAACCCAGCTCTGGCCAACACCTTGACTGCAGCCTTTCAGGACCCTAAGCAGAGGACTCATCTAAGCCATGCCCAGACTTCTGACAAAACAAGGTGTGAGATAATAAATTGGTGGTGTTTTAAGCTGCTGTTTGTGGTAATTTTTTATGCCGCTCAGGAAACTAATATACAGTCCTAGCTCTACCACTCACTAGCTGTGTGAGTCTGGGCACATGCCTTCCCTTCTCTTTGCCTCGATTTGCTCATCTGTAAAATAGGAAATGATGACCACGCAAATGCTTGCCCTGCCTCCCTTCCAGGGGTACTCTAGAATCCAGTGAATGTGAGAGTTCTCTGTAAATCATAAAGCAGTGTACAAATGTGAGGAGTGATTGTTAGTTTTCTTCCCAGACTTCCCAGGGCCTAGCAGCTCAAGCAGGTGAACTTACAAAAAGAGAATATGGGAAAGAAACAAATAACCAAAAAACTACGGTGGCCTTAAAACACACACTGGCTTGTCTGGCCCAAATTGCAATATATGATTTTATGAAAAACAATCCCTGTGGACGGATTGAAATATCTCAAGCTGTTTGGAAGCCATCCTAGCTAGATCCTTAAGGTGTCTGGCTCCTTTGGCCTCAGATTCCCCAGCAGCCAGGTGCAATCTCACATCCTTTTTCTCTCCACTCACCCTGCCCCCAAATGCTCACTTTACCGAAGTCAGCTCCAAAAGCTATTGTCCAATAATCTCATTACTCCTGGGTCACGGCCTGAGGCCATGGGGGTTATGTGAGGACATGATGACCTGCAGCTCTTGCCAGGTGGAGCAGAAGGCTGCTGACAACTGAGGGAGAGTTGAGTTTCTTTCAAAACAGACCAGCAGTTCATATGGCCACTCACAGATATTCAATCCTGTGAACGTGAGATAGGGAAAAATGGTTTGCTGCATGCTGGGAGCACTAGACCACATGTACAGGTTCATCACCCAGCCTGCATATCCTTGAAATAGCAGAAATGTAGGTGTTGGTCAACCATCTCTTCAGAGACTTTACTCCAATCCTATTTAGCTACATAGCTTGGCATAATGCACGGCATTCAAGGCTCTGCATGGTCTGGCCCCTACCTACCTCTTCTCAGTCCTCCATCCATGCATCCTCCCTCTTTTCCTCAAATTGGTTTAGGGCCTTCTCTTAGCCACCATCACTCTGTCATAGAACAGAGAAACCAATAACAATGATAATAATAACAGCATCTACCACTTGTTATGTGCTGGGCACTTTTCTAAGCTTATTGCATATATTAATCCATTCAGTCATCACCATGACAATCCTATTAGGAGTGTACTGATATTATCATCTCTATTTTATGGATGAGGATATCAAGGTTCAGGTTCTACTGCTAATATGTAGTGGTGTTGTGATTTGAACCCAGATACATTGAGCTTGAAAGCTATGCTCTTAATCACCATGCTATGCTTTGCTTTTTGTTTACTTGTCTATCTTTCCAACCAGACTATGTGTTCCTTATGAGCAGCAATTTTATGCCCAGCACCTAGTGCAGTGTTTGGCACATTGTAGTGCTTAATAAATGTTTATTTGATGAGTGAATAAATGAATGCACAGTGAAAAGAGCACAGAATTTGGAGTCAGAAAGCCCAGTGTTCACCCTAGAATCCATCATCTAACAATTTTTGTGGCTTTGAGTAAGTAAGTTAACCTTTCAACCTTTCTAAGTCCAAACAGCATAGTGTTTACACATGTGGGCTCTGGAGCCAGGCAACCTGTGTTCAAAATAAGGCACCGCCACTTACCAGCTATGTGACCTTGAGCAAGCCCTTTATCCTTTCTAGGCCTCAGTTTCCTAATCTTTAAAATTAGGATAATTGTAATAAGTAAGTCACGAGGTTGTTATGAGGGAAATACATACATAGTGCTTAAAGCACTATCTGGGACATAACAAGTGCTTGATGAATGTTATTATTATGCTTTAATATTTTCACATGCAAAAATGAGGCTAAGAATATTTATCTCAGGGGCTGGCCTGGTGGTGCAGCAGTTAGGTGCACACATTCTGCTTCGGTGGCCCGGGGCTCGCTGGTTCGGATCCCAAGTGTGGACATGGCACCGCTTGGCAAGCCATGCTGTGGTAGGCCTCCCACATATAAAGTAGAGAAAGATGGGCACGGATGTTAGCTCAGGGCCAGTCTTCCTCAGCAAAAAGAGGAGGATTGACAGCAGATGTTAGCTCAGGGCTAGTCTTCCTCAAAAAAAAAAAAAAGAATGTTTATCTCTACATGTTGTTAGAATCAAATGAGACAAAAGATGTGGAAATGCCCTGTCGTCTTAACAGCACAGTGTAGATGCTAAACTTGGAAAATATCCCAAATCATTTGTTCAGGCCCTGAAGCTCAGACTCCATGTAGCTTAGCTTCACACTCACAGGTGAGCAGCAACCCCCTAAAAGTTTAAATAAAGACACTAGAGTTGGCCCTGACAGTGCTAAGAGGCCCACAACTCCTAGATTATGTGTGAGCATATTGTTATATAAATAGACATGTAAATAGCCCTTATGTAGGCTGTGGCTACAAAGTCTGCTGAATATCTGGCATTCAACCCTATTAGAGGCCAGGAGGTGGTCATAATTTGGCATCAAGAGTCCCTGGGTACAGAAAGAAACAGATTAGATCAAACAACGTGACGAAGAGAAAAGACCTGTGAAGCCTTAGGAAAAGGTTCCACCCTATGCACAGTAGGTCCCCTTGAGGAAGGGGAGTGACCAAGGCACAGAGCAAATGAGGGACTTGGATTAGATCAATGTGTCCCTGTCCAGGCTACAAATCGTCTACCTTAGACACCATGAGTGAGAAACAACTGGGGAGGAGGACAAATAGTCAAGCAGTGGTCCAGCAACCCTGGTTCCCAAGAAAAAGGGAGTAGGGAGAGAGAAAACCACACATTGCTCTAACATGTCCTGTGCTAGTATGTAGGAAGGGCCTGAGAAGATGATTATAGTTTAAACATGCTAGGATTTCCAGAGACAAGGGTAGCTAGATTTTGCTCAGGCTGTGACACTTTTTGGTCTGCTTAGGAAAAGTACCTCGTTCACCCAGCCACACTGAGGGCAAGAGGAATCCAATCACTTCAAGTGAGCAAAACACACATTTTAACAGTGAAAATAATGTGAAATGTCTGAAAAATCTCCATTTGGCTTCTCGGAGCCCCTTACTTCTGGCAGCTGCTGACTAAGGTTTGAGTTGGGGGCTACGAAGGAGAGCAAAGGGAGGGAGAGATTGATCAACAGAACTGAACTGAAAGACCCATCTAAACGGGGCTGGGTTGAGTATAAGAAAGTACAATGCCGGGACCGGAACCAGAGAGACAACAGGAAGTGGAGGTTGAGGACATTTTTCCTATGTGAATGCTGGAGCAGAACTTGTAGTATTTTCTTCTTGTTTTGTAATGCCCACAGTGACTAGTATAGGGATGGGCACACAAATAGCCCACTGACCATTTAATAGCAGAGGGGCGGCTGGGAGAGGCTTTAGTGAGGTTTGGAAAGCATAGGAGACCTCAGACTGGATGTGAGAGCTATGTTATATATCTTATGTAATTTTAACGTGATTTCATCAACAATATACAGCTACAGCTGTTTGACTGGCCTGTACTACATCCACTCCTCATCAACTGAATTTTAAGCACTGGATTTCCTAAGCACTTAATTGGGGCCTAGCCTCAGGGGAAGGGGATTATAATAGATACAAAGAGGCTGAGACCTAGTCTTTGCTATCTAATTGGGAAGGTAAAAGAAACCCTTGTGTGCCATTACAAAATCTACTAAAGGGCCAAATGAGTAGGCTCAGAGACCTTAGGAAGGCAAAAGTGGACTAAGCTGCTGGACCTTGAAGAATGGTTAAGATTTGTGAAAGTGGGAAAGACAAAAGGCAGGGAATGAAGGGAAGAGAGAATACTCCAGGTAAGGGGACAACTTGAGTAAAGACTTGGGGGTTAGGATGAGCATAGTCTGTTCCAGATACATGATTGTCATGCGATATAACACATGACCCTTGTTCAAGACAATTACTCCACTCTTTGATCAAACACAGGTTTGGCTATGTAGATAGATGGATAGATAGATAGATAGATACATAGATACATAGATAGATACATAGATAGATAGATACATAGATAGATAGACAGACAGATAGATAGATAAAGGAGTCCTGGGGCAAGAAACAGAGCCATGTTTAACTATTCTGGGTTTGTCATTAATTCACTATCTACTAATTCAATAATCCACTATGACCTTGCACAGGTCATTTACTCTCTGTGACCTCTGCTTTCCCACCTGCCACAAAATGGGGGCAGGCACCCAGACTCTTAACCTGAAGGAGTTTCACCTTCTTCCTGGCCTCTCCCTCACCCACACATTCTACAATGCCGCACACTTCAAGGAACCCAGAGAATAACTCTGTTAACAGTGTTTCCCAGATCTAATCAGAGGCAATGACACTAAGACCCACGACAGTCTGAGTCCCTTTTGTTCTCTTGCTCCCAAGATTAAACTTTAGGGAGCTGAGCAGAGGAAGGGACCCCAGTGTGGACTTGGGACCTTGACTGCTGCAGGAGAAACAGCCCGTGTGTCTTTGAGAGGCAGAGGTTTCAGTCTCCCGTCCTGAACCTCACAGGCTTCTTTTGGCCACCCAGGAAACAGGTGACGCTGAAGCTGGACAGGCAGGAGACAGACAGAGCCGACCCAAGGCACCAGAGTGTCAGGTACACAAGGGGCCTAGAGTCCATCTGTCCCACTTCATCAATCCTTCTCCCTCCGGGCCATTATCAGACTCAGGCTAGAAAATTTTTCAGATTGCCTGCTCCCACCCTCTCTAGCTGGTGTAGGACTCCCCGCCTCACCCTTCGTGCCAAGCTCTCCCCACCCAGTTTCTAAGTGAACTGGGACAGACCTGGAAGCTCCCTGCCTCCACAGGCACAGGATTCCACTTGATAGAATGTTCTTCCTGCTGGTGAGCCAAACTTGCTCCCCTGTAACTTCCTCCTACACACCCACGTTTTGCCCTCAGGGCAACCAACCAGACAGGACTGCCCCTTATTCTCAGGAATGTCCTTCACATATTTGAACACAGCTTCCTCTGCCATTCTTGCTCCCTAGCCAGACTCTTCTCTCTCTCTCTCTCTCTCTCTCTCCACTTTATTGACATATAATTCACATACCATACAATTATTCATCCATTAAAGTATAAAATTCAATACTTTCATTTATTCAGAGTTGGGCAGCCATCACCACAATCAATTATAGAAAATTTTTGTCACCTCGAAAAGAAAGCTTGTACCATCTATTAACCCTCCCCAGCACCTGAGGCCAAGGCAACCATTTATCTGCTTCATGTCTCTACCAATTTTTCTGTTCTTGAAATTTCATATAAATGGAGTTGGCGACATGAGTTCGATTCACACTTTGTGGAACTTTGGGCAAGTTGCTTGACCTCTCTATGACTCAGTTTCCCCAACATAAAAATTATAATATTGGTTTCTATTTCATAAGGTAATAATGAAGCTTAAATGGGCTGATGCATATAAAACTCTTAGTAGAAGTTTTGCTCTTATTAATGCTTTTCATAAAGTGATTTTCTTGATCAGTGCTCTCACCTTAAACTGATATGTTCTCATTGGAATGAAGCAGAGCAGGACCGGGTGTGATAATGTGAGTATCTAGGTGATGTTCAACATATCTAGCATCCCAGTAAAGCATAGACGTGACCTATCAGAATGGCCTCAGCACTGAAGCAGATCTTATATGCTCTCTCTTGGGCTGGGCACTACTTACTCACTAATTTCTAAACTGGAGAGGTTAAGGATCCAGGCTATCATTAAGGTAACAGAAGAGGCACTTGGGGCTTCTGAGCTACTGCTATTTGCCAATTAGTATGGAAGGACTTCAATATTTTAACAACCATTATGGCCATACCATTGTGTACTGGCTGGAGGTCGGACCTGGGCAGGACCATCATCTTCCTTGCTATGGACACCACACTTCTGGTTATGCAGACTACATTCTCACTGCTTTTTGGCAGCCACACCACACTGCACTGAGGACTGAGATTGAAGCCCTCAAGCCTTTTCTATTCAGCCTGCTGCTAAGCTCCTTCATCTCTTAATAACCTATACTAGGTTGTGTTTTGGACGTAAGTTCAGAATCTTAGATTCACAAAAGCAATTTGTGTTGATTGTTAAGCTCCTTGAATTAGGGTATGTACTTCATACCAGACCTTCTAAAGGGGCTTCAAGGAGACCAGGTGGGCAGGGCTGGCAATGGCAGCAATGACGCCTGGCCCCACATTTATTCTTTGGCTCCTCAGAAGTAAAAGGGGCTCTGTTTAGCCTTGCCCTTGACCATGAAATTAGAATATTCTACACATTGAGAAAAGAGATGGCCTCAAGAAAGAGAAGGAGATGGAAAGACTGTGAAAAGAATCAAACCTCCAACCTGAAAAGACATCTGGCAAAGCCAGACCAATTCTAGTTCCAAGCAGTTCTCCAGGTGGAGGCTGATCTGGGAACAGCAGCCAGGAAGGAAGCTTCAGAAGCGCAGGCACAAAGAGCCTCAGGCCAAGTAGAGACGTTCCAGGAAATCTGAGAAGAGGAAGGCAAATAGAAAAATGACGCTGAAATGAGGACAGCAAATGGGCTTCTGATCCAATGGTAGTGTGTGAGGTAGTAGGGGACAGGGACAGGTAAACGGGGTGAAGGTGATATCTGGAACTTCTTGCCTGGGACCCAGACTAGCAAGGTATATCCAATGTTGCTATTCGTCGGGTTGGGTTTTTTGCTATTTATCTGGCTGGCCGCTCATTGGTGCTGAAAGTGGGGAGAAAGAGGGCAACTGGTGCAAACAGCTGGGACGCGGCTCTATCTGGGCTGAGGTCAGATAATCTGAGGAGCTAGTGTGGTGATGAGGGCAGCCTGTCTACTAAGGAAGGCAGAGGCTCTTTCAAGGTAGGCAGCTGGTGTGCTGAGGAGGACAACTGGTACTTGGGGACTTGAGGATAAAAAAGTATCTCCTCAGAAGGCAGTGGAGAAGCTCAGAAGGAGAAGGAAGTGGGTAAAATTGCAGATCCACTTCTTGCTCAAGGGGGTGGGGAGCAGGTATTCAAGAGACCATAAGATGCTCTGTACAGGCCTTAGAGCTGATGCTCACTGATGCTAATGCCTATTCACAAAATCTATCTTCAACACTATGCTATGAACACTAATGAAAAATATGAAGTACTAATGAAAACCCTGAAGTGTCTAGCAAGGCAAGGGTATCTTTCTGAAGTGAAACTCCCAAGTGTAAATTGGATCTTTTTCTCTAGAAGGCAAGGCTAGGTCTCTCTTCCATTTCATTTTGTTTCATAATGTGATTAAGAGCAGAGCCTCTGCCTAGGCTCAAATTCTAGCCCTGCCACTTACTAACTGTTAACTTCACCTCTCTGTGACTCAGTTTCCTCATCTGTAGCATGGTTGTAATAAGAGAATCTGCTTCTTAGAGTTATTGTGAGGAATCGTACTGTAGGTCACACGCTTAGAACAGAGCTTAGCATGTACTAATAATTCAATAAATGTTATGATTTAGATTCTGACTCACTATCCAATTTAGGCATTCCTGCTTTGTGTCTTCTGTAAATGTCCCTAACTAAGACACTGAAAAAATGATGTTGGCACAAAAAGGAATTTTCTCTTCCCTTGCTACCAGGCTCCTATTCAGTTCTCTAACCTATCTGAACACTTCTGGAACATACATATATACATCCTGTTGTTACTGTGGCCTCACTTCTCACCCTTGCCTCACTGTTCTGGGACCACTCCTCACATTCTCTATTGCCCTATATTTCCACAGACTTCTTGCCCTAGGAAGCTGCTCCTTCTACCTTTCCTCCTTTCCTCTCGGCCTTCTTCTCCCTCTACCTGTACTCACCATCCATCCATCTTATCACACAAGCCAGATACCTAAGAGTCGTCATCCTAAATCAGAGGTCAGCAAACTTTTTCTGTAAAGAGCCAGTTAATAAATGTTTTAGGCTTTGAGGGCCACAAATAATCTCTGTCACACCTACTCAATTCTGCCATTGTCGTACAAAAGCAGCCATAGACAATATCTAAACCAATGAATGTGACTGTGTTCCAATAAAACGTTATTTGCAAACACAGGCAGTGAGCCAGTTTGGCCTGCAGGCTGTAGTTTGATAAGAATTATTGCAGAGCATTCCTTTTTCCTTAAAACCCATCCTCTTATCCAATTCATGAAAAATTATCTCAAATCTGTTCCCTTCTTGCCAACTCCACCATCTCCACCCTGGACCAAGCCACTGTCATCTACTGCCTGGACCACTCATTACAAGAGCCTCCTGATTGGTTTCTCTGATTCCACTCTTGTCCTCCTATAGTCCATTCTTCATACAGCAGCCAGACTGTTTCTTTCAAAATTCACATCTGATCATGTTACTCTTCTACTTAAAACCATTCAATAGATTTACACTTTTCTTAAGATAAAGATCCAAATCCTTAATAATGTGGCTTATAATACGCTACATAATCTGATCCTGCCTATCTTTTCCAGTCTTTTCTCCTACTGCTCTCTCCCCAGTCACTATGCCTTAGCCACACTGGCCTTCTTTTAGTTCTTCAAACACACTAAGCTCTTTTATACCTCAGGAGCTTTGCACAAGCAGTTCCTTGTACTGAAAAATCTGTCTCCTTCCTATCCCTCCATTTCCATTAATCCGTGCATAGTTAATGCCTATTCATCCACCAACCCTTAACTCAAAGGCCATTTGCTTTGGAAAACTTTTCCTAATTATTCCCAGTCTAGAATAGGTCCCACATTAATACGTTTTCAAAGTTCCCCATAATTTCCCTTCCCAGGTCATGTCCCAGTTTCTAATTAAGCAGTGGTTTGTATGATTGTTTGATTAAAGTCTATCCTCCTTACTAGGGTGTAAGCTCCATGACCGCAGAGACTGGGCTTGTCTTGTTGATTATGTAAACCTCGTCTTTAACAAAACTGGTTACTTAATAAGTTTTCATTTCTTAGAAACTGCTTTGTTAAGGTATAATTGGTATATGTTAAACTGCACATATTAAAAATGTGCAATTTAATGAATTCTGATGTATATATATATATGTATATAAAATGAAACCATCACTGCAATCATTATAATACCTTTATATCTATCACCTCCAAAATTTCCTCCCGCCCCTTTGTAATCTCTCCCTCTCCTGGCAATCACAGACCTAATTTCTGACACAATAGATTAGTTTGCATTTTCAAGTTTATATTTTTTATTTTTTGCAACTGGGGAGTTATTTTTACTCACTTTTTTCTCATTCAATTCCAACACCTCCTCCACCCTCTTTTTTATTGTGGTAAAAATTATATAGCATAAAATTTGTCATTTTAACCATTTTTAAGTGGCGTTACTTATATTCACAATGTAATGCAACCATTACCACTATCTATTTCCAAAACTTTTTCATCACTCCAAATGGAAATTCTATAAACATTGAGCAATAACTCTCATTCCCTCTTCTCCCCAGACTCTGGTAACTATTAATCTACTTTTGTCCCTATGAATGTGCCTCTTCTAGACGTTCATATAAGTGGAACCATAAAATATTTGTTCTTTGTGTCTGTCTTATTTCACTTAGCATAATGTTTTCAATGTGCATCCATGTTGTAGCATGGGTCAGAACTTCATCCCTTTTCAAGACTGAATATGGGGCCGACCCAAAGGCACAGCGGTTAAGTTCACACATTCTGCTTTGGTGGCCTGGGGTTCACCAGTTCAGCTCCTGGGTGTGGACTTACACGTGGCTTCTCAAGCCATGCTGTGGTGGCATCCCACATATAAAGTAGAGGAAGATGTTAGCTCAGGGCCAGTCTTCCTCAGCAAAAAGAGGAGGATTGGCAGCAGATCTTAGCTCAGGGCTAATCTTCCTCAAAAAAAAAAAAAAGACTGATGGGGCCTGCCCCGTGGCCAAATGGTTAAGTTCACACATTCCACTTTGGTGTCCCAGGGTCTCGCTGGTTCGGATCCTGGGCACGGACATGGCACTGCTTGTCAGGCCACGCTGAGGTGGTGTCCCACATACCACAACTAGAAGGACCCACAATTAAAAATATATATATACAACTATGTACTGGGGGTGTTGGGGAGAAAAAGCATGAAAAAAAAAAGATTGGCAACAGTTGTTAGCTCAGGTGCCAATCTTTAAAAACAAAAGACTGAATAATGTTTCATTGCATGGATGTACCACATTTTGTTTATACATTAGTCTGTTGATGGACACTAGGGTTGCTTCCACCTTTTGACTATTGTGAATAATGCTGTAATAAACATTTGCATACAACTATCTGTTTGAAACTTGTTTTCAATTCTTTTGGATATATATCTGGGAATAGAATTACTGAGTCATATGGTAATTCTTTGTTTAGCTTTTTGTGTCAAACTGTTTTTCACAGCAACTGAACCATTTCACATTCCCACCAGCAATGTTTGTGGGTTTCAATTTCACCACATCCCTGCCAAAACTTAATATTCTCCATCTTTAAAAATTATACCCATCCTGGTATGAAGAGGTAACTCGTGTGTTTTATTTGCATTTCCCTAATGACTAATGATGTTGAGCATCATTTCATGTGCTTATTGCTATTTGTATATCTTCTTTTTAGAAATGTCTACTCAAGTTCTTTTCACATTTTTCAATTGGGTTGTTCGTCTTTATATGTTGTTAAGTTGTAAGAGTTCTTTATATATTCTAAATATTAAACCCTTATCACATATATGATTTTCAAATATTTTCTCCCAATTCTGTAGGTTGTATTTTCACATTCTAAATGATGCATGAAAATTTTGAATTTTTATGAAGTTCAATTTAGCTATATTTCTTTTGTTGCTCACACTTTTAGTGTCATAGCTAAGAATCCATTGCCAAATTCAAGGTCATGAAGATTTACCCCCATGTTCTCTTTTAAGAGTTTTATGGTTTTAACTCTTATATTTAGGTTGTTGATGAATTTTGAGTTAATTTTTGTAAATTGTGTGAGGTAGGGGTTAAATTCACTCTTTTGCATGTAGAAATCCAGTTGTCCCAGCATCATTTGTTGAAGAGACTGTTCTTTCTCAATTGAATGGGAATGGGTTTGGTGCCTTTGTCAAAAGTCAATTGGGCATAGATGTATGGGTTTATTTCTGGATTCTCAATTCTATTCCATTGCTCTACATATCTATCCTTACACCAGCACCACACTGTTTTGATTACTGTGGGCTTTAGTAAGATTTGAAATCTGGAAATGTGAATCCTCCAAATATTTTTTTCTTTTTTAAGATTGTTTTGGCTATTTGAATCTCCTTGCAATTCCCTATGAATTTGATGATCTGCTTTTCCATTTCTGAAAAAAAAGCTGTTGGAATTTTGATAGAGATTGTGTTGAATCTGTAGATCATTTTGGGTAATATTGACATTTTAACAACATTGTCTTACTACCCATGAATATGAGATGGCCTTCCATTTATTTAGGTCTTCTTTTATTTCTTTCAGCAGTGTTTGTAGTTTTCAGTGTACAAGTCTTTCATTTCCTTGGTTAAATGCACTCAGGTATTTTATTCTTTTAGATACTATTGTAAATGGAATTGTTTGCTTAATTTTTTTTAGATTGTTCATTGCAGGTATATAGAAACACAATTCTTTTATTAGCTCTAGTAGCTTTCTTCTGAATTCTTTGACATTTTGTATGTACAGGATTATGTCATCTGTAAGTAGAGATAGTTTTACCTCTTCCTTTTAAATTTGCATGTTTTGGTTTTTTTCTTGTCTAATTGCTCCAGCTAGAACTTTCAGGACAATGTATAACAGTGGTAAGAGTGGTAAGTGTTTCCTGAAGAGGAAAGCTTTCAGTCTTTCACCATTGAGTACGGTATTAATTGTGTATTTTTCATAAATTCCCTGCACCATGTTGAGGAAGTTCTCTTCTGTTCTGGGTTTTCTGAATGCCTTTATCATGAAATGGTGTTGGATTTTGTCAAACACTCTTTCTCCATCAATGGAGATGATCACATGGATTTTTCCTTCCATCTATTTATGTGGTGTATTACATTGACTGATTTTCTTATGTTGAACCACTCTTGTATTCCTACCTGGTCATGGTGTATAATCTTTTCACCATGCTGTTGGATTTAGTTTGCTAGAATTTGTTGAGGATACTTCTATATTTATAAGAGACATTCATCTGTTATTTTCTTGTGATGTCTTGTCTGACTTTGATATCAAGGTAATGCTGGCCTCATAGAATGAGCTAGCAAGTGTTCCCTTCTGTTCTTTTTTTTTGGGTTTTGTTTGTTTGGTTTTTGGTTTGTTTTTTTCTTTTTTTGAGGAAGACTAGCCCTGAGCTAACATCTGCTGCCAATCCTCCTCTTTTTGCTGAGGAAGACTGGCCCTGAGCTAACATCTGTGCCCATCTTCCTCTACTTTATACGTGGGACGCCTGCCACAGCATGGCTTGCCAAGTGGTGCCATGTCTGCACCTGGGATCCGAACCGGCGAACCCCAGGCCACCGAAGCAGAACATGCGAAGTTAACCACTGAGCCACCAGGCTGGCCCCTCTTCTGTTCTATTTATGAAGAATTTGAGAAGGATCTGTGTTTATTCTTCTTTAAATATTTGTGAGAATTCACTATTGAAGCTGTCTGATCCTGCACTTTTCTTTGTTGGGAGGGTTTTGATTACTGAATCAATCTCTCTGTTATAGGTCTGTTGATATTTTCCAATTCTTCTTGAATAAGTTTAGGTAGTGTGTGTATTTTGAGGAATTTGTCTATTTTATCTAGGTTATCTAATATTTTGACATACAATTGTTCATAGTACTCTTTTGCAATTCTTTTTATTTCTATAATGTTGGTAGTAATGCCCCCACTTTCATTTTTTATTTTAGTTATTTCTCTCTTTTTTCATTTGCCAGAATAGCTAAAGATTTATTAATTTTGTTGGTCTTTTCAAAAAGCCAACTTTTAGTTTCATCGATTCTATTGTTTTTCTATTCTCTATTTTACTTTTCTCCACTCTAGTCTTTATTATTTCCTTCCTTCTGCTAGCTTTGGGTTTAGTTTGCTCTTCTTTTTCTAGTTCCTCAAGGTGTAAAGTTAGGTTATTGATTTGACATTTAAAAGAACATTTTTAATATAGGCATTTATAGCTATAAATTTTCCCCTAAGCACTGCATCACATAAGTTTTGGTATGTTGTGTATATTCACTGAAGTATTTGTTCCTTAGCTTGTGTTCAGCTAGTATTTTGACAGAGGTTTCTTTGAATGCCCACAGCTTAAGACAAACAAACACCTCTTTCAGTCTTGGCAGATTGACTCTTTGGCAAGCTTTCACAGAGCCTAGGGATCAGCCCAAGGTGAAAACTTAGGGTCTTCTCAAGTCTTTTCTGAGCATGTCTTGCCCTAGGCATGGATGTGGCTTTCTAAATTCCCCTGTATGCATGGAGCTTTTGAATGTCCCAATTTCCCAAAGAAACTCTCCCCAGCTTATGTTCCCAGGCTCTAGACCAAACTATTATATATTTTGAAAGTAATCTTTTGGCCCAGGCATCTGTGGGTTGTTAGTTCAGCTTGCAGTGTTTTCAAGCAATGCCTGATGCTTTTCCAGCCTGAGTTCCAAGTTAGGTGAAACAGAGATGAGTGTCTTGTGTCAGTCTTTCAGGGAGCCCCAGACAGGTTAGAATAGACACACCCAATAATTTACAAATAAGATCTCTTCTTTCTTTTCTTGAACCAGAGATCAGGATCTCACACTGGGAGCATAGGCTAAAACTGCTGCTGCTCTAGGGAGGAGATGGGAGAAAGGCAAGTAAAAGTGCCATAAAGCTTTCCTACCATTTTCAAGTTGCATTTTTCTTGATTAAGTATTCAATTAGTTGCTGTAAACCCTTGACTGTTTACCAGAGTTCTGACAAAGTTGGTTCTGACAGTTTTTCCTTGCTTTTTGATGTTTCTGTGGGAGCACAGAGGTCCTACAAGCCCACTAGGTGATTCTGATGCAAGCTCAAGTTCGAGAAATTATCATGTGGCCTATAAGATGTGGCTCAATTTCTTGGGGGGCATACCTGGAGCCTTTGTGGCACTCTCTGGCACCTCTATGTCAAGATTCTTTGAGAAATCCAGAACAAGAGTCCAGTGGTGAGTTGACCTCCATTCATGTCTCCCTTTCCTACTGCTCCCAAATAAGACAGAGTGATAGCCACTCAACATTAGTTCTGCAGCCCTTATATTAGTGGACTTTTATCTAGGTGAATCAAAGTCTGAGTAAAGCCAGACCAGCTATGGCTGGACACATGAAATCTAGGGCTTGATCTTGGCTTAATCCCACTCTACACAGGCAAGGTTACCACTGTCTTAACAGCCATGCAAAAGGCCATAGACCCAAAATTCAGAGACTGAAGGAAATTCAAGTGAATCTCAAATAAATGATGTTCTGGGGCAGTGGAGGCTTCTGAATTTCCATGTAGGAGGGTCTTGGTAAATTGCTCTGTTTGTAAATGGGCAGGGTGAGGGCAAACTAGGGAATTTGTTCTGAAACTACATTTGCAGAGTATTTTGAATTAGATTGTATATTTTTCTGGGGGCTTTAGGTGGGACTAGTGGAGATTATGAGGAGTTTAAAGCCCTACCCCTGTTCTGATGCCAAGCCAAGTGTCTCTCTTCTGGCTGGCCCTGAGTTCTCTTGACCAGTAATGACTAATCATCTGTATAAATGGACATAAGAGGGTGGAGGAAAGGACCAGTCCGATGAGACAGCAAAAATTGCCAGCCTCACTGTCTAAGGGTCACAGTCCTCCTATATAAGAGTAGAGATAAAAAGCCTAAACTGGAGTCACCAGACTTGAAGGCATGCACACCCAGTCCCCTGCATTCACGTGCTCCCCTGAGTCCACATACCATACACTTGACACATGCCATGAGCCAAGACCCAGCACGATTCTACTCTAAAACAACAACAGCAAAGCATTTATTTCCAAAAAAGGGACAAGGTCACAAGAAAAGGCCTATAATAATTAACTAAGTCAATGGAAAACTCATTTTTCAAATACCCCCCATGGAGAGTTAGGACAAAACAACAGCTTAGTGAATGTTTGGTTACGGTTGCTAGCTACTTCTTTTGCCCTTGATACACTGCTATGATTTTTCAGCTTCCTCTGCCAATCTTGCTCAGCACTAGTGATCTGAAGATTAAAGTCCAGGTATGCAAATGAAATAGCCCCATTTGCAGCCTTGATATGTGAGCTCTTCTGAGCCCAGTGGCCCTCTGTGTTGATTTTTGTCAGTTTTTGCCCCGGCAAAGGGAGCAGGAATTACACCAGTGAGAGTCTAGTCAGGAAAACAGTGCCTATATGAAGTGTTCAATAGATGAAATATAGTAGGAGAAACAAAGTGGGAGAGCTGAGAGGCCAAGCAGGAGAAAGTGAGGCGACCCAGAGATTAGCAATGTAGAAACCTCCCTACCATCCCCAGGACTGCAAGAGGACAGGGAGGAGTTAGTGTTACTATAGCCCAGGTGTCAAGCTCATTGTAGAGGCTGCCAGGTAGAAGTTTTAAAAATTGAGGGAAGGCTCCTCAGCAGAAATTAGAACTTAAGAGGAGACCCAGCTATGGCCAGAGATGCTGCTTGAATTAGAGAACACTATGTTGCACACCTTTTGTTGTTGCTAAACCACCATCCATTTCCATTTCTTCTGATATCTGCACTATGATTTTTCCTTCCAGGGAACTGTTCCTCTCCTGTTTGGTGCAGTCTTGGTGATGCTGTAATGCATGATTCTCTGCCCAACCCTAGTCAGGGCGTGAGTGGGCATGTGATACGTAGTATACCAAACATATCCTCTCTCAAAAATTTTAATCTTGAGCATAAGGACAGAAAATAGTTGGAACTGTTTCAGCCATATGGTGGTACTCGAAAAGACCATACATTCATTCCTATTTATCTAAATTCCCAGAGACACTCTAATTAGTATTTTGCTTTATTTTTCTGCCAAAGCCTTTATCAATTCTTCCATTAAACTCATTTATTTGTTCAAGTTTTCTTAAGTCTGACAATTTTTAACTATGATGCTTGCCATTCCCCAAGACAACTCCTTGTTTCTAATCCTCAGAATGCCCTTCCATGCCTCCTTGGTCTTAAGAATGTCTACTCATGCTTCAATACTGAATCCAAATGTTACTTCTATGAAAACTTCCCCAGTCCCCACTCTCTCTGGAAAATTTTAGTTGCTTAGTCCTCCAATTTCCCATAACAGTCTATACATATCTCTGTTTCAGCACTTATCATATTGTCTGATTATTCTATGTTTACTTGTCTGTCTCCCTTCTAGACTATGAGGTTCTTGAGAGCAGAGCCATGTCTTATTTTATCTCAGGATTCTCAGTACCTAGCTGCTTGGCACATAGCAAATGCTTAATAAAAGCTTCATGAATGCATAAATAACTGAACGGATAATGTTGCCAGCACATCTCCATTCAACTACAGTGGAAACCAGAGTTCTTTCCTTCTTCGCATTTAAAAGGGTTTGGAGCTCATGGCCTCAAAGGCTTAAAGGAGAGAAATTAGTCCAATATATGCTCCCAATAAGAAGAGATATAAAGAGATACTTTTATAAAGACAGGAGACAGAAGAGAGAGAGAGAATAAGAATGAGAAGAGGGCAGTGAGGAATAACAGCCAATTACAAGGCTGTACAAGGAAATACTGCTTTGGGCTCAGAGATCCACTTAGTGTTCCACTTGAGATGATGACCATTAGGTTCCCTAGAGACTTAAGGGAGGTAAGTACAAAGGTATGATGGTAAATATTTAACCACTAGCTCTCTTGGGGGAAAAAGACCTTAATTTGTAGCATTTTCCAATTTCCCTCTTGTAAATATTCCTACCATGGCCAATTTCAAGCTATCAATGTGGCATCATTGAATGCAGAGTTAAGAAGAGAGGCTTGGAAACTCACCATTATATAGTATTTCCGCCATATAGATAAAACAGATATAAATAACTTCAGCTTCATAGATAATAATAAAATGTAGTAAAATAATTGCTAATGGTGAATATTTATCTTTATTCAAATGTAAGTTTATATAATTTAATTTTTAATTATAGCTGTGTTTAACAACTTCCTTGAAAACTTCTTGAAAATCTATCAGCTCTCATGAGCAGATGTAAGCCAGTAGCACACCACTGTAGGTAACCCTATCCCTGGGCTACCTGGGGACTCAGAGAAGCCCCAGTAGACAGAAGTATACCAAAGTGAAATAAGGACTGTTGGTCAACTGTCACTGTAGTGTGATCGAGAGGATCCAGCCTACCAGGTCTAAAAAGATGATGGGGCTGGCCCGGTGGTGCAGCGGTTAGGTTGGCACATTCTGCTTTGGCAGCCTGGGGTTCACTGGTTCGGATCCCAGGTGCTGACCTAGGCAGTACTTGTTAAGTCACACTGTGGCAGGCATCCCACATATAAAGTAGAGGAAGAGGGGCACAGATGTTAGCTCAGGGCCAGTCTTCCTCAGCAAAAATAGGAGGATTGGTGGCAGATGTTAGCTCAGGACTAATCTTCCTCAAAAGATGAATAAATAAATAAGTACAAAGGCGAGTGCTGAACACTGATGCAGCAAATAGATAAACACTGTGGTTTCCCGGTACCCAAGGAAGAAACTATGCTTGGTAGCTCCAAATACTAGATAGCTCCAAAACAGAATACCTCCAATTCATGTATAATCTGCCTTATTGCTGAAAATTGTCTTTATAGTTGAGATTGAGTCAGTGAGCAAAACAACTTGTTCTGTTGAGACCACCCACTGAATATCCCTGGACTGAGATGGTAATTATAGAGCTATGTTGAGAGCTATGCTCTCTGAAATTTGTGCAATCAATAGTTTGGCCTTCTTTCTAAAGTGTCCAGTTAAAAAAGACTCCTCTTTTACTCAAATAAGGAAAATGCATTTAGGATGCCTAGACACTAGTTCAGATTTCATGCATGCAAGAAAAATGTGGTATTGATTATAGTCTGCCAAGAAAGTCTCACCTTCACAAACTTGAGTTGTCTCTTTGCAGTGAATTGGGCATATTGTGATACCTCATTTCAACATTTTATTTTTCGTCTTCTTTAATCTCGGGTTTCACCTTTACAGGACATTTTCAGTACCTTTGAAAAGAACAAGGAGGAAATACAGCTTAACATCTAGTATTGTAATTATAAAAGCACCCACGACGTGCTTGCTACCCTGTATACATCATCTCATTTAATCCTCCAGAAAAACCCAAGAAGTAGGCACTATTATTTTCCCATTTTACAAGTGAGGAAATTTCACATCAGTAAGGCAAAGTTCTTTGCCCAAGTTCACATAGCTCACAAGAGCAGACCTGGTGTTTGAAGCCAGGTGTGTCTGATACCCAAGTCTCATAGGCTTTCCACTATACCATGCTGTCTCTCCACTTAGAGAGGATAGTCTAGGAGAGAAGATGATCTGTGCAGTGTCAAAGGATAAGTAGAAAGGCATTTGTCTTTCCGGAGAGTCACACGAGAATTCTGAACTCAGGCCCAAAAGATTTAAAAGCACAAATAATTAACCCTACCTCCTTGTATCAAACATATGACTAATCTTAAAACAACTTTAAACAAATATTTCCTTTTAAAAGCTGATACTTTAGGGCAGCTTTTAAAGAAAGTTATTAGACAAAATTAGACATCTTTGTTCCCTTTCTCTTGTTCTTAATTCCTTTTCCTTGCCATAGTTTGGAAAGGAAAACTTTTCCTGGCAGTTAAGCCTGCACCTCTTGTTTGGCATAAAAATCTCTTCAGCCTTCATCTCAGCTGTCAGATCAACTTGCCTTCCTATTTTGTCTCTCCCTCTCTCAGCCTGAAAGAACACCTTAAGCGGAGGCAAGGGGGTAGGAGAGAGAAAGACTAGTGGTAATCTCTCTCCTCTAAAATTTCTCCTTTTGGTGTCAGCCTGGAGGCGCAGCGGTTAAGTTCACATGTTCCGCTTTGCTGGCCGGGGCTTCGTGGGTTCGGATCCCGGGTGGGGACATGGCACCGCTTGGCAAGCAATGCTGTGGTAGGCATCCCACATATAAAGTAGAGGAAGATGGGCGCGGATGTTAGCTCAGGGCCAGTCTTCCTCAGCAAAAAGAGGAGGATTGCTGGCAGATGTTAGCTCAGGGCTAATCTTCCTCAGTAAATAAGTAAATAAATAAATAAATAAAATTTCTCCTTTCTTCCTTTCCATGAATAAGACCAAATGCTCCACTTACTAGATTAACCCCAGTCATACAAAGTTTTATAGCCATTTTGTGTGGGCAGTTTTTCTTGTGTGTGTGTGTTTTTTTCCTCTTTCCTTATTAGAGTTCACTCCACATTCCATCCTTCTACAAGAGTGCCTCAAGCAGAGAGTTGCTTATGTACATTGCTAAGGTTACTGCCAAATTTCTCAGCTAGTTCCCCCTAGAAACCCCTTCACAATGGACATATTTATCAAGTGCTCCAGAACATTGAAAGAGACCATATGTAGTCTGTCTTAACTAGATAATTTGAATAAAATTTGACCTGAAAATTAAACCAGTTTTATTGCCGGGCCCCTCCTATCTTCCCTTTTATTAATGTACTCTTCTCTAGCCAGCATCTTCCCTTCTCTGCTACCTAGTGTCCTTCCCTTCTGCAGTCATCAGAAGCCCAGGATCTGCTCCCTCTGCAACAGCCACAGCCACCAATGAAACAAAACTAGCTGGAAGCATAGAGACCAGTGGTTCTCAACCCTGGTTGAATGATGGAATCACCCGGGAAATTTTTGTTTTTATTCAATTGTCTAGGTTAGGGGCCAGCTGGTGGCCCAGCTGTTAAGTTTGCACGTTCCACTTCAGTGACCGGGGCTTTGAGGGTTCGGATCCCAGGTGGGGACGTGGCACCGATTGGCAAGCCATGCTGGGGTCAGTGTCCCACATATAAAGTAGAGGAAGATGGGCACGGATCTTCCTGGAAAGGAGGATTGGAAAAGAAGGAGGATGGAAAGAGGAGGATTGGCAGCAGATGTTAGTTAGCTCAGGGCTAATCTTCCTCAAAAAAAATAAATAAATAGTAAACTATTTTTTTTTAAAGATTTTTTATTTTTTCCTTTTTCTCCCCAACGCCCCCCGGTACATAGTTGTGTATTCTTAGTTGTGGGTTCTTCTAGTTGTGGCATGTGGGACGCTGCCTCACCGTGGTCCGATGAGCAGTGCCATGTCCGCGCCCAGGATTCGAACCTACGAAACACTGGGTCGCCTGCAGCGGAGCGCGCGAACCCAACCACTCGGCCATGGGGCCAGCCCCAATAGTAAACTATTTTTAAAAAATTGTCTAGGTTGGAGCTTGGGCACCAGAATTGCTTCGTGGCTTCTTAGATGATGATTCTAACCCTGTTCTCTGGGCCTGTCTTCCCTGCCTAATCTTTTTCCCTATCAACATTTGTTCTCATCTATCAATTACTTGGGAAAAGATTTAATAAATTCATCTACAATAAGGCATTGATAACTAGTAAGAAGCTTAATGTGCTAGCCGTTAGTGGGCTTTTCCATTTTGATTATGAAAAAAAGAAAAGAGAAAAAGCTCTGGTGGCATAAATTCAGGCATGGGGGAGATATTTGGGTTGGAAAAGTTGCTTAGCTCCCAAGTCATATCATATAAGTTAGTGTTTTCCATGTTTTTGATATACACACACAAATATCCATTATAAACTTTAACTAAAAACAAGGAAACTGAATTTTAAAAATCAAAGAAAATAATATTTTACTATAGTGAGAATAACAAGAATTTATTTGCAATATTTCATGAAGACCCCTATATATAGTTAAATAATAACTGGAGTTATAGGTCAGGCTTGATATCCCTTTGATTTCTTTTCTTATCTTTATTTTCACCAAAAGAAAAGCCTCAATTCACAAATTAAAGTTGTTGGGAATGGCCACAAGTATTTGGTGGCTCTTGCAGATAGTTTTGGATATACATAATTGGATAGCACATTAACCTAGAAATTATGGAATGATTTCTCACTAAAGACTGCATTCAACACTCCATCAGACAGGAAGATGATAAGCTTTCACACTTAAAAACTGGAAGGGTGGATGTTTCAACTTGGAAGACAGTAGGAAATGGATCTAATCTTTTCTTTGGTTGCATTCTGCTGTGAAAGGAATTTTTTCATGCTTCCTTACAATATGTGGATGTGCTTTTTATTTTTTTATTTTGTTTTCCTTTTTCTCCCCAAAGCCCCCAGGTACATGGTTGTACATTTTTAGTTGTGGGTCCTTCTAGTTGTGGCATGTGGGACGCCACCTCAGCATGGCCCGATGAGCGGTACCATGTCCATGCCCAGGATCCGAACTGGCAAAACCCTGGGCCACCAAAGCAGAGCGCACAAACTTAACCACTCAGCCACAGGGCCGGCCCATGGATGTGGTTTTTAAATATGCCAAATTTTTTTCTCTGACAAGCAAAACAAAGAAAAATCATGAAGTCAAATTCCTGGTAAATTAACCATTTGTACCACATTTAAGTCACCTAAAGAAATCCTGATGTCATAAAATGGTAATGCTTAAGCCCTGAAGTGATAAGTTGAGTCTGTTCAAAATATGAAATATATTGCTAAGACACACCACTTGAAAAATTCAATTTAAATGATACACTTGGTCTATGGTGTTATCACTGTCATGAAGAAAAGCTTTAGGTTTCATCCCTCAAAAAACTTGGGAGAATATCTTTCCCCTCGATAGCCCTCATAAATCAGTGTGGAAAGATAGACTCATACTTACTGCCCATGTCTTCACTTAACATCATGGAAAGATGAACACTCAATGGGAGACATGTTATCATAATCCAAATCTTGACCCTTTTCTTCAACACTGAATCAAATCAAGAGGTATACTGTTGACCACTCATATTTCTTTGAATATATCTAAGTATGAATTGACATTCAGATGCTTCTTTTATTCTTGTGGCTGCAGCATCCTTCCTTGCTGCATGTATAGCTGCTGCTTTGTCAGTATTGATTTTATCTCAACTTTTTCAATCTTTAGCACACATCACAAAATGATCTTTAAATAAATGAATATTATCTTCTCTTGAATGCTGGTTTTTCACTGATAAATGGAACAAAAGTTTACTAGCACTTTTCTTGAACATATCAATATGCCAACTGAAAATATTCCATAGCATGTTCACACATTAGAAATTATTCTTCCACTGTGTAACCCAATGATATTATGAAACATATAATGATGATAAAGGAATTGTGCCAAAAATTCATTTTGAATTTTTTTGAATATAATAGTTGCCACAAACTTTGTGGTTAGTGTTATAAGTTTCTTAGAAATTGTGTTAGAAGTAGTGCATATACTCTAAGCAGTGCAATTTTGTTGATGCCATTGTAGTTTGGGCCTCTTATCTCTCATTAGTAATGACATTCATCAGTTTAGTACTGAAAAGCATTATTTGCTGCTTTTCCTGGTGACATTTGAGTGGTTACCAGAGGGTGCTGGTGTGTACTTTCTATGAAAAGGTTATGAAAGCTACAGTGGCATCACTGGATAAAGTTTCATAACAGACTACAGTTTCCACACAATAAAAATCAGAGTTCAGATATTCATTGTTTTAATTCCTCTTTACTAATTTCTGCATCTACATTAGCAGAAATTGTTTTTTATTATAGAAAAGCCGTGTATTAATCATGAAAAAGTAGCAATGTAAATTAAAAGCTTTATTGTCTCATATATTTTCGGATTTACTTGTCCTAGTGCATGTATCTTCACATTCTATATTTAACCCAAAGTCAAGCTCACTATTTACGTTTTTAATGTTACCTTGAGTCGCTATTGTTTTTCATCACTACTTTCGTACTTGGATGAACCACTTTTGAGCCATTAATACATTTTAGGAATTAGAGATAAAATGCAAAAATATAGTAACCATGAAACATGCAAAATTAAGAACATAACCAATGACAAGAGCAAATAACGTGGCACAAACAACAGCTTGTTAGCTAAACGTTAGCCAAGATGAACCAATCACTGCATTTCTTGTAGTACATGAACAGCCTCACCTATTAACACCACATTGAGAATTTTAGGGAAAAAAATCATGATTAGTCAGGTGTAACCCTGTCATTATGTCCCACAAGCTTCTGCCATAGAATGGAAGTACATTCCATTACCAGAAAGGAGACCATTATACACATGGGGAAACTGAGTCTTACAGAGGCAAAGTGACTTACCCAAAGTTTCACAAGTGTGAATCAAACCCAAGTTGCCCTGGTTGGGCAATTAGTTGCCCCACTTAGGCACCAAGATAAGCATCATCTCCTTTGGCATTGATAAGGAGTGACTGAAAGAGGTGAGGATATTTAGATTGGGAAAGAGAAATCTGGCTAGGGAGCAAGAATGGAAGAGGAAGCTGTGTTCAAATATGTGATGGACATTCCTGAGAATAAGGGGCAGTCCTGTCTGGCTGGTTGTCCTGAGGGCAGAACATGGGTGTGTAGGAGGAAGTTACAGGGGAGCAAGTTTGGCTCACCAGCAGGAAGAACATTCTATCAAGTGGAATCCTGTGCCTGCTGAGGCAGGGAGCTTCCAGGTCTGTCCCAGTTCACTTAGAAACTGGGTGGGGAGAGCATGGCACAAAGGGTGAGGAGGGGAGTCCTACACCCGCTAGAGAGGGTGGGAGCAGGCAATCTGAAAAATTTTTCTAGCCTGAGTCTGATAATGGCCCGGAGGGAGAAGGATTGATGAAGTGGGACAGATGGACTCTAGGCCCCTTGTGTACCTGACACTCTGGTGCCTTGGGTCGGCTCTGTCTGTCTCCTGCCTGCCCAGCTTCAGCGTCACCTGTTTCCTGGGTGGCCAAAAGGAGCCTGTGAGCTTCAGGATGGGAGACTGAAACCTCTGCCTCTGAAAGACATACGGCTGTTTCTCCTGCAGCAGTCAAGGTCCCAAGTCCACACTGGGGTCCCTTCCCCTCCTCAGCTCCCTGAATCTAAAGTTCAATGTTGGGAGCAAGAGAACAGAAGGGACTCGCTGCACTGTCTGCACTTGGCAGCCAATACTGGTGAAATGTGAACAGCTAATAGGACTCACCTTAACCTTTGGCCATTCTCAAACCACAGGATGCCTTCTACTTGAAAAATATAGTTGGAGACCCTCTAGCTTAACTCCACCACATGGGCAAGTTGTAATCTTCATATCTAATAAACCTCACCTTGGATTTAAGTATAAATGCAGCAGCAGCAGAACAGGCACACTTTTCCAAGGTCAACGGTAGAATTTTAGAGACTTATTTAAACCCCCTATTTGCAATGTTATAGTATTAGCTGTATGTCTAATTATAGCTGGCAGGAGGATCTCAAGGAATTCAAGAACTCTCTATGGCAGTGTTTGGGGTGGCTAAGAATGTTCTCCTAGGCCCAGGACTGATATACAGCTGGTATGCATTGTGATTAAAATTCTGGGGTTAAAATATTAACATACTTCTGTATTGGTTTGTAAATAGCCACTGCGTAAAGCCTCTCAAGTACTCCTTTGGCCCTGGCCACTCCAACCTCCCTCTCCCCAGGCTCCTGCCATGCCTTCCTATGATCCAACAACTACAGGGAAATGACTGACGCAGAGGGGACCTTCCAGACCCAGCTCCTACTGAGACAAAAGGTGTTTTAAAGGTTTTGAGTATTATCTCTTATTAAGTCTCAAGTCTTTTGTCTGGGAGAGGGGACATGAGACTTGGGGTCAAGTACTTCAGTGGCGAGAAGCCAAACTTGGAAGAATTTTAGGTACTATATGTAAAGAGGAAATAAAGAGCAATTTAGTTCAGGAAGAAGATTCAGTGAAGGGCTGGGTTCTAATTCCCAACATCATGACCTGAAGCAAGACACTTAAGCTCTTTGTAAGATAGTAGATTTAGTGTTATAAAGCTTCATAATACGTTCCAAGAGCTTCTGAGGAAGGACAAGAAAGGTTTTCTTTAAATCTATAAATTGAGATTCGTTGATTACTGTTATTATTCCTCTGATAGTTTTGAGTACAGTGGAGTACACCATTTTTTTTTATAATGCGGTGATCCTCCTTGAAATATCTGTCACATTTAATAATATCAACTAAAATTTACCGAGCACTTACTCAACCAGACACTATTCTAAGCACTTTACATTTAGCGTCTAATTTAATACAAATATTCAGGTAGACATCACTGTCATTACTATTTGATGTTGAAAAAACTGAAACCAGGGATTATTTAACCTGACCAAGTCACTTGGCTGGTAAGTGGCTGAGCAAGGTTTTGAACTGAGGCAGTCTGATTTCAGAGCCTACATGTCTACCTACTATGCTATACTGACACAGTCGACCAAACTCTACTACTATTGAAAACCTGCTATATGCCAGGGAACTTTCCTATAAATTACTTCATTTAATCCTCCAACATCTACCTTAAGGCAGGTATCATCATTGTCATTTTACAGACAAGGAAACTGAGGCTCAGAGATGAAGCTACTCATCCAAGGTCACTCAGCCAATAACCATCAGAACTGCAGCTCTAACCCAAATCTTTCATGCCAAAGGCTGTGCTTTCCTGCTTCACATGCTTTCCCATCTCCCAAATAATTTCCCTTCTTCTAGTACCTTTATTCTTCCTCATCTTTATGTTCTTTTATGGTCATCTTCAATCTTCCAGATTGGTAATTCCCTTCCTGGGATCCCTGGTAACATTCAGCCTTTAACATTGCCCCTCTGACCAGTCTGTAACTTGCTCTTCATTAAAATGTCCCCCAGATTTAGTGTCCATTGAACTTTTCCTAAACTAATCTTTAACAAAATAGTTTCAAAATGATGATTTTTCCAGCTCTAGCGCTCCCATCTTCCAAATCCTGCACAACTGAAATCAGGAAGCTGTCCCTATATCTGCTTCCTGAGCCAGTCAAGTGAACTTACTGAATAACCACTGGATCAGTTACAGTACTTAGGCTGTGACTCCAGATATATGACTAATTCTCACTTAGGCAATAAAGACACTTCATGATCTCACATAACAAGAAGTATGGAACCAAGTCAATTCCAGGATTGCTTAATTCAGCAGTTCAATGATGTCTTCAAAGACACAGGCTCTTTCCATCTTTATGTTCTACCATCCTAATGTGTAGCAACATCTCCCCTTTATTCAATAGCACATATTCCCTAAAAGTGAAAAAATATAGAGAAGATTACCACGGCCCCTGTGAAGATACCTGAATTCATGAAGCATGCAATTTTTTTTTCTCAAATAACTCCTTTTTAATTGGGCTGTCCTCGATAACTCTATTAAAAATTACAACCCTATCTCTACGTTCCCTCTCTTCCTCCCCTGCTTCATTTTTCTCTATATCACTTATCACCATCAGGGATACCATATATTTTATTTATTTTCTTTCTCCCGCATTAGAATGTAAGCTCTGTGAAGGCAGAGACTTAAGTCTGTTTTATTTACTCTTGTGTACCCAGAACCTAGAACATTCCCTGGCACATAGGATGCACTCAATAAATATTTATTGAATTAATTACTGTCCACAAGATGACTGCTACAGCACTTAACATCATATCCTCAAAAAACAACATTCTAACCAGCATAAAAGAGGCATGAGACAAAGAGGCTGTTTTCTCCCAAGGCTTGCAACTTTTATCAGAGAGCACAATATTTCTCAGAAACCCCACAGCAGATTTTTCCTAAGGTGTCATTGACCAGAACTGGTCACATGCTCACCAGTAGGCCTCACTAGGCAAATGGAAATGGGATTACCGAGATTGGCTTAAACCAATAATGATTCATCTCCCAGCGCTGGGCAAAGAACAAGTCTTTTAGCATAAGGAGGAGCATGTGAGGTTGTTGTGTGAGCAACCTACAAGGTTTGCCATAGGAGCTGAGCATACTCTTGAGAACATCTTCTAACTCCTGTTCTCCTTTCTGTCTCCCATGGCAGGACCACCCTCATCTATCTGGTCAGCTCCCATAGGAACTTTCTATCATTCAATTCAACATACCTAGCCCAGGTCTTGGTCTCTAATACCATTTCCCACTAAAAGAAGTCAGAGCTCCTTGGAGAAGTGGATGATTCCAGAGTTGGAGCAGGGTAGGCACAAGATGAGCCTGGAACATCTTATTATGTCAGAAAGTAAGGAAGTGCTCAAGAAACTAATGGGGTCATATCACAAGGACACAGGGACCAGATTGAGGGGGTTCCCACTGCCCAAATATAGAACAATTTGAACACCAAAGTAATTAAGGACAATAATGAATTATAAACCACTGAGGAAAAATAGGAATCCATGAGTTCATAGTGATAATAGAAAGATAAATAAAGGTGAAGGGAGGGCTCATGTTTATAGTAGAATACTGAGGACTGACTGGTAAATGTGGAGGGAGTGCTAGAGTTGGAAAAATCATCATTTTGCAACCATGATGGTAAAGATTGGTTCAAGCAGGGATCAATGGATACTAAATTTAGTGACATTTGAATGAAGAGCAGTTTATTTGCAGCCTCTTAGTGTGTCTTCCCACAGATTGCAAGAGGTAAAATAGTAACTACACAGTGAAATGATTGGGCAATATCTTGACCGGGTGATCAAAAGTAATATGACCAAATGAAGGGGCAGATGGACATTATATGCCTTCACATATGATTCTCTGAGAAGGACATAGCATCACCTATGTGGTACTCCAGCCTAGAGTATATAACCTGAATCTAACCATGAGGAAATATCAGGCAAGTACAATGAGGGACACTATATTTTTTAAAAAATGTAGAGTGGAGCAGACTGTATTCTTCAAAAATGCAAATGTCATAAAATATAAAGAAATACTGTAGAAATATTCTAATCGAAAGAGAATAAAGATACATGACAAGTAAATTTAATACCTGGTCCTAGACTGGATCCTGTACTGGCAGAAAGAAGCAAACAGCATAGCACAAAAAATTGCCAATTGCCACAATTGGAATACGGAATATTCCATATATAAAATACAGAAAGTAGATGAAATTAAAGTATCAGATCAATGTTAAAGTTAATGATGTTGATAACTGTACTGTGGTTATGTGAGAGAACACTGAAGTATTTATGAGTAAAAGGGCCATGATGTATGCAACATATTCTCAAATGGTTCAGGAAAAATCAACTACAATATATGAATAGATAGATAGATGATAGATGGATACTAGATAGATAGATATATGAGAGAGAGATCAAGAGTAAGCAAGCAGATGATAAAGTAAATGGGGAAAATGCTAGCAATAGGTGAATCTGAAAGAAGGGCATATGAGTCTTCTTTGTACAATTCTTATTCTTACAACTTTTCTATAACTTTGAAACTATATCCAAATAAAACATTTTTAAAAATACAGCTCATGATCCATCCCATCCTGTTTAGAAGCCTTCCCTACTTAGTTTTGTGGAGGCTCTCAGGGCTACAGAATAGTGAAGGATGTCACTCATGTATTTGCATGTTTTGGCAAAAATGAACACATCCCAATTATTTGTGGGAGATCTTCCAGAAGAATAATTACTCAACAAACATTTATTGTGTGCCAGGCACTGTGTTACATACATGCTGGCACAAAAGGTGACTAAAGCAAGCTTCTTGCTCTCAAAAATTTCATGAATAGATATATAAGCTATGTGTCAAGTGCTATTGCTATAGGAATGCACAGGTTCTAGAAAAAGCCAGAAGACAGTTATCTTATTCAGCCAAGAGAGGGGATCAGAAATAAGAAAAGAATGCAGAGAGGTCAGGGAACATTTCCCAGAGAAGATTCTTGAGTTAAGCCGTAAAACGGTTAGCTGGTGGACAATGAGAATGGAGGAAGGACATTCTTGGCAGATAGAAAGGAATGAAACAGGTAGAGTAGTAGTTCAGAAGACAGATTCTGGAACTAGACTGCCTTGGCTCAAATCCCAAATATGCCACTTATGAACTGCATGACCTTGGGTAAGTTAGTTACCCTCTCTGTCTCAGTTTCCTCATCTGTCACATGGGCATGATGACATTACCTACCACATAGGATTATTGTTGATGATTAAATTATAAAAGATGATGCATTTCGGGGCTGGCCCTGTGGCCGAGTGGTTAAGTTCGCGCGCTCCGCTGCAGGCGGCCCAGTGTTTCGTTAGTTCAAATCCTGGGCGCGGACATGGCACTGCTCATCAGACCACGCTGAGGCAGCGTCCCACATGCCACAACTAGAAGAACCCGCAACAAGGAATGCAAAACTATGTACCGGGGGGGCTTTGGGGAGAAAAAGGAAAAAATTAAATCTTAAAAAAAAAAAAAAAAGATGATGCATTTCGACCACAACCTGGCACATATATGTGCCAAATAAATATGAGTTCAGTTCATGTCTCTTTCAGGAAACTAAAAGTTTCAGTTAGTAGAGTGCAGGGCTCATGTCAGGGAATGTAGGGAAAAAGGTGGGAGGATGTGATACCAACCTAAGGAATTCATACTTTAGCCTAAGAGCAATGGGAAGTTATTGAAGAGTTTTAATGACTTGACCAAATTTGTGCTTTAGAAAGGTCCTTCTGGCTTGAAGAATGAAGCAGGGTAAGAACAGAGGCAGAAAAGCCAGTGAAGAGGTCATTGTATTAGTTTGGATGAGAGGAGATGAGAATCTGAGATAGGATCGTGACGCAGAGTGTTCTTGAAGAGGGAACATATTCAAGAGATATCATGGGAGTACAAGTCAAGTTTAACTCCCAGATGCCTGACTTGAACACCAAGATGGATAAAGGCTCCATCCTCTGAGATAGGGAACAGAGAAAGTGCAAGGTTTTGGAGGTGGGGGACAGAGATGATGAGTTGAGTTTCTCCATAGTAAGCTTGAAGGGCCTGTGGGACATCCAAGTAGAGATGTCTAATAAAAGGTAGGATATACAAGGCCGGGATTCACTATCTCTTAAGACTCACAAAGCAAATTCTACCATTTTCTACCTGTGTGGCCTCCAACTAGCGGTATGCCTTTGCTGAGCCTCCATTTCTTCCATTATAAAACGATTGTGATGATTAAAATGCCCCAGTGTAAGCAAAAAGCAGTCAATAAAGTATAAAGTATGATACAAATGCCAGATATTTTTCTTTTGGGGAGAGCTGACACAGAGAAAAAAAATCTCACTTCTTA
The DNA here is from genome assembly GCF_041296235.1 of Equus asinus. NCBI lineage: Eukaryota > Metazoa > Chordata > Mammalia > Perissodactyla > Equidae > Equus > Equus asinus. The sequence continues at coordinate 37,714,914 of NC_091820.1, forward strand.
GATCATCTTTTAGGAAACTTTCCCCTCTGGGGCCATAAAAAGTGTTTCAAGAATACATAGAAACAGCCCTGCCTGTCCTAAGACTGTGTTTTTCTCCCCTTCTATTTTATCTAGAATAAAAATTGTCGGATCAGAAACTTGAAAATAAGTCTTCAATGGGCTAGAAGGAGCCAAAGCTGAAATTAGGGACTACAGAGGCCAAAATGTGAGGTAGAATTTAAAAGTTCTAGGGGTACGTCATCTTTATTGAGATTTGGCTAACTTCTAGACACAATGGTTAAATTCCAGTCCCTGACTAGAAGCCGCTTTGCCAGGCCTTTTGCAAAGTGCTTGGTTCTCGCCTATCCTTATGGAGTTGGTTTGTAACCACAGAGGCCACACAACAGGCATCCTAATTCTCTGTACCACAAACTAACTTCTGTCTGCAAATCCTTAGGGGCTTGCCTGTAAAAAATGCACCCTTGCTTCAATGGCCTTGCCTCATAATTTTCCCATGAACATCCTCACAAGCCCCTGAGTTCTTTTAGAAGAGCAGATAGAGAATTAGCTATTCAGGTTGCAAAACTGACTTTATTTGTAGAATGTGGGAGTACACAGTCCCTCCCCAGGGAGGGAGTATACAGTCTTTCTATTCAGTTCAGCTTGTCAGAGATTCACTTATTAATTGGTATTTTATTGGGCTGGCATTTTTGTTGCATCCTCAGATTTTATGACCCTGATCTTTGAATCAGTCATCTTTGAATCTATAGGCCCAATAAATATACCAGTTTCTCAAAATCTCTGTCACTCTCTGTGTGGGTGATGAGGAGCTTCACTTTCCTCACCTGTAAAATAGAAATATTAATAGTTACTTGCAGAGCTGTTGTGAGGACTAAATGAGATTATACACTGAAAGTACATACCCTCCGCATTCGTTCAAAAAATATTTACTGAGAACGTACTATATGCCAGACACTGCTACACGCATTGAAGATGCAGCAATGAACAAAGACAAATATTACTACCCTCGTGGAGTTGATACTATGGTGAAGAAAGTCTGACAAACAACTAAATAAGTAAAATGTATAATATGACAGATGGTTATAAAAGCTGTAGAGAAAAATAAGACAGGATAGGGGAATAGTGAGTGCCAGTCAGAGTTGGAGATCACCACACAGTAGGTGCTTCATATATGGTAGCTACTTCTGTTAGGTATCTTCGGTCTCTATACCTCAAGCATTACTTGGATATAGATCCCAAGTGCTTGCAGTAGTTCAAAAAACATATATCAAAACCTAACTATGGATCAGGGACTTGCTAGATTTTGGGGGTGTAAAGATGAACAAGACATGATTCATAGCCACAAGGATCATTTCAATACCCTGTAGTAAGTGATCAGACCTAGGGTGAGGAGGGAAGAAGATAGAGGAGAGTCACTTAGCATGATCAAGGGTCAGGAAAGGCTTTCTGGAGGTGCTGTTGTCTAAGTGGAGGCTCAAAGGCTGAGAGGAAAGCTATTGGAAAGGGTGAACTTGGCAGAAGAAATTATACAGGCAAAGTCACAAGACCATGGACTAGTGAGGTGAGTGAAAAAGAACTACATGATGTTCAGGGCATGGAAAGTAGCAGGAGATGAAGCCAGAAAAGTAGGCACAAGTCAGGAGGACACAGGGAGTCAGATCATGGACATCACTTAGAGGACAATTATGGAACAACGAGAAGTCCTCAGGTAAGAAAATTACATGGTCAGATTTGCATTTTAGAAAGATTACTTTGTAGAAAAAAAGAAAGTAAAAGAAAAGAGATCATGCTGGCTGCAGTTGGTAGGATAGACTATAAGGAAGTTGAAATTAGAGGCAGAGAATTCAGATAGGACACTACCAGAATAGTGCATGCAGGAGAGTATGAGAGCTTGGATTGCAGAGATGGAAAGGAAAAGATGGATTTGAGGAATATTTGGGAAGTAAAATTGGAAGGCCATAGTGGTTGATTTAATTAAGAATGCAAAATCAAGAGTGATTCCCAAGTTTCTGGCTCGGGTGGATGGTAGTGCTACAATGGGAAGTAGAGAACAAAGGATGGATTCCCTGGGAAAAATGTTGAGTTCGGTTTCGGACACTCTAAATCAGATTCAATGGATTATTTCCAGAAGAGACTCTTTTGGGATTTGGTATACTTTAAGGTTTTGCAGTCAGGTGTAGTTGGGTCCAGATTATAATTTGGGGGTAATAATAAAAATTTACCCCATGGGATGGTAAAGATAAAATGATATAATGCACAGGAATTGCTTAGCACAATGCTCGACACATAGTGAATTCTAAGTATAGATTGGGTATTAGCTATTATTATTAGCCTTTTTCTATGCTCAGATCACATCTCCCACTTCTGCTCAACTCCTCTAAGTTTGCTTCTAAGGTTTTCTAGCTGACTTGCTTCTGTCTCCCTAGCATACTCCTTTGGGAGCTGCCCCATGAATTTCTACAATCTGCGTTAATCATCCTGCTTACTTTCTAGTTTCTTCATGGTCTTGAAAAGAACTTCGGCTTTATTCTGCACATGATTTCCCTGCTGAGACACTATCTCAGGCTCCCCTTGACCTTCAGGTCACCATGATTCATACTGCTTGTAGAAGGAATTTTTAACAGGTATGTCTCTCCGGGCACCAATCTACTTGGTATCAGCACAAACATTAAATGCCCCCTCTATCATCTGATAATTTTGTTACTGGATGAGACTGTCCAGTGCAACAATTTTGATGATGACAGCTACCACACATTTAGCAGCTATTAGGCCAGGGACTTGACATTTATGCTCCCATTTTATCCCTATAAACCTTCTGAGGGAGGTAGGTGCTACTATTATCCCAATTTTGTAGCCAGAAACTAACATTTATTGAGCATTTATGTGATATCAGGTACTGTGTTAAGCACTTTGCATACATTAATTTATTTAATTCCCATACCATCCCCAAATGTAAGCACCCATTATTTAAATGAACAAATTAAGTCTTAGACAAGTTAAAGTAGCAGGCTTAAGGTCACACAGTTGATATTGGCAGACTGGGACTGGAAATATTATTGTGTTTGCTCCTGTGCCCTGCTACATGCCACAATAGGAAAAGAAAAAGAATGGCTGGGGAGTGGGAGCCTGGCTGAGTATGTATATCTGATAGGATGGGTAGGCGTAGCTATTGTCTCTCTGTATTGAAAAACAAAATTAAGCTGATTTCTTAGTTGGCTTTACTTGTAACATGATGATCATGAAATAGAGTTAAGGGATCTGGTATTTGAAATTCCTTCTCCAACAACTTCCTACTCCTTGCCCTCTTCCCAAACATGCATTAAAACTTATAAAGTCAATAATCAAAGACATTGAAATGAGGAGGAAGAGACGATAATTCAATCCACTGTCCTAATGCAGGAATTTTCATTTTTTATAGTCCTTTCTAGGTGTGTCCACATAAAGACAATTTTACCCAGTTGTAACTATTTTGTATTTTGCTTTATTCATTTAACATTATAAGGCGAACCTTTTATCCTTCCTATTTCATTTACTGACAGGCCATAATATACATTAAGTTGATCTATGTTAAGATTATTTCTAGTTTCTCATTAGTAAAAGTAATACTACTTTGACAATCTTTGGTGCTTAGAAATTTGTGTTCCTTCTGCTGAACTCTGTCCTTACGACAGAATCCCCAGAGAGGAACTGCAGTGTCAAAGGGCAGGAACATAATTATGGCTCTTGAAGAAAATTATCAAATTGCTTTCCCAAAGGATCAGACCTATTTGCACTGCAGTTGTGAGAGTGCAAGCTCGTCAATGGCATATGGTTGTGTTAGTTGCTATTTTCTTTCCATGTTTTTAGTTTAGCCTTAATCTTTATCATTTCCGTGATTAGGCATATATTCAAAATAGTGTGAAAGTGGCAGGAAAATAAAGAATGAAATTCCAGTAAGGAATGAGATAACTGGCCACAATTTAAAATCTCTTTCAGGCATATTTGTGTCCGTGAGGGTCTCCCAACAGGCTGGTGTTTCAGTCCTTTTTAGATCCATTTTTCCATAATTAGATGACAGGTGGAAATATGGCCAGCCCTGTAGGAGCCCCACTTGGAAAGGTTAGTGAAGAGTGGGGAGGGATATTAGCCAGTTTGGGGGGACTTGCTGAGTGGCACATGTAACCAAGACACAGAAGGCAGAATCACAACTGGAGGATGAACTAAAAAAAGATCATTGGCATCAAAGTGTCATCCATTCTATAATTAACCCAGTAGTACCTCCTTCATACAGAAATAATTTGTGGTCAGATTAATTAGAATCAAGAATTAGAATTAAGAAATAGCACTGGCAATAAGGAAGGAAAGTCCAGACCTGCTGCTCCTAAGAATAATGGAGAGACAGAATAACAACTCTCCCATGTGTCCAGTATTGTACAAAATGCTTCCTCCAGCTTGTCTCTAATCCTCACAGCGACCTTATGAGATGGGAACAATTAAGCTGATTTTACAGATGAGGAATCTGAGGCTCAAAGAGGTTAAGTTGGCAGGCAGCATAAACTGGTAGTTAATAGCGTGAGTTCTAGAGCTAGAGTGCCTGGATTGGAAACCCGGCTTCTTCCCCATTTACTAGTTATGTGATCTTAGGAAAGTTATTTAACTTCTCTGCCCTTCAGCTTCTTCTACTTGTAAAAGAAGATAACAGAAGAACCTGCCTTATAAAATAGTTTGCAAGGATTGAAGGAAACAATATATGCAAAGTGCTTTGAACAGTGATGGGCATGTAAGGTCAAAAGATCTGAGCTGTGGTCATTATTATTAGCCAAGATGACACAATCAGTAAAGAGGAGAGCTTGGATTCTGGCCCAGGTTTGCTGGCCTCCAAACATCACCCTCTCTTCATTAAATCAAAGAGCCCACTTAGAACTAGTATATTTTTTTAGCAAACCCTGTTTAGCCACCCCAACTATTTTCTCATACTCTGATTTTCCTAGCAAGCCACAGGCAGTGGCAATGCAGGGATTTAAGAGTCATCTCCCAGCTCTTGTGGAACACCAACTCTTCCCCAAGGGAAAAGATCACTTCTTATTTCTCTGTATCCATGAGGCTTGGACTAGTGGCTCACTGGGAAATGGTAATTTCACACTTAGAGAGCCAAGATCACAGGTTCTATGTCCAAATACTATAATTCTGCCAGGGTTGAGATAAGTTTCCATTCTGTTCTATTTTCTTTTCTTGAAGACCAGAAGTTGTATTTAGGCTCAATTTTAAAAATTCCTAACCCAGGACCTTGCCTCAGATAATGGGTAAAGTGATATTTAGGTAGAGAGGAGCTTCTGTTAATAGCTAATCATAAGATTATAATGCTTATTAAGCACTTTAAAATGTTCTGGGTGCTATTGTCAATTCTTCGCTTCTATTTTGCATTTAATCCTCACAACAACCCTCTATAGTAGGTACTATTCCCATTTGACAGAAGAAGAAACTAGGCACAGTGGTTAAGTAACAGGCCAAAGGTCACTTAACTAGTAAATGCAAGTGCTAGGATTTAATCCAGAGCCCTAAAGCCCACACATACAACTGCTATACACTACTGACTCTCATTAATGGTAAAAGGTTAATTAATAGGCAAAGGCTAATCTTAGTCTCTAGCTGGTGCCTGACACACAGAAGGCATTTATCACATAATTTTGGAATATTGAATGAACCATTCGCTATTTATGCATCTTTACCATGCAACCCAGTAATAATTGTGCATTTAATCAAATAAATTAGTCATGTTATTAATTTGTCTAATTATCAAATTAAACTGCTTGCCTGCATTAACCTTCAGTATGGCTCCATGTAATTTAATCATCTGTTCAAAATGCACACCAAAGTCATTCACTCATCCTTCATTAATTGAGAATACCTACTAGAAACCAAGCCCCCATACTATCTCTAAGGATATAGAGATAAATAGACGTAGATATTCACAGTCTAGTGGAGGAGACATATATACAAATATAAATTAGACTGATCAGAGGCATTGAAAGAGGGAGGAATATGGGAGAGCAGAAGAGAAAAACTATGAACATATAGTACTTCTGCTGCCCAATATGTCTTCTTCTGGTAACATATCTCATCCCACCTAGATGGATACATCACCCAAGTCTGGTGTGATGACTAATTTTACATGTCAACTTGACTAGGCTAAGGGATGCCCAGATAGCTGGTAAAACATTATTTCTGGATGTGTCTGTGAGGGTGTCTCTGGAAGAGATTAACATTTGAATCAGTAGACTTAATAAAGAAGACTGCCCTCACCAGTGTGGATGGGTATCATTCAATCTGCTGAGAGCTTGAACAGCACAAAAAGGCAGAGGAAGGGCAAACTTGCTGTTTGCTTCAGCTGGGATATCTGTCTACTCCTGTCCTTGGACGTTGGCACAGTTGGTTCTCCGACCTTTGGACTTAGACTGAATTATACCACCTGCTTTCCTGGTTGTTCAGCTTGCAGGCAGCGGATTGTGGGACTTCTAGGCCTCCATAATCGCGTGATTTCTATAACAAATAAACAAACAAACAATTGGCTCTGTCTTGCTGGAGAAGCCTGACTAATATATCTGGATAATCAGAGAATTCCGTTTCTCAGGCCCTCTGGCCCTGTTGTTAGTTCAGGGATAGATTCAATTCTGGAGCTTTTGCTGAGACTATTGAGAAAGTGGCTCTGTGTTTCTACCAGGGTTGCTAAGTGGTAAGATGCAAATCTGTAGCTCTTCGTGGCTTTCTTGGCCACCATGCAGGGAGAGCCTGCTTGAGAACTGAGTCAACATAGAGGAGATCAGGGCCAAGGGATAGAAACAGATTGCTGATGACGTCATTTGAGCACCTGCATCTAGCTATGCCTAAAATTACCCCTGTGCCTTTCTACTGGTACCAACAACCAGTAGAACAACCAGTTTCTTTTGGCTTAAGCTTATTTGTCTTGTAGTTCTGTCACTTGCCAGCAAAAGAGTCCTTTATATAGACATCTATCTAGACTCTGTGTGTGTGTGTGTGCGCATGTGCATACATATGCACACACATATGCTGGTATGTTGGTTAGTTAGGGAAGGCTTCCTGGAAGAAGTGAGGCCTGAACTAAATCTTAAAGTGTTGATAGGAGTTACCTAAAGCAAAGGGAAATGTACACTGGGCAGAAAGACAGCATGGATATAAGTATGGAGGTAGGATATACCACGAAAAGACAGGAGTAGGGATACTGTAAGCGGTTTGGTGTGGTGGGAGGGTAAAGTGAGAGTCAGAGGAAGGAGAGACAAAACTGGAGAGCAGGGCAGGGGCCACTAAGTGGGGCACCAGGAATGCCATGTTAATAAGATGGCAATTTGTATTCCTTATATTCCTTTTCTACAGCCCAGCCAAATTTTTACATTTTTCCTCTTTTTGTTATTAGTGCTCCAGTAACATATACCAATAAACAGAATTGAAGTAGAAAGCTTTCTAGGCTTGGAGTTTGGTCAATCTCAGGATCCTTTTGGGGTTCTGAATCACTAGAGGAGCCTCTTTGTGATGTCCTATTTTCTGGCTGTTCTGGGTGAGACAATCCTTATCCTCCATTCCATGATTAAGAGGTATACCAAGACACCAACCTGAAAGTTCCTTCTCATATGATCAAAAATGCCTTTGGTTTTCCAGGCCCCAGGTCATGTGTTCAGTGATGACTGAGCATCAACTATGCCCATGCCCTGTGCTAGATACTGGGGAGCATGTTGAAGAATCAGACGTAGTTCCTGCCCTCAAGGAGCATCCAGTCCAGGGGCGGAGACAACTACAATAAAATATGATCAGGGCCACAGTGGAGGGATATAAAAGGAGCAATGGGAACATCAAGAAAGAATAGCTTGGAGGTATCAATGAAGGTTTCTTCTACAAATGGGACTTTTGAACTGACTTGAAGAAGGATCAGTGATTTACCAGATGGACAAGGATGAAGTGGAGGGCATTCCAGGCAGGAAGAAAAGTTTGTGAAAAGGCCTAGAGGTACAAGAGAACAGGTTGTGCTTGGGGTAAGTGCCCATAATTTGGTAGTTCTTGATATCCAAGTGTGTGTAGGGGGGAGATTGGGACAGGGTTTGGGGTGGCATGGGGGAAAAGTTCTGGCTATGTAGGCAGGAGCCACATAACAAGGATCTTAGTCAAGGGATTTAGATTTTATTTGGTAAACAATAAGGAAGCATTGAAAAAAATTGAACAAAGAAGTCACATATAGTTTGTGCTTTAGAAAGAGTACCTTGGCTGCAAAGTGCTGCAAAGTGGAGAATGGATTAGAGGCATCTGGGCAGAACAGCAGGCATCAGGGAGCCTGGTTAGGAAGCTGTTCCAATGGTCTAAGTGTGAGATGATGATGGAGTGGCAGTGGGCATGGAGAGAAGTGGATGGACTTGAGAGCTATTTTAGGACTAGAAATGACAGAGTTTGGTGACTGAGTGGATGTCAGTTAAGTGGGGGGAAAAAAGGGAGGAGTTAAGTATGATATCCAGGTTTCTGAAGTTTAATCTAAACCAGTGAAAGAAAAAACACTGAAAGTGCCCTATATATTAGAACATCAAGTAGTTGTCAGGTTCCTGATAGTTGTGCCAGAGAGAAATCTCTTTCTTTACAATTTGAGCTGCCAGACTCTCAGAGAAAGGAGCCAGTCATTCCCAAATTTGAACATGAGTCCTCACGTGTGACTTTGTTCATGTATCTATATTGGTGGAGGAGCGTATGTGTCTACATCTAGGTGTATGTACACATGCCCGGGACCACCTTCCCCAAAGAAAATATTTGGAGAAAGTAAACCTTTTCAGAAGCCCATCTGACACTCCTGGACAAAGGCAGCTGGTTATTTTTTCCTCTTTGGGCTAGGTCATTCTAGATTCAAGCCAAAGCAAAGCGGTTTCATCTTTAGCCAATATTTTATTTTATTGTTTATTTATTAATTTGTTTGTTCGTTTATTTTCTGAGGAAGTTTCACCCTGAGCTAACATCCATTGTTAATCTTCCTCTTTTTTGTATGTGAGCCACTGCCACAGCATGGCCACTGACAGACAAGTGGTGTAGGCCCACGCCCAGGAACAGAACCCTGGCTGCTGAAAGGGAGCATGCCAAACTTAACCACTGGGCAACCAGGGCTGGCCCTAGCCAATATTTTATAGATGGGATTCATTTCTACTTAGTCTATAGTAAAAATAAACGACCAAAGAAAGAAAAGAAGGATATCTATATCTATATTTTGACTGTCAGCTATGTACTTTTCCAGAGCTTCATCAAAACTGCAGTGGGAGCTTTGTTTTACTTAAATCCCCATTGAATTAGTGTACCTTCTCTGCCACTATAAGAGGGCAAAATGATGGAAAGTTTTTGAAAGTAAAAGGGCTAGATTTTGTGTGTGTGTGCAGGTGTGATTTTTTTTTCTTTCCATGGCTGGAGGAGCAGAGGTAAGAGCTTAATAAGCACCAAAAATTTATTTTATTAATGACCAAGGAGTAATGAATAGCTCACAGAAAAGAACATGTGAGACGTAGAACAGATTGGCTAACACCAGCTGAAAGCAAGGGGTGGCCCTGTCCAAACTGGATACCAAGAAGAGGCCATCTCCAAGCTCACATATTGGATCTGAGCAGTTCATCTGATTTTCACATCCTTGATATGAAGGAGTCAACCCTTGGCTGAAACTCCTCTGCAGCAATGTCAAACATTCATCACAGCCCAGCTGAACCTGTATCAGATGACTGATTTCCCCAAGGGCAAATTGAGGGTTTCCAATTGGGCTAACATTAGCATGAGCTTAGAACACAAACAAACCAACTCCTGCTCCAACAAGCCTTCCCTGAGAGCACCAACCATCATAGATGGCAGCCTCTTACACACACACACACGAAAACTGTCTAGATTTGCCAGCTCAAGAAGGATGAAGAAGCTCTAAGTCCTCAGTCTCAAACACAATACCAAGCTATGATCCTGAGATTCCATGAGACAACTGGTATTTTTCTGAGTGGATAAAAGCACAGGATGACCCAAATGGTATACCTTGGCAATAGAAGAATTCTTTATAAAGTTACCCAAGGAGAAACCGAAACTCTATATTTCTCCAGCAGCATGTACTTACAAAGATTTATTTAACAAAAATAGTGTCCCAGCTATAGTATTTTGTCTACTAATGTTATACTAGCTTTAACTCAAAAGAAACAGGCTTTGGGGCTGGCCCCGTGGCCAAGTGGTTAAGTTCGCACGCTCCGCTGCAGGCGGCCCAGTGTTTCGTTGGTTCGAATCCTGGGCGTGGACATGGCACTGCTCATCAGACCACGCTGAGGCAGCGTCCCACATGCCACAACTAGAAGGACCCACAACGAAGAATACACAACTATGTACCGGGGGGCTTTGGGGAGAAAAAGGAAAAAATAAAATCTTTAAAAAAAAAAAAAAAAAGAAACAGGCTTTGACCATAATGTCTTTCCCCAGTCCTAGGCAAAATTCCCCAGGAATCAGACTCTTTAGTAGGATAGTCAACTTAGAATTGTCCTTTGCTGTACACCACCCCCTCAACACACACACCCTTAGATGTATAGCTAGCTGGGAAGGAGATATTTGCTATTTCATGTCATCTGTATATGAATAATACCTGGAACACTAGACTTTTTTCCCTCTCCACTGATAATTATTATTGCCTCAGATCTCTCCTCTGTGAGAAACATCCAGAAGAGCCAGGGTAATTGTCGGGCAGGGTGGAAATAAATGGGGAAGAAGAGAAACAGGGGCCCTAGAATCCAAGTAGAATAGACCAATAGATCCAATTGATGAGATCAAAAATGAACACCTCTTGATATTATTTATGACAAAATCTGTTTCATTTTTAAAGGTGCTCTGGATCCCCTTTTGCCTATGAGTCTACTGGCCCAGGAATATTCCAGGCCAACCAACATGATTTTCTAAGGAAGCATGGAGTGATGATCAGTAAAGTAATGAATCTATTCTATCTTTAGTTTCACCTGTAAAATGGTGACTCTTAATTCTGACTCTTGCCTTATTTTTCCTAAAGGAGTGATGAAATTAAGAAGATGACAACAAAATTTACCGAGTATCTTAGAAGTATGTGCCATAGAACATTAGACAACAATCATAAAGCATAGTTAGATTTCTGTAATATGATAATTTGCCTATGACAAATGAGAACTTTCCTAGTCTGTAAACAATCTGCAAACAATCTTTGAGCCAGCACAGAAAGTGTTTCTGAAATAGTGACTGCTAGCACAAAGACAGGAAGTGGGAAGTCTGTGGATCCAGAATGGAAGAAAAGGGAAAGAAATGAGATTAAGCAGTCTTTTGAAGTAGAGCCTGCTTCTAGGGGAGAAGGGCAAAAATCATTATGAAAGCTATGGCAAGGTATCTCTCAAAGCCAAGTTCAAGGAACTCATCTTTATTCTCTCTCCCTCTCTCTCTTGTACATACTCAGATGAGTCCCCCTTGAGGACCACATGGGTCTTGGGCCTAACACCCATGCACACTTCCTGTTGTACAGACGTACACACATAGAGACACACAGGCAATCAGGACTGCATCCAGAAACAGGCCCATATAGACATTCAGGAGACAATATGGAATAGAAAAGTGAACAGAGGACACACAAACTACATAGAAATCGGTTGGGTAGATATATTTGGAGAGTAGTGGTGAATAATAAAACCCCTCTCATTCACTCCCAAGTTCAGAACCAATTGAGAGACACAGGAAGCAGAGAGGCAGAGATTTAAAATATCTGTTAATTACTGTTAAAAGCTGGATCGAAGGACAGGGCATATATAGACAGCCATAATAGGCTTCCTAATACTCTCCCCACTTAGCTAGACAGAAGTGCCAACTCACCCAGCAGTGGAGAAAGAGGTCAAGAGAATTATTCTAACAGAAGTGTTCCTAAATAGAAACATGAGGAGAGCAGAATGGAAGACTCCAATCCCTTCCCTCCCCTCCCAAAGAGGAGAATATGACAGAGAAGTGATTAATAAAGTTATCACAGGATGTTTCTCCAGCCTCCCTGCCTTGAAATCCTGGTTTTACCACTTCCCGGCTCAGTCTCTTCACTTGGAAAACAGTTAATAATACCTACTTTGCAGGGTCATTGTAATCATTGCCAATAATGTACGGAAAGTGCCTTGCACAGTGCCTAACATTTAGCAATGGTTCTCTCAGTCTAGGGCACATTAAACTCACTTAATGAATACTGTTAAGTTTTCTGTTGAAATATTGTTTCAGCAAATATGTAAGCTCTTTAAAAGAATAAATGTTACGTCCATACTACCCAAACTGATCTACAGATTCAATGCAATCCCTATCAAAATTCCAATGATATTTTTCACAGAAATAGCAAAAACAATCCTAAAATTTGTATGGAACCACAGAAGATGCCAAACAGCCAACACAATCCTAAGAACGAAGAACAAAGCTGGAAGCTTTACACTTCCTGATTTCAAATTATATTACAAAGCTATAGTAATCAAAACAGTATGGTGGCATAAAAACAGGCACATAGACCAATAGAACAGAACAGAGCCCAGAAATAAACCTACACATATACAGTCAACTAATACTTGACAAGAGCCCCAAGAATACACAGTGGGGAAAGGATAGTCTTTTTGATAAATGATGCTGGGAAAACTGGATATCCACATGCAAAAGAATGAAACTAGACCCCTATCTTACAGTACTCACAAAAATTAACTTGAAATGGACTAAAAACTTAAATATAAGACCTGAAATGGTAAAACTCCTAGAAGAAAATATAGAAGAAAAGCTTCATGACATTGGTCTTGGCAATGATTTCTTGGATACAACACCAAAAGCACAGGCAACAAAAGCAAAAATAAATAAATGGGACCACATCAAACTAAAACTTCTGCACAGCGAAAAAAAAAAAAACCCAAAAAACCCACAAACCATCAACAAAATGGTAAGGCAAACTCTGAAATGGGGGGGGGGATATCTGCAAACAGTATATCTGATATGGGGTTAACATACAAAATATATAAGGAACTCCTGTAACTTAATAGCAAAAAAAAAAAAAAAGCAAATAAGTCGATTCAAAATGGGCAAAGGATTTGAATAGACGTTTTGCCAAAGAACACATACAAGTGTCCAACATATACAGTAGGAAAAGATGCTCAAAATCACTAATCATCAGGAAAATGCAATGCATATCACATCACACCTGTTAGGATGGCCTTTATAAAAAAACCCAGAAATCCATATTAACAAGTGTTGGCAAGGAAGCTGAAAATTTGGAATCCTTGTGCGCTGTTGGTGGGAGTGTAAAGTGATGCAGCCAGTATGGAAAACAGTATGGAGGTTCTTCAAAAAATTAAAAATAGAACTACCATATGATCCAGCAATCCCACATTTGGGTATTTATCCAAAAGAATTTAAATCAAGATCTTGATGAGATATTCGTACTCCCATGTTCATTGCAACATTATGCATAACAGCCAAGAGGTGGAATCAACCTAAACGCATATTGATCAATGAATGGATAAAGAAAATGTGCTATATGCATACAATGGAATATTATTCAGCCTTAAAAAAGAAGGAAATACTGTCATATGTTACAACATGAATGAACCTTGAGAACTTTATGTTAAGTGAAATAAGCCAGTCACGGAAGGACAAATACTACATGAATTCACTTATATGAGGTATCTAAAGTAGTCAAATTTATAGAAGCAGAAAGTAGAAGGCGGTTGAGAGGGGCTGGAGAGAGGTGGAAATGGCTGTTGCTGTTCAATGGGTATAAAGTTTCAGTCATGCAACATAAAAAAGTCCTAGAGATCCATTGTATCACACCGTGCATATAGTTAACGATACTGTACTGTACACTTAAAAATTGATAAGAGAGTAGATTTCATGTAATGTGGTTTTTATCACAATAAAAAAAATAAGCCTCATCTCTTACTAGAGCAAGGATTCTGAAGCTAGAGTCTATAAGCCTCAGCCCAGAATGAATATAACATTGGGTGATCATGTATACCTTTCCAGAGGAGAGAGTGCATAGCTTTCACTTGAATCTCAAAAGAGTCTTTAATTGAGAAAGGAGCTAGAGGCACTGCTATGAGGAAAATTGTATTCAAATTTGAGTTTACAAAAGGTCCAGCCAGGGAAGTTCAAAAGAAGTTCAGAGAAGGATTGCTATTTCAGTCTTCTTCCTTCCAAAAACGTAAGCTAGTCAATAGATTTCTAATGGAGAAAAGACTCTTGAGAGGATTTTGTTAATGAGGTAGAAGTAAACAACTTTTTAATTTCTCTCTCCCTGTTTCTGCTGATTGGCCTTTTGCTCACCTCCTCTGTCTGCTCCTTTTGAGATCCTTTGTGATCCTTCTTGACTTTGAAATACTAGCATAATATTTTAGATATTAGCATAATCCAAGATTCCATCTAAATCCCCCTTTTCTAATCATTCTGATATCCCTGGGTGAGATTATCCACTCCAGATAGCGTCAGCTACAATGCAAGTGTGTGTCTTCAAACAGCAACCCTCTCTTGATATGCAGTTTCTTATTTATAACTGCTTATTGGACCCTCCACCTTTCTCCCACAGGCAACTTAACATACTTTAAATTCATTATCTGTCCATTGGCCACATACACACACACACACACAGAGAAATACACCCCTGGACTCTTCTCCATTGCTTTATTTTCACCTGGTTTATCTCCATCATCAAGTCTTTGTTTGCACACATACAATGTTTAGCCACCTGCCAGGGAGTAATCACAGATTTTACAAACTGGAGAGGAACATAAGAAATCAAGTAGCTCAATCCCTTCAATTTACAAAGAGGGGGAGTGACCTGCTTAATATCACACAGCAATTTAATGCAGAGCCAGCTTAGAATTCAGGCATCTCAAATTCTACCTTGTACCCTTTCCACTACGTAATCATGCTCCCACTAACTGTACTTCCAAGGAAGAATGAGATTCCTGCTACTAGCAGTGATTTTTGTCAGTTCTTTACTAGATTATCTAGCTAGTAAGATTATCTAGCTATCCAATGTTCAAAATATCTGCTTACGTGCTATTTGCACCATGGGCGAGGTAATTTATGTTCTTCTGTAATGAAGAAAAGTATAAACTGGAGAGTGCAACAAGACATCAGCATGGAGAGTGTCTTAGAATAAAAATAGATTGGTTAAAATCTAGCTCAGTGCTTGCTTTCATAATAAGGTTGTGGGGATTTTGACCTTTTTTTTATCAAAGTGTTTTCATATGTATTATTTCATTTTAGTCTTCAACAGTTCTGGGAGGTAAGTAGTTCAGGGCTTATTAGCTGAAGTGTACAGATGAAGAGAATGAGACTGAAAACTGTTAGTTCAGTGATGCGCCCAAGGTCACCCATTTAGTTAGTGACAAGGCCGGGGCTCAGATGTGTGTCCCTTGCTTCCAAGTCTCTTTCCTCTAGTCTAGACACATAATTCTAGTAGACCTTGAGTGATGACTACATATCCTGTGAACTGAACTTTACAGATTTCAATATGCTGAGAGTGAAACATCCTGAGTACTACCAGTGACAGTCGTAGAGATATGAGTTTTACCCCAAAAAGAAAAAAAGATGCCCAGTTTCAAGGTAGGACAGAGTAAATAAATGTTATATCATGGGTTGATACACAATTAAGAATCAATAAATTGAGATGCCATTTTCTCAAATTTTCTCGTAGGGGAAATGCAAAACAATGAACATGATCGAAATGATTTTTGCAGGTCTAAAAGTCTAAAAGATTGAACGTTTCTCATGTGAATCATCTCTAAGGACTTTAAAAAGGTGGGCTATAAACACCCAAACTGCAGTTTTATTAAAGAAAAGTCAGATCAGCATCATATAATGTGGTCCAGCAGGCTAAGAAGAAAGGATTGGGGGAGGGAGGGAAGCCCATGAGAGAAGTTTCAGTGGCCTGCTGGGACACACAGCAGGCTGAAGTGGGTTCAAGAGGCAGTGACAGGTGAGGAAATGGAAGCAGAGAGTGGACACCTTGTCTGCAGAAAGCTGACTGTGGAAGGAAGGGTGCCACAGTGTGTTCCTTGGCAATGAGGAAGAAGCTGCACAAGAAGAGAGCAAGAAACTAAGCAGGCAAGAGGGAATGGGAAGATCCTTTTGAGTCACAAATGAGTTGTTCAAACTTTTCCTGTTAGTGTGAGGTCCTTTAAAAACTCACTGCCTGCATGTGGCTCCAGAGACAACACCTCCGAGAGAGAAGGTAGCCCAGGTCAAGACTGAAAGATCAGTGTAAGTTTCAGTAACAGATTCACTTTTCAAGACTATTACCGTGGGTATTTGTGGGTGTGTTTTTTTCGGTCTGTTCTAAAAGCCCAGCTCAGAAACTACAGCCTTAAGCATGAACAGATGAGCAGAGATGTTCTGGACCCTGTCTAAAAGCTGATTCTTCCAAAAGGCACAACACTGTCAATTGGCGAGCTTATCAATGGATGCTCTTTCCTGTAGATTTGTTGAGGAGTGGAAACAATGCTGCTAGTCTGCTAGGAGTTTGCTGATTCCCGGCTTGGTCATCTCAGAGGGGCAAGTGCAAGGCCGTGCCAGGAACTCCAGATGACTTGGACATACACAAGCACAGTGCTACTCATAGATGCCAGCGCTGAGCCAGGGTGCGGTTGAGCCCGGGCAGGGGGCATCCTCAAAGTGCTTCTTTATTTAAACTATGCTCCGGGGCAATGTTTCATAATGACCCCACACACCTAGCGCATACACACAGAGCAGTCTACACACACAGCCCCACTGTGTTCGCTGGCCTGCTTGCTTTATTTTCCAACCCTCTAGGCAAGGTCCACAAATTAGCAGCCTTGTAACCCTCCCAGGACCCCGTTCTTGGGACCTTCAGAAGAAAAAGGCAGTCAGAGAAACACGAATGCGCTAACAGGGGAAAACAGCATTTCAGCCCACTCAGCCACGCGGGCCATCCACACTAACGACTTTCACCTCCCCTCGCCTGTGCTGGCTGGAGGGGCGGGGAACCCGGCAGTAAGGAGGAGGACCAAAGAGGGGGGCCTGCTTGAATGAAACAATGTAACAATTGATGTGAGGCCTCGCCTCGCTCCCACTCCCCAGCGATCCTATAGGCGAGGTCCCAGTAACTGCCCCTCCCCATTGCTCCGTTTTCATGTCCATTACGCGCTATCCCTCCGCCTCTCCTTCTTTCTTTCCTTTTCTTTTTTTTCCTTCTCCTTTTTCCCCCTCTCTCCCCCTTTCTCCAGCTCCGTGTCATTTCCTCCTTGCGCTCGCTCACTGCCCGAGCGTCTCCAGCCGGGAGAGTAGGCGGAGCAGGGCGGTGCAGGGTGGCGTAGCGCTGGAGGGCGATGGTGGCGGAGCTGCTGGGGGCGGAGGCAACATAGCCCCCGCGGAAAAGGAGCCCCGCGGCGCCTGAGCCGAGCGGAGGATGGAGAACCGGCCTGGGTCCTTCCAGTACGTCCCTGTGCAGCTGCAAGGGGGGGCGCCCTGGGGCTTCACCCTTAAGGGGGGTCTGGAACACTGCGAACCGCTCACAGTGTCTAAGGTAAGAACTGGAGGCTCTGTGCCAGCGGTGCCCAACTTTGAATGGGCAAGCGGGTGCGCAGGCTGCCGCGGGACGGGGCCCTCAGACCAACTTTGAAACTTGGCCAGGGCTGGGGGTGAAAGCCCCCCTGTGGAGCATTAGTAGCAGGGAGAGGTCTTGCCGCCAGCCCATGCGCAGACACCCCTTAAGGGTGGCGGGAGCACAGGATGAGAGCACGGCTAGCCTCCGGCTAGAGCCCTCCGGGCAGACACATTTGGGAGGGCTCTGGGGCAGCTTTCCCCGACGTCGGGGAGCCGCTCCCCTCAGTTTGAGCTGGAGGAAGTGGTGGCTTTTGGGGGTTTCACCTTGGAAGTCCCCGCGCCCCTATGGGACAGGCAACGCGGCTTGGCACCTTTCTTAGCAGCGTTGGCCCTGCGTCGACCGGCGGGCCGTCCCGCCGGGGCAGGTTGCAGGGCGAGGGTCTGGTGTGGGAACGGAGATGAGGCATTGGTGGCTTTCGTCAGCCTCACTTCCCACGGCCGGACGCGCGCACATCCATTCAGCCGGCGGGGCGTTGCTGCTGCCAGTTCAGCTCGGCCTTTCCCTCTCTCCGGAGTCCTGCCTCAGCGCCGGCGAGATTTCCTGCACGTTGAGAACGGTGGAGGAAACTTTTGCGCCATGGAGCGCAGCTGTGCTGGAGCTGCTGCCGCCGCCGCCAGGGTTTGTTTGTTTTAGGAGGCTGTGATCTGCTGGAAGCCAGTTGCGGCTGAGGACAGGGGAGAGTAGCTCTCAGAGTGCTCCAGAACCCCCAAAGCGAGCCGTCTCCGCTGGGGCTGAGGGTGGGGGGTGGGGGCCGCTGGGGCTGTTACTGGGAAGAGAGATTTGTAGGACGACTCACCTTGAGGCGCCAGATTGCCAAGTGATCGAACTTCACTAGCTTTATGCCATTTTTTTGTTTTTGTTTTTGTTTCTGTTTAATGCTCAAATCTGAAAAGCTCTTCTTCCAACCTCCTCAAATGGCAGTTGAGGTTGTAGATGTGAGTTTGGGCTTGAGATAGAAAAATGTGGCTTCTTAGCGGGGAACAAATGTCACTTTATTTTTTTGGTTTTTTAACGTTGGTCACATCTCAGCAGGGGGCTGCGAATGCCCCCGCCCCCAGCCTGTCCTGCTTTGGCTTTCCACTGGAGCTGCTGAGCGTAGGGGTTCTTCAGGCCTTAGGGCCCACACTCTTAGTAACCCTGCCGTGTTGCTGTGGGGTGTACCAAGCAGCCTGAGCAGTCTGAGGTATGCTGAGGCTAAATTTTGTGGGGCTATCAGAAAGAGCCCGGATCTTTAGTTTCCCCAAGCACCAATTAGCAGCCCAGATCTTCATCCAGCATCCTTTTCCTCTGTACTAGTCATGTATTTCTAATCATCCTGAGATGCCTTTGTCACCCACTGTCACACCCCCTCCTAAGATACTCTCCCTCCAGTATTCTCTGGAGAGAGTAATAAGCTTCTTTTTTTTTTTTTTTTAAACAAAAACACTTTCAAACAACCTCTTTGGGGAGGAGAATACTGGCCTTCGGGAATTTCTTCTAATCAAACTCTTCCTCTCCCCACTCTTTCCACCAAGGTCACAGCTGGCTATGCAGCCCTCCATGGTCTGGCAGTTCCTCCCTTTCTTTTTCTCCTTACACCACCCACAGAATCAACACAGTCTGCCTAGACAACGTGCTTTAGGGCACTTTTTTACCTCTGCCCAGGTCTGACCCATCCTGAGAGGCGCCCCAGAGAGGGCTTGCTGCCGTGGCCCTGGATTGTTTTGTGAGCCAGTGAGAGCATGGCAGGGGGTGTTACTAAGTATGGGGCAGCCAGCAATTTGTGGTCTGGCTGGGGGATTATTTGAGGGTAGATGAGGGTTTCCTTGGCCAAGCTGTTGAGGAAGTGACTTGTGTGTTGAGAGGCAGGGTGCCTTTTAATGATTCCCTTTCCACTGGATGTACAGTTGACCCCTACTATATGAAGGCTCATTATTACATGCATTTGCATATGCAGGGGGTAAAAGCCTTTCCCCCATCCCTCCCAGATAGCCTGGCTCCTTACAGTAAAAGTCAGCTATATATAACTTGGTTATCCCCAACATTGTATAAAGGGACCATAGTATTTTCTTCAGTACAGTGGTTGCCTGTAATTTTTTCTTTCTTGCCAAGACACTCTGTGGCATATTTCATTAATCCCCTTTTCATTTTTCTGCCTTAGTTTTATTTCTCCTTATGCTTCAGAACAACACAGCTTTCTTCTTGAAAATAGTCTCGGTCTGCACACACTGGTGAGAATGGGATAGAAGGGCGTAGAAAGAATTGGACTGGCAGATTGAAAACTTGGGTTCTAATCCTTGCTCTGCTACTCGCTACCTCTGGGATCCTAGGTATATCACTTGCCCTTACTGGGTTTAAGGTGTCCCCTTGTCTACAATGAGGTTCAAGTGGGTGGCCTTTAAATAAAACTAGGACAGTCTAGTAGCCAATCCTTTATGCTAGCTCTGGCCCTTTTGTCCTGGGAAGGTTTGGACTAAGGAAGGTGAGGCTTTGTTCTGTTTGCATACAATGTTACTGGTTATAGTGTGTTTCTGTATCCCTTATTTCATTAGCCTCTTACAGCCACTCTGTGAGGCAGTCATTGAAGGTTGTAGAGAAACTGATGAAAAAACTGAGGTTGTGATGCATTGAGCATCTTGCCTCCTGAGTCAGAGGTAGGATCCCAGTCTATTGTATTTTTTACTGCTTAGAGTGTTTCTTGATTCTTCTGGTAGCTCTGCAGTTTGTGAAGGGGCATGGAGCAACACCTTTCAGGGACGTATCCAGTCTTGGCAGCTTCCCACCCCAGTGATCCTTTCCATGCCAACCTGTGGTTCCACAGTAGATGAGGACTGGGGTGCAGACACTCTCTGATGGAATCTGGGCTCAGGGAGTAGGAGAGAACTGTTTTGATAACTCCAGATCACTTGTGATGATCTCAGGTCAGGCAGAGACAGAGGTAAGGTGCAAGAATCATAGTGGGGAATGTTGGAGAACCTTCTTTGGTGTCATGGGAAAAAAACCCAAAAGTGATTTGGGTCTGGGTGATATGGAGATAGCTTGTGGCAAGGTGGAGACATCTTAGGAGTAGAGGAATTTGAGAAAAGGTGATTAGTGGGAAAAGAATGCATGGAGTGTGAAAGTCTACCTCATATTTGTCATGGAAGAACCAGGAAATGATCAGGTTGAGGAAATCATCAATTCCTACTGGCTCCTGTGATTTCCTTGAATGTGGAGAATTCAGCTGCCCAAGTTATGGAGACTGGTATAGTCTTCTGATAACCAAGTGACAAAGAAAGAGGAAATGTTAAAAAAAAAAAACCCTACTATTGATTATCTCAAGTGTTAAGGGATGGTTTATGATTTCTCCATACATTGTGGTATTCTCAAAGAAGCATGACCCTCAAGGGAATTCGGCTCATGACTTTGGTGTTATTAATTCCTTTGGCTAGTGTCTTATACTACCTTGTTGACCCAGGGGGCCTGTCTGAAGTGGGGACTGTCTTCTAATCAGATTCTGGGTCCCCCACTACAGTGTAGACAGTCATCCGTGAAGTTGACTCCCCATGCTGGATGAGATCCTCTTTGGGGATGGGTGATCTTTCCAAGGTTTTGGCACCAATGATTCTTCATTGAATATGGCCTCTCGCAGGCCTCAGAGATTCAAACTGTATCCTCCTGTAGGATCTGTGTGCGTATGTGAGCGTGCATGTGTGTGTACGCATGCACACGTGAGAGAGAGAGTTGCTGAGCTGTAGCATAAGGTTCCTATACTCATTTTGAGTTCTTGGAAATATGCCCTGAGGTTGGCTGAGGGTGGAGAAAAGAAAGGGTGGAGACCAGTGTGGGGATGCAGGAAAAGGAGAAGGAGTAAAATTGGGGAGGAGGACAAGACAGGGTTTTTTTTGTCCTTTTACATATTTGCCCTTTTCCTGGCCTGTTTTTTGTGGCAGTCTCCATCTGGCACAGTGGGGGCTAGTTGCCACCCTGGAACAAAGTAGAGTTGGTGGCATAGTAGCCTGGAAGAAAAAGAAGCTTCACTTCCTCCATTTAATGTGCACTGATGTTGCTATGTCATTTTACTCTTTCTAGATCCAATCTCTGTTTGCAAAATGAGGGCCTACCTGCCGCATCTTTATTATCACAGATGATGTAAGAGTGAATTGGGGAGACTAATACTGTTTATTGTCCTTAGCCTAGGTAGATGGTAGGGCATGCTCTTTAAGTTGTTTTTAGTCCCTCCCCCATCCCCACTGTGACCTTATTTCTAGAAGCACACAGAGAGGCAGTTGAGATTTCGAGACTAAAGTCAGATTGAGGCTGTCATCTGGCAGGCAGTAAATTTGGCTGTGATTTTGAGTTCTTGTTGGGTGCAGAGGTAGTGTCATACAAGAAACAATACTTCCTGTGAAACTTTCTTAGCTGTGTTACAGGCTGAACCCACCCCCAGACCAGGGCTTGGCATTACGAAGGGAACTTCATGGGGTATACTTCTTGGGAACTTAGTCCAGCCTGGTTACTTACATGAATCTCCTTCTCATCTCTGCCTCTAGAATCAGAAAAGAAGTCTATGGCCTCAGTTCCCCAACTACTACCTTCTTCCAGAAAGTAGAAGGTATTGGAGGACATGGGTTAGGAATCCATCCAAGAGAGATACAAAGAAGTTTGGAGGGAGGTAGAGCAAGAAGGGCGGGTGGTATGTGTCCGGTAACCCTTGGCTGAGCTTTGGGTACACACTACTTTTGGGCCTGCTGGGCTGTCATAATACACCTGGCACCCTACTGAGATTCACACATGTGCTCCCTGAAGTGAAAAAGGCCAAACCTGTTAGGGGTTTTTTCCTCTCCCAAAACTCAGACAAAGAAAATAGTTCAACTCCAACTGGAAGACACTTGAACATTGTCCCTTAAAAAGATTAAAATGATTTCCCCCCTTACTCTGCCTAATTCCCTCCTGGGAATTTTTCTAAAGAGAAAAGAGAGACTCAGACTTGAGACTGGTGTTTATGGAGTGATTGTCTGGAGGGAACATCACAGTTTTTATAGTTAGGCTTCTTCAGAACCAGGGGGTAAAAAGATGCTGACCCATCTGAGAAAAGTTAATGAAGAACAGCAGAGATTATGTAAAGGGCTTCTCTTACTACCTGCCTCCCGCCCCATACCCCCTGTCCCTCACCAAGCACCAAAAGGCAGACAACTCAGGGCTGCTAACCTAACGCTGTTCTTGGAGGAAACCTAGAATCAGACTCTCACAGTGAGGAGGGCCTTTTGAAAGTCACTCGGTCTTAATCTTAACCAGTCCATGAGCCTCTCGTGCACTATTCCTGAGCTTGTTTTCCTTTGGTCGTGGGGGTGCTCACTCCCTTCTTAGCCAATCCATTTCATTGTTGGAGTTTTGACTGTGGACACCTTTTTCTTAAGTTGAGCTGCAATCATTCTCCCTCTACCTGCCATCCATGGGTCCTAGATCTACCTCCTGGGATCATGCAGAACAAGAATGCTTTCTCTGTCTTAGGACAACCTTTGGGAGGTCCAAAGATGAAGACTATATCCCCTTATCTCGCTTTTCTAGGCTGAAGAGCCCTAACTCTTTCAGCTGTTTCTTACGAGATCTGAGATCCAGCCTCCGCTCCTGTTTCCTCCTCCCACTTTGGGCGCACTCTAGCCTGTCCACGTTCCTCTTGAGTTCTGGAGCCCACAGCTTAACACAATAACTGAGGAAAGTCTGGCCAGAATTGAGTAGGACCATTAAAAAAAATAGAGCTGAAGAGCACTTTGGCTCTTTATGAAGTCCATGCCATACAAAGACCCTATGTCAAGCAAAGTCTTTTTTTTTTTTAACTTTTTATTCAGATTATGATAGTTTACAACCTTGTGAAATTTCAGTTGTACATTATTGTTTGTTAGTCATGTTGTAGGTGCACCACTTCACCCTTTGTGCCCACCCCCACTCCCCCTTTCCCCTGGTAACCACTAATCTGTTCTCTTTGTCTACATGTTTAACTTCCACATATGAGTGGAGTCATACAGAGATTGTCTTTCTCTATCTGGCTTATTTCACTTAACATAATACCCTCAAGGTCCATCCATGTTGTTGTGAATGGGACGATTTTATCCTTTTTTATGGCTGAGTAGTATTCCATTATATATATATAAATATATATATATATATACCATATCTTCTTTATCCAATCGTCAGTTGATGGGCACTTAGGTTGCTTCCACATCTTGGCTATTGTAAATAATGCTGCAATGAACATAGGGGTGCATGGGACTTTTGGAATTGCTGATTTCAAGTTCTTTGGATAGATACCCAGTAGTGGGATGGCTGGGTCATATGGTATTTCTATTTTTAATTTTTTGAGAAATCTCCATACTGTTTTCCATAGTGACTGCACCAGTTTGCATTCCCACCAGCAGTGTATGAGGGTTCCTTTTTCTCCACAACCTCTCCAACATTTGTTTTGGTTATTTTAGCCTTTCTAACGTCTGTAAGGTGATATCTTAGTGTAGTTTTGATTTGCATTTCCCTGATGATCAGCGATGATGAGCATCTTTTCATGTGCCTATTGGCCGTCTATATACCTTCTTTGGAGAAATGTCTGGTTATGTCCCCTGCCCATTTTTTGATTGGGTTGTTTCATTTTTTGTTGTTGAGTTGTGTGAGTTCTTTATATAGTATGGAGATTAACCCTTTGTCGGATATATGACTTGCAAATATTTTTTCCCACTTGGTGGGTTGTTTTTTTGTTTCAATCCTGTTTTCCCTTGCCTTGAAGAAGCTCTTTAGTCTGATGAAGTCCCATTTGTTTATTCTTTCTATTGTTTCCCTTGTCTGAGAAGATATGGTGTCCGAAAAGGTCCCTTTGATACCAATGTTAAAGAATGTACTGCCTATATTTTCTTCCAGAAGCCTTATGGTTTCAGGTCTTTGATCCATTTTGAGTTTATTTTAGTAAATGGTGAAAAAGAATGGTCAATTTTCATTCTTTTACATGTGGGTGTCCAGTTGTCCCAGCACCATTTGTTGAAGAGACTTTCTTTTCTCCATTGTAGGCCCTCAGCTCCTTTGTTGAAGATTAGCTGTCCATAGATGTGTGGTTTTATTTCTGGGCTTTCAATTCTGTTCCATTGATCTGTGCACCTGTTTTTGTACCAGTACCATGCTGTTTCGATTACTGTAGCTTTCTAGTATGTTTTGAAGACAGGGATTGTGATGCCTCCAGCTTTGTTCTTTTTCCTCAGGATTGCTTTAGCAATTCGGGGTCTTCTGTTGCCCCATATGAATTTTAGGATTCTTTGTTCTATTTCTGTAAAGAATGTCATTGGGATTCTGCTTGGGATGGCATTGAATCTGTAGATTGTCAAGCAAAATCTTTTAGTGGAAGTACCTGTGCTGCTGCTAAGCCATACCTGCTCAAGGCCTCTAGGTAGGCATCTGGGATAGCCACATAATAGATTTCAGAGGGATACATTTTATCTTTTACTATTTATTTAGAATTGCCCTTAGCCAAGGCCAGCCTTGGGAAAAGTGTTCTAAAGGAGATGAGAGAGAAAACATAAGCCCCGGCTTCAAGGAGCATATATGTTTACACAAAGAGTTACAGAGAAGGAATTTGTATAATAGAAGAAGGAGGCAGCATTAATGAATAGTGAATAATGGAAGTCAGAACTCCAGAACGTCAGATTTATTTTATTTTTTACCAAGTGCTGGCTTGGAATTTGTGAAAGTAACCTCTCTAAACTTAATTTTCTCCTTCTGGGAAAAATAAGTGTCTCCAAGATTGAAGATGTTGACCATATGTAACGTACAAACAGTCTCCAAGTTATAGAACCCCTATGAAGGAATTTAGATACAGCCGTCCCCATCCCCAACCCCTGTCAGATATTCATCTCCTTGCACATTGCCTCTGGCACTGACTGCAAAAGCCCCTCCTGTTGCTGCCATCCCTGGGTTCTGAGGTCTTCTGTCTATACCTGCAATATCTGCAAGACTCACTCCTGCTGAAGGTCTTGTACCCCAGCCTCATCTTCTCATGCCCTCACATCCACCAGTTTGTCACCTGAGCTGGGCAAATCCCTTTTCTTCCTACTAAAGCCCTGATCAGGAAGTGCATTGGAGTGGAGCGTAATCCTCCTTATTGCTGAAGGGTGAGAGGAGAATAGAGAGAAGAAGGAAAAAAAGAGAGAATGAAATAGAGAGCGGAAGTCTAGGAAACATACCTCACTAACACAATGTGCTCTAGACATCTCTGCTAAATAGATCTGGGTGGGCTTGGGGTTTTACTAATATCAGTGCTCCAGGTGCTCATATCCTTGATGCTAGGACCAGAAGTGTGTGTGTGTGTGTGTGTGTGCATAGTGTATGCACAATTAAATTTCTCTCCAAAACTGAACTTTAGATTTACCTGAGTTATCTTGTAATCAGCAAGTGACCCTTTTATTTTGCTTATGTTGGTACCTAGATCACTTTCATTCAGCTTTTCTGGAGCCAATATTTTGTCTCCTGATGCCCCCCTGAAATACGCCCTTCAGGCAGACTTCAACTAAGTCATTCATGAAGAAGTTGAGATTTTGTTTTTCCTGGCTAAAGATTGTGTTCCAAGGACTGGGATGGGGTAGAGATTTGTTTCATTACACCCCTTTGCCCTCTCCGGGGTAAATAGGCCAAGTGGAAAGATCGTCTTAGGCATTAGTTTTACAAGGGATGAACCTTTCTTCCTCACATCACACTGGCATGTTTACTTGGGCACATAGCCATCCTGGCTGGGAAGTGAAGTTGCAAAGATCAAGATGACTTGGTTTCTCAGCAAGCTAACCCCTCCTCTTTGACTTCACCTCCACTCCCTCTTCTTTTAGTGCAAGTCTGTGACTATGCCATGTCACAGAGTGAGCACTGCTTAGTAGCAACAGAGACACATTTTCCATGCATCCAGGCTGCCCTTTCTTCATATCTAGTCTTTGGTTCCTAGCCCCTACCCGTCACCGCCAGTTGCTTGAGGCCTACATTTTAGACTATCTCATTCAAGTGCCATTGCCTCGTTGTTCATTCGTTGGCTGCCCTGCCTTCTGTCCAAAACCCAACTTTTGTTCGTCTTTGGTCACGGTGGGCCCTTCTAGTCTGCCATACCATCTTTGTCCCTCTTGGCTAAGCCATGCTTCCGGTGGGGGGTGAGAGAAGCTCACAGAGTTAAGGTTGATAAAGTTTGCAAACACTCATCAAATTGATAACCAAATCAGGGTGAAGTTTTCTCACACTCTTTCTCTCTCTAGCCTGTTTTAGTGGAGGATAGGACCTTTGTCACATTTCTGATACTCTCTTATCAACTTGCTGAGTAATCTTGGCATGTTACTTCACCTCTCTGTACCATTCTGTTTCTTTTCAGACTCTTCATGGGGCAAGCTTCTGCTTTATTGAAGGGTTGCTAAGAGCTCCAAGATCCTTGCTTGGTCTAGGCTGAGGAAGTGTGAAGGCTAACTGACAGCAGGGAGTTCTTACAGTGCATTGCTTTTCTCCACACTACTACTTCCTATCTTTCCAGAAGTGGCTGTTTCCTGGTATGTTCTCAGGGACGGCATGCGGCATGGTCTGTTAACTTTCACTCAAGTCTTTTAATGTTACATCTGAGAGGAATGCAAGAGGTGGGACTAATTTGACAGGATCAAGGGTTAAGTTCAGTGACAGACAGACCCTTTGTGGTGTCTTCTGGCCCCCACCCTAATGCCACTTGGCAGATTCCCAGCTGTATGGTCATCTCTCTTCCTGAGCCTCTGGCAGGGAAGTTTTGAATGGTTCTCCTATACTGCCTGTTATGGTCCATCAGAAATTGATTTTTCCTTTGGGGGAGGGGTTGGGGCTGAGATAGGTAGAGCTGGGAGTAAAGCTGGTTCAACTAGTTATTCTGGAAAAGGAGTAGAGTCTCATGGCTGCAGCCCTATCTTTGCTTATGAGAAGATGACAAGCTAAAGCCTTGTCTTTGTCGGGCTGCCTTGCTGTTTTTTATTTCTTTTTGTTTGTGTTTGATGTAAGTAAAAGCTCCTGTGAAAACTTCTGCATGTAGGCAGCTTTTGATGGCATGTTATCTGACTGAGAGCATAAGCGATGACATATTGAAGCCTCGGGGCTGAGTAAGCATCAGGTCTTGACTCTTATGTTCTTTGGAGGACTTCACTGAGAGTTTGGAGCTCTGAGTTAATTTACATTTGCAATTAGAGAGTATCAAGACAACAGGCTGAAAAGTAGACCAGGCAGGTCCCTGTATACTCCACTTGTGTGGATGTGCCTCACTGGTTGGAGGCAGTGTAGATTGCTTGCATCTTAGCAGTGTCTTGAACCCGAAGGGTGGTCAAGACCTAGATATGGTCGGATAGAGGAGGTAGTGGACCTGCTGTTTGGCAAATACTGCTGCTTCTAGGTGTTTTTCATATATTCTTATTTAATTTTTACAGTAACTCTTTGAGGTCGGTATTGATGTCCCCTTTGTGCAGATGAGGGGACTGAGGCTCAGGAGAAGTTAAATAACAAACTCTAAGTCACACAATAAATAGAAGAGCTAGCATTCAAATTTACTTCTCTCTGACTCCAAGTCCCAGATGGTTTCTACAATACCTTGTTTAGATAGGTGAAAGAAAGAAGGAGAAAGAAAAAGAACTGGATAAGAATGTGGGGGAGGGGAGAAATGAGATAGAGAAATAAGAGAAATGAGAGGAAAAATGAAAGAGAACGATAGAGAGAGAAAGAAATGAGAGAAATGTAATTTAGTACAAAAACTGGTAATATTACTAATACATGCCCCTCAGGGATCAAGGTCAAAGGAAGGTCTTTGTTTTGTTTTGTTTTAAATCTCAAATCAGGGTAAGGAGTATGAACTTAGATTGAGAAGACATGAAGTTCAGTCTTTGCTTTGCCACTCGTTATTTGTATGTCCTTGAGCAAGTCGTTTCCCTCTCTGTATCTCAATTTCCTCTTTTGCAAAATGAAAATAAACTTGCCCTTTTTTTTAGTAGAGAGGGAGATTGATTTTATCCTTTATCTCATATAAATACTAGATATGTATGTGATTTAAGAAAGAAATAAAAAGCATTCCACAGGTGTTCCTTATTAAAAATGAAGTGTATGAGTTACCGAATCTTTGAGAGTTGTTTGAAATGGCAGAACACCTTTAATGTGATGTCTGATGCTGTTGGAAGACCAGACATGACTTCTGGCTAGTGTCTGAACAGCAGGCAATTTGAAAGGCTATGCTAAACCTTGTTTGGCTCCTACCTATGAGCTCTCATTTCAGCCTCCAACCAACCAATCAATCAATCAACCAACCAGTCAACACATATTTGTTGAGCACTTTGTAAAGTGCCTAACCCTAAACTAGAGACTTCAAGAGATAGCCACCATAGAAGACCTGTTCCCTGGAAATGACAGTTTTGTTGAAGAGAGGGACTACTGCAAGCCCAGGAAACAAAAACCTTTAAGTGCTGAAGCCATGGGATAGGATCTAAGAGCAACATTTATTCGGCAGGAAGAGATTTCATTGTGGGCTGATAGGGTTGGTGAGCTTTGTGGAAAAAGGAAGAAGAATTTGGAGCTAGGCCTTGAGGGATATATAGGACTTAGGTGGGTTGCGGAACAAGAAAGGCATCCATTCCAGTTAGTGCAAGTGGTGCATGTCCTAAAGACGCAGACAGCAGACTGAGGCCAGTTGGTTCACTACACGATGAACTGAGTAACAGCATGAGCTCCCCAATAGCAGGGTATATGTTGTTTGTTCATTTATTCACTTATTAATTCATTCATTAAATTGTACCTGTTCTAGGAGCAGAGATATTCTTCCTATGGCCTATGAAACCAGCATAGAGCGCCACAAATGTCACTTTTGTGTTCAAACAAATACTTCCATAGTGCATATCCTGGGCCAGGCACTGGTTTTCTAACTTAGATATTAACTCATTTATTAACCCCATTTTACAGCTGAGGAAATTGAGGCATAGAGAGGTTAGGTAACTTGCCCAGTGTCATACTGCTTGTGTGGCTGGATAAATGAGTCAATGGAGGTTGTTGCAGAGTAATGGGATATAAAGATGAATGGATTTGAGCCAGTTATTCTGAAGACACAAGAAAACTGGGCTATAGAATGGATTCAGGTTGGAAGTAGGTAGCCATTTCATTGTTTTGGAGGATTAGAGTTAATGTATTAAAAATACAGCACCTAGCACAGTACAGTACCAGCCACATAAGTGATTCCATGAGGAAAGACCTGAACTGATCAATAGGAAGGGGCGTTTTGAGGGAATCAGTCATCTTGGCAATGTGCTGACTGTTGTTATATACTAGCAAGTTGCCAGAGGTTAGTGGTAATACATACCATTTGGATCTGAGGAAATGAAGGAGAGGTAGGAGTTAGAGATGAATCCAATATTTCTAATTTAGAAGTCTCTAAGTGGTGATGGGGATTGGGAGGGCTAGCCAGTTTTAGTTCAGTTTTGGATCTTCTGAAACCGAGGTGTCTGTAGGACAGTCAAGTTAAGAAGTCCCATAGCCCGTTTGAAAAAAGGATCTGTTTACTTAAAGCCACTGATCAGTTAAAACCACAAATCATTATTTTAGTAACATAATGGTTAACACAGACAGTTTACTAAATCTGCTTATTGTTGTGGAAATGAGTTAATTGCCAGACAATCTCATGCCCCACCAGACTTTGGAACAGGCCTGTATTGTTATTTAGTGGACTTTTCTGGTCATAGCTTTGTCTTGCCATCTCTTCCAATCTGTGGGATGCTTAGTCACCTGAGGTGCTACTGGCTGAAGTTCTTTCTGTCTAAGTTAGTACTTTTAAGTGATGGGAAAGTCCAAAAATCAAACAAACGAAAAACAGAAGAAACTGTCAAAACACCAAACTTCAGACATAAAGCTTGAAATGTTAAAAGGTTCGAGACTGTTAAAAAACATCAGTTGACTTGCCAAGATGTTTAAGGATTGCTTTCTCTATATGAAAATCAAAATGTGGAGGCTTGGTAAACCTCAAACCAGTGAAGTTTCAAGTCTGTATTGCATTTTTCTTAGCAGTTTTACACTCTGCATAGTGTAGTAATATTAATTGTCAATATTTCTACAATAGTATTGGTTCTTAAATGTGATCTATGAAAAAGCATTGTTAAACTTGAAAGCATGATTTGAATGCCTTCAGTGGTGTTTTTACCATACATTCATCGTGATTTTTAGATTAAAACAAGGAGGAAATAGGGATTTATTTCACAAATTTATTTGCTCCAAATCTGGCTGGAAAACATCACTTTATTATTAAGAGTGTTTTGCAAATTTGGAGTGATTATTTGCGCTAAACCTGAGCCCTGATGCCCTGTACACTTACATGAAATCTTCAGGAAAGGTTAGCTTTGTGTGCAGACGGGTCTGCTAATCCCTCTCCTACTGCTGTCCTTAGATTTGCTTTCTAGATCTCTTACTTCTTTGTGCAGCATCACCCGTTTTTCCGCATGGTGAAGAACTCTAATTCAGAATGTCATAAAGATGCTTGTGCTATGGAAGTTGGGCTATTCACTCTCTCCCTACTTCCTTGTAGACAAAACTCACTTCTTGCCAAAAGACT
This sequence comes from Equus asinus, assembly GCF_041296235.1. Taxonomy (NCBI): domain Eukaryota; kingdom Metazoa; phylum Chordata; class Mammalia; order Perissodactyla; family Equidae; genus Equus; species Equus asinus. The sequence goes on from NC_091820.1 coordinate 37,746,098, forward strand.
AATGGGTACATGAGTTCATTTACCTAACTCTTCTCTCTGACAAGGTGAAATAGCTTGTAAGTTATATTTGAAATTGATTTGAATATCTAGCTGTTGGGGGTATTTTTGTGAAAAAGACTACCCGAGTGCTCTGGTTTCTATAGGAGCCAGCTTGCTAACTTCTCTGCTATGTGAGCTCTGGTGGAAGGATGATACTCTCCCCCTCTGGATGTAAAGGGTTAAATGTGTAATTTTCATGTTTTCCCATGCCTTTGGCTGGAGAAATGTGCAGTGTTCTGAAACCTGCCCAGACCCTGCACATACTGTATCTACTTAAGGAAGGTTTTGGCTCTTAGCCCTTCTCAGCCGCATTAGGGTTCGGGTTACATCCCTTTCCCCTTCTAGCCACTAATGAAAGCGAAAAGAATTAAGGATCAGGGAGAGTTAATTCCCACTGCTAAGACCCAGGTGGGGCCCTTCCACCTCCCATCCTGGCTTCTAAGTTGAAGCCCTAATTTAGGGCTGAGCTCTAGTCTAAGCCTGTAAGTGACAGTGATCTGGAACAGGCCCCAGAAAAACACTTGACAATCAGGTTTTGCCCTATGCTGGCAGTTCTCCTCCTCTCTCTCTTTTTCTCTTTCTCTCTCTCTCTCTCCTCTTGCTCCTCTGTTGGGATCTTAGGAGAGACCAGTGACCCCAGGGGCCAAGCCAACCAATGCTATTACAGAAATAGAAATGATGGGGACCAGCCCCGGTGGCACATTGGTTAAGTTCACACGTTCCACTTTGGCAGCCCAGGGTTGACTGGTTTGGATCCTGGGTGTGGACCTACTCACCACTTGTCAAGCCATGGTGTGGCAGGCGTCCCACATATAAAGTAGAGGAAGATGGGCATGGATGTCAGCTCAGGGCCAGTCTCCCTCAGCAAAAAGAGGAGGATTGGCAGCGGATGTTAGCTCAGGGCTAATCTTCCTCAAAAAAAAAAAAAAGAAAGAAAGAAACAGAAATGATGTATTATAGTTCCTTTTTTCTAAACTGGAAGATTTGGATGAAACTTGTACTATTTTTTTTTTTAAGTTCCTGAATCAACATCAGTCCAACATTAGGAGTTTCATTCACAATAAGAAATGTCATTGATATCTCACCCAACTTAAAAGAGATGCATAGTAATGAGCCCTGAAATAGCTCAGAGAGAGAGGGCAGCTTTGAAGGAGGATCTTGCAAGAGCTGGGACAAGCAGAAGAAGCCTCTTTCTGGAACAACTACAGTCTTGTAGTGGCTTCCTCAATGGTTCCCTCCCTTTAATCATGCCCTCCCTTCCACTTCAAATTATTTAATGGTTCCTTGCTACCTATAAAATAGAGCCCAAACTACTTTAGCCTGGTTATAGACCATTCTCCATCTGGCTCTAGTCTTACTTTCTAGCACTCCTTCCAGGACCCAGGTTTTCAGGCAGACTGACTTCCTCTCTAAACACCAAACACACCTGGGAAGTTCTGGCCTCCAAATTTTCCATCCTGATGTTCCTTGAGGGGCTCAGCTTCACAATGCGTACTTGGAAGGCCTTCTCTCTTCTCTGCCCCTCCCAGTTAGGCCTAACCTTCAAGCCCAAACTCTAAGCCTCAAGGGCATCATCTCAGTCTGTTCCTGGTAGAAGTAATTTCTCACTTTGTGGAATGCTGGGGTTCTGATTTTTCAGTGGAAATCTTTGGATACTTTGGCTGCCTTATGTGTGGCTTGTGGGACCAAAATTGTCTAGAGGACAATAGGTATATCTTCTCTATCTTTACCATCCTTAACACAGAGCACAGAATAGACTCTTCATAGTGGTTTGCTGGAGGAGTCAAGCAAAAATTTTGTACTCGATAATTGGTAATTTTCCCCTTTCCACTCCCAATCCCAAATTAGAAAGAGGACATGACTTGAAGAGCTGGATATACTAACCAAGTTTTCTAGTCTTTCTGTGACACCTAGTAAGTGGGATGAGCCTTGAATGACACACACATGTGAGCTAGGGACAGGGGGAACACTTACAAGGAAATAGTGGTGCAGGTGAAAGGCAACCCTGGATGAGAGGGGAGATGGCAGCAGTGGAGGGTGGGGATGTTTACCTGCTTGTCCCAGAGCTGCCTGGAGTTTGGTTTGCAACAGTTGGGTTTCTTGCTGCTGCAGCTCCTGTGTGTAAGCTGTGTTACTGAGGCTTGCATGTGGGAGAGGCCTGCTGGCTGATGATTACAGCATTCCCCATGCTGTTCGGAAGTGTTACTGTAAAACTCTTAAAACAGCAGCCACCCCTCTTGTTGCTATGTGTCGGGGAGGGTATAGTGTGAGTCTTCTGCCTGACTCAGATGTTTTCACTGCTTCAGCTGAAAGGAGATAGCTTTATGTGAACATACTGTATGTGTGTGTGTGTGTCTGTGTGTGTGTGTTTTCACTTTTGCTTAAGCAAGCCCTAACGTGTTCTGTCTGACTAGCCTTGGATGTGAGTCACCGTCTGGTATTTATACCCAGTGCCTTAAGTGTCCTCATTATTTGACCATGACATTCCTTTTCTCACTATTTTACTCAAAGCTGGGAATGCTGAAAAGGGCCAGAAAGGACTGTCTGTGTCCTCCTTCCTATTGGAGTCTAATCTAATTGGTGGCTAACTGTCCCTGCAGAAGTCACTTAGGTTATGTCAAGGCTCTAAAGAGAGCAGACTGAAACTTACAGTGGCAGTACTATGACGGTTTAAAAGACACACTGTGGGGGCTTCTTTTAGTTTGTTCTTGCCCAGACTACTGCTGGAGAATTTGACACACTGGAGCAAACTTTAGGAACAGGCCTCGAAAGGGACCCCAGGAAGTATTTGTCCTTATCAGGATCATATAGTAAGTTTGAAAGGAATACGAACAATCTGAGAAAGTCTCAGAGGAGATGTTTCAGCCTTTGCAGGCATTTTGGGAGAAGCAGAGAATGTCAGCTTTCTCCTTACTGCTGTTCCCATTAAGGTCCATAAAAGTTGAAAATTTTGTCTTGGAAGCATGCTGCTAGAGTGTGGGAATGGTAAACTCCATCAGGGGCACTCTTGATATCAAAGGGACAGAGCCTCAGAGAGGAAGGACATAACTGTTAGCATGGTCATTTGGAGGCCAGGCAGCCAGTAAATCATTTGAGAATGAATTAAAAGTTCAAAGGGCAGGAGAGAATTCTTTGGGTGACCTCATAGGTGCTTGAAAAATCAAAGGGATAGCTAATGTGCTTTTATTTTTTGAGCGCTGGTTCTAAGAGGTGAGGGAATGGAAGCGCACAGTAGGAAATTGGCATTGCTGTTTTCATGTGCTTGGGAGCCTTAACTCTGGGCGGGAATGATCAAAGCTACCATTAATTAAATGTCAGTTATGTTCTTGGAATTTTATATGCATAATCTCTAATCTTCTCATCGCTACTGTAAATTAAGTGGTAGTATTCCTATTTTACAGATGTAAAACTATGAGGCTCAGAGAAGTCAAACAATATTCTTAAAGTAACAAAGCCAGTAAGTGGTAGAGCTGGGATTTGAATCCAGCTCTGCCTGACCCCAAATCCTATGCTTGTCCCACTATACTTTGGAGTTTTATTTCAAAACCCTTTTTCTGTGCCTCATGTTCTCTTTATTGTACCATTATTAACCATTCCTGTGACCAGGTTCTGTGCACCATAGCATTGGAGAAAAGTGGATCACACAGACCACTCATTCCCAAGCTTTCCTGGGAAGCTTGTTAAATACATAGATTAAACTCTCAGGATTAAATAATATAATGTATGAGAGGTACTTAGTAGTGTCCCTATTCTAAGATGGAGAAATTTCCAAAATTCATTGAACCAGTAAGTGGCAGAGCTGGTATTCAAATTTCAGCTTATTGGATTTTAGAGTGCCTGTTCTTCCCAATGCCCTCGTTGCCTCTCAAACTTGGATGGGGGGACGCAATAAACAAAAAAACCCTGACTTGACCCTCTTGGCCCCTACAAACCTACCCGTCTCACTTACCCTCTTTGCTGCCAATTTTTGTTAAGTGAAGAGTGGTCTTCCTTCCTTCCTTCCTTCCTTCCTTTTTTCCTTCCTTCCTAACACAATTCATTTGTTTTAAATTGTTATTTTGGGGATAGGTCATAAATGTTCATGGATCAAAACTAAAATTATATAAATGGGCAAGTGTTTCTTTATTCCTAGTTTCTTTTCCCAGAGACAATCACTGTCTACCCTTACAAAGATAGTGTATGCATTATATATAGATGTGTAGCATATGCTTGTATATATGCATGCTCAGTGTCTCTATTTCCTGACAGCCTATGTATGCCTGATCCTCTCCAATCTGGCTTCTACTGAGGTCTTCCTGAGGGCCAAACGGACTGGCCTTTTCACTGTCGTCATCCTCCTTGTCTTCTCTACACAGTTATTTTATATTTTAAGTTATTTGTTGAATAGGCAACATATCCACATAGTCCAAAAGCCAGTTAGTATGAAAAGGTGGACGTAGAATAGTGTCCTGCTCATCCTTGTCCCTTATCTACCCAGGTTCACCACTCCCCACTGTGCTTAGATTTTCTTTTAAATGTATCTTTCCAGAGTGTCTCTATACATACATAGGCAAATGTGAACTTAAATTTTTTATCTTACCTTTTATGCATACTAAAATAATCTTCTGCATCTTGCTTTTTTCACTCACATTTACCAGAAATCTTTCTCTATCAGTATGTACAGGGCTACTTCTTTTTTTAAGTCATATTATATTTAATTATTTAACCAATTCTTAGTATTGCCAGTCATTGGCATTGTTTCCCATGTACCATTCTGATGTTCTTGAAGCCTCGCTGGCCAGCATGGCTTCTGTGACACTGACCTACCCTTTTTCTCCACCCTCTCTCACTATTTCTCCATTCTACTTTGTGAATCAACCGTCTCTTCCATCCCCATCCTGTGGATATCCCTTGAGGCTCAGAGCTCAGCCTCCTGCTTGCTCTCTTTGCCTCTCTCCAATCTCTTTCTCTCTCCCTCTCTTCCTCCCTCTCTCTCCTTTTTCCCTCAAGAAAGAGCAATGATGAGATCTCATGACTCCCAAATCTCTTGCCATAACCTTTTCACCAAAGCTCTAGGCTCTTCAGCTGTCTGATGGACAATATCTACTTGAATAATTTTTTATTTTTTTTTATCTCAAACCCAAAAATGTATAAAACGGAACTTGTTATCTTCCCCTTGCCAAACAGGATCTGTCCTTGGCCTCCTGCCTCCCACTCAGCTAGCACTGGAATCTTGGAGTCACTGCTTATTCATCTCCTATATCCGATCAATCACCACATGCTGTCAGTCTTTCTTCCTTCCTTCAAAATAGCCGTCGTATCTACTCCCTTCCTTTCGATTACTGCTACTCCCACCCTCTTCCAATCCCTTATTACTTTACTTCTAGATTTCTGGATTCCTGGCTGGCTTCCCTGCCTCTAGGCTCACTCCTTTTAAGTCACTTTCCCTATTTGAGAATTTTTGTTTTCCTGTCTGTACAACGAGGAAGCCGGACTGACTGGTTGATCTCTGCTGTCCTTTCCAGCTCTGACATTCTAGACCAGCAATCTTCCTAAACAGTATATTACCACCTCCCACCATTGCCACTCCCTGTACTGCCCTCTCTCACTTGAATAGTTGCTATGGCTCCATACCCCTAGCAGTGCCTTGCACAAATCTTTCCTCCATAATGTTCCCAGTTTTTTTTTATCCTCAATCAGGTTACAGTTGAAAGGAATCTTAGAGACCATTCAGGTTGGCCAACACTGACCCACTGCCTGCCTAAAATGTATAACACCCTTAAATTTGGTTGACTAGGCTATGCTTGAACCCTTCCATTGATGGTACCACTCTCTCACAAGCCAGCCCTTTGCATTGTTAGGTAGCTAGAGTTGTTATAAATTTCCTACCATAAACTGACACCAATTGGTCTGCCTTTATGACACTTTATTTTTCAAAACTTCCTTCATTTATGATTTAAGTACCAACCCCTCAAGTCTGGCCTCTCAAGTTCTCCATAATATGGCTCCTACTTTCTCTTCCAGCCTTAAATCCTGGATACCTTCTTTGCATTTCATTCAAATAAAAAAAATGGCTTCTGATAACATGGATGGACCTTGAGGGTGTTATGCTAAATGAAATAAGTCAAATGGAAAAACATGAATACTGTATGATTTCACTCATATGTGGAAAATAAACATACACATAGATACAGAGAACAGATTGATAATTACCAGAGGGGAAGGGAGTAGGGGGAGGGTGAAAGGGATAAAAGGGAACATGTGTACAGTGATGGATGGAAACTAGACTTTTCCATCTAGGTGGTGAACACCACTAGGTGGTGAACACAATGTAGTCTATACAAAAGATAAGATATAATGTTGTACACCTGAAATAATGTTGTAAACTAACGTTACCTCAATAAAAGAATGACTAACATTTATTGAGCACTTACTGGATGTCAGACACTGTTAAGTCATTTTACGTATATTATCTTATTTAATCCATACAGCAACCATATAAGTTTCTATTATTATTCTCCATTTTGCAGAGGAGAATAGTGAAGCATATGGAAATCCAAATGATTTACCCAGAGTCTCACAGCTAGTAAATGATAGAGCTAGGATTTTAATTCAGAAAGGCTGTCTTGAAAGCCTATGTCCATAATTCCTGCCATACACTGTCAGCCCCAAATGTGACAAATCACAGTTTCCCAAACATGCCCAATGCTTTGTTCATCAGCTTCTCTCCACACCTTTCTAGTCGCATCTGCCTGACTAAATCCTGCCTATTCTTTGAGGCCCATCACAAATTATACTTCCTTCTGGTCCTGTTCTACCCCATCTTCCATCCCTCCATTCTTCTTCTACACCTCCCCCCGCAAAATCCTTACAGGTTTCTCCACCTCTCTTCTAGAGCTCACGATGTTCTTCCTAATGAGCAGTGTGAACTCATTTTATATCCCTCATAGAGATTATTTCTTTTCATATTTTGTTTCTATGAAACTTTTCTTTCTGAATCTTGTTTCTTTCTTAGGCTCTAAATTTCATTTCTGTCATTACCCTGGGGTTTGCACGTTTATTCCCAGGCACCATCAGTGACAGGGACAAAAACCAAGCTGTTCAAGTGTTGCCATCCATAATAGTATAAATTGTATATTATATACTTATTTATTGTTTATATTACATCTATAAAATATAGTATAAATTTATATGTTATATTTACTAAATAAATCTATATACTGGGAGCTGAATGAGAAACAACCTAAAAATGAAGGAAACGTTTTATTAGTGTCTCTATCCCCAATCTGACTGCCTTAATATTTATTACTTCCCTCTCCCTTGCCCTTAACATTTGTTGTTATGCTATCTACAAACTATTATAAATTTTGTTTTATTACGTTGATGGACAGATGGATGGATAGATAGATAGCTACTTCACCACTTGATCTAGAGATTGTGAATTTCTGTGTGTGTTGGGGGAGTAGGTGGTGGGTGGTGGTGGTTGGGTGGTTGGAGGTAGGTGGTTCTTTGGGAAGGGAAAAGTTCCTTGTCTTCTGTGCTAAGAAAAAGTCCTTTATTTTTTTGCCCAGCTTTATAGAGGTATAATTGGCAAGTAAAATTGTATATATTTAAAGTGTACAGTGTGATGATTTGATATATATGTACATTTTTCATGAGAACCCTTAAGATCTTCTCTCTTAGCAAATTTCAAGTATATGATACAGTATTATTAACTATAGTCGCCATGCTGTATATTAGATCCTCAGAACTCATTCATCTTATAACTGAAAGTTTGAATCCTTCAACCAACATCTCCCCATTTTTCTCACCCCTCAGCCCTTGTCAACTACCATTCTACTTTCTGTTTCTATGAGTTCGACTTTTCTTTTTCTTACATTCCACATATAAGTGAGATCATACAGTATTTGTCTTTCTGTGTCTGGCTTATTTCACTTAGCATAATGCCCTCCAGGTTCATCCATGTTGTCACAAATGGCAGGATATCCTTCTTTTTATGGCTGAATAATATTCCATTGTGTGTGTCTGATTGAAATATTATATATATATATATATGCACACATATATACACACACACACACATTTTCTTTATCCATTCATTCATCAATGGACACTTAGGTTGTTTCCATGTCTTGGCTATTATGAATAATGCTGCAGTGAACATGGGAGTGCAGCTATCTCTATGAGATACTGATTTCACTTCCTTCAGATATATTCATAGAAGTGGGATTCTTAGATCATATGGTAGTTCTGTTTTTACTATTTTTGAGGAACCCCCATACTGTTTTCCGTAATGGCTGCACCAATTTACATTCCCACCAACAGTATACAAGGGTTCCCTCTTCTCCACATCCTTGCCCACATTTGTTACCTCTTGTCGTTTTGATAATAGCCATCCTGACAGGTGTGAGGTGATATCTCATTGTGGTTTTGATTTTCATTTCCCCAATGACTAGATTTTTAACACCTTTTCATGTACCTGTTGGTCATTTGTATATTCAAGTCCTTTGCCCATCTTTAATTGGGTTATTTGTTTTAGCAAACTATTGGGTTTTATGAGTTCCTTGTATATTTTGGATAATAACCCCTTATCAAATAAACGGTTTGCAAATATTTTCTTCTGTTCTGTAGGTTGCTTTTCACCCTGTTGATGGTTTTCTTTGCTGTGCAGAAGCTTTTTAGTTGGGTATAGTCCCACTTGTTTAGTTTTCCTTTTGTTGCTTGTGCTTTTGTGTCATATCCAAAAACTCATTGCCAAGACCAATGTCATGAAGTTTTTCCTCTATGTTTTCTTCTAGGAGTTTTATGGTTTCAGGTCTTACGTTTGTCTTTAATTCATTTCTAGTTTATTTTTCTGAGTGGTGTAGTTTCATCCTTTTGCATGTGAGTATCCAGTTTTTCCCAACAGCATTTATTGAAGAGACTATTCTTTCCCCGTTGTGTGCTTTTGGTGCCGTTGTCAAAGATTAGTTGACTGTATATGCTTTGGTTTATTTCTGGTCTCTCTATTCTGTTCTATTGATGTATGTTTTTATGCCACTACCATACTGTTTTGATTACTATAGCTTTGTAATAAAGTTTGAAATCAGGAAGTGCACTGCCTCCAGCTTTGTTCTTCTCTCTCAAAATTGCTTTGGCTATTCATGGTCTTTTGTGGTTCCATATTAATTTTAGGATTTTTTTCTATTTCTGTGAAAAATGCCATTGCGATTTTGATAGGGATTGCATTGAATATGTAGATTGCTTTGGGTGGTATGGACATTTTAACAATAGTAATTCTTACAATCCGATATCATAGGATATCTTTCCATTTATCTGTATCTTCAATTTCTTTTATCAATGTCTTACAGTTTTCAGTGTACGGGTCTTTGATTTCCTTGGTTACATTTATTCCCAAGTATTTTATTGTTTTTGATACTATTGTAACTGGAATTGCTTTCTTAAATTCTTTTTCAGATAGTTCATTGTTAGTGTATAGAAATGCAGCTGACTTTTGTATGGTGATTTTGTATGCTTTACTGAAGTGTGCTTTACTGAATTCGTTTATTAGTTCAACAGTTTTTTGCAGGTCTTTATGGTTTTCTATGTGTAAGATCATGTCACCTGCAAACAGAAAAAATTTTACTTCTTCCTGTCCAATTTGGATGCCTTTTGTTTCTTTTTCTTGCCCAATTGCTCTGGCTAGGACTGCCAGTACAATGTTGAATAGAAGTGTCGAGAGTGTTCCCTCTCATGTTCTTGATCTTAGAAGAAAAGTTTTTAGCTTAATATTTACTACTTCTCATATTCCCCCTCCCTTGCCCTTAACATTAATTGCTAAACTATCTACCAACTGGTGTGCATTGTGCTTTTTCACATAGATGGATGGATAGATAGATACTTCGCCACTCAACCTAGAGATTGTGAATTTTAGTGTGTGTGTGTATGTAAGTGTGTGTGTGTGTGTGTGTGAGAGAGAGAGAGAGAGAGAGAGAGAGAGAGAGAGACAGAGGTTGTTGGTGGGGGGTTGGTTCTTTTGGAATAGAAAGATTTCTTGTCTTCTGTGCTAAGAAAGCCCCTTTAAAATGCTACATTCTATAGAACTTCTTCCTCCTTCTCCCCTGCTCTCTCCTTTCTCCCCTCTTCTCTATTTCCTCCCCTCTATCATTAGTGATTGTGGTTTCCCATTTGTATTTTGTAAATGATTTCCATCTGAAGTTTCCAAGTTCTCTGACTGAGGGAGATATGCTTATCTAGCATGTTAGACAAGAACATGATTTACTACCCAGACAGACAGACTAATTCAATGGGTAACACGTCGTTCTCTAAAGGATCATGATACTGTTGCTAATTCCCCGTGTGTGCCAATTTAATTACATTTCAGAAGTCAGAAAAATTTAAGTAATTCCAGTTCACTAAGCATTAACTATAAATCACTAGCGGGTACTTTAAAAAAATATGTTGATGGATTGGCTGGCATTTTACGTGAGTATAAGCCACCTACCTAAGAGTCTCTAAGTTGGTTTTGCAAAGTAAAAATGTGCTCTTGATCTCTCTCTCTGGCCCCATAATATTTTTGTCAGCTCCCACCCTGTCCTGTACACCTTTTCTAGGGCCCCCTTTTCTTTTCCCTTTGTATATTTCATCAGACTCTTTAAGGGAGTCATAGACTGGTTGTGATTATTACTGAACCATATGGGAACCACACGTCTTATCTTTTTCTACTTTCTTGAATAGTGGTTATGTCTTCTTAAATGAATTTTAAAAAAACAAGACTAGTTTTTAACTATTGAAATGCTTTTTACCAAGTAGCCCTGCCTGAATTTCATAAGCTAATAAAGCCAATGTTAATAATCCATTTTTTTTTCTTTTCTTTCAGCTAACACCTGAAATCTGTTCTGCAGGAGGGTAATACTAGTTACTGCAATATATATTAGTATGCAGCTGTTATGATCCCTTATTTTTTACTAACCATCTTCTGCATTAGTAGGATCTTGGAGTCATTGTTTAGTCTCTTTTTCCAGAATGAATTGTGCATACCATGTAAAGTTTGACTACAAAATAAGGATACTGATTTTTGTTTGTTTGGGAAGTCAGTCACTATTTTACAAGTATATTCACTATGGTGTTATGGCAACGTTGACATGGTTTTATATTTTATAGCTTTATTTAAGTATAATTGATATATAATAAATTTGACGAGTTTTGACAATGCCAGTAAAACCATCACCATGATAAAGATAATAAACATATTCATCACCTGCAAAAGTTTCTTTGTATCCCTTTGTAATCCACCCCCACCACCCCCAGGTAACCACTGATCTTCTTTCTATCACTATAGATTAGGTTGCATTTTCTAGAATTTTATATCAATAGAATCATATAATATGTACCTTTTGTCTGCCTTCTTTCACTCAGCATAAATGTTTTTACATTGGTCCATATTCTTGCATGTATCAACAGTTTGTTCCTTTTTATTGCTGAGTAGTATTCCATTGCATGGACATACCACAGTTTACTTATCCCTTCATTTGTTGAACATTTGGATATTTCTGGCTATCATTGAATAATTTTGGTTATTATGAATAAAGCTGCTATGAACATTCATGTATAAGTTTTTGTGTGAACATATACTTTCATTTTTATTGGTTAAATCTACAAGTGAAATAACTGGGTCATATGGTAGGTGTATATTTGTCATTTTTAAAAAGCTGCCAAATTATTTTCCATAGTGGTTGTAAATATCTTACACCAGCAGTGTAAGAGAGTTACATTCCTCCACATCCTCACCAACACTTATTGTGGTTAGTCTTTTTTTAAATTTTAGCCATTCTAGTAGGTATGTATTGATATTTCTTTATAGTTTTAATTTATATTTTTCTAATGACTAGTTATATTGAGAATCTTTTCATATGCTTATTTGCCATATGTATAGCTTCTTTAGTGAAGTGTCTGTGTAAATCTTTTGCCCATTTTTATTGGCTTTTCTAATATTGAGTTGTAAGAGTTCTTTATATATTCTACATATAAGTCCTTTGTTAAATATATGTGATTTGCACATATTTTCTACCAGTCTGTGGCTTCTCTTTCCTTTTTTTTTTTTTTTTTACTGAGGAAGATTCTCTGAGCTAATATCTGTGCCAGTCTTCCTACGTTTTGTAATTGGGTTGCTTACCACAGCATGACCTCTGTCAAGTGGTGTAGGTCCATGATGGGAACCAAAACTGGGCCACTGAAGCGGAGCATGGAACATAATCACTAGGCCATAGGGCCGGCCCTTGCCTTTCCATTTTTTAACAATGTCTTTTGAAAGTAAAAGCTTTTAATTTAGATGAAGTCCAGTTTAATAATTTTTTATATTTTATAATTTCAGCTGTGTCCTATTTAAGGTAACTATGATTTTTCCCTATATTTTCTTCTAGAACTTATATAGTTTTAGCTCTTGCACTTGGGTCTAGGATCTATTTTGGATTAATTTTTTTTTTTAAGATTTTTATTTTTTTTTCTTTTTTCTCCCCAAAGCCCCCCGGTACATAGTTGTATATTCTTTGTTGTGGGTTCTTCTAGTTGTGGCATGTGGGACGCTGCCTCAGCGTGGTTTGATGAGCGGTGCAATGTCCACGCCCAGGATTCGAACCAATGAAACACTGGGCCACCTGCAGTGGAGTGCGCAAACTTAACCACTCGGCCACCGGGCCAGCCCCGTTTTTTGGGTTAATTTTTATATGTTGTGTGAGGTAAGGGCTGAGATTTTTGGTTTTCTTTTTATTTTGTTTGTTTTATATATGAATATCCAATTGTTCCAGCACCATTTGTTGAAAAGATTATCCCTTTTCCATTTAATTGCTTTGGCACCTTTGTCAAAAATCAATTGACCCTATACACTTGGGTCTATTTTTGGACATTCTGTTATGTACCATTGACCTCTATGTTTATTTTTCTGCCAACACCACATTGTTTTGATTATTGTATCTTTATAATGTCTTGAAATCAAGTAGCATAAGCCCTCCAACTTTGATCTTTTTCAAAAGTGTTTTGGCTACTCCCAGTTGTTTCAATTTTCATATAAAGTTTAGAATCAATTTGTTTTCAAAAAGCCTGCTGGGATTTTGATTGGGATTATGCTATATCTATAGATCAATTTTGGGAGAATTAACACCTTAACAATACTGACTCTTCCAATCTAGGAACAAGATTGGAATAACATCTAGGTATGTCTCTCTATTTATTTAGATCTTCTTTGGTTTATCTCAGCCATGTTTTGTAGTTTCAGTCTACAGCTCTTGGACATCTTTTGTCAGATTTATCCCTAAGTATTTCATATTTTTTATGCTATTATAAATGGTTTATATTTTAAAAATTTTACTTTCTGATTGTTGATTGCTAGTGTATACAAATATGATTGATTTATGTCTATTGATTTTATGTCCTGCAACCATACTAATTCACTTATTAGTTCTAGTAGCCTTTTTGTAGATTTCTTAGAATTTCCTACCTAGCCAATCATATGATCTATGAATAAAGATGATTTCACTTCCTTTCCAATCCATATCCAAACCTGGTTTTAACCAGTAGTGTGCAAGTTAGATGTGTTATATAACTTCTCTTAAACCTTGGTTTCCTCATCAGTAATGTGAGGATTATAATAGTACCTACTCATAGGGATATTGTGAGAATTAAATGAGATAACATAGATGATGTTACTAGTACAGGACCTGGCAGAATATATTGCTCTTAAATGTTCATCTTTTGGGCTCTCCTCCTACTTTACAAAGCCAACATTCATAGTAAGGGATGTCCTCCAGTCATTATTTCCTTTTTAACATCTGTTATCAATGAATTTATACAAACCTAAAAAAAGCGATTTATATTGTCGGGCTATTCTAAACTTTGGGAGTGATGTGTTTTCCTTTTTTTTAATTTCTTTTTTTTTTTTAAGATTGGCACTTGAGCTAACCTCTGTTGCCAATCTTCTTTTTTTTCTTTCTTCTTCTCCCCAAAACCCCCAGTACGTAGTTGTATATTCTAGTTGTGAGTGCCTCTGGGTGTGCTATGTGGGATGCTGCCTCAGCATGGCTTGATGAGCGGTGCCATGTCCACGCCCAGGATTCGAATCAGCAAAACCCTGGACCACCGAAGCGGAGGGCGCAAACTTAACTACTCAGCCAAGGGGCCGGCCCCTGATGTGTTTTCTAAGTATACTAATTGTATGAATTTGGACTTCATTTTATTTGTTGTAAATTTACCATTTTAAGCCTTTTTCTAGACTTTCTCCAGCTTGATGCTATTGTCCCTGAGGTGTGGTGACCAGACCTGCACACAATATCCCAGGTGAGGGCAAACTATGAAGAAGGAATTAGGGGCATGGTGAGGTGAGGGAGAATCTCATTTTTTTTGTTGTTCCTCACATGCCTAGACTAATAATTATTTTGGCTGAAACAGCAAATTAGGCTGGTGTCTTCAGAAGGCAGTCCACAGTGATTTCCATATCCCTTTCCTTGTTCAAAGCTGATAACTTGGAGCCCATATTCCCAGAGGCAGAAGCCTATACTAAAAAAAAAGCATTAATTACCTTACACTTGTCCCTGTTGAGACTGTATGTGGAGTAGCTGAGAGGTCTCTTGAAGTATAAGTAGCCAGAGTCAGACAAAAGCCTCCTTGGAAGTGTCCAACCACACCCACCTATTGCACCCTCATCTCTACTCCTCTAACTCAGAGCACTCACTGGAAATGTGTGCATATTTATAGAGCTGCCTGCCAATCCTCCCTGCCCATCCTTAATCTGCAGTGGGCCTTAGCTCTATTTACGTGACCAGTATGGAACAAAATAAGAATTTTGGTTTAGAAAAATGAAGATAAGATGCCTATAATAGATTGTCCTTTCATGTTAGCCTTCTATTATCATCGTAGTCCATCTTAGAACCTAAAGATGTAGAATGAAGGAAATTTTGCAGTTTAACTTGGTATAGTTTGATGACCCTCGTGCCAGGAAGAGAATGTACCCGGGTGATCTCAAATTAGCTCTGAGAGTTGCAGGGATGGGGAGGGTGGAGATAAGGGAAGGAGGATTGTTCCCAGGCATAAGTTCAATTTGAGACTTCACTGTGGGGAGAGCAAGAGGAATCCCAGTAGCCTGACTATTTCAATTGCCTCCAGTGATTCTGCACATACACAGGTAGGCCCCTGTCTGTCTCCTAACTTACTTTCCCCTAAACTATGTACGCATTCAGTAGACGTAGTTGGGTATCTGTTATGTGTAAGACTCCCATTTCTGAAACCTAGGTTATTTCCTTCTCTGCTTGTTTTTTTTTTGGGGGGGGGAGGCTTGTCAAAGTGACTATTTGTGATGATTATCAAATTCATCTCAAGTATAGAATTGGAAATAGAGAACATGTATGGTTCCTGACTTCAGGAAACTTTATCCCACCTTCACCAGATTTTTAATTCATGTAAGGCAAAATACCCTACTCTACAGTTGAGATTGTTACTTCTGTGATCTGTTACCTTGAGCAAGTTACTACCATTCTCTAGGCCTCCTTTCCCCCATCTGTACAGTGAAGAGTTTAAACTAAGGACCCTTTCAGCCTTAAAAATTCTGATCTCAACCTTTGTTTTCCCTTTGTAAGTACAATATGGGGCACAAAAAAATTATTTTAAATGGTGATGATGATGGTTTATTTTCAGATTTTTTTTAAAAAAATGTACGATTTGAGTCTTAACTCTGTTGGGAGTTTTGGCTTTTCAAGCAATTAAGTAAAACTCTTACGATATCCACTATATGTTCTTGAAAAAACATTAATGAGTTAGAGATAAAATAGCTTGATTTATTTGGGGTCAACACTTTAATATTTGTCTATATAGTCATGGTTTTTATCAATATGAAACCCCCCGACGACACAGACCCCTGAACTGCCACTAGCTCATATGGTACGTTTACACCAATTACAAAGAGACTCTCCTTTCTTCAGGTGCACTCAGCCCTGTGTAAAGGCACCAGGCTTGGCAAGTGGAGCCCAGGTTCCCATTTACTCCCTCAGCCTGGGGACCTTATGCAGTGCTTGGATGCTATGTGATTTCATTAATAGTGCTTTTCATAATGTCCTTTTCAGATAACACTTAATATTGCTTGTTTTTTTAACTCCTTAAATTTGAGTTTTCCAATCGGATCTGATCACTGCCATCAATGACTCATTTTCAGCTGCAGCATCCTCTGAAGTTGCAACACAATCTTTGTTTCTTCTTCCTCACTTCATACCTTTTGCTTGGTATTCCATATTGTTGATTCTAGGTCCCATTATCTCTGCCTACTTTTTGGTTGGCTTTTTAAAATTATCTTATTCTTTTAGGTGGCTAATAAGTCTCTCCTCTGTATTCCTGTGAATTCAATGTCTATTTTCCTGCCCTTGGTATGCATGTGGCTGACTCATGACTCTTCTGCATACTTCCTTACCCAAGGGATTTGTTACTTAACAGCTATACAAAGAGGTTCTCACCCATGTGTCAAACGTCATACTGGGAGCACCACAGCTATGCCTCTGGCCCTAGGGCCTTTTCTCTTCATAAGATGGCTGCCACTACTTGCTATGAGTTTGAAAGACTTTCAAAGGCCACCACTTGCCCCATCTCCTTTTCCTGTCTTTTCAGCAGGGAGGGAAGGTTATATTACTTCCTAGATCTGGCCGTAATCCCAGGCATTATCTCCCTCTGACTTCTCTTAAGAGGTTTGCCTTAACTGCTGGTGGTGGTGATGTTGGTACCTAGGTGAGTCCTTAGGGCAGGAAAGAAGAACCAGAGGTAGCAAAGTCCAGGAGAGGCATGTTGGGGGCATATTGTGGGCCTTTCTCTTCTTCCTGTGTGTTCTAGACTCCCTGATTCCAGCATAGAAATACCTGTGCCTAATTCCTGTCCAGGAGCAGTCTAGGTAGCTGGGGATGCAGACAAGTTTCCGTTAACCACTTCTTCATCTAGAATACTGAAGAAGATCCCAGAAGCCCAGATGATTACCTTTGGCTTACCCTCCTCAAACTATTCGCTTTATGTTTAGGCCACTGAATGCAATAGCCACAATACTATTTTAATTATTTGTATCAGTGAGCTTGTGAGCTCTTACAAAGCTAGAGCCTACTTTTCTAAAATCTAGGTACTCAAAATAGTCAAACCATCAATTTTAACTTTATTCTATATTATCTTTTAAAATCATCAACTGTTTCTTTTCTCTATTGCCTATAAAGCCCCCTGCTTATCATCATTAGAGAACATGGACTCTGAAGTATTTCAGACCTGAATTCAAGTCCAGCTGTGTAAGCTTTGCCTTCTGTAAAATAAGACTACCATCAATCTCATTGAAGAGTTGTGAGAATTCGGTAAGACTATGCTTGTTAATTCCCAGCACACAGTCCATCGTGGAAACAGTTCTGTAGTTATGATTGTTAATGGCCTAAATTTTGAAATACTTGTCATAATTATCTTCTAAGGAAATGTTTATAATACCTAAAACTTATGTAGTGGTAACTGTGGGAGATGCTGTTTAAGAGCTTCCCATCGTTTCACTCATTTAATTCTCACAACAATTTTTGAATAGCTGTTAGTATCTCCATTTCACAGATGAGGAAATTGAGGTACATAGAGATTAAGTAAAGTGCCCAGGGTCACTCAGCTGAAAAGTGGTGGATCCAGGTTTGTGATCTCAGGCTGGCAGGCTCCATATTCCACGTTCTTAACCACTATACTATATTAAATGAATTTGATTATGGTTACTTTTAAATATGGCCTTTAAAACTATTTTTAATTGATGAGCATTTACTGAGGGCCTCCTGGATGACAGGAGTTAAGACAGAGGAAAATGTAAGTGACTACTTTTTAGCCATCTTAAGAGAGGAGATGGACATAAATGCCTGAGAGAGGCATAAGAACAGCTTGGAAAGGGTAAATAAATTTGTCAGTTAATTACAGCTGTCAACACTTTGCTTTACCTTGACAGCTTTAGGGCATTCTAGACCAGTGCTTTTCAAGCATTACTATGCATACAAATCACCTGGGAAACACTCTTAAATGCAGACTTAGATTTAATAGGTCTGGGTGGAGACAGAGATTCTGCCCATCTAACAAACTCTATTCAAGGCTGATGATACTGGTTGAGACCACACTTTGAACAGAGAGGTATGACACATCGAGGGTCTACAATGCTTTCTAGTTAAGCAAAGACGTGTTGAAGACTTTTAAGCTGACTCGATGGGGTCTGGGGTGATAGTTGCAGGATGTAATAAAACAATTGGTTTAAAAATTGGTGTGATATGTGGGAGGTACTCAGGAATCTCTGTGGGAGTTTGAGCAAAGGATTAATATGATCAGAAAGGTGATTTTTTGTGCTCTGTGGAGGGTGGAGAGAGGGGGCTAATGACTGGAGGAGGTCCAGCTCAGAGATTGGTGTAGAAATTCAGGCCATGAGAGGGTAAAGGCCTGGAGTGTGATTATGGCAGTGGAAATATGCAGGAAGGCCTGGCTCCAAGGGAGATTGATTTCTGCAAACCACCAAAAATTCAGCAGTTAGGATCTCCTCAGTAATAGCTCAGAAGTGAATGGAAATCTTAAAAAATCACTTCCATATCCGTGATCTCATTTCATCAACACAGCAACTATGGGAGATTAGTAGTTACTTTCACCTCTGTTTTACAAATGAAACTGAGATAACGTAGCAGCAACTTAAACTATGTCTGAGAAAAGGCAAAGCTAATTGCAAGAGAAAAGACATTGTAAAAAGGGTCACAATTATTCATCTTGTTCTTATAAATTGATTTTTTTCTCATTAACAGAGTAATATATTTTGATTATAAAAGTAATATATGTTAGAGATCATACTACATGGCTGTATTGCCTGTATCTTTCCCTCAAATCCTTCCACTTAACTTATTATGGCTTTTTCCTTGTCATTAGAAATTTTTTGAAAACTTAATTTTAAATTGCTGCATAATGATAGCCCCATATGAATGCTTTATAATTTAATTTAGTTTTTTTATGTAATTGACCATTTAGGTTTCCAGTTTTTTGCTATTATAAATAACATTGTGGAGAACATCTTTGTACATACATCTTTGTCCAAGCATCTGATAATCTATTAAAGACATATTAACTCTTTAAGAAGTCTCCTTACTGATTTACAACTGGCTGATGTAATGCTTGATAAAAGATTGGGTCGGCCTAGGGCTTGAGAGGTTACCTAAGCATCTCTCATTGTCTCAGGTTACATAGTGAACTCTTGCTGGGCCCCCAGGTTCAGGAAGTCATGTCTTGGAAAATTCTGCATTCTGGTATCATCATTGGTCTTGGATCTTCTCATGCTAGTCCATCAGCAACAGGTATGACTACCTGTTGGGTTCGGGACTGGGGTTGGGGTGAGAAGGTGGGGAGAAATGAAATAGAAGGCCTAATTCCTGCCTGCATGGGGCTTATCAGCTCTTTGGGGAAAGAGGCCAGACACATGTGGGATAATTAAGGAAAGAATCGAATCAAAACGACAGCTTATGTAGCTTGAAAGTCTGTAGGGAAAAGCAGATATGTTAATATTATGGGTGATTTTGTCATCTTCTTGTTGCTAATCTATATATTCTGTGGTGTATATATGGAAGAGGTAGGAAAGCGGTACAGTATGGATCTGGAGGCAGAATTGAACTGAAATTCTGTCATTTATTTCTTGTGTGACCTTGGGCAAGTTATTAAACCTTTCTGAGCCTAAGTTTTCATCTGTGAATTATGGATAATATTATTTATATGTAGATTTTCTGATGTGAAGAAGTGATCTAAGACACTAAGCAGGACACTAAGAGTCCTGTGCCTGGCACACAGTAATGCTTATCACTAGGTAATAAGTACTAACTAGTATTATTATTAATATTATTAGACATTATTTAAATAAAAGGTTAAACTATATATGTAGTTAAATATGTATGTTTGGGTATGTGTGTGTATATATATTCCTACCTATTCTGCTATTTCTAAATATAACTACACACACACACACATACATGCATGTACACACATATTTATAGTTATATTTAGGAAGAAAGAATAGGTAAGAATTTAAAGAAGCCTACAAATCCAGTTTTGATTGGCCTTACTTTAGGGAAAAAGCTTTTCTCTGGCACTAGGCTGCCAAAGGAAAGTTGCTACTTCCTCCCCCTCCCACCATCACCAATGTTGGGGGCTTGGTGCCTTAGCTGTGCAGGGCTAGCACTGTTTAGCAGCAGGTTGAGTTGAAAGATGGCAAGTTGTGGAGCCACAGACTTCTGGGCTCAAAGCCTGGCAGTTCTCTTTCCTAGCCAGGTGCCCCTGAGCAATTTCTGTGAAGCAACTCCCTGTGTCTCAGTTTCCTCATTTGTCAAATGGCAATCATACTTAGGTCGCAGGATTGTTCTAAGGAGAATGAAATTAAATAATGTCAATATGATTGTATTTGGTCTGTGGTTGAGTACAAATTATTTTCCTTTATTTTCTCACTGAATTTTTTGCCTGGCTTTTGTAATACCACACCCTCCACTGCTTCTGCTACCCTGTACTAGGGACTAGTTCCCTCACATCTTGTACCTTGAAGAGACTTTGGCTCCTAACAATATCTCCTTTTATTTGTCACCCAAGTCAGGTGTTGTCTTCTTAACTTGAGTAAGTAAAAATGTCCTTTTTCCTAGCTATTCAGAATTTCGCTTCCCAGACTCTGTTCCTTCAATTTCACTTTTACCTTCCCTTGTGAGCATGCCATTTCTTTCTCTTGTCTCAAAGTTGCCCCACCTCCAGGTCAGTTGGGGTGGAGGTTGGGGGTCCTCCCATTATCAAAGCCAAACATTCTATCCAGCTTTGGAATTCTTGCTCTGGACTGCTCCTGGAAACTGGACTGTCTACTGGTTAACCCACCTTCCCGCTCCCCTTCTTTCTATTCGCACCTAGAAGTCTTCTCTCCTGAGTATGATCTTTAATCCCAACTGGGCCTGCCTCTGGCCTGGCTTGCTTGGTGCTGATTTGCATGTGTGTGTGTGTGTGCCTCTGATCCGTCAGGTGCATGAGCTATAGTGGACAGAGCCCCTTAGATACCGCTGACTCTCCTACTCAGAGCCCTAGTATCAGCCATTCCTAAGGAACTAAGCTGCTAGGTAAGGCAGTTGACACTTCATAGCCCTAAACATGTTCTAGGCCCAAACTGGTCTCTGCTCTTTGGGCCTAGCCTTTTTGAGGTCCCAACCAACTATCCAGGAGCTTGGAGCAGATCCAAAGCTGCAGCTTCAGGAGGGTGTTGGTACTGTTTATTTGCAGGCACCTCAGCAGGAATACTAGGAAGCATGTGAGGAAAAAGAAAAAGATTGTTCATATAGGGAGGGTTATTTAAGATGTGAGGGTCAATTTAAGAAATGTTTATATGACAAAGGTACATTCTGCCAAAATGATGTTGAAGAGATCAGCCTTTGCATTTTTTTAAATCGCTCCTTGTATAATTTGTATGTAGACTCCAAGGCCAACCAATAGTTTGCCTCCTCACAAGTTAGCTTGTTTTCTTTTATCAGATGGAGGCTTTAGAACCTATAGTGTTTGCTTTTATGCCTTGGCTACTAGGAAGCTCAGAGCAAATTTAAATTTTCAACTGAAGCATATATTAACAAAGGGGTTTCTTCTTCTTCTCCTCCCCCTCCTCCCCCTCCCCCTCCTCTCCCCACCCCCTCCCCCTTCCCCTCCTCCTCTTCCTTCTTTTTACTCAAGTGTCCAGTAGATGGCAGAGACCAAATTTGGACTCAGACAGTTGACCTATTTTTTTAAAAAAAGATTGGCCTTGAGCTAACATCTGTTGCCAATCTTTTTTCCTCTTCTTCTCCCCAAAGCCCTCAGTACATAGTTGTATATTCTAGTTGTAGGTCCTTCTAGTTCTACTATGTGAGACACTGCCTCAGTGTGGCTTGATGAGCAGTGCTAGGTCCGCGCCCAGGATCTGAACCAGCAAAACCCTGGGCCACCAAAGCAGAGTGCTCGAACTTAACCACTTGGCCACAGGGCCGTCCCCTCTTCTTTTTAAATAAAAACATCTCACCCTCTGGTTTTTTAAAGACTTTCTTCTAATTATATGACCCTGTGATAGAAGAATTTTTTTGTGAGGTACTTCAAATCTTTTGGGATATAAGTAGGGCACCTGGTGCGTGAGGATTGTGATCCTTGATTTTTGGCTATCCTGGGAAGTAGGCAAAAGTATAAGAGAAACTCAGTCTGCTTTGGTCAGAACAACAGACTTTGCAGGGAGACGTACCCCTGTAAGCTTAGCTTAGGTGGGGAGAGGGAGCTGTGCATAGTCTTTGGCATTTTGCTTTGCAGGAGCTCTATTCTCCAGTCCCAAGCTGGTCTTTTCTGAAATTAGATGCAGATGGTGTCAGGTGAAAAATACCACATTTTAGACATTTCAACAAGAGTGCTTTTGCTACCTGATATCATTCTAAGATACTAGGGAGAGTGAGGTGTCTTCTTCATGTGAACTTTGTAACATGCAATAACAGGGAACCAAGGTGCTAGTCTCCTGTATCACCTCCAACAAACTGAGGTTGTGAGTCCTCAGTTTGGGAATTCAAGGAGACAGGTGATCTTCAGTTGGATACCTTAGTACCTTGGAGACCTCCACCAGAAACGGGGGCTTGTTCTGTAGACTAGGGTTTCTTGCCTGTGTTCTACCTCAAATGA
Source organism: Equus asinus (assembly GCF_041296235.1). NCBI lineage: Eukaryota > Metazoa > Chordata > Mammalia > Perissodactyla > Equidae > Equus > Equus asinus. Next base: position 37,768,799 of record NC_091820.1, read on the forward strand.
AAGACAGTGTTGCCTAAGGGGACAGGCGTCACCACCATCAGGTTAATTTTCCTAAAGCCCAACTTTGATAATGTCCCTTTTCTCCTCACCCCTCTTCCTTGGATCTGCCTTCATGCTTATCCCCTGTGATCCATCTTGTTCATTGTGCCCTGGTCATTGCTTTTAGCTAAAACATAGTTTATCGGAAAGGAAGTACCTCTCATGAGGCTGTGTGAGGAGTTTTGGTGTCAGTCAGACCTGGGTTTTACTTTGGCTTTGTCACATTGTAGTAGTAGGGGCTGACCATTTCTGAATCCTGTTTCCTCACCTGTAAAATGGGGTCAAGGGTACTTCTCTGATAGGGTTATTGTGAAGCTTAGTATATTAAGATGAGATCTATCATTTATTGGGCATATACTTTTCATATTATCATTATTATCTCATACACTCTTTAAGTCAGGTACTAAAATTAGCACAGAACACAAAAATCATGAATTATTGGAAATTCCCCCTGCAAATACCTTGTATGCAATAAAGCATTACATCTATGTATAGAATCGAATACAGTAATTTTTTGTTTGTAAACCTCTGAGCTGGACTAAAGAAAGAAATAGGATCTTCTCTCCCTTACTAGCTTTGAATAAGCAAGCTGCCATAAATGTGTTACCCATGAAGAAGACCATGTGGCAAGCCAGTGAGGGCAGCCTCTAGCTGAAAACCAGCTGGAGTCCAAGAGCTGTCAAGGAACTGAATCCCGTCGATAGTCCTGTGAGCTTGGAAGTAGATCCTTCCCCAGTAAACCTCAGATGAGACCACAGCCCTGATCAACACCTGGACTGTAGCCTTGCGAACAACCCAGAGAAGCCCTGCCTGGACTCCTGACCCATGGAAACTGAGAGATAATAAGTGTGTGTTGTGTCAAGCCAAAAGGAAAAAAAAGAAAGGAACAAATGGAAAGTATTTATTCAGTTGTCTGGGTATTCAAACCATCTACCTCTAAGATGACCATCACATTTCTAGTGGTGAGTAGAGGATCTGTGGAAATTCTAGAGGCTTTCTTTATTGGATTTGTTCTATTTTGTTTTCATATTAAACCTCTACCTTAATCCAACTTAATAGAATTCTGGTTGTGAAAATTTATATTGTATGTAAAGCACTTAGCCCAGTTTTTGCCACTACCAGTAAGGACTTAATAAAATGTTAGCTGCTATTTTCTTACTAGAAGTAATAATAGTACTACTAGTAAGATATGTGATAGCACCTAACATAGCGCCTGGTACATAGTCCTCGCTCAATAATGTTTGCTGGAATTGGATCCATATACATACTGTTCTTTTAAGGTATAGTAAAGAAGGATTTGGCCACCTGCTTCCTGTCTTTCCAAGTTTCCTGCTGTGGCCCCTTGGCCATTGGTGACATTTCAACCTGGAGTATGTTCTCCAGTAAGTCTGAAGACAGGGAGTCTGCCTTATTCATCTTTGTACCCTCACAGTTCCTGGCATGTGATAGGTACTGAGTGAAGGAATAGATAGATGGAGGAAGCAAAGGTTTGAAGCAAACAAGGAGTCTCCTTGCCTTTGTGAGATTTTAGGGGTGAGGCTTCAATTTGGGCTGTTGCTGCTTTTTCTGGGCTTTTGACATCAGGCCTTCATGGTTCTGCATATTCCTTGAAACCTTGTTCTGAGCTGGAAACAGGTGTATTCTTAATGTGGCCTTTCTGGCATAAGTACTCAAAAGTATAAAAGCTGGCTTTGGTACATTGAGCGCTTCCAGGGAGAAATGGCCTGTGAGAAGGAAGGTGATAGAGCAGCAAATAAGAGCATGAGATTTCGAGTCAAGAGGAACCTTAGTTCAAATTCTAGTTTTGTCACTTCTAGCTATGTATTCTTGGGAAGTTTCTTAAACTTTCTGAGCCTCAGTCTCCTCTCCTCTTCTGTAAGATGGGGGACATACATACCTCTTGGCTTTGTTAGGATTGAAATGTAAGTGTGCTTAAAGCTATGATACATAATAATTGCTTAATAAATGTTAGCTACTATTCTTGTTGAATACCATATCTCCTCTCCTTTTCAAAATGAAGATAGCTTTATTGTTTTCCTTGTCATCAAAAGCCATACTATTGTTTTAATATTAACTTAGAAAATACATAAAAGTTTAAAGAAGAAAGTGAAAATTACATATATTCCTATCACCTAGAGATAACCAGTATTGATAATTAGGTGTATGTATATCTCACACTTTATTTTTCTATGTTTATATATACACACATACACACATTAAAATGAGTTCATATGATATGCATTGTTTTGTAGCCCACTTTTTTTGGTAGTAGTGTTATTGAGATCATAATGGTTTATAACATGTTCTAATTTCAGGTGTACATGATTATTTATTGATTTCTGAATAGACTTCATCGTACTCACCACCAGTAGTCTAATTTTTGTCCATCACTGTAGATATGTGCCCCTTTACCCTTTTTGCCCACCCCTCAACCCCCTTCCCCCTGGTAATCACTAAACTGTTTTCTTTATCCATGTATTTGTTATCCTCTACATATGAGTGAAATCATGCAGTATTTGTCTTTCTCTGTCTGGCTTATTTTGCTTAACATCTTACTCGCAAGGTCCATCCATGTTGTTGCAAATGGGACAATTCTGTCATTTTTATGGCTGAGTAGTATTCCATTGTGTATATATGCCCCATCTTCTTTATCTATTCATCTGTAGAAGGGCACTCGGGTTGCTTCCATGTCTTGGCTATTGTGAATAATGCTGCAGTGAACATAGGGGTACATAAATCTCTTTGGATCATTAATTTCAAGTTCTTTGGATAAATACCCAGTAGTGGGATAGCTGGATCGTATGGTATTTCTTTTTTTTTTTAAGTGATAAAAGTTTTTTTTTAATTTTTATTTTTTTCAGATGTACATCATATTTTAATTCTGTATACATTACATCATGTTCACCACCCGAACAGTAATTATAGTGCTTACCCTCACATGTGAGCCTAATCACCCCTTTTGCCCTCCCCCCTCTCCCCTTCCCCAATGGTAACCACCAGTCCAATCTCCAATGCTATGTTTTTGGGGTTTTTTTTGTCGTTTTTATCTTCTACTTATGAGTGAGATCATATGGTATTTGACTTTCTCCCTCTGACTTATTTCACTCAGCATAATACCCTCAAGATCCATCCATGTTGTCTTAAATGGCCGGATTTCATCATTTCTTATGGCCGAGTAGTAGTCCATCGTGTATAAATACCACATCTTCTTTATCCATTCATCCATTGATGGGCACCTAGGTTGCTTCCAAGTCTTGGCTATTGTGTATAATGCTGCAATGAACATAGGGGTGCAAGTATCTTTATGCCTTTGTGTTTTCAAGTTCTTTGGATAAATACCCAGCAGTGGGATAGCTGGATCATATGGTAGATCTATCCTTAATTTTCTGAGGATACTCCATACTGCTTTCCATAGTGGTTGCACCAGTTTGCACTCCCACCAGCAGTGAACAAGGGTTCCCTTCTCTCCACATCCTCTCCGACATTTGTTGTTTTTTGTCATGGTAATTATAACCATTCTGACCAGTGTAAGGTGATGTCTCGTTGTAGTTTTGATTTGCATTTCCCTAATAATTAGTGACATTGAACATCATTTCATGTGCCTGTTGGCCATGTTGTTCCATCTTTTTTGGAAAGATGTTCATTTCTTCTGCCCATCTTTTGATCAAGTTGTTTGTTTTTTTTGTTGAGTTATATGAGTTCTTTATATATTTTGGAGATCTACCCCTTGTTAGATAAATGATTTGCAAATATTTTGTCCTAGTTGGTGGGTTGTCTTTTCGTTTTGTTTGTGGTTTCCTTTGCTTTGCAGAAGGTTTTTAGTCTGATGCAGTCCCATTTGTTAGCTTTTTTCTTTTGTTTCCCTTGCCCAAGTAGACATGGTATTTGAAAAGATGCTGCTAAGACTAATGTCAAATAGTGTACTGCCTATATTTTCTTCTAGGAGTTGTATGGTTTCAGGTCTGACATTCAAGTCTTTAATCCATTTTGAGTTGATTTTTGTGTGTGGTGAAGATAATGGTCTACTTTCATTCTTTTGCATGGAGCTGTCCAGTTTTCCAAACACCATTTATTGAAGAGACTTTCCTTTCTCCACTGTATGTTCCTGGCTCCTTTATTGAAGATTGACTGTCCATAGATGTGTAGTTTTATTTCTGGGCTTTCAGTTCTGTTCCATTGATCTGTGTGTCTATTTTTGTGCTGGTACCATGCTGTTTTGATTACTATATCTTTGTAGTATATTTTGAAGTCAGGGATTGTGATGCCTCCAGCTTTGTTCTTTTTTCTCAGGATTGCTTTGGCTGTTCACAGTCTTTTGTTGTTCCTCATGAATTTTAGGATTCTTTTGTCTCTTTCCGTGAAGAATGTCATTGAGATTCTAATTGGCATTGCATTGACTCTGTAATTGCTTTAGATAGTATGGACATTTTAACTATGTTGATTCTTCCAATCCATGAGAATGGAATATCTTTCTATTTCTTTACGTCTTCTTCAATTTCTTTCAGTAATGTCTTACAGTTTTCAGTGTATAGGTCTTTCACCTCTTTGGTTAATTTTATTCCTAGATATTTTATTCTTTTTGTTGCGATTGTAAATGGGATTGTTTGTATTCTTGATTTCTCTTTCTGCTAGTTCATTGTTAATGTATAGAAATGCAACGGGTTTTTATAAGTTGATCTTATACCTTGCAACTTTGCTGTAGTTGTTGATTATTCCTAATAGTTTTCTGATGGATTCTTTAGCATTTTCTATATAAAGAATCATGTCGTCTGCAAACAGTGAGTTTCACTTCTTTCTTTCCAATTTTGATCCCTTTTATTTCTTTTTATTGCCTAATTGCTCTGGTGAAAACCTCCAGTACTATGTTGCATAGGAGTGGTGAGAGTGGTAGCCCACTTTTTTATACCTAGCATTACGTTGTAGAAATCTTTTCAGATGTATGTAATCATTTTAATGGATTCACAGTATCACGCTTTATGACTATATGAATACTATAAATATTTTAACCAGTACCATATTAATTTAATTTTCTTCTAATATTTTGCTATTATAAACAGTGCTACAGTGACCATTTGTATACATACATCTTCACACACTTGTCTAGTTATTATATTAAGAGAGATTCATAAAAGAAGCAGAATTGCTAGGTCAAAGGGAATATGTGTTAAAAATCATCCCCGTCATTAATTACAACACATACTGGATTAATCTTTATTAAATGGGATTATGAATGGGAGGAAGCTTTGAAAACTGTCAAATGCTGTATAAGCATGCGTTATTGCATTGCAATTGTTATTGTTGGAGGCGTGGCAGACTGATGACCTTAAGGACTAGGAGAGGAGAGAAGGCTTGATTTCTCTCTGGTTCTCATGAAATACACCTATATGAACATGCATGCATAAGTGGGTGGTTACTGTTTATTCTAAAGGATCTATGTCTTCACTCCCACCCCCAAACTGCGAAGATGAAGAAAGACTCTGGGACTCTTGAAGTGAAACAGTTGCTTTTAAATATGGTTGCTTCCAACCAAATGTTCAGACCTATTCTTTCCCAACCTCAAATTTTAGGAAAGCACTTGAATAAAGAAGCAGAAGATCTCCCAAGCTGCTCTGAGTTGTTCTGCTATAGTCTTGAGAACAAAACTTGAGGGCCTGGCTACTTTATTTGTGTGCGTGTGTGTGTGTGTGTGTGTGTGAGTAGAGGGGGTGTTGGGGAGAAATAGTTTTTTAAGGCAAGGCTCGTTGGTCAGTGCCCAGCTTACGGATACCTTGGTCACACCTTCAGTGGAGGGACTCAACTTTCCAGCAAGCTTGATATTCCACAGAGTTCAGGCCAGCCTAGGGAGACTAACTCAGCCACCCACTCCCCTGGCTTCCTGTTTTTCTAGCAGCCAGAGTGCCTCTTGAGTATAACTTTATTGTAAGCATTGTTGAGTAGGGGGAAGTGTGTATTGAGAAGTCTTGAATCTGGATCTCCTCATCTAACAGCCTGAATTCTCTCTGACTTCAAAGACTGGGCACTCGTCCAGGAATGATGCTCTTGGCCCCTGCTAGAAGGGGGGGCCAGGTGTAGGAATACAAACAGACTATGGGGGCCTGTACAAGGGTGGAAGGCAGCAGGAGAATATGTGACTATGGAGGGGAACAGATGCCTGTGTGCTTGGCCAGGCTCCACGTTAAAAAGGGTGCTCCTTGCAGGAATGTTTTCAATGATGGCTGTCAGAGAGCTTGGGCTCTTTGAACCTCTAAGTCCGAATTGGGTGATGCTTGCCATAAGCAGAAATGAGCATGGAAATGATTTATCCTGGGGCCTTGATTATATTACTATTAAATCACTGGCATACTGATGGGGCCTATTGATCGCCAAACTGTTCCCTGAGTTCTCTCTATAAATCCCTTCTCTCTAATCCCGGTAAATCAGTTGTTACTGCTGGCTGTGTGTATGCTGCTCTCTTAAAAAGCAGCACCCTGTGAGTATTTTGGACTCATTCATCCTCCTTTCTACCCAGGTCTCCAGCTCTCTGAACTGTGAACTTTCACCACCTCTCCCCAATCACTTTTTCACTGTTCACTTTTTTCTTCTGACTCTCTAAGCAAATCTGTGTACATACCTTTTCATGTGTTCACATGCATTTCTGGGTATGCATGCTTGGCTCCCTGAGGCTATTTGTAAGTCTGCGGGTATGTGGGTAAGCCTTCTTGTGTGTAAAGGGATATGTCCCATCTGTGTGTACCTCATCAGGAACCTTGATTCTGCATGCAGTGGAGGCAGGCCTGTGGGCAGGAGGGGTATTATGCTGGAGGCGTGTGATTGACCTTTCTCTTGGACAAGCAGGCTTTGATGAGCCCTTAATTGAATTATGAGTCTGGAGAACAGGGAAGCTTATCCTCCATTGTTGGGGAAAAGATGGAATATTACACTGACTCTGGAAGAAAATGTCTTCATTTTTTTTCCAAAGCATGTGGGGTAGACTCAGATGACTAATGCAGGGTCTAGATTCAAAAGGCCTCTTCTGTTCAGGAAAATGTGGGATTTGAGATGTACAGGTGAGCTTAAGACAAGCAAAGGTTTTGAATGGTTCTTATGTTCCCTACCCCCTCTAGACTCTAAGCCCTTTGAAGGTACATTCTTCCTTATTTTTTTTTTTAAGATTTTATTTTTTCCTTTTTCTCCCCAAAGCCCCCCAGTACATAGTTGTATATTCTTCGTTGTGGGTCCTTCTAGTTGTGGCATATGGGACGCTGCCTCAGCGTGGTTTGATGAGCAGTGCCATGTCCGCGCCCAGGATTCGAACCAACGAAACACTGGGCCGCCTGCAGCGGAGCGCGCGAACTTAACCACTCGGCCACGGGGCCAGCCCCAACATTCTTCCTTACTTTTGCATTTCCTTTCTGGGTCTTGTACGACACAGACACTTAAAAAGTAGTGAATGGATTATTAAGGCAGAAGGATAGACTGCTAGGCTTACTGAGACTGTCGATGGCCCTACAGAGTCCCACATAACTCCCCAGGAAGGAAGGCTTAAGCCCAGGAGGTCTTGTTTCCAGAGCTGGCCTTAGACAAGGGTCCGGCCCTCCCTACTTATGACATAATTGGCAGAATGGCTAGAACAAGTAAATGATTGTGCCATAATTAGTTTATGACCTGAGGGCATGCCAGTTTGTAGCCCTGCCAGTCTGCTAGCTGCCACCAGCACAGATATGCCTCATAAAAGTGCAAGCGACAAAGCTATGGTACTATTCCCTGGGCCTGCTAAGCCTAATGACTCAGCCTATGAACTGTGAGTATCTGAGCTAGTGTGTTAACGTTTCCTGAATACTGTCCTTTTATATTTTCATTTTATGTAAAAGTAACCTTTATTTCTTACAGTTGTTAATCCTTGCTTTGACTTAATTGTAACTGCTCCTCTCTTTCTCTCTCCTCCCCTCTCTCCTTCCCTCTCTCTCTTTCCTTCCTTCCTCTTTGTTTTGGCTGGGGGAGCATAGTGAGGCTAGGGCAAGACAAAGCATCTGGCCCATTGTGTGACAATAATTGAAATCATTCCTTTCTTATATGCTCAGGAAATGGCTCAGCCACTGTCTCCTGTAGGTCTCACCCTCCTGGCCTACTGCTGGTATGATTGTTGTCCAAATATTCTCTTCCAGTGTCCTAAGAGTTCAAGAAACCCAACTTGGGTAATGAGAAATCTGTCAACCTGCCAACCTAATTCATATAAATGTGTACCAGAATGTTGATGCCAGACATTGGCAGATCTGGATTCTGAAAGTGGGTTTTGATTCTGTGGTTCCATGAGCTCTTCTTTTCTTTCCTGCCCATCAACCTCAACCTGAGTTGCATTTTTATTTCAGGTGCTCAACATATGGTAATCTTTGGACTCATCAAAGATGAATTGAGTGTACACAGTATCTGTTGCTGACCAAAGCACTAAGCAGCTCATGTTCATAGGTAGAGAAAGAGATTTACTGATTCACTAATATTATTTTTACATATAAGAAATAAAACAATTTATAGAATGATCAAAATCAAAGAATGGCTCCCATTCAGGGATTCCTTTCAGAGCTATTAGGATAATTGTTTCCAATATCACACAAGCAGGATTAACACCCCTAGCCCCATCCAGGGAACGGGACCAAAGGTGGGAAATTCTTTACTTTCCTTTTTTTTTTTTTTGAGGAAGATTAGCCCTGAGCTAACACCTGCCAATCTTCCTCTTTTTTCTGAGGAAGACTGGCCCTGAGCTAACATCCGTGCCCATCTTCCTCTACTTTATATGTGGGACGCCTACCACAGCATGGCTTGCCATGCGGTGCCATGTCCATACCCGGGATCTGAACCGACGAACCCTGGGCTGCCAAAGCGGAACATGCGCACTTAACTGCTGTGCCACTCAGCCGGCCTTACTTTTGTTTTAATCTTCTTGTCATCACAGCCAAGTTTTCACAGCTTAAATTTCTTTTGAATGTTTTTTGTTGTTGTTGGTTGTGCTGCTCAAATGAAGATATCATTCTCTTTTAACATTGCCAGCAATCGCTTTTCTCACCCCAAAAGTTATTTCTGTTTATTTTGAATTGCCTTTAATGTGTCTCCTGACTTCTTTGATAGGGTTGGTGTCCAGGCCTTTCACAAAAAGGCTCTAACATGTTTATGATAAGGTCTGTATTTGGGCCTTGCATTGATTTCACATTTGAAAGCTAATCATGTATGGCCTTAAGTAAAATATAACTTACAGAGAATTGACATTTTGTTTTAAAAAATAAGTTTAAGATTGGGCCCTTGATGAGAAATGTAAGACTGTGATTTTCACATATTTGTGAAATTCAAGCGCATTATCTATTATTACAAAGCAGTAGTAAGCTGTAATAAACCAAAGAAACCTAAGTTTAAATAAATGTATTTCAGTTGATAATAGGCATATGAGCATGCCTCTAGTAAACGAATTTGCTATTACTTGTCCTCAGGTTTCTCTTTAATCATAGCATGGCCACATGTATTCTCAAGACTTATAATTTATAGAGTTTAAGGCCATCCTTCCTCATCAGAGATATTTCCATGTGAAAATATTTCTAGTATGAACTAGAGTAGTTTTGTTCAAAAACATAGTGTTCATGAAATGCAAACAGTTTTACTAAGGGTCTATAATTAAGGCAAAACTATTTTCAGTAAGGCCTCACTTACTCTGAAGCTCAGAACATATCTTGGACCCCAGGAATAACTTTAAAAAAATGTGGCTTTGAGATCTTGAAACAGCTGTCACAAAGCCCATGGTGCAGGGAAAGAGGCCCTCATGCTTTGACCTCAGAGAGACCCACTGATCCTTAATGGAAGCTTGTTATTCCCTCAGTTATAGCAGAATACAAGCAGCAAATTAGAATTGGGAGTGGCAAGTTGCATGAGTTTCAGCAGGTAGTTTACCCAAGAAATAGGCACAGTGATAGTTGACTACTAGATAACCAGGATGGAGAGACCACAAAAGGAGAGACCTGACAAAATGAAACAGGTAGATAGTCTTCCACACAAAAATATAAGATTGTGATATTCTGTAGTGTTGATATGCCAGATTTTGCTTAGCCATTCTATTATTGGGGATTTAAGTTATTTAAAAGTTTTCACTCATAAAAAGTGATGCAATGAATAGTTTCTGTACAAATTGTATTTCTTCTCTTTAGAGTTATTGCTTTCTGGTATCTTACCAAAAGTATAGTAACCAGGTCAAAAGGTATAAGCTATTTTGTAGCTGTTGTTACATGTTGCCAGATTGTATTCCCAAAAGATTAAACTATGTAAATACGCCTATTTTCTCATAGTCCTGCAACACTGAATGTTATCATTTTTAATATCTTTGCTAGTTTAGTAGGTATGTAAGTATACTATCCATTTGTTTTAATTTTTATTTATTTAATGAGGCTTTACGTTTCTTAATGTCAACATTTGCCATCTGTTTCCTTATTCATTTTCTTTGAGCACTTATCAAGTAAAATCTATTGACCTTCTATATTTTTATCCATTCCTTATATTTTGGATAGTCCAGCTTTATCATTTATATTTGTCACATATTTTTCCAATTTTATTGCTTTCATTTTTATGTGTGCTTTATTATATTTCACTATGCAAACATGTTCTTTTTCACATTTATATATTCAGATCCGTCTGTCCTGTCTCTGATGTTTCTTTCATTTTTCAATATTCAGAAATTTACCACTCCTCCACAGCTGGGACAAATATATGATTCTGTCCTCCCCACTACCCCAGGGTGTTTTTTCTTTTTCGTGTTTAATTCTTGGACCCATCTGGAATTTATTGAAGTGTATGGTATGAGGTATGGATCTAAAGTAAATTCTCCATACTGATATCCAAATGTTTTAGCAATGCAATTTGGCAAATATTTCTTGAACTCTTCCTATGTGCTAAACATTGTGCTAAGTGTCACGAGAAAGTTTTTTTAAAAACGAGGCAAAGTCCATGCTCTCCAAGTGTGTGATCCTGTGTCTGTTTCTCTGTCTTTCACTCTCCCTCTTTCTCTGAAGAGGGGTAGGGTGGCAGTGGCAATAATTATTAACAAAGCACAAGGAAGACTATGGTAGGTATCATTAAAGGGGTTAAAAGCAAGAAGCTGTGGAAATTTAAAGGAGTGAGAGATTCCACCTGAGGCAAGGAAAGGCCTCAAGATAGAGGTAACATTTAAGAAGGGCCTAGATGGCAGGATTTTATTTATTCAAAAAACACGTGCCAAATATCTGTTATGCCAGGGCTTGTGCTTGGTGCTAGGGATAGAAGTGAACAAGACATAATCCCTGACCCCAGGTTGCTCTCAGACTAGCAAGTCAGGGTGCTGATAAAGGAAACATACCAGGAAGAGGTAATAGAAAGGGAAATGGATTTGGTTGGAGAAAGTTACAAGTTGGAGAACAGTAGAGATTGAGACTGGAAAGGAAGATTGGGGCCTGTTTTGGATGGGCCTTAAATGTCAAGAGGACGCAGTGATTTTTCCTTTGTTTTGACATGGAGAGGGGTAAGGGATATGACAGTGCCATGATCAGAGCGGATTTCTAGGCCAGTTCATTTTATCTGGAAGGCTGCTATCTGTTTGCCGGACTGTTTTCTAAAATGTAAGTGAGTTAAATATGTGTACTGCTTTGATATTTGGGCTTCTTGGCAGTATCAAGTCTACCCTTTACAGTGTCTATCAATATGACTGATACCTCTCTATAACTGTGACAGGGTTTGTGATCTTTCATATATTGCAGCTGGTTCCTTTTTAGCTATCCATTCTCTGTTTCAAGTAGGTAGGATTATCTGCCTTTTGCCTAAGTTATTTAGGAGACATTTTAGAGTGAGTATATCAAGATGGCTAAAATAAAGTGCCTGGTGCTTGAAGGAATAAAGTTTAGGTATCAAGAAGATTCGGTTATGGGAAAACAGCTCATTCCCACCTTCTGCTGGAAAAATGAAAGGCCAGTATGCATGAGACACAAAATTAACTTGATTGTGGCTGTTCACATGAACATACACCTAATGAATTTGTGAAATGTTTTCTTTCTTGTTGTGGGCATGGAGACTACAGTGTAGAAATTAAACCATGGGTAAGTGGACCCAAGCCTTCTGCAAATTTGAAAATGGATTGTTTTCCAGAGGCCAAGAAAAGCTTAATTAGAGGCTTAAAAATGAGTGGTTTGAGAGCAGGACTTCCAGAAGGGCTGTGTGAGGAGCTTGATAGACCCTCTTCCCAGTGAAACAAGCACTTAACTGCTGCAAAGTTAAACAACCATTTAAAGTCTCCGGAAACTGACCTAGAGGAGTTCAATATATTGAGAAGCATTTATTCAAGCAAATCTACTAAGTCTCAGTAAGAACAATGCAAGTCTAGTTGTCACCTCTCCCCCACCCAGTTTCATGCTATGGATAGTTTACTCTGGGCAGGTGTAGCCAAGAACATAGGGCTGCTTTTATCCCCACCTCCAAGTCATAGGCCTGTGGTTTCACCCTGGGAAGCACAAGCAGCCAGCAGCTCTCTTCCCATACTCTCGGCTTCATATGTAGGAGCTCTATTTTGGGTTGGCATGGACAAGAAGACTGGGATTCCTCCCCCCCCCCCGCCCCTGTTCCCATGTTCAGGGCAGAGGTTCCATTCCAGAAGAGGCAAGTTTAGAAGACTACAGGCTACCCACTTCCCCAGGTCCTACTTGTAGGGTGGAGGTTCCATACCAGGAGTGGCATACCAAAAAGATGGCAGCTACCATCCCCACCTTCCAGCTTCTGCTTGTAGGATAGAGGTATCATTCAGGGAGAATCAGCCTGCCACCACACCCTCACTGCAATGAAGTAGTGCAGAAATTCTTCTCAGAGCTTAGGTAAGACTGGAAGATCAGCAGCTCAGCAGCTTTGTTGAGGGATTGACTTTATTTGGAACAGGGAATGGAAGAACTCATTCCTGAAAGTGTTGTCAAGAACAATAGAGATCTTTGTGTTAAGAAACTAGTAGAAGGCTAATAGTTCCATGAAACTAGGAGCAACAAATAAAATGGCAGACCAGCCAGAAGTGTAACAGAACTGGAGAGAGAGACCGCTAAAAAGAGCCCTGTTAAGATCACACTTATTCCTGGGGGTCAGGAAGACTATGCATGTATGCTATATTGGAATCACTCAAAAAAACCCAGAGTGGGCACTTGAGAGCTACTAGTCACTTCTTGAAAATGAAGCTGACTTAAAAGCATTTCCCAAGCAACACTGAGATCCATCATCAAGTTCTGAAGCCTTACTGGCTCAAGGGGCAGAAGCACACCCTCTGACCAATCCCTGGCTGAATATTAAGTTATGCTGACCCAGGAGCAACTCTGAGGTAGTTGAAAAGCCAGATGAATGAACAAGGAGAAAAAACTGAGCATTAACAGAGGATGCATAATTCAGAGGAGTTAGACTTCACAAACTTGATTCAAGCAAGCCACCAGACAAGACCCATGGTGGTGGTGAGACTAATCATAATCTAGAGTTCCTACAATATATTACTTAAAATACCCAGTTTTCAACAAAAATTACAGATGCAAAGAAATAGAACCGTGTGACCATTGTACAGGAAAAAAGCAGGCAATGGAGATTCCCTTTGAGGGGGGCCACATGATGTACTTAGCAGACAAACACTTCAAAATAGCTATTATAAATATTTTCAGAGAACTAAAGAAGTCAGTTAAAAAATGATGCAAGGAAGGGGCTGGCTTCATGGCAGAGTGGTTAAATTCACACGTTCTGCTTCGGCAGCCCGGGGTTTGCCAATTCAGATCCTGGGTAGAGACCTACACACCACTTGTCAAGCCATGCTGTGGCAGGTGTCCCACATATAAAGTGGAGGAAGATGGGCACAGATGTTAGCTCAGGGCCAGTCTTCCTCAGCAAAAAGAGGAGGATTGGCAGCAGATGTTAGCTCAGGGCTAATCTTCCTCAAAAAAAAAATGATGAAAGGAAGATATGATAACTCATGAATCATCAAAGAAAGAATATCAGTAAATGGAAAGAAATTACATGTAAAAAACAATGAAATGAAAATTCAAAGTTGAAAAGTACAATAACTGAAATGAAAAATTCACTAGAAGGCCTTGGCACTAGAATTAGGCTGGAAGAAGAAAGAATGACTGAACTTGAAGATAAATAATTATAGATTATACAATTTGAAGAACAGAAGAAAAAATGAAGAAAATGAACAGAGCCCCAAAAACCTGTGGGGCATTATTAAGTGCACCAACATATACATGATGGGATTATCAGAAGGAGAGGAGAAAGTGAATGAGGTAGAAAAAAAATAAAGATTAATGGGTGAAAACTTCTAAAACATGATAAAAAATGTTAACCTATACCTGCAAAATCTCCAAGACATCATATCATAGTTAAAATGTTGAAAGCCAAAGGGAAAATCATGGTAGCAGCAAGAGAAAAAAATGACTCATCACATGTATGTGAACCCCAGTAAGATCAATAGCTGACTTCTTGTCAGAAAAAATGGATACCAGAAGGCAGAGGGATAACATTTTCAAAGTGCTTAAAGGGAAAAAAATCAAGCAAGAATCCTATATATAGCAAAACTACCTTTCGAAAATGTAGGTAAAAGAGAGATCATTCCCTGATAAACAAAGATGGAGAGAATTCATTGATAACAGACTTGCCTTACAAGAAATATTGAAGGAAGTTCTTCAGGCAGAAAAGAAGTGACATCACACAGTAATTAAAATTGACATGAGAAAAACAGTGCTGGTAAAGGCAATTATGTAGTAACTATAAAAGACAGTGTAATTACATATTTCTTCTCATCTTCCCTTAATTGATTTAAAAAACAATAGCATAAAAAGTATATATGTAATTGAATTTGGGAGCCTGTAGCATATGAAGATATACTCAACAATGACAGCACAAAGTAGGGGGAGGGAAAGAAGCAATAGTGGAGCAAGGAGGTGACATCAAATAGTACCTCAAGTCCACAGGGAGAAACAGAGTATCAAAAATGATAAATAAGCTCAATATAAAAAAAACTTTACATAGTTGTTTCCTTTCTTTTTCTAGTTCATTCAAACAGCATATGATTATGTTAAGCAACAATTATAACACTGTACTGTTAGGTTTGTAATGTATATAGACATAAGATATAGGACATTAATAATACAAAGGAGGAAGGAGGGAATGGAGCTATAGTGGAGCAAATTTGTTATATCTTACTAGAATTAAGTTAGTATAAAACTGAAGTAGAGTATGATAATGTATGGCATATATTGTAATCCCTAGAGCAACAAATAAGAAAATAACTTAAAAATAGAGTTAAAAATTAAATCAAGGAAGTAAAATGGTACATTAGAAAATATCCATTTAATACAAAATAAGGCAGTAAAGAAAGAGCAGAGAAGTAGAAAGACGTGACATATGGAAAACAAATAGCAAAATGGTAGATGTCAATTCAACTATAGTAATAATGTTAAATTTGAATGAACTGAATAATCCAATGAAAAGGCAGAGATTCTCAAACTGGATAAAAAAACTGAGATCTAACTATATGCTGTCTAAAAGGGATACACATTCCATTCAAAAATATAAATAGGTTGAAGGTAAAACAATGGAAAAAATATATCATCCAAACTTCAACCAGAACAGAGCACGAGTAACTATACTAATATCAGACAATATTGACATTAAGACAACAAAAGTCACTAGAGATAGAAAGAAATATTTTATAATGATAAAAGGGCAATTCATCAGGAAGATATAACAACTATAAGAGAGATATATGCACTTAGCAACAGGGCTCAAAAATAATGACGCAAAAACTAACATAATTAAAGGGAGAAGTGGACAATTCAACAATAATAGTTGAGGACTTCAATATCTCACTTTCAATGATGGATAAAATAATTAAACAGTAAATCAACAAGGAAATGGAAGACTTCAATAACTAGATAAACCAAATAGACCTAAAAGACATTTGCAGACCACTCCACCCAACAGGAGAAGATACATTCTTCTCAAGTGTGTATGGAACACTCTCCAGAATAGATTATATGCTCAGTCATAAAACAAGGCTCAACAAACTTAAAAGAATAGAGATCATACAAAGTACATTCACAGACCACAATGGAATTAAATTAGAAGTCAACAACAGATGAAAATTTGGGAAATTCAAAAATATGTGTAAATTAAACAACACTCTCCTGAATAACCAGTGGGTCAAAGAATAAGTCATAGGAGAAATTGGAAAAGACTTTGAGATGAGTGAAAATGAAAGCACAGTATATCAAAACTTATGGGATGCAGCTAGAACTGTAATTACAAGGAAATTTAGAGCTATAAATGCCTATATTAAAAAGAAGAAAAATCTAAAAATCAATAACCTAACTGTCTACCATTAGAAAATAGGAAACTAAGAGTAAAGTAAATGCAAAGAAAGCAGAAGGAAAGAAACAATAAAGATTAGAGTGGAAATTAATGAAATAGAACGCAGAAAAACAACAGAAAATCAACAAGACTGATAGTTGGTTCTTAGAGAAGATTTAAGAAAATTGATGTATTTGCTAGGGCTACCATGACAAAATACCACAGTCTAGATGGCATAAACAACAGAAACTTATTATCTCCCAGTTCTGAAAGCTAGAGTCAAAGATCAAGGTGTCAACAGGTTTGGTTTCTCCTGAGACTTCTTTCTTTGGCTTTTAGATGGCCTCCTGGTTGTGTC
Source organism: Equus asinus (assembly GCF_041296235.1). Lineage (NCBI taxonomy): Eukaryota > Metazoa > Chordata > Mammalia > Perissodactyla > Equidae > Equus > Equus asinus. The sequence continues at coordinate 37,785,540 of NC_091820.1, forward strand.
TTCACATGGTCCTTTCTCTGTGCACATGCATGTGTCTAGTGTCTCTTTTGTGTCTAAATTTCCTAGTCTTTTTTTTTTTTGGCTGAGGAAGATTGGCCCTGAGCTAACATCTGTTGCCAATCTTCCTCTTTTTGCTTGAGGAAGATTGTTGCTGAGCTAACATCTATGCCAGTCTTCCTCTATTTTGTATGTGGGATGCCACCACACCATGGCTTGATGAGCAATGTGTAGGTCCATGCCAAGGATCCAAACCTGTGAACCCCAGGCCGCCGAAGAGGAGTGCGTGAACTTAACCACTTTGCCACCACACTGGCCTCCCCAAATTTCCTATTCTTATAAGGATACCAGTCAGATTAGATTAGAGCCCACCATAATGGTATGATTTTAATTTAGTTGCCTTTTTATATTTTTTATTTTATTTTATTTTTTAAACACTTTTTTTCTCCCCAAAGCCCCAGTACATAGTTGTATATCCTAGTCGTAAGTCCCTCTAGTTCTTCTATGTGGGATGCTGCCACAGCATGGCTCGATGAGTGGTGTGTAGGTCTGTGCCCAGGATCTGAACTGGCAAATCCTGGGCTGCTGAAGTGGAGCACGTGAATTTAACCACTATCCCATCAGGCCAGCCCCTATTTTTCTTTTTTTTATTGCAGTAACATTGGTTCATAACATTATATAAATTTCAGGTGTACATCATTATATTCTGTTTCTGTGTAGATTAAATCGTGTTCACCACCCAAAGACAATCCATCGCCACAAACATGTGCCTAATCACCCTTTTTGCCCTCCTCCCTCCCCACTTCCCCTATGGTAACAATCAGTCCAGTCTCTGTCTCTATGTATTTGTTTATTGTTGTTTTTATTTTCTATTTATGAGTGAGATCATGTGGTATTTGATTTTCTCCCTCTGACTTATTTCACTTAGCATAATACCCACAAGGTCCATCCATTTTGTCACAAATGGCCAGATTTCATCATTTTTTATGCCTGAGCAGTATTCCGTTGTGTATGTATACCACATCTTCCTTAGCCATTCGTCCCTTCGTGGGCATCTAGGTTGCTTCCAAGTCTTGGCTATTGTGAATAATGCTGCAATGAACAGAGGGGTGCATGTGTCTTTATGCATTCATGTTTTCATGTTCTTTGGATAAATAGCCAGCAGTAGAATAGCTGAATCATATGATAGTTCTATTCTGATTTTTTTGAGGACTCTCTATACTGTTTTCCATAGTGGCTGTACCAGTTGCACTTCCACCAAAAGTGTATGAGAGTTCCCTTTGCTCCACGTCATCTCCAACACTTGTTATTTCCTGTCTTGTTAATTATAGCCATTCTGATGAGAGTGAGGTGATATCTCATTAAAGTTTTGATTTGCATTTCCCTGATAGTTAGTGATGTTGAACATCTTTTCATGTGCCTGTTGGCCATTGGTATATCTTCTTTGGAGAAATGTCTGTTCAGATCTTTTGCCCATTTTTAATTGGGTTGTTAGCTTTGTTGTTGTTGAGACGTATGAGTTCTTTATATATTTTGCATACTAACCCCTTATCACGTATATGGCTTACAAATATCTTCTCCCAATTGTTAGGTTCTTTTTTCATTTTGTTGATGGTTTCCTTTGCTGTGCTGAAGCTTTTTAATTTTATGTAGTCCCATTTGTTTATTTTTTCTATTGTTTCCCTTGCCCAGTCAGACATGGTACTTGAAAATATGCTGCTAAGACCAATGTTCAAGAGCATACTACCTATGTTTTCTTCTAGAAGTTAAATTGTTTCAGGTCCTACATTCAAGTATTTAATCCATTTTGAGTTAATTTTTGTGTATGCTGTAAGATAATGATCTACTTTCATTGTTTTGCACGTGGCTGTCCAGTTTTCCCAGCACCATTTATTGAAGAGACTTTCCTTTCTCCATTGTATGTTCTTGGCCCCCTTGTTGAAAACTAGCTGTCCATAGATGTGTGGGTTTATTTCTGGGCTCTCGATTCTGTTCCATTGATCTGTGTGTCTTTTTTTGTGCCAGTACCATGCTGTTTTGTTTACTATGGCTTTGTAGTATATTTTGAAATCAGGGAGTGTGAGACCTCCAGCTTTGTTCTTTTTTCTCAGAATTCCTTTGGTTATTTGGGCCTTATGTTCCATATAAATTTTAGTGTTCTTTGTTCTATTTCTGTGAAAAATGTCATTGGAACTCTGATAGGGATTGCATTGAATCTGTAGATTCCTTTAGGAAGCATGAACATTTTAACTATGTTAATTCTTCCAGTCCAAGAGCATAGAATATCTTTCCATTTCTTTTTGTCTTCTTCAGTTTCTTTCAACAATGTTTATAGTTTTCGCTGTACAGATCTTTCACCTCTTTGGTTAAGGTTATTCCTAGGTATTTTATTCTTTTTGTTGCAATTGTAAATGGGATTGTATTCTTAATTTCTCTTTCTGCTACTTCATTGTTAGTGTAAAGAGACACAACTGATTTTTCTATTTTGATTTTATATCCTGCAACTTCACCATTTTCATTTAGTATTTCTAGAAGTTTTTTGGTTGATCTGTTAGGGTGTTCTACACATAAAATCATGTCATCTGCAAATTTTGGCAGTTTCACTTCCTTTCCAATTTGGATCCATTTTATTTCATTTTCTTGCCTGATTGCTCTGGCTAGAACTTCCAATACAATGTTAAATGGAAGTGGTGAAAGTGGGCATCCTTGTCTGGTTCCTGTTCCTTTTATTTTTAGAAACTGGAACCTGAGCTAGCAACTGTTGCCAATCTTCTTTTTTTTTCCCCCTGCTGTTTCTCCCTAAATCCTCCCAGTATGTAGTTGCATATTTTAGTTGTGGGTCCTTGTAGTTGTGGCATGTGGGGACACTGTCTCAGCATGGCCTGATGAGTGGTGCCATGTCCTCACCCAGGATCCGAACTGGTGAAGCCCTGGGCTGCTGAAGCAGAGCACACGTGGCTTAACCACTAGGCCATGGGGCCAGCCCCTGGTTCTTATTCTTAAAGGGGTAGCTTTCAGTTTTTCTCCATTGAGAATGATATTAGCTGTGGGTTTGTCATATATGGCCTTTATTATGTTCAGGTACTTTGGTTCTATACCCATTTTATTGAGAGTTTTTATCATAAATAGATGCTGTATCTTATCAAATGCTTTCTCTGCATCTATTGAGATGATCAGGTGATTTTTATTCATTTTATTAATGTGATGTATCATGTTGATTGATTTGCAGATGTTGAACCATCCCTACATCCCTGAAGTAAATCCCACTTGATTATGTTGTATGATCTTATTAATGTATTGTTGTATTCAGTTTGCTAGTATTTTGTTGAGGATGTTTGCATCAATGTTCATCATTGATATTGGACTGTAATTTTCTTTTATTTTTTTTATGATGTCCTTGTCTGGTTATGTTGTCAGAGTAATGTTGACTTCATAGGATGAGTTAGGAGGAGTCCCTCCTCTTTAATTTTTTTGGAATATTTTGAGAAGGATAGGTATTAAGTCTTTGCATGTTTGGTAGAATTCACCAGGAAGCCATCTGGTCCTGGACTTTTTGCGTGGTTTTTGATTACTGTTTCAATCTCCTTACCAGTGATTGGGATATTCAAATTCTCTGTTCTTGATTCAGTTTTGGAAGGTTGTATGATTCTAAGAGTTTATCCATTTCTTCTAGATTATTCAGTTTGTTGGCACATAGCTATTCATAGTATTGTCTTATTGTCTTTTGTATTTCTGAGGTGTCTGTTGTAATTTCTCCCCTTTCATTTCTGATTTTATTTATTTGAGCCTTCGCTTTTTCTTGGTGAGTCTAGCTAAAATTTTGTCAATTTTATTTCTTTTCAAAGAACCAGCTCTTAGTTTCATTGATTTTTATGTTGTCTTTTTAGTTTCTATTTCATTTATTTCTGCTGCGATTTTTATTATTTCCTTCCTTCTACTGATTTTGGGCTTTGTTTGTTCTTTTTCCAGTTCATTTAGGTTCACTGTTAGATTCTTTATTTGAGATTTTTCTTTTTTGTTGAGGTAGGCCTCTATTGCTGTAAACTTCCCTCTTAGAATCACTTTTGCTGTATCCCATAAATTTTGGCATGTTGTATTTCATTTCTTTCCATGTGTTTTTTTATTCCTCCTTTGATTTCTTCATTGACCCAATTGTTGTTCACTAGCGTTTTATTTAATCTCCACATATTTGTGGCCTTTCCAATTTTCTTCCTATAGATGATTTCTAGTTTTGTACCATTGTGTTCAGAAAAGATAAGTGGTATTATTTCAAACTTCTTAAATTTATTGAGACTTGTTTTGTGGCCTAATATGTCATATATCCTGGAGAATGCTCCATGTATATTTGAAAAGAATGTGTATTCTGAGGTTTTTGGATGGAATGTTCCATATGTATCTATTAAGTCCATTGGTCTAATGTGTCATTTAAGGCCAATGTGTCATTATTGAACTTCTGTTTGGATGATGTATCTATTGGTCTAAGTAGAGAGTTAAAGTCTCCTACAATTACTGTGTTACTGTCTATTTCTCCTTTTATGTCTGTTAATAATTGCTTTATATATTTACATGTTCCTATGTTGCATGCATAGATATTTACAAGTGTTATATCCTCTTGTTGGATTGTTCCCTTTATCATTATATAGTGTTTTCTGTGTCTCTTGCTACAGTTTTTGTGTTAAAGTATATTTTGTCTGATATGTGTATTGCTAGCCCAGCTTTCTTTTCATCGCCATCTTCATGGAGTATCCTTTTCCATCCCTTCACTTTCAGATTTTCAGTGTCTTTAGGTCTGAAGATTGTCTCTTGTAGGCAGCATATATGGATCTTGTTTTTTTATCCAATCGGTCATCCTGTGCTTTTTTTTTTTTTGAGGAAGATTAGCCCTGAGCTAACTGCTGCCAATCCTCCTCTTTTTGCTGAGGAAGACTGGCCCTGAGCTAACATCCGTGCCCATCTTCCTCTACTTTATATGTGGGATGCCTACCACAGTGTGGCTTGCCAAGGGGTGCCATGTCCGTACCCAGGATCCAAACCGGTGAACCCCGAGCAGCCAAAGCAGAACGTGTGCACTTAACCGCTGTGCCACCTTGTGGCCCCAACACCCTGTGCCTTTTGATTGGAGCATTTAGTCCATTGACATTTAAAGTAGCTATTAATAAGAATGTACTTATTGCCATTTTGTTACTTATTTTCTGGGTTTTATAGTAGTTCTTCACTGTTCTTTTCTTCTTGTCTTGCTCTCTTCCCTTGTGGTTTGATGACTTTCAGTAGTATTATGTTTGGGGTCCCTTCTCTTAATTTTTTGTGTATTTATTATAGGCTTCTGGTTTGTGATTACCATGAGGTTCATATATGATAACCTATATATATAGCAATCTATATTAAGTTGATGTTCTCTTTAGTTTTTTTTTATTGAGTTAATGATAGGTTACAATCTTGTGAGATTTCAGTAGTACATTATTGTTTGTCATTCGTGTTGTAGGTGCACCACTCCTCCCTTTGTACCCACCCCCCATGCCCCCTTTCCCCTGGTAGCCACTAATCTGTTCTCTTGTCTACATTTTTAAATTCCTCATATGAGTGGAGTAATACAGAGATTGTCCTTCTCCAACTGGCTTATTTCACTTAACGTAATTCCCTCAAGGTCCATCCATGTTGTTGCAAATGGGACGATTTTGTTCTGTTTTACGGCTGAGTAGTATTCCATTTTATATATATATACCACATCTTCTTTATCCAATCATCTGTTGATGGGAACTTAGGTTGCTTCCATGTCTTGGCTATTGTAAATAATGCTGCAATAAACATTGGGGTGCATAGGACTTTTGGAATTGCTGACTTCAAGCTCTTTGGGTAGATACCCAGTAGTGGGATGGCTGGGTCATATGGTATTTCTATTTTTAATTTTTTGAGGAATCTCCATACTGTTTTCCATAGTGGCTGCACCAGTTTGCATTCCCACCAGCAGTGTATGAGGGTTCCTTTTTCTCCACAACCTCTCCAACATTTGTTACTATTAGTTTTAGATATTTTTGTCATTCTAGTGGGTGTAAGGTGATATCTTGGTGTAGTTTTGATTTGCATTTCCCTGATGATCAGCGATGATGAACATCTTTTCATGTGCCTATTGGCCATCCCTATATCTTCTTTGGAGACATGTCTGTTCATGTCCCCTGCCCATTTTGTCATTGGGTTGTTTGATTTTTTTATTGTTGAGTTGTGTGAGTTCTTTGTTTATTATGGAGATTAACCCTTTGTCGGATAAATAACTTGTGAATATTTTTTCCCAGTTAGTGGGTTGTTTTTTTTGTTTCAATCCTGTTTTCCCTTGCCTTGAAGAAGCTCTTTAATCTGATGAAGTCCCATTTGTTTATTCTTTCTATTGTTTCCCCTGTCTGAGAAGATATGGTGTCCGAAAAGATCCTTTTAATAGTGATGTCAAAGAATGTACTGCCTACGTTTTCTTATAGAAGCCTTATGGTTTCAGTCTCACCTTTAGGTCTTTGATCCATTTTGAGTTTATTTTGGTGAATGGTGAGAAAGAATGGTCAATTTTCATTCTTTTACAGATGGCTTTCCAGTTTTCCCCGCACAATTTGTTGAAAAGACTTTCTTTTCTCCATTGTATTCCCTCAGCTCCTTTGTCAAAGATAAGCTGACCAAAGATGTGTGGTTTTATTTCTGGGATTTCAATTCTGTTCCATTGATCTGTGCACCTGTTTTTGTACCAGTACCATGCTGTTTCGATTACTGTAGCTTTGTAGTATGTTTTGAAGTCAGGGATTGTGATGCCTCCCGTTTTGTTCTTTTTTCTCAGGATTGCTGTAGCAATTCGGGGTCTTTTGTTGCCCCATATGAATTTTAGGATCCTTTGTTCTAATTCTGTGAAGAATGTCATTGGGATTCTGATTGGGATAGTGTTGAATCTGTAAATTGCTTTAGGTAGAATGGACATTTTAACTATGTTTATTCTTCCACTCCATGTACACGGAATGTCTTTCCATCTCCTTATGTCATCATCCACTTCTCTCAGAAAGGCATTGTAATTTTCATTGTATAGGTCTTTCACTTCCTTGGTTAAATTCACCCTGAGGTATTTTATTCTTTTTGTAGTGATTGTGAATGGTATTGTGTTGTTGAGTTCTTTTTCTGTTAGTTCATTATTAGAATATAGAAATGCTACTGATTTATGTAAATTAATTTTATACCCTGCAACTTTGCTGTAGTTATTGATTACTTCTAAGAGTTTTCCAATGGATTCTTTGGGGTTTTCTATATATAAGATCATATCGTCTGCAAACAGCGAGAGTTTCACTTCTTCCCTCCCTATTTGGATTCCTCTTATTCCTTTTTCTTGCCTGATTGCTCTGGCCAGGACCTCCAGTACTGTGTTAAATAAGAGTGGTGATAGAGGGCATCCTTGTCTAGTTCCTGTTTTCAGGGGGATGGGGTTCAGTTTTTGCCCATTGAGTATGATGTTGGCTGTGGGTTTGTCATATATGGCCTTTACTATGTTGAGGTAGTTCCCTTCTATGCACATTTTGTTCAGACTTTTTATCATAAATGGCTGTTGAATCTTGTCAAATGCTTTCTCTGCATCTATTGAGATGAGCATGTGGTTTTTATTCCTCAGTGTGTTGATGTGGTGTATCACGTTGATTGATTTGCGGATGTTGAACCATCCCTGTGTCCCTGTTATGAATCCCACCTGACCGTGATGTATGATCCTTTTGATGAATTACTGAATTCTGGTTGCCAGAATTTTGTTTAGGATTTTTGCCTCGATGTTCATCAGTGATATTGGCCTGTAGTTCTCTTTTTTCGTGGTGTCCTTGTCAGGCTTTGGTATCAGCGTGATGTTGGCCTCATAGAATGTGTTAGGAAGTGTTCCATCCTCCCTAATTTTTTGGAATAGCTTGAAAAGGATGGGTATTAAATCCTCTCTGAAAGTTTGGTAGAATTCCCCAGGAAAGCCATCGTGTCCTGGGGTTTTATTCTTTGGGATGTTTTTGATGGCTGTTTCAATCTTTTTCCTTGTGATTGGTCTGTTCAAATTGTTTGCTTCTTCTTGAGTGAGCTTTGGGAGATTGTAGGAGTCCAAGAATTTATCCATTTCCTCTAGTTTATCCATTTTGTTGGCATATAATTTTTTGTAGTATTCTCTTATAATCTGTTGTATTTCTGTGGAGTCTGTTGTTATTTCTCCTCTTTCATTTCTGATTTTGTTTATTTGAGCTTTGTCTCTTTTTTTGTTTGTAAGTCTAGCTAACGGTTTGTCAATTTTATTTATCTTCTCAAAGAACCAGCTCTTTGTTTCATTGATCCTTTCTACCACCTTTTTCATTTCAATAGCATTTATTGCCGCTCTGATTTTTATTATTTCTCTCCTTCTGCTGACTTTGGGCTTTGTTTGTTCTTTCTCTAATTCAGTTAGGTGTAGTTTAAGATTGCTTATTTGGGATTTTTCTTGTTTGTTAAGGTGTGTCTGTATTGTGATGAAATTTCCTCTTAATACAGCTTTTACTGTATCCCATATGAGTTGGTATGGCATGTTATCCTTTTCATGTGTCTCCTGGTATTTTTTTATTTCTTGTTTAATTTCTTCAATGACCCCTTGCTTGTTCAGTAGCGTATTGTTTAGTCTCCACATCCTTGTGCCTTTCTCAGCTTTTTTCTTATGATTAATTTCTAGCCTTATAGTATTATGATCGGAGAAGACGCTTGTTATTATTTCAATTTTTTTTTAATTTGTAGAGGCTTGCCTTGTTTCCCAACATATGGTCTATCCTTGAGAATGTTCCATGCACACTTGAGAAGAATGTGTATTCTGCTGCTTTTGGATGAAGTGTTCTATATATGTCTAGTAAGTCCAATTGTTTTAGTTTTTCGTTTAGCTCCACTATTTTCTTGTTGATTTTCTGTCTGGATGATCTGTCCATTGATGTGCATGGGGTGTTGAGGTTCCCTACTATTATTGTGTTGCTTTTAACATCTTCCTTTAGGTCTGTTAATACTTGCTTTATGAACTTTGGTGCTCCTGTGTTGGGTGCATAGATATTTATAAGCATTATTTCCTCTTGATGCAGTGTCCCTTTGATCATTATGTATTGTCCCTCTGTGTCTCTCTTTACCTGCCTTATTTTGAAATCTGTTTTCTCTGATATAAGTACTGCAACACCTGCTTTCTTTTGCTTGCTATTAGCTTGAAGTATTGTCTTCCACCCCTTTACTCTGAGCCTGTGTTTGTCCTTGGGGCTGAGGTGTGTTTCCTGGAGGCAACAAATTGTTGGATCTTGTTCTTTAATCCATTTTGCCACTCTGTGTCTTTTTATTGGAGAGTTCAATCAGTTTACATTGAGAGTGATTATTGATACATGTGGGCTTAATGCTGTCATTCTGTCGCTTGCTATCTGGTTTTCCTGTGTTACCTTTGTTTCTCGTCCTGTGTGTTTTGGCCTAGCCATTGACTTCTGCAATTTCTTATGCTGAGTTTCTTAGATTTTTCCTTATTTATGTTTTGTGGCTCTGTTCTGTTTTTTCGTTTAGTGGCTACCCTGAACTTTGTATTTAGAGTCTCATGTATAATATACTCTATTCTCTGGTAGTCTCTTACTTATTGTCCTAGACTGACTTAGTTCCTTTGCTCTGCCCCTCCTAAGTTATTATTTTCATCTCTTATTCCAACTCGTTTTATGAGTTTGTAGTCAGAGTGATAAGATCGTCTTTACTTTGGTGGTTTCCTTACCTTTATCCTAATGCTATAGTTGAATATTTGCTATCATATTCTGGTTCTATCTATCTGCCTCCGTACTCTGTGGTTTGTGACCCCTTTCTCCCTTTTTTTCTTTTTTCAGGTATGAGAGCCTTCTTGAGGATTTCTTGTAGTGGAGGACTTTTGGTTACAAATTCCCTAAACTTTTGTTTGTCTGGAAAAGATTTAATTTCTCCCTCATATCTGAAGGATATTTTTGCTGGATAGAGTATTCTTGGCTGAAGATTTTTATCCTGTAAAGTTTTGAATATGTCACTCCATTCTCTCCTAGCTTGTAAGGTTTCTGTAGAGAAATCCACTGAATGTGTGATAGGAGTTCCTTTGTAGGATATTTTCTTCTGTCTTGCTGCCCTGAGTATTCTTTCTTTGTCTTTCATTTTTGCCATTTTTACTACTATGTGCCTTGCAGTAGGTCTTTTTACGTTGACAAATCTAGGAGATCTGAAAGCTTCCTCTACACACATTTCTCCCTCAATCCTTGGTTTGGGAAGTTCTCTTCTATAATTTCCTTAAGCACACTTTCTGCTTCCTCTTCCTTTTCCACATTCTCAGGAATTCCTATGGTCTTTAAATCGTCCTCCTCATTGAATCCGCTATTTCTATGATATTTTCCACATTCTTTTTAATCCTTAGTTCTCTTTCTTCCTCTGGCTGGAGCCTTTCAGCCTGTCTATCTTCGATTATGCTAATTTTCTCCTCTATGTTGTCTACATGGGCATTCATGGAATCCATATTCTGTTTTATCTGATCCATTGTATTTTTCTTCTCTAGTATTTCTGTTTGATTCTTCTTTATAGTTACAATCTCTTTTGTGAAGTAACTCCAGAACTCATTGACTTGTTTCTCTATCTTTCCCTCTAGCTTATTGAGTTTTTTGATGATAGCTACTCTGAACTCATTTTCACTTAGTTTACCTATTTCCAAGTCCTAAGGACTTAATTCTGTGTTTTTATGTTTTCCTTCTGGTCTGGAGCTTTTATAAATTGCTGGATGGTAGAGGAGCGGTTTTTGCGCACGATGGTAGTATTCAGTTGCAGTTACAGCCTGTCGCCACTAGATGGGGGTCGAGAGCCACGCGTTCTGAGCTCTCCGCCTTCAGGCAAGATGGCAGCACCCAGTGCGGTTTGCCGGGCGGAGGGGCAGTTTCTCTCCCACACCGATCTGGATTCTGATCAGCTCTCGTTCTCTGGTCTCCCGGGGCCCTTGGTTTATGGGGGTCCCTGCGCATGGAAGCTTTCCCCTGTCAGCGGGTTTCCACTGCACTGGCAGCGGGAGTCCTGGACCATCCCTTGTCACGTGGCCCCTCCTCCGCTCCTTCCCTCACCAATGGCAGCGATCTCAGTCTCTAGGGGAGGGAGCGAATTTCTCTCTTACCCCATTCCAGCTCCTCCGAGGCTGGCTTCAGCGTCTCCATCCTCTGTGGTTTTGTTTCTGTAGTTCTCTGACGGTCTGGCATTAGGATTATTGGCTGAAATTCAGTTTTTCCAATCCTTTGTTGTAGTTTGGAGGGGAGAGAGTCCCGGGTCAGCTCACCCCGCCATTTTGCTCCTGCAAAAGTCTCCAATGTTCTCTTTAGTTTGACCTCTTTTTAAAGGCTCTACTCTTTTACTCCCCTCGTACCCCATTTTATGTTTTTGATATCATATCTAATCTCTTTTTTTGTACATATGTATCCATTACCCTTTTATCATGGGAATAGATAATTTTATTACTTTTCTCCCTTGATCTTCATATTAGCTTTGTAGGTGGTTGATCTGCTACCTTAACTGTATATTTGCCTTTATCGGTGATTATATTTGGGGTTTTTTGGATATTTTTCTTATACCTGTTTGTGGTCTTCTCTTTTCCACTTAAATCCGTTTAGCATTTCTTGTAAGGCTGGTTTCTTGGTGATAAACTCCTTTAATTTTTGCTTGTCTGGGAAACTCTCTCTCCTTCCATTCTGAATGATAACCTTGCCAGGTAGAGTATTCTTGGCTGTGGGCTTTTTCGTTTCAGCACTTTAAATATATCATGCCACTCCCTTCTATCCTGTAATGTTTCTGCTGAGAAGTCAGCTGGTCATCTTATGGAGTTTCCTTTGTATCTAACTTGTTGTCTTTCTCTTGCAGCCTTTAGGATTCTCTCTTTTTCTTTAATTCTTACCATTTTAATTACAATGTGTCTTTGTGTGGGCCTCTGGCTTTTTCTTGTTTGGTGCTCTCTGTGTTTCCTGTACCTAGAAGTCTGTTTTCTTCTTTAGGTTAGGAAAGTTTTCAGCTATTATTTCTTCAAATAGATTCTCTGCCCCTTTGTCTCTCTCTTATCCTTCTGGGATATCTATAATACGGATGTTAGTATGCTTGATGTTGTCCCAGAGGTCCCTTAGACCATCCTTGTTCTTTTTAATTCTTTTTTTCTTCTATCTGTTCATCTTGGGTGATTTCTTCTAGTTTGTCATCCAGCTCACTGATCTATTCTTCTGTACCGTTTACTCTGCTTTTGATTCCCTCTAGTGAATATGTCATTTCCAGTATTGTATTATTCATTTCTGATTGGTTCTATTTCTATTTTCTTTTTTTATTTAGAGATTGGCCAGTTGTTAGCTAAGGTGCCAATATTCTTTTTTTTCCTGCTTTTCTACCCAAATCTCCCCAGAACATAGTTGTATATTTTAGTTGTGGGTCCTTCCTGTTGTGGCATGTGGGACACTGCCTCAATGTGGCCTGATGAATGGTGCCATGTTCACACCCAGGATCCAAACCAGTGAAACCCTGGCCCGCTGAAGCAGAGCGTGTTAACTTAACCACTCTGCCACAGGGCTGACCCCTATTTATATTTTCTAATTCTTTGTTGAAGTTCTCACTGAGTTCATCCATTCTTCTCCCAAGATCAGTGAGCATCCTTATGACTTTACTCTTTGTCAGGTAGATTGTTTATCTGTTTCATTTAGTTCTTTTGCTGGGGTTTTGTCCTGTTCCCTTACTTGGAACATATTCCTTTGTCTCCTCATTTTTCCTCTTTCTCTGTGCTTATATCTATGTATCAGGTAGGTCAGCTACATCTCCCCATGTTGGAGAGGTGGCCTTTTTTTTTTTTTTTTTTTGAGGAAGATTAGCCCTGAGCTAACTACTGCCAGTCCTCCTCTTTTTGCTGAGGAAGCCTGGCTCTGAGCTAACATCCGTGCCCATCTTCCTCTAGTTTATACGTGGGATGCCTACCACAGCATGGCTGCCAAGCAGTGCCATGTCCGCACCCAGGATCCGAACCAGTGAACCCCGGGCCGCCGAGAAGCGGAACGTGCCAACTTAACCGCTGTGCCACCGGGCCGGCCCGAGAGGTGGCCTTTTGAGATGCCTTATGAGGCCCAGCAGTGTGCTTCCCTCTTGTCACCAGTTCCAAATGTTCCAGGAGTATCCCCTGTGTTGGCTACATGTGTCCTTCTGTTGTGGTGGGTTGCTCTTGCTGCAGGTGCCCAGGGAGTCTAGGCTGTCCCTGTGTCCGGCTGGTTGTAATGCTCAGCTGTGTATGGCTGCTATGGACCTTTCACTCACTTTATGAGGCATGGGGAGTCCCAGCATGGTTGGCTGTAAGGTCTAATAGCACATTCCTGTTGCCATTTTTCTGTTAAGTGAGTAGGCCCCCTGTGTGGCTGGTTGCTAGCCTCAGGGGCCTAAAATTGCTATAGCCCTCCAGCCTGCAATGCTGTTGTCAACTCTCTCAGGTTTGTAGCTAAATGGGGCTGGCCCCAGGCGTGGGAGCACCCAGTTATTTCAGAGTTTTGAAAGTGGGACAAATCCCCTATAAGGCTATTTGAGAAGCACAAGTTTGCTGCAGTTGACAAGTCCCACTGCTCACAGGGCTACGTACCCCATCAACACAGTCCTCCCTTTTGCGCACACCCCAACTCACTGAGGTGAACCCAGTCGCTCCACTGCAGAGGCCCCACGCACTCCACCAGTGGAGGCCCACCTCTCACACATGTCCTGCCCCACAGAGGTGGACCCCCTCACCTGGGTGCAGAGATTCCAGGTACCCCACCTATGAGGGCCCACAAGTTGCCTGAGGGCTTGCTATTGGGTGGGGCCAGTCCCTAGGGTGGGCTTCCTGCACTGGCTGAGCTGGATTTTATAGATGCTGTAGTGGGTGGGGCTGACCCCTGTGCTAACAGGCCTGGGGAAAAACTCCAATGGAATCTGCCAGTGTTAGTGTCAGCACACCTGTACTAGGTTACAGTTATGACTGCTGCAAATGTCTCAGTCCCTGGGAAAGTGTTCCAACCCTAGGGAGGTCTCACCTCCCATTGACATGCACCCAGAACCTATCAAGTGAGTCTCTTTTCACCAAAGGACTGTTCACCTTTCTATCTGGTGATTTTAGGTTGCTTTCTGAAATGGGTGATTTTGTGCATGGGCCCTTTAAGAGCAGGCTTTTTTTCACTTATGTCTGATAACTTTTCTGGGGTTATTCACTGTTGTTGTTAATTGACAGCAAAGCCAGATATTATGACACTCATATCGGTTGTGCTGAGTCCAAAAGCTGCTTATAGCAGTAACACTCCCACATTCAGATCTCCTAGTCATCCAGGGAAGGCTTCATACCTTAAGGTTGCTCCTGGCCAGCTGTGAAGTGCCACGACTAGAAGGTGGCTTTTTTCTCTCCAGAAAGGAATTTCTGCCTTTTCCACCTCAGTCAGTACTGTCCCTTGTTGCAGGGGTTCTTTTTATCCAGTTTTCAGTTCTCTCTCAGGGGTAATTGTTCTAAGGGTAGGTGTGAATTTGTTGTGTCCATGGCAGGAGGTGAGTTCAGAGTCTGCCGGTACCACCATCTTGACACTGTCCCTCTAATTGCCTTTTTAAAGACCTTATCTTCAAATGCAATCACATTCTGAGGTCCTGGAAGTTAGGGCTTCAACATATGAATTTGAATGGATAGAATTCAGCCCATAACAACGGACAAAACTTTAAATGTACTGATTGAGAAAAAGAAGACTGAAATTACTGATGTCAAGAATGATGAGGGAACACTACTACTGAACTTACAGAAAAGTAAGTAAAAAATTGTAAGGGAAAACTATGAACAACTGTATGCCAACAAATTAGGTAACTTAGGTGTAATGGACAAATTATTGGAAAAATTGTCAAAACTGCTCATGAAGAAATAGAAAATATGAATAGACATATAACAAAGGGATTGGATTAGTATTTTAAAATCTTCCCACAAATAAAAGCCCAGGCCCAGACTGCTTCACTGGTGAATTCTATCAAAAATTTAAAGAAGAGTTAATACCAATCCTTCACAAACCCTTCCAGAAAATAGCAGAGGGAACAAATTCCAATGCATTTTACAAGTATTGCCTTAATACCAAAGCCAAAGACATCATAAGTCAAGAAAACTAAAGGCCAATATCCCTTATGAATATAAATATAAAAATCCAGAACAAAATTCTTGCAAACCAAATCCCACTACATATAGAAAGGATTATACATCATGACCGAGTGAGATTTATCCTAGGAATTCAAGGCTAGATTAACATCCAAAAATCAATCATTGTAAACATTGCATTAGTAAAATAAAGTACAAAAAGAACATGATCCAATCGATAGCTGCAGAAAAAGAATTTGGCAAAATCCAACACCCATTCATGATAAAAACCTTCAACAAATTAGGAAGAGAAAGGAAATCCTCAAGCTGATAAAGGGAATCTGTGAAAACCCTACAGGTAACATCATATTTAATAGAGAATAACAATACTTTCCCCTTAAGATGGGAACAAGACAAGGATGTCTGCTTTCACGTTTTATTAAACATTGTACTGGAGGTTCTATCCAGGGCAACTAGATAAGAAAAAGTAAATCTGTCTTTATTTGCAGATAACCTTTTATGTAGGAAACCCTAAGGAATTCACTAAAAAACCAGAACTAATAAACAAGTTAGAACTAAATGCTAGAACTAATAAACAACTTCATCATGTTTGCAGAATACAATGTCAACATTAAAAAGTAATTGTATTTCTTGACAGTAACAATGTACAATCTGAAAATGAAAGTTTTAAAAATTTCCTTTCACAGTAGCACCAAAAAATAAAATAATTAAGAATACATTTGAAAAAATGTACAAGACTTGTACACTGAAAACTACAAAACATTAGTGAAAGCAGTGAAATAAGACCCGAATACAAAGAAAGACATCCCATGTTCATAAATTAGAAGACTTAATATTGTTAAGATGGCAATACTTCCCAAGTGGGCCTACAGATTCAATACAGTCCCTATTAAAATCTCACATGATTTTTCTTGAGGAAAATGACAAGCTGATCCTAAAATTCACCCAGAAATACAAGGGACTCAGAATAGGCAAAACAACCTTGAAAAAGATCAGACTTGGAGGACCTACACTTTCCCATTTCAAAATTTACTACAAAGCTACAGTAGTCAAGTTAGTATGGTACTGGCATAACGATAGACATAGATAAGTGGAGATCAGCTGAGATCCCAGAAACCCTTACATTTATGGTCAATTGATTTTTGACAAAATTGCCAAGAAAATTCAAAGGGAAAGCAATGTTAGGCAATGGGATTTAACCAATAGTATTGACTAAAATTGGTATTTAGCCAATAGGATATCCACATACAAAACAATGAATTTGGTCCTTGACCTCACACTATACATAAAGAATTAACTCAAAGTGTATAGTAGGCCTAAGTATAAGAGCCTAAACTATAAAACTCTTTGAAGAAAACATAGGAGTAAATCTTCACGATCTTGGGTTACACAAAGATTTTTAGAAATGACACTAAAAGCACAAGTGATAAAAGAAAAAAAGATAAACTAGACTTAATTAAAATTAAAAATTTTTCACTTTAAAGGATAGCTTCATGAAAATGAAATGTCACCCCAAAGTCTGGGAGAATATACCTAAAACATCATATATCTTATAAAGTATTTAGATTCAGAATATATAAAGATCTCTCACAACTCAATACTAAAAAGATAAGTTACCCGTTAAAAAACAGGATAAGAATTTGAATATTTTTCCAAAGAATATATACAAATGGCCAATAAGCACATGCATAGGTACTCAACATCATTAGTCATTAGGGAAATGATAATGAAAACCACAATGAGATAACATTTCTCACTCACTAGAATGGCTATAATGAAAAAAAAAAAAGACAATAACAAGTGTTGGTGAGTATGTGGAGAAATTGGAACTCTTTCATACATTGCTCCTTGGAATGCAAAATGATGCAGTACTTTGGAAAATAGTTTGGCAATTCCACAAAATGTTAAACATAAAATTACCAGTCCATTCCTAGATACCTATTTACCCAAGAGAAATGAAAACATATGTCTGCACCAACACTTGTACATTAATGTTCGTAACATCATTATTCACACTAGCCCAAAAGCAGAAACATCCCAAAAGTCCGTCAAGTGAAGAATGGATAAATAAAACGTGGTATATTCATACAATGAAATATTGTTCAGCAATGAAAAGAAATGAAGCACTGTTACATGCCACTATGTGAATGAACCCCTACACATTTTGCTCAATGAAAGAAGCCAGACACATAAGGCCAAATATTGTATAATTCAATTTATATGAAATGTTAAAAAAAAAACAAATCTATAGAGACAAAGTGATTGGTGGTTTCCTGGAGTTGGACGTGGGAATGGGGACTGACTATAAGTAGTGCGAGGATTTTTTTAGGATGATGGCCATGTTCTAAAATTAGATTGGGGTGATAGTTACACAACTTCATAAATATAATAAAGTTCATTAAGTTGTGCATTTTAAATGGGTGGTTTTTATTATATGTAAATTATATATCAACAAAGCTGTTAAAATGCAGTGGTTTAAGAAAATAATAATTGTAATGATTTTATAAAGAATGAGATCACTAAAACAAATTGTTATAAAATCCATTCCCAGATAAGTATAACTCTCAAATTTCTATTTCTGTTACCTTTCAAGACCTTGTTCCATTTATTAATTTCCCCCATGTACCTCTTCTATACCCTACTATGGACCTTTTCCTTTGCCTATTCACTTACCTTGAGCCTATTTACCCTTCCAGGACTTTCTTCTCCCTAGCATTCTGGCTTGTGCTTTCACCTCTCTCCTAAAGTCTTTTTCTCCTGAGGTTTATTTTATTTCCAAATCCTGAGTGTTTTTCTCAAACTGCTGGTTCTATTTCTTTGATGAAAAGTGGCAGAGAATTTTTCTTGGGTTTATGCATTTGACAGATGTTTACTGAGCACCTGCTGTGTACTTGACCCTGTGATGATACTTGTGGTGGTTTATGTTGCTGATCTTTATATTTGAGGAGCAACAAGAATTTTTAATGTGTCACATAAAATAGTCTGTGTAGAAGTGCTGAATAGCTATATTTCATGGCAGTTTTTGCTCAACCTATAGAAAGGTCTCTATTTCAAAATGACAAGTATATAATTGCCTTCTCTTTGTCCCTGAGTTGTCCTTGTGTCTTGAGGTTTAAGCCAGTGATGTGCTGGTAAAATGGCTTTCCAGGGAAAATTAAATAAATAAAACCTGATTTGTAGTATTTGTGATTTCCATAGTGGATATACTCACACCATAGCCACTTTTATCATATGCTAATATGATAATACTGAATGCAGAGTGGGGAAGCTAGCCAATTGGAGCCCTCTACTAAAAGGCAATTGCTTAGTCCTAATCTCACCAAGAATAGCTTTCATACTGTCCCTGAGTTACTGCCCACCTTGGTCTGAAGGACTTTGGTAAGAGAACCAATTCTTCTGGAGTACCAGTTCTGTGCTAGGCACTGTGCCCTTTAGGTACTCCTTGTCATAATGCTGTGAGAGAGATACCCATTTCATAAGTGAGTAGATGGATGGAGGCTCAGAGAGTTAAAATGATCTGCCCAAAGCCACACAGTACACTGCAGAGCTAGGATTTGAATCGTGATCATGTTGATGCCAAATCTCATGCTACTTTTATTGTGCCATGGTACCTCCTAGGGCAAACCTAGCAGTGGAGATAATGAGAGAATGTAGTTTTCCAGTGTTAGTGCTCTGGATATTGTTCATCTTCTTAGGATTGGGTATAACCTTATCATTTGCAGTGCATTTAACTTGCTGGAGGATGTTAGGGTAATCTCTGTGGGCAGCAGGCAGGAAAAGCAGTGAAGACCAATGCATGGTGTGGAGCAGGGAACTTCTAAGCCCTTTGACTGATTTTAGCCTAAGGATGGACTGAATTGAATGTCTAGGAGTTCCTGACTATTCTCTGACATTCTGGGGGAATGGCAGAGATGCTGGAGCAGCACATTCTTTTTGGGCCTGAGGAGAGGCCTAGAGTTGTCTATTTGACAGGTCAGTGCTGTCCCTGGTGGTAGTGGTTTCCAAATCAAGTCAGGGAATATAAATGATTGGAGCAAGTTTCTGAAAACGAGTCTATGCCTAATTTTTACTAGACACAAAACTTCCTAACAGCAGAAGTCTTTGTTTTGTTTATTGCTATATCCCTATTGTCTAGAAAAGTGCTTGACACTCACTGTGTTGGATAGATGAATGGATGATTTGCCTCCAGGCCTGTAGCTCTTTTCTAGACCTGGCTATGCTTGAAACCTCAGAGATCTCAGATCCATAAGAGACCAACACTGAGGCTTCTCACATTTTTCACAGCCAAGGAATTAGTAGCAATTATGTAAAGACAAATGATGTCACTTAGATGATGAGATGTGTAACATTGCTTTGGGAAGCACTCCTCACTATCTTTGGGTAGAATAGCTACCAATTATTGTTTACTGTGTGACAGGTAGAGAGATAAGTGCTTTACATGCATTAGCTTATTAAATTTTCATGACGACCTTGTGATATAGACACTTAATTAGGCCCATTTTATAGATGAGGAAACTGAGGCCTGGAGGGTTTAAGTAGGTTGCCCAAGGTGGCACAGCTAGTATAATGAAGAGCCATTAATCAAACTCAAGTTTTCCCCAACTAGTAATCCTGTACTTGTCCCGCTAATCTACATTGTCTCATTTTCTATGTTACTATTAATTTATTGACTCAGGGAATATTTATTAAGTCCCAAGCTCTATTGTATGCCAGACACTTAAAGCTTCTGAAGGGAAAGGGGAATCTTGTTCTGCTGAAATGTCATGAAAAATGCTTGTATTTTCTAACACCATTTCCCCCTGTTTCCCATAACTATGATGCCTGGTAATTTGGAGCTGCCAGGGGACATTAAATAACCCCTCCTCTTCTCAAATGCTTTAGCAACTTCCCTGGGGTGAGAGTATCTTATTTAGTTCCAGAGGATGAAGGAAATCCCAAGCAATGGTTGAGCAAACTCCATCATACCCAACTCCTGAAAGTTTTCTTTTTGCTTTCAGTACTTGAGATGCTCCCAAGAAAACACTTACCTTATATCAGATGAGTCTGGGCTATATGAATACAGCCTTTACTTTCTAGAATCTTCTTTCAAAAGTGCCAAATCCATTTAAAGCCAGTAAAATAGGCTTTAAAGGGTCACAGAAGGAGTCCCAGCAGCACAAGTTCCCCCTCTTGGGCTTGGAGACTCAGAAGGAGGTGGAAAGGGATTGGGTTAAGCCCAGAGCTGAACCAACCATTCCTTGATACCTTTGTTAAGGTTCTTGTCCTTTTGTTGGTTCTTTTGTTCCTTCAACAAACATTTACAGAATGTCCACTATGTGATAGGCAAGGTGCTATGCCGGCGCTGCCCAATAGAAATATGGTGAGAGCTACATATATGATATTGTAAATGTTCAAGTAGTCACATTAAAGTAAAAAGAAACAAGTGAGATAAATGTTAATAGTATGTTGTATTTAACCCAGTAGATCCAAAATGTTAACGTTTCAGCATGTAATCAATATAAAAAGTTATTAATGAGATATTTTACATTCTTTCTTCATATTAAATCTTTGAAATCTGGTATGTATATTAAACATACAAAAACAGCTCAATTTGGACTAGTCACATTTAAGGGCTCAATAGTCACATATGGTTAGTGGGTAGCTACTGTACTGGACAGTTCAGGGCTAGGCCTTGCTCTCAGGGATACTGAAATGTGTTAGATACATTTCTGTGAAGTGATGAGGATAGGAACATCAGCTGGCATGAGCCTGATAATAATTTGTTTAGCAGAAAGCTGTTCTTTCAATTACTACCAACATGGGCTGCAAATCATGAGGTTAAAATCTCATGTAATATTAACAGTCCTTTAAGCTCCTTCAGAGTCTGCTTCACTGCTTTTGGGAGAACAAGTCTCTTAAAGCAGGACATGGTTTTGATTCTGCAAACATTCTCCCAAGGCAAAGAGGTCAGAGACCTGCAGAGTGGTTGTGAACTGAGGCAGGAAGCGATTTAAGGTGGGGACTTCAGGGTCATCAAAGAAGCAGCCCCTGCCATTTAAGCCCTTCAAGTGATCCAGGGGAAAGACCAACAAATAACTATTAGCCTTGTTATTTTCTATCTCTTTTCCCTATCCTATACCCTTTCCCATTGCTCAATCTCTTCTCTCAGGACATTCCATGTCTTAGGGGCTCCCTGTCTCTCCTCTATGCTCTGGGGGATGTGTAACTGTATGTATGAGGGTGTGGAATCATGTGTGGCTGTGTGAAGGTGTATGACGGTGTGTGTGCTATCATGGCTCAGCTATGTAAGTGATGGATGGGTGAGTTTATAGCCCCCAAAGAATATCTAGGAATAATCAAGCGAAAAGTTTCTTCTCAGTTTGTGTCCTCTCAGAAGGAGACACAAATTAATGGAGACTGAATTTAGGCCCTGAGCTCACCTGGCAATTTCCAGTGACAGACTCTCCCTGTAGCTGCAGAGGCTGTCTGGCAAAGGGAGTATTCAAAACTGGAATTGGGTTTTTCTCCTTTAGAAGACAATATTTTTCATCTATTTCCTCACATAAAGTGCTTTCAGAGTTGTCTTAGTTTTAGATGGTCTTCTTCGATTGGAGACTTAGAAATGTGTTTTTAAAGAGGCCCCTTGGAGAAGGCAGATTTCTTTTTTTAACCTTTTGAGGCAGAAAGGATGGGAGAGTAGTATTTTTCAGGAGGGACCCTTCCCAGAAGCCCATAAGCTACATCAGGCATTCTCTCAGACTGCTTGTAAAGGCAATGTGGCTAATGGGGTTAATCATCTGAAAAGGTAGCCATCTTGCTGCTCTGAAACAGACAATCACAGATTGTCTGTTGTCTGCTTTCCCCAGGGAGAAGATGTGGCTCTAAGCCAGTGCGTCAAAAGAGAAGAAAAAAGGCACATTCCGTAGGATTAAGGTGTGGGTGAGACTTACCCTGTCTGCTCTATCATAATAGGAAGTGCTTACAGACCACATTTCCCAGAGGGCTTAGTCTGCTGTTGAAGAACCATGTGCAGCCAGGAGCAACTAAACCTGAGTTTAAAGGTGGAGGGAGATCAGGCCAAGGAATTCTTGCAATATTGGGCACAAAAATCATGGAGTAATATGTTTATGCTCTATGTTTACTTAAAATTTACTGAACACTTGATCAGAACATCCTGGGTTATCTTACCAGATGTAGGAATAGTGGGGAGGAAAGGGGAAGGTAACTTTCACTTACAGAAATGTGCCAAGCACTTTATGTATTCTTAAGGCCATCTTGTGAGGTGGATGGCATCTTCTTCACTTATAGATTAGGGGGCTAAGACTCATAGGACTTATGTGACTTAAAGATAGTGATGGGGGGATTCAAACTTGGATATGCTTTCCTCAAAAGCCCATTCTTCCAACTACCCTGTACTGCTGTCTTAAATCTTACTGTTTAGTTAGGGAGACATGACTTCTATTCTCAAGAAACAATCAGAGAAAAGAAAGTACTATGTTAATTATAATTAAACACTAATAATGTAAAGTAGAGACAGCATGTATTTGACATGATCAGGAACAGTTCTAATGTCGGGGCAGATTTTCTATTTCCCTGATGGTGTTGGTCAGTGTCATGTTGGGTAATAGGAAAAGTGGACAAGGAGCTGTCAGTAGTATAGCCCAATGTTGCTGAAGAAAATGACTATTGTCACCCCACCCTTGAACAACTGCAGAAACAAACCTGAACCAAAATCTAACAATGAACTCTAGGTCTTCTTGATACACAAAATATCATTAGCTCCTTGGCTAACATTATTTTGCCATAATGATAGAGAGACACCATTTTGGCAAGGATAGGTCTGAGTTCTACTGGTGGGTGGAGAAATACTAGTCCTCTATTGTACCCCCAGGAGATATAGCTGAGGAGTCAATGCTTGATAGTTCTAAAGCATAAAAGTTTGAGTATTCTTTTGTTCTATTGTCATATCACCCTAGGAGCAAAAATTTCACAATTGATCTAAGTGGCAGTACCACATGAGTCCATCTGTATTCTGAACTATGTTTAGCATAGACTCCATGATTTCAATTAGAGTGACAGGATTCTATCATTGCCTCATAAGTCTTAACAAAACCAACTGTCTTGTTATACATGAGTAAAGATAGGTTCAATTAACAGTGCTTCTAAAAATGCATTCTTCTGTATGTATGTCTGTATGAAACCTTGGGTGAGGATAATGAAGGCAAGTCTTAAAATTCCATCCCATTTTCACTGAGCAAGACATACTCTTACTGCTGAATATGGAGTGACATATTAAATGATGTCTTAATGGCCAGCCTCTTCCAGTAACCCATTTCAGAATAATCTTAGTCAAGCTGTGGTTAGAGAGCTTTTATTAAATGCCCAGCGCTGTACTACTACTGTCTGCCATTTTCCAACTTGATCATTTGTGAGGGTGATGTAGGATGATGATGAACATTACAGATAAGGTCTCTTCCCATACAGTCCTTAAAATCAACTGAGATCAATGCAGTTAGAAATAATTCAGAGATTTGACTGCTTCCGAAGAGGCATAGCAGTAGAAACAGGACCTCGTTAAACCATTTTAAGAAAGAGGCTACCCACAAATTCAGAAATTTATCTCTTTAAGAAGAGTCTGCAATAATAGCAATAAGGATTCCTGACTGAAGCCTTTTAGACACTTCCCCCTGGGAAAGCATAGGCCTTTAGTAGCTGATGTTGGCCAGTTGGGCTGGCACATGTGGCATGCCTTTCTGGTCTTTCAGTATTAGAGTCTTATCACAGGCAGATCTGGGCATAGATTCCAGCAAAGACCTCCATAATAATCATTCCATTCCTGGAAGCGTTGCCTGGAGGAGGCCGAAATAATGAAATGGCTGTCTTCTTTTGTTGATGGCTTATGACCAGCTTGAAGTCCCTAAGAAGTATCTCTGTTGTCCAGTACCACCAGTTCACTGTGGCTTTGATAACCCTCAAGAGATAAATGATGGAGGTCTTCTAACAACCAGATTTCTAGTGGCAAGGGCAC
Organism: Equus asinus; assembly: GCF_041296235.1. NCBI lineage: Eukaryota > Metazoa > Chordata > Mammalia > Perissodactyla > Equidae > Equus > Equus asinus. The sequence continues at coordinate 37,809,680 of NC_091820.1, forward strand.
AGCCCAGTCTGGGGTCAGCAGTGGAAGCCATTTCAGGGTATCAGTTATTGGTAAGCTTGCTGAAAGTCTAGTTTTAGAAAGAATCTCCCCGTAGCAAGAATACCAAGAAGTTTATTCACTACTTCTTTGTACATCCTGTGCCCTAACCAATCCATATTTGACAAACTATCTTCAAGTATGCCAAGATCTTTTCACTTCTTTGTCTTCGCACATGTTGTACTTTTTGCTAAAATGCCCCCATCTTCTTTCTACACATTGAACTCTCACCATTCTTTAAGGTCTAGCTCAAATTCTCTGTAAATCTTTCCCTTATTCTGACCCTACCCTCTCTGTGGCCCCACAGCCTTTTGTATAGATCTCTATTCTAGCAATGCTCATACTAGGGAGTAAATTATCTGTGAGGATATCTCTCTGTTAAACTGTTACCCTTTCAAAGGTGGGAATTGTGTCGTCTTATCTCTGTTATCTCCATTAGCCAGAACAGAGACTGGCATACAGCAGGCTGAACCAGGTAAATACTGATTGAGTAATTGTTTATTCAGATGTTGCCGGGGTTGCATATTCCTGGATTCCATCTTCATTAGGCTTTATTTGGTATCATACCCTGTGTATGTGTGTTTCAGACCTCTCGTTTAATGAAATCATTAAACCTTTTGACCTTTCTTGTTTGTTTCTTTGAGCAAAAGGTACATGTAGCCCTCAAGTGAATTGGTCCAATGCCCAGATTCCAATGGAACACCACTGGCTCCCTCTTGTGTGGCAATCTCAGAATTTCTCCTGTAATTAATTTCTTAGGAGATCTCTGGACAAGTTACTCTTAGTAGAGTTGTTTTAATGGTGTGAATGCTTTGGCTCCTATGTGTTGTGAACCAACCAGTTCCTTCTTGGGAAACGTTAAGATCTTCACTTGACAGGGGTAAAGAAGCCATTCTGGGAATCCTGACCAGCTCAAAAGCTGAGCATCTTGGATTTGAAAGGGTTCCTGCCGGTCATCTTTATAACCTAATCTCACGAAGCAACTCATGCCAGTTTTGAGTTGCTCTCTCTTCTAGAGATGTCTGTGTCTTTTAGAATATTATTCCTTTTAAGAAGCTAAAATCTGCCTCCACCTAGTCCAAGGCCTAGCCTTTAGAGCCCTTTGAATGGTTATAGACAATGTTAGATTCCTCGTGACATACTTTCTACATTCAGTTTTTTCAATATTTATGAGTACCTTCCTAGTGCCACGCACCCTGGTCTAATCTTCTCCAGGTCCCTCAACTGTTTCCCCTATGTTACGTTTCCAGTCCTCTGAACCACTTCTTCTAGGTAATTTCCATCTTGTGCCTGGCTCCAAAGTTTTAACTTGTTATGTGTTATCCTTGTTAAATGCTTCCCATTGTTCCAGCCAGTCCAGATCTTTAAGATCCCATCATATGAGGGACCTACTATGTCCTGGGTGAGCCTACTCTTTTAGTTCATCAGTATATGTTCCCAGTTATAAGACCTTGGAATAGTACTTCTCGTGAAACAGCATGGTGTAGTTGAATTGGAGGGCACCAGATCTGTGTTCAATTCATTTAACCTCTTTGAGACAAATAGTGCAAATTATCATTCCTTTATAAGGTCATCATCAGAAGTTATAAGATACTATCTCTAAAGCACTAAGTACTGTATGCGAGCACTTAGTGGGTACACAATAGAAGTCAAAGTCCCTCTGCCTTCGCTTCCTGCCAGCCTTTCCCTGCCCACCACTGCCCTCTACTGAGGACAGTCAGTAACTGCTTTGAACTTGAATTTCTGGTTTGAGGCAAGTAGCTCTGTTCCATTTAATCTCTTTTTAGCCCTTTAGAGAATAGCAATCTTGTGTGAGATACAACACAAACTGGAGAACTAGCCTCAATTTTGTAAAGTAGTCCTTGTAAAAATATTGCAGTAGGTATCTTTTGCAATTTCTGACATAGCACAACTGAATTAGAGTTCTATATTGCATGGATAGATAGCTATTGGTGAGAATTTATCTTTTTAATTACAAGATCCCACAGCACTAGTCATGGATGCTTGGAATATAATCTAGTTTGTATTTTTCACTGTCATGTAAACAGTCAAAATCACAGCCTGAATCTGAATTAATTCACAGGTTTTCTGGATAATGTGATGACTGTTCTTTCTGAGGAAGAACATTTATATGAATTGGTGCTTTTAATTCCTCTGGTGTAGGTTTACATAAAAGCAATAAAAATACAGGGACCCAAGTGATACTTAGTGCCACACCGATGAAAGACCATATTGTTGGGATTCTTGTGAGAGGATTTTGGCGTATGGAGGGAAATCCTTAAGCTCAGCACTCAGACATTACAGTACAGTGAACAGAGGGTAGTATTGGTGTCAGATCTTGGTTTGAATTCCATCTCTTCCATTCACTAGCGGTATGATCTAGGACAAGTTCTTTTACCTCACCTTAGCTTTGTCTTGTGTAAAATGGGAAACAATTATACCAACCTTGTGGACTTACTGTGAGTATTATAAATGAGGTTGACAATTCTGTACCACTTAGCACGGTGCTTGGCACATGGTAGGCAAGCAATAAATCATTGCTCTTAGAATCAATTCCAGTTAATAGCAGCTAAGCCCCTTAGAGCTGCAGTATCATTTCCCTATTGGAGAGTGAAAGGAGCAATATCATGTACATGATTTGGGGATTCAATTCCTGGGTTCATGTAGAAATTGAGCCACCCTGGGTTCCTCAGATTCTGCTAGAAGTTTATAATCATTCACCTGAAGGGCAATGGGAATAAACTGGGTTGCTTAATAGTCCTTGGTGGCTTGTGAGCAAAGACAGTGCAAAGAACCTGGGGAGTAAGGTACTGCTTATGCTCTGGCCCACAGTTCTTTAAATGCAAGAACTTGGGCTTACCAACCCAAACAGGAGTGAAATGCTGCTGCCTTTTTTTGGATGTCTTTAAACATACATTCATGAATCTGGTGAACTAGTCACCAAGGCTCCCTTTTGAGGAGAGGGAGGTTGCTGGAATCTTTGTTTCCTGTTGAGGAATCTTGACCTAGAGACAAAAAGAAAATCCCTAAAATATTTTGCTCACAAGAAAAGAACAATCTGGCTGAGGTGGGTTCCTTAGTGAAGGATAAACTTCACCACCACCAGCTTTATAAATTAAAAATGGGCACAAAAACTAATCCACGGTGACAGAAAGATCATCAATGATTGCCTGAGGAACAGGTAGAAAAGGGTGAGTGGCAGTACAAGGGGCAGAAGGAAACTTTTGGGGCTAATGTGTATGTTCACAATCTTGATTATGGTGCTGATGCATACATATGTCAAAGGTCATCAAATTGTACACTTTAAATATGTGCAGTTTAATGTATGTCAACTGTACCTTAATAAAGATGTTACTTAAAGCAAACCTAGTGCACATAACACCTGGCACATAGTAGGTGCTTGCTACATATGTATTGAATTAAGATAAATAATTGTGACAGACCAACTTCTGGAATGGCTAGGTGAGGAGCTCAGCAGACCCTCTCACCAGTGAAATGCCCATTAAACTGGAAAAAAATTATCAAAAACAACTGTTTAAAGTGTCTGGAAATTAGTTTAAAGGCATGCAACAAATTGAGCAGCATTTATTTAAGAAAATTTATGGAATCTTGGGAAGAACAATTGGATCTGTGGCATTTGAGCCAAGACTTGCTCTTCTTCCTCCTAACTGTTTTTACAGAAGATTTATTTCAGGTGAGTGTGGCCAAAAAAACAGGGGCTCTCTTTTTCACCAGCTTCTGGTTGTACGGCTATAGTTTCATTCCAGGATGGGCAGGCTGGTAGTGACTCTCATTCCATGCTCTAGTTCTGTGTTGTGGAAGATTTATCCTGGGTGGGCATGACGAAGAAGACTGAGGACTCTCATCCCCTGCCTAGCTCCCACTCCTAAGATGGAATATGTATCCTATACAGGTACAGCAAACTGTAAGTGGCAGTTGGAAAAGACCAGAGATTCCCATTTCCTCCCTTCCAGGTCCATGGCCTGGGCCCAGATGTTGTACTTATCTGACAAGGACTTCAAGGGATCATAGGGCAGAGCTGTCACTCCAGAAGAAGGAGGCTGCCATATCACCCACTCTTTGCCTAACTCCAGCATAGTAGCACAGGCTATAGAGGCTTTCTTTAGAACAGAGCAGGAAAAAACTCATGCCTAGAGGTATTGTTGAAAACCATAGAAATCACAGTAGTGAAAATTAGAAAAGCAATTATACATTAGTAGCAGACAGAAAAGAGCAGACCAGCCAGATATTTTGCAGAGAGACATAAGAAAAGAAACTATCAAAAAGGGCCCTGCTGACTTCATCAGACTAAAGAGCTTCTTCAAGGCAAGGGAAAACAGGATTGAAACAAAAAAACAGCCCAGTAATTGGGAAAAAATATTCACAAGTTATTTATCCGACAAAGGGTTAATCTCCATAATAAACAAAGAACTCACACAACTCAACAATAAAAAATCAAACAACCCAATGACAAAATGGGCAGGGGACATGAACAGACATTTCCCCAAAGAAGATATACGGATGGCCAATAGACACATGAAAAGATGCTCATCATCACTAATCATCAGGGAAATGCAAATCAAAACTACACTAAGATATCACCTTACACCTGTTAGAATGGCAAAAATATCCAAAACCAAGAGTGACAAATGTTGGAGAGGCTGTGGAGAAAAGGAAACCCTCATACACTGTTGGTGGGAATGCAAACTGGTGCAGCCACTATGGAAAACAGTATGGAGATTCCTCAAAAAGTTAAGAATAGACATACCTTATGACCTAGCCATCCCACTACTGGGTATCTACCCTAAGAACCTGAAATCAGCAATTCCAAAAGTTCCATGCACCCCTATGTTCATCGCAGCATTATTCACAATAGCCAAGTCATGGAACCAACCTAAGTGCCTAGCAACTGATGATTGGATAAAGAAGATGTGGTATATATATACAATGGAATACTACTCAGCCATAAAAAAGGACAAAGTCGTCCCATTCACAACAACATGGATAGACCTTGAGAGTATTATGTTGAGTGAAATAAGCCAGACAGAGAAAGACGAACTCTGTATGACTCCACTCATAGGTGATAGTTAACATATGGACAAAGAGAACTGATCAGTGGTTGCCAGGGGAAAGGGGGGTGGGGGGAGGGCACTAGGGGTGAAGTGGTGTACCTACAACATGACTAATAATGATGTACAACTGTAATTTCACAAGGATGTTAACTTTCATAACCTTAATAAAAAATAAAAAGGGCCCTGCTAAGATCAAATTTATCCCTAGTGGCCTGGAAGGCTGTACACACGCACTAGGCTAAACCCATGCAGGAGCAATTAGAAATGTTATTTGTGAACTACTAAACCCTGTTTGAATGCAAGGTAGAAACAAAAATTCCCTGAACTGTGAAGGGATTCCACAAGCCATACAAAGATACATTGGCAAAAGGTAGAAGCTTCATGGGATCTGGGTGCTTAATAAAAACCTCTGACCATTTGATCAGAGGCTAAACACTAACTGCACTGAGCAGAGGTGACACCTAGAAATCTAGGCTTAAAAATGAAACAAGGGGGAAAATGAGCATAATGTCAGAGGCTGTACACTGCAGAGAAGATAGACTTCAGAGAGAATTAAACCAGGCATGTCACTAAACAAATAGAGAAAAACAAAACAAAACAGAAATAGCAGCAAGACCCAAGGTGGGCTGGAAAACAGAATCCAGAGTTACTACAATATATTATTTACAATATCTAGTTTGCAATAAAAATTATGAGTTTAGTAAAAAAAAAAAAAAAAAACAGAAAAGTGTGACCATGGAAAGGAAATAAATAAGGTGATAAAAATTACTTTTTTTTTTTGAGGAAGATCAGCCCTGAGCTAACATCTGCCACCAATCCCCCTCTTTCTTGCAGAGGAAGACTGGCCCTGTGCTAACATCCATGCCCACCTTCCTCTCCTTTATATGTGGGATGCCTGCCACAGCATGACTTGACAAGTGGTGCATAGGTCCACACCCAGGATCCGAACCAGCGAACCCCAGGCCACTTAAGCAGAATGTGTGCACTTAACTTCTGTGCCACTGGGCCGGCCCCTAGAAATTACTTTTGAGGGAGCCCAGGTATTACTTGTCAGATAAGGACTTCAAAGCAGCTGTCATAAATATATTCAAAGAACTAAAGAAAGCTTTGTTTTATGATTTAAAGGAAAGCATGACAACAATGAGCAACCAAATAAAGAATATCAATTAAAAGACAGAACATATTAAAAAAAAAGAACCACATGGAAATTCTGGATTTGAAAAGTATAATAAGCTAAATGAAAAATTTATAAGAGAGACTCAACAATATATTTGACATGGCAGAAGAGAGAATTAAACTGAAAGGCAAATCAATAGAAAGTATACATTCTGAAGAAGAGAAATTTTAAAAAATGAAGAAAAATGAGTAGACACATGTGGAACACAATTAAGTACACCAACATATGTATAACGGGAGTACCAGAAGGAGAAGAGAAGAGGGGTCAGAAAAATTATTCATAGTAATGAAGGCTTAAAAGTTCCCAAATATGCCAGCCCTGTGGCCAAGTGGTTAAGTTCACGTGTCTGCCTTTGCAGCCCAGAGTTTCACCAGTTTGGATCCTGGGCACAGACCCAGTACTGCTCATCAGGCTATGCTGAGGTGGCGTCTCATATAGCAGAACCAGAAGGACCTATAACTAGCGTATACAACTATGTACTGAGGGGCTTTGGGGAGAAGAAGAAGAAGAAAAAGACTGGGAACAGCGTTAGCTCAGGTGCCAATCTTAAAAAAAAAAGTTCTCAAATATGATGAAAGACACTTATCTAAACATCCAAGAAGCTCAACAAACTCCAAGTAGGATAAACTAAGCAGATTCACACCTAGAGATATCATAGTCAAAATGTTGAAATATAAAGCCAAAGAGATAATCTTGAAAGCAGCAATAGATAAATGACTCCTCACAAAAAGGAACCCCAGTGAGTTTGACAATTGACTTCTTATCAGAAACAATGGGTATTATGGGACAAGGGAATGGCATACTCAAAGTGATAAAAATCAACCAATAATATATATCTAGGAAAACTAACTTTCAAAAATCTGGGGGAAATAAAGATGTTCCCAGATAAACAAAGATGGGAAGAATTTGTTGCTAGCAGACCTGCCTTACAAGAAAACTGAAAGAAATCCTTCAGGCTCGAAGAAAGCCACAAGGGACAGTAATTTGAATCCACATGAAAAAACAAAGAATGGTAGTAAAGTAATTATGTCATAACTATAAAAGACGGTGTAATTACATATTCCTTCTCCCTCTTCTCTTAGTTTATTTAAAAAATAATAGCATTCTAAGACATCAATGAGCACACCTAGCACCAAGATCTTAGATTCTAATACCATTCTCCAATAAAAGGAACCAGGGATCCTTGGATAAATGGCTGATTCTAGGACTGGGCCAAAAAATATACAAGATGAGCCTGGAGAATCTTGTAGGAAGTTCTCAACAAAACAAGACATAAGCCCACAATGAAGGGGATATGTCAGAGGGACACTGGAGTCAACTGAAAGAGATGCCAATGGCCAAAGCTAGAACAACTTGAGCCCCCCAAAAAATTAATAAAGTAGTAATAGACTATATCCCAAGGTATAAAATAAATATTCATGAGTCTCTATGAGTATCAATAAATGATTGAAGAATGATGTAAATAGAGAGAATAGACAACTCTCTCATGCAGAAGAATTCAAAAAAATTTATGTTGATATTCTTCCTTCAGGTACTTGGAGTTCAACTGTCTACTCTGAGTGAGGCCTGTGCATAGTGACTTCCTTCAAAAAGTATAGTATGGAAAGGGACAAAAGAGTAATTTATGGTGAAGAAAACTGACAAACAATACCTTAGCCAGGTGATAAACGTTAATATCAACAGTGATAAGTCATGTTGATCATATGTCCCTTGGCAAAGGGCATTTTGATTCTGTGATCTTCCCCTCAAAAATCTATAACCCCAGTCTAATCATGAGAAAAACATCAGACAAATACCAATGGAGGAGCATTTTACAAAATACCTAACCAGTACTCCTCAAAACTGTTAAGGTCATCAAAAACAAGGAGAGTCTGAAAAACTGTCAAAGGAAAAAATGATCCTAAAGAGACATACCAATTGAATGTAATTTATCCTAGATAGCATTCTGAAACAGAAAAAGGATATTAGGAACTAAGGAAATTAAAAACTTAAGGATATTAAAAACTAAGGAAATCTGAATAGTATGGACTTTAGTTAATAATATGTATCAATATTGGTTAATTATTACAAATGTACCATATTAATGTAATATATTAATAATAGGGGACATTGTGTGAGGGATATATGGGAAATTTCTGTATTATCTTTGCAATTTGCCTGTAATTCTAAAGTTATTCTAAAATGTTTATTGAAAAAGCAATAGTACTAACATCATGCTTAACGGTGAGAAGCTTTCCCACTAAGATCAGGAACAAGGCAAGAATGTTCCCTCTCACCACTCCATTTCAACATTGTACTGGAAGTCCTAGATAATGCAATAAAACAATGAAAGATATATGGTTTGGGATGGAAGAAAGAAAATTGTCTTCATTTGCAGATAACACAATGGTCTATGTAGAAAATCTGAACAAATCAACAAAAAGCCTGGAACTAATAAGCAATTATAGCAGGGTTGTAGGATAGCAGGTTAATATAGAGAAGTCAATCACTTTCCCGTATACCAACAATGAACAAGTGGAACTTGAAATTAAAAATACAATACCATTTACATTAGCACCCCCAAAACAAAATACTTAGGTATAAATCAAACAAAATATGTACAAGAACTATATGAGGAAAACTGCAAAAACTCTGATGAACAAAACCAAAAAAGAATTAAATAAATGGATAGATATTCCACATTCATGGATAGAAAGACTCAATATTGTCAAGAGATCAATTCTTCCCAACTTGATCTATGGATCAATGCATCCCAATCAAAATCCCAGCAAATTATTTTGTGGATATTGACAAACTAATTCTAAAGTTTACATGGAGAGCCAAAAGAGACAGAATAGCCAACACACTACTGAAGGAGAACAAAGTTGAGGGACTGACACTACCTGATTTCAAGACTTACTATAAAGCTATAGTAATCAAAACAGTCTGGTAATATAAAAGAATAGATAAATAGATCAGTGGGACAGAATGGAAAACCCAGAAATAAACTCACATAAATATAGTCAAATGATCTTTGACAAAAGAGCAAAGGCAATACAATGGAACAAAGATAGTCTTTTTATCAAATGGTGTTAGAACAACTGGACATCCACATGCAAAAAAATAAATTGAGACGTAGACTTTACACCCTTCACAAAAATTAATTCAAAATAGATCATAAACCTAAATGTAAAATGTAAAACTATAAAACTCCTAAAAAGTAACGTAAATTAAAAACTTCTGCTCTGTGAAAGACATTGTCAAGAGAATGAGAAGATGAGCCACCAGACCTGGAGAAAATATTTGCAAAGATACATCTGATAAAAGACTGTTATCCAAAATATACGAAGAACTCTTAAAAGTCAAAGGTAAGAAAACAACTCGATTTAAAAATAAGGTCAAAGATTTTAACAGACTCCTCACAAAGAAAGATATACAGATGGTACAGAAGCATATGAAAAGATACTCCATATCATATGTCATCAGGGAAATGCAAATTGAAGCAAAAATGAGATACCACTGCACACCTATTAGAATGGCCAAAATCTAGAACACTGACAACACTAAATGCTGGTGAGGATGTAGAGCAATAGGAACTCTCATTCATTGCTGTTGGGAATGCAAAATAGTACAGCCACTTTGGAAGACAGTTTGGCAGTTTCTTACAAAACTAACCTACTCTTAACCATACCTCAACATAATATAGGCCATATATGACAAACACACAGCTAACGTCGTACTCAGTGGTGAAAAACTGAAAGCTGTACCTGTAAGAACAGGAACAAGACAAAGATGCCCACTCTTGCCATTCTTATTCAACATAGTATTGGAAGTCCTATCCAGAAGAATTAGGTAAGAAAAAGAAATAAAAGGTATCCAATTGGAAAGGAAGAAGTAAAACTCTCGCTATTTGTGAATGACATGATTTTATATATAGAAAACCCTCAGGAATCTACCAAAAAAACTGTTAGAAATAATAAACAAATACAGTAAAGTTGCAGGGTACAAAATCAACATACAAAAATAAGTTGCAAGGCCAACCCTGTGGCTGAGTGGTTAAGTTTGCACACTCTGCTTCAGCAGCCCATGATTTGCTGGTTCAGATCCTGGGTGCAGAACTACACACCACTCATCAAGCCATGCTGTGGTGGCATCCCAGATGGAAGAACTAGAATGACTCACAACTAGGATATACAACTATGTGCTGGGGCTTTGGGGAGGAAAAAAAAAAAAGAGGAAGATTGGCAACAGATGTTAGCTCAGGCCTAATCTTGCTCAGCAAAAAAAAAAAAAGCAAAAATCAGTTGCATTTCTATATGCTAACAATGAACTAGCAGAAAGAGAAATCAAGAATAAAACCCTAGGAATAAATTTAACCAAAGAGGTGAAAGATCTGTACACTAAAATCTATAAGACATTGTTGAAAGAAATCAAAGAAGACACAAAGAAATGGAAAGATATTCCATGCTCATGGAATGGAAAAATTAACATAGTTAAAATGAAAATGTCCATATCACCCAAAGCAATATAAAGATTCATTTTAATCTTTCAAAATCCCAATGACATTTTTCATGCAAATAGAACAAAGAATCCTAAAATTTATATAGAACAACAAAAGACGCTGAATGGTCAAAGCAATTCTGAGAAGAAAGAACAAAGCTGGAGGCATCTCTCCCTGATTTCAAAGTATACTACAAAGCTATAGTAATCAAAACAGACACAGAGGACCAGCCCCATGGCCGAGTGGTTAAGTTCGTGTGCTCTGCCTTGGTGGCCTCGGGTTTCACTGGTTCGGATCCTGGGTGTGGACATGACACCGCTCGTTAGGCCATGCTGAGGTGGCGTCCCACATCCCACAACTAAAATATACAGCTATGTACCAGGGGGTTTGGGGGAGAAAAGCAGAAAAAAAAAGATTGGCAACAGTTGTTAGCTCAGGTGCCAATCTTTAAAAAAAAACCCAAAAAATAGACACATATTAATAGAACAGAATTGAGAGCCCAGAAAAAAACCCACACATTTATGGACAGCTAATTTTCGACAGAGGAGCCAAGAACATACAATGAAGAAAGGAAAGTCTCTTCAGTAAATGGTGTTGGGAAAACTGGACAGCCACATGCAAAAGAATGAAAGTAGACCACTATCTTACACCATGCACAAAAATTAACTCAAAATGGATTACAGACTTGAATGTAAGACCTGAAACTATAAAACTCCTAGAAGAAAATATAGGCAGTACACTCTTTGACATTAATCTTAGCAATATCTTTTGGGATATGGCTCCTCAGGCAAGGAAAATAAAAGCAAAAATAAACAAATGGGACTGCATTTGCAGACTAAAACGTTTCTGCTCAGCAAAGGAAATCATCAACAAAACAAAAAGACAACCTACCAACTGAGAGAAGATATTTGCAAATCATATATCTGATAAGGGGTTAATATCTAAAATATATAAAGAACTCATACAACTCAACAACAAAAAAACAAACAACCTGATTAAAAAATGGGAAGAGGATCTAAATAGACATTTTTCCAAAGAAGATATATAGATAGCTAACAGGCATATGAAAAGATGTTCAACATCACTAATTATTAGGGAAATGCAAATCAAAACCACAATAAGATCACCTCACACCCATCGGAATGGCTATCATTAAAAAGACAAGAAATAACAAGTGTTGGGGAAGATGTGAGAAAAGGGAACCCTTTTACAATGCTGGTTGGAATGTAAATTGGTGCAGCCACTATGGAAAACAGTATAGAGTTTCCACAAAAAATTAAAAATAGAAATGCCATATGATCCAGCTATTCCACTTTTGGGTATTTATCCAAAGAACACAGAAACACTAATTAAAAGAGATATATGCACCCCTATGTTCATTTCATCATTATTCACAAGCCAAGACTTGGAAACGACCTAAGTGTCAATTGACAGATGAATGGATAAAGAAGATGTGGTGTGTGTGTGTGTGTGTGTGTGTGTGTGTGTGTGTACACACACACACAATGGAATACTACTCAGCCATAAAAAAGATGAAATTGTGCCATTTGCGACAACATGGATAGACCTTGAGGTATTATGCTAAGCAAAGTAAGTCAGTTGGAGAAAGACAAATACCATATGATTTCACTCATATGTGGAAGATAAACAAAGCCTTAGATATGGAGAACAGATTGGTGGTTGCCAGAGGGAAAGGGGGTTGGGAGGAGGGCAAAAGGGCTAAAGGGGCACATGTGTACAATGATGGATGACGAGTAGACTTTTGGTGGTGAACAGTTTAGTCTATACAGAAGTCAAAATATAATGGTGTACACCTGAAATTTATATAATGTTATAAACCAATGTTACCTCAATTAAAAAAAGAAATTGAAAAGCTGATGCCAAAATTTGTATGAAAATAAAAAGGACACAAAGTACTGAAAACAATCTTGATAAAGAAGATGAAAGTTAGAGGACTTACTGATTTGAAAACTTACTACAAAGCTACTGTAATCAACACATTGTGGTATGCACATAAGAACAGACATTTAGATCAGTTGAATGGATTTGAGATTCCAGAATTAAACTCTTACATTTATGACGAATTGATTTTTTTGACCAGAATGTGCATGAAGGAGGAAAAACCATACAATTAATTCAATTGATGCAGAAACATAATTTGATAAAATTCAACAAATTTTCATGATCAAAACACTGAATAAACTAAGCGTAAAAGGGAACATTCTCAGCCTGATAAAGGGCATCTATGAAAAATCCACAAGTACCATCAGACCTAATTGTGAAAGACTGAAAGCATTCCCTTATTCAAGAAATAGATCAAGATGTCCAGTCTCACCACTTTTATTTGACATTATTCTAGAAGTTCTAGCCAGGACAGTTAGGCAAGAAAAAGAAATAAAGGTCATCCATTCACAGATGACACAATCGTATACATAGAAAATCCTAAGCAATCAAAAATATTTATTAGAGATAGTAAACGAAATCAGCAAATTTGCAGGATACAAGATCAATATTTAAAAAATGAATTGTATTTCTATACACAATGAACAATCCACAAATGAAATTAAGAAAATTCTGTTTCCAACACTATCCAAAAGAATACTTAGGAATAAAGTTAACCAAGGAGGTACAAGAGTTGTACACTGAAAACTACACAACATTTTTGAAAAAAATTAAGGAAAAACCTAAATAAATTGAAAGATATCCCAAAGATTGTGGATTGAAAGAGTTAACACTGTTAAGATGGCAATACTCCTCAAAGAAATCTACAGATTCAGTGCAATACCTATCAAAACCCAATGACCTTTTTTTCCTGAAGTGGACAAGATGAATATTAATTTCATTCATTCATATTCATTTAATGTCAATTCTAATATCCATATTAAATTGCGTGTACCCTGTTTAGCCAAAACCATCTTGAAAAAGAACAAAGTTGGAGGAATCACACCTTTTAAGTTCAAACTTAGTACAACGCTACAGTAATCAAGACAATGTGGTTTTGGTGTAAGGAAAGACATATACAGAAAAATGGAATAGAATTGAGAGTCCAGCAATAAACCCATACATCTATGGTCAATTACCATATGATCCAGCAATTCTACTCTTAGATATCTACCCAAAAGAAATGAAAACATTTGTCTATGCAAAAACTTGTTCACAAATGTTCATAGCAGCATCGATCCTAATAGCCAAAACTGGGAAATGTCCCAAATGTCCCTCAACTGACGAATGGATAGACAAAATTTGATACATCCATACAATGGCATACTATTCAGCAATAAGGAGAATTGAAGTACTGATACATGCTACAACATTGATGAACCTTGAAAACATTATGCTAAGTCAAAGAAACTGTATATGAGCTGAAAGTTCCTTTTTGAGGGCGATGGACATATTCCAAAATTAGATGTGTTGATGGTTGCACAACTCTATAAATGTACTAAAAACCACTGAATTGCACTTAAAATGGATTTTATGGTATGATAATTTTATGGTTTATAAATTATACCTTAATAAAGCTCTTAATTAAAAAATGATACTTGTTTCCCTAAATGCTACACATTGTCAGAAGACTTCAGTTGTACTTTGTCGTGTATATATATCTATCTCAAGGGAAATGATAGAAAAGGAGCAAGATAGAAGATAAAATAAAATCTGCTCCCCTAGTCTTTTTTTCTGCAGTTGGGATTTCAGGAATAAAATTGTCCATGAGTAGGAATCTGCTGTTCTCAGACTGAGATAGACAATACACATGACCAGGTTTCTCATCTGGGCTCTATTTCAGAATTGTAGGGATAAATAAAGAGGGAAGCCTGGGAGGTTTTTTGTAAGACCCTCCTGTTCTTTGGGAGTGTAGACTTTTCAGGAGTGTATTGTTGGCTGCCTTTACCTGTGAAGTGCTTTTGGTTTGTTTTAGTGGTTTAATTTTCTTGGTTAGTGGGAAGAGTCCACACCTTGGGGTTGTGCTGGCACTACAGCAGCTGCTGATGACAAAAACAAAATCAATCTGAGAGCTGATTGCGGAGGAGCCAAGGGCTGGAGCTGGCCTGCCTGTCAGGGGCCATTTTTCTTAGGTATGCTTTTGCCTGACTTCTATACATTGCCCAACTGAAACCCCACCCCATTCCCCTAACAGCCACATTCCCTGGCCTTCCCTGAACTTACTGTGGGCCCCCACACTGGATCTCCCTCCCTCTTCTGGACTTTTCCAGAAACATCTTTTCTGCATTGCTGCAAACTTTCATTTTCTCTCCCCCTCTGCTATTACTTAACTCAAGGACAGAGGAAATAGCTGCAGTCCAGAAACACACTTAATAAAAAGAAGAGAAAGAAAGAAAGAGAAAAAGCCCCAAACTCATCCCAAATCTTTAAGAAAACAATCCCATAGGATTTGGTTTTGAATTGCCATGCAATGTGGGGAATGTGAAACATGTGCTAATCAGGGCCCTTTCTGCTTGGAGCCTACCTGACTTCTCTCCACTCTCCCCAGCCAGCTGGGCTAGGCTAGGCCCAGGGGAGCTACAAAGCCGCCAGCTTAGAAGATGGAGACAAACGGGGAAGCCCCAGAGGACAAAGAAGACTTGTTGCTAGTTTTGAGGCCAAAGCAACACATGCAGTGGTTAAGGGCTGTGGGGGTAGAGCTGCAAAGCCTGAAACCCCAGCTTTGAAGTTAGACTGAGGCTGACTTGCAGTGACTATTCTGTAGGCAGCATTTTCTGAGCTAGGCCTCCATTTGCTTCACCACCCTAACTCTTGCCTTGACTATTGCCACGCTTTCCTGACTCAGTTTTCCTGCAGACATTCAGTGCCCCTTCTGAACTGTCTGCCCACATGGCTGCCTCAGTGCTCTTTCCAAAACAGAGATCCGATCTCTACTCCCTCTCTTCTAATTTTTCTCATCTCCTCTAGGAGAAAACCCACATTCCTTAACGTGATATGTGAGACCATTTATAAACTGGCTTCAACTGCTCTAGCCTCATGTTCCATCACCTGTCCTCACCCTCAGGTAACCCCACAAAACTATTTACCATTTTCCTGAACGTGCTTTTTTTCTTTCCTGCATCAGCCCCCTTTGCAGCTGCTATTCCTTCAGCCAGGAATGAATACCCTTTTCCTCTTTCTCTCCATTAGAGTCTATCACCCTCATCATTTAAGACCAAGTGCCTCTTGAAACTTTAAGCTTACTGGGGAGTGGTTTTCAGCTTTCTTCTTATTGCCAGAGCTCACTGAATATACCTTGGAAAGGCAGATTGGTGCAATGGAAAGAACCCAAACTTATGGAGTCAGCCAGACTGTGTGATAATGTGTAAATGAGTTAATTTCTCTCTGAGCTTCAGTTTCCTCATCTGTAAAATGGGAATATGAATCCCAACAGAGCAAAGTAGTTGATGTTGATAAGTGCCAAACACAGTAGCTGGTACATGGTAGGTACTTGAGCAATTTTTCGTGTTGCAAAAGAACTAGAAAAATGATTCCTTCATCTTCAGTTGGGACTCTAAGGAGGCATTTTTCACCAAGCAAACTAGTGGGTGGTGTTCTCTGGGACCTGATTTACCTAGCTGTCTTCTTTCCTTTGGCCACCCTCATGTCTAAAGGGTGTTTTGCAAGTATCCTGCCTTCTTAGAAATGTCCCTTAGAAATCTGAATGGGTAGGCATGAGAGAGGAGGGATGAAATTTTAGCACCTCTTTCTTCTCTTCCTCATGCCCTAGTCTTGCCCCCAAGTCTCAAAGAGATTGTCTAGCAGTCACTCCATGTTGGCCTTGCTCTTTCCTGCAACCTGCTCCCTAGTCTTTTTTCTGCAATTGGGATTCCAGAAATGAAATTGTCCATGAGTAGGAATCTCCTGTTCTCAGATTGGGATGGACATAGAGATGAGCTGGTTTCTCATCTGGACTCTATTTCAGAAATGTACACAAGATGTTAAAAATATACCACTTGGAGCGAGAGCAATATTTAGTTTTTAAAAATTAGGGGAAAAAGTTTCCTTGCTTCAGTTCCTACTGGAATGTGAAATAACTATGTGCTGATGCTGCACTTTGACAGCACTGATTTAGTTATCCTCAGGGTCACTTGGTGAGTGGTGGATGGATACAAACACACACACACGAAAAACATATATATTCAGAGCACTTTGTTGTGAACTGGGAATTTCAGGCATTCTGATGCCAGAGTAAGGCTTTATTGGATCAAGCCATCCATTAACAACACTTTATTAAGTGTTTCCCTTGTGTGCCAAGCCTTGTGCTAGGCAGGGAGAGGAAAAGAAGCTAGGGAACCAGAAGTCACAGATGGAATAATCAGAACACAACAGGCGAGAATAAAGCAAGAACTAATTCAATAATACAAATTAAATATTAAAGAAGAAGGGGTTAAGGTTACTGAACTGGAGTCCCAGGGCAAATTTTCTGGAGGGGATGGTGAGACCTGAGTAGGACCTTGGAGGATAGGATTGGAAACTCTGAGTCATCCACATTATTCTCTTAGAAGTGTCCATTAGAATGGATTGAATGAATATTAGTTTGCAGGAGGTGGAAACAAGAATGATCTGGAATTATGTTTGAAGGACCATATGGAAGGTCGAGAGGAATGTGAGACTAAGAAGCAGAAGTCATCTTAGTTCTGGTGTCACCACTGACTCATTGTGAGTGACCTTGGGTATGTCCCTTCTCTCTGAACCTCAGTTTCCCCATCTATACATTGGAACTAAATAATACAGTGTTACCCACCAACTAGGACCATTGTTAAGAGAACAAATGAGAATCCTGTGACTGTGCTTGGAAAAGTAGAAAGAACAATCCATAACATAGGTTGGTATTATGAAGGCAGGTGTTTATACTGTAGCCAGTCTCCTGCAGCTGGGAATAGGATGACCTCAGTATTTGAATGAATTTTTTTGGCAAGCCTCTTGCCTGCCATAATTATATCCTGCCAGCCACTAGTTGAGTGTGCAGACTTAAACAGGATCTGTCGCACAAGTATACACCTGTGTGTGTGTGTGTGTGTGTGTGTGTGTCTGTGTGTGTGTGTCTAAGCCTGTATCGGGCTAGGATATTGGAGTCATGACAGCAAAAAACTGGAGAACTCTTAGGAACAAAGGTGGTATGTAGAGATGGGGATTTGTGCACGCAGCTTTGGGCCTGCTTACAGAAGTACATGCCCTGTTGTCACTACAGTAGTCCCGTTTATATATCTTCCTTGGTGTATGGCAAAGCCTGTACTTGTCTCCCTGACTTCATGTTGCCCCAATCCAGTCCTTCTGCCGCACTGCTGCTAAAGTGCTCTTTTCAACTCACATGGCATTCTTGGGCTGTTGGATGCCCAGAAGGTAACATACATGTTCATTCACATGACATTGAAGCAGGGCACTGACATGGCCACACCTCTTGGTAAAACTGTGGAATACTTTGATACCAGCTGCTCTTTTGAGTTCCCTCATGACCACTCCTGCTTCCCCGTTCCCCACTCCTGGACCCCTTTATTACCTCCTCAAGATCCAGCAACTAAAGGGATAGTGCCCAGCACAGCAGGGAGCCTAGAGGACACTATTCCATGTGTTGACTTGCATCATTCTGCTTGGTCAGTGCTCCTGCTGTTCTGGTTTTTAAATATTTCGAGGATTACCTCCACAGTCACGTTTCATCTCATCCCAGCTCATCTTTCTGGCCTCATCTCTCACAAGTTCTCCCCACAGATGTCAACAATACTGAAATTTTCATATTCCGTGTCTGGATTTCTACACCTGTCTCTCTCACTATACTGGGAACTCCTTGAGGGCAGAGACAGTGGCTCCCTCATCAATATAATCTCAAAACCCAGCTCAGGACCCAGCACATAGTAGACACTCAATACATGTTTGTTTCTTATCATAGAGAATGCTGGTAGATGAGACCATTCTGTTTGTAATCCTGTAAACTACTCCAGGGTCCAGACCTGAAGCTGGTGCAAGGCACTTTTCTGGTCTTCATATAGACCTCACGAATGTTATTCACATTTCCAGGATCCTTGAAAGGGAGGAAAAGAGCAAGCACTATTTCCATTTTATTAATATTTCAAGAGTGTGTCTCAACTACACAATGAATGCTTAATAGAACTGAGACATAAAGTCATGTCTCTGGAACTTTTCCTTACCCACAGTGCTGTAGAGTCCTTTGGGATTTGGGGGTGAAAGCTGCTGGCCTAATGTGAGTAATTGTAGACTGCTGCCTTCTGGAGGAGAGTTGGCTCACAGTCTCTGTAAGGGGCTATCTGAAGACTGTCTGTTGGAAGTGATGTAAATGTTCTTGCCCCTTCTCCTCCAGCGCTGCCAGGGGAGACACAGGCTTGTGGGGTTGGAGTGGAGAATACATTACATCTCTCTTGATTTGGTTGCCAACTTCTGATTCATTAACATGGCTTCATAACTGCTGGTGCCTTGGACGACAAGCTAACTTTTGTTCCAGGAACGTCTCTGATGACCTTTTTCTGAGATCCATCCTTCCCACTCCATGAGAATAGTCCACTGTAGCCAGACAAGTTGTGAGTACTGTAGAGAAGACAAGACTAGGAGAATGGCTGAGCCTTATCTTCAAAGAACTTAGTCTTCCTTGGGAAGCAGGCCTCATACTTCAGGTATGACTTAGGCTGCAAGTGACTGAAACTCTAACTGGAAATTATCTCACATACCAGGAAGTCCAGGGAAGAGGCAGGCTTCAGGATTGATTAATTCAGTTACTCATATTGACTGTCAGCAGGTACTAGGATAAATTGTTACCCTGTTCTCGCCCAGCAGGAGAGAGAAGAATCTTATAACTAGTAAGTCCAGGAAACCACGTTGGTGTCAAACATTCTCAATTACATCTTTATAGATAGTAGAGAAACATAGGCACTGGAGAACAATAGGGTAGATTCAGAGTACCCACTGAGTTCATATTAGCTGTGTGGCCCTGTGCAAGTCAATTAACTGCTCTGAGCCAGTTTCCTTATGTGTCAGAGGGCAATAGTTATAATATCTGACTTGCCTCCTAACAGGCTTGCAGTGGGGATCATGTGACATAATGTGAAAGCATTTGGTAAGCCGCATGAAGTGCCATATACCTTTGAGGCCTTTTAAAATTACTATCATCAGAGAAGATGTACAAGGAACACCTACTGTGTACAAGGCACTGTTAGATTACAAGGTTAAAATAAAACCCAGTTAATAACCTCAAGTTCCCTCCAACAGTTCAATAAACATCTACTAAGCACCCAGAGGTGCTGGAGACACAGATATGAGAAAGACCAAGTCCCGGCCCTCAGGGAGTTCCCAGTAGAGGAGACAGACCTACAAACAGACAACTTCAACACGATTTGGTCAGTGTGTGGAGCCGTCGAGGGATGTGCAGAGTGCTCTGGGAATATGCAGGAGTTACTAACCAATCTCGGCTTCATAGGGAGGGAATAGGAGTAGTGTCAGGAGCTTATAAAGCAGTAAGAAGATAAGAAAAGAACCATATAACATAGATACATGTGTAGCAAAGCCTCCAAACAGCTTTCTTACTTCGTACTTTAGGAACAAACTATGGGATAGAGCCTGTAGAAAATAATGAGTAAACAATGGAGTGATGAATTCTTTTTTCCCTCCTCTCCATATGTTGTGGTTGACCCACACATCTTCTAACCCACATCTACAGTCTGAAATCTGAGCATCTCTATGCATAATACAGTCTCAAAATGTCATTGAACACTGACCCTCACTGGCAGAACACTATCCTCCGAAGTCGCTTCATGGGAATTGCAGATTGGGCCCCTCCCTAATAACTGGTTTGGGCATGTGTATCAACTTTTTCAGAAAAGATTATTTGACTGTAGAGTCTCATATATCCTATCATTAAAAATTACAATCCGCTGTCCTATGTTGCTGTTTTAACATACCTTAAATGAAAACTATATTTATAAAGAGTTTATGTGCATTTTTAAAACAACAAGATATTCTTTAAATATAAAGCAATCAGGGCTGGCCCTGTGGCCGAGTGGTTAAGTTCACGTGCTCCACTTCAGCAGCCCAGGGTTTCACCAGTTCTGATTCTGCGCACGGAGCTAGCACCCTTCATCAAGCCTGAGGCGATGTCCTACATAGCGCAACCAGAAGGACTCACAACTAGAATCTACAACTATGTA
This sequence comes from Equus asinus, assembly GCF_041296235.1. NCBI lineage: Eukaryota > Metazoa > Chordata > Mammalia > Perissodactyla > Equidae > Equus > Equus asinus. The sequence continues at coordinate 37,830,581 of NC_091820.1, forward strand.
CTAGAAGGCTTTGGGGAGAAGAAGGAAAAAATAGATTGGCAACAGATGTTAGCTCAGGGACAGTCTTAAAGAACAAAAAAAAACAAAATAGGGGCCGGCCTGGTGGTGCAGTGGTTAAGTTGGCGTGTTCCGCTTCTCAGCGGCCCAGGGTTCACCAGTTCGGATCCCAGGTGCGGACATGGCACTGCTTGGCACACCATGCTATGGTAGGCGTCCCATGTATAAAGTAGAGGAAGATGGGCATGGATGTTAGCTCAGGGCCACTCTTCCTCAGCAAAAAGAGGAGGATTGGCAGTAGTTAGCACAGGGCTAATCTTCCTCAAAAAAAAAAAAGAAAAAATATATAAAGCAATATTTTACATTTTTCAAGTGCTGTTTTCATCAACCTTATCAGTTCCTTAAACTGTGTAAGCCCTGCTGGTGGTGCTATGAGGATAGCGTATGTAAAGTCTATAGAATGTAATCCCTGAATCAAACCTCATGGTTATATGTTGAGTCCCAGTGACAAAGCCTTGCTTATCACCACTCTCTTGTGTAGAAATCTTTGCTGCCTAAGGCTCTCTGCCTCCTAAAATGCCTTAATTAGAGCCTGATTGGATTTGACCCCTAGAAAGTCTGCTGTGCTTTTGGTGCATGGTTTCCTGTGATATGGTGAGCTCTACTGTTTAGCAGGCTCATAAAACACCCCTCCTGGACAGCTTCTCAGGCTTGAATTTCTGCTCTTTGGCAGGCTCTGTGCTTTATTACCTCTTGAGGTACCTACTCACCTGCCTGTTCTCAAGTTGTTTCCCCAGGCCTCAAGTTTGACAGAGCTTTCCTAGGGGACACAGCCAGCCTCTCTGTTACCCCAAACCAGCTAGGGACTCACAAAACCAGAAGCAACCACTTTCATTGACCTGTCCTAGAAAAATGGAATGCTTCACCAGTCTCATGTCAATTAGTGAATGATAGTGTCTGCATTATGGGGGAAGAGTGCTGAGAGAATCTTTGCAGAAAATGAATGGAAAAGGAAACCAAGAAGGAGTGGGCATGTTCTCCAAATGGTAGGGCTCCTTTTTGTTGGAAATCATGCCAGAGCTGTGGGGAGGGTGAGTGAGTGAGCTGATGATCAAGTATTTTGACTGTGGGTTCAAAGGGATGGGGCAGAACTATCTTAGACCACGTTCCAACTTCACTCTTTTTCTAAAATTTTGTTTTATACTCCTTTCAAAAAAAGTTGCCTTCTAGCTTTTTTGTTTTTGTTTGCAAAAGGGAGTTTGCAAACCAAAACATTGTTGAATGTCATGGGAGTCAGTTAAAACATTTGAGTCCTATACGAACACCATAATCTAAGGTCTTGGCCCAAGCTGCAAACAATTTCCAAGAAACAAAAAGTGCTCAGCAATTAAGTTGAACCTGGCATAAAAGGATTTCCAAGGTTGAGAAGCCGTGGATCCCACAGGGGAGAGGAAAAAGAAGCACTTTCATTGAGACTTCCCTACTCAATGTAGTTCTCATTAAGTGCTCAGCGATTTAAATGTAATTCCAACAATAACCACTCTGTGAGGAAGGTGTCATTATTGTCCCCATTTAACAAAAAGGCAGCAAGTTTCAAGGAGGTGGAGTGACTTGCCCAAGGTCATCCTGCTACTCAATGGCAGAGCTAGGATTTGAACTAGTGCCTAGCACATAATAGAGTCTCAGCTCATGTATGTTGTTTGTGGAATGAAGAAAATAATGAAAGGTCTTTCTGATTATTAAATCCAGTAGCATTTTTTTGCCTTTTTTGTGTGTTTCTGACATTTTAAAACAGTATTTTTCAAGCATACAGAAAAGTTGAAAGAATTTTATATTGAACACTCATATACCCATCATTTAGATTCTATTAACATTTACTATATTTGCTTTATCATCTATCTATTCGTTTATTGATTCCCTCCATACGTCAATCCCTATTATTTTCTGATGCATTTCAAAGTAAATTGAGGACATTAGTACAGGTCCCTATGAACATTTCAGCATACGTATCATTTATGTTTGTTTATAGTTTTTTTTCTTTTGAGGTAAAATTTACATACAATGAAATGTACAAATCTTTAGTGCATCCTTGGGTGAGTTTTGACACACCCTGCACCTGTGTATCCCAAACCCCAATCAAGATATAGAATATTATCATCAACCCAGAAATTTCCTTCATGTATGTTTTTTTTTTTTTAAGATTTTATTTTTTTCCTTTTTCTCCCCAAAGCCCCCAGGTACATAGTTTTGTATTCTTCGTTGTGGGTCCCTCTAGTTGTGGCATGTGGGATGCCGCCTCAGCGTGGTTTGATGAGCAGTGCCATGTCCGCGCCCAGGATTCAAACCAACGAAACACTGGGCCGCCTGCAGCGGAGAGCGCGAACTTAGCCACTCGGCCACGGGGTCAGCCCCTCATGTATGTTGTTTTTAACTGTGCTGTGCAACTTCCCTAACTGAACCCATAGCTCCGTTGGCAGCCAGAAGTTAATGATTATAACTGGGAGGCTGCGTGAGATCACTTTTCCATCATTGACTGATGCTCTCAGGGGAGAACCAGGTGGCATGTAACAAGATTTGGTCCTCCGGTCCCTTCACTTTGATAAATTTCACTTGGAAGCATTTCTTCTCTTTTCAAGCAAACTTTTGTAAAAGGTTGCCTGTTGATTACAGCAATTAACTTTATCAGTTTAAACTGAGGTGAAATGAATAATTTATTTTATTGTACTTTAATGTCAGTAATGTATAAGGGATAGCATTAATGGCTGCTCTTTTCAGCAGGGACTCTTTCATCTGTGTTTGTTTAAAAGTAAAAATAATGCTGCAAACATAAAGTGTTCCTGGCTTGGTTCTCAAAGTGAGCTCTAGTCAGTTCATTGAAACTCAGATCAGGGCAAAGAACACTCAAAAGAGCGTGTGTGTCTGAATAAGATTTAGAGGAGAAACTCAAAGGGCCTTTGGCTTATTTGAAAAAGGTCTATTGGAGCAGATAAACTGAGTTACCTCCTTGAAACCCAGGCTTTGAGTAATTTGGGGTATAGTAAGAGTCAGGTTATTCAATGATCCCATGATTATGAGAGGCATCATAGACCGAATTGGCAGAGATACTGATGCGCCTACCAAACATGCCTGTGGCTTTAGTCCTTTTGGTTAATGATACTGTTGCTGGTTGGCAATGTGAGCATCACTCCTAGGAGTTCTAATCCAGGGATTTTCACCCTTTAGAGTTTATCAGAATCACCCTGAGGGAGTAAAACACAGATTTCTTGGGCCTGCCCCCAGAATTTGTGATTCAGTAGACCTAGGGTGGGTCCCAAAAATTTGCATTTGACAAGCTCCCAGGAGATTCTGTGCTGCTGGTTCAGGTACCACAGTTTGAGACCCACTGCTTGAATGAATGGATGAATAGGATCCCCTGTGCAAGACCACATTTCTTCCTCTCTATAACTTTATTTACAGTTGAGCAAGAACAGGCACACCCCGTGTAGAATGTGCTTGCTCCTGCTGAGTTTTAGAGGGGGGGATAGTAGGGAGGACATACACACTAGCTGTTTCTCCAACTCGCACAGCAGGAATTTCAGTTTGTACTGGGCTTATTATGACCCTGACTTTTTCATAGTCCTAACTGATCTTGCTGCAGACAAGGAAAGAAGCCAAGCCCCAAACCACATGGCACAGTTTTAATTAACTCCCTCCTGTGTCGGGACCCTTAGAAAGAGATAATATGTGGCTCTGGAGACCATACGTCCCAGATTTCCTGGGACAGCTCTGATTTCACATATTCTATCCTCTCGTCTCATAAATATAATTGTCATACCATGTCCTGCTTTTGGGTTCAGAAAATATTGTTCCCATATGCATGGCTTAGGAGCCCTGGGGAGCCAAAAGCAAGTCTTTCTTTCTTGAGATTGTGGGGGCCACGACAAAAGCTTGGCTCATAGAAAGGGCTAAAGATTTTGGGTAAATCTAAATATTTGAGATCAGCAACAAGCTGCTTGTTGCTTCTTTTTTTAAGCATCTCTCAGTGATCCCTGTTACGGATCTTTGAATGCTACAAATACCAAGATTCTGAGAGGTGAGAGGCACTGAGTTGGACCTCTGGCTGCCTCTCTTTCCTCCTTCCCCTGTTCTCTGGAAGGACCACACAGAAATAACCCAGACAAGAAGAGCCACTCCAAAGAACGAAATTCCACAACCTTCATTGAATGACCCCTCAGTCTAATATTTACCTGCTTTCTCTGGCAGGAAGTTCTTCCTTCTTGCTAACATCAGTCCTTCTCACTGCAATTTCAGTTTCTTTTCCCTTGCTCTGCTTTCAATCAAAATTGAGAACAGCTGGTCCTCACCCTCTATGTTCTTTATGTGCTTAAAAGTCACATTAAACCATCCTTCCTGGGACCAGGTTTAACCATCCTTTGTGCTCCTTTATCCTTCCTGCATGTATCTGACTTGCCAACCGTTTAATCATCTTTGCCATAGGGAAGCAGCTTAGGCAGTTTGGGCCAACAGTGCAGCAAAGCCTAAAGCTTCATGATTTGTGCTAATGGGCATGCTAAATGTTTAGTAGAGACTATTTTCAAGCACGCACTTGCGAACAATTTAAAGTGGACTGTACATGGAACCCATTTCCTCTGCTGGCTCCCCCAACAGGGCCTCCCCTTAGCAGCTGAAATGAGTTAGTGGCAATCAGTGCAGAGTAGGAATCCTGTGGTTTCTGCCCTTCCCTCCTGCTGGTTCTATGGCAGCTAGTCTCTTAAAATGAGCTTTCTCCTTAGTATGGCCAGTAAATGTGACTTTGGAATCAGTTGGGCAAGGGGCCTAGGAATCACAGCCAAAGAGCAGGAGGTACTGTTGCTGAAGCTCCAGGTGCATTTTATGAGAGGGTAGGGGCACGGGGGTGAACAGGGATCCATGAGAAAGATTGGACCCAGAATGTTTGCTATCTACAGGACGATTGCGCCTCAGAGTTGGACTTGGCTTTTTCAAAGTTTGCAGTGGACTCATCTGGCTTTTGTTTGTGTACTTGGCCTTTGTTCACTGTACCAACTCTGTGAAAGTGATGCCAGCAATCTGTGGCAGAACCCCAGCCTCAGAGCCAGTTTGTTTCCTAAAGAGAGGAGGGTAACTTGCCATGTGATGGGATTCTCTTTGTCAGGTGGGTTACCTGCCTTTGGTGGAATGCATTCCTGAACTGTTTGTTTGGCGTGGGAGGGCTGCTACCTTAGGTCACGCTACAGGGTGGGTCAAGGGCCCATGCTGATAAGGGTGAAATAGATCTAGTCGATGGTACTGCAGAGTAAAGGGATAAGGCCAATTGATATTTGTCTGTTCTCATCTTCTCACTGTTGGCTCCTCCTTTTTAATCAAACCTTAAAAGCTCTTCTCTTCATAAACACTAGCCGGGCAGTTTGTCTCGACAAAGCTACAGGAGCAGTTCATGTACCCAGCCATAAAGAAGAAAGAAGAAAACGCGACAGAAAAGAAGGGAAAAAAAAGCTGGTATTTGTATGAGGGTGTCATTGAGGGCTTCATCGTGGATAGACTCAAGACGTAGACAGGAACAGAAATTGTCTTGGGGTGGGGGTGGGAAAAGCAGTTTGATTGAAGCACTAGCTGCCTTGGCGCTGAGCCAAGGCAAATTGCCAGAGAACCATTAAACTCTGTGTAATTCCATATAATTCACAGCAGCCACAGGTAATCTGAATCAGACCTGACAAACCTTTCCTATCACTTATTGTCCATTAGTGCTGAATGCATACTACAGATATTTAAACTTTTTAAAGTCATATCGTGGTGAGCATATTTTTCCAAAACCCAAATCAGGAAACCTGGCTTGACAAAGGATTTTTTCTGACTTGTGGATTTGTTTATATGAAAAGCCTCACACAGGTATAAACACTAAACTGCACTTAAATGCTGAACAAATGGCCTTTAAGGAAGGAACCATGGTCACGTGAAATTGGGTCAGGGCACACTCTCATTCAGACATTGGTGAGGGCCCCCCACACACACCTTTTTAGGGGTCTGAGGGAATTGGTTAACTGAGCACTAAATCAAGTTAGAATCTGGTTTATGCCCATCATCTGGATTTGCTCTTAAAATTTTCAAGGATAGTAAACTGAAAGGGCCTGTTGTAATGTCTGTACACAGGAAGGTGGAGTAGATGTTACTTTGAATTCCCAGGTGCTGGGAGCAGTTAAATCTCCCAGTGTTCATGGTCTGTTTGTGAGGGCTTGTATGTGTTTTAAATTAACTTCCTAAGGCTGAGAATGTTAAAAACTAAGGAGAATCATATATGGATACAAGGTATTGTTTCCGTGCACCTAAATTTACTTAAAAGCTTCATTCTTCCCACCAAATTAAGAGTCTAACGGTAACCTCTGGGCACTCACCACAAACAGGAGATGTTTAGCTCAAAGGATAATTATTTTGGAATATTCTGAGTCAATAAGAATAATGCTTTTTAAAGGGCTTGGAGACTTACAGTGCCTCTTTACCCAGAACTCTTTACATTGCTAATTAAGGATCATGAGTAGCAGTATCCCCATGGAAAACAAAAGTGTTTTGTCACATTCTTGCAGAAGAAAATATCTTTTTTTTTTTTTGGAGGAAGATTAGCCCTGAGCTAACATCTGCTGCCAATCCTCCCCTTTTTGCTGAGGAAGCCTGGCCCTGAGCTAACATCCGTGCCCATCTTCCTCTACTTTATACGTGGGACGCCTACCACAGCATGGCTTTTGCCAAGTGGTGCCATGTCCGCACCTGGGATCCGAACCAGCGAATCCCCGGCGGCCGAGAAGCAGAACGTGCGAACTTAACTGCTGTGCCACCGGGCCGGCCCTTCCTCTACTTTATATGTGGGACACCTGCCACAGAATGGCATGCCAAGCCATGCCATGTCTGCACGCAGGATCCGAACCGGCGAACCCCAGGCCGCCAAAGCAGAACGTGCGAACTTAACCACCGCACCACCGGCCAACCCAGAAGAAAATATCTTAAGCCTAATAGATTATCTTGGGCAAGTCACGTCACATCCCTGAACCTCAGTTATATGATCAGCAAAGTGAAAATAATGTTACTTGTCCAAAATCAGGAAAATGAGTGGGGTAATATCTTGAGGTCCCTTCTAATTCTGATTTCAACAAATATTTATTGAGCAACTACTATGTGCTCAATACAGCATTTGTTTTCCTAAGTGCCAGTGATAGAGCTATAAAAACACATTGCCTGTCTCTCCCACTATAAGTATCCTGACAGAAAGTAAACATATATAAAAATAAATGAGATAATACAAAATGATAAATTCTGTGAAGGAAATAAAACAAGGTGATGTGTTGGAGAATGACAGGAATTGGGATTGGGGAAAGAGAGAGGGAACCTACTTTATATTTGGGTCAGAGAATGCTTCTCTGAGGAGCTAGCATTGGAGCTGATGCCTGAAAGGAGCTACACAAGGATCTAGGAGAAAAATGCTCTCAACAAGGAGAACAGCAAGTGCAAAGGTCCTGAGGTGCGGATGGGCTTGACCTCTCTGAAGAACAGAACGTTCAGTATGACTGTAGTGTGTGTAAAAAAATGAGGCCCAAAAGGCAGGCATGGGCACATTGTGTAGGGCTTCTAATCTGCTGCTATTAACACTGTAAGAATCATTCCTTGGTCTCCCTGTCTGATTTAATTAGTGAACATAAGTGCCAGGTGTTAATGATAGGGGTGCTTGATATTTGCCCATAAGAAACCCAGGAAGGAGCACTGGTGAGGGGTAGGGGGGAGGCTAAGACAGAAAACAAGCTCAAATGCCTGGGGGAGAGAGATGGGAGTGGAAGAATGAGTGTGAAGACAGGAGAAGTTGTTAGGGAGGGCTGGAGAAAGTTTTGAGGGAGGAGGAAAAGCACCAGAGTGCTCTTGGCTATGAGGAACATCCCTAGTGCCAAGGTTTGTGGAGTCTGCTATCAGAAGGGGTCAGCCATTACAGGAGAGGGGGCAGGGCTCTACCTTTGTGTTTAAGATAGAGAAGTGGGAGTGAGCAGGGACGGGAGCTAAAAATCTGGTTCTTTCTTTTCATCCAGCCTTAACCTGAAAGGCAAGCCTGCTATCAGGAGAAATCTGTACTGCTTTACTCTTATTGATTCCCCAGATCTTGAACTCAAATGCCCATCATTTCCTCCTTCATTTTATTCCAAAACTAATCCTGGCAATGCAAAAGGAAATGTGCTCTGAGGTCAGAGTCCCTACCCAACACTAACACACAAACAATTGAGGGCATTTCTCTCCTTTTTTTTTTCAATTGTGAAAACTCAATTTTATGTTATTTGACACATCCTGCTGAGCGGGAAAGAGATGGGATGTCACTTCTCAGTCGCTGTATGAATAGGACAGTAGCTTGGAACAGAACTTGTTCCCAGATTTACAGTACTATGTGAAAGCAGCAGTAGTGTGCCAGTTTAATTTAACATTGGATCTATCCTAGGGTCAGTAACGAATATTGTTGATATTCCTTTTCAAGATACATATATACATTGATAGATTGTTTCTGTGGAAGTTGTTCACTTTGATAGCAGTTATGCAGAAGGAGGGTAAGAAATTCATTGCCTCTTTTTCCCCTCTTCATCTAACAGTGTTCAGCAGGCTAAGTGAAGATCAAAGATTAAAATCACTTCTGGGGAAAGGGGGCCTGGACAGAGGCAAACAATGTTCTGAGAACAGAATGCAGGGGCCCAGCTGTGGAAAATAGGAAGGAAGCTCCCTCTCCCTTCGTCCACATCTGGCAGAGGGCACACGAATGCCTAGTAAGCTAGAAACCAGATAGTAGAGCAGGCCTAGTGGTTTCCAGAGGCAGCCTTTTGTTCCTTCCCTAAAGGGTGTTAGTCCTTTGGTCTTTTCCAGTCAGAAATGACTAATGTTAGGTATGTGCACTCTTTAGAAACTGTCTTTGGCTTTTTGTATAATGGGTTATAAATAAATAACTTCAGGGAACCAGGCAATGACTTATTGAGTGAACCTGGCTTTGGGATGGTTCAGATTCCGGATAGTTAATCACATCCTCTGGGCTGAAAGACTTATCTAACTCGTTCACATTCAGTTGGAAAGTTAAAAAGATGCTTTTAATCAACTTGAAGAACAGTTTTAATGTCAAAAATGGGTTGATACTAGAGAAATAAAGATTATATTAATCCAAGTAGAATTATCTCCATCTCTCTCTAGTAATCTGGTAGAATTTAACATCCATTTTTGTTTTAATTTGGGCATTTCTTACAAGCACAATTCATAAACACCAATAGGTTAATAAATCTTATTTCCAATGTTTTTATATTAGATGGTATAAAAAAGACTGTTGGTCTTTATAGCCATCTAGACTCACCCGCTAGATTTGTACACTATGCTCTCTTAATGCTAGGGGGCATCAGGACTTTCTGGTTTGTCTAGAAAACTGTTCTAATCTTGTACAAGGTAGCTTATATCATGGTTGTATATAGTGAACTCTGTTGCTGGCAACTGCTTCTAGTTGCCAGGAGTCAGAAACAAAATCTTTAGCATGCTACCATATCCTTTCCTCCAGTTTCTTTCACCCCAGTCCTCCCTGAGCTCTCTCTACCACATCAGCTTTGCAAGGTTCTTTGTTCATTTGTAGCACTGAAATTCACAGCTTACTAGACAGCCAAGAAGCGTACGCAACCCAATAGGAGGCAGTAGTGATGCCTGAAGAAGAGATAGTTGCCTGTGTGACAATGGCCTTACCTGAAGTTCTGCTTCTCAGAGTGAGTATCTGGAACTCTGGGGACTATGAGAAAGAGACATATCTGGGATAGACAGGAGGAGTAGAACTAGATGACTCCAAGATTGGGTAAGGGATTGATTCCGTTTTTATGATATGTCAAGATAGAAAGTGGTTGGTGATTTTAAAAAAACTTTTCACTTTTACCAGTTGTCTGGTAAAGAAAACGAAGTGTTTGTCTTTATTTTCACTTCCTACTGAAATCATTCACTTCTTGGGCGAAGGGGAGGGGCGGATGAATACTGTCTCAAAGCAGAGAGGAACAATGGGCAAATTAATAAATTATAGCCCTATTGTAAAGGCTTACCCTTTAACTGAAGTGCTTCGCCTTGATTAAAGCTATGAGAATGTGAAAATAGTGCCTGATTGTTGGTCCCTCCCTCAGAAATATAGTCTGTATAGTCTAGTGGTGTTTATTTTTAAATTTTTTTCTTAAATTGAGGAATAACTTATCTATACAGTAAAATGCACAAGTCTCAATGGATTTTTAGGTATATATATATATTTTTTTTTCCATGTACTCAGCACCCCAATCAAATCAATTTGTAAAACATTTTCAGCAGCCTGAAAATTATGCTCATGTGCTTTCACAGTCGGTATATCCTCTCCAGAGGCAGCCACTATTCTGGGTTTTATCACCATAGAATAGCTTTGTCTGTTCTTGACCTTCATAGAAAATGGAATCACATAGTATTTATTGTTGTAGTGTGGTCTGTTTCCTGCAATGTAGTATTTTTGAGATCCATCCATTTTGTTGCACAAATCAGTAGTTTGTTCTTTTTTATTGCTATGTAGTATGCCATTTTGTGTATTTGTGTGTTTTGATGGACTTTTGGGTTTTTCCTAGTTTTTATCTATTATGAATAAAGCTGCTATGAACAGTCAAGTCTTTTTGTGGACACATGCACTTCTTTCTCTTGGGTGTACCTAAGTGTGGAACTTCTGGGTCAGAGAGAAGGTGTACAGATTTCTAAAGTGGTTGTACAATTTTACAGTCCCATCAACAATGTGACTTCAAATTGCTGTACATTCTTTCCAGTACTTAGTATTTTCAGTCTTTTTAATTTAGGCGTTCTAGTGGATGTGTAGTGATATTTTACTATGATTTTAAATTGCATTCCTCTGGTGAAAAATTATATTGAGCACCTTTTCATAGGCCCACTGGGCATTTGGCTGTCTTCTTCAGTGAAGTGCTGCCTGTTCAAGTCTTTTGCCAATTGTTAATTGGTTGTCTTTTTCTTATTGATTTGTAGGAATTTTTAAAAAAAATATTCTGGTTATAAGTCCTTTGTCAGATATCTGTATTATGAATATTTTTTCCTGGTGTGTGGCTTGACTTTTCACTTTTTTAGTGACATTTTAATGAACTTTTTTTATTTTTATGAACTCCAATATAGCACTCTTTCTTTTATGGTTATTACTTATTGCATACCGCCCAAGAAATCTTTGCCCACCTCAGGGTCACAAAGATATTCTCCTATGTTTTCCTCTAAGACTTTTATGGATTTAGCCCTCTTATTTAAGTCTAGAGTCCGGCTAAATTTTTTTAGTAAAAATTTACATCAGTAAAAATGTTTTGAGCATGTGTCCCCAAAATGCATAATTTTATTTATGGATGGTATAATTTACTACCACCAATATTAAATATTGGCTTGATTTTTAATTTTTTTAGATAAACCTAAATATAGACAGAAGTTCTAATATCTCTCCTTCCAGTAGATTATTTTGTGCATAGCCCGGGGTATATACACCCCACTCTGGAGATTGTTCTAACCACCAAGGACTAACATTTTTGACAAACTGATTATATTAATGTGAGCAGAAGACTTCAGTGTGAACAAATGGCTAGAGCTGATGAAGTGTGAACAGGACCCTAATGAGCATATTTGCTAATAATGTAAGAAACCGTGAGTTTACTCTTGCGCAGTGATGTTTGTTCCCCCTTACCTGACTTACGGAGATAGCAGAACAATCTGACTTGGTAGGAGCAAAGACAAACTTGCTTTTGGTTGCTAATGTAGTGTACAATACTTTTGACTCCCTACCCCTTTCCTCATCACCAGATTCCTAGAGCTGAGTTTGGCTCTGAACTGACTGAGTTTTTGGCAAAGATATTTAGAATTTGACTTGGGCTAATCCCCAGGGAAATTTAGTGATTTGGAGCTTAGGGGACCTTTGTTGTGAGGATTAGTACACTAGATGGTGATTAAGCAGCTGTGGAAGAAGGATCTGTCTGTAGGGATAGGTCATGCTGTGGGGCACAGCATAGTTCCATCAGTCCAAGGTCAGGAGAGCCCATGGGCCTGATCCATAGAACTTTCTACTCTGGGGCAGCCCCTTGTAGGATTTGGGCATCTGCTTCTTAGCTGGTAGAGGGAAAGAATATCTTTCTCCCTTGGTGTCTTCCTCCTCAATCTATCTCCATACAGGGATTACTCCTTAGAACCAGGCCTACTTAGCTCTTTTTAATTGACTCTTGTTTTTGAATTCTCCTTTGTTTAAGAGAGAGGTTTTTGTTTTCTGTTTTGCCTTTTGGGAAGCTAGGATAAGGTAGGGAAGATGAAATTAGGAACAGCAGGGTTTCTTATTTTTCTAATCTACACTACTTTGGAAATTTGAGAGAGATTTTGAAGGGAGAGAGTTGCTAAGAGAGACAAGTTAGGGCTGCTGGTATGTCTGCAATCTGTAATCAGACTGACTATTGAAAGCTCAGGCAAAGAGATTGCAGAGGTTTCAAAGCCTGTATCTCCCCTGGCCAGGGCACTCTGATTAATCTCTCCTAGCATGATCAGACTCTAAGGGATATGAAGAGGGGGAGAGAGGGCAGATCAGAAACAGGTAGCCCCCAACCTGTGATCTGCTCAAGATTTTAAACTAAGTTTCAGAGAAAGCACAGTCTTTATCTATTATTTGATGATCCTACTTCCTAATAGTTAAATTTCTCAAGTCCAGCTTATCTCCATCTCTACATTTTCTCTCTATTGATTCCCCAGAAAAAAACTGAATTGCTGAATTGGTGTCTGGAGTGTTACTAGAAACTTGAAAATCTTTTAAAGGGTGCTAAAAAGACATTCAGAGGATATTCTCTTATTTTTAAGCAATGTAACTACTGTATTCTGGGTGGACCTTTTCTGTCTATTTGCAAAAAAAAATACATCATTTTAAATAATTAACGATATTGTTTCCCTTCTTAGACTATAGACAGGCTGATGAAGGTAGGAGTATGGGCTGGTTATTTGGCCAGAAGCTCCCAGAATTGGCCGAGAAAGTTTCAGTCAATGCCTATTTTTCCAATAAATTTCTTGTAGCAAGCAGAGGTATTCACAATCATGTCACTGATTTTTAATGCTGCTCTTACACCGTTGTAATAGGCATTCAATGCCTTTTGGCTCTTGTTACAGATGATGTTACTCCTGCTGACTGCATTTTTTTTTTCAGGAAAAAACTGATTCAACTCTTCTTTCTTTCACTTTCTCATATCTCCTAAGTTTATTCAAGAGACCCAAGCAAGTATCTGCTATATCTGACTAAATAAAAGCTACTAAAAAGCCAGTAAGTGCTGTTAAGTCCATTTTTCTTTGCCTTTGCTCTCAAGGGGCTGACTTGTCACTTTACTGACAGCTAATAGAGCATTTCATACTTCATTGAAGATCCATCAAAGATTTCCAAATCACCAGCTTATTAGCACAGGGACTTTAGGAATCTCTTTCTCTCAGTGTCCCAACTTTGCTTTTTAAAGTCTTCCAACCTCGATGGACCACTCTGAAACAATGGATAAAGACCACGGGGAAATGAGAGATGGATGTTAACTAGTCAGTATTGAAAGAGAGAAACAGAGGTGAAGGCAAAGTACAATGAAGCGAAAAGCCAGGATTATCTGTGTCAGCAGAAGGAAAATGCATGACTTTTCTAACTGTTCACAGGTCACTGAATGTCAGAGCTCCAAGGGCCCTCAGAGGTCATCTAGTCAGACCCCTACATTTTACAGTAAGGGTAGAAGAGGTCAAAAGACGGGAAAGGGGATTCTCCAAGGTCAATTAGCTCTACCAACTTTCCAGACATCAGCTGGCTTTTGGTTATATGACCTTTATGCTATAAATTTTCAATTACTTGGACTTCTCACTGCTAGCCCAGTCATCACTTGGTTAATCCAAAATGATACCTAAGTTAACCATCGTTTATACTGGGCTTTGTGATGTGTGTTTATACTGACCTTCCAATGTGTCTTGGTCCAACCTTGGAATTCACAACACTTCAGATGAAACAAGAAAGCCACCCTGAAGGTCTGATTCAGGAAGAGCTGGAAAGTTGACCAGCCTTACTGAACGGACAGCATCAAAGGATGCTATACAGCCCCTCAAGCAGGGCATGCTATTCTCAACAAGATTGTTGATTCACACCTTTCCTGGGTCCCAGCCAGAGTTATGAGTGGAGTGGTGAGAAGGGAAAGACAAAACCTTTTACAGAAGAACATATATATATATATATATCTTCTTTCCTCCCTCCCTCTCTCCCTCCCGCCCTTCCTCCATTCCTCCCTTCCTTTCTTCCTTCCTTTCTTTCCTTTTCATTTCTGGTCCTTGCTAGAAGAATGAACAGATGCTTTATCTTTTATATAAACAAATGTGTGGTTGAGCCATTGACCTGGAGAACTGGCTGTCAGGAAGCAAAACAATAAATTCTGGATCCCAGGAATCTAGAGGTGGAGGATGGGAGGAGAAAGACTAATGAACAGTAATTTTTAAAAGCATCAAAAAGTCAGGAGGAGTAAGAAGGAATCAGTTGCATAGCTCAGTAAATGTCCTGGGTCGGGGAAAGGGCTAATTTGGGGTTAGTCTGAGGGATCTTCCACCAAGTGGAGTTTCATTCCCTGATCTGAATCCATCTGGACTCTGGGATTGTGCTGGGTGCCCATAATTTGCTGATTTGTTTTCTGTGAATCCTCACACCGGTGCAGAAGTGTCGTTATTACACTAAACATATCTGTCCTGAGGAGGATGCTGCTGGTGACTGAGAAAGGGCATGGAACAGAGAAAGAGGCATGAACAGTCAGCCTGAGGCTGTAGTCCAAGGAGTCCCTGAAAGGACTCAGTGGCAGTGGAAATGGCAGTAGGGCATGCAAAACGCCTGAGCTTTTGCTGCAGCAATAATTAAGCGTTTTAGTTAAAAGGTTCCTTCCTTTCATTTTCTGGCCTAGAATAAACAGATCTTGTTGATGTAACAAAGTGCTTAATTAACCCGAGGTGGTAACTTACTATCAATGCATATTGAAAGGAAGACTTGCTGTGGGTAGCAGTAATATGGATAATTGAGTTGTATGAATGAAAAAATGGGTAGAGTGAATTAAGACTAATGTACATCAACAGGAAAAATCTATTAGCATTCATTAATTAGACCCCTGTTTGTGGTTCCTTGTTAGCCTAAGGAAGCCCTTTCAAATGGCTGATCCCTGTTGGAAGTCCTGCCTGATGCTGAGGACCTTCCATGGATGCCAAAGGAATGAGTCATTCAAATAGAACTTCTGAAATTCAAGTACAACACTTTGCTTTTTTTTTGGCAGCAGGCAGCAGTGATTATGAAGTAATAATGATAATGACAATGGAAATAAAGAGTGTGATCCTAATTAATTTGCTGAAAGTTGTTCCCCATTTACCAATATTTGACTTGTGTTGTCTTGAGTGGTGGCCCAGGTACTGGAACAAAGGTATATATATTCGATGTCATTTGGCTAACCTATGATTTGTCAAAGGTTAATTTTTTAAAAAAAACTATCAGGTTGGCAGCAATAAATTTAATAACAGTCT
Organism: Equus asinus; assembly: GCF_041296235.1. Classification (NCBI taxonomy): domain Eukaryota; kingdom Metazoa; phylum Chordata; class Mammalia; order Perissodactyla; family Equidae; genus Equus; species Equus asinus. Next base: position 37,846,151 of record NC_091820.1, read on the forward strand.
GTGATTTAACTCAGAATTTCGATTTCTTTGATGGGGTTTTTAAAATCCTGAATTAAAATTTTTCCCTGCACTCAACAATATTCTGACTACCATAGTGTGGGGATAGACTGGAGGGATACTATAAAGGACTGAGGGAAAGATTGGAACAAGAGTAGAAGTGCAAAAACACCTGCACTGAAGACCAGCCCTTAGTTGCCCCAGTTAGAATCTACCTTTCCCTAAGGATTGTATGGTTTAATCATCCTCACCTCCCTTGCCCCAGGGAGGAAAAAAACCCAGCATCTCCTCCTGATTCCATCAGTGGGTTGGACCTTTTTTTACCTGACCGGCTACGTGGACGTGTGAGCTTTAGATGGTAACCGACTCCTGAGGCTCGGAGCTAGGTGTGCTTTGTTCCTTTCTGTATCTCTAGCACTTAGCATGTTGTCCTGTGCATGCTAGAAAGTCACAAAAAAAACTTGCAGAATGAATGAATGGGTGAATGAGAGGACTCCCACCAGCATGAGTGGAACTGATGTTCCAACAGGTAAAACTCACCTCTGTGGTAGAAGGAATGTTACATATAAAAGTAGTTGTAGGCAAGGACGCTTGTGGGGGACATTCTGCTTTGCTTTTCTTTTTGCCTGCCCAAGCAGCTATTATTTCTGCCTTTGCTTTCAGTGCCCCCCAGCCTGATCACCTTCTTGCCAAGATTGCCCTGGTCAATGGAAATTCTGTAGCCTGTGGTATAACGGTGAACACCTATGTTCCCAGCTTTTGGTGAATGCCCGCTATGTGCCAGAAACTAGAAGCACTGTGCTAGGCACATATTGAAGAAACATAGATAAATGATCAGTTACTTTGTACATACTTTGTATTTTTTGAATTTGCAATTCCACTCACAGAATATTGAGCTGGAAGCTACCTTCAGAGTCTTCAGAGTCAACCCCCACTTGCTGTAATAATCAGAGCTCACATTTATTGAGGTCTCATTGCTCCCAGACACTTCATATACTAACTCTGTGAGGTAGGTACTCTTGTTATCTGTATTTCACATATGAGGCCATTTAGACACAGAAAGGTAGGTAACTTGCTCAGAGTCACACAGCTAGGAAGTACTAGAGCCAAGACTCAAACTCAAGTTTGTCAGACTTCAAAGTCTGCCCAAAGATAGGAAAAGACTTGCCAAAGCTCATTTTGCTAGAGCCTGGCTCTTCTGGCTCTAATTTGTACGCACATTGTGCTATGCCATGCTGCTACTTTAGCCCACACTCTGGGGTTACTTCCAAGCATCATTTTCTTATTTAGAAGTGCTTGGCTCCCTACATGGACTGTGGATTCCTCCAGGGCAAAGACTGCATTATTTCTGTGTTGCCTCCTTCCTCAAGAGCTTGCCCAAGCTTCGCCTTCAGTAAATAATGGCCTATGATCGGCTTCTTAGCTGCTCCCTGGAGCCTTCTAGAGCTATCCCCCAGTACTACTTGTTGTTCAGAGCTTGGGAGGAGCCAGGAAGTAGAATTTTGGGGAAGGGGTCACCTCACCACCTGCTTTCTCTTTTGTTCTCTGCAACGCAGATTGAAGATGGGGGCAAGGCAGCCTTGTCCCAGAAGATGAGGACTGGTGATGAGCTGGTGAATATCAATGGCACTCCATTGTATGGCTCCCGCCAAGAGGCCCTCATTCTCATCAAAGGCTCCTTCCGGATCCTCAAGCTGATTGTCAGGAGGTAAGGTACAGGGAGATTTGTTGTGAGGTTCAGGGGCTGCTGAAACCGCTTGGTTGGTAATAAACCCTCAATAGAGTCATATCTCTATGAGTATCATCAAGGAAAGAGGTATTCACATGAACAGAATTTTGCAGACAACTGAGCAGAATGACATAGAAGAAAGGGCCTTTGGTTCAAATCCTGGTACTGCCACATCCTGTGTCACCTTGGATAAATTTATTTTACCTCTGCAAGACTCAATTTCCTTATTTGCTATTGAGAGAATTAAATGACTCAATACACACCAAGGCCCTACCTAACCCAGTCTTTTTTCTGTCTCCTCCTTCATAACAGGCTGCCACTGTTAAACCACGTAGATTTAAAGAGACCCTCCTACCAGCTGTGGTAGGCATTCCAGAGGCTGTGGCAAACTCTAAGATAGAAACCCTGCCCTTGAGGAGTGTACAGTCTAACATGGGAGAAAAGACACCATGTGACAATACATTTTTAAGAAAGCTATTTAAGGAGATTTCACAGGATGAGGGGTGATTGCCAAATGAATTTTTCAGACAGAAATTGCTATTAGAGTTCAAGAGAAAGAGCACTTCAGAAGAGACTGATAGGGTAAGACTTCATAGAGGAAGTGGAATTTGAGCTAAAGGGTGGGTAGAATTTGACGATCAAGAGGAGAAAGGCATTCCAGGTAAGTGGAGTGGCATAAGCAGAATGAAGGTAAGGACATCTCTGGGCTGAGTCATTCTGCTGCTGCCAAACATCTGCCTATTGGCGAGCTTTCCGTATGGCCTTTTTATTTTGCTGCTGCATCTTTGCTCTGTACTACGGGAGCTCATGCTTCTCCCTTTCTATTAGTTTGTTTCCTTTATCCTATACATACGCCTAAGTTTCTCCGTCTTAATTATTTTTATTAGAAAAACAGTTGAAAGCATCTTCCCACAAACAGTTCTCCCTCTGGCTGTTACCCCATCTTCCTCCTTTTGTTCATACTTAGTCTCTCAAAAGGCAAGTCTATACTCACTGTCTCCACTTCACCTACCATTTAGCTTTCTACCCACTGTAGTCTGAATTTAACCCCAAGAACTTCACTGAAACTACTCTGTCAAAAGCTATATATTACCTCCTAATTGTCAAGGTCAGTGGATTATTTTCAGTCTTCATTATATGTGACTTATATATGGCATTTGACATTATTGCTCTAGATTATGCCCTCCTTTGTGAAACTCTTCTTTCTTGCTTTCAAGATATCCCATTTCCTTGTTCTTTTCCTACCTCTCTGTTCATTGTTTAAACTAGGTTCCTTTACTACCTGTTTTTCCTCTGACTATCCCTTAAATGTTAGTGTTTCCCATAATTCCACCCTTTCTAACTTCATTAATACACCGTGAAAAACCTCACCCAGTTCCAGAGCTTCAGTTATCATCTATATGTGGATGACTATATCTCTTGTGCCCCAGACCCGTATAGCCAACTTCCTACTAGACACTTAGATGTCTCAGAAGCATTTCAAACACAACATGCTCAAAACCTAACATGTCATCTTCCCCTCCCAAGCTCCTTATCTCAGTGACTGGGACCACCATGCCCTTGGTCAGCTAAGCCAGAAACACAGAAGCCATCTTTAATTACTCCATTTTTCTCAGTCTCTAGATCCAAATGATTTGTCCTGAAGAGAGAATACTTAGGGAGAAAGGGTTTTGAGTTAGTAAGGGTGAGGTTATATAGGATCCAACTGATTTGTTATATTACCTGCTGGTACCCAAGATCACACCATGCCTGCCCATGTAGCTGCATAGGAGGTGATGTGTTAAGTAATGCCTTATACAATAGACAAATTGTCACTGACTCAATCTTGAAGCCATCATGATTTAGGTTTTAAATAAGGCTTCTTGGAGGAGTAGCTTGGTGAATTTGGAAGAGTTTTTGTTTTGGAATCAGATAGATCCGTGGGAAATAATAGTTCCTACATGATGGCATTGTCGTGATGATTAAATGAGGCAATTTTTGTAAAATGCCTTTCACATATTGAGTTCTCAGTGAATTTCAGTCCCATTCTTTTCTGTAGGGTATAAAAGCAGCAAAATTGGAGTAACCAAGCATTATTAAATAAGGAGAGCATCAGAACTGTAGTGTGCTCTGCAACCTAACCTTCAGAGAACATGATTTTCTGGGAAACCATTAGGGGTGACAAAGGTCTGAACGGGAAATAAAAGTCCCTGTGAGATACTGGTTATACAGACATACCAGCACTTAGAGGGAATTTAGACATCATTCAGGGTGGATTCTGAGTCAGTCATAAAAATGAGAGTGTTCAGGTGTGTCACCCACTCATCCTTCCTCGGTGAGCTGCATGTCCTCTTTCTCCCTGCTGTAGCAACATCTGCCACTACCAGTCATTTAGGAGTAGCTATAATTATGGCCTTGGAAATAGTAGGGCTATTTGGTTTTCATGGTGTGGCAGTTGCTATGGTTCCCTGAACCAAATTGTCTAGGTTCTTCTCAGCCCCTATTGAAGGAGACAGTCAATGATATGATTTATTAGGTGATGCTGCCCTCTTGTGGAGAACTTAACCTTCACCTATGGACTGCCCTGGGGATGGTATAGGACATTTATTCCCTCTTGTTTTGTCCAAATTATTCCTCAAATTTATGAAAGAGCTCCTAGCACATAAAAGAAATGTTATCTCCCTGAAATTTAATATTTAGTCTAGTGTCTTATACTAAGATAGAAAGACTTTGGTTTGAGTAAACAATCAACTGACAAAGATTCAACACTGAGCTTTAGGTCTTTGGGATGAGTATAAAAAGAAGGAACTTGACAAAATGGCCTATTCTGAAAAGTCAGCCCAGCTTTTCCTCCTATATTGCCTTTCAGATAATGGTCAACTAAGTCAGGAATCTAGGTGTTGCCCTCAATTCTTCTCACTTGCCTCAGCCCCCTTCAATCCAAGTAATTCCAAGTCTTGATGAGTCTACTTGCTGAAACCTGTCTGTAGCCTTTGTCTTAATCCAATCACCATGATTTCTTACCTGGACTATTGTTAAGAGCCTTCTCACAGGTTTCTCATCTTTTGGTCTCACCTCCTTCCAGTCAATCCCTTCTCCAAATGAGGCATCTGACCATGTCATTTAGCTATTTGGAAAAAAAAAAGAATAATCATACAATCATATTGGTCCTAAGAGATTCATTTTATATTGCTAGAAGACAAAACTATATCGAGGATTGTATTCATGAACTATCTTTTTGCAAAACAAGAAGTGGCATCCAAATATGTAAAGAAAAAATTGTTTGCAATATGAGAGGAAAAATTATAGAAACTTCCGTATGGGAGACTATCACATAATTTAGGTATGACAGATAAGGTAGACCAAAAAAATAAGTACTTAGAATATTTGAAAAACATAATACATCAGATTTAATTAATAAATATCAAAAATTATATTTTATAGGCAGCAAATACACCCTCTTTTGAAATATTCAGAGAACATTTTTTTAAATGCTCATATGGTATGCCACAAAGAAAACCTTTGCAAAGTCTTACAAAGTTCTACAAGTAGAACTTACACTTGCCCTGTTCTCTGATGATAATGCAAAACTTTTACAAATTTAAACGTCTTCCACTGCTTGAATATTTCAGAACACGTTTAAATGCAAGTATTAGACCAAAGAAACACTAGCAGACTAATAAAAAATAACAAAAATGAGATCACGACTTATCAAAACTTTGAGAGCAATGTTCAGAAGTGAATTCATAACCTTAAATATTTCATTATTAAAAATGAAGAATGAAATTACATGACTAAGAATCCAATATAATCTGAAGCCAAGGGGTAGGTTTTTCTTATGTGGGGATAAGTTAAGTAGATAAGCCTTTAGCAAATTTAATCAAGAAAACAAAGATGAATTATAAATAAAATTTAAATGATACATGGAATATAACAACAAATACAAAGCTTTCTTAAATTATAGGATACTAAAATTGTACCTTAATAAAATTGAAAATCTCAGAGAAATTAAAATATGTAATAAACTGTTAAATGCCAAGCATTTTTGAGAAGTCAAAAACTAAATGGACCTGTAACTGTAGAAACATCGAAAACAACTATCAAAGAGAAACTTCCAAAAATACTTTAGAACCAGATGGATTTTTTTTCTTTTTGAGGAAGATTAGCCCTGAGCTAACTACTCCCAATCCTCCTCTTTTTGCTGAGGAAGACTGGCCCTGAGCTACCATCCATGCCCATCTTCCTCTACTTTATATGTGGGACACCTACCACAGCATGGCTTTTTGCCAAGCGGTGCCATGTCTGCACCCGGGATCCGAACCAGTGAACCCCGGGCCACCAAGAAGCAGAACGTGTGAACTTAACCGCTGCACCACCGGGCCGGCCCTAGATGGGTGTTTTTATCAGTGAATTCCTTTAAACTTTCTAGGAATAGCCAAGTTCAATTCTATAACATTGTTACAGAATTGAAAATCTTGCCGTTATTCACGTTGTTTTTGAAGCTAGCATCACTCTGATACCAACACCTGACTGCTCCAAAAAGAATATTTTATTCAGTTTGTGAACTTAGATGCAAAACCTTTAAATTAAATTTTATCAAATCTACTTCAGTAATATTGGACAATAACAATTCATTGCAAATGTTAAAAGATAATTTTTTAAAAAGGTAAAATCTTAACTCTTATAATAATATAAAAATGAACCTATGTTAAAGATTTTATTTAACTAATTAAGGAGGAAATTGTAAGGTATTACAACCAGTTCAAAGGATAAGTGAAAGAAGCACAAATTTGATGTAAAACTAACAATAGGCTACAACAACCAATTAGGAGCTGTAAGGAGAAATATGTCTCATTCATAATAGCAGCCAAACACGTTATGTTCTGAGGAATTACCTTAAGAAGAAATATGTATGAAAGAAAGAGGATGCATATAGTGGAAATTACAAAACTGGACAGGAAATGTTTACAAGTAATTTTTTATTGTGTGAGTAAATTCTCAGGGCACTGTGTTAAATGATAAAGAAGCAAATACAATTCAGTGGACAGTATGTTCACATGCCCTGGTTTCAGCATACTCTCCACAGACAACTTCTGAACCATTATTTCTCCACCCTCCTGCAAAATCCTTTCACTTTTTAAATTCAAACAAATAGCCTTTATCATTTTCATTTCCTTACCAATGTCATCTATCAGCCTCCAAGTCATTCTCTCACTTCTGTTCTGTACTTTGGCACCTGCTCCACTGTCATCTTCTCTACCTCGGTTCCTGCTGTCATACTGAAAGATTTCATTGTCCTTGTAGAGGATCACAAACTTTAATCTCATGGATCCTTGATCTTAACTTCAGTGATAAACCTTTCTATATCTGCAGCTCACTACCCCGACTGTATCATGGACCTTGCCAACCTTTTAGTCAACAAATATTTATTGAATGTCTAATTTATGCTAGCGTCTGATGATTCAAACAGGAATAACATGGGTATGGTCCCTGCTCTCATGGACCCCTAACACCTTCCAGTCTTTCTTGACAGTGTTCCTTATCTGAATCACATAATAAAGAGGATGAGTTGAGTGACTATTATCTCAATTTCCCCAAGGATGGCACATAACTAGGAGCATTCTAGATACATAAGAGAGAAGTTAAATCATTACATACAGTGGATGCTTTAGGGCTGTGGCTCTCACTGGTGAGCATCACTTAGGAACGTGTTAGAATTGCAAATTGTTGGGCACTACCATAGACCTACTGAATCAAAACTCTGGGGATGATGCCCAGCAATGTGTTTTAACAAGTTTTCCAGGTGAAAAGCTTAGAGTTTGAGAACCACTGCCTTGAGGCATTAGGGCTTAATTCTCAGGAATTGGTTGAGAAAGACTAAATTCAACTCTCTGATAAAAACCTCTTCTCCCTCTAGCTTTCTCATACCCCATTCTCTTTAAAGCTGCTCTTCAGTATCATCGAAGCCTCAAATATCATTTTCTCTTATTCTGTCCGTCTCCTTCTAATCACCATGGCCCATGACTCTCCTTACTCTACTCATTTAATCTGAGCAACTACGTTCATTCATGATTTTAACTACAACCTCTGTGCTCGTGACTGTATCTCTAGTTCCAAAGTTCATATGCACAGCAGCCTGGTAAAAATATCCACAGGAAAACCCAATAGAAAATTGAAATGCAATGTGTATACATCTGAATTCATTGTCCAGCTTATAAAATTCTCTTCCCTTCCAATAGCAGTTGGTGGTACTCTCATCCACCTAGCCATCCAAGTGAGAAACCTGAGTCACTTTTGACTTCTTGCTCTCCCTCACTAAATCATGTTGATTTTACTTTTTAGACATTTCCAGAATTTATCCTCTGCTCTCTATTTCCACTGCTATTGACCTATTTCAGGCCCTCATCTTCTCTCCCCTGGACTATTTCAGTAGCCTCTCAGCTGTCTCAGATCTGTCTGCCAAAGTGTTGCCACAGAGATAAATCTAAAATACAGATTCAATTATATCAGTCCCCTGCTGGAAACTTGTCAATGGCCCTCATTGCCTGAAAGCATGGTATATAAGACATTTTATATCTTCATCCCTACCCATACCTGCAACTTCATCTGGCACTCAACTTGTCTTTTATGCTGGAGCAATACCATTCTCCAAGAATTTCATGCTATCAACTCTGTGCCTCTCTTCATTCTTTGCTTTCTACTTGGAGCATACTTTTCCCTTTCTTTCTTTAGCTAATGCCTTCATATTAACATTCTTTAAGACTCAGCTCTGGAGTTGTGATTTCTAGGATAGTTTCTTTGATGCCTTGGGTTGTTAGGTGGTCTTTCTCTGGCTCCCATAGAACTCTAGCCTTTATCACACTGTATTGAAATAATCTGTTTTTACATTTATCTTCCCCATTAGACTAGACTGGGGGTTGGCAAACTGCAGCCCATGGGCTAAAACCAGCCCTCCACCTGTTTTTATATGGCCTGCTAGCTAACAGTGTCTTTCTTAAGGTATATTTTTAAATGGTTGGGGGGGGGGAAGAATAGTATTTCATGACACATGAAAATTATATGAAACTCAAATTTCAGTGTCCATAAATAAAGTTTTATTGGAACAGAACCAAGCCTATACATTTATGTATCGTCTATGGCTGCTTTCACACTACAATGGCACAATTTAGTAGTTGTGACAGAAACTGTATGACCTGAAAAGCCTAAAAATATTCATTATTTGGCCCTTTACAGAAAAAATATTTGCCCATCCCTGGACTTTAAGAACCATGAGGGAAGGGGCTGATCCATATTCATTGTTGTGTCCCCAGGACCTAGTACACACTATGGCCCATAGGAAAGACTCAGGATTTTTTTTTACACATCTTGATATAGGGAAGTAGAGAGTATGAGTAACTGGTCTGCTTGATAGTTATATTTTTGAAGGTCACCTAAATTGGCATATGAGATTACATTCAGTCTCTTATGAGTATGGTTATTTGTGAGCCTCCTTTTAAGTAACTGATCAACTCTAGGTATACTGATCGAACAAAAAATCTAGTTTCAAACCTGATGTCCAGATCTTGGACAAACATGATTATGAAAAGGAGCTGCAATATCTTGGGGTTTTGTCCGGGCTACCTGCCAATCTCCCTAGCTGACCTTTCTCTGTTGTTGTTATTATACCCCTGCCATCTAAAATTAAATGGAAGGGGTTAAAACTGTAGTTGTCCTATCATATATTAATATATCAGGGATAGGAGGAGCTTCACAGTTGACACAGTGTTAGAGAAGTCTTGGAAAGGCAAGACATGGAAGAATCAAAGTGATATTATAAAGCAGAGGTAGGTAAACTGTGGTCTGTGGCCAAATGTGGCCTGCCGCTTGTTTTTATAAATAAAGTTTTATTGGAACACAAGCATGCTCATCCATCTACATGTTGTCTATGGCTACTTTTATACCACAGTGGCAGAGCTGAGCTGTTGCAACACAGACCATATGACCCTCAAAGCCTAAAATATTTACAACCTGGCCCTTTACAGAAAAAGTTTGCTGGCTCCATGGTATAAAGCATCCTCCAAAAAGACCTTGAGACTCTACCTAAAGGTTAAAAGGACCGAAAGAGAACCATCAGAGTCTACAAATAAGAATGAATCAAAAATTACAGAATGTTTAAACCAACAAACATACAAGGCAGACTGATGAATTCTTGAGATTATACTGTTCTTTTGAGTTTGGGTGATGATGTGGTTGGTATAGGGCAAAATGAATGGTGTTTGTGTTCACACAAGTATGTGTTTCCTTGCTTGCTTCCTTCTATTCAAGATTTTTATATAGTGCTACTGTAATCTAGATACTGAGTTAGCTGCTGGGAACGCCATGACAATAAGACAGACACATTCCCTACCCATATGGAGCTTATAATCTGTTGTGTTTGACCCTGGCACTACCCCTATTAGCTGTGTGACTTTGATCAAGTTTATAGAACCTCTTTTAGCCATTCTTTACTCACCTGTATAATGAGAATACTAATGCCTTTTTTGTAAGCTTGTTGTAAGACTTAAATGATTTTATCTATTTTTTCCAAGTCATTCAAAGGATATTTATTGAATTTCGACTATGTGCTAGGCACCATTCCAGGTATTGGTGACACAGCAGTTAATATGACAGAGTTAAAAAGAAAATCTTGCCCTCATAGAAATTGCATTTTAGTCAAACATATAAAAGTACCTGAAATAAAGTAGGCACTTGGTAACTGTTCTTTTCCTTTTCCTGAGTAAATGAAAGGAAGGTGGTGCTTATCCTTCAGTACTGATTTTTATCAGGGATTACAGTACTGGTTAAAATGCCATCACACAAATTTCCTTTTAATGGCTAACACTCTGGACAATATAGACTAGATGTTTTTATCAATTGCATAGTACCTTAATAATTGTCAATTAGAATCATCATTAGACTGGATAGCTCAAGTTGTGAAAAACAACTAGTTGCAAATTGGTTTACTCCTAATTTCTTAAATGTGCCTCTTTGCCTTTTCTGTGCTATTCCTTGACCTAGAAACTCTTCCACCCCTCTCTGCCAAAGACGGGCCGTACACTAAAGTCAAGCTGCAGTCAAAGGAAAATGTAATGTCAGAGCTAAAAGGGGTCTCTGTAATCACTCTACTCAACAACCCCATTTTATAGGTGAAAAAACTGAGGCCCAGGACGAGAAAGGACTTTCTTAAGGCCACGCAGTTTGGAGGTGACAGAGGTAGGACCAAACCAGCAGCTTCTGCTTACCAGTCAAGCATTCTTCCCACTGTTTCTGGGATGCCTCACATTTCTACCTCCTCTAGGAAGCCTTCCTGCACTTGAGGGAAACGTCTTCTTCCCACACCCAAAGTACGTTCATGATTCTATCCTTTACCTTATATTTTTCTTCTGCCAACTCTTCTTTTATGAATTGATCCACTTCCAAAGGTTTCACCTCTCTCCTGGATACAGGACACTGCCAGATCCCTCTGCCCAGCTTTACCTTCTTCCTAAGCTTCAGACTTCCATTCCAAAGTGTATATTACCCCTCACCTAACCTCCCCCCACTGATAGTTCTATTTCTGTCCATGGCATATTTCCCACCCCTGTTAGTCAAGCTCACAACTCTTCAATTCCTTCCCTGTATCCTCTTCAGTTCCCTCTTTTATCCTCAACAGTCCCCAAGACCTTTCTGAGCTCCTTCTGCAGTGTTTCTAATTTTCATCTCATCTGTCTCCTTTTCCTTCTTCCTGCTACTGCCAGGGACTCATTACCTCTGTCTGGATGCCCTCCAACCAATTCTCTGCAATTCTGCCAAATGAATCTCCCTAAAGTACATCTCTGTATTTATTTCAATCAGCAGTAATTGTGCTCTGGGTAAACCTCACGAGTTATGAGATCTCCATTGTGCTTAGCCTGGGTCATGACATTCCCTTTCTCAAAAAAAGCCCTAATTGCCTCCAGAATTAAGTCCAAACACTTCATTCCACCATTGAAGACCTGCATAGATGGGTCTAAATGACTTTTTTTTCTATACTTATCTTCTTGAAACCCAAAGGGATATGTATTAAAAGAGTTTATCTTCTCACTTGGACATACCCCAATTCTTTCACTTGGGGCCTGGACCACATTCCCCTCCACTTCCTGAAGCAACCTTGCTCCTTTTATTCCCACTCTCAATTTTTCATGTATTGTCAGCCTGTTATCCTTCTCTTTGCCCTGGTTCCATCCTCTGTGTCTACAAATGATATCAGGCCTCTCTCATCTTGAAAACAATCTTTCTCAGATCTGTGTTGGTCTTTAGATATTTCCCTTTTTTTCTTTCATAGCTAAACTACTTTGAAAAGTTGTTCGCACTCACTGTTTCTACTCAACCACCTTCCATTCACAGGCACAACCCATAATAATCGAATTCTGTCCCTCACCATATCCCTCAAGTGACTCTGGCTAACATTTCCAGCGATCTGTTAATTATTTAAAGCAATGAACTTTTTACAGTTATTATCTTACTTCCTCTCTGTGTTAGTGTGCTAGGGCTGCCATAACAAAGTACCACAAACTGCGTACCTTAAAACAACAGAAATTCTCTCACAGTTCTGGGGGCTAGGAGTCTGAAATCAAGGTACAGCAAGGCCTTCTCCCGCTGAAGGCTCTAGGGAAGAATCCTTCCTTGCCTCTTCCTAGCTTCTGGTGGTTGCCAGCAACGCTTGGCATTCCTTGGCTTGTAGATGCATCATTTCAATCTCTGCCTCCTTCTGCACATAGCATTTTCTGCTGTGTCTCTGCGTCTGCATGGCCTTCTTATAAGGACATCAGTCATTGGATTTAAGACCTACCTTAATCTAGTATGACCTCATCTTAACTAATTATATTTGCAAAAGCCCTATTTCCAGATAAGGTTGCATTCTGAGGTTCTGAGTGGACATAAATTTTGAGGGAACATCGTTCAACCCAGCACAGCCTTTCCTCAGCACTTAACACTGTTGAACGCTCCTTCCTTCTCAAAATTGCCTCTTCCTTAGGCTCCAGTGACACTATTTTTCCCCTGGTTTTTCTTTGATTTCTCTTGTCTATTCCTTTTCTATGATTCCTCTTCCTCCACTTTACCCTTAAGTATTATGTTCTCCACAGTTCTGTACAAGTGTCTCCACTCTTCTTACACTAGACAATCTGGGTGATTTTAATATATTCTCATGATTTTACTTAGCAAGCAAGACTTCTAAATATATCATTCCATCCATACCACTCTTCCACATACTCCACTTCTTTCTGGACATCTCCATTTGTATGCCCCCACAGACATCTCAAAAACACCACATGTATACATGAAACTCATTAACCTTCACATCCAACACCTGATAAAATCTGCTTCTCCTCGTGTACCTCTGTATAAACAAATAGTTCACAGTGAACTCAGTTTTCTTAGCTACCCATTTCTGTGTCTAGTTGATCAAGTCTTGGCAATTTTTACCTACTGAAAATTTCTCCTCTCTTGTTTGTTCACTGCAATAGTCTCTCAACTAGTTTATCTACCTCCAGTCTTACCATGCTCCCTACCTCCTTAATTTATTCTCCACACTGCAACCAGAGTCTTCTTTTTAAATGTAAATCTGGTCCTGAAACCCTTTCTTACCAAAACCTTCAAGCTTCCCTATTGTGTTCAGGATAAAATCCAAACTCCTTAATGTGGTTGAACAAGGCCCTTTAGAGTGTAACTTTTGTTTATCTCCACACAAACTTGCACTCTATGCTATGGCCGTATTCAACTGTGTGTACTTTCCCAACTATAACATCATCTCCCACATCTCTGTGTCTTTTCACATTCTGCTGCCTCTTCCTGGCATGATGACTGTTCCTTCCTCTTCTTTGCTTAGCTAACTCTTACTCAACACTCAAGACTCAGCCAAAGCTTTAGCACTTCTAAGACTCTTTCCTTAGCTCTTTTTTCCCTGGACTCTATTAAAGTTTTCTCCCACAAACAACACCCTCTGATTTCCTCTATCTAGAACTGCTTATTCTATATTGTAATAGTCTGTTTACTCATCTGTTTTCCCCTATAAATTTTTGGCAGTGTCCATGTGTTATCATCCCTGTATCTTTAGTGTAGCCATCATAGTGCCTAGCAGGATTACAAGCCCAATACTCATTGAGTAGTGAATTGAATTAAAGGAATGTATACCAGGCAGGGGCAATCAGGGTTACTGGAACGAGAATTAAAAGCTGAGAATCCCAGGGGTGTTGGCTTGTCAGACTTCCAAATACTTGAAAATTGAGGTGATGGGTTCAGTAAGGGAAATGGATGTGAGTAAAGGTCAGTCCAAAATTTCTTGCTTAATAGACTAGATGGGGTTACAAGAGCTATCATTTATTGAGTGTCTACTAGGTACTGTGCATTTGACTAAGTTTTTTATGTGCATTATATCAGAAGAAAGGAAAATAATGAGTTAAGTTTTGGACATGCAAAGTTTGAAGCATCTGTAAGACCTTTCACCAGAAATGTCCAGCAAGCAATTGTAACTGTAATTCTTGGGTACAGGAAAGAAAGAAGGACTCAAAAATTAGATTGAGATTTGTTTGGGTAGATGGTAATTGAAGCCATTGGGGGTGGGTGGGAGGGATCTTCCTAAAAGTGTATTATAGAGGGGAAGGGAAGAGCACTGGGACAAGATCCTGGGGGATAAGCACAGGGAGAGGAACTATTCCTTCTTTTATTCATTCACCAGACAAACACTTACTAGGACCATACTCTGTGCCAGGTACTGTTGTAGGAACTGATGATATAGCAGTGAAGAAAATAGTCCTTTCCCTCATGGAGATGATATTCTACTGGGGATAGAGGAAGTAGACAATAATCACAAACAAGTAAACATATTATGTAAAATCAGTTAGTGATAAGTGTTATAAAGAAAAACAAAGCAGTGTAAGAATCTGTAAAATGACTGAATTTTATTGGTGGGTAGAGTGGGTACAGTGAGAACAGGGGAGACTTTAGCTAGTTCAACGAAGGCCTCTCTGAAGATATTTGAACTAAGAATTAAATGATGAGAGAGAGGCAGCCATATAAAGATCTAAGGGGAAGAGTATTCTAGGGGAAGGATATCAAGTACAAAGGCCCTTAAATGGGAAAATACATGATGTATTCAAGGATCGGAAAGAGAGCTACTGAAACTGGAGTGTAGTAAGCAAAAAGAAGCATGAAAGAAGATGAAGTTAAAGAGGTAGTCAGGGACACAATCACAAAGGGCCTTGTAAGTCTGGTAAGGAGTTCAAATATATTCTAATTGCAGAGGGAAGCTGATCTAAGCAGGACAGCAGTATGATTGGTTTTGGACTTGGAAATAAACACACTGGCTGCTATATGGGGAACAGACTGTAGGGGGCAGAGTCGAAGCAGGGAAGTTTGTTAAGAGGCTAATTGCAATAATTCAGGCAAGAGGTAGTTATGGGTTGGGCTTGGGTTTTAGTAGTTGAGATAGTGAAAAGTAATTGGATGTGGGATTTGTTTTGGAGGACTTGTTAATGGATTAGGTATGAGTTCGGCAGGGTTGTGATATGAAGTGTGTCAACAAGGAATAAAAGGTTTCTTGGTTCTGGCCTGGATAACTGGATGATGCCAGTTACTGAGGTGGGAAAAACTGGAAGAGGAGTAAGTTTGATGAATGGTGGGAAGAAGTAGGAAATAAATAGCTTGGCTTAGTACCTGTTAAGTTTGAGATGCCCATTGGGCGGCTACATGCTAATGTTTAGAAAGAAATTAGGTCAGTCTAAAGTTCAGAAAATAAGTCAATGTTAAATATATAAATTTTGGAGTCACCCTCTGATAATTAAAGCTTTGAGACATGATGAGATCACTAATGGGTTAAGTGTAGACAGCAAAGAGGAGAAGTCCTTGGACTGAGCCCTGGGATATTCCAATATTTAGAGATAGGGCAAATGAGGAACAACTAAAAAAATAAGCTGAAAAGTGGCCAGTGTGGTAGGAGGAAAACCAAAAGAGAGTAGTGTCCCACAACCCAAGTGAAGAAACTGATTCAAGAAAGAGGGAGTAGTCAACTGTGTTAAATGTTGATGAGCCATTGATTTGGAGAATTGACTATTGATTTTGGCAACATGGAGGTCATTGGCAACCTTGATGATGGAATGGTGGAGACAAAAGCCTGAATGGATTGTTTAATGAAAGAACGGAAAGTGAAGAAGTGAAAATAGTATGTCTCTCTAGGCTTTTAGCTGTCAAGGGGTTCAGAAAAGTGGAGTATTAGATGTAAGGCAATTGGGATCAAGAAAGGGAGATTTTCTTTTAAAGCATGAATATTAAATATCTGACTGCTAATGGGATAATACAGTAGTGAGGGAGAACTTGATGGTGTAGAAAAGAAGGGATAATTGCAGCAGCAAGATCCTTGAGGAGGTCAGTGCAGAAGTGGGGGATCGAACTTTGATAAAAAATAAGGATAATCTACATTAAGAAGAGCTAAGGCAAAGTAAGTTGGTGATGAAAAGATGAGGATGTTCTCTTTTCAATGCTTCTCTCTCTTTTTTGTGTATGAGGAAGATTGGCCCTGAGCTAACATCTGTGCCAAACTTCCTCTATTTTTTATGTGAGATGCCACCACAGCATGACTTGATGAGCAGTGTGTAGGTCTGCCTGGGATCTGAACCAGCGAACCTCAGGCCACCAAAGCGGAGGGTATGAACTTAATCACTACACCACAGGTGGCCCAAATGCTTCTCTTTTTTAACTAAATATAAGGGGAATCCATCAGCTGAGAGTGAGAGGAGAAAGGGGGTATAAAAGAGAGAAAGAAAGGGCAATCAGAGATGTAGGAGAAGACATATGGGAGAGTGGTGCCATGGAAACTAAGGGCAGGGGGAGGATTTCAAGAAGGAGCAGGGCATTGATCAATAGTGTTAAATGCTCTTGCATTCAAGTTGTATGAATATCAGAAAGGGCCTATTGGGTTTGCTAGTTAGGTTATTGGTTGACATTATTTGATAAGGTTTTATTAAAACATTGGAGGCAGAGGCCCAATTTTCAGTGAAGGGTAATTGGAGGTAAGAAAATATATATGTAAACAATATTCTTTAGAAAAGGAGGTGGGGGACAAGTTGGAGAGAAAGACCTATTTATCTCCTTTATTAGACTGTAAATTCCTTGAGAAAGAGGAATATGTCAGATTCATATGGTATACCTAGTGACTTGTACAGAGTATAGCACTGCTGGTTTCCAATAAAAGTTGAGTATGTGAGCAAGTGAATGAATCCTGCACCCAGATAGAGTGAACAGAATCTTCTAAGATGTTCTTTAGAGAAATTGGACCTGTTCTATTACCTTCAAAACATATGATTGGAAAAAATAGCTAAAGAGGTGCTTCTGTACCCTAGGGGAGTAGAGGAGTGGAGAAGACAAAGGAGGTAGTTCAAATGCAATTTGTGGTCTCTGGATACCCCTCCCACTGCCCAGTGTATAGGCAGAGACCTAGAAAGACTGACTCCAAAACTACAAGAAATTATTTGGCATTCTCTGTATAGGGTGGGAAATACTAAGGTGGCTAGAATTTGTGGCGGGGTTGCAGTTTCCTCTACTAAAGTTAGCTTAAGAGTCAGCCAACTGACTCTTGGAGAGGGGAGAGAATAGGGTGTGATATCCATATAGCTGTACTTGAAGGGTATAAATACAACAACAGATGAGGAATTGGCATAAAATTGGATCAGGGTAGATCAGAGCATAATTAGATGAAATCAAAACAAGAGCTATTTAGGCTGACTATCTGAGTAACCATATTGACAATGAAAATTACTGGATTGTGGACTAACCTTTGAGAGGAAATAGTGGAAACCCTGCCACTGAGTCATTTAGAATTATTTACAATTAGGCAGGGCAATGTAGTTGAGAAATAATGTAGCATAATACAAGGAGTGGTTTTGCTCTGCTCCCAGAGGGATGGACTGGATGTGACCTAATAGCTTTTTCCTACGCTAATTTGGTTGATTGTGTCAGAGAAAAGACTGGTTGATCATTTTGTTTTCCTCCTGTTGAGTGACTCATACTCGAGTTGACCACATGGATATAACAAAGAGAATGCCCATTGATGAGGCAGATGAAAGAATGTGGAATGGGAGGCCAATAGATTGGAAGAGAAGACTCAAACTTCTCCAAAACTTGAAGAGTTGGTCAGTAATGGCTAAAGCTCCCTAAAGTTAGGACCTTATATTGTTCATCTTATGATTTCAGGACATGGCTCCAAAGCCTGGAATACAATATTTGATGAATAAACAGCTGATGAATGAATGAATGACACCTTGGGAAGAACATTTAGAAACACTAATATAATACAAGCAGTGAACTGATAGGTTGAACATGTTCCTGAATATCTGTGAGTCAGTTTTCTCATCTCCTTTTCACTGGGTTCTTCTGAGGATGAAATGAGAGCATGCAGATAAGATAAGTGAGATTTAGTGTCTTAAGAAGTATTAGCTCTCATTCCTCTTTATTTTTCCAGACTCAATCTCTCCACACAAGACAAACTTTCTGTTTATGTGTTACCACATTGGGAAGAGAGAATACTATGCCTTTTCTCTTTAAAAAGTCTTAGATATTGATGCTAAAACAACTTAGATTAACATTAACTAACACACAGGCTATTTTAGAGCAATTTTTAAAAATAATAAACAGTGAGGGCACTGCCAGGTATGATACTCCTTCACTTTGCTTTTATCAACTCACCCCAAATCTGAATGCAAACAAAATAAAAAAGTTCTCTAGCAACATGTTCTCATCCTTGGGACTTGCTCAGTGTCCAGAACACCCAGGTCTGCCTCTCTCAGTGATTAATTGTAATTCACACTATGTTGGCCACAGATAAGTTGTTCCCCTAGCCTTGACTGTTGGAGCTAACCAGTGAGAAACTCCAAATTTATCTTTTCAACCTCCTGCCTTTCAACCCCCTCTTTTCAATCTTGCTTCCACATTTCCTTCTATCATTTTTCTGTCCTTCCACACCAGATGGAATTTATAGAGAAAATAATAGCTTCATTAAGGAAGTGATGCTACTAAATGTATAAAAATCCTTTTTCTCTCTTTTCTTAAGCAGGAGGTATTTTCTGCTTTTCTCTTTTGCATTTCTTCTCTTCCTTCTAGCTTGCTGCTTTTTAGGCTGGAGTTAGGAGACATCAGTTTAAATTAGGATACAATCACTGGACTTAATTAATATCCCAGGGCAGCTCACTTCCTTTAGCAACACTGCCTGACACTTTTGTTTCTCTGAAATGTTTTTTTTCAAAGTGCTTATATCCTTTTCACAGAACAGAACATTTTGAACAATATTTAAACACAGTTTTTGATCAGAGAATTAAAGTGATCTTATCATAACAGCTAAAGATGGGCGCATAGAATTTGGTGAGCAATCAAGGAAATGCTGTAAATTTATTAATGAATAGAAAAGTCATTCATGTGAAGGCTTGGTAAAAGAATCAAGATTATTCAACCAAGAAAGGATAAAGTTTTCAGAACTTTAGAAATAACTGCATGCCATGGATCATTTAAAAGACAAAAACAAAAATGCCAACTGAACTCATTCCACAACCAATTTAATGTTCATGGAGGAGTTTTGCCTGGCAAAGTAAATAAGCTGTGTGTTGGATTCTTTATATATTTGTTTTGCAAGACAGGAATAATTTAATAAATACTTTTAAATACTGAAAAGTATTCTCTAGAAGAAAAATGAACTTTTCTAGAATACCAGGAATTGAGTCCCACGGTCTCCTCTCTCCACCCCTTTTTCCCTGTCAACCCTAAGACTTCCCATCAGCCGCTTTATTTTTTTTTGAAAAATATACTTTCCCATGTTTTCCATACCAGAGAACACATTCTGTGATACATACAACAGGGTGTCTGTTTTCTTTTTCCAGTAGGGACAGCACAAGAAGAAATGGTATCCTTTGTAGTAGGAGGAATTTTAACTAGGTCTTCTAGAGGACTTCCAAATCACTTTCTGTAGTCAGTGATAATTTACCAAAGAAAGCTATGGAATTTTTTTTACAGACCTCAACAGATCCTTACCTCCCCAGAGATGCCATGCTGAGACAGAAGAGAAGGGAGTTGGCAACAATGACTGAGAAATGGATGAATTACAGCCTTTTCATCTCTATTTTATTCAAGCCAGAGTTCTCTAAATGTTAATGCATTGAGGGGAATCTAAACTACTTTTATGAAGACTGAATGGCAAGCAGTCAGAAAAGAACATTGGACTTTGCTCTGTCAATGTCTTTTTGTCTCTCACATATACATACATACCCAGCTTCTCAGTCTGTCTTTTCAATATGCAACATAATTTACTACCATGGCTTCCACTACCTGAATACTGATGCCTCTCACATTTACATTTCTAGCTCAGAACTATTTTCTGAATACCAGCCTCTTATTTCCAGTTGTCCAAAGGACATTCTTGTCTAGAAACACAGGTATCTCAACCTCAACATGTCTTGATATTCCCCCCATCCAAAAACAAGAATTCCCCCTTCCTTTCCTGCTCTTGATCTCATTTAATAGTCCTAGTCCTCTAAAGTAGGACTTGGAGGAGCATCTTGATTCCGTCTTTCTCTTAGATACCCATTTCACTTTTATCTAATCAATTACCAAATTCTGTTGATTCTACCTCAAATGTGTCTTCTTTCACATCTCATGCTTTTAGCCTCCTTGAACATCTTAACCATTCGCTGAACACACAGTATCCTCTCATGACTTTCTGCCTTTACAAATACTGTTCTCTCTGCTTGGAATAGTCTCCCACCCCTTCTTTATTTGGTAAACACCTACTTGTTGTTAAAGGGCCCCACTATCTATCACAAGCCATTCCTCATTCCCACAGGAGAGCTCATGTGTCTCTCCTCTGTTCACTTACCACATCTCATCGTAACTATCGGTTTAGGTATCTCTTTTCCCTACTAAACTATGAGTTCCTTAAAGGCAAGAACTGCATCTTAATCATCTTTAAAGTACCAGCACCCAGCGTGTAATAGTCTGTGGTAGCAATTAATAAAGAATGAATGATGTAACCTAATTTCAATTTATCAATTTTTCCCTTAATGGATCATGCTTTTGGTGTCAAATTTAAGAACTATTTGCATAATCCTAGATTCCAAAGATTTTCTTCTATTTGTTTTCTAAAACATTTATAGTTTTATGTTTATCTTAAATCCATGATCCATTTTGAGTTTTTGTGTGTAAGTATAAGACTTATGTCGAGGTTCATTTTTAGGTCTGTGGTTGTCCAACTGTTACAGCACCGTTTGTTAAAAAGGCTATCTTTCCTTCATTGAATTGTTTTTGCAACTTTGTGAGAAATAAGTTGGGTATATCTGTGTGGATCTGTTTCTGGATTTTCTATCTTGTTCCTAGTTCTCTGCCTTTCTAGATAATTGTGTCTATACTTACAAAAAATCTTGATGAGATTTTGATAGAAACTATATTAAATCTGTATATGAATTTGGGGAGAATTGACATCTTTATTACGTTGAGTCTTCCAATCCATGGACACAGTGGTCTCTCTATTTATTTAGATCTTCTTGGATTTCTTAGATCAGCATTGTTGTAGTTTTCCTCATGCACGTCCTATGCATGTTCTGTTAGATTTACACCTCAGTATTTCATTTACTTTGCGGCAATTGTAAATGATATTTTTAAAAGTTTGTTTCCACTTGTTTGTTAGTGTATAGAAATGTGATTGCTTTTTGTGTGTTGATCTTGTATGCCTCAAACTTGCTGAACTTATGAGTTTTAGGAGTTTATTTGTTTTTGTTTTTAAATTCCTTGGGATTTTCTATGTATGTCATCTGCAAATAGGGACAGTTTTATTTTTTCCTTTCTAATCTGAATACTTTTTATTGCTTTTACTAATTGTGCTGGCTATAATTTCCAGTGCCATGTTGAATAAGAGTGGGGAGAATGGATATCCTTCCCTTATTTCTGATCTTAGGGGGAAAGCATTCAGTCTTTCATTAATAAGTAGGATTTTTATATATGTTCTTTATCAAGTTGATGTGGTTTCCCCTTATTCCATATTTGCTGAGAGTTGTTATCATGAATGAATGTTGGATTTTGTCAAATGCTTTCTCTGCATCAATGTATGATTGTATGAGTTTTCCTCTTTAGCCTGTTGATGTAGTATATCACATTGACTAATTTTTGAAAGTTGAACCAGCTTTACATCACGGGAATAAAGCCCACTTGGCTACATTATATCATTCTTTTTATATGTTGCCAATTCTATTTTCTGATATTTTGTTAAGGACTTTTTATTACGTGTTGTTATTTATGAGGTCTGTAATTTTATATTTTTATACTGTCTTTGGTTTTTACATCAGTGTAATACTAGCTTCCTAAAATGAAGTGGGAAGTGTTCCCTCCTCTTTGGCTTTCTGGAAGATATTGTGTAGAATTGATGCTAATTCCTCTTTAAGCATTTGGAAGAATTCTCCAGTGAAATCATCTGGGCCTGGGGATTTCTTTTATGAAAATTTTTAATTAATGAATTAAATTTCCTTAATAATTATAGGACTATTCAAATGATCTATTTCATATTGGATAAGTTGTGGCAGGTTTTAGTTTTCGTGGAATCGGTCCATTTCATCTAAATTGTCGTATTTATGTGTATAAAGTTGGTCATAGTATTCCCTTTTTGTCTTTTTGATATCTGCAGAGTCTATAGTGATAGCCCTTGTTTCATTCCTGATATTGTTAATTTATATCTTCTCCCTTTTTTCTTTGTCAATCTTGCTAAAAGTTTGTCAATTTTATTAGCCTTTTAAAAGAATCAAGTTTTTTGCTCATTGATTTTCTCTAATTTTTATTTTAATTTCTTTGATTTTTGCTCTTATCTTTACAATTTTCTGCCTTCTGCTTGCTATGAGTTTCTTTTGCTCTTCTTTTACTATCTTATTGACGTTGGAGCTTAGATTACTGACTTGAGCCTTTTCTTCTTTTCAAAGATAAGCATTTAGTGCTATAAATTTTCTTCTTAACACTGCTTCAGCTGTGTCTCACAAATTTTGATATGTTGTATTTTCATTTTCATTTAGTTAATGTAATTTGTGGTTTCTCTGGAGAGGTCCTCTTTGATCTGTGGATTACTTAGGAGTATGTTTTTTAGTTTCCATTTGTTTTCTATTATTCATCTCTAGTTTAATTTTATTGTGGTCAGAGAATATACTGTGCAGGACTTTAATTCGTGTTCAGATTTGTTTTATAGCCCAGTATATAGTCTATCTTGGTGACGTGTTCCATGAGCACTTGAAAATAATGTGCATCCTACTGTTGTTGGGTGAGGTAGTCTATAAATGTGGATTGAATCTTGTTGGTAGTGTTGAATTCTTCTGTATCCCTGCTTATTTTCTGTCTAGTTGTTCTATTAATTGTTGAAAGAGGAGTGTTGAAGTCTCCAAGTATAATTGTGGATTTGTCTATTTCTCCTTCCAGTTCTATCAGTTTTTGTTCACATATTTTGTGGTTCTGTTGTTTGATGCGTACACCTTTAGGATTGTTATGTCATCTTGCTGGGTTGACCCTCATTATTTTGCAATGTTTCTCCCTTTCTCCAGTAATTTTCTTTGGTTTGAAACTGGCTTTATCTGCTATTAATATAGCCATTTATTCTGTGTTTTCATTAATATTTACATGGTATATTTTCCCATCCTTTACTTTCAACCTGCTGGTATTGTTTTAATTGAAGTGAGGGTTTTTTTGACAGTATGTAGTTAGATCATGTGTTTTTGTGCACTCTGCCAATCTCTATTTTTTAGTTGGTGTATTTAGACCATTTACACTTAATATAATTATTGATATGTTAGAGCTTATGTCTAACATTTTATTTTGTTTTCTCTTTGTTTTTCATTTATCGGGCTTTTTTCCTGCCTTACTGTGGATTACTTAAGCACTTACTAGAATTCCATTTTTTATTTATCTCTAGTTTTTGGGTATATCCCTTCATATAGATTTTTTAGTGCTTGCTACAGGCATTAAATTATATATACATAATTTATCTTAGTGTATTGGTGTTGCCATTTTACCAGTTTGAGTGAAGTATAGAAGATTTTTCTCCCTTTACATCTCTTTATCCTCCCTCATTTATAATAAAACTGCCTTCAGTGTTTACTCTACATACATTTAGAACCACGTCAGACATTGTTATAATTTTTGTTTCTACCATCAAACATAGTTTAGAAAACTCCAGAGGAGAAGGAAGTCTATTGTTTTTACCCATATTTTTTCCATGTTGTTTCTTCCTTCCTGATATTCCAAGATTCCTTCTTTTGTCATTTCCTTTCTGTTTAGAGAACTTCCTTTAGCCATTCTTTTAGAATAGATCTGCTAGTGATGAATTCTCTTAGTTTTCCTTCATCTGAGGATGTCTTGATTTCCCCTTCATTCCTGAAGGATATTTTCTCTGGATATAGGATTCTAGGTTGACAGTTCTTTTCTTCCAGCAGTTGAAAAATATTTTGCCACTTCCTTCTGGCTGCATTGACTTATGATGAGAAATCAGATGTCTTTCAAGTTATTTTTCCTATAGAGATAAGGTATTATTTCTCTCTCTGCATTCAAAATGTTTTCTTTGTCTGTGTCTTGGTATGAATTTCTTTGGGTTTATCCTGTTGGAGGTTGCTTAGCTTCTTGAGTTTTCAGGTTTGTATCTTTTGCCAAATTTGGGGAGTTTTCAGGCATTGTTTGTTCATGTACCTTTTTTAGCCCTACTCTCTGTCTTCTCTCCTTTTGGGACTCCAAAACCATTAATGTTAGACCTTTCATTATGGTCCCACATGTCTCTGAGGCTCTCTTTATTTTTTCAGTCTATTTTCTTTCTGTTGTTCACATTGGATAATTTTTATTGTTCTATCTATAAGTTCACTGATTCTTTTCTCACCTCCATTATGTTGTTGAGACTATTCATGTAGTTTTTTTATTTTGAATATTTTTAAGTTCAAAACTTTTCATTTAGTTCTTCTTTATATCCTCTATTTCTTTGCCAAGCCTTGATATTTCTTTGCTGAGAATTTCTATTTTTTATTTGTTTCATTCATGTCTGTAATTGCTCATTGAAGCATTTTTATGATGGCTGCTTTGTCATATAATTCTAACACTTCTGTCATCTTGATGTTGGTGTCTATTGATTATCTTTTTTCATTCAGTTTGAGATCTTCCTGGTTCTTAGTATAATGAGTGATTTTCACTTGACATTTTGACATTTTTAGTATTATGTTATGAAACTTTGGATCATTTTTAAACTTTCTGTTTTAGTTGGCGTCCTCTGATACCACTCTGGCAGATGAAAGGGGTTGCTGCCTCATTACTGCCAAATGGCGGTAGAAGTCCAGGTTCCCTACTTGGCATTTATTAATAGTTCAAGAGGGAGGCTCTTTTTTCCTGCTAAGCCTCCACCGATACCTCCCTTGCTGGGAGGGGTAGGGTGCCTGCTTTCTGCTCCCCAAGTGGCCTCCTCTGACACCACAGAGAGGAGAGTGACCTTACTGCTGGGCAGTGGTGGAAGTTCTGACTCTCCATTAAGCCTCCTCTGACACCACCTCAGGAGGGAGGGCGAGTGGTTGCTTATTATTGCCAGGTAGGAGTTCATGCCCATGCTCTCAACATGATCTCCATTGACAGTGTTGGGAGGGGAGGGCATGTTTCCATCCAGTATGGATGGAAGTCCTGTCTCCATATTCAGCCTTTTCTGTCACCACCTTGGCCATGGTGATGTCAGAAAAGACCTTATTGCAGCCTGGTCAGGGTGGAAGTGTAGGCTCCCCACTCAGCCTTTGTTGGCTTGAGTGGGGATGGGGTCACAGTTTTTCTGTGGTATTTGGCTAGAGTAAAGCAGTTATTGTCTAAAAGTTTTCTGTCTTTCTAGGTCACCGTCTCCTGGTTCTCTGGATAGGGAGAGCAGGCTTTTTGGAGGACTTATTTTGTCTGTGCCCATTAGCATTTCCAGGTTGTTGCTTCTCAGCTCCAAACCTGGACTATATCTGGACTATATAAGCAAAAAGAAAACCCAAAGAACTTACCACTGTGTTTTTCCTTGGAACCCAAGGTCCTTAGCCAGCTTGCCTTCTTAGTGTAACAAAATTCTTCTTCATTACATTAAGATTCTTCTAATTGCATTGTCTGTTTTTCACTCTTGAGTTTTAATTTCTTTATATACTCTAGATACTATTCTTTTGACAGATATGTATTTTGCTAATATTTTCTTCTAATGAGTGGTATCAGAGGAAACTGGATGAGAGTCTTCTTATGCTTACTTTAGATATAATGTCCAAGGTTTTTAGTTGTACTTAGTGGGAGAAATAGGGAAAAGTTCATCTACTCCATTTTCACAGAAGCAGAAGTCTCAATAATGTTTTAGTCCCTCATCCTGAGATTTATAAGCCTTACCTCCCCGTATCTTTAATAAATTCAAAATTAAACAAATATCTAAATCAAATAGATATCTTTACTAAAAATCAAGTATCTTGCAAAAAATGAATGTAGATACAAACCTTCCACCCTTCACAAAGTTACTCAAAATGAATCATATACGTAAATATAAAATGTAAAACTATAAAACTCCTGGAGGATTACATAGGAGAAAACCTAGATGACCTTGGGTATGGCAATGACTTTTTAGATACAACACCAAAGGCACTATCCATGAAAGAAGTGTTTGATAAGCTGGACTTCATTAAAAGCAAAACTTCTGCTCTGCAAAAGACATTGTCAAGACAATGAGAAGATAAACCACTGACTGGGAGAAAATATTTTCAAAAGATACATATGATAAAGGACTGTTATCCAAAATATGCAAAGAACTCTGAAAACACAACAATAAAAACAAACAACCCCATTAAAAAGTGGGCCAAAGACCTGAACAGACAACTCACCAAAAAAGATATACATGTAGCAAATAAGCATGTAAAAAGATGCTCCATATCGTATATCATGAGGGAAATGCAAATTAAAACATTGAGAAATAACTACACACCTATTAGAATGGCCAAAATCTGGAACACTAACAATACCAAATACTGGAGAGGATGTGGAACAACAGGAACTCTCATTCATTGCTGGTGGGAATGCAAAATGGTACAGCCACTTTGGAAGACAGTTTGGCGATTTCGTACAAAACTAAATATACTCTTACCTTATGATCCAGCAATTGCACTCCTTGGTATTTACCCAAAGGAGTTAAAAACTTGTGTCCACACAAAAACATGCACACAGATGTTTATAGCAGCTTTATTCATAATTGCCACAACTTGGAAGCAATCAAGATGTCCTTTCGTAGGTGAATGGATAAATAAACCGATACATCCAGACAATGGAGTATTATTCAGCATTAAATAGAAATGAGCTATCAAGTCATGAAAAGACGTGGAGGAACCTTAAATGCATATTAGCAAGTGAAAGAAGCTGATCTGAAAAGGCTACACGCTATATGATTCCAACTCTATGACATTCTGGAAAAGGCAAAAGTATGGAGACAGTAAAAGGATCAGTGGTTGCCAAGAATTAGGAAGGAGGGAGGGAGAGAGGGAGGGATGAAAAAGTGAAGCACAGAGGATTTTTAGGGCAGTAAAACTATTCTGTATAGTACTCTAATGGTGAATACATGTCATTATACATTTGTCCAAACCCAAAGATGTACAACACCGAGAGTGAACCCTAATGTAAACTATAGACTGTGGGTGATTCTGATGTGTCAATGTAGGTTCATCAAATGTAGCACTTGGTGGGGGGTGCAGATAATGGTGGAGGCTATGAGTCTGTGGGGGCAGGGGGTATACGGGAAATCTCTGTACCTTCCTCTCGATTTTGCTGTGAATCTAAAACTGCACTAAGAAAAGTCTTTTTGAAAACCCAATGTCTTTATTAAAACAGCTAAATTAAACAACCCTTAAGCACCAAAGGTGCTTCTTTTAGCTGATGAAAGAAACATGTGAATCCTGAAGATGGTCGGTATGCCTCACCAGTCCTTATTACTTAACAATTTCTTCAAGTCCCAGTCTTTAACTTGGGTCTTGATGAGTATGCCAGCCTGGATCTTAGTGCAAGTGTCACGTTCCCTTCTTGGGATTTATCTCTGAACTGACAGCTTTCTGGACTTCAGGTCAGTTTCTATTTTGAGTGAAAGCTCCAATTTATCAAGAATGTATTGATTGCTTTCCAGCTAATCAAAGGGAAAGCATTGGTTGGCCGTTCTGGCATCCTTGTTCAGCTAAAAATGATTGTGTCTCTGGCTCCTAATGCAAAGATATATTCTTCCTTTCTTTCCCTATGATGAGGGTGCAGAATATCCCTCAATTTTGTTAAGTATAAAGTTAATATATGCCTTTGGATAGTCTTTGAGAAGTTACACAGGGTAGGTTTTCTCTCTAAGGGAAATAGCAGAATATTACCTACTCTTTTCTTTCTCTCATTCATAAAATTTGTTTGATAGAAATTTACACACAATGGAAGTTGCTTACCTGAGGTTGTCCCCCTGTGCACTTCAGGAATAGATTTCTTAAAGTACCAGTCGCCTTTCCAACAGAATGGAACATTTTGAACAAAACTTAAAAACTAGTTTTGGTTCATGAATTTTGTATGAGATGAGAAAATTTTTCTGTGTGTGTTCGTGTGTGATTGTTTCCTACTCTATACTTCTTGGGAGAAGCTTAATTTAATAAAGAAAAGTTTAAGGATGAGTGGGAGAGGGCACTTGTGAAGTGATGGGGAATAAGACTGATCTCTTATATGTGATTCAGGATCACTATTATGATGAATCTCCAAAAACAGGAAGAATTGCTAGAAGCCCCTTTTCATGCCACAGTAAAAAGAATTTCTTCTTCCCTCCTTATTGCTCATCAGGGTAAACACTTGCAGTGGCCATTGGTTTGCCACAGCTGGACAGGGAAAGTAGCTCTGTGTTGACTGTGTATTTATCCCAGGATCTGTGTAGCTTCCTTGGCCTGAGATTTCATGTGATCATGAGAATATAATAGTGATAACTCCTTACATCTATTGAATTCTTACCACAGTTCTAAAAAGTATGTATTATGTGAGGAAACCAAGACTCAGAATGGACATGTTAGTTGTCTAAAGCCACATAGTTAGTAAGTGTCAGAGCTGGGATTCAAATCTAGTCTCTGTGTGTGACTCCATAACCCATCTTTTTTCCCTGTATCTACAATCAAGTTTGGGGGAATTCCTATCATTGGGACTATCATACTTCTACAGCTCACTGAGATAGTGCTGTATCAGCCCTCTACCCAATAGTTGGTTTGAAAATGTTAAGACCAGTAAGGGATGAACTGAGTTCTCCTTAGGGATTTGGATTCAGGCCGGAGGGTTCCTCCAAAGTGCCTTTCCACCTATGTTTGAAGAGGTTCAGCCAGAAGCATGATTAGTTTCAGATTTAATAGATACTCTGTAAATGTTAGTTCTGTCCTTCTATTCTAGCACTTACTATGGGTCAGACACAGTGCTAGCAGCTCTCTTATGAGGTATCATGTCATTTAATCATCACAGCTCTCTTATGAGGTCTAGGGATAAATATATCCCCATATCTCAGATGAGGAGATTGAGGTACAAAGAAATGCAGTAACTGGCATGTCTACTGTGTCATAGCCAGGGCTGTCTGTCTCCATATATAGTTTGCTCTCTGTAATACCTCAGTTGGTTCCTACCTACTACCTACTTTGCTTCTGTTTCAGTAATGTTTTCAGAGGCATTAAATTGAATATTTTCATTGAGATCTTCAAGAAATCCCTCTATGACTTTAAAAATTCTTAGGCTGTGCATGCTTTCTCCCTTACCTCACCCTGTGAGTGTTATCCTCAGTAGTAACCTTGCACCCCAGTAAAGCCCAAAGCAAAAAAAGTGTAAATTGGTCTGAGAGGATAACTAAGTCTTTCTGAGTCACACAGGCTTTTGCTTTGCCTTGACCTGGAATGCTTGCTAGTCTCAACAGAAGAATAAACTGAGTTAATTGGCTCTTGGATAGGGTGAGTTAAGGTTCTAGGTGTGAGTCTGTTTGCAACTAAACGATGGTTGTTGGCTTCTTACATTAAGACATCCGATAGCGGGGCCAGCCCGGTAGCACAGCGGTTAAGTGCACACCTTCCGCTTCAGTGGCCCGGGGTTCTCCGGTTCGGATCCGGATCCTGGGCGCAGACATGGCACCACTTGGCAAGCCATGCTGTGGTAGGTGTCCCACATATAAAGTAGAGGAAGATGGGCATGGATGTAGCTCAGGGCCAGTCTTCCTCAGCAAAAGGAGGAGGATTGGCAGCAGTTATCTTAGGGCTAATCTTCCTCAAAAAAAATAAATAAAATTTAAAAATCTTTAAAAAAAATTGAATAAATAAATAAATAAAAAGACATCCTATAGCCATTTGTTGATTGAAGGCATCTTTTCCGATCTGAAGCTGGGCCAGTCTCAGTCAGCAGGAAAATGTTGTCATTTGTATTCTGCATTCCTCCTGTTTCTTTGAGGAGTGCTGTGTTTAATAAAGCCTGCATTAGGAGATACTGAAAAGAGTTTTAATCTAGTCTTCTTCTCCCAATAGATTTAAATTGCCCCCAAAGTGTGTGTGTGTGTGTGTGTGCGTGTCTGTGACTG
The DNA here is from genome assembly GCF_041296235.1 of Equus asinus. Classification (NCBI taxonomy): domain Eukaryota; kingdom Metazoa; phylum Chordata; class Mammalia; order Perissodactyla; family Equidae; genus Equus; species Equus asinus. The sequence continues at coordinate 37,876,474 of NC_091820.1, forward strand.
TGTTTTAGACCAAGGATCACTGAAGAAGGTGACACCTCATTAAGTATAGATTATTGTGTTTGTGGAGCAAAATCTCCCTTAAGTGACATATCTACATGTCATAAAAAAATAATGCACTTTATGTGTGTGTGTTTTCATTTAAGGCATCTTTAATAGGGAAACATATTCTGGTAGGTTAGTTTACAGTATTTCTAAATAATAAATCATAAACACCAATAAAAGAAAACATCTAAAATGTGCATATTTGTAAGTCGATTATGTGTTGATGAACCTTATGTGTTTTTGCCATAATTCTTACTATTGTCATTTCTCCTTTCTGTCAAACAACAATTCATTTTTGGAACATAAGATGCATAATTATGAATGTTAATACAGCACCCTGCTGCAGCTCATCTCCCTTTGCATTGTGGCACAAGTTTACTTCAGAAACACAAAGGTACTTTCTCTCATTATCCATAATAACTGTAATTAGACACTAAACTTGAGATATAAATACATTTATTATTTATCTATTTTGTTAACCAGAATTTTTCTTACATCAAGACCATAGAAAAATAATGTTTATAATTCAACTAAGAACCATGGGACTCTGTTTAAAAAATAAAAATGAAAGAAAGGAATCTGTGTTTTGGTGGATAGAGTAATGGACTTGGGGTTTTTTGGGGTTTTTTTAAGATTGGCACCTGAGCTAACAACTGTTGTCAATCTTCTTTTTTTCCCCTGCTTTTTCTCCCCAAGTCCCCCCAGTACATAGTTGTATATTTTAGTTGTGGGTCCTTCTAGTTGTGGTATGTGGGACGCCGCCTCAACACGGCCTGACGAGCAGTGCTGTGTCCGCACCCAGGATCCGAACCAGCAAAACCCTGGGCCACCGAAGCGGAGTGTGCAAACTTAACCACTCGGCCATGGGTCCGGCCCCCAAGGACTTGGGGTTTTTAACTGCAGAGTCTGAGTACTCAGTAGAAATACTGGGCAAATCTTTAACCATCTCATAGTCTTGTCTTTATGGGTAATTCAGGGTAGTAATTCCCACCTGACAGGGATCTGGTAAGGATTAAATAGGTACTTCCTGAGAAAGTGCCTAGAACAGTACCTGATGCTGGGTATATAGCCAGTGAATGTGTATTGTTTTTAATATGGCATTTGAAAGTTGAAAAGAAAGTAGGCATTTTCTAAACATTAATTCACAAAATGTCTCTAAATAGCAAGTTCTCAGAATACAATTTCATTGATTTAATAAATATTTGTTTAGTTTGAGTCCTTGGCATATACATAGCAATATGTTAAACAATGTGGTGCGATCACAGCAGGAGTATGCTCTAGCCCCGAACTCTAGTGGACGGAGATAAGACATGTATAGGTAAAACACTTGAGCAAGGAAGTAGATGATTGTCAAAATGAATGATACCATCAGCAAGTGATTATGAAAACAGGAAGAACATCACAAGGAGCTTGCAAAAAAGCGGGAGGGGCATGGCCCAATTCCTAAATGGTGTGTGGGAAGGCATAAAGAGAGGATGGAGAGAAATGTAGGTTTTGGGAACATTAAGGAAGTCCATCTAACTTAGGATTTAAGTAGGGGATCAGTGAGAGGCAATTTTAACAATCAATAGAAGGCCTAGAAAAGCAAACTTTACCCCGTAGGCATTGGGGAGCCACTGCAGGATTGCAAGTAGGTGAGTAAGAATGAAATCGGTGTTTGTGGGAAGTTGGTGTGAGTTAGACTGGATGTGGGGAGGCCATGTGACGTGATTGCTTATGTTGAGTAGTGACAGTAAGAACAGACAGAACGAGTTAATGGAGGAGATAATCCAAAGCCAGGAATTGGTGACTGATTCAGTATACAGGCTGAAGAAGAGGAGAAGTAAACAATGGTTAAAGGTTTGAAGCAGTCAGACGTTTAATGATTTAAAACAAACAAATAAACAAGACAAAACAAAAAGATAAATTAGGGAGAGCTAGGCTTGGTGTCGACGTTTGTTTGGTTTTTCTTTTGTCTTGTCTTTAGTTTGAGGTGATTGATGGGATACGTGGAAGTTCAACTGGCAGTTGTAGAGCGTAGGTAAAAATGATATGGTGCTTAGGTGAGAGAGATCAGGACCAGAAATTGTCCTAGACCCATAGAACATTATTTTTAATCTAAACTAGTCTTAATGACACATAAATATCTTCTGGTGGTCACTTCATCCTAAAAACATCATCTGCCCTTAACTTCCATCCTCCTCCAACTGCCAATCTCTTTTCCTTCACAGCCAAACTTCTTAGGCTCTTGAAAAGTATTCTTACACTCATTGTCTCCATTTTCTCCCTCCCATTTCTTCACTGCAGTCTGGCTTCTGCCACTTCCACGACACTCTTCTCTGTATAGTTCCAAGATGAATTAGTGTCCTCCAGATCGAAAAAGAATCAAGAAGCTTTGTTCCTTCTCCTTTTCCAGTGGGCAGTTTTTCAATAGCATATTTTCAGCAGTGTAGTACAGTAGAAGAAACGTAGTCATTGGTATATAATAGCACTAGTGTCAAATCACATGTCAACTGGCTGACTTTTAGCGATGTACTTAATCACAATTTCCTCATCTGTCAGATTGGGATAATGCTAACTGCCTTATAGAATTATATGAGTAAATGATATGTATAAAGCTCTTTGGAAATAGTTGTTGCTTAATAAGTATTAGCCCTGTTGAACACTTATTTCTGGAAATTTCCTCTCTTTGATTATTAAACATCTTTCTCTCCTGGTTTTCTTTCTACTGCTTATTTTCAGCTCTGTTTCCTTAGTTTTTCTCTGAACTACTGCTATGCCCTAGAGCAGTGGTCCTCAAACTTGAGTGTGCTTTAGAATCCCCTGAAGGATTTGTTAAAGAGCATATTGCTGCCCTCCTCCCCCTAGAGTTTCTGATCCAGTCAGGGCCCAAGACATTCTCAGGTAATGCTGGTGCTTCTGGTCTGAAGACTGAGCTTTGAGAACCACTAACCTAGTGCTCTGTCTCAGACTGTCTTTCTCATTCCATGAACTTTTCTTGAGAGGTTTCAGGTACTGCTGATAATTATCTATAGATAACTATATCCAGAGAAGACTACACTTCTGAATTCCAGATTATCATTTTCAACTGCATGCTACACTTCTCCACCAAGCTGTATCCCAGGCACATCATAATCCAGCACACCAAAGCTGATTCTAAAATGCACATGGAAATATAAATCCGTACGATTAGTCAGGAAACATCTGAAAAAGGAGAGTAATAAGGGAGAAAGGGACCAGTCCTGTTGTAACATATTATAAAACTATGGTAATTAAAACAGTTTGGTAGTAGCACATGAATAGACAGATCAATAGACCATATTTAAGTCTAGAAATTGATCCAAAGACATAGTTTAGTATATGATTTTTAATATATGATTTTATCTTCAAATATTAAAGGCCTTTCTAAGCAAGACACAGAGGAAGCCATAAAGGAGAAAACTGTTAAATTTGACTACACAAAAGTTAAAATTTATAGCACCACAACAGTACATAAACAAAATGCAAAGACGAAAAACTGAGAACATTTTGTATCTGATGTGGCATGTGGCTTTATAAATAAAGAATTCTTGAGATTGAGAATCACTAAGGAAAATACTAACAAACCATTATAAATGAGGAAAAAAGGACCTAAACAGGCAGTCCAGAGGAAAAGAAAGTTGGCTTATGAAAATAAATGATACGATGCTCAACACCCATAATTAAAGAAATATAGATTAACTTAAGCAACAACTCTCACCTTAAGATACAGCTTTCACCTATCATAGTGGCAAAAATCAGAGCGTTTAATGTACATTTTTTTTTGGCAAACTTGGAGAAACACTCTTATACCTTACTATATACTTTGCTACTGAAAGTGTGATCCTTGGACCAGCAATATCTACATCAACCCAGAGCTTGTTAGAAATGCAGCCCCAACCTAGACCTACTAAATCAGAATCTGCATTTTAATGAGATCTCCAGGTGATTTGTTTGTACATGAAAGTTTGAAAAGCTTTGTTCTAATACATTGTTGGTAGAAGTGCATATTAGCATAATCTCTTTGGATTCCAGGAGACTTTATCACAATTAAACATTCGCATACTCTGTGAACCAGAATTCCACCTGTAGAAATTTATCTAACAGATATAATCATGTATGTGTGTGAAGACATACAAAGATATTCATTCCAGCCTTATTTGTGTTAGCAAAACTTAGAATCAACCTCAGTATTCATTAATTGGGTAAAGGTTAAATAAACTATGAAAAAATTCACACAGTGCAATATTAGGCAGTTATTAAAAATTTGTGAAAGGGGCTGGCCCGGTGGTGCAGCAACGGTTAGGTGCACACGTTCCGCTTCTCGGCGGCCCGGGGTTCGCCGGTTCGGATCCCGGGTGCGGACATGGCACTGCTTGGCAAAAGCCATGCTGTGGTAGGCGTCCCACATATAAAGTAGAGGAAGATGGGCACAGATGTTAGCTCAGGGCCAGTCTTCCTAAAAAAAAAAATTTTGTGAAAAAGTACACAGATGCAAAATTATCTCCAAGATGTATAAGCACAAACAGCAAGGTTCTGAACCATATTCTAGTACACTTTTTTGTGTTCTATTGTTATAATTCCCATTTTACAGATAATAGGAGTGAGATAGAGATGTTAAATAACTAAGCCAAGGCCACACAGCTAGCAATGGTGAATTGAGATCCAGACAGTCTGGTTCCAAGAGTTTATGTTCTTAACACTATGCCATACTGCTGCTCAGGGATAAACAAGAAACTGTTACTGGTGGTTTCCCCTGGAGTGTGGGGGACTTAATTTCTCATTGTATGTGCCTTTGTACTATTTGAATGGTTTGCCTTCTACAAGTATTGTTTTAAAAAATATAAGAAATATTTAAAAATCAACTTGGCCAAAATTAGACTAATTCCCCTCCCTACTCTTCTTCTGCTGGTATTGGTGACAGGCTGAATCATTTATTGAAGTGAGAAATCTAGCAGACACTCTGGACTCCTTCCTCTTCTTTACCCCTCACATCTGTCTAGTCAGGCACCAAGACTTATTGGTTCTGCCTCCTAGACAAGACAATTCTCAAATCTGCCTCTCCGCTCTATCCCCTCTATCCCTGAATCATAGATCACTTGGACTATAACATTCATTTCCTACCTGGTCCACCTGCCTCTTTTCTACCTACAAAATGCCGATAGATACACCTTTCCAAAATACAGATCTGGTCATGCTACTCTTGTGCTTAAAATCCTTCACTGGCTCCCCAGTGCCTGTGAGAAAAGTCCAAACTCATTAGCATGGCAACCTAGATCTTCTGTGTGCTGGCCCAGTCTGCCCCTCTAACCTTATCTCCCACCACCCCTTCTCATACATCCTACCCTCAGGACACCATTTTTTCCTCACATTTCCATGATTTTTACATTCTATTCCTTCAGCAGTAGTACCTTTCATCTGGGCTAATTCCTACCCTTCCTTCAAGACCAGACCTCAGGCATGACCTCCTCTATGCAGATTTCTCTGGCTGCAGGCTATTAGTCATTATGTATTCTGTACTGGGCAGGTCAGGATACCCTAAAGTTCCATGGTCTCTCAGCCTTCCACAGGAAATGTCTCCAGTATCAAAGCAGTCCTGCCTGAATGCTGTGCATTCACACTCCTTGTGGACCCCCAACATGGATGCAGTATCCGCAGCATGCTTTGCCTGCTCTCCCCCATGACTAGCTCAGGGTCTTTTCCCCAGGTCTCGCATATGCCCCCAGCACTCTTCTTGGTTGCCCAGGACATCTGGGAGACTTTCCCTTTTATTTTCAATTTTAAATTCATCATCCCCCTCTCCTCATCCTTCTATCTCTATCTGTAGGCAAGGCAGATTAGAATAGTGGTTAAGAACATAGGCTCTGGAGCCAGGCTGCCTGGGTTTGAATACCATCTCTGTGGCTTTTTAGTTCTGTGACCTTGGGCAGGTTACTCAACCTCTCCAAGTCTCTGGTTTTCCCCTCTGAAAAATGGGGATGACAATAGTGGCACCTGCCTCACAGGGTTGTTATGTGTATTAAATGTTTTAATATTTATAACACATAGTAAACATTGTAAATGTTTTTGAGATAAAAGTACCTAAAGTATAAGGCAGGAGAATCTTCTCAAATTGGCATAGGAGGCAAGCCTTTTCCTTCTTAGGAGCTCTTTTCTACTAAAGGTGGCTCATTAAGATTAGGAACAAGTAGACATGAGACAGCAAGAATCCCCAGGCCTTCTCAAGTCTCCTGTAATTCTGGCTTATTTTACCAAATGGACAGATTGAAAGCTTCTTGAGGGCAAAGATCATAGTGCAGACTTTTTAGACTCCTTGGCACCTGTTAGACACATGGTAGACACAGGGTTTACTCCCATCACTCTTAGAATTAAATCTAGAGTCCTTACAATGACCTACTCAGCCCCTGGCTCCTTCCCCAACCTCATTTCCTACCCCTCTTTGTCTTGCTCATTCCACTTCAGCTTCATTGGCTTTCATACTATTCTTGGACTGTGGCAAGCTGATCGTGTCTCAGGACCATTGCCCTTGCTTTCTCTGCCCAGAACATTCTCCTCTCAGATATTTGCCTAGCTCCTTCCCTGACTTCATTTAGGTCACTGCTCAAATATCACCTCCTAACAGAAGCCTTCCCTGACCACACTCTCTAAAATAGCATTGGCCCCACACACCCCTGTCAGTCAGTCTACCCCTTACCCTGCTTTCTCTGTCTTCATAGCACTTATCACCACCCAACAGATTATATTTATTGAGTTGAGCCCCATGAGGACCGAGGTCTTGTCTGTTTTGTTCATTGCTTTGTCCCCAGCACCTTGAACAGTTCTTGCTTGGCTCTCCATAACTAATGAATGATTGAATCAATCAATGAATAAATAAATAAATGAATTCAATGCTAGTACCTGTGTAGAAGGAGAAATACAGCAAATTGCGTTCCCTGCTAGAATTTTGAATACTTTATAATTTTCATTCCGTGATTCTGTCTTTTGGCTTTAGCATTTTCAAATTAAATCTATATCCGTGTACGGGTTTTATTTCCATTTTACAAACATCACCTTGACAAAATATAAAATCCAATTTAGGTCAAGTCCAATTTTCAAAAAAATAACTGATTTGTTTGTTCTCCATCCCAAGGAGAAGGAATATGTTTGATTGAGTGTGTGTGTGTGTGTGTGTGTGTGTGTGAGAGAGAGAGAGAGAGAGAGAGAGAACAGTTACCTGCAGTGAGGAAATTGGGTAGGGAGTGGTTTGGGAGGCGAGAGTAGGGGTGTCCATGTTCTCCAGAAGGAAAATAATTTCACTTCACTTGCTGTATTGTTTTCCTAAATTGTTATTTCAAAATGCTTTAAAAAACCCAACTGAAAACTGAAGAAATGAAAAGCTTGATGAAATAGAGGTTTGTAAATGTAAATACATGAGGTCAGGGGATTTCCCGGGGGCTCATGCAGAACATGTGAAACCATGTGAAAGACTTTACGAAGAGAAACTTCAGAAGGGGAGGTAGATATATGGCAGCTGCTCACCAGCTCGTATCTGCCTGCAACAAGTGAAGCTGTGACCTGGGAATTGCCCTCTTGATTCCGGGACCTTCCTGACCAGGAAGTCGTATATTCCTGTGGCTGGAACCCAAATTTGATTCAAGCAGCTGCCCTCTATTATGCACATAGCCACTGACAGTTGAAGGGAGACTCCCAGACTGCCTTGGAAGACAATACCACATAAGTCAAAGCAGCAGCAGCCAGTATTTTAAAGAAGCCATTTGAAAATCCATTTTAAAATGTATGGTAACATTCTTTAGAGTGATGGGTCTAAACTTGAGCATGTATAAGAATCACTTGGAGGGCTTATTACAATTCAGATTACTGGGCCCCACTCCCAGAGTTTCTGATTCAGAAGTTCTGGAGTAGGCCCCCAGAATTTAGTTTCTAACAAGTTCCCAGGTGATGCTGATGCTTATCTGTAGAACAAACTATGAGAATCACTGTTTTGGGGGAAAAAAAACACAGGAATGTAGAAGTAAAGAACTTGGGTTCAATCCTTATGTGATTTACTTCACCTCTCTGAGCCTGAGTTTGTTTTCTAAACAGGAGTTTATAAGGTTGTTGTAAGGAGTAAATGGAATGGTGTCTATGAAAGTGCTTTGTGAACTGTAAATATGGTATACAAATAATAGCAGTTAGATGGCGTCTCAAATGGTACTTGCTGCCACCCCCCCCACACACACACCAGATTTTCCTGTGCCTTGTCACCTCTCCACCCATCTTTGTCCCACTAAGTCCATCAGGCACCTGGGAAGAAAACAAAGCCAAGATGGCCCTGATTAACAATTTTTTTCAACCCATTGAGCATGGCCTTGATGCTGACCATGACTTGACCTCCCTTTTCCTCTTCCTGGTCTCCCCTCAACTTGCTCCTTGTTCTTCCAGCCCTGGCCACCTCTCACAGTAAAGAACAACTCCCAGTGCTAACACTGGAGTAGAAAACTCTCAGATAGAGTATTTTTTTTTAATTAGTAGAATAAACAGGGGAACCCACTGCCAAGCAGCAAACCATTTGTTGGGGAAAGCATTTTGCTAGGTTGATGGACTCTAGGCTGATTTCCCTGAGGGTAAAATCCAGTTATTTGAAATAGTTAAGTGGAATTACAAGTATAATTTCAGATTCCTAAGAGGAATGAGTCAGATAGTTATATTAGACAGTTGCCAGGGTAAATGGTATGTCCATATAGCATGATGTCCTTTTTCTTTGGAAACTTTCTCATTCAAAAGTAATACATGTGGGGCCAGCCCAGTGGTGCAGCGGTTAAGTTCACATGTTCCGCTTCCTGGCGGCCCGGTGTTTGCCGGTTCGCATCCCGGGTGCGGACATGGCACCGCTTGGCAAAGGCCATGCTGTGGTGGGCATCCCATGTATAAAGCAGAGGAAGATGGGCACGGATGTTAGCTCAGGGCCCATCCTCCTCAGCAAAAAGAGGAGGATTGGCAGTAGTTAGCTCCGAGCTAATCTTCCTCAAAAAAAAAAAGTAATACGTGTGTAGTGTAGAAAATTTTCAAATTTTTAAAAAGTGTAAAAAATAAAAATGACCCTTAATTCTGCCACACAGAGATAAATACCTGCTGGTAAGATATTAGTGCATTTGCATCCAGCCTTTTAATATGTCTGTGCTTGTATATGAATATATGTGTATATGCATATATATTTTTTGAATTGGGCTGCTACTGTGTGAGGTTTGTATACTGCTTTTTTTCATTTACCGTTATATTGTGAGCCTTTTCCAGGATCATTAAGTCATCTTCAAAAACACAGTTTTCAATGGCAGACTATTATTCTTTCATGTAGATACACTATACTTCATCTAACTCTTCCTAAATGTAGGACAGTTAGGATATTCCGAATTTTACCATTATAAATAACCCTGCAGTGGATGACACTTCATGTACATAAAGCAATGTGTGCATCTCTAATTGCTCTCTTAGGATAAAATCCTAGGAGTGGAAAGACTGGATCAAAGGGTAGGAACATTTTTTCAAACAGATATAATTCATATACCGTAAAATCCGTTACTTTCAAGTGTGTAATTCAGTGGTTTTTAGTATATTCACAAGGTTGTGCGACTGTTACCACTGTCTAATTCCAGAAAAAATATGGAGCACTTCACAAATTTGCTTGTCACCTGTGTGCGTGAGCCATGCTAATTCTCTGTATTGTTCCAATTTTAGTATATGTTGGCTGAAGTAAGCACAGTAGGAACATTTTTGTGTCTCTTGATGACATATGGCAAATTTCCCTCTAGCAACTGTGTACCTATATCCATTCCCACCTAGCAATGTATAAGAATGCCTATTTCCCTGCAACCTTGCTGACACTTAGTTAAAAAAATATATTGCCAATATCATTAAAAATGGCATTTTATTGTTTTGTCTCTTTGATTAGCTCTTTTTCCTCTCCCATCTGAGCAATAACTATTCTGTAGAGATCTGTCATCCACCCTCTTTCCTGTAGTACACATTTACCGTGGGCAGTCATATCCACTGCAACAGCCTCGGCTGCCTCCTCTCCGTGGATAATGACCACATGTCTATAACCTGCCCTAACCTCTTTCTCGCACCCTAGCCCAGATGTCAAGCTACTTGCTGGGCGTGCCTGTCTACATAATTTGACAGCATAACAAATAAACTCACATCTAAAATCAAACTCATGTCTCCTGAAGCCAGCTCCCGCTCTTGACTTCCCTATCTAGATTAATGATACCACCATTCTCCCAGGTGCTTCACAGTCATCTTAACTCCTCTCTCTCCTTCATGTTTAATTAGTAGCTGTACCTTGCTGGTTCTGTCTCTTATTTCCCTTTTCGCATCCTTCCCTTCTGCTCCATCCCCACAGTCATTGCTCTAGTTTTAACTTTTATTGTGTCTATTGTGCTAGCCTACTCACTTCTCTGTGCTTTCAGTACTTATCCGTGTAATTCATCCTCTGTGAGAATAACCTTCCTAACATACTGTTTTTACCATGTCGCTCTCCTGTCCTGGAACCTCCAAAGCCTCTCTCTTGCTTCTTGGATTATGTAAAGTAAATGCTTTACCCTGACACGTAAGGCCCACCATGTTCTTATATCATTCTAATTTTACTTTCTGTGTATCTTGTAGAAATTGTGTGTCCTTCCTTCAGCATATTCCTGCTTTTCCCACTCTTGTTAATGCAAAACCTGGCATGGCCTCCCCTCCAGTTTCCTCCACTTGAAATCATACTGAATCTTCAAAAACTAGCTCAGAGGCTCTGTGAAGTCTTCCTTGATTCACCTAGCTGTGCTTTCTCCTTTTTTTAACTCTCATTTTGTTAGCATTTCCTTTATGACACGACAGCCTGCCCTGTTTAGTGGTTACTTAGGCATTTTTATTCACCCTCCATCACACTGTAAATTCCTTGAGCACGGCATTATATCTTCTTTGTTTTGGCATGTTCCGTAGTACCACTCCAAGCACCATAAATGTAGATAGGAGCTCCATAAATGCTTGAATAAAAGAATGGTGAAGACTGCCAATCATTTTTTTTTTTTAGAACTACTGATGACTCAGTTTCAGGAGTGAATTCTGTGCTAAGAAGGTACAGAAGCCAGATGACCAAAAGTCCTGGCTTATTCTTCGTTTTCCCTCACTCCACATTCAGTCCATCAACAAATACTGTGAGCTCTACTTCTTCACGCCCACTGCTTCCTCCCTAGAACAAAACACCATTATCTCCTACCTATAAGAGCCTTTTAAACTGATTTCCTGGCTTCTACTCTTCACCTGCCTAAATCCATCAGCCAAGTGAGATCTTTATAAAACTTAGATCATGGTAGTCCCCTGCTTAACAGCCTCCAGTAGCGTCCCACTGCACTGAGAATAAAATGCAAACTTCTTACGTTGGCCTTTGAAAACTCTATAACCTGGCCTTGGTACTTCCTCAACCTCATCCCCCACTACTGTCCACCTTTATCGCTGTGCTCCAGCTCTTCTGAGCATTGGCCCTTCCTCATTGTCATGTTTGCTCAAAGCAGAGTAGTGAATAGGTATTCTTGGTTCTATTGGGATCCTTGCTATTGTTGGCTGTTGTCCTAGGGCTTTATGTCTTTAGTAGTAGAGAGGACTCAGGGAGTGGCCAGAAGTAATTCTAAGGGCTTTGAGACTTGACTTTGGGGATTCCATTATTCCCCTGAAAAGTAGTATCTCCAATACTGAGTTTGAGCTGAAGGAGATATTTGGCTTAAAGAGACAAGAGCGGAAATCTTTTATTATTCCCGTAACCTCCTTCCCTAAGGGATGCTACAAATATTACTGATAGAAACCAGAGCTGGAGGACAAACATCCTCCACCTTCTTTATCACTCTGGGTGTTGGTTTAGGAAATTGGGAATCATAGCAGAAGCTAACTCAATGGATGGTGCTCTGTGAACTTGTCATTTTCCCTGTGTGCTCCTCTGAAGTCTCCCTCAGCCCTCTGGGATCTCACCCTTAGCTTTTGTATATGCAGGAAAGAGAAAAAAGCCCTGTTTCATTATTCAGATTCTTGACTTGCTCCCCTTGCTTTTGGGAGCTGTGGAACATGCACCATTCATTTCCTTGCCTTTGGGATCATTGACAAGAAACAATCTTATGATGGATATGTTTTATCAGACTATACATAGAAAAACTAGAATATGCTCCCCAGCCAACTCTGAAAGAGGATTCCAAGTACTGTGTTTCTAAACTACTAAGCATTTTTCTAGCCCCTAATATTTGCAGAGCTTTCCTGTGTCATTCATATGGTTGCCTTCTTCCGACCTTCTTTAGAAAAAGAGGTGTCCCCATGTTTTAAAGATTCCAATGTGAAAATGGAAAAATGAAAACAGAAAGTCAAATGTAAAGGCCTAACCAGATGAAGTTACAGCTGTCTACTTGGAAAGCCAAAAGGCATCCCCTGACACACACCACAGCATTTGGGGGAGTCTTTATTTCCACCCCAACGTTGCCTTCCTTTCTTATTAACTATCCTGATGCTCCCTTTAGCCAGGAATGGATCCTGAGATGGAAGGTGGAGTGGGGGATCCAGGAGATTTATATGAAAGAACTTGACCTGGCTATTCGGAGAGATGAGGGGAGATGGAAAAGGTGGGGAAGTGGGGAGGCAGAACTAGGTACCAAAAGCCCTTCAAGTACCCATATCTTGGATGACCCAGATTGTAACTTTCCCAGACTGACAAGAAAGCATTGTCCTAAAAATTCTCTTTAAAAAAATACATACATACACGGAGATGCACACACATATAGACATACACACATATATACACACATACACATGCACAGACACACAAGGACACACATATACACGTACACATACATATTTCCCCTTGGTTGGGTCTGTAATAAGGAAGTCTCCAGATCACCAGGCTACAAGGTCCCCCAGCTAATAGTGGGGTGTGAGTGGGCCTTCATAGCTCTGTATCCCTCCATGGTGATCAAGCAGCTTTTCCCCTCTTCTGTCAGATAAACAAACTATGCATTGTTCTGTCCCCCGGCCTGTGTGCGGGCTTCCCTTCCTGCTGAATGAGCTTGGACTCGTTCATGTGGGGCAGGTGGAAAGTACTGTTTGGGGGGAGGCTGGAAGAGCCACAGAAAGTAAACAGACCTAATCAAGCCCACTCTTTTGTGTTTCTCCTTATCTAAACACTTTCAAAAGAGGAAAGAGCCTGCAGTGGGGTATGGCCCAGACCTCAGAGTAAGCACAACCCCAAGCAACAGGGGCCATATTTTCCTTCTTGCCCTGGGTTGGGGCAGAGCCATGGTTCTCTTTCTACTTGTCCCCTACCTGCCCCCCTCCAAGTATCTCGAGGGCTCTGCTGGGAGCCAGGCTCAGAGACGGGTAGTGCTGTCAGAAGATTGGGGTGACAGTTCACTAGGGCAGCTAGAGATTGACTCCTTCCAGAATTGGTCCACCTCCCTTCCCTTGCTTCTCACAACAGTCTTTACAAGGACTCTTCTGGGAGCCATCTTCTGGCTTATCCACCACTTCTGCCTGCATGTGCCCACTGTCCTCTGCACCCATGCCAAGTTCTTATCCTCTGAGTGCTTGGAACAGAAGCAGTCATCTCTACCTTCCCCCGAACATAGGAGGTTATACTTGGTCATGTTATCTGGAACTCAGCTCTGCTAAGTGAGAGAATGTCTCCTTTACTTCCAGCCTCTTTCCGAAATGCCAAACTGACCAAACTGCTCATGTTCCTCTCTTATCTTCCTTTGCCCAAGGGTTTCTTGAGTAAATGCTGTCTGTGCCCACTTGCCTATCATATCACCTCATCTAGTGACTAATCAACTCATACCCACCCCACCACCCTATCCCAGGCAGTCCCATGAACATGCTTGCACTTCTGGTCATAATTTCCTCAGCCTTACCTGGCCACTTACAGGGCCAGACTGCTATCAGACTCATTTCTCCTTATTTTGTTAAGAAGTGGGGAACAGCAAACTTCATCAGGAAAGCACTTTTATGGGCTGGGTTACTGAATGGAAAGAGGAAGGCACTTGGCAATGAGAAGATTAGGGAAGACTGGACACCCAGGCCTGGATAATGACATGAAAAGAGACTGTTTATCCTGATGCTTTTTTGGACCAGGAGTTGTTCTCTAGTGTCCTGCTAATAGTATTGTATTCCCTAGTGTATTGTCAAAGTGTGGTTATTACACCAGCGGCATTGGCATCACTCCCAGCTTGTTAGAAAGTCAGAATCTGGAGCCCACTCTAGACCTACTGAATCAAAATCTGCATTTTAACAAGATCACCAGGTGATTAGTATGCCCACTGACGTTTGAGAAGCTCTGCTCTAGAGTACTAGGTTTGGCTTTTGAACCTTTCGTTAACTACTCCTTTCTCTTTCATCTTCATTTGGATTGAGGAAGTTATTTTTCTTGCTGCTAACGGTACCTTGCCTATTATTATTCTGGGTAGAGGATAACATTAATAACAGATACCATTTATTGAATGCCTGCAGTTGAGGAAATTGAGGCTCTGTGACATGCCCAAGGCCAAACAACTAGTGAGTAGTCAAGCTGAGACTCCAAGCCAGATCTGTGTGCCCACAAAATCCGCAAACTTTCCCAATACAGTAATTCCAACTACCAAAGGAGGGCCTATGGGCTTCTTTGAATGGCACCTGCCTTTTGTGGAATAGACAAAAGTCGACCCAGACTTTCCTGGGAGGTACAGAGGGAAGAGAGAGGAAGGGGCCTCCAAGCATGATTTTCCCAAAGAGGACAGGCTCTAGCATACTTTTTGTCTTGAAGGAGCTTGCATAAGCCCTCTCAGGGGCCAGAAATTGCTGGATTTGGGACCAGAGGCCAAGAGAAACTAGAGTGAGGATCAGGAGTGTTATGAAGGGAAAACCCCAGCTCTAAATCCCCAAGAGAAAGTAAATTCTGATGCCTGAGCTTGGGCTTAGGGTGTGCAGAAAGTTCATGTGGGGCTGCTCTGGGATCTAGCTATTGCACAGGTCAGTCAGGACATCATTTGAAGCCCTAGCCTGGAGCCTAAGAGTTTTGCAACATAACATTGCTATAGCTGGAAGTGCTGTTTGTCACAATGAAATCCCATGTTTTAATTTTGCAGAGAGGAAACAGAAGCTCAGAGAAGGGGAGTAAGTTGCCAGAGGTCAGAGTGTATTCATGGCAGAGCTGGTGATGATGACTCCAAGCACCAGTATTCTGAAGTTGGAGTCTCTGGTGTGAGATGGAGTTTTCTTTGGGTCTACTCAGGTGCCCATAGGAAGCACTGACCCTGTAAATATAGCCCAGAACGGTTTGTGAGTCTCTTATATCTCAGCAGGATCTTCACCTTAGAAAATCTCTGGGTCACTTGCCCCCAACCATGTAAAATCAACTGTAGTGCTGCTTGCTTTTCTGGACCTGGAGGCTGCTAGGCCGGGCTGATCTGGAGTTTCCTTTTCTGGGGCCCAGAGGACCTGCGGAGATGGCTGGGTGGGGTCAACTCAGTCCAGGAAGCACAGGAATTCTTTTAAGTGTATGTGTCTGGGGTATTTTTCTCTCTCACTTACGTGTATTTTTAAAAATTCTTTTTAGACACCCACTTTATCTTTCCCAAACATCATTTCCTTGCTCCTTTCCTGCGTTCTAGCAGTGGCTGGGGGCCCAGCTTCCTTATTGGCCTCTGAGCTGTGGAAGGGGGCGGGCCAGGGCTCAGAGAAGGCTGGAGTAGGGCACGGGGGGGGGGGGGGGGGGGGGGGGGGGCTGTTTATTCTGCTGGAATTGCCTTTCATCCTTTCCTTTGCCACCAGGGTGCTGACTGGTTTCTGGAGCAGCGTCTTTACTCCTACCCAGCTCTTGATACTGGTTTTCATTCCCAAAGGCTGTGGACACATCTAGGCCCAACTAGGTTGATGGCCATAACTTGCCTTCAGTGCTACTCCTTTCTGTTCTTGGAACCGGGAGCTGACTGTACCTGAGTCCCTTGGATCACACTCAGGAGCTTGGGCTGATGGCCCCTCATCTCAGGAAGTCTTAAGAGGAAGGCAGATGGGTCTCAGCTAAAGGAGGATCCAGCCTGCAGAGTGAAGCCCTGGGGGCTGGCTGGAGGGGTTGTTGATGGGCATCTGAGCTGGCTGAATACCCAGCTTCCTCCTAAGCTATCTCCTCACCCTGGGCAACTTTCATGGTAGGTACTACTGGTAGCCATGACTGCCGTGGCCGCTGCCCCTCTTTCCCCTTCTTCTTTCTTTCCTCAATATTACTTTCTTTTTGCTTCCTAAGAAAGGAATTTTGGGGTAATGAATGATAGGATGTGTGTTTAGTGATGGTACTGGAGCCAGCCTTAAGAGAAAGGGCAGGCACTGGAGTTATCTCCACAGTTAGGCCTGGAGCTGATGGTTGATGGTTGGTATTTTCTTACCTCTCTGCTTATTTCTCCTCATCCCATTTCCATAATGCCTAAAGAGGGGATGGTGTAAACTCTAGGACTACTGACACTTTCCTTTTCTGACTGCTTCTTGAGGGAATGGCTAGGAGAAGCCTTGGATATACAAGCTTTTTGAGACAGATCCTTCTTTGGAAGGAGGGGTCATGTGGTATCCTAGAAAGGGCTGGAGGATGTGAGCCTCATTCTCAACTGCTGGTTACTAGCTGTATGCTCTTGGCAAAGCAGTTCAGCTTTCTGTGTCTCTGTTTCTTCATCTGTAAGGTGGGGATAATAATAGCAAAGGTTAGAGTGAAGATTGAATCAGCTAATGCATGCAAAGTGTTTAGTGCCTGGCATATCTTAAGTATTCAATGAATGGTCCTTGTTGTTATTTTTTAAAAATTTATTGTATGTCAGGCACTATGCTAAGTGATTTCACACATGGGACTGTGTTTAATCCAGACTATAATTCTTGAGTGAGGGATGGTTATCTTCCCCACTTTACAGATAAAGAATCTACAACCCGGAGAAGTGACTTTCCCAAGGTCACACAGCTAGAATTGGAATGTAAGTGTGACTGACTCCAAGTCTAGGGCTCTTCAGAATAATAATAGACCAAGTATTAGACTCTGTAGATAGTTTCCTCTCCTTTCCAAAACTAGGGCGAGAAGGCTCCAGCTCTGGCTGCAGTTCTTCTGCTGGGAATTTCCTCCCCCCAGCTTGTGGTTTTCTCCCAGTGGTCCCAAAACCCCTACTGCCTTGCTTCTGTCTCCTTTGGGATTGTTTCTTACTCCTGGAGAAACCCTAGAGAGAGTAGGGGCCTTTGTAAGCTACCTTTCAAAGTGTGGCAAGGAGGTGGTGTAGCAGAACCTTGATAATGGATGGACAAATCCCAGTGGGAGTACTCTTGAACCATCAAGAAGGACAAGTCTGAGCTGATGACCCCTATTGTTGTACCTACTATTTATTGACCACTTGTGCATCAAGCTGTGGCCCAGGTGCTTTGGGAATATTATCTCTAATCCCCACAATAACCTAGCCAAGTAAGGATTATTGTTCCCTTTTTCAGATAAGAAAACCAAAGCTCGGATGGGTTAAGCGGCTTGCCTAGAATCACACATCCAAAGTGGTAGAGTTAGGATGTGAACCTAGATCTGTCTGACTCGTTTTTGTCTCATTGCCTACTGGCTTGGTATAGTTCACAGGATGAGACTAACATACATGAAATGATGGTGAGCAATAAAAAACATCATATTATTATGGGCTAAGTTGTGAGGACTGGATTACTAAAGACAAGCTCCCTGGAGGAGATGGTACTTGAGCAGTACCTTGAAGAACAGGTGGGATTTAGATTAACGAAATGGCAGGGGGCATTCCAGGCAGAGGAAACAGTCATAGCAATATGTAAAATTGGTTGAGGACTTACCAGACCCTGTTCTAAGCAATTGATATGCATTATCTCTTTTGATCTTTACAACCCCATTAATTAGGTACTATTATCCCCATTTTACTGCTATGGCAACTAGAGCTCTGAGAAGTCACCTGTCTAAAGCAGCAGGGCTAATGAGTGGTCACGCTGGGATTCGCACCAAAGTGGGCCAACTCCAGAGCCTGTGCTAGATTCTACTGGAAAACTAATAGCAAAGGCACAAAGCTGGTTGCAGTGTGTGATTGGAGCAGAGATGTGAGAGACTGGGCTGGCAGATAAAGATAGCTTATAGAGGGCTTTGAAGGTCTAATCCAGCTTACATTTGATGCAGGACAGGGTAAGAAATAGGGAGCCAGTGAATATTCTTGAATAGGAGAGTGCCACAATTCAATTGGTGTTTGACATGATATGGTCTAAAAGCAGTGACTGGAGGTGGAACAAGGGGACACTGGCTGGCATACTGATGCAGTATTTTGGACATAGAATGTTAAGGGCTTGGACTAGAATAGGAAGTGTTGGTGATGGATTCTGTGGAGGAGAACTGCAATTATGTGAAATAGTTTCACTGAGAATGGAGAGAGAGAGGCAAAGCCAGAGACATATCATAAAAGAAAACTCAGCAGAACTCAGTGAAGGATTGGACAGTTGGGGAGAAGGTGGTATCAACACTGACTGCTCACATTTTAAACCCTGGGCTCAGGAGAACTTCAGGAATCCTGGATGTAGAAGAAGGGCCCAAAATAAGAGAGATACCCTGTTCTGTACTGTATCCTCAGTGCCTAGAAGCATAGTATATAGTAGATACACATGGCACAGTACGTAATAGTACATAGTACTTCTGCGAGAGGTTTTATAAATAGTTGTTGAAGACTACCAGGTAACAGCAGCTGGAGATATTTCTAACATCATGGCTTTGTGTGTGAGACTCTGGAGCAGTTACACACCCCCAAGGCTTTCTCATGCCTTCAGCGTCCCTGCTGGGCCCTCTGAAATCCATAACAGAATAATGTGGTTAGAAGTGGGGGCCTCACCTGGCTTTCCTTCCCATAAATCTTAGCCACTGCTGCTGACCTGTGGCTCTGGTTCCTGACCTTTGACAAGCAGCTTCCCCTGTTCTTCCTCTTACACCTCCTTGTCTGTGCCTGGCCTGTTACCATTCTACCCCAGGTTTTTCCCAGCAACGCCGTTCTCTTCAGGACTACCTTTTTAGGCCTTAGCCCTCTAGAACCTTGCACTGCTGGGATTTTCTGTGTTTCCGCTGGGGTGAGGGGCATTCCTAGCTGGGATGGAATCCAGCCTGAGTCTGTCCACTACTGCTCCTAGGAGGTAGACAGCTGATTTATCCTACTATGTAACAAGCTTGTTGAAAACAGGGACCCTTATCTTAGTCACCTCTGCGCCCTCAGCATCTAGTATGGAGTCTGCCACAGTAAATGACTAAATAAATTAGTAAATAAGCTATTATCTATCTCTCTCTGTCATCTACTTATTCATCATCTGTCTCTCTTACTCTGTCATTCATGTCTCTCTCTCATCCATTTCTCTCTACTATGTATTTCTCTGTAATCTTTCTCAGTTTTCTCCCTTTCTGTCATTTGTTTTTCTCTATATCATCTCTCCTTCTTATCTCTATCATCTACCTGGCCCTTCTGACATCTATCTTTTTTTTTCTTTTTCTCTCTCTCTTTCTTCTCCTTCCCCCTCTCTCCCTCCTCCCTTTCCTCCTCCCTCTCTCACTCTGCCTCTCCTCCTCTTCCTCCCTCTCTCATCAATCTTACCTTTATCTTCTGGCATACCCATGCCCCACGTGTGATCCTCCCCATACCATTCTTCTCCACTTGCAAGAGTGGCATCTATTCATATGAAATATACCAGAGGACAGGGATGGGTGCTGTATAAGCCAGTCAGTGCAAGAGGTGTGGCTGCAGCCTCCAGCACCAGACAGACCCTGTGGTCACATCCAGGGCCTTGGCCTCAGACCTGTTTCCCTTTATTCACCCCTGTCCTGCTAAGCAGTCAGTCTCCTCTGTCAGCCTAGCACTGTGCCATTCACCATGTTGTTCTGTTTTCCCTGACAGCACTTGGGGCTCCTTGCCACCATTTTGCCTACAAACTCAGGTGTCTCACCTCTATGCCCATCTTAGCCTTCACTCTCTCAATGCCTTTACTGTACTTTATTTGAATTAGCTCTTTCTCTCTCACTAATCTTAAGCTCTTAAGGGCAAAGACCGTGTTTGATTCATCTCTGTATTCCCAGAGCTACACACAGATGGTACACAGAAAACATATAACAACAAATGCTTATCAAATCAATGAGCAAGAATTGGAGAATTTGCAGCCCAGTATTGACTTGTTCAAACTTCTCAATCACTTGCCTAAGCCTTTCTTCAAGAAAAATGGGAAGATTGGACAAATTGATTTTTTTTTTTCTCAAAGAAAATTTAGGGTGGGCTCACTGTTCATTGGGCAGCAGCACTCATTGATTCCACAAATATGTACCGAGCATCTACTATGTGTCTGACACTGTCATATGTGCTTGGGATACACCCATGAGCAAAACAGCTCTGTGAAGCTAACATTCCATATCTCCAGGATCCCCCTGAGATGAAGGAGATTTGAGTTGTGGGAGCTGAGGAGGGCCACTTAAGATTCCCACACCAGCTCCTTGCAAGATGTTCTACTTCATTTAAGGGAAAGAGGGGGTGGGGGCGGAAGCTGCCTGGGAAGTGATTTCAGCTCTGGTTCCCTAAGCTGACTTCCTGTCCCTTTCTTGCTGTAGGAGAAACGCCCCTGTCAGTAGGCCGCACTCATGGCATGTGGCCAAGCTGCTGGAGGGATGCCCTGAAGCGGCCACCACCATGCATTTCCCTTCTGAAGCCTTCAGCTTGTCCTGGCATTCCGGCTGCAACACAAGGTGAGTATAGAACCCTCCCCTCAAGATGGGCTGGCGGGTGGACAACCTGGCCACTCCTCCTCCTCTGCTCTAGTCCCTCTTGAATGTTAATAGAGCCCAGAGTGCTATAACAGAAAATGGACTGAGAGTCCAGAGTACCTGGGTTCTAGTCCCTGTCTGCTGCTAACTCTCTGTGACTTTGAGACAGTCTCTTTCCTTCTGGGAAATGTTTCCTTGAAAAACTTACCTCACTTGTCTTGCATTGCAAGACACCATACTCTCCTGCTTTTCATCCTATTTCACTGGCTGCTCCTTTGCAGTCTCTTTCCCTGGTTCTTCCTCATCCCCCTGGTCTCTTAATGTAGGAGGGCCCCAGGGCTCAGTTCTGGTCCTCTTCTCTAGCTTCCGCACTCACAACTCGCTGGTGATCTTGTCCAGTGTTCATCAGCTCTGTCACAGAGCCAAAACCTTCAGAATGGGGAGCTCCCTGAATAACAGGGTCTGCCTGCAGCGAGGATCTCTCAATTCAGGGAGCTTGGTATTGTCTGTTGTTGAAACAGCTGCCCAGAAGAGGCAGAGAACTTTTTTGGCAAGCTCAGAGCCAGCAAAGCTGCTGGCCTCAGCTGCCTTTTCCCTTCCATAACAGGATCTTCCCGGTAGGAAGGGATTTCTGTTGAGGAGGCTCAGGGAAGCTAAGGGTTGACTTTGCCCCCACTCAGTGACTTTATTTGGCATTGGAAGCTAGGGACTCAGGGCAGAGGCAGAGGCAGTTTTGTTCTTGAAGAATACGCAGAAACGCATTCTGAGCTTGGATACTATTTGAGTGGAAGTGTGGTGGTTTTCAGCAGGAAGGGTGGTGTGGTGAGTAGCAAGTCCCCTTGCCAACAAGGAATTGATGGATTCCTAGCCAAGAGTTCAAGCGAGCAGAGTGGCTGAGGGGCAAGGCAGGGAGCAAGATTAGAGGAGGCTGACCTGAGGGTCTGGGGGGCTCCCGCCACCGCACAGCTCTGGCTTTCTGAACTTTGGCTGTTCTGAGAGCAGCCTGCAGTTTCTAGGGTTCTAGTTGTAGGGAGTTACTGGCATAACTTGGCTCAGTTTGGCTTTGTGTGTGGGAAATGGTATGTAAAATTCAAAATTGTGTCTGATGCTAGTCACTTCCTTGGCCTCCCGAGTTTGGCTTTGCTGTGGGGGATAAAGGTAGCATGGGTCGGGGGGAGGGCACGCACTATATTATCAATCCTAGTAGTAGAGAAGATGCTGATAACAATAGCAATGAAAACAGCAATCCAGAAGGCAGGTACTACCAGGTATTGAACGTTTGCTGGGTGTCCGAGCTGTGACAAGAGCTTTACTTTTATTATCTGATTTTACCCACAAAGCAACCCTCTGGTGTAGATATTACTATCATTCTCATTTAATAGATGGTATAACAGGAGAGCTAAGACATTGGACTCACAGAAGCCTGGGGTTGAATTCCAGCTCTGCTTCTTTAGCAGCTTCATGAGCTCATCAGTTTACCACTCTAAGCTTCAGTTTTCTCAGTTGTAAAGTGGAGATAATAATCTCTCCCCTTCAGTTTGAAATTAGGTATTGTAAAATGCCTAGGATATCATAGGTCCTCAGTAAATGGCCAGGATTACTATTATCCAGAACAGGGAGCAACTAAATTCCAGCCCTGTCTGGGCCTTAAGCTAGAGCTAGGTGATCTTGAGAAAATCACCTCCTCGAAATCACTTCCCTTTGTGTGACTTGCTTTACACCAGTGGTTCTCAAAAGTGTAGTCCCTAGGCCAACAGCACCAGCATCACCCAGGAACTTGTTGGAAGTAAAAGTTCTCAGGACCCACCCAGACCTAAAACCCTGGGGATGAGGCCCAGTAACCTGTGTTTTGATAAGCCCTCCACGTGATTCTGATGCACACTCAAATTTGAGAACCACTAATTTACATAATGGGCTGGCTGAAATCGAATCAACCCTTTAGGGCCCCTCTCTAATGCTGATATTCTTTGATTGTCTCTCCTGGCAGAGAGCCACATGCTGGACTCCCTGGGGACAGTGACAGGCCAGAAGCAATTCTAGACTCACTGACAGCAGGGAAACAAGCATAATCGTCAGTGGAGTTTTCCCACTTCTAGTCTTTGGGATCCTGCCCCATCCTTCTTCAGAATGTCATCTTGTCTCCCATTTTATCAGGTTGCTGTGGTGCCCCGGTGTCCATCTCTTTCCCTGTTTTCCTCCCTTCCTTTTTTGCCTTGTCTCCCTCTCCTTTGTGGCAGGAGTGCCTCTGGGTTGTCCTGCCTTCTCCCATGGCAGGGCTGGCCAAGTTGGGAAAGGGATTTGGTAACTTGGCTAACTAACCAGTGTGCCCTGTATCTTTCAGTGACGTGTGTGTGCAGTGGTGTCCACTCTCCCGGCACTGTAGCACTGAGAAAAGCAGCTCCATTGGCAGCATGGAGAGCCTGGAGCAACCAGGCCAAGCCACCTATGAGGGCCACCTCTTGCCCATTGACCAGAACATGTACCCCAACCAGCGTGACTCAGCCTACAGCTCCTTCTCGGCCAGCTCAAATGCCTCTGACTGTGCCCTTTCCCTCAGGCCAGAGGAGCCAGCCTCTGCTGACTGCATCATGCAAGGCCCAGGGCCAAGTAAGGCCCCTAATGGCCGGCCTAATGTGGCTGACACCTCAGGAGGTAGCCAGCGCACCAATGGGGGCCACCTGACTTCCAGCTCCCAGATGTCATCCTGCCCACAGGAGGTCCACCACTCAGGGCCTGCTAAGACTACCAGGGGCCCACCTCAACCTCCAATGAGGCGAGACAGTCTTCAGGCCTCCAGAGCCCAGCTCCTCAATGGAGAGCAGCGCAGGGCTTCTGAACCTGTGAACTCCTTGCAACAGGAGAAACCAAGCTTAGAAACCGTTCTATTCCCAAGAAACCCTAACAGGTTCTGCTGCCTCAGTGGGCAAGATCAAGTGACAAATGAGGGCCATCAGAACTGTGAACTCAGCCAAACTCCTGAACCCAGCCAGCAGGGCTCTGAGCATCTACTGATGGAGGCCTCAGCCAAAGCTGTTGGATTCCCAAAAGCATATGACAAAGCTTCCAGTGTAGATTCCAGCCCACTCAACAAGGCTTCAGCAGAGCTAGCTAAGGCTTCTTTTGGCAGCACTCTACACCTCACAGGGCATCGCCATAGTGCGCCTGAACAGCTGCTGGCATCCCACTTACAGCGTGTACACCTTGATACCAGGGGCAGCAAGGGAATAGAGCTCCCAACTGGGCAGGATGGGCATGAGTGGACTCTGTCTCCTTTGCATAGCAGCCACACAGAGAAGAAAAGTCCATGTCTGTCTGCAGGAGGAACCCAGGACCAGCCCAGCAAAGAGAGAAAGACTAGGCCAGTGGATGATAGGCCTTTAGGTTCAGGGCACCAGAGCCCAAGCAGTTCTCCACATGGAGAGGCTGATGGACACCCTCCAGAAAGAGGTTTCCAGGACCCAAACAGAGTAGGCAGTGAATTGGCCATCCAGCAGCCCTCTGCTTCTGACTCGCTTATTCAACAAACCAGGGACTGTTCTGCAACCACTAAAGTACCTGGCAGCACAGAGGCAACTGAAGAAGGGGACAAGGAGCCCAAGGAGTGTGGCCGGGTGGGTGGTAGGCGAAATGGAGGGACCCGGGGCCGCTCAATCCAAAACCGGCGGAAGAGTGAGCGTTTTGCTACCAATCTGCGTAATGAAATTCAGAGGAGGAAGGCTCAGCTCCAGAAAAGCAAGAATCGCTTGTCACAGCTGTGTGACACTAAGGAGCCAGTGGAAGAGACCGAGGAGCCCCTAGAAAGTCCTTCACTTCCCCCCTCTAACTCATCTCTTCTATCTTCATATAAAAAACCACCTAGCCCCAGAGACAAGCTCTTCAACAAGAGCATGATTCTCAGGGCTAGGTCTTCAGAGTGCCTCAGCCAAGCCCCTGAGAGCCATGAATCTAGGACAGGCTTGGAGGGACAAATAAGCCCTGGCCAGAGGCCCGGCCAGGCCTCTTTGGGCCTGAATACCTGGTGGAAAGCATCTGACCCATCCTCCTCAGACTCTGAGAAAACAGATGTTCACTGTGGAGTCCGTGGAGGTCAATGGAGATGGTCTCCAGAGCACAACCTGCAGCCACATGTGGCACTAGCCATGGAAGGCCCTTCCAACCCAGGTGACAACAAAGAATTGAAGGCTTCTACTTCCCAAGCTGGAGAGGAAACCATCCTCTTGCCCTTTGCAGACAGAAGAAAATTCTTTGAAGAGAGTAGCAAATCCTTATCTACATCTCATTTGCCAGGTTTAACCACACATGGCAACAAGACTTTTACCCAGAGACCAAAACCTATAGACCGAAACTTCCAGCCAATGAGCTCCACCTATAGGGAATTGAGGCGCCATCCCATGGACCAACCATATCATGCCACAGACCAATCATATCATTCCATGTCACCCCTTCAGTCAGAAACTCCCACTTACTCCGAATGTTTTGTGAGCAAGGGTCTAGAACAATCCATGTGTTGTAAGCCACTGCACTGTGGTGATTTCGATTACCACAGGACCTGCTCTTATTCCTGCAATGTCCAGGGAGCTGTAGTCCATGACCCTTGCATTTATTGTTCTGGGGAAATCTGCCCTGCTCTGCGAAAAAGAAATATGATGCCCAACTGCTACAACTGCCGGTGCCATCACCACCAGTGCATCCGGTGTTCAGCTTGCCATCATAATCCTCAGCACAGTACCCTCGAGGACAGCAGCTTGGCACCTGGCAATGCTTGGAAACCCAGGAAGCCGACAGTGCAGGTGAGGACTTAGTTCTTGGATGGGTGAGCTTCATTCTTCTCCTTGTTCTTGGATGGGTGAGATTCATTATTCCCTTTGTGAGGAGAAAGGGAGGTAAATCATTTGAGAATATAACAATTATCATTCCTCAAAACTGAATGGTGCTGGCTTCACCAGATAGGAGCTTATTAACCTTGGGTAAGACACTCAGCCACCAAAATTGCAATTACCTCATCTTTAGAGTTAGAACAAAATAACTTTTGCCTCACAAAATGGACAGAACTGGGATTTATGTCCTGACCATATAATTGGTATCTGAGTGACCGCAAGCAAGTCATTCAACCACCAAAATTTGCAGTTATGTGATTTTTAAAGGGGAAAAAAAGGAATTTTACCTCATAAAATGGCCAGTACTAAATAAAGTCTTATTATCTCATCTCTATAGTGGAGGAAAATAATGTCTGCCTCATCGATTAGTTGTGAGGATCAAATGAGATTGTGTACAGAGAGTGCCAGGCCCAGTGCCTAAGACAAAAACAGTGCACATTCCCTTCTATTTCCTGCTTTAAAACTATTTGGAGCTGCCATATTAGAAAATGTACCCCAGGCTTTGTTTTCAGAGATCTGACTTGTCTGGTTTTCTAAAGGATGAATCCTTCCCCCCTTCTCCAGTCTCGCTCTGTCAGAGACCCACGTCTAGACTTGCTGCTGCTGCACCCTACTTATGACCCACAGCCCTAACACAAGGCACCACCATCCCGCAAGGTACTTTTGGGAGGACCCGGTATGTCCTCGCCGGCTCACTGCCTGATCTTTCCCCACGGCTTCCGTAGTACCACCTTGTGACTGGTGCACTCAAACCCGAAGTTAGTTCCTGTGTTGAACTGTTGTTGCATAGGCAGACACTTCTGAATGACTTAGGGTATGAAATTGCTCAATACATGTTCTTTGAAAAAAGGAACCTTAGAAGTGAAAGACGCCTGACACAAAAGAGTACATACTTTACTGTTCCTTTTATATGAAGTTCTAAAACAGCTATTCTATGGGAAAAAAAATTCAAAACAGTGGTTGCCTATGAGAAGTGGCATGAGGAAACTTTGTTGGGTGACGATAGTGTTCTTTATCTTGATAACAGTTTCGTTACACAGGTGTATACATTCGTCAAAACTCAATAAATGTACACCTAAAATTGTGCATTTCACTGGAAGTAAATTTTGCCTAAAAATTATGGTAAACAAATATCAAACTTTAATAATATATATGCTGAAGTTTTTGAAATATATTGATGTATGCAACTTATTTTATAGTTTTCAGCATACAAATGTTGCACATATTTTGTATATTTATCCCTAAGATTTCATGTTTTTGACGCTATTATAAAAGTATTGTTTCCTTAACGTCAAGTTAAAATTCTTTGTTACTACTATATAGAAATGCAATTTAATTTTGTGTATCAGCCTTGTATCTTACAACCTTGCCCAACTCACTTATTAGGTCTAGTAGCTTTTACAAGATTTTCTACATAGACAATCATGTCATCTACAAATAGAAATAATTTTATATCTTTTTTTTTTGAGGAATATTAGCCCTGAGCTAACATCCACTACCAATCCTCCTCTTTTTGCTGAGGAAGATTGTCGCTGAGCTAACATCTGTGCCCCTCTTTCTCCATTTTATATATGGGATGCAGCCACAGAGTGGCTTGATGAGCGGTGCATAGGTCCGCACCAAGGATCTGAACCAGCAAACCCTGGACCGCTAAAGCGGAGTGCACGAACTTAACTGCTACGCCACCAGGCTGGCCCCAATAATTGTGTATCTTAATTTCTACTGTGTATGGCTTTTCTAGGGGAGAGAGAGGTCTTATTGCACTATCTAGGATATCCAATACAACGCTTAGTAGAAATGCTGAGGGCAGATAGTGTTGCTTTGTTCCCAATCTTTCCCTACTAAGTTTGATATTAGCTGTAGGTTTCTATCTAGATTCCCTTTAATAGGTTGAGGGAGTTCCCTTTTATCCTTAGTTTTCTGAGAGCTTTTATCAGGAGCAGATGTTGGACTTTTTTCAAATGCTTTTTCTGTATCTATTGAGATGGTCATATAGTTTTTCTCTTTTAGTCTATTGATAGGGGGAATTACATTGATTGATTTTTGAAATAAGAACCAGCCTAGCATTGCCAGGATAAATCCCACTTGGTCATGATCTATTATCCTTTTATATGTTACTAGATTTGATTTGCTAATATTTTATTAAGGATTTTTGTGTCTATGTTTATCATGGATTTTAGTCTATAGTTTTCTTGTAATGACCTTGTCTGGTTTTCATATCAAGGTGGGCGGCCTTACCAAATGAGTTGGGAGGTATGCCCTCCTCTTCTATTTTCAGGAGAAGTTTGTATGGAATTGCTGTTATTCCTTCCTCAAATGTTTGCTAGAATTCATCATTGAAGCCGTCTGGGCCTGGAGTTTTCTTTGTGGAAAGATTTTTAACTACAAATGAAATTTCTTTAATAGATACAGGGGCATTTAGGACATCTGTTTCTTCCTGAGTGAGCTTTGGCAATTTGTCCTTCAAGGAATTTATCCATGTCATTTAAGTTTTCAAATTTATGGAGAGAAAGTTGTTTGTAACTTACGTTGAAATGCATCAAGAATTAAAGATGGATTGGTAGATGGATAGAGGAGTGAATAGATAGATATGTGTTAAGGCAAATATAGTAAAATATTAATTGTAGAATCTAGGTGGTGGATACATGGGTGTCAATTGTGAATTTGTTCAACTCTTCTGGATGTTTGAAAATAGTCATAATAAAAAGTTGAAAAAAAGAGGAGAGGAAATATAAAATAATGGTTTAAGGGCACTGATGCTGGAACCAGACTACCTGGGTTCAAATTCCTAAGCTTTCCCTTCTAAAAAAAAAAGGAAGTAATAACAGTACCTACTTCATAAGGTGGTTGTGAGGCTTAAATGATGTAACATGTGTAAGGCGCTTAGAACAGTGACTGCCAGATAGTAATCATCTTTAAATTCTCTCTGAAAATAAAAAGAGATTTTGGCTTAGCTTGAGAAACTTTTGCCGAAAGAAGGACCTGCAAGTCGACTATAGAGAAATGGGCCTGAAGTTGGGGAGGAAAAGAGACGAAGAGATGATGGCTCCAGAAGTGTCAGCCCAGGGCCAGTAACTCCATAAGGGAAGGAGGTGAAATTTGCAGGTTGCAGCAATTGGTAGCAACAGTGCAAGTGTGCCTGTGCTCATACCATGCCTCTCCTTTTGTACTCTGAGGGAAGGACACATGGAGTTCCTAATGCCTGTTAGATTAGCTACGCAGATCTGCTTAGACACTAGGCTTTCAGACATGTGGATGGCCGCTGGGAGCCAGTTTGTGCCCATTTCTACCCCTGCCACCTGAACATACCTGCCCAGACACGGGGAAAACTTGCAGCATGGGTTAGCTCTGATGACTTACCTGATGACTAAGGTAGTTGTGATGGTGGCTGTCTGGAGCAGGGCTGAGACCCTGTTCCTTATGACCCCTGAAAGAGGCTGGGGAGCTAACTGGCTCCTGTTTAGTCCTGTTAAGAGAACTAAAATCAGCACACACTTACATCCCTGGCAATACTTCATGGCAGTTAGTTTTGCATATATTATCAGATTATTTCGTTTAACAATTGTATAAGTTATAATAGGATCCCCATTTTTACAGCTGAGGAAGTTGAGGCTCAGAGAGGTCACACGTCTAGCAAGTGGCAAAGCTAGGATTTGAACAACATAACAATAACTAACATTTGAGTATCTACTGTGCACCAGGTCCTGTTCCAGGTGCCTTACATGTATCAACTCATTTAGTCCTCAAAGCAATCAAGAAATAGGTACTGTTATTATTACGATCTCATTAGTAAATAGCTAGGGGAAATGAGATAGAGAAGTTGGGTAGGTTGCCTGAGGTCACAGAGCTAGTGAAGGCAGGTGTGGGATTTGAATGTATGTAGCCTAGCTTCAGAGGCCAAGCTCCTAATTGTGCTACATTGCCTCTTCATAAGCTGATTGCAAAGCCCAGGCCCTCTCCAGTATAGCAGGATGCCTTTTAGGAGTATAACTTCCATCAGGGCAACAAGTTCCCACCACAATCCCCACCTGCAACAAGCTGCGGGGATAACTGCCTCTTTGGTTCAAAGTGCACAGGCAATTTATAGCAACTTAAGTGGCTCAGGAAAAAAAGTAAGGTGATACTTGGGAGCTGAGATGAAGTTTGGGAGTTTGGACAGGACTTTATTTTCTTTGGCCACTGCTATTTACTGAGTGCTTCCACAGGGCTAGACAGGGCATGGCAGGAAATCCTGGTTCCCACTAAGGCTGAGCGAGTAATAGTGTCTTTGAGGGCAGGGACATCTCACAAGGGCATGGAGGTAGAGTCTGAAGCATAAGTGGTTAGAGCTGCTCTGACATGACAGGTACAGGCAGGGACTGCTCTGGGCCTATGAAAGCCCAAGCCTAGAAACAAACCTCATTTTTTCCATGGCTGCTCACATTCGGAGCCTCCTCTGTGCTGAGCGCTACGCTAGGCATTCGCTATGCACATCCCATTTTATCCTCACTACTGGGGAACCGGCAAGGCTGGATAGCATAATCCTTATTTGTCAGATAGAAAGCTGAGGTTCAGGGAGATGGCATAACTTCCCTCAAATAACACAGCTAAGTGTCTTAGCCAGTATGATAGACATCAGGTGTCTTACCACCAAAAGGGAGGACTGCTGAGGCAAAGGTAATAACACTTTGAATGGGACCAATAATAGCATTGGAGAAAGAGGGGATTTGGATAATCAGTGAGGTTTAGGGAAAATCTGTGCATTCCCATTGGGCTAAGCTCTGAGTCACTAGGTAGAGGATACTGAATGCAAAATCAGGAAGAATGTCAAAGTCAAATTTGCATTCGATTTGGAGCTAGAATAGAAAGGTAGGGACATTTTTACAAATGGCACACATGGCTTGAGCTAGAAGGAAAAGTGTTACTTGGGCAAAGCCCTTAAGGAAAAGATGCCCAGGGTGAAGAGTCTACTCCTGTAATGTTGGGAATGTGGCACCCACCACTCATGCTCCCCAGAGATGCGCCCACCTCAGCCTCTGGCAGCAGGTCTGGGAGGACGAGGAAGAGCACAGGGATGTGCTGGCATGCATGCTTTCCATCTGCCTCACCCTGGGAGAGGGTTGCAGCAGCCGGAGCTATAGGCCTCAAAGCCCCCCCAAGGGCCAGGGCTTCCAAGAAGATGCTTTCTATGTTCGAAGAGACCAGAGGAATGAGCAGGTTCACCTGGCAAAACAAACAAAAAGACCTCCTTTGCAAGAGCCAGAGCAAACAGCAAACGTGCTAAACTGGTTTCTAACATGTTTTGGGAGGGAGTGGAAAAAGAGGGAAATGCAGAGTTTCTAGACCACACCGTCTGGGTCCTGAGTGCTCTCCTAATCTCTGCATGCCCCCAGCTGCTGAGCAGGCCTCTTGACAGAAAGGCAGCCCTCCAGGTACATATTTCTCTCGCCTGTGTGGGAGAGTAGAAGGAACCAGCTGGGAGGCCTGGCCGGGGACAGGTTTCTGACCTCCTCACATTTTTGAGGCCATCTAGATACCTGGCTGCTCAGAGCTCCCTAATTTATCGGAATTTTGCTTTGCAGGAATTTCCTGGGGACAAATGGAAACCAATAACAGGAAACAGGAAGACCAGCCAGTCAGGGAGGTAAGTGACCGCTCAGGGAGTTGGGGTGAGTTGGTGCCTCTGAAGCTTCTATAGAAATTGGTAAGGTCTTCTGCCCACTGTTTCCTTTGAAGAACCTGGTCTGGTGTCCATACCAAGGGCTTGATGCCATAGATGTGATCCAGCCTGCCCCCAGACAGCTGGGCTACAGACCAAACTGATTGTTAGGACATTTTGGAATATGTTGTAGTCAGGCAGTATTGTGGGACATTCTGCTCATCAGCTCAGGAGGCCTGAGGCAGGCCTGCTTAGGCACAAGGACATGTGGGACCAGACGGTGCTGAAACAGATCAGAAGGCATAAACTATGCCTGCCTTCCCGGCAGCCACTGGGCAGTTGGAGGGGGCAGAGAGGAGCTAAGGCTGTCCAGCTACTACTGTGCTGTTGCCTCAGAGTTGTTACAGGTACTTGTTTCTTGGGTTCTACCACCTTTCTTTTTACAGGGCTTGTTGAGAACTTAAGGTCTGCTCATTAAAAGCCCGGGGGCAGTTCATGCTAACATCAGGTTAAAATTCCTTGGGGCTGGCAGTGGCATTGTTGGTTAAGTTCACGCACTCCACTTTGGCAGCCTGGGGTTCGCAGGTTTGGATCCTGGGCATGGGCCTGGCACCACTTACCAAG
The DNA here is from genome assembly GCF_041296235.1 of Equus asinus. NCBI lineage: Eukaryota > Metazoa > Chordata > Mammalia > Perissodactyla > Equidae > Equus > Equus asinus. The sequence goes on from NC_091820.1 coordinate 37,908,428, forward strand.
CCATGCTGTGGCAGCATCCCACATAGAAGAACTAGAAGGACTTATAACTAGGATATACAATTATGTACTGGGGCTTTGGGGAGAAAAAGAGAAGAGGAAGATTGGCAACAGATGTTAGCTCAGGGCCAATCTTCCTCACACACAAAAAAAGCATACTTAAAAAAAATTCCTGAAAGAAGACAGGGACATTTTTACAAATGGCATATATGGCTTGGGCTAGAGGGAAAAGAGTTGCTTCGCTTAAGGAAAAAAATGGCCAGAGTGGAGAGTCTGCTACTGTAATGTAGGGAACAAGGCTCCTGGCACTCATGTTCCCCAGAGATGAGCCCACCTGCCGTAGGTGACCATAAGGCGTAGACAGTTACCTTCTCCGGGTTGCTTTCCATCAGCCTGGCCGGACCTTCTCTTTTGTGAAATCCCTTGATATACCCTTTCAACAAGTTCTTCTCCAGGCCAAATTGTACAAGAGACCCCTAAATTATATTGATTTTTAAACTCAAATTCTAGGAATGCAGGAGGAACAGGGAAGAAGGCTTTTAGCTGTGCCTCTGTGAGGACACTAGGGAGGGGGCATCAAGGGAGAGGACTAGAATCTGAGTCTCTTGACCCCTGAAGAGTCCAGGGTCCTTTCTGGGGGTCTACATTATCCCCTGTGATTTGGTGGTGTAGTCAGGAATAATTTTGGTTTTCTTTTGGCTCCCAAGTCTGGGAAAACTGTCGGTTCTCTGGTTGGCAATAGAAAAAGGGAGGAACTCAACATTTGTGGATCATCTACTAAGTGTCAGTCACTAGGCTGGATCTTTTTACTCCATAAATCTCATTTACACACATAATCTCATTTATTCTCCACAATAGTTCATTTTGATCCTTATTTTATAGATGAGGTCCCGAGAGATTGTGTAGCTTAGCTAAGGTCACACCAGAAGTAAGTGATGGAGCCAGGATTCGGACCGAGGTTTGTCTGGCCCCGAAGTTCATGTTTTTCCATTATAACTGCTTCAATTAGGATCCCTAAGGAGACCTTTCAAACAGATCCTTAGCATCTTGTCTCGGGAGTCTAAGGCCTGGGTGGGGATACTATGGCTCGTCTTGATTCCCTGCTGTGGACTGACTTGTACTGTGTCCTTGGAGAAATTGTTTCAGTCTAGTGGGTCTGCTGAGTTTCCCATATTAGACTGAGATCTTTTTTTTTTTTTTTAAAGATTTTATTATTTCCTTTTTCTCCCCAAAGCCCCCCGGTACATAGTTGTATATTCTTCATTGTGGGTTCTTCTAGTTGTGGCATGTGGGACGCTGCCTCAGCGTGATCTGATGAGCAGTGCCATGTCCGCGCCCAGGATTCGAACCAACAAAACACTGGGATGCCTGCAGCGGAGCGCGCGAACTTAACCACTCGGCCACGGGGCCAGCCCCTAGACTGAGATCTTCGAGAGAGGTGACCACACTTTGGTCATAGACTTATTCTCTGTGTTTAGCACAATGCCTGACACCAAGAAGTTGCTCAAGAGGTATTTGTCATCTGCTTGCCAAGTGAAGAAACAGAGCCTTCGCCACCATTGAATGAGTGAAATGACACAAAAGTAATAATGCTAACTAACATTTCTTGAGCATGGTGCTCTATTCTAGGCCCCATTCAAAGCACTTTACTAATATTTATTTATCACAATAACCTTAAGGTGTAGGTACCCTTAGTCTCTCCATTTGAATCAGAGAAGAAACTGAAGCACGCACAGATAAATTCATTTGCCTCAAGTCCCACAGCCAGTAAGTTGACTAGACCCAGGCAGTCTAACTTCAGAGACACTATACTACACTACAGTGCTTTTCCAAAATGGTTATCTTACCAATCAGCCAGTGAAGTAAAGGGACTTTATTCAAAACCTAGTGTATGTACTGCCTTTTTCTAGGCAAGCAGGGAAATATTAGAGAAAGAACATCAGAAAGCATAATGCCTGCCCACCCACAGCTTGAGCAAGGAAGACTAACCCACATAAAGTTAAGTAGCAGTAATAATAAATTACCATTTGTGTCACAACCTATGTGCCACAAGCTAAGTTACACATATTTTGTTATGTTTTATCTTCCCCAAAACTCTGTCGAGTAGGTATTATTATAACTAGGTCAGTGGTTCTCAAACTTGGGTGTGCATTAGAAACACCTGGAGGAGGGGCCGGCCCTGTGGCCAAGTGGTTAAGTTCCTGCACTCTGCTTTGGGGGCCCAGGGTTTCGCTAGTTCGGATCCTGGGCATGGACATGGCACCGCTCATCAGGCTATGCTGAGGTGGCATCCCACATAGCACAACTAGAAGGACCTACAACTAGAATATACAACTATGTACTGAGGGGCTTCGGGGAGAAGAAGGAGAAAAAAAAAGATTGGCAACAGATGTTAGCTCAGGTGCCAATCTTTTACAAAAAAGAAATACCTGGAGGGCTTGTTAAACCATAGATATGTAGATTCCATTTCCCAGAGTATGATTCAGTATGTGTAGAGTGAGGCTCAAAATTTGCATTTCTAACAAGCTCCCCAGGTGATGCTGATACAGGGTGATGATGCATCCGCTCCTGGGATGAGACTTTGAGAACTAGTGACTCAGATAAAGAATCTGAGGTTCAGAGAAGCTAAGTAATTTACTCAAGGTCTCACAGCTATTAAGGGGACAAGCCAGGACTTAAACCCAGCTTTTGCTTACTCAGACAAGTTGCTGTAAGATGAAAAGTGTCAAACACATGGTAAGGGGCTAATACATGATAAGTATTATTAGGCCCTATTTAAGTTCATTGGAGAATAAGAAAACTGAAGGTTGGGACCTACAGGAGGAAAGGGCCAGAGTGTGTTAGAGGAATAAACCCCTCCGGTTAAGAGTTCTGGCCTTGGAGTCAGTCTGCCTGGATTCAAATTCAGATTCTTCTATTCTCTAGCTGTGTGAGCTTGGCAAGTGGTTCTCACTCCCACCTCACCCCATTAGTTTTCTCATTTGCCAAATGAGGTAAGTAAGAATACCTACCTCATGTGATTTTTGTGGGGATTAAATGAGTTACTATATGTAAAGCATTTAGAACAAAACCGAGCACCATAAACCCTCAGTAAATATTAGTTGTGATAATAAGGAGGAGGAGGAAGAGGAGCAGCAGCAGCAGTAACAGCAACAGTAGAGAAAAAGAGTAAAGTACTGGGCCAGGACAGATAGGCCTTGAAAACTAGATAGGATCGTAAATATGGAAGCAATTGAAGGTTGTCAGTCCGGTAAGTGACATGGTAAATGTGGCATTTTAGGCATCTTGGCATCATTTGCAGCCTAGATGGGTTGAAGGGAGACCAAATAGGGGCAGTGATCCAGGCATGAAGGAGTGTGGCCCTGGATTGGGAAGGTAGGGGTACAATAGGAATGGAGCAGAAGGGATAGATAAATATGTGTGACATTTGGGGGCGAAAATGTTTATTTATTATGAAAACAATATTACAGGAAATTAAAAACAGAAGAAAAAGTAGCCTTATTCCTACTACCCTAATACCCTGATTGTTTTCATTTCTCTGCCAGCTTTTATCTATAGGTGTAGAGATTTTTTTTGGCATGATTATAATAGCTATGTAGATATGATTTTGTGTGTCCTATTTCTATTTTCCCCACTAAGCATTACTTGATAAACAGTTTTTCATGTTGCTATATAAGGTTCCTCAATAATTATAATTTTTAATGGCTGCATAATATTTCACTGGCTTAATGTGCTCTAGTTTGTTTAATCATTGCCAAATTGTTGTATAATAGGTTGTTTCCAATTTCTTGCTATTATAAAGTAATGCTGCAGAAAAATTTTGAGTAGCTGTAACCTTTGTCTCATTTTGAATTATCTCATTAAAAACAATTATCCAGAGGGGCCGGCCCTGTGGCCGAGTGGTTAAGTTCGCGCACTCTGCTTCCTGGGCCCAGGGTTTAGCCCGTTCCGATCCTGGGCGTGGACATGGCACTACTCATCAAGCCATGCTGAGGCAGCATCCTACAACCAGATGACCTGCAAGTGGAATATACAACTCTGTACTGGGGGGCTTTGGGGAGAGGAAGGAAAAAAAAAAGAAGATTGGCAACAGATGTTAGCTCAGGTGCCAATCTATAAAAAAAATTATCCAGAGTTGGGATTATTAATTGAAAGAATATGAACATTCTTATTGTTCTTGATAGATTTCACAAAACTGCTTTCCCAGGAGGCATTTTACACTGCCATTATCAATATATGAGGATACCAATTTCCCCCAAGTCTTGCCTTCATGGAAAATTTTCTTTTTCTAATGCAATAGGTGTAAATTTTAATTTGCTTACTTTGATTATTCTAGTCTGAGAATTTTTCATGTCGTTATTTAATATTTGCATTACTTCGCATGTGAATTGTCTGTTCAGATTATTTGCTCACAAGTACATGACCCCTTTTGAGGGAAAAAGAAAAGTAAAGAGCACTTGGTGATTGGAATTTGAGAATGAAAGGAGATAAGTCAAAAATAATTCTGACAGCCAGCCCCATGGCCGAGTGGTTAAGTTCTCATGCTCCGCTTCGGCGGCCCGGGGTTTCGCTGGTCCGATCCTGGGCGCGGACATGGCACCACTCATCAGGCCACACTGAGGCGGCATCTCACATGCCACAAGAGGCACTCATGGCTAGAATACACAACTATGTACTAGGGGGCTTTGTGGAGGAGAAGAAGAAGAAAAAAACATAACTCCGAGTCCCAGTGACTTGGAGAAAGTTATTGACATAGCTGGGGCAGGTGAGAAGGGGAGCCGATTTGATGGAGGTGGTAAGTTTGAGTTGAGATATGTTGAATTTGAAGTTAGTGAGGGAGACAAGTGGATTCTGTCAAGGAGGCTTGTCGATCACCCAACTAGGGGATAGGATGAGGAAGAAGAACCAGCAAAGGAAATTGAAGAGGTGAGCAGCTGAGTGGTAGAAGTATGCCAGCACGCCATCACACAAGACAAGGAAAGGACCGCTACTGACTTTGACAGTTTGGAATCACAGCTGACCTTCGAGAAAGCAAACTTAATAAAGAGGTAGGTGTAGAAAGTAGATGGTCTATAGAAAGTGGCAGGCATAGAAAGCATGATGGTCTGTAGGGGGGATGCATAGAGAAGAAATGCACACAGCTTTACACATCATAAATTCACCTATTTTAAGTGTACAATTCAATGAGTTTTGGTAAATTTACAATGCTGTGCAATCATCACCATAGTTCAATTTTAAGACAGGTCCATCTCCCTAAAAAGATCCCTTGTGCCCATTTGCAGTCTCTCCCCATTCCCACCCTCAACCTCAAGCAACCACTAATGTACTTTCTGTCTCTATGGATTTCTGTCTCTCTTCTGTACTTTTCATGTAAATGGCATCATACAATATGTAGGCGTTTATGTCTGGCTTCTTTTACTTAGCATACATTAGCAGTTCATCATATTGTAGCATGTATCATTATTTCATTTATTTTTTTGCCAAATAATGTTCCACTGTATGGATATACCACATTTTATTTATCCATTCATCCATTAGTGGACATTTGGATTGTTTCCACTTTTTAGCTATTGTGAATAATGCTGCTGTGACAATTCACGTACAGATTTCTGTGTGGACATCTGTTTTCAGTTCTCTTGGGTATATGCTTAGGAGTGGAATTTCTGGGCCATGTGGTAATTCTATTAATTTTTTAAGGAACTGCCTGTTTTCCAAAGCAGTTGTGCCATTTTAGATTTCCACCAGCAACATAGGAGAGTTTCAGTTTCTTTTCAGTTATTTTAATACAATGATTATGTGATAGTGTTACTGTGTGATTTGGAAAATATTTTAAAAGAATGTTTAAAAAGACATTTACACATTAAAAAATGTTTTAAAAGAAGAACTTGGCTAGGGAAACGAAGGAGAGAAATGGAGTGGTAGTCAGAAGGGGCAGTAGGGTTTAAGTTAGTGGTTCTCAGAATGTGGTCTAGGACCAGCAATCTCAGCATCACCTAAGAACTCGTTAAAAATGCAAATTCTCAGGCTCCACTTGGACCTGCTGAATCAGAAACTGGGACGTGACCCAGTGATCTTTGTTTTTTTTTTTTTTTTTAAAGATTTTTATTTTATTTTTTCCTTTTTCTCCCCAAAGCCCCCCGGTACATAGTTGCATATTCTTCGTTGTGGGTCCTTCTAGTTGTGGCATGCGGGACGCTGCCTCAGCGTGGTTTGATGAGCAGTGCCATGTCCGCACCCAGGATTCAAACCAACGAAACACTGGGCCGCCTGCAGCAGAACGCGTGAACTAAACCACTCGGCCATGGGGCCAGCCCCCAGTGATTTTTGTTTTAATAAGCCCTCCAGGCGATTCTGATGAAGGCTAAATGTGAGAACCACTGGTTTAAGTGAAGGTTTGGTCGGATTTGGGGAACTGGTTTAAATGTAAAAGCAGAAAGGAGAGGTCATTGGAAAGGGAAAGACTATTGATGCTGCAGATGGAGGAAGAAGATCACAGTTTATGATCTCAGGAAAGGTGAGAAGGCCTTAGGAAAGGTTAGGGCAGAGATGACATTTAAGAGGAGAAATCCTGATGGAGTTTCCATTCACGTCCCCCTCCCCCAAAACATACATTTTTACCATTTCTTATGTCATTTCTGTCACAACTGGAATGATGGGTGTAGGTGGGAAAATCAAGTGTATATTGTTGAGCTGCTCCCTTTGTCTGGAAGCCTGCAAAGAATTTTAATTCCAGGTAGTTACACTGTTGGTTGTCTCCCTCCACTGTTATTTGGTTTGTGTGCAAGATGTGCAAATGCATTTTAATATTAGTGGGAGGGAAGAAATTGGTGAGTAGATCTGCAGGGAGGAAAAGCTGCATAAGAATGATGTATGTAAAAGCCAAAAGAAAGTATTTTCTGGATTATCTCTTTTGCTTTTTTGTACCTGTGATTGCCTCCTGTGATCCTTTCCATTTCTCCATTTTGCACAGACCTTTAGAATGTGTAGTGTGTTTTTATATACGTGGCCACAGTTAATCCTCACAACAACCTGTGCCGTTAAGCCTTATTTTTCCTGTTTGTCTGATAAGGAAGCTGAAACTCAGGAAAGGTGTTATTATACTGGTATTAACAACAACAAAATGTATAATACCTAACATTTATTATGTGTCAGGCACTGCTGTAAGCATTTCACGTGAATTGTTTTATTTATTATTTATCATGACCCCATGAGATAGTTGCCTTTTATTGACCCAATTTTACAGATGAGGAAACTTACTCACAGATAGATTAAAGTCACTTGCCCAAGGTTAAACAGGCTTCTGACTCCATAACCCATTACTTCTTGGATTATATAGCAAGAACATGACAAAACTAGACTGCTACCCAGGTTTTTCAATTCTCAACCTAGGGCTCTCGTCCTTCCCTTTGTCATACTACCACATGAGCAGAGTGTGGAATATCCAGTACATGTTTCCTATTTGCTGATTGAGTGAAATAAAATGAATAATTCAGAGTTGAATCTCATTTCATTAGGAAGAGTACACTTTTCAGGAAGGCTTTACCACCTAAGAAGAATGCAACCTTCAGAGGCATAGAAGGATTTTTCAAAAGCATGACAAAGTAAATTTAAATACTTGGGTATTAATTTAAACCTGGGCACACAAAACTTATTCAAGGAAAATTATAAAACTCTAATGGGAGAAATAAAGACATGAATAAATACATAGCTATACTTTGCTTCAATTTGGGAAGACTACATATAAGAATGATTACAATATTCCCTAAGTTAATATATAGATGTAATGCACTACCGATTAGAGTCACTGTGGGATACTTTATAGAACTTGTGAAATTTATCTGGAAGAATAAGTGGGCAGGAATACATTTACTTAAAAAGAATACATTTATTTAGACCTACCCTATCAGATTTTAAAGCCTGTCATAAAGTGACAATTATCAAAACCATACGATAGTGGGTTGAAAAAAAGTCAAACAGTGAAATTAAAAAATTCTGAGAACAGATTCAAGCTATTCTAAGAATATGGTGCACACTGAAAGCAACCCTGAACTGGGAAAAGCAATCACTCTTTCTTTAAAAAATGTTAGGAATTTTAGGTATCAATATGGAGAATAATTAACTTAGGTCCACAGCACATACAATACTCTGTAGTAAATTCCAGAAAGCCGACCAGTAGAATAGCATATTTATTCCAGCTATGGATGGAAGATAAATTTGTGTCTGTTAAATGGAGGATATCATCAGAGACAAGATAGATGGTTTTAAATATATAAAAGATGGGGAAAAAAATCCTGTGTACAACAGAATGTAATAAAAAACTAAACAACAGAATGAGGAAAGTGTCTGGGGTCAGCATCACTGATATCAGTTGACTGTCCAAAAAATATGAAGAATGGATACAGATATAGAAGGTCAGCATTCAGATTCAGCTTCATAAAAGGGCAAGGAAAATGAACAGGCAATTTACACATGAGGAAATAAAGGCACTAAAATCACTGCATGGAAACGTACAACCTCTCTAGCAATTGAAGAAATGCAAATAAAAACAACTTCAAGGTACCACAACCAGCATATTAATCTGTCAACAATTAATGGAAATGATAAACAGAAATTACAAAACCCTATCAACCCTATCTTGGCAAGGCTGTGGGGAGACAGTATGTGTTTCTGTGAGTGGTATAAATTGGTTCAGCTTTCCTAAAGGGCAATCTAGAAATATGTGACTAGAGTTACAAAACTGTTTTTTCATACTCTTTGACCCAGCATACCCCCAAGGAAATAACCTGAAAAGGAAAAATAATTTGTTTAAAGATGTTTGTAGTAGTGCTATTTACAATCATGGAAAAGATTTACCAATCAATTATATCATCGTGATGGAACAGAATATAGCCATTAACAGTGACAGGTATACAAATACTGGATCTTGCACAGAATAGGTATTTGTAATATTATTAACAAGAAAAGGAAAAATCCTAAATCACATGTTGAATTTGATAGTGGTCATACACAAAGAAAATTCAGAAAGACATCTGGTAAAATGTAAATAGCTGGAGTTGGATGCACATGGTGTTCTTTGGGTACATGTCAAGTTGCTGGAATTTATAATAAAAAAGAAAATCTGAAGAGGCGTCAACCCACATTGGTTTGATTTGGGTCTGGGAAGTTAAAAATCAAGAGATTTGGAAAAATCCCCATACCAATTACAGACAGTGTTACTTACCAGACAAGCTTCATCTCACTGTTAGCTAGAATTTGGTTTGCTAGAATTCTGCATCAGCCAGCACTTCTGCTTATCTAAATCTGTGAGAACTTTGACACTTTTATATCACCAGACCTTTGTGGGTCTCCAAATTTGTCACCACTACTACAAGAAAGAACCCACATACACACACCCAGCTATAGATATTTTATTATCTGGCTCAGAACCATCACTTTCTTAAGACCTTTCCATTTCTCTTCACTTCCGTCACCAGCATTAGTTTGCAGATAGTTTGCATTTTAGTGCCATTATTCACAAAGAAGCACATTTTCTCTCTACCATGGTTACCGAACAGAACATGTATACCTTGACAACAAATAGAGACCCATCAAGCCACATTGAGATGGGAGTGCCAAGCCATTAAGTAGGCTCCAGCCTTTGCTAGGTGACTTGCCCTACAAACCAGTATTGTGATGCCTTGCAAGTCAAATCCATACCCTTTGCAAAATGACCAGTTATTACATTTCATGGATCTTTAGGGTTACTCTCAAAGAGTTAAAACCTCAAATGTTAAATACATGTGTGCCAAAGAGCTACTCTATAATAATTGTCATTCATAATTGAGCACCCAGAATGCTTTTTAAACTATCCGACGTAGGATTGTGTTCTTTGTAACTTTGGTATTGTTTATTCCATTGTGTTCTGGCTCTTTGAAATTCAGTACATTAATGTCTGGTGTACATAAGGACTCAAACAGACAAAACTTGCTCTCTCCCCCAGTCCGCCCATTGCTTATAACCATGGTGGGGAACCAAATGTCCTTAAATAGCATTGGGATTCTCAGAGCTTTTTGGAGCTCCAGAGTGCCTATTATTTTATTTTATAAATTTTCATCCCACTTGTCACATGGGTGGTATGTATATAGTTAAGTAAAAGGCATTTTGTTTTCAGAGGTTTTTTAATGGATTTATATCTCTTAAAATACCCTGGTGAGTTGAGAACCTTGGAGATAATGACTGATTAAAGTAGTGGATCTCAAAGTGTGATCCCAGACCAGCATTACCATCATCATCTGGGAAATTGTTAAAAATGAAAATTCTCCACCCTGCCCTAGACCTACTAAATCAGAAATTTAGGGGGTAAAATCCAGCAGCTTGTCTTTTAATAAGCCCTCCAGGTGATTCTGATGCATGCTCAAGTTTCAGAAGCACTGGATATTAGAGAATAGAACCTTAATAACCTTGGCCAGCCTGATCCTCAGCTAAGTTGTTCTTGTGGATATCAAACCCTCTGGGTCCCTTGGCAACGTGTTATGTATTGCAAAAGTGTCTTTTATTCAATATCTTGGGAAGGTTATGAGAACACTGGAGAGGCAGCGTGTTGTGCTGGCAAAAGCATGGGCTTTGGAGTCAGATGGACCTTAGTTGTAACTTCTCCTGGCCACTAACTCTTTGTGTTCTCTCAGTTGTTTAACCTCTATGAGCCTCATTTCTAACATGAGGAAGAGAATACCTGTGCCAGAAGATTGTCTCAAAGGTTAAATGAGATCAGGTCTGTCAAGTGTCCAACTCTGTGCCTGACACATGATGAACTCTCAGTAAACAAGAGCGATCATTGCCATCCCTTAGAACCATGTCTATGACACTATGTAGGGTCCAGAGGACTAATGGGAAGACCTTCTTGGAAATTCCAAGTAGGAGTCATTGGAGAGGGGGAGCTAAGCCTCTCCCAGGACAGCCCCAATAAATCAAGGACTTCTCTTATCTCTCCAAAGGACACTTTGCATCAGCCTCCTGGAGGCTGTAGAAAGCTCAGGGCAAGTCCTACCACTTGCATTTGTTATTGCCAGAATAATTGTTCCTTACTTGAAGTTCTGTAGACCCAGAGGCAAAGAAAGGTGGCAACAACAAGCTCTCTGGGCCCTTCTCCCCTCCCTGTGCAGCCTCCTTGTGTCTCACTTCCTGGATCTTGCAAATATTTCCCTCAGCAATAACCTGGGAGTGGCTGTTTCTCTTGGAGCAGTCTTATCTTTTGGCTGCCGAGGAAAAGGAAAGGGGAGAGGGGCTGGACTTGTGCACTGTTGCTGCTGAAATCCTGGAATGCCAAGCTATTGTGGTGAGTTTAAAAATAAAATTTCCAAACAAGAAAACTTCACAAGGGCTGGGGAGGAGGCAGGAGGAGATTTTTTCAGTCTCTGAAAATATTGGTTTTCATTTTCAATTATTATTAGGTTAAAAAAAGATTTTAACAAAAGAGGAAAATCTTTTCATCAGAAGAAAAGACAACCTGTGCCAAGAGGAAAAGAGAAGAACAGCCCAGGACTTGGCAGGCAATTTGCTTTTGTTTTTGAGATGTAGTCTCCTTGCTGGTGTCAACAAAGCCCTTTCTCATATTTAGCTTTCAGGCTTCCTCCCCTTTCTTCAACAAGGAGCTGAAGTCTTCATGGACACCTGGGGATGAATGTAGTAGTGCAAGTATCTTTTGCCCCACCTCAGGAGTCCTTGCTTCAATGAAATTGTCCCTTGGAGCCAGATAAGGCAAGTTCCAGTCTGGACACTACTATTTCTTACTAGATGAGAAAATGATTTACCCTTTCCAAGCTTCAGGATCCTCATCTGCAAACTGGCAATAATAGTACCTACTTCGATGGGCTAGTGTGAAAATTAATAGAAATGCATACATGAAAGTGCCTAAAACAGGGCCTAACACATAGTAAGAGGTAAGAGACCACAGTTCTTTTCCCTTAATGAAGCTCCTTGTCCTCCACTGTAGGGAAGGATCCTTACCTGGTCCCAAAGCAGAGTTGTAGATTTCTGTGCATATAGGAGGCTTGAGCCCTTTGAAAATAGGACCTCTAGAGGCCAAAATCCATGGCTTGAACCTGACACACTTCAGTGCAAGCATCCCATTCCCAGTTTGCTTCAGCTGTTAGTGCCAGGAAGGCAGGGACTATGTCAGTTTTGCACCCCTTTGATCCAATCACCCCGCACAGTGTAATATTCAATGAGAGCTTGGAATGACTTGTACACATTTTGGCCCAGCTGATCTAATTGAGGGCAGTCCTTCCCCTTTCTAGCGTCCTGCCTCCTTCTGCTTCACTGAAATATGACTCTGCAAGGCTCAGGCTGGTCCTACACAGGCTGTGTAAGTGGGAAGACAGTGCTTTTAAAATTAGGATTGATACAGAGAATAGAAATTTCCGGGTTGCCTTGCTAGAGCCCAGTGCCTCTAGATGGGGCCACAGTGCCATGAATTGGAGTACCAAATGTCCCTATAAAAGGGCATGTTTTTTCTTCTGAAAGGTAAATTTTGTAAGGTTGACATAAATGATTGGTATCTAAACAAGAAAACTTAGAATATCTTGTCCTTTTGATCTTCACACTGCTCTTAAGCCTAAACTTTCCTTTTATTACCTCTCCATTTTTAGCGGATGGAAAGAGTGAGTGAATGAGACTAGGGTTAAAATCCTTGGTTAGCTAGAGCCTCCTGGCTAGGCAGCCATGTGGCTGAGCTGGGACCCAAGGTCTTCTGGTTTATTGGCTATTGAGCAGGGCTGAACATTAACCAGGGGGCAGCACAGTCAACTCCCTTGATGGAACCTGGAGCAGGGCTGAAGCATACAGCAGTGAAGCTTGTACACTGCATAACTTGCACAACCATATGCAGTGGCCCTCGGTAAGGGACTTCACTGTTAACAATAAACATAGTTCTGTCATTTATTAATCACCTTTGCATGTACCCAGCATCATTGCTGGGTCCTTTTTTATATAGTTAATTCTCACAGCAGCTTTGTAAGATAGATATTTTACTAAAACTGAGATAAATTAAATACTTTGTTCAAGGTCATGCAGCTTTTGGGTAATGGAGCCAGATTTTGAAATTTTGCTGGAATTCAGACCCAAGTCTTTCTGACACTGTGTTCTTTCCACTCTCCTCTATTGCCTTTCCTGTGTTCTCGCTAGGGAAAAGGAAAGAGTGGTAAATTTCATTTCTATCATTAAGCAGGGTTCTTCTCACCACAGCTGCAGGCCGTTCGCCCAACTGAGGCCTTTGGAGATGTTGCTGTTACTGCTTGCATTTCCTAAGATCTAAATTGGAGATGAAGGTGGGGAAGGAGGAGAGAGGCAGGGACAGAAGGTAGGAATGTGTGTGATGAGGGGTGGGGGACAGACTGTATAGATTGGAAACCAACCTAACTGGAACAAATAACTCTGCCCCCCAAACCTCTGCCCGCAGACCTCCACCCCCAAACCACAGCACTCCCATCCTTTTCACCCTGGACCTTTGTTTCCATAGTATGCTCCCTGAACCACCTGTAGTAGAATCCTTTGGGGGGCAATTATTAAAAATACAGATTCCTGGCCCCCACCACAGAGGTACTAAATACCAATTTCTGGTGAGGAGACCCATTAATTTGCATTTTAAACAACCTCTCCAGATAATTCCGATTAGGAGCCACTTTGATTAGGAACAACTGTCCCAGACCAATGGTTTCCAGCTTTTTGGATCATGCGCCCTTCTCAGAAAGAATTTTTTGAGCATGCACCTGCAATATATGCTGGCAGTTTATTAATAGATTCCTTATATATAATAAACGTCTTACTATTTATATTTTTAAAAGCAAAAAATGGTGAGAATTTTGCATTAGTTATTCTTAGATGAGAATGGTTTCTAGTTTTTCTTTATGTGTATTCTAGTTGTTGGGTTTTGGTATTGACATTATACAGGATTCTTATCTTCTCCCTCTATTCTCTAGATTCCAGAGTCTAGAAAGTATTAATAGCATTGGGGTTGTCTATTCCTTGAAGGTTGGTAGAATTAGCACAAGACCATGTGAGTGTGCTATTTTTTTTTTCTTTGTCAAATTCACCAATATTTTTTTCTATGGTAATTGGTTGGTTTAGATATGTATTCTCATTCTTCTGCAATCAGTTTTGGTAATTTTTGTTTTCCAAGGAAACCATTCTAAGTTTTCAAATTTATTTCCATAGAGTAGAGCCAAGTATTCTCTTACTCTTTTCATTTACTCTCTAACTGCGGTTATTTCTCCATTTCTAATATTGTGCGTTTGGTGTTTTTAAATTAGATTTGCAAGCGCTTTTTCTGTTTTATTGTTTTATATTTTCTTTTGAAGAATTAGCTTTTGGCTTTAATTATTGGTTCTATCTTTTTCTTTAGTCTATTAATTTCTGTCATTAGTTTTCTTTCTGTTTTGCTTACATCTATTTTTGTGGCTCTTTTCTTAACTTCTTTTGCTGAATGCTTAGTTCATTTATTTTAATTTGTTCTTATGTATTCATGTAAGTAATTAAGGCTACAAATTTTCCTTTGACCACTGCTTTAATCAACCATATCCTCTAGCCTCCGATATGTTCATTGTTGTCATTTTCTAGGTACTCTACAATTTCAGATTAGAGCTCTTCTTTGACTAGAGTGGATATTTTTTCCCTTTTGTTTTCTATATGTTAGAAATTTTCTTTTTTCATTTTTGTTATTAATTTCTAGTGTTATTGTATTGTGATTAGATACTGTAGTCTGTACTACTCACACTTCTTGGCTTAGTATATAATCAGTTTAAAAAATGTTCAATGGGCCCTTGAAAAGAAGGTCTGTTTTTAGTGTATGAAGAAATTTAGATTTTTCTGTTATCTTAATTTTTGACTGTCATATCTGTCATCGGCTGAAACAGTCTCATATTTTGTTTTTGCTTTTTACTACCTTTGCATTTCCTATAGATTTTGTTTATGAATTTTGATGCTATGTTATTTGGTACATAAAGATTAAGAGTAGTTAGATCTGAATCTTGTATTCTAATCATGAATATTATAGTGCCCTTCTTTGTCTTTTTTTATTGCTTTTTGCCTTTAATTCAACTTTTTTATGATATGAATGACATGACTCTTGGGATTTTTTTTCACTTTTGGCATTAATTCATTTATTAAACAAATATTTATTGAATGCCCACTGTGTGCCAGGCACTATATACCAGATGAATGAAACACACAGGATCCCTGCTCTCATGGAGCTTACATTTTAGAGAGTGGAACACAAAATAAACAAGTAAAAGTAGATATGTAATATAATATTAGGTAGGGATGTATGCTCTGAGAAATAACAAAATAGAAAAAGGATAATTAAGGATAAGTCATCTCTGTTTTAAATAAAGTGGTCAGGAAAGGCGTCTTTGCCTGAGAGCATTTGTCATCCTTTTATTCTTCACTCACCATCTTGTTTGTTTGTTTCCTGAGGGGGAAATGAGGGGGAAATGCCAGGTGGAACAGTTTGCACACAAGGGGTTCTTATAATCTTAAGTAGCTATAGGTGGGCTAAAGCCCAAATGAGAAGAGAGTGGGGGATGTGTAGATATGACTTTCTGATCCATGTGAGTGATGAACTAGCCAGGATGGGGACTGGAGATGAGGGAAGTGAAGGGGATTTTGCTTTCCATTCTCTCTGAGCTTGGCTACCATTATGTGTATTATTATTTTTTAAAGAAATATTCTCAGTCTTAAGCATGATTATTGAATAGATATTCTGTCTGATGATTTAATTGAACTGCTGGAATTTCCTGTTACTAGGCAGTACTTAGTATGATGCTGATTGCTCAGGCTACAGCAGGAAGCCAGATCTTTCTGGCTTAGAGGGCTTAACTCTTTATACTCTGAGACTAAAGAGATGTCCTTTGACTTTAGTCACTCTTTATTATACAGAAGTTTGACTTTTTATACCTATTTTATACTTTTCTTTTTCAAGGAAGATTAGCCCTGAGCTAACTACTGCCAGTCCTCCTCTTTTTTTGCTGAGGAAGCCTGGCCCTGAGCTGACATCCGTGCCCATCTTCCTCTACTTTATATGTGGGACGCCTACCACAGCATGGCATGCCAAGCGGTGCCATGTCCGCACCCGGGATCCGAACCAGCAAACCCCGGGCTGCCAAGAAGCGGAAGGTGTGAACTTAACTGCTGCGCCAGCAGGCCGGCACCAATTTTTATACATTTTTAACCAAACCTGGACTTCTTTTCCTTGGATATTTTTTCTGTTGCTTATAAGATGAGAATCTTATTTCACCTCACAAGTGATCGCCTTTAATTTTATGATACTTTTTTCCAAGTATATTATATATACATATATATTAAATTTTTATATATATACACATGCACCCTTAACGCTTGAATCTGGAATTTATTTTTATATACAATATATGGTACAGCTCCAAATAACACTGCTCTACAGTTATCTCAAAAAAATTTATTAAATAATCTTTCTTTATTTCATTGTTAGGGAAGGTCAATTATATAGGATGTTTTTATTGATAGTTTGTGTTTCTGGACTTTCCAGAGTTCCATTAATCAGTAACACACTGTTTTAATTATAATTGCTTTATAATATGCTTAATCCCTTACTCACCCCCCCATTTCTTCTGTAGCAAAATACTCTTTAATATTATATCCTGCTTTATTTTGCAAGTTAATTAGAAAATTCTATACTTAAAACTTCCTGTTGAGAATTCTAACTGGAATTGCATTAGAAGGAGTTATTTTAAATCCAAAATAGCAGGTATTTGTGAATGGCTTGCTTGATGTTTTTTGTTACAAGTAGAAGAACATGGGCAGAAAGAATACATGTCAAATTCCTGATATAGCTTGCATCTAGAGAGGCAGCAGGGGAGTGGAAGTGGGGAGTGAAACAAAGTGTGTTATTTCTTATTTCTTAAAAAAAATTTGTGAGGCATCAATGGCAAAGTATTAAAATGTGCTAATTCTGAGCAGTAGGTGGGAACATCAGTATTTATTATAGCAATCTCTGTGTGTTTCTAAATATTTGAAATTTTTCATAATTAAAAAACAAACAAACAAAAACAACAGATGAAGCAAGATAACCAGATTTGTAAGCCCTCAAATGTAGCACATTCAGTCTGAGTGCTACAAATAGACAGGGGCCATGTATGTATTCAGACTTTGGAGCTAGACTGTCCAGGTTCAGATCCTAGCTCTACCACTTACTAGCTTTATGACCCTGAGCAAGTTACTTAACCTGTCCTTGCCTCAGTTTCCCCAGCTGTAAAGTCAGGACAATAATAATAGCCACTTCCTAGGGTTATTGTGAGGATTAAATAAATTAAGACATGGAAAGCACCTAAAACAGTGCCTGGCATTTAGTACATACTCAGTGAGTGTTAGCTATCAATATTATATATTATATATTCTTATTACTATTATTATTATTATTACATTTACTACGTATATTACATTGTTTTGTGGCCATTTTACATTTTACATAAATGATGTCATCCAAAATATGGGACCATCTGCAACTTGCTTGTTTTACACAATCCTCATGTGCTGTTTTGCAGGGAAATGGCTCATTCCAAGGCTAGCTTTTCATGGGCAACCCCCTTCCATCCTTGCACTGAGAACCCAGCACTCGACTTGTCAAGCTACCGAGCAATCTCTTCTCTTGACCTCCTGGGAGACTTCAAACACTCCCTGAAAAAAACAGAGGAAACTTCAGTATATGAGGAGGGGAGCTCCATGGCCTCCGTGCCCCGGCCACTACGCAGCCGTGCCTTCTCAGAGAGCCATATCAGCTTGGAGCCCCAGAGCTCCCGGGCCTGGGGGCAGCATAGGAGGGAGATCTTTACCAAAGTTGATGAGACCCAGCCGGATCCTCTGGGAGCCAGGAAGAAGGCCTTTCCTCCTCCTCGCCCTCCTCCTCCCAACTGGGAGAAGTACAGGCTTTTCCGTGCAGCCCAGCAGCAGCAGCAGCAGCAGCAGCAGCAGCAGCAGCAACAGCAGCAACAGCAGCAACAGCAACAGCAACAGCAGCAACAGCAGCAACAGCAACAGCAACAGCAGCAACAGCAACAGCAACAGCAGCAACAGCAACAGCAACAGCAGCAGCAAGAGGATGAGGAAGAAGAGGAGGAGGAAGAGGAGGAAGAAGAGGAAGAGGGGGTAGAAGAGGAGGAAGAGGAGGGGGAGGAGGAGGAGCTGCCACCCCAGTATTTCAGTTCAGAAACTACTAGTTCCTGTACCCTCAATCCTGAGGAGGTCCTGGTGCAGGCACAACCCATGGCCTTTGGCCATTTGGAGACCTCAAGGCAGGGCTCACAAAGCCTCCCAGCAGAGCAAGAGTCTTTTGTTCACCATTCCAGTGATTTCCTGCCTTCAATAAGGGGCCACTTGGGATCTCAACCTGAGAAGGCTCAGCCCCCTTGCTATTATGGCATTGGTGGGCTTTGGAGGACATCAGAGCAGGAGACCACTGATTCCCCCAAGTAAGTGCTTATAAAAGACATTTGATCCCTAAAGAGGCAGGCAGCATGAGTTTGAATTCCGCTGCCACCGTTTACCAGCTGTGTGACTTTGGGCTGGTCAATTAAACTATTCCCAGCCTCAGTTTTCTCACCTGGAAAATGGACATGATGATACCTATTTCACATGGTTGTGAATATGAAGATGATCTATGTAAAAGGGCATACCCCCATGCTTAGCACATAGTAAGTGCTCAGTAAATGGTAGTTGTTGGTGTTCTTATCCCTAAATATCACTATCAAAATACTATGTGTATTATTTCTCAATTTGTCTTTAAGGTATACATCAGTTTCTTGCCCCTGAGCCAGAAGGCATTAAACCCTTGTTGCCTCGTGAATTTTCCCAGAAGCCTGGCTCGGGCCCTTTTCTACCTTTTCTTCTGCTTGCTCTCTAGAACAAGAGGCCAGATCACAACCTGACCTGCCTCTGTTCTAGGACCTACTTGGGCTTCTAAACTCTTCTCCCCACCCCAGCCAGCAAAGCTGTTCCTGGGGTTGGGTGCTTTATGCACTGATCATTCCTTACAACAGCTAAGGGCATTCTTTTCGTCTTACACTTTCTTCATCCCCCCATCCTTGTTTCCCGTGGCTCTTTGCATTTGCTTCAGTGTGCAGTAGGTGGTAGTTGACAGGATGAGCTGCCTGGACAGGGAGGCCTAAGCAGGAGTGTAGTCTAGTGGCAGGACTGCTGGTGTCTGCTCCCTTCACTGTGCCACTGCTTCTCTGCATTCCCCACAGTGTGTGGTTGTTCTTGTTGCCCCAAAGCAAAAGAGCTTTGGCATTCAGCTTTGCCAGTCCTCCTGCAGAGAGCTCAACCCCCTCTCCACTGGGGGTGGGGGTAGGGGGGCAGGTGTTATCCTCTAAGTGCTTTCTTTAGGTCCTTTTATAGAAGGAACTTGCCTGAGACTTGTTGCTGTTAGAAGTACCTTGTTATTGTGTCTTTCACTGACAGGCAAATCCATTACTTGGCTATCTGGAGCTAGTTGAGAAATTTTCCAGCCCAAGGTGCCACAAGCACAGCACTTACAGGACCAGGCTCCCAGACGCTGTGAGAATCTCTTATCAGATCCCTAGTGGGAGCTTCTCAAGTTGTCCATTTAGCTGGGGAGCATTCTTAGTGTAATTACAAAACATTTTGTGCGAAGTGACTGTGATTGTTAACCTATCAGAGCAGGGAGAAGGGAAAGTGGCCTAGCACATAGTAGGCACTTAATATTTCAGAAGAAAGAAAGAATGAATGAATGAATGAATGAACACATATTAAGTATTTGCTATGTGCCAGACACTACTAGTATTTTTATATCGATTATTTCATTTAATCCTCCCAACAGCCATATGGGCCGTTATCATCCTCATTTGACAGATTAGGAAACTAAAGCTGAGCAAAGTAAGGCACTAACTAACTCTGAATTGCACAGCAAAGATTCAAAGCCAGATCTGTCTGACTCCAAAACCCATGCTTATTTTGCCATCCTAGGTAGCCTCTCTCAGAGAGATCTCGTTCTTACAGTAGACCAGGTCTTCGTGAGGCCCTTCTGTCTCCTGTGAGGCAATGTGTACCAGAGGTAGTAGTTACAGGCCACAGCCTTACCGCTTTCAGCTTCCTGGTCCTCCCTCCTTTATGTACCTCCATTCACCTTGGCACCTTGGCCAGAGAGAAGGAAATTGCTATTACTAGAGATCTTGTAACTTGTTCAAGAGATTTTTTTTTTAATGACCATAGGATGTGAGAGGAAACATTTGTTTGCACACAGCCCTGGCTAGTAGCTGCAAGAAATCAATTACAGATACGTCTTTGATGGATATTTAAGGAACAGCATCAGTCCCAACATAGCTAATATTTTCTGCCTGCTTACTATGTGCCAAGCATTGTTCTAAGCACTTTTGTATATCAATTGATTTACTGTTCACAACAAACCTATGAAATAGATACCATTAGTCTCCATTTTTTAGATGAGAAAAGTGAGGCACAGGGAGATAAAGTAATTGTGGAAGAACACAGGTAGCCAGAACCCAGGAAGTCTGGCTCACTGTGCCCACTACATCATCCCAGGATCTCTAGACTAGTCGAAGTGATCCTATTCTAGACCCTCAGAAAGCACAAGGTTCTAACTAGAAGGAAGTGGCTTTAAGATTTTGTAAGGGAGAATATTGTTAGTGGCAAGTAGATGTGTACTATTTTGAATCTAAAATGCAAAAAAGACATCCTAATTTCATCTAAGTTAAACCAGAGTATCTCTATAACCCGTGTACTGTTCAGTTGCAAAATGCTGGGATACATGTAGAAGCAGGTTATTGGGATTATCAAGTTTTGGTTAAGTCTAATAACTCTGATTCAAGTTCAAGTATAGCTTGCTTTATGGACTCTTTGCATTTCCTCTCAGTGCTCTGTAGAAGGAATCTGATTTTTGCTTCAATGTTCATTATTAAATTCAGATTATGTTCTCATAGATCTCCTGTAACCCCTGCCTTATTAATGGAGGGTATAAGGAAAGGAGCCTAGAAACATAGTGTCTAATATGATACACCATAATATGGTATAGGGCTGTGTCTGCTGGCGAACTGAGTCTCCAATTAGCACATCCTTTTTAAATTTTTTTCCATTTTTATCGAGATATAATTTACATACAGCCACATCCTCTTCTTTTTTTTAATTTCATACTTACTTTCAGCACTTTCTGACTCAGAACTCTCACACGTGCCCTAAATATTTTTCTTATACACAGGAATTTCCTAAGTTTATACTTTCATCTTTCCTCCAGAATGTTCTCTCTTCTCTGCTAACATATAGTCCAGTGAGAAAATTCCTTACATGCAGGGTTTTATATGATGTCAGGTTTCCCTTCTGCAGTATAGTATAGTGGCTCAAAGCACAGATTCTGGAGTTAGGTCACTAGGTCTAAATCACAGTTCTGCCATTTACTGTCTGGTGACCTTGGGAAAGTCACTGCTTCTCAATGCCCCGTGTTCCTTATCTGTAAAATGGTTGTCATGAGCATTAAATTTTAGATCTGTGACTACACACATATACACACACGCACATACACATGTATATCTTAGGACAGCTTCTGGGGTATAGTAAGCACTGCATGAATGTTAGCTAGTATTGTTCTGTTATCAATATTATTCACTTGAAAACCTACATGTAAAATGTACCTAGGATGAGGAATATTGGCATGCCCAAATTTCTTTTGTGTGATGAATTAGGAGACAGCATAGCATGAATCAGTAAATAGCTGTGGAGCCTTTTAGCCATTATTTTTGACCTTTATCTAAGAGCTGCAAATAGCTGCAAAAATGACTAATGAGTTTTTTCCTATTTTTCCTTTCAAACAGCTAGAGGTTAGCAAAGGGGCAGCGACACAGACAGGTGGAGGGTGGGGGTAGCTGGTAGGAAACAAGAATATAGTGGGGGTGGGCCTCCCCCTTGCATAAACCATGGGTAGAATTATTTGCCCCTCCATCACTGACACCTGACATTGAAGCATTTCTTTTTATTTTCTTACTCATGCCAGACCAGAAGCCTTGATGACAGAAGAGTCCAAACCCAAGCCAGCATGGAGCCAGAGCTACTTCTTTCCTGAGGAGCAGTTCTCTTTTATGGGCTGGGGCTCTGAGAAGCAGCACCTCAGCCCCGCGGGCTTTGGTGAACCCAAGACAACAGGGTCTGCTGCTACACTTTTCAAGCCTCTGGGTGCCACTGGTTCCATTTCTTCCCCATGTCATTCTGCAACCATGGAGGAGGCTGGGGCCTTTGGGGATATGCCAGAAGTGGAGAAATCCTATCCCTTCTCAGGCCGAAGGCCCGCCCCACTGCTGGCAGTCTTAGGAAAGCTCATGAGAGACGTGGTAGGCTGTGACAAGTCCCTGGCAGGGGTGCTAACCCCAGCCTCCAACATGTGACCACTGCTGAGGTCGTGGGTGACCTCTTTGCTGTGGGAGATCTGCAGTGGAGGGACCATTTCAAGCAGGAGTGGCACCACCAGGAAAGAAGAAATGATGAGAGTGTCCAGGAAAGCTACAGGGTGCCTTTGTAAGCAAGCAGACTAGATAAAGCCACAGTGGATGGGAATCCAGAATGGGTAGGAGGGAGGCCAACAGTTTAGAGGACAAATAGCTAAGGTCTCAGATATGTCCCTACAACCTAGCCCTTCCCTCGGGATCTGTATTCTGGGGCCATGAACTAAGGGGAATCATTGATGATCAGAAGCCCAGAACATTAGGGGCCTGCCAGTTTTTCTGGATTTTAGTAGGGTCTTAATGACCAAACCAAATCATTCTGGCTGCAGACATCAGGGGCATATGAGTAGCCTTCTAATTTCTTAAAGGTGGCCTTGACTTGGCTTCTAGATAGTCTTCATGTGGCCTGTTTACATTTGAACAGTGCTTCCTGGTCTGGTCCATTATTTCCTTATTTTACAACTCTTTGGTGAAGGAGGGTCCCATTTTACAAATGGGGAAATTAAGAAGCAGAAAAGTTAACAGCTTCTCAACAGAGGTGCTCAAATGGTCATTCTTTGTTTCCACAGACAAGAGTTTCAGCACTTCTCGCCTCCTCAGGGGGCCCCAGGGATCCCTACCTCTTACTCAGCTTATTACAATATTTCTGTGGCCAAGGCAGAGCTGCTGAACAAGTTGAAAGACCAGCCCGAGATGGTAGAGACTGGTCTGGGAGAAGAGGAAGTTGACCATGAACTGGCTCAAAAAAAGGTGAACTTTTTGATATGCCTTACAGATTTTCAGCACTTAACTTGAGTATGTCTGGAGGTTGACCTGCCCTCTATGCTCTCCAGAACATCTTGGTGCATTTCTATATTTCCAGTGTGGAAATCAAATAGCCTCTCTGGGTTTCTCACAAATGCAACTACAGTCTCCTTTTTGTCGGATCCATAATAGTAATAATAGTAGTAGTAATCATAATCATCATAACAGTGTCTCTCTAATCCTTAAAACAGCTCTACAAGGTAGACATTACTATCTCCTTTTGACCAGTTGAGAGGACTAGGTTGCCCAGGGTTACAGGCTAAGTGGTAGATCCAGGACTTGAAGTCAAGACTGTCTACTCTGCTCTATGCATTCTATTCTATTATGCTGTCCCTCTGAAATAAGCTAGCTTTGTAAGTAACTTGCCA
Source organism: Equus asinus (assembly GCF_041296235.1). Taxonomy (NCBI): domain Eukaryota; kingdom Metazoa; phylum Chordata; class Mammalia; order Perissodactyla; family Equidae; genus Equus; species Equus asinus. Next base: position 37,932,069 of record NC_091820.1, read on the forward strand.
CCAAGGGCACATCCGAGTTTTTGCCAGTGAGCTCCAACCAATGGCAGTCATTGATTGTATTCTCTTTGTAACTTTCTGAAAAAGAGAACAGACTGACTAAGAAAGAAAATGAGAAATTATAGACTGGTAAACTTTAGTATTTACTTTCAAGGATAGTCTGTAATCTCTTTTTTTAAAAATACTAAAATAGATAAATGGAGATGATGATACTGTTGTTCTGAAGCCTCCCCTTTCTTCCTCTAAGTACCACTAGCCTGGTTTTCTAATCAAATTCCTGGAATCACTTTGCCGTCCTTGCACTTACCCATTTTATTTCATAAGCAAATAGGGTTTCCATGGCAACCTCAAAGGCCCAATTTACCACTGTGTGGGCATCTTAACTCAAGGTAAATTGCTCTTCTGCTCATATTTCTCATTCAGGATGTGACCTATAGGAAGGCTCAAGGCTATTTGCAAGAGACCCCCTCACCACTTTCCAATCTGAAGCCAAATGTCAGAGAAAGAATTGGAAGCATAGTGGTATCAAAGATTTGTTGATCCTGATGCCTGCTTCCTTGGAGTCCATGTTCCTGAGCAGGGCAGGGCTGCTCCTGGCTTACTCAGGACCTTTTTATTCAGAGCAAACCTAATAAAAGTCTGACCAGGAAAAGAGAGAAATGTTTATAAATGGCAAAGCACAGAAGAGCAGATAGTGATTCGAAGTGACTGTAGGTGGGCTAGCACAGTTTTCGTCTCTGAGGAAGATAGGTGAGGAAGGTCACTGATTTGCAATATCCCAGAAGAGCAGCTCAGCTCTACCTGCGTCTCCAATGATTCCACAGCTCTGTCTACTACACTTTCCACCAGTTGAAGTTAGGTCGAAAAGCCCAAGTTCCGAGAAACCAAGGACTCTCTCTACTTTCATCCTTCCAGATCTATGGAACCTAAGAGCTGTGGTGGGTAGGTGATTTTCCAAGTTGATCATTTGGCGCCCAGCCATGCCTTGTCCCTGGCATTGGGTTTTGTATGGGAAAGCAGAAGGCAGGGATATAACTGGGAGCCCCTTGGTATCTAATTGTGTTACCTCATTCGTATCATTGATCTCTAATTCCCAGTGGGTTTTAGATTTTCCCCAAATGTAAGTCTGTTACACTTCACACTAAGACCATGGTGATCTCCTGACTTCTGACAAGTTCTGACATATGACAACAGGCCCTAGACCCAGAGCAGTCTCTCTAAGTCTTGGTCACCGTGGACATCTCTAAATTAACTACTAGAAAGGAACACACTTTAGAAAACTACAAACCTATGGTCCCAGAGTGGCTAGGCAGGAATAATAGTAAAACAAACACTGAAGCATATTTCCTATATACAAGATACTATTCTAAGCATGTAACATCATTAACTCGTTTAATTCTCATAACAACATGATGAGATAGGTACTATTGTTATCCTTTTTTTAGATGAGGAAATTTAGGCACAGAGGAATTGAGTAATTTGCTAAAGGTGACACCACTTCTTTGTGGCAGAGCTGGGGTTCAAACGCAGGTAGTCTGGTGCTAGAGACCATGCTCTTAACCACAGTGCTATATTAGCTGCAAAGGCTATGGGCAACCTGAGATGGGTCTATTCTTATCAGGACCTTGCAGCTAGACAAGTGTTCATTAGCTCAGAGTGCCTGCTTGTGGTGGTAGTAATAATAATAATAATAATAATAGCAGCCTCAGTAAACATGTATTGAACACTTAATGTGCCTGGCACAATACTAAGTATTTTACTTCTATGATCTCATTTAACCCTCACAACAATCTTGGAGGGGAGGCATTTCTCCGCTTTGCACACGTACATTGGAATCCAGGCATCTCTGACTCCAAAACTCCACTCTAGCACACTGCCTCCGTGTGATTGCAGTCCCAGAACTGGTTTTACCTATAGGGGAGACAAATCAGAAGACACAGGCAGTGCTTCCCTTGAGAAATTTACCATCAATAGTAAGAGAGGGATCAGACTCACACATCAAACAGAAAGTGAACAACCTCAGATTATACTACAGAGTTCTAATTCTTTAAGACTGGAGAGTTCAGAACAGAAAAGTATCATTGAGAAGAAGAGTTATGGGGGTAGGGACTTCCTGCAGGGAGGGAGAGGGCAAAGCTGGGCTCCAAAGAAAGAATTGGAATTGCCAAAGTGAAGGAAGAGATTAAGAGAAGGCAGAACTGTACAAACAAACCAGGAACACAAAAATGAGCAACGACAAAAAAATGAACACACAAAAAATGTTGTGAACGCAGAGAGTGAGAAGCTAATCCTGAAAAGTTCTGAGGAATGAGATTAGAATGGTGGGGGGGGCCAGACTGAATAATAATAATAGCAGCCAGCTTTTAGTAAGCATCTCGTCTCTGCCAAACCTTTTGCATGTATTATCTCGTTGAATTCTTATTACAGTTCAATGACGTGGGTAATGCAATTACCCACCCCACCCCCCCACATTCTACAGATAAAGAAAGTAAAGCTCCATAAAGAAATTCACCTAAAGTAGCAGAAGAACTAGGAAGTCACAGAGCTAGAAGTTAAACCTAGTCATTAGTGACTCCAGAACTCACACTCTCATCTAAAAGGCCTCAGAAGCCAAGCTGGGGAGGGCAAAGATCTAGCACAGTGCTATAAACATCAGAGGTACTTAAATGGATTGAAGGAGAATGAAGCAATAGGCAAATACTCCATGACAATGCTTTTCCAATCTATGCTTTCACAAGCATTCCAGTTCCTGTTTATTAAAGAGTCTCAGCAAGCATTTGTTAAGTTACATTTGACAAATGAGAATTAGCCCATGGGTACCACTTATCTAACGCCAAGAAGTTTGGTAGTGACAGATTCCTACCAGATCTGAAGAGAATGGGAGAGAAGCTGCCTGTCCAGAAAACTGGAATTGCTCATGACTTGCTCAGGTTTCCTTTGTTGCCAGTGACTGGGGTAGAGCCCACCATCTGTTACTTGGATCCCACCACAGAGGTTACAGGCACAGATCAGTTTCTGTCGGTCCCCATTCTTATCCTTTGCCTTCTCCTGTTTATTTCTCCTAGATACAGCTTATTGAAAGCATTGGCAGAAAACTTTCTGTCCTGCGGGAGGCCCAGCGAGGACTGCTGGAGGACATCAGTGCCAATTCTGCCCTTGGGGAGGAGGTGGAAGCCAACCTGAAAGCCGTCTGCAAATCCAATGAGTTTGAAAAATATCATTTGTTTATCGGGGACCTAGACAAAGTGGTCAACCTGTTGCTGTCACTGTCTGGACGACTGGCCCGGGTGGAGAATGCTCTCAACAGCATCGATTCAGAGGCCAACCAGGAGAAGGTAGAGTTGGGGTATCTGGGGTTTAGATGGAGGGAAATGCCATCTGTTTTTCCTCACGGCTTCCTCTTTCAAGTTTGGTTAGTCTGCGTGGCAAGAGAGCATAGTGTTAAGAGTGTGGTCACTGGCTTTTAAGTGCCTTGAAATTCTGGCTCTACCACTAATTAGCTGTGACTGTGGGCAACTTACTTAACCTCACTCTGACTCGGTCTCTTAAAAAATGGGTTGAACACACTACCTGCCTCATGAGGTTGTGAGAATTAAATTAGATAATCCATGTTAATTAGTTAAAACAGGACCCAAGACAAGGTAAACACTGAATCTGTCCTAGCTGCCAGTAGTAGCAGCAGCAGCAGCAGCAATTCAGCCTCACTCTCTCAGAATTGAAGGAGGAGGTCTCACCAAGTAGGGGAGATTGGGAGACCTGTCAGCTTCACAGGTTGGGTCACTCTCCATATATTCCTGAACCAAAACTGCTTTATCTTTCCCTATGCAAGTGGTTTTGGACACAAATGTGAATCCACAATAAGAGGCACATATGCATATGCATACACGCATGGATACATACACTCACACACATACACCCAGACAGAGACACATACCATTTTGAAAGCATTGTCACAGTGATGATTGTTCACCCAACGGAAGAGGCACGCGATGGCATTGTCTGAGCTTTACCCCACCCAACCTCAGTGGTGTCCACAGATTAAAGACAGCTTAGAGATGGAAAGAGGTGGTTTCACATCTCCCTGTCCAGAATCGCTGTCGTGTTTATCCTGTCTGCTATAGGACAGAAAGGCTTTTGCATGAAGGTTGACTTCAGGGCAGGAATTCTAGGGACTGATCCATTAGCAGAGTGGGTAGTTGCTTTGTGGCAGCATCCCAGGTAGATCACTGGGTTAGGCAGATTACTGGTAATTGGGATGGCCCTTAATTGGTCTTCTGCTTCCCCAGTTGGTGCTGATAGAGAAAAAGCAGCAGTTGACAGGGCAGTTGGCAGATGCCAAGGAGCTGAAGGAGCACGTGGACCGCCGGGAGAAGTTGGTGTTTGGTATGGTCTCCCGCTACCTGCCTCAAGACCAGCTCCAAGATTACCAGCACTTTGTAAAGATGAAATCTGCCCTCATCATTGAACAGCGAGAGCTGGAAGAGAAGATCAAGCTCGGGGAAGAGCAGCTCAAATGTCTCAGGGAGAGCCTACTCCTGGGGCCCAGCAATTTCTAATTCTGCCAGCAGATTGCCCATACCATCCCTGCCCAGCCACAATGGGAAATGCTTTCAATCTTCGTTAGCAGTTTGTTAGCGAGTAGATAGCAGTTAGTTAGCAGTTTGTTCCATATCCTCTACCCTGAATGTCTCTCACTGCCCCATACCTAGCAGTGTTCCCAACCAGCCAGGAGACCCTGGGGAGGCCCCAAGCTTCTACTCTAGGGAGTAGAAGCAAGAAGTAGGAGCTGCAGCAAGATGTGATCATACAACCACATTCTCCTTCCCACGGTTTGCATGGGCAAGCACTCACCACACACAGAACCAACAAAGTGCCTTCATTATTCTTTGTACTAGGACACCAAAAACATCACACACTCACCACTCACCCACACTCGGCCTCTCAAGACTCAGAGAGAAGCTGCCTGTGTAGCTCCACTCTCCCCCAAGGCTCATGACCCAGCCACTTCCCACAGATAGCTGGCTGTCTTGAGGGCATTCACTTACCACCATTTTCAGGACCCCCCCCCCGCACCCCAAGCTTTGCAGGGGGAAACAGAGAAGGAGAAATTACACTTAATAGAATGTGAGCAAAGGTTGGGAATCCCCAGGTGTCCTGCTGGAAGGAGCTAGGCTTAAACAAATTAGCTCCACCCCCACCTTCCCCAGCATCTAGTTGAGGAGGAAGAGGCCTACTTTCATCCCTGACTAGTGTGGCCCTCCTCCTATCCTAAGACTTTTGGCCTACTGCTTCCTGTTTCAGCTTGCCTTTTCGTTGCTAGGGGTTACAGTGGCCTACCCAAAGGGCTTCACACTATGGGCCATTAATAGCTCTACTAAAGCTGACTTCTGGATACATGTTTCATTATTGAGGGGAGGGAGTTGTTATTATTGTATTTTAAATGGCCTTTTGATTTTATTTATTTTTATGTTTTGATTGTCTTTTTCTTTTTTAACTAATAAGGTGAGAAGAGGGGAGTTAGAGAGGGAAAAGTTAGCCCAGAAGGAAAGCGTTTCTGCAGATCAGCCTGAATTCACCATGGCTAAATAAGCGAGTGCCGAGGCCTTGAGTTCTTCCCACTATAGCTGACAAGTATTGAAGAAAAGAATTCTCACTTTGAACTCAGAGCTTCCCTACTATGGCCTGGTCCTATACTTCCCTTGAAGTCTAGATGACCGTGAGCTTAGCACTTCCCAACAGGGTTCAATTTTTTCTTACTCAATTTTTCTTGAAACCAAAAAAATCTGAAAGTGACAAAGCTTCACCCATTTCTCTACCATCTCCAAGCTAAGGAATGGGTAGAGGTAAGCTCAGGAGAAGCTCCTCTATCTAACAATTGCTTTCCAGCCTGGGACCTGGCTCAGGGAACCAAAACTCATAGTAGCTGAAATCTCCAGCCAGGGCCAGGCCCCCCGGGGCAAATTATAATCCAGCCAGGATTTTAGGCACATAAACAACTAATGCTGCTGCTGACACCCATAGCCAGTTTCTATCTTGGAAAAGCCCTCAGGTGGGCAATGGCAGAAAGGGAGTTGTGGCCAAACTCTGCCCTTGTTATCCAGCTCAATTCCCTATTCCTTGCTAACTGGGGCTCATGCTTGGTATTGCACAGCCCTGCCCAGCAAACCCTGGCATCTCTTCTAGTTACTGCTGAGTTCCTCAGGGTCCTTGGAGGTCAACTGTAGCAGCAGGGGTGCCTCATTCAACCAAAGAATTTGCCAAGAAACTTTGCTGCTGCTACAAATACTGGTCTCGAGTTTCTGTTTCCTCTTCATTGTATTTGAAAACAATGAGAGAATCTTGGCCAGCAGGGTATCCTGAGGGGAGCCCTGGGTATGCTCTTAGTACACTGCTGCTGGTAAAATGTCAACCTGCTATTCTCCCCTCAAGTGGAGGATTCTACTCTGTTCAGGAAGATTAATGGTTTGTAAAGGGCTAGGCTTACCCACACCAAGGTTGAGGAAGTTGGGGAGTGCTTTGAATAGAGGCTGTGGTTGCCATCTTTTCTTTTTAATAGGCTCCAGGACAAAACAATGAGCAAGTTGAGATGTCCTGTACTGGGGGGATGAAGGCAATATAGTTCACCATTCTAAGGTGTTTTTTTTTGGCTAGAACAGCTTTTTGGGAATATAGGCCCAGGGAAAAGAGTGGTGACTTACCTGGACACCATGACCATGATCTGGGTTTTTCTTATCAACGTTAGATTGGTTGTACCTTAAGTTTATCACACTACAAGTACTATTGACTCTGTTATTTGTGTCCTTTATCTCACCTCAAATTATTCTAGAGTTGGAATCAGAGTATAAGGATGCTCATTTTCCCATGAAAGGACAATTTTCAAAGCACTTAAATAACCCCAAAACTATATTGAACAGTGAAGCTCGAAAGACAGAGGTGAGCTTCTAAAGAGGCATGGATGCCCTGCACTGCTAATGTGGCAGTCTCATTGTGAGTGATAGTGCTGCAAAGCTGCCAGTATTACTCGAGATTCAGTGTCTCTCCTCTATTCTCATTTCCTGGGCTTAGCCCTTCACTAAGGCCTGCCAGGGAGTAGCAATTTGGAAGGCAGGCCAAGGGATTTCCCCAAAGACAGTTATTAGTATTGACTTCTGCCCTCTCCCTTCAAATACTCATGAACAGGCCCCAGTGGGTAATAGGTAAACTCAGTGGTTGATATATGGAGAGGAATCAGTCCAAGAGTTACTATCATATGTCCTCCTTATTTTCCCCATCTCCCATTGGCTCCCAGGGCTCTGGGTAATTGAGTCTCCTTGAGGCCCACCAGCTGCAGACTCAGCGAGAACAGAAAATGCTCAAGGGGAATCCAAGAGAAAGAGACAGAGACACTGAAAATAAATCCCTAGAAAGGGAGAGACTGGAAGCAGAGGAACAGAGAAGGAGAAAAGATGAAAAGTCTCTTTCAAGACCAAGTTCAGGTTCTGTTTTCCCTTTAACCTCATGTGCCAAAAAGCTGCCTAGGGGCACCAGAGCCATAACCTTAACCCCAGCCTCCCTGAAGGTGCTGCTCTGCCAGTAGCAGGCCCCAGATGGAAGAAGCTGGGCCACTTCTCCAGTCTGGAGCTTGGTGACTCCCTCTGTCTTTGCCAAAGGAGTTGTCTATGCCAATAATATTTCTGTAACAGCATATTGTATTCTTTGAAGATTAGTAGCTCTTTAGAGGGGGGTGGGGCAGGGGGCAATTTCTATAGATAAAGGACCAGTGTTTGTTGTACAACTGTTGGGGGTCATCTATCCCATGTGAAGCTATTTTTTTTCTGAATCTTATTGTTCCTGCATTTGTGTCCTCCACCACTCCCTTCTTGGCTGACATTGATATGCCTGCCAGATTATCATCAAGGGTCATACTTCAATAAAAGGTGCTAAGGACAAAAAAATACATCTCACGTGTTTTGACTGAGGTGATGGAAATCTCCCAATATTCTGCTGAAAAGGATTGGAAAGGAATTTGGTCACCTATCTATAGTCCTTCATAAGTAACCATATGACCAGAGCCTTACCCATATCCCTAAACCCTTACCCTGGCCCCTCAGGAATAGCACTGATGCTATACTATTCATTATCCCCAGTAAAATAATTTAGAATTCAGGAAGAGTCAACAATAGGTGCAATCTCATGTGTAAACCTCAATAGTATACAGTATGGTTCTGGAGTTCATCCTGATCAGAGGTGAGCCACTTTCTAGATCTCCTCCAATCTTGTGTTCTGTCTACTAGTATCATCTTATTCTACATGACAGTCCAGTCTCACACCTTCCTTCTTAGCAACCTGGAAAGCAAGGTCCTCGCTGATCAGCTCTCCGAGGTAACCTCAAGGTTTAGACCCAAGTGCACTCCAGGCACCTCCTCTGATGCTGAAAAGCTTACTTTTCCCCCTGATCCATGCATTGTTCATATCCCAACTGATCTCCTCCTATTCCAGATATCCAGTGCAGTAGAGTGGAAAGAGCCAGCTTTGGCATTAGAATGAATTGGGTCCAAATTCTGGCTCAGCCATTTATTCTATGAACCTGGGTTTTTTGCTCAACTTCTGAGTTCATTTTCTTATCTGTAAAATGGGAACAATAATAGGTATTTTGCAGGGCCGTTGTGGCTTAAAAATAACAAATGAAAGCCACTAGGTATCTACTGAGAAATTCTTAGGCAAAATCCTGGGCTCTGCTTCAAACCCACTGACAACAGTCTGCGTTTTAGCTAGATTCCCAGGAGATTCGTATTCGTATTAAAAGTTGAGAAGGACTGACCTATCACAAATATGCCCAATACATGGTGACTATTATTCTAGTCCTGACTTACTCAATTTATTCTTTCCTAATCCCAGACATATTCTTGCTCTTCTCATACTGCTCACAACTACCTGCCTAAATGAATTCAATAAGGTTGCAGGATACAAGGTTGATAAATAAAATCACTTGTATTTCTATACACTAGCAATAAACAATCTGAAAACAAAATTAGGAAAACAATCCCATTTACAATAGCATCAAAAAGAATGAAATACTTAGGAATACATTTAACAAAAGAAGTGTAAGAATTTTATACTGAACACTACAAAACATTGTTGAAAGAAATTTTTAAAAATTTAAATACATGTAAATACACCCCATTCATGGATCAGAAATATTGTTTAGATGCCAATACTCCCCCAAAATGACCTACAGATTCAGTGCAATCCTTATGAGAATCCTAGCTGACTTCTTTGCATAAATTGAAAATTCAAACCTAAAATTCATACGAAATTGCAAGGGACTCAGAATAGTCAAAACAATCTTTAAAAAGAACAAAGTTGGAGGACTCACATTTCTTAATTGCAAAACTAACTACAAAGCTACAGTAAGCAAGACAGTATGGTAGATGCACAAGGATAGACATATAGATCAATGGAATAGTATTGAGAATACAGAAATAAACCCTCACATTTATGTCAGTTTTCAATAAGGGTGCCAATACAATAAAATGGAGAAAGAATTGTTTTTCAACAATTGGTCTGGGGACAACTGGGTATCCACATGGGAAAGAATACAGTTAGACCCCTTCCTTACACCACACACAAAAATTAACTTGAGATGGATTATAAACCTAAATGTAAGAGTTAAAATTACAAAACTCTTGGAGGAAAACATAGAAGTAAATCTTCCTGACGTTGGCTTAAGTGATGATTACTTAGATAGAACTCCAAAAGCACATGACAAAAAAAATATAAATAAATTGTTGTACATCAAAATTAAAAACTTTTGTGCTGCAAAAAATACCATCAAGAAAGTGAAAAGAATCCACACACTGGGAAAAATATTTGTGTATCACATCTAATATTGGACTTTTATTCAGAACATATAAAGAACTCTCACAGCTCAATAATAAAAATAACTAATTTTAAAATGGGCAAAGGATCAGAATAGACATTTCTCCAGAGTATATATAGGCAAATGGCCAATAAGCATAGGGAACGATGCTCAGCATTAATACAAATCAAAACCACAATGAGATACCACTTCATATCCACTATGAAGGCTATAATCAAAAAGACAAAGAATAACAAGTGTTGGTGAAGATGTGAAGAAATTGAAACACTCATACATTGCCGATGGGAATATAAAGCGATGCAACCACTTTGGAAAACAATTTGGCAGTTTCTTAAAATGTTAAACATAGTTTCCATATGCCTTAACAATTCCACTTCTAGGCATATACCCAAGAGAATTGAAAACAGGTGTTCAAATAAAAGCATGTACACAAATGTTCAAAGCCACATTATTCCTAATAGCCAAAAAGTGAAAACAACCTAAATGTCCATCAACTGAAGAGTGGATAAACAAACCTTGGTATATCCATACAGTGTGGTATTATTCAGCAATAAAAAAGAAATACTAATACATGCTACAACATGGATGAACCTTGAAAATATTATGTAAAGTGCCAGTCTCAAAAGACCATATTTTGTATGATTCCGTTTATATGAAATTCCTAGAATAGGGAAATCAATGAGGCAGAAAGCAGATAAGTGGTTGCCAAGGGCTGGGGGGAATGAGAAGTGACTGCTAATGGGCATGGGGTTTCTTTCTGGAGTGATGAAAATATTCTAAAATTAGATTGTCATCATGGTTGTCCAACTCTGTGAATGTACCATAAAACATTGAATTGTCCACTTTAAATGGGTGAGCTGTATGCTATATGAATTATTTCTCAATAAAGTTGTTTTATGAAAATCTTTTGCTTATTTCTATCGGTCTCATTCCTACTGGCAAAAATTTAAATCGATGGTAAGCATGTATTTCATGCCTGAGTCCAAAGGGTACAATATTCACACCATTTGAATTTGAGGTGGGAGCTTATGACTACATCCATCCTCTTGCAGACCTAGCAACACAGGGACTAAGAGTAGTCTCAGCTCTGTCTCATGACTTCAGCAGGAAGAGTAGGGATTGGACCTATTGGGGAGGAGAGGCAATCTTTCTAGGCAGGTGGTATGGTAGAGTGGTTAAGAATTTCACCTCTTTAGGCAAATAAACCAGATTTTAGATCCTAACTCCACTAACTTACTATGTCACCTTTGTAAGTTACTTGACCCCTCTCAGCCTCATCTCTAAAAGGAGGCTAATACAAGCACCACCTCACAGTGTTATTATGAAGACTAAGTGGGATAATTCATATGACGGACTTAAAATAATACCTGCCATACAGTAAGTATTCAATAAATGTTAGCTGCTGGATTTGTTATTTTTATTGAGGTGAGACTGAAGCAAAAAAGTCTAAGGAAAAGTAAAGCATCCTCAGCTTTGGAATCAGTTGTGTTAATGTGATCTTGGGAAGTCACTTCATTTCTTGAGCCTTAGGATCCTCTCTAATAATGAGGATAATAATCCTTCTCTAGGGAGGCAGCTTTAAGCCTGGGCACTGGAAGCTACATCACCTGGCTTTGAATATTGGCTCCACCACTTACAAGTTGTGTGACCTTGAGCATGTTAACATCTCTGTGCCTCGGTGTCCTCTTCCGTCAGTTGGAGGTAACAAAAATACTTCCTTGGGTTGGTGTGATGAATTATTGAGTTAGTCCATGTAAAGTGCCTAGCATAGAGTGAGTATTCAATGAATGTTAACTATTATTATAAAGCCAAAGTAGGAAACAAGTGGGATCCTTGGTAGAGCTGGACATGTAGTAGGTCCTCAGTAAAAGCTGGTTCCCTTCCTCACCTACCCTGCTCTGTGCACCAGGTCAAGATTTCCTTGGACTTGAAGAGAAAATATTTCAGACTAAACAAGTTCCCCCTGTAGTAGGTAGAATTTTCTGGCAGTCTTAGTATTACCATCTGATGGGAACAATGTCATCTATTAGCTGCCTGCAAGATGACCACCTATATTTCCAAGAAAACACCCCATTCAGAACAGTAGCGAAAGAACTATTTTGTGTGTGGACTACTTGGGCTCCAATTTGAGGATGGTTTAGGGAAATCCTCTAACTTTCCTCAAACCCCTCTTTAGATCTGGAGTCAATTTAAATGTTATTGGGTTCCCTACCCTAGCTTAGGCACTTTCATTTATCTTTAATTCCACTATTTTTTCTATCTAAATATAATTTTTTTAACAAAATCCTCATTTAATCTCTACAACAGCTCTGTGATTTTTAAACATGTATTAAATAGGAATTCAGAATTGTAGCAGCATTTTTGCTGTTTGTAAATTAAAAGGGGTGTAACTGTATAATATCATTCATTCACTCGTTCAACTAATATATCAGGTATTGGTTTTATGCTCAGGGGATTCAGAAGTGAACAAAATAGGCAAAGTGTCCATCTTCATGGGGCTTCCCTCCTAATAAAAGAGACGTACACAATTACATAATAGTTTATATGTAAAGATATACACACATAGTCCTTTTTTCCCCTAGTCCAGCAAGGCAAAACAGATTTTTCCTTGGTTCCACAGCTATTAGCAGTAGGCTAAATTCATGAATCTCTTTGCTACTGCAATAACTAAAATATTTTTACATTAACTTTCAGCAGAGATATTCTTATTTTCTCACTAAATGGAACTTGTAATAGGATTCTTAAAAATGTCTGGCAAAAGTATGGTAAGCCCCTGTCACTGAAGAAGTCAGATTTAAAGATAGTTTAGATAGAAAGGTTGAATTCCGCTATTGATAAAGACAACCAACTTATATGGAAATCTTGCCCATTTTGTGCACGGTTCAAACATGGCCACATGCTAAAGGGTTCTGGCAAAAGCCTCTCTCCTACTGGGCAATGTGAACCTCAAGAGCCCATGCTCTGTTTTGTAAACTGTTTCAGTTCCTTACATATGGCCCTTCATCCCAAATTTACTCACTGCTGTTAACTGAATAAAACAACATGGTTTTGAATTCCCATTTTCCTCCCAGCTACTGATTTTCTATCCAAAAAGGATAATTAATGAAACTCACTTCCTCAGGTGCTGAGTTGGTCTTATTTTTTGCAGAGGAAATAATTTGAGAAAAGGCCATGAGTGAAAAAATCTTTCCAACTTGAAAATGCATTAGGTTAAATGAGGATAAGTCAAAGTGCTGAAAAAAACTAACAATTTATACCCTGATTTGTCCACATTTTTTAGTTTAATAAAGGTGAACTATCAAACCAAACCCATTAGTAGATGCAACAAATAACTTCTAATTGAGAGAAATCTCTCATTTTGGCTAAGCTTAAACAGCTACTGTTTAGAAGTCTCATAAATGACTATAAATATCTTTATTTTTATTTTAGAAAAGTAGGCAGTGGTAAGAGTGAGGAGAGACAGATAGAGAAAAGTGATGAGACTGTGGATAAATTAGATAATACTATGCATTTAGAACATAATTTTGGTCACTTTCCCACAGCCTGGCAGCTATTAAGTAAGCCTGTTCTAAGAATCAGACAGTTACGAAAACCTTTTATAAACAAATCCAGTTTTGACAAAACATAGCCTAAACCTTATCTGTTACACAAACAATCTGAAAATGAGAAAAATCCTGTGTCTTCTGGACCTTGATGGAATGGCATTCAAAACCCTGTATCTACAGCCATCTCTGCTCTCACCCTGAAACCTAGTGTTCCTTCATCAGTTCTGTGAACGGGACAATTTTGTGCTTATTAAAGTGAAGAAGTAACACCTTTCCTGGCTCCAGGCTCTGAGTATAAGGTGCACATGACACCACTCTCCAGACCTGGCCCCCAAAATGGCATACAAGGCCAGGTCTCTCTAATTGGCCCGACTACCCACAGGATTAAGTTCTGACTCCTTTCATTCAAGGCCCTTAGTGATCTATCTCCTGTGTGCTTCTCCAGCTATGCTCCTGACATCTCCTCACACTCATTCTTAGCTCTAGCCAATTCTCCAAACATATCACTCAGTCTCATCCCTCTGTGCTTTCAGAGAAGCAGGTTCCTCTGCCTGAAAATCCCTCCCCTGAATTCCCCCATTTAGCCAATTCCTGCTGGCCCTTTGATGTCAACTCAGACTTCATCTCATTAAGAAATATCCCTTTATTATACTAATAACAGTGTATGATATTTGGATAAGATAATTGTTCATGCATTCTGTCTCTCCCTTTAGGCTGTGGGCTTCTTGAGGGCAGAAACTAATTTATACCACTACCAGCACAGTGGCCCTAGCTTACAGTAAACACTTCAGAAATACAGGGTAGTGACATTTTATGAGAGGAATGCATTCATGACGCCTTTGCTGTGGGCTTCCTATTCTGGAGATACTTTATGCCGGCTTGTCCTCCACAACACAATTATTAAATGTTGGAGTGTCTTCAAGCCTGGCCCTAGCCCCACTTCTCTTCTCACAGTTTCTCTCTCTCTCTCTTCTCAGAAATTACCATGGTTACAGTTTACCTCCCGTATTAAGTTGACTTCCAAAGGTATATCTCCAGTTCAGATCTTCTCTTAGTTCCAAAGCTTTATATCTATTTGGATGGCTCAATGACATTTTAAATCCCATGAGTTTGAAACTGAACATGTGACCTTTCCCTCCCAAAACTGGTTCCCTCCAGTGTTCTTATGTTTCAGTGAATGATACCCCTATCCAACCAACTAGGAAAGCCAAACATCTTAGAGTGATCCTGGACATCCTCCTCTTTCTCACTCCTTCCGTATAGAATTCATCACCAAGTCCTGTCAATATATGTCTCAAATCTATTCACTTTTATTTCCACAACTTCTAAACTATAGCATTAGCCTGCTAGTTATTCTCCCTATATCATCTCTTGCCCTCTATAGTCTATTCTTCATGCTGTAGCCAGGGCAATCTTACCAAAAATCTAAATTTGGCTATGTCACCCCTTCTCCTGCTTAAGGCATTTTAATAAATTCCAAAGCCCTTTCCATTGCCTGTGAGGGTCTGCAAGTGCCTATGTCTAAGGATGCATCACTTCAGCTTCAGCCTCATTATCTAGCCAAATCTGCTTTATAGGATCGGCTATAGCTTTGGCTTTCCCTCCCAGGATATTTACATGTAACTGACATATAACATTGTGTATGTTTAATACAATGTAATGATTTGATACATGTATATATTGTGAAATATTTACCACAAGACTGTTAGTTAACACATCCTTCACTTCTCATAATTACCATTTTGTTGCTGTTGTTACAGTAAAAACATGAAAGCTCTACTCTTATAGCAACTGTCAAGTGTACAATGCAATATTATTAACTGTAGTCACCTCACTGTGCCTTAGGTCCCTGGAACTTATTCATCTAACGGAAAATTTGTACCCTTTGACCAACATCTCCTCATTTCCCCAACTCTCCATACCGTTTTCCATAGGGGCTGCACCGATTTACATTCCCATCAACAGTGCGCAAGAGTTCCCTTTTCTCCACATCCTCACCTCCACATTATCTCATGTCTTTTTGGTAATAGCCATTCTAACAGGTGTGAGGTGATATCTCCTTGTGGGTTTGATTTGCATTTCCTTCATGATTAGTAACATTGCATACCTTTAAATGTACTTGCTGGCCATTTGTATGTCTTCTTTGGAGAAATGTCTATTCAAGTCCTCTGCCCATTTTTTAATTGGAATGCTTGCTTTTTAGCTATGAAATTGTATGAGTTCCTTATATATTTTGGATATTAATCCATTCTCAGATATATGGTTTGCAAACATTTTCTCCCATTCCATAGGTGGCCTTTTCATTGTGCTGATTGTTTCCTTTGCTGTGCAGAAGCTTTTTAGTTTTACGTAGTCCCACTTGTTTATTTTTGCTTTGGTGGCCTTCGCTTTTGGTGTCAAATCCAAAAAATCTTCTCCAAGACCAAGGTCAAGGAGCTCACTGCCTACATCTTCTTCTGGGTGTTTTATGGTTTCAATTCTTGTGTTCAAGTCCTTAATTCATTTCAAGTTCATTTTTGTGGGTGGTGTAAGATAGTGGTCCAATTTCATTTTGCATGTGAATATCCAATTTTCCCAGCACCACTTATTGAAGAGACTATACTTTTCCCAATGATTATTCTTGGCTCCCTTGTCAAATATTAGTTGACTATATATGCATAGGTTTATTTCTGGGCTCTTGATTCTGTTTCATCGGTGTAAGTGTCTGTTTTTATGCCAATATCATACTGTTTTAATTATTATAGCTTTGCAATATAGTTTGAAATCAGGAAGTGTGATGCCTCCAGCTTTGTTCTTTCTCAAGACTGCTTTGCCTATCTGGGTCTTTTGTGGTTCCATATGAATTGTAGGACCGTTTTTTCTATTTCTGTGAAAATACTATTGGAATTTTGATAGGGATTGATTGAATCTGTAGATGGCTTTGAGTAGTATGAACATTTTAACAGTATTAACTCTTCTGATTCATGAACATGGGTTATTATTGCCCTTATTTGCTGCATCTTCAATTTCTTTCATCAATGTCTTATATTTTTTGGTGTATAGATATTTCACTTCTTTGGTTAAATTTATTCCTGAGTATTTTACTGTTTTTTAGGCTATTTTAAATGACATTTTTAAAAATTTCTTTTTCAGATAGTTCATTGTTAGTGTATAGAAGCACAACTGACTTTTTCATGTTGATTTTTGTATTCTGAAACTTTACTGAATTTGTTTCATTGTTTCTAACAGTTTTGTAGTGGAGTCTTTAGGATTTTCTATATACAAAATCATGTCATCTGCAAACAGAGACAATTTTACTTCTTCCTTTCTAAATTGAACGTCTTTTGTTTCTTTTTCTTGCCTAATTGCTCTGACTTAGACTTCCGGTACTATGCTGAATAAGAGTGATGAGAGTGGGCACCCTTGTCTTGTTCCTGATTTTGGAGGAGAAAGCTTTCGACTTTTCACCCTTGTGTATGATGTGAGCTGTGGGTTTGTCATTTATCCTTTTATTATGTTAAGGTATGTTGCTTCTATACTCAATTTGTTGAGAGTTTTTTCATGAAAGGATGTTGAATTTCGTCAAATGCTTTTTCTACATCTGTTGAGATGGTCATATGATTTTTGTCTTTCAGTCTATTAGTGTGGTGTACCAAATTTTTAATTTATGTTTGTTGAACCATTCTTTCATCCCAGGATAAATATCACTTGATCATGGTGTATGATCCTTTTAATGTGCTATTGAATTCAGTTTACTAGTATTTTGTTGAGAATTTTCGCATCTATATTCATCAGGGATATTGGTCTGTAATTTTCTATTCTTGTAGTGTCCTTATCTGACTTTGGTGTCAGGGTAATGCTGGCCTCATAAAGGGAGTGTTTGGAAGAATTTGAGAAGAATTGGCATTAATTCTTCTTTAAATGTTTAGTAGATTTCACCCATGAAGCCATTTAGTCTTGGGCCTTTTTTGTTGGGAGGTGTTTTTTTTATTACTGATTCAATCTCCTGAGTTGTTTTTGGTCTCTTCAGATTCTCTATTTATTTATGATTCAGACTTGGTAGGTTGTATGTTTCTAGGAATTCATCCATTTCTTCTAGGTTGTCCAATTTGTTGGCATATAATTGTTCATAGTAGTCTCTTATGATCCTTTGTAATGTCTCCTCTTCCATTCATAATTTTATTTATTTGAGTCCTCTCTCCTTTTTTCTTGGCAAGTCTTACTAAAGTTTTGTCAGTTTGTTTATCTTTTCAAAAAACAACTCTTAGTTTTGTTGATCTTTTCTATTGTTTTTCTATCCTCTATTTCATTTATTTCTGCTCTCATCTTAGTTATATCCTTACTTCTGCTAAATTTGGGCTTAGTTTGTTTTTGTTTTTCTAGTTCCCTGAGGTTGTTTATTTGATATCTTTCTTTTCTCTTAATGTAGGCATTTGTCACTACAAACTTCCCTATTAGCACTACTTTTGCTGCATTCCATAAGTTTTGGTATGTTGTATTTGCATTTTTGTTTGTTTCAAGATTTTTTTTATTTCTGTTTTGATTTCATCTTTGACTCATTGGTTGTTCAGGAGTGTGTTGTTTAATTTCCATATATTTGTGAGTTTTCCAGTTTTCTTCCTTTCATTGATTTCTTGTTTCATATAATTATGGTCAGAAAACATACTTGGTATGACTTCAATCTTTTTAAATTTGCTAAGACTTGTTTTGTGACCTGACATATGATCTATCCTGGAGAATGTTCCATGTGTGCTTGAGAAGAATGTGTGCTCTGCTGCTGTTGGATGGAATGTTCTGTATATGTTCATTTGGTCTAAAATAGTTCAAGCCCAATGTTTCCTGATTGATTTTCTGTCTAGGTGATATATTTATTGGTGAAATTGGGTTATTGAAGTTCCTACTATTATTGTATTGTTGCCTATTACTCACTTCAGATCTGTTATTATTTGCTTAATATATTTAGGGGCTCCAGTGGTGGGTGCATATAATTTACAATTGTTATGTCCTCTTGACGAGTTGACCCCTTTATCATTATCTATCTTTATTATTTATCATGAACTTCTTTTGTTGTCTCTTGTTACAATTTTTTATTTAAAGTCTGTTTTGTCTGATATAAGTATAGCTACTCCTGCTCTCTTTGGTTTCCATTTGTGTGGAATATTTTTTCCCATCCCTTTACTTTGAGCCTTTCTGTGTCCTTGGAGTTGAAGTGTCTCTTGTAGGCAACATATAGTTGGGTCTTGTTTTTTTTTTTTTTTTTTAATCCATTCAGTAATTGTATGCCTTTTGGTTGGAGAATTTAATCCATTTACATTTAAAGTAATGATTGATAGGTAAGGACTTACTATTGACATCGTATTAACTGTCTTCTGGCTATTTTGAAGTTCCTTTCTTCCTCTCTTACTGTCTTCCTTTGTGAATTGATGTTTTTCCATAGTAGTATTCTTTGATTCCCTTCTCTTTATCTTGTGTTCATCTATTATAGGATTTTGTTTTGTGGTTACCTGAGGCTTACTGGAAACATTTTATTGATGTAATAGTCTATTTAAGCTGATAACAACTTAACATTGTTTGCATACAAAAACTCTACCCTTTAACTCCCCTCCCCCATTTTGTGTTTTTGATGTCACAATTTACATATTTTTATATTGTGTATCCATTAACAAATTATTGTAGCTACAGATATTTTTAATACTTTTGTCCTTTAATCTTTATACTAGAGCTAAGTGATCAAAAACCCACCATATTACAGTATTATTCTAAATCTGACTATATAGTTGCTGTTACTATATAGTTAGTATTATATAATATAGTTATATATTTTCTTATGTCTTCATGTTACTAATTAGCATCTTTTCATTTCACATTGAAGAACTCCTTTTAGCATTTCCTTAAGGCAGGTCTAGTGGTGATGAACTCCCTCAGCATTTGTTTTTTGGGAAAGTCTTTATCTTGCCTTCATTTCTAAAGGACAATGTTGCTGGGTAAACTCATCTTGGTTGGCAATTTTTTCTTTCAGAACTTTGAATATATCATCTCACTCTCTCCTGGCCTGCAAATTTTCTGCTGAGAAATCCACTGATAGCCTTATGGGGCTTCCCTTGTATGAGAAAATGTTTTCTCTCTAGCTACTTTTTAAATCTCTTCTGTATTTGATTTTAGACAGTGTATTATTATGTGTCTTAGAGAAGATTGTTTTGGATTGAAATTACAGGATGACCTATTAGCTTCAGGAACTTGAATGTGCAAATTTTTCCCCAGGTTTGGGGAGTTCTCAGCATTATTTCTTTAAATAAACTTTTTCCTTCTTCTTCTGGGATCTAATGATACATAGATTGTTTCTTTTAATGGTGTTCCATAAGTCCTACAGGCTTTTTCATTTATTTTATTTTATTTTTTCTTTTTACTCCCATAACTGGATAATTTCAAGTGATCTATCTTTGAGCTTATTGATTCTTTCTTCTGCTTGATCCAGTCTGACGATGAAGCTCTATGTTGAATTCTTTGGTTCAATGATCGTATTCTCAGCTACAAAGTTTCTGTTGGTTCTTCTTTATGTTTTCTATCTCTTTGTTGGACTTGACAATTTTGTTCTTGTGTTGTTTCCTGATTTCATTAAATTGCTTATTGTGCTCTCTTGTAGCTTTCTGAGCATCTTTAGAAAAATTATTTTGAATTCTTTGTTAGGCAATTCACATATCTCTATTTCTTGGAGTCAGTTACTGGAAGTTTACTGTGTTCCTTTGGTGGTGTCACGATTCCCTGATTCTTCATGATCCCTGTAGTATTGCATAGGTGTCTGCACATTTGAAAAAGCAGTGACCTCTTCCATACTTTATGGACTGACTTTGATAAGTAAAGACATTCACATGCAAAAGAGGCATGCTGGAGCATGAGGTGACCCTGGGTCGAGTGGTGCAGGGCACAAATGCAGAGGCATGTGGTGTCTCCAGATCCAGGGCAGGGGGGAAGTGATGTCTTGTCAGCTCAGGCTGCCGGGGCCCACATCGTCAACAACTCTGTGGTACTTGGTGAGCACAGCAGGGGTGTTGCAGTGGCTACGAGGGTTGTTGGGGTTCTCAACTGCACCTCCACCAGTAGCTAAGGACCAGGGCAGCCAGTGGTGGCAGCTGGAGCCAGTGATGTGCACACACTTGGCTGTGGGGGCCAACTGCAGGTGCCTGTATAGTGACAAGGGCTGGTCGCAGACACACAAATAGTGGAGGGGGGAAGGGCCAGCAGTAAAGATCTGATCCAACTGCAGATGTACTGGCAGCTGTGGGGGCCCTGGCTATTGGTATGCACTCCTGTGGCTGCAGGGTCTCTCCATGGGTGCACACACAGCAGCAGAGACTGGGGAAGGGAATCAGGTTGGGTCATGCAGGTGCAAAGCTGGAGGGGCTAGGTGTAGCTGAGCCCACTGGTGCTGGCCAGTGACTGGATATAGGCCCAAACCCAGCTCATAAACAATTATAGGGGCCTTGGCTGCAGGATCGTGCCACAGGCATGCACAAAGCAGTAAAGTTCAGTAATGAAAGGCAGGCTGGCAGCATGCAAGTGCACAGCTGGAGGGGCTAGCCCCAAGCACTTGCATAGCATTCAGGGTCAGCCACAAGGATCTAGGCTGCTGTCTTGCACTCACACAGCAGCAGAGACCTGGACTGGCTGCTGGTGTGCATCCTAGGCTGCAACAGGAGCAGGGGGTGGAGGGAGCAGAGAGGGACTCAGGTAGCTGGCATCTGTGAATGTGAATACCTGTGGGGCATAAACCAGGTGAAATCTGCTGGGGATCCACAGAGGCTGTGATGGCCATTGGTCTTCAGTGGCAAAAGCTGCTGGGGTCTTCTACAGAGCAGGCCACTGGGAACCATGGTCTCTCACGCTGCATAGCTAATACTGATAGTCCCTGATTTTTGTCTTGTTCCTTGCCATCTCTATATGTCTCAGCTTTTCAGGTCTCTGGGTAGGGTAAAACTGAAATGGGTCCTTTGTGTGGTGCCCAAAATGGCTGGGGAAGCTGGTCACTCAGCCCATTCTCCTTTTCCTTGTGATGTGATTTTTTGTAGCTGGGGAGTTCCCTCTTGGCACTTATCAATGCTAGCTTTGGGGATGGGATGGTGGAGGCAAAATTAAGCTGCTCTTCCTTCCCTTTTTGTGTGGTTATTCGCAGGTTTTTTGTTCCACTGCATTGCTGAAGTTTCTTAAGTGGACTCCTGTGGTCTCCCAGAGCTGTTTTTGTTCATGAATAGTTGTCTAATTGTTGATCTCTGTGGGAGAACAGAGGTGGGGTCTCTTACTTTGCCATCTTGGTGACATCACTTCTCAGCTTTGGGTTTGATATTTGAAAGCTGAATAGCCAAATGCCTTCTTCAACTTTGAATTACTTAGCTTTGTTATAGCAACAAAACACTCTCAAATTTCAGTGGCTTACAACAATAGACATTTCCCGTTCATCTTACATGAAGGCTAATGGTGAGCTACAGCTTTGCTGGATTTGGCTGGATTCAAGTAGCTTCACAAATCTTCTCATTCAGGGACCTGAGCTAAAGGAGTTGTCACTCTCTTGGGTACACTCTTCTCTTGGAAGTTAAAGCTCAAGGGAGACAGAGTCAAACAATGAAAGGGTATTTAAAACTTCTGCTCTGATGTGGGGTGTATCATGTCCACTATATTAGTTATCTATTGCTATGTAACAAATTACTAGAAACTTAGCAGCTTCCATCAATACATATTTTATTATCTCATATTTTCTGTGGGTCAGGAGTCTGGGCGTGGCTTACCTTGGTCCTCTGCTTAGGATTTCACCAGTTACTTGCTGGCTGTCAGCTGAAGGCTGCCCTTGTCTCCTAAAGTTTGCCGTCAGCTCCTAGAGGCTGCCTACAGTTCTAGATGCTACTTGTAGTTCCTGGAGGCCTCCCTGCAGTTCCTTGCAATGTGGAAACAGGGCTGATTACTTCATGAAGCTAGAAAGAAGAGTCTCTAAAGTGAATCTGCTAGTAAGACTAAATCTTATATAATGTAATATAATCTTGGAAGTGACATTTCATCACCTTTGCCATATTCTATCAGTTAGAAGCATGTCACAAGTCCCATCCACACTCAAGGGGAAGAGATTACACAAGGGCATGAATACCCAGATGTGAGGACCATGGAGGCCATTCTAGAGTCTGTATGCCACATCTGCTTACATTCTATTGATTTTTAGAAGTAAATCACATGGCTGGCCAATCCCAAGGACAATGGGACAGTAAGGTATATTCTGCCTCCAGGGTGGAGAAAGAATGAATAATTTTGAACATATAAAACAATCTACCAAAACCTTAATTTCTGGCATTCTTAAGCCTATGTGTGATCAATGATCATGCAATCACCTTGGCTGCTATCATATTCATTAGCATAATAATGACAGTAGTATTAACAAGGGAAGTCATTTGGACTTAGTGTTAATATCTTAATATTCACTTTTAAACATAGATAAGTATTCTAGATGTAACTTGAAGAGAAAATGCCATATGTTCTATATGTTTTAATTCTATTAATCAGTTAAAAGATAAATGTATATCTATTATTGCAAAAGCAAAGTACAACAAAAATTAATGCCAATTGTGAGAACTGTTCATTTTACCTCCATAAAACTTAAGAGCTTTCAAATATTTAAATAGGAAAGTAGATTGATAGCTAATATAAATTTTGAGAGAGTGCACTCACTAGATAACCTTAGGAAGAATACTATATAAATTTTGAGCCAATACATCTTTAAAAATTTTAAATCACAGAGATCCACTTATATTACAATTCTAAACTACAGACTTGTTTGAGGTATTGGCATTCATAACAGTAAACAAAATAACCTTTAAGTATGTGTTTAATTTTTAGTTATTAATTTCATTATTCTTTCCAGAAAAAAATCTTATTTTGTAATTTTTCACATCTTATCAGGATGGCTTAAAACCAGTATGTCAACTTTGCCACCTCAAATTTTTCAAGGAAGAAAAATCTCCAAAGCAGAGGTCAAGGAAATCTTTCCAAAGGAAGTGACAATTCACCTAAAACCTGAAGGAGTCAGCCAGGCAAAAGTGGAGTGAAAAAGGTAGAGAAAGATTCCAGGTAGATGGAGTGGCATATAAAAGAATGAGAAGGCTGAATGAATGTCAGAGGGGTTGAAGTGCTGCGGGGAAAGCATAGTAGTTTACTATGCTACCACAACTTAATCACTTAAAACATCACACATTTATTAATCTCAGTTTCTAAGTGTAGAAAATCCT
The DNA here is from genome assembly GCF_041296235.1 of Equus asinus. Classification (NCBI taxonomy): domain Eukaryota; kingdom Metazoa; phylum Chordata; class Mammalia; order Perissodactyla; family Equidae; genus Equus; species Equus asinus. The sequence continues at coordinate 37,955,714 of NC_091820.1, forward strand.
GGCAAAGTTTAGTTGGATTCTCTGAAAGGCTGCAATCAAGAGCTTAGTCAGGACTGGGCTCTAATCTAGAGGCTCGACTGGGGAAGGTCCACTTCCAAGTTCACTCCAGTTGTTGGCAGAGTTCCTTTCCTTGTGGCCTTAGGGATCAGGGCAGGTTGCTTCTTGCAAGCCAGCAATGGAAAGAGGAAAGTGCTAAATAAGTTGGCTAGCAAGACAGAGTCTTATATAATGTCATGTATTCACAAGAGTGACATCCCGTCACTTTTGCTGTATTTGATTGGTTAGAAGAAAGTCACAGGTTCTGCCCACATTCAAGGGGAGGGGAGAGGTGTGAAAACCAGGAGATGGGGATCATAAGGGACCACATGAAAATCTGTCCACCGTAGAGAGGCATGGTGGTATATCACTTACAGGTAGAATCTAAAAAAGTTAAACCTGGAAAAAGTGGAGAGTAAAATGGTGTCTACCAGGAAATGCAAGGGGATAAGAGTGATGGTGTTTAAGGATACAAACTTGTAACTAGTAGTAAATAAGCCATAAAGATCTAACGCACATTATAATGAATATAGACAATAGTATTGTACTATAATGATACAATGTGATAAATATTGCTACATCGGCAATCATATTACAATATCTAAATATATCAAGGTAATATGTTGTACACCTTAAATTTATACAATGTTACACATCAAATTTATTCAATAAAAAATAAAAAGAGTCATGGTGGTGTCAGGTAGAGGTTGACCTAACCTACAGTTTGGCCAAATGCTGCTTGGCCAGGTATCAAAATCAATATTCAGCCAAAGCTAAGGCCAAATCCAAAAATCTTCATTATATATTAATATTCTAGTATACAACAATAAATTTAAAATTACATCGAAATATTAATCATAACAAATTTATTATTAAAATGTTAGTAGTCAGTTTTTTAAAATTTATCATTATAATCTTGGAATAAAATTTCCAAGCACTGTCACACTGCCTACCATAATGTTCACCTCTCCTTAATAGCATTTTTACAGCCACAACTTTACATTTATTTGTATGACTATTTGATTAATATTTGAGTCTTTTGCTAGACTGTAATCCCCAGAAGAACGGGAGCCTGTGTCCAGTTTTGCTCATAGTAGTACTTTTGGTGGAATACGGTTCCTTGCTCCCACATCCCTATCTATCCTCACCCCTCATTGGAAGAAAGACTGTTAGCATCATAAAAATGCTTCAGAGTTATTCTATTAGAGGTGATCAGTAAATAGCAAGAGAGGGGTTTATGAACAAGAAAATTCGCTTTAAAATTTTTACTAATTATGAAAACTTGGAAGCAACCTAAATGTCCAACAGTAGGGAAATTGTTAATTATATCGTGATACATCTTAATCCATGCAGGAAGAATGGATGTTCCTTCCTCGATTATGCAGTTACCCTTTCGAGAGACACAGAATATAAAAAGACCTCTGCCCAAGCAGTACCACCTGCCTTTCCTAATAATAGTGTAACAAAAAAGTAACGTACTTTAGAGTTGAGCACACCTAAGTTCAAATTCTAATTCTGCCAATCTTGGATTGTCAAATGGAGGTCTGCCTATCCTGAATAAAGTTTGTCTGAAGCAGTGATTTTCAAACTGTGGTCAGCAACAGCAGCAGCACTTGGGAACACATTGGAAATGCAAGTTTTCCAGTCTCAACCCAAACCTACTGAATCAGAATCTATGGGGATGGGACCCAGCACTCTGTTTTAACTAGCCCTCCAGGTGCTTTTGATCCATGCTCAAGTATGAGACCCCCAAATTCAAGTTTTACATCTGTTTTACCCAAGTCCTATCTTGGTTATTTTGGTCTCCAACCACAAGGTGGCAACATTTGTCTAAAGTCCTATGAGTTGACCAATGGTTACAGTAAGTGTATCTGGTCTAGTCACCTAACTATCCAAAAGGTAGTAAGTAGTGATGTGATATCGGGATGTGAGAGAGAAGTGGGATATGAGAGAGGAAGGAAAGAGATGGGATGAAGAATAGGGCTGGAAGGGGCTTTATCTCTGCTTTGAACACCAGCAAGTAAGCCGGGGTGATGGAGAAGAAGTGGTGCTGGGGGTGCTGGTATCAGGTTGTTTTCCATCTAACAATTCAGCTCATTCTGTTTGGTGCACAAATCAATGTGCACCAATGTTGGAGAGTTTGTGGACAACTAATTTTGTCTATGCTTTTCATTCTTCTAATACCCAGACACCACCCAAAGGCAAGCACCTCCTCACACCATCACCTACCCTCTTCCTACACTCATACTCTAATCATTAACTTCTTATGCAATTCTCTTCCCATCATTGGTATCCTTCTTTTAAGATCTTTACACAGTTCTCTCTGCATTCCTGTTGCACAGTAAGGCAAGCTTAGCCCATGGAAATAGATAGAAATATTGATGTTGCTCTTTATTGATCCTTCCTTAACTGAGACCTGGTACTCTCCTGAAGAGTCTACTTTCCATACAGCCCTCTCTGGTGAAATTTGTTAATTATTTTATTCTCCATAAATTATAGGGTTTGACAAAGAAGGTAGAGGATGGGAAAGCCCAAAAAGAGAAGTCTCAAAGGAGAATAAAATTTTCTCATCTCTGGCAATGGGATCCATGCAGATATGTCACCCAGCACCTTAGCTTCTCAGTTCTGTTGAATGCCTCAATTCTATCGCACTTCAGCCACTGTCACCCACGACCACACAGTGGATGTTTTCAACACCTAGAGGAAATCCACATTGGAAATCTTTTTTGACTCATTTATCTTTTTCTTCTTTCCTGCTTTCTGTAGGAAAGATGGAATTTTCGTCTTCTACTTAAAAGTTATACATTATATTTTTGTTTTTATTGTGGTTTCCCATAACATCCATGTTTATTTTACCCTATTAATTTATCGATATCTGTATTTTCCTCTTAACAATACAAACATTTGAAAATGTTCTCCTGTCCTTTGGGTCCCGTCATACCTTCCCCATTATTTTGAGAAGGTTTAAAAATTTACTTCTGGCTTACTATGGCTATGCTTTTTCTTCTTCTCTGCTCAGTGTTTTTTAATTTTCATATTAACAATAAACTATACCGAGATATTTAATCATCTTTATTTCACAAATCTCTTGCAGCATCTATTTATTTCTCTTCTCATTTGAAGACCTCCTCCAAAATTGTCTTCAATAAAGATCTTTGTGTGGCAAAACTTCTGAGACATTGTATGCCCTGGAATATTTTTATTACTCTACTACATTTGAATGAAAAGTGGCTGAATATAAAATTATAGGTTCAAAGTCTTTTTAAACATTATAGGTCCAGTCCTTTAAAAATATTATTTGTCTTCTTGTATTCAATTTTGCTAACAAGAAGTCTGTTATCAATTTAATTCTTTCCTTTGTAGACAATTTTATTTTTCTATCTGGAAGCTTTGAGAAGTCTTTGGTATTCTTAAATTCCATTATAATGTGTGTGTGTGTGTGTGTGTGTGTGTGTACATACATATACATATATAGTTTTACCTTATCTCTCCTAGTCTGTGTCAGCTACAATGTATTTGAGGAGTAGGGAGAAGAAAGCCCCAGGTACCACAGAACCTGTTGATCATTCCCATTTGCTGCCACTCGATAGGCAACTGCTCTGATGAAGACTTCGTCTTGTAACTTTGAAAGAAACAGCACTGTGAGGAGTTGTTGTCCCCAGGTTGTAATCCACCAGCCTTGGGGATCTGAAAGAGATAGAAGAGTGACTGCCCAACGAGGTAGTCCCCATCTGTTTCAACAACCTCTTGCTTAACCAAGCAGGCTTTTTTGCTGCCCTGATATATCCACAGTGACTGGTAACTGTGGTTTTGGATGTTTCCACTGATTTCTATAGTGATGGGGAAATAATGTAGATACCGTGGCAATTAAAGGAAATACAAGAGCAAAACTTGAAAAGCTTTCCTTAAACTTATCCTCTCACCCCTCCTTCCAACTACCCTCCATTCCAGGCTGCTAAGGAAAACCACACAGCTATGCAGACTGAAGCCACCACAAACAGATGGCTTCTTTTCTCAGCTGGGCCCTCAACACTCAGCTATCTCTTTACTTGTCAGTTTCCTCTCCCATTTCTTCAGTGCCTATTCAAATTTCTACCATACTCATCAAACCCTTCCAATCCTTCTTCTTTTCAGCAACAGGATGAGAAACAGCACCTTGCACAACTCCAGAGGCACCCTCTCACATGCAACTGGCAGTCCTAGAACACAACATCGAATACAGTGAAAATTATACCTCTGCTTATGCTAAACTGCAACCCTGCAAGGACTTTGAGTCCTACTTCAAAGGAAAATGAGAACAATGAGATGACAAGAAAGGAAAATCACAGGCCAATCTCTATATCCAGTGAACATATCCTTCAGGAATGAAGTAGGAATCAAGACATTCTCAGACAAAGGAAAACTAAGAGAATTTTTCACTAGTAGACCTATGCTGTGCCTAAAGGAAGTTCTTGAAGCATAAAAGGTATGATAAAAAAGGAATCTTGGAACGTCAGAAAGGAAGAAAGGACAATGGAAGAACAAAATTATGGGTAAATGCAATAGACTTTCCTTCTCCTCTTGAGTTTTCTAAATTATGTTTGATGGTTGAAATAAAAGTTATAATATTGTCTTATGTGATTCTCAATGTATAGAGGAAATATTTGATAAAATTATATTATAAATGGAGGAAGGTATAGGAATTTAAGGAGAAATAAGGTTTCTATACCTCTCTTGAACTAATCAAATGTCTACACATCATGTAGACTTTAACAAGTTGTGTTTGTATAATGTAATACCTACAGCAACCACTAAAACTATCTATATGAAGAGACACACTCAAGAACACTAGATAAATCCAAATGAAATTCTAAAAATTCTTGAAGTAACCTGCAGGAAAGCAGGGACAGGAAAAGATATGAAGAGCAGAGGGAACAAAGAGAACACACAAACACACACACACACACACACACAAACGAAATGAAGGACTTAAGCCCTAACATATCAATAGTTACATTAAATGTAAATAGTCTAGGTACTTTGATTCAGACAGGATGGCATAGACTGATCTCTCCCCGCTTCTCCCTGCTAAGTACAACTATAATATAACACAATAGGCAACCATAGGAGAACTCTGAATGGTGGAGAGAAGAAAGTGGACTGGCAGGAAACCCCAGTACTGGAGGGAAAACACAGCAGCTGAGCATCTTCACGCATTCCCCAGTTCAAATGGGAGTCCTGCTAACAACTCTCTTTGGGCCCAGTGGCACTGGCAAGAGTGATCAAGTGGGAGCTTCAATAATAATAAGTGTCCAGAGGATGTGCTCTTCATTTCTGTGGGCAAGAGAGTTCCTTCCCTCACCTATAGATGCCCACTGGCCCCAATGGCACCAGCAGGGGTGATCCCAGAACAACAAGAGGCCCAGCTTGGAAAACATTCTTTGTACTCTCTAGGTTGGAGACTCCCTTTGCCTGCCTAGAGACACTGACAGGCTTGGCAGCACTGAGAGGGGGGAATCCCATCACCACAAGTAGCCAAATACAGGAAGTACAGGCAGTCTTCTACTTCTTATATAAAATATTCAGGAAAAGGCAAATTGTTAGAGAAGAAAGCAGGTTGCCTGGGATTGGGGATGGGAACAGCACTCGACTACAAATGGATTCAAGGAATTGGGGTTGGGGGCTGGTGGGAAATGTTCTAAAATTGGATTTGGTGATAGTTGCAGAACTCTATAACTAGACACAATCTAAATTTCCTTCACTTTGGAAGGATAAGTTTTTCTGTATTCATATAATAAACTATTATATGACTGTGAAAATAAAGATATTACAGCACGTGAAACAACATGGATAAGTCTCAGAAACATAATCTTGCACAAGAGAAGCCAGACACAAAAGAAAACAGAGTATACTATTCCCATCCTATAAATTTCAAAACAGATAAAAATTAACTGTAATGTTTAGGGATGTACAACTAGGTGGTAAAGATATAAAGAACCTTTCACCACTAATTATCCTTTCTCCAACATCTTCCACCTCGCATTCCACTGCTTCGTCCTGTAAATATGCTAAAACAATCTAGTATGCTCCACCTCTTTCTTTCCTTCTTTCCCCCCTTCCACCTCCATGCCTCCTTTCACAATCAAACTTTAAAATGTTAATTTACACACACACACAGTGTCTCCATTTTACTCTTCAATCAATCAAAATCTGGTTTCCACACTTTGTCTCACTGCCTCCTCTGTCTGTAAGTTCAACAATGACTTCCTTCCTAACTGTCAAGTCCAACGGCTAAGTTTCAGGTGTCATCTTTTTTGGCCCTTTCTATTGTACATGGTATTAGCAATCCTTTGAAATCCTCTCCTCCTTTGACTTCCAGGACACTGTTCTTTCCTGGGTTTCCTTTTGCTTCTGTTACTACTACTATTAAGAAGAAATATATTTTATAGTTAACAGTCATATATATTTTTTTTATGTCCTTGGCAACATTCTAAGCATTTACATATATTAACTTGTTTAATCTTCATACAACTCTATACAATAGATTCTATTGCTATCATGCCTATTTACAAATAAAGAAATGGAGGCTCCTGAGGTCACCAAGATAAGTGACAGAGGTGGAATCTGAACCCAGGCAGTCTGGATCCAAAATCTGTTCTCTTAACTTCTACCTCTTTTGCCTACACAGTCGCCATCAAGGGCTTTCTTTCCTCTGTCCATTATTTGACTATTGGTGTTCCTTGGTGTTTACCCTCAACCCTCTGCTCTTCTCATTCCAAAAGTTCTCTTTAGATAAACTTGTCCACTCTCACGATTTTAAAGACCATCTATATGCCACTGATTCCCAAATCCATAGCTACTACTCTGATTTCTCTGCTAAGTTCAGGATTGGCCTCATGAGCATCTACCCTGTGCAGGCTCACAGGGCCCAATGCTTAGAAAGACCCTGTGCTTGGTTTAATGCTCTGCCATCACAGCCTTGAAATTCTTAATAGTATTTGAACAAGTGGCCCCACATTTTACTTTGCACTAGGACTCACAAACTATGTAGCTGGTCCTGCCTAAGTATCTGACATATATGCAGCTGCCCACTGAGCACCTCCACCTTTCTCTATCTAAATCTGCACTCATATCCTTCCTATCTCAGCCTTTCTAATATTCTGTCTGATATCCTATCTTTAGTTGATGGCAATATCCAGTCACTCAACACAGAAACCTGAGAGCCATCCTTTATTTCTCCCTCTCACTCACTCTCTACATCCAATCCTGCCAAGTCCTGCTACCTTAATTTTCTACCTTTCCCTAGAATTATCTTTTCCTCTCCATTACTGCTGCCCTAGTTCAGATCCTAATTATCCTTTGTCTGGAATATTGCAATAGTCCTCTTTAAAAGGTTGTGTTTCTTCCAGACTTATCCCTTTTAAACCCATCCTTCATAATGCTGCCAAGCACGGCTGCCACCTTGCATAACTCCACATAATATCACTAACATGGTACAATGTAGTGGCCCTACTAACATGACTGATTTTTCTTAAATGCAAATATTGTTATGTTAATATCCTACTTAAAACTCTTCAATGGCACCCCATCAACTACAGGATAAATTCCAAGCTCCTTAGCATTCCATTCAAGGACTCCATGACCCAGGCGCCAACAACCTTCCTGTCTTTTATCTCAAGTTCTATCAATACAGACCTATACTCAGAATTCCCTGTTTACACCATGCTTTTTTCTCTGCCTGGAATGTCTTCTCCCCAGCCTCCTACTCCTTAATTCTTCTCATCTGAATCATTTCTATTTCTGCTTCAGAACTCAGTTCAAACAATCTGCTTCCGGAAGCTTACTCTAAAGCTTGACCCTCAACCCCAGGATAGTCTAGGAATCCCTCCCTCTATCATAGCACTTATAAAACTTTATGGTCATTGTTTGTTTATATGTCAGTCTCCCCCTCTGAGTACAATCTCCTTAAGGACAGATACTCAGTGACCTCAGCACCTAGCAAAGTGCCTGTCTGGGCTGAATTGACCCAAACAAAAGGTGAACTCTACCCTAACCTCAGGATAGGAGACGATTTTTCAGAAATTCTCTTAGGACTGTTCATAATGGCAAAGAGTATATTTAGCAAGTAGCTCCAGCAGAGAGGAAGAAAAGGATAAATATATCCAGGGCTTATATGAAGGTAGTATGCAGTATTTCAGCCATACTGATTGTAAAAGTGTTGAAGTATTTTCATACCAGCCAGTAAACAGCTATTTAATATTCAAGCTCTCCAACTGTCTCCACCACTATTCTAGGCCTTCCCCTAAGACTCTGCCAGGCCTCTCCATGATCTGGCCCAACAGGGGCTTGTAGAGCCCTGCTCTAGAATTTAATGTCTCTTCTTTTTCTTTTTCTTCTCCCCAAAGCCCCCCAGTACATAGTTGTATATTTTAGGTGTAGGTCCTTCTGGTTGTGCTATGTGGGACGCTGCCTCAGCATGGCTTGATGAGTAGTGCCATGTCTGCGCCCAGGTTCCAAACCAGTGAAACCCTGGGCTGCCAAACCGGAGCATGCAGACTTAACCACTCGGCCACAGGGCCGGCCCCCAATGTCGCTTCTGATTGATTAGTGCCAAAGCTAAGCCACTTGTTAAATATTTTAAAGATTACCTCTGAATTTACTCCTCTCCAATTGTGCAGCACTTCTTCCAACAACATTTTAAGCTTATCTTTATGTTTCAGGGTCCTGGGGACCCTGGTTGCTCAGCTTAGATTATAAGCTAAACAGCCTAGTATCCTCTAGAAAGAGTAAAGTCAAAAGGAATATTTAGAGTCATCAGGACTGATGTTTTTTAAGACTTCTCTGGCATTGAATCCCTTCCCTTTATTCAAATAAAATTTCTGTGTATATGGCAGGGTGATATACAACTAAGTTAATGTCCAAATACCTTGCTCTTTTATCTTTTCATGGATTAACAAACAAAACAAGGAACCAGGAGGTTTGAAGCAGGTCCCCAGGTTGCAGCATTACATAAGAAGCTCTGGTGATCCCAGTGCACACTGAAGTTTCAACTAAACTCATCATGGAGATGGCATGAGTTGCCAACACAGAGAAGGAGTTATAAGTTCTACAGTTTCCTTCAGGGTAAGAAATGAATTAGAACCGCTAGATTTCTGGTTCTACCTCTCTTCACAAAGAGCACCTAAGTAGTGACAGGGCCTGGGATGGTGGTAGCTGTGTGAAGATTTGGATATTAGGCCTAAGAGCCTCAGTGAAAGGCTGTATAGCAGACCTTGGTGTTGAAAGAGTGCAGGGAATGGAAGAGCTCACCTTTAAATGGATCACACTGGCCTGGAGGAAGAACAATGAGATCTTTATTGCAGAGTTTCATAACTAGGGCCCTCCTGTTCTTTCCCTAGACTGCCTAGATCCCAAGATTCTGAAATAATCGAAGGGAGGTGAAAGGATCCCATAAAACAATTGATATTGGACTCTGGCCAGCACTGCTGAGTGGGAGCTAATATAGGATTTATTTGTTCTTCTAATTTAATCCACGCGGAATTCTATTTCACTTTTAAAAATGGATATACATTGCAGTTCATTTCTAATAATGGGCAGGACAACTATATGGAGCTAAAAAACAATATTGTTTTACTGCTAAATATAATACTAACTCTGAAGCTACGCTAACTTCTGCAACAAATCTTCAGGTTCTATACCTCAAAATTGCAACTTTTAAAATTATATTAACAAAGTTCCTGTATTCAAAGTTTATCTCAACACTAGCAGTAACATAAAACGAAGCAAAATCATAGTTACAATAAAATTCTATTTCATAAATCAGAGAATCTATTTTAATTAAACATTTAAAACAAGTTATCTTATTTTTAATTAAACTTTTAATTTGAGATAATTACAGATTCATACAGAGATTTAAGAAATAATCCAGAGACATCCTGTGGACCCCTCATTCAGTTTCTCCCAATGGTAACTATAGTATAACATCACAATCACGATATTGACATTGATGCAATCCACTGATTTCACTCAGATTTCTCCAGTATTACTTGCACTATTTATGTGTATGTTAATTTTATAGAATTTATCACCTGTGTGGATTTGTGTACCCACCACCATAGTCAAGAATCAGAACAGTTCCATCATCCTAACAATCTCTTGCTTTGTCCTTTTATAATCACACCCACTTCCCTCCTACAATCCAAACCAAAACCATAAGTTCTGACAACCACTAAACTGTTCTCAATTTCTATGATTTTGTCATTTCAAAAATTTTATTTTTTATTTATTTTAATATTTTTATTGTGGTAGCATTATTTTATAACATTATATAAATTTCAGCTGTACGACATTATGTTTCGATTTCAGTGTAGATTACACATCATGTTCACCACCCAAGACTAGTTACAATCCATCACCACACACATGTGCCTAATCACCCCTTTCGCCCTTCTTCCTCCCCCCTTCCCCTCTGGTAACCAAAAATCCAATCTCTGCTTCTGTGTGATTGTTCGTGGTTGTTTTTATCTTCTATTTATGAGTGAGATCATATGGTATTTGACTTTCTCCCTCTGACTTATTTCACTTAGCATAATACCCTCAAGGTCCATCCATGTTGTCACAAATGGCCAGATTTCATCATTTTCTATGGCTGAGCAGTAGTCCATTGTGTATATATAACACATCTTCTTTATCTATGCATCCCTTGATGGGTGCCTAGGTTGCTTCCAAGTCTTGGCTATTGTGAGTAATGCTGCAATGCACATAGGGGTGCATATATCTTTATGCATTCGTCCTTTCATGTTCTTTGGATAAATACCCAGCAGTGGAACAGCTGGATCATATTGTAGTTCTATTCTCAACTTTGAGGAATCTCCACACTATTTTCCAGAGTGGCTGCACCAGTTTGCACTCCCACTGGCAGTGTATGAGAGTTCCCTTCTCTCCACATCCTCTCCAACACTTGTTATTACCTGTCTTGTTAATTATAGCCATTCTGACGGGAGTGAGGTGATATCTCATTGTAGTTTTGATTTGCATTTCCCTGATAATTAGTGATGTTGAACATCTTTTCATGTGCTTGTTGACCATCTGTATATCTTCTTTGGAGAAATGTCTGTTCAGATATTTTGCCCATTTTTTAATTAGGTTGTTAGTTTTTTCTTTGTTGAGGTGTATGAGTTCTTTATATATATTTTTAATATTAACCCCTTATCAGATTAATATTAACCCCTTATCTTCTCCCAATTGTTAGGTTGTCTTTTCGTTTTGCTGATTATTTCCTTTGCTGTGCAGAAGCTTTTTAGTTTGTTGTAGACCCATTTGTTTATTTTTTCTATTGTTTCCCTTGCCCAGTCAGACATGCTACTTGAAAATATGCTGCTAAGACCAACGTTGAAGAGTGTACTGCCTATGTTTTCTTCAAAAAGTTTCATGGTTTCAGGTCTTACATTCAAGTCTTTAATCCATGTTGAGTTAATTTTTGGGTATGGTGCAAGATCATGGTCTACTTTCATTCTTTTGCATGTGGCTGTCCAGTTTGCCAAACATCATTTATTGAAGAGACTTTCCTTTCTCCATTTTATGCTCTTGTCTCCCTTGTCAAAAATTAGCTGTCCATAGATGTGTGGGTTAATTTCTAGGCTATTTATTCTGTTCCATTGATCTATGTGTCTTTTTTTGTGCCAGCACCATGCTGTTTTGGTTACTAAAGCTTGGTAGTATATTTTGAAATCAGGGAGTGTGATACCTCAAGCTTGTTCTTTTTTCTCAGAGTTCCTTTAGCTATTCAAGGCCTTTTGTTGTTCCATATAAATTTTAGGAGTCTTTGTTCTATTTCTGTGAAAAATGTTGTTGGAGTGTTAATAGGGATTGCATTGAATCTGTAGCTTGAATTAGAAAGTATGCAGATTTTAACTATGTTAATTCTTCCAATGCAAGAGCATAGAATATCTTTCCATTTCTTTGTGTCTTCTTTGATTTCTTTTGACAATGTTTATAGTTTTCAGTGTACAGATCTTTTACCTCTTTGGTTAAGTTTATTCCTAGGTAGTTTATTCTTTTTGTTGCAATTATAAATGGGATTGTATTCTTAACTTCTCTTTCTGCTACTTCGTTGTTAGTGTGTAGAAACACAACTGGTTTTGGTATGTTGATTTTGTATCCTGCAACTTTACCATATTCATTTATTATTTCTAGAAGTCTTTTGGTGGATTCCTTAGGGTTTTCTGTATATAAAATCATGCCATCTGCAAATGGTGCCAGTTTCACTTCTTCCTCCCCAATTTGGCCTGATTGCTCTGGCTAGGACTTCCAATACTATGTCAAATAAGAGTGGTGAAAGTACGCATCTTCACCTGGTTCCTATTCTTAGAGGGATAGTTTTCAGTTTTTCTCCATTGATAATGATATTAGCTGTGGGTTTCTCATATATAGCATTTATTATATTGAGGTACTTTCCTTCTATACACATTTTATTCAGAGTTTTTATCATAAATAGGTGTTGTATCTTTTCAAATGCTTTCTCTGAATCTATTGAGATGATTGTGTGATTTTTATACTTCATTTTGTTAATGTGGTGTATCATGTTGATTGATTTGCAGATATTGAACCATCCCTGCATCCCTGGAATAAATCCTGCTTGATCACGGTGTATGATCTTTTTAATGTATTGTTGTATTCGATTTGTTAATATTTTGTTGAGGATTTTTTCATCAATGTTCATCAGTGATATTGACCTGTAATCTTTTTGCGTTTTCCTTGTCTGATTTTGGTATCAGGGTAATGTTGGCTTCATAGAATGAGTTAGGAGGCTCCCTCTCCTCTTCAATATTTTGGAAGACCTTGACAAGGATAGGTATTAACTCTTTTTAATGGTTGGTAGAATTCACCCAGAAAGCCGTCTGGTCATGGACTTTTCTTTTTGGGGAGGTTTTTCATTACTATTTCAATCTCCTTACTGGTGATTGGTCTATTCAAATTCTCTAATTCTTGTTGATTCAGTTTTGGAAGATTGCATAATTCAAGAATTTATCCATTTCTTCTAGATTATTCAATTTGTTGGCATACAGCTTTTCATAGTATTCTCTTGCAATCTTTTGTATTTCTGAGAGGTCCATTATAATTTGTCCTCTTTCATTTCTGATTTTATTTATTTGAGCCTTCTCTCTTTTTTTCCTGGTGAGTCTAGCTAAAGGTTCGTCAATTTTGTTTATCTTCTCGAAGAACCAGCTGTTCATTTCATTGATTTTTTCTATTGTTATTTTAATCTCTATTTCATTTGTTTCTGCTCTAATTTTTATTATTTCCTTCCTTCTACTGATTTGGGGTTTTGTTTGTTCCTCTTTTTCCAGTTCATTTAGGTGCACTGTTAGATCGTTTATTCGAGATTTTTCTTGTTTGTTGAGGTTGGCCTCTATTGCTATAAACTTCCCTCTTAGAACTGCTTTTGCTGTATCCCATAAATTTTGGCATGTCATATATTCATTTTCATTTGTCTCCAGGTATTTTTTTATTTCTCCTTTGATTTATTCATTGACCCAATCGTTGTTCAGTAACATTTTTTTAATCTCCACATATTTTTATCTTTTCCAGTTTTCTTCCTATAGTTGATTTCTAGTTTCATACCATTGCGGTCAGAAAAGGTGTGTGGTATTATTTAAATCTTGTTAAATTTATTGAGGTTTGTTTTGTGGCCTAATATGTGATCAATCCTGGAGAATGTTCCATGTGCTTTTGAAAAGAATGTGTATTCTGTGGTTTTGGAATGGAATGTTCTCTCTATATATATCTCTACTAAGTTCATCTGGTCTAATGTGTCATTTAAAGCCAATGTTTCCTCATTGATCTTCTGTTTGGATGATCTATCCATTGCTGTAAGTGGAGTGTTAAAGTCCCCTGCTATTATTTTGTTGCTCTCTATTTCTCCTTTTATGTCTGTTAACAATTGCTTTATATATTTAGCTGCTCCTATGTTGGGTGCGTAGATATTTACAAGTGTTATATCCTCTTGTTGGATTGTTCCCTTTATCATTATGTAGTGCCCTTCTTTGTCTCTTATTATAGCTTTTATTTTAAAATAAAAATTGTTTGTTTTAAAATAAAAATTTGTCTATTTTGTTTGATATAAGTATTGTTAATCCAGCTTTCCTTTCATTGTCAGTTTCATGGAATATCTTTTTCCATCCCTTTGCTTTCAGTTTGTGAGTGTTCTTAAGTCTGAAGTGTGTCTCTTTATGCAGGAACATATATGGGTCTTGTTTTTTTAATCCAATTGGCCAACCTATGCCTTTTGATTCAAGTGTTTAGTCTATTGATATTTAAAGTAGCAATTGATATGTACTTATTGCCATTTTGTTACATTTTTGGGGGGTGTTTTAATAGTTCTTCTCTCTTCTTTTCTTCTTCTCTTGTTCTCTTCCCTTGTGGTTTGATGGCTTTCTTTAGTATTATGTTTTGATTCCTTTCTCTTACTTTTTTGTGTATTTATTATAGGTTTCTGGTTTGTGATTACTATGAGGTTCATATATAATAATCCACATTATTGCAATCTATGTTAAGTTGATGGTCTCTTTAGTTTGACCTCTTGCTAAAAGCTATACTCTTTTACTCCCCTCCTCCCATATTTTATGCTTTTGATATCATATCTAACCTCTTTTTTGTATGTTTGTATCTGTTACCCTATCATGAAAATAGATAATTTTAGTACTTTTGTCTTTTGACCTTCATATTAGCTTCATAGGTGGTTGGTCTGCTACCTTTACTGTATATTTGCCTTGACCAGTGATTTTATTGTTTTTTTCTGATAATTTTCTTATTCCTATTTGTGGTCTTCTCTCTTCCACTTAAACAAGTCCCTTTAGCATTTCTTGTAAGGCTGGTTTCTTGGTGATAAACTCCTCTACGTTTTGCTTGTCTGGGAAACTCTTTATGCCTCCTTCCATTCTGAATGATAACCTTGCCAGGTAGAGTATTTCTGGCTGTAGGTTTTTTCCTTTCAGCACTTTAAATATATCATGCCACTCTCTTCTAGCCTGCAAGGCTTTGGCTGAGAAGTGAGCTGATAACCTTAAGGGGTTTCCTTTGTATGTAACTTGCTGCCTTTCTCTTGTGGCTTTTAGGACTCTCTCTTTATCTTTAATTTTGGACATTTTGATTATAATGTTTCTTTGTGTGGGCTTCTTTGGGTTTATCTTGTTTGGTGCTCTCTGTGCTTCCTTTACATGGATGTCTGTTTCCTTCCTTAGGTTAAGAAAGTTTTCAGCTATTATTTCTTCAAATAGATTCTCTGCCGCTTTATCTGTCTCTTCTCCTTCTGGGACACCTATTATACAGATGTTAGTGCACTTGATGTTGTCCCAGAGGTCCCTTAGACTGTCCTCATTTTTTTTAATTTGTTTTTCTTTTATCTGTTCCACTTGGGTAATTTCCTCTAGTCTTTCATCCAGCTCACTGATCTGTTCTTCTGTATCATCTACTCTGCTATTGAATCCCTCTAGTGGATTTTTTATTTCCAGTATTGTATTCTTAATTTCTGATTGCTTCTTTTTTATATTTCCAACTCTTTGTTGAAGTTCTCACTGTGTTCAGCCATTCTTCTCCCAAGCTCAGTGTGCATCCTTATGACTTTTCATTTGAACTCTTTGTCAGGTAGATTGTTTATTTCTATTTCCTTTAGTTCCTTTGCTGGAACTTTGTCCTGTTTCGTTACTTGGAACTTATTCTTTTGTCTCCTCA
Organism: Equus asinus; assembly: GCF_041296235.1. Taxonomy (NCBI): domain Eukaryota; kingdom Metazoa; phylum Chordata; class Mammalia; order Perissodactyla; family Equidae; genus Equus; species Equus asinus. The sequence continues at coordinate 37,971,461 of NC_091820.1, forward strand.
TTTTGCCTCTTTCTCTGTGCTTATATCTATATATTAGGTGGGTGAGCTACATTTCCCAATCTTGGAGAAGTGACCTCATGTAAGAGATGCCCTATGAGGCCCAGCAGTGTGCTTCCCTCTCATCACCAGTTCCAAATGTTCCAGTAGTGTCTACCATGGAGGCTACATGTGTCTTTCTGTTGTGGCAGGGTTGCTCTTGCTGCACATGCCCAGGGAGGCTAGGCTGTCCCCCTGGATGGCTGGTTGTAATGTTCAGTTTTGTGTCACTGCTATGGACCCTTCAGTCACTTTATCAGGTATGGGGAGCCCAAGCCTGCAAGGTCTTATAGCACATTTTTCTTTCAGTTTTTCTGTTAAGTGAGTAGGCCCCCCGTGTGGATGGTTGCTAGTCTCAGGGGCTTACAATTGCTGTAGGCCTCCAGCCTGCAAGGCTGTTGTCAACTCTCTCAGAATTACAGCTGAGTTGGGCTGGCTTCAGTCATGGGAGAACACAATTGTTTCAGGCTTTGGAAGGTTAGTCCAATTCCCTATGTGGCTGTTTGGAAAGTACAAGTCTGCTACAGTTGAAAAGCCCCACCTCCCACAGGGCCACACACCTCGTCAACACAATCTTGCCCCATGTGCATGCCTCAACCCACTGAGGTAGACCCAGTCGCCCTACTGCAGAGTCCCCACACATTCTACCAATGCAGGCCCGCCCCTCACACACACTTTGCCCCACAGAGGTGGACCCACTCACCTGGCTGCTGACATTCTAGGAATCCTGCCTATGTGGGCCCACAATTTGCCCAAGGGCTTGCTGTTGGGTGGGGCCAGTCCCTAGGGTGGGCTGCCTGCCCTGGCTAAGCTGGATTAAATTGGTGTTCTAGTGGGTGGGGCAGACTCCGGGCTAACAGGCCAGGGAAGATCTCCAGTGGTGTCTGCCAGCTTCTCTGTCAGCATGCCTGTACTAGGTCACAATAATGGCTGCTGCCAATGTCTCAGTCCCTGGAGAGGTCTCACTGAGATAGATCCAGAGCCTATCAGGTGAGTCTCTTCTCACCAAAGGACTGTGCACCTTTCTTTCTGGTGATTTTAGGTTGCTTTCCAAAATGGGAAAAATTTTGTTGGGCCCTTTAAGAGCTGGCTTATATTCCCTTATGTCCAATAGCTCTTCTGGGTGTATCCCCCTTTGTTGTTAGTAGCTAACAAAGCCAGATATTATGACACTCCTCTTGGTTGTGCTGAGTCCAAAAGCTGCTTATAGTAGTAATGGTCCCCCAGTCACATCCCCCACTTCTCCAGGGAAGGCTTCATACCTTAGGATTTCTCCCAGATGGCCATGAAGCACCATGGCTCGTGAAGGTGACCTTTTTCTCTCCAGAAGGGAATTTCTGCCTCTTCCACCTCAATCAGCACTGTTCCTTGTTGTAGAGAATCTTTTTATCCAGTTTTCAGTTTTATCTCAGGGGTAATTGTTCCAAGAGTTGTAGATTTGTTGTGTCTTTGGGAGGAGGTGAGTTCAGAGTCTGCTTATGCCACCATCTTGACACTGTTTCTCAAAAATTTTAAATGAATAAAATCATAAAATATATAACTTTTTGAAGATTGGCTTTTTTTTCATTCAGCATAATTGCCTGGAGTTTTTTTTCTATTAATATATTTTCAGTTTGCATTTGGTTCATTTTTATAACTTCTGCCTCTTTGCTGAGATTTTCTATTTTTCATTTGTTTCTAGCATGTTCATAATAGCTCATTGAAGCATTTTTATAATGGCTTCTTTAAAATCTTTGTCAGATAGTTCTGACATATGATTCATCTCAGTGTTAGCGTCATCCTATTGTCTTTTCTAATTCAAGTTATTTTCCTGGTCCTTGGTATGACCGATGATTTTTTTCTAATGTAGCCTGGATATTTTGGCTATTGTGTTAAGAAATTCTAGTCCTATGTAAATTCTCTATTTTAGCAGGCCGTCTCCTTGTTTAGGTTTAGCATGTAGGTCCTGGCTTGTTTTTGTGGGCTGTGGTTTAATTTTCAGAGTCTTTGATCTGCTTGTATTATCTGGTGCCTGTGGAGCTCCCACTAGTCTCTGCTGGTTCTACCTGTGGAGGCAGAAGGTGCTTCCCCAGGCTAAGTTGTGTGGTTCCTCTAGGTGGGGAAAGGGAGTCTCCAGGAAGAAGGAGAACACTTTCTGCACTCAGCCACTTATTGTGGCAGGATCCCTCCTCCCAGGGCAGCCTAGCCAGCCTGAGTGGCAGAGGGGATTCTCAGGCCCATGGACACAAAGAAGCTTCCAGGCTGGGTCACTTGTTCTGGAGGGATCCTGCTTGCAGGAGACTCCCTGGCCACTCAGTGCCTCTCAGTGAGGAGGGGAATCTCAAGAATCATAGGGACAAATGGGGTTTATTTCCAGGATTTATAGTTATACCTAGTGGGGAGGAGCAGGGAGAATGAGTCTATGCCATCTTCTCCGGACCAGATGACCTCTTTATTCTCTTTTATGCTAGTTAAGTTGTCTTAGTATTGAACTAATCTTTTCCCTCTTCTCAATTGTATAGAGCACTTTTTAAAAAAATATTGTTCTTGCTTTACATTTAAGAAACTTAACATCATCTCTCATTTCCACAGCCACCTGGATTATTCACCAATAAATTAACTGAGACAGTCGCTGGTGTTTTATTCAATATTATCACCTAAAACAAGAAAAACTATTTTTTGAAGTGTAACATAAATACAGAAAAATAAACGAATCTTAAATTTACATACCAACAAATTATCTCAAAATGAACACACATATATTATTTCTTTTGACTAAAAAAAAATAAAGCATCTGGAGAGCTATTTCACAAAAATGTGAATATACTTAACACTACTGAACTGTATACTTAAAAATGGTTAAGATGGTAAATTTTATGTTATATGCTTTTTACCAAATAAAAAAAGAATCTTGGGGAGACAAAACAGCTAAATTGTGAAAAATACTGACAATGCCTCCAGACTACAGGCTAGCAGATGTCACTAGAGCAAATTCCTAGCACATAGACCCTATGTCTTCAGCTCCTTTTCTTCGCACATATTCTGGAAAACAGTTCTTGATGGTTTTTCATCTATGGAAAAAAATAAAGAAACGTGGCATCTGTTGAACCATACATGTTGTGGAAAAAGCAAAGCACTGCTGCTCTATTTTAAGTCAGGGTTGTGTAGCAGCCCTGCCCTTTTCACTTGTCTTTTCACCACACAGTCATCCCGTCATCAGGACTGTTGTGCAAATTAAGTGAAATAAAATAGGTAAACGGTCTGCTCCATGACAGATGTTCTTTAAAAGTTTGTTGAATATGGAGATGAAATGAGAGGATAATACAGACCAGCTCATATTATAAACACATGCTGTTGACATCTCTGAAGAGGAAAACCAGAGAAGAACAGTCAAGGAGTAGAACTGACTTTGTGTGCCAAGCACCATGAAAAGTGATTTAGAAATGATGTCTCATTTAACCTTCTACAATTAATGCTAAGAAAAAGGTACTATTACTTTTCCCACTTGACAGATGAAAACACTGAAGCACAGAAAGATTAGGGCAATTTGCTCACTGATACACAGTAAAAAAAAAAGTGTCAGAACTAAGATTTGAATATCTACCTTCTAGCCCAGATACAAAGCCAAGCCTGTACAAAGAATAAGGCTCCAACCCTTTTTCATGGAGTGCAATAATCCAATCCCAGCAGATCTTCCCAGCCTTCTCTCTCCTCTTCTCCACCTTGTATTATGCTCTAGTAACTGAATACTCATTCCCTCATCCTTCGCCCTCTCAACCAACTATTACACATTTACACCCTGCTGTGTCTCACTTCTGTGCTTTGTTCCTTCTGCCCTCAGCTTGGCATCCTCTCCATCTCCCTCTGCCATTTACATGGCTAAGTCATCTCTTCTTGGCAATCTTCCCAAAGTCCCACTATCCCTGCCTCCATAATCTTCCCACTCCCATATACTCCCACTATGCCCTGTGCTTATTTATATTGAATTGTAATTGTATATTTACTTTTATGTGAGCTCCTTGAAGGCAAGAGCCATTTTTTATTCACTTATATTATATATAACCTGATTCCTGGCACATGCTTATTATTCAGTAAATGCTTATTGAATGAATAAATGATTGAGTGAAGAAATGAATGATTCTAAGCAGTGTTTTTCCTCTTCAGCCATTCATCTATCCTGTTCTGACTTTTGGGGCCATATTCTTCTGCCAACGACCTCTACTGTTATTATTTACTTAGTATTTTTCTTTAATCAAGTCACTTTTCAATATTTTAAATCAATTTAACTTTGTTCTAAGCAATATTTGTGAAATCATGGGCTGTAAGTATTGGAGAGAGAGATATATATATTTCTAACATACATTAAGATGAATACATATGCTCATCTGTTTACCTCCTAAATCATCTTACGAACCTCCAGTGGTACGCATACCACACTTAAGAAAATAATCATCTAATGCCACTGTTGCTGTCGCATGAAGCCTAGATCTGATGGGCAGAGGAAGCTGGGAAGGGTGAATGGCAGCTGGATATCTTTGTAATAATTATCACTAGGACAGGTGAGTCAGTCAATACTGAGACTATTTTGACTGAGGCAGGAAGTCCCTAAACAGCAGCAATGGCCCGAGGTACTGTTTGACCAGTCTCTGGAATATGGCATCCCAGACTTAACCCCAGGATGCCTGTAAGGTGCAAGGGATTCAGCCCAAGCCATACCTGGCCCCATCATGATGCACCTGTTTTGTTAAAATTGGGTCCTGGCCCAGAATCCTGAATTCAAGCTTTCCCCTTGTAGCACTGTATAGTATTGAACATAAGGCAGTATAGCCTAGTGCTGATTCTTAACTGGATGACCTGGAGCAAATTTTCTGAACTTAATTTTTCTCATCTGTAAAATGTAGATGTTATATATATACCTCACGCAGTGGTTCTCAACCTTGGCTGTACATTATAATTATCTGGGGAGATTTTAAAAAATATTTTTTTGCCAGAAATTCTGACTTAATCGGTACAGCAGAGCTTGGGCACTGATATTGTTTTTCAAGTTCTCCAGTGTGCAGCTAAGGTTAAGAATTACTGAATTCATTGGAGAATTAAATGTAAGCATGTATAAAGCATCTGGTACACAATAAATACACAAGAAATGTAAGCTATTATTAATATTATTATCATTACTATTAGGCTTGTTCATTGGTTATCTTTTCTAGTTTCCATTCTGGTAGCCTATCCACAACCTGCCTTACTCTGGCAAGCCCACATCTCCGGCCCCAAAGACCAGGCCAGCCGTCTGAATCATGTTTGCTGATGATGGCTTTGAACATCATCCTTTGCCCTCCTAGCAGAACCTCTGTGATGAGCCCCTGCCACTGGGACCACATGTATTCCACACACCTTCGTTGAAGCCACCCAAGGCCAGGTTTGTGACTGATTGTGAATAAGCCCCCATGCCCTGCTTCTCTGTGGAATCTGAGATGCGACGGGTGGCCATGGCAATCACACGTTGTCTCTCTCCCCCTCCCTCTTATCCAGGGACATCAGGTTACAAGAGAACAAGCTGTTCTTCTGTCTTAGTAATGGGATGGGGGAAGGGGAAGAGGCCAGCTGTATGCATATGAGTCGCATATGAGCTGCATATGAACCTCAGGTGAGTTTATTATGGAGGGTGTTTTGCTTTTCTTTCCACCATCAGCCACGGAAGCTGGTTTTGAGACTAAGGAAGGCTGCTAACATGGCTACTTGCTAATGATCACCCTGAAAGCAACAGTTAATGTTTATTGAATGCCATGCACTGTGTTAAAGCGCTCATATATGGATGATCTTTTTTAATATCCAGAGCAACCCTTGGAAACAGGGTCTATTTTTATCATCTTTATTTTTCAGGTAAGAAAACTGAGAGTCCCAGACAGATGAAGTAACTTGTCTCAAAATAGCAGGTCTCTGGATCCAGAGACTGTGCTTTTACCCAGATCTCTAGGCTTAGTCCTGGAGATGCAAAATAACTGAGAGATCACCCAACCCAACCCCTTTATGTCGTCAATGAGGGAAGCTGAGATCCAGCCAGAGAAAGGAACATTTTCCTAAACCATGAGCATCTTCTAAGAAAATGCATTTAACAAATATTTATTGAGCACGTGTTAGTGCTAGGCGCTGTGCTAGGTGCTGGAGATACACTTTTTTTAAAAAAAGCAAAAATCCGGGTGGCCGAGTGGTTAAGTCCACACTCTCTGCTTTGGCGGCCCAGGGTTTCACTGATTCGGATCCTGGGTGCGGACATGGCACCACTCATCAGGCCATGCTGAGGCGGCATCCCACACAGCACAACCAGAGGCACTCACAACTAGAATATACAACTATGTACTGAGGGGTTTTAGGGGGAAAAAGAAGATTGGAAACAGATCTTAGCTCAGGTGCCAAAAGAAAAAAGTAAAAAGCAAAAATCCTTGCCCTGATAAAACTTATATTGTAGGGGAGAGACAGACTATAAATGAAATAAATGTAGTATATTAGAAGCTGATAAGTACTATAAGAAAAATAAAACAGAGAAGAGGGAAAAAGAGTATAGGAGTAGCTGCAACTTTAAATAGAGCAGTCAGAGAAGATCTCACTGAAAAAGGCATTATTTTCACTAAGGTCTTAAGGAGATGAGGGAGTGAATTATTTGGGTATTTGGGAGATTTTTCCAGGCAGAGGAAACAGCTAGTGCAAAGCCCCTGTGGTAGGGGCGTGCTTAGTATGTCCAAAGACCAGCAAGGGAACCAGTGTGGCTGGAACAGAGTGAGCATGAGGCAAAGCAGTAGAACATGATGTTGTAGAGCTAAAGAGGGGACAGATCATGTGGGGATTTGGAGGCCACTGTGAGACCTTCGACTTTTACTGTGAATGAGATAGTAAGTCATTGGAGGATTTGGAGCAGAGGAGAGATATGATCAGACTTGGGAATTGAAAGCATCCCTCTGATCGCTGTAAGAAAAATAGACTGTAGAGGGGCAAAGGTAGAAAGAGGGGGATGAGTACAGAAGGTACAGTGAGTGAATGGTGGATTAGAACAAAGTGGCAGCAGAGTAAAGGATGAAAAAGTGGTCAACTTCTAAGTAAATGTTGAAAGTAGATCTGGTTATAAGGGAAGACCAATTGCGAGGTGTGAGAGAGTCAAGAATGTCTGTTTCAGACTCTTCCATCCCACTCCCTCTTGGGCCCAAGAATTGTTTTGACCAAGCAGTGGCTATTAATTCTCATCTTCTCCTCCTGTCCCACTTTTAATCCAACTCCAAGGAAACTCTAGGGAGTCTACTGCCCTCTAGGGAATCATGGGAAAGAGCTGAGCCCAGCAGAATCACTGAGCCACTGTAGCGAAGGGGATGCAACTCGGCCTGATGTGCCCTATCCCAATCCGGATTACCTGCCTCAGGACCACTGCAAAGAAAACAGAATATTCTGAACTTTGAGGCCATTTGTGCTCATTTGCCTGCTGGGTGAAGCAGTCATTACGGCCTGAACAGGAATTGCGTGACTTCCCTGGCTCCCCACTGCAAACGGTCAGCAGAGGCCTACTGGACGGCTTGCAGACAGAACCCCAGGGGGAGAAATCCACTCTATTCCAGTTATAGGTCACCTTTAGCAAGTACCTCAGATCCTGTGGCATATATTTAGAAACTAGAAGAGAGAAAACTCTTTGGTTTTCCAATTTGGGTGACAGCTGTACATTAAGATATTTGCAAGCATGTGAAAAGCACGAGGTTTTGCTCCTCCTCCCCGCCTGATTTTTGAGTCCTGACTACCAGGATTTACAGTGTCAAGATTCTTGAGAATAGCAGCTAATCCTAGTCATGCTTTCAATTATGTGCCTCTGACAACTGCATTTTCAGGAAGACATCAGGCAGGTTAAGAGTTTCCTGAGCAGATCCAAAAAATAAAATGACACTTCTTTAGAGAGGGAAGACTGAGTACTAGGAAATAGGGAGAGGTTAGAGACCCATCAGGGTGCCCAGACCATTGTTTCCAGTTATTCACTGCTGTCTTCACAGAACTGGACTGGTGTAGATGAAAGGGACAGGGCGATGCAGACATCTCCAGAGTCTAGCGGTAACATATGAACCAAAATCAAGAAGAGAAATCGAGATATAGTCTCCTTCCTCTTTACCTGTCCTCACCCCAATGGTAGCACCACCAAAGGGATCACCACCCCCTAAGGATTGTGGACACAAGTTGGGCAGTTTCCCTAACCCAAGCCAGTCTGGTCATACTCGCCAAGTGGAAGGCACAAGCAACTCAAGGCTGTAGAGTGTCTAGTAGTCTAAACCACAAGCTACCAAGAGAGAAATGATTTTTTGAAAAGGTAAATGTGTTTTCACCAGGCATTCCACTTAGATGGGCCTTTGAGGAATCACTAAGAACATTAAACTAATTATTCAGAAGGCTGTGCTGAGAACTCTACAAGTAATAATAGTCATAGCCTCCATTTATGGTGACCTACTCTGTGCTGGATACAGTATACATTTCTATGCATTTAATCCTCATAGCAATCTTACAGAATTGGCATTGACATACCCTTTTGAAAGGTGAGAAAATGGAGGCCACCACTGACTTCGTCTCATGTCACATAACCAAACAATGGCACAGTCAGGATTCAAAGCTGGGTCTGTCATGCTTGTTCTACAATTGATATGAGTGTCTCTAGAATTCAAGATCCTTTGAAGTTGTCTCCCTCCTTACCTATCTCCTCTCCTGTTTCATGGCTCCCTGATCTCCGTATTCTGGTTGGGCCTCTAACAGCACACACCCTCGTGAAGACATCTTGCACACTCCAGGAGGGAGGAAGGGTATTAGTTAAAACTGTAGGCTCTGGAGCCAGACTGTTTGGGTTCATAATGCCATTTCTGTCACTTCCTGCGGTGTGGCCTCAGTTTCCCTATCTGTAAAATTGAGATAAAAATAGTCTCTACCTCATAGGGTTGTTTTGAGGATTAAATGAGATTGTGCACACAAAACTCTTAGAATTGTGTTTGGCATATAGTAAGAATAATTTAAGAGTTAAGTATTATTATTCCAGGCTCTGGGCCTTTCCTATTTCTGCTACACTTTACTTGAAGAACAGTGCCCATTTTCTTCTGTCCATCCAGGTACTTTTTATTTAATCTTCAAAGCCCAACTCAAACCCCATGTCCTCCAAGATTTCTCTGACCACCACAACTTTTCAGTACTTACTGTCTGGATGTATTACCCACTCTGTGTTCACAGTCCCTAGCCTATGCTTGGGACCTAGAAGGTGCTCAGTAAATCTTTGTGGAGATGCACAAATGTGTGAATAAAGGAATTCTTTTGCTAGCTGTTTTTCATATGTGAAAAACTCTTAGCTGCCCTCCCTCCTCCTGCCCAATTAAGCAATGCAGACATTCCTGTTCTTTTATAGCTTAACTTAACAAGACTTGGATTTCAGGGTGGGATTTTTTTGCCCAGACAACTTGCTCATTTCTCCCTCCGACTGGTCTCCAGGAGACAGATTAAACTAACTTGCTAACACTTTGCATTCCTGACTAGGTGCCTTAGCTATATAGTGAAAAAAGTGTAACTTTCCTTCTTTTTACTGGTCTGAAGACAACTGAGGGATTCTGATTTGAAGTTTTGAAATTTCTCTTCCTAGACTAGTTCCTGGACCCTGTTCTCATCCCACTCTGTACTCTACCTGGGTGATCACATCCATTCACATATTTTTTTTTTTAATTTCTTTTGAGGAAGATTGGCCCTGAGCTAACATCCGTGCCCATCTTCCTCTACTTTATATGTGGGACGCCTGCCACAGCATGGCTTCACAAGTGGTGCGTAGGTCTGCACCCAGGATCTGAACCAGCGAACTCCAGGCCACCAAAGCAGAACATGCGAACTTAACCACTGCATCACCAGGCTGGCCCGATTCACATAATTTTAATTACCACCTTTACGTTAATGGCTCCCATGAAGTGGTGTTCTGGTAAATATTTAACCACTGGCTCGCTGAGGAAAAAAACTTCCTGATTTTTATGTAGTGTTTGCTAATTTCCCTTGTGTAAATACTTCCACCATGGCAGATTTCAAGTTACCACCATGACATCACTGAACACAGAGATGGGACGATATGCACAGTTGCATACCATTATATAACATTTCCACCTTACAATACAGTACGTGTAAATAACCTCAAGAGCACAGATAATAATAAAATAAATAGGAAGTAATGAGTTTTGAGTATTTATCTTTGTTTTTAATATAATTTATTTAATTGTAAGTTTATATAATTTAATTTTTAATAACTGCTGTGTTAATAGCCAGCTCACTAAATCTCTGAAAATTTAGCAGTCTCTCATGAGCTATTATAAGCAGGCTCCAGCACACCATTGCTCCCATGGGACTGTCTCACAAATGTATGTCTCCAGCCCAGACTGCTCTCCTAAATTCCAGACCTATGTACACAAATGACAACAATTCGACTCTACTTAGGTGTTCAACAGGCACCTCTAACACATTTCAACAACTATATTTTCCATCAGTTCCCACTGTCTGAAGTCTACTTCATACTTTATCTTCCTATCTCAGTAAATGGCATGACTAGTCACCTAGTCCCTCAAGCCAGAAACCTGGGAATCATCTTTGGCTTCTGTCTCTTTCTAAGCTACCCAATATCCCTGAGCCCTTTCAATTCTGACGTATTGGTTCCTTCCCCTCTGTGGCCTTCGTTTAGGCTTCTTCATCTCATGCCTAGAACACAACAACAATCTCCTAACTGGTCTCCCTGTATTTCCATCCTAACTCCCTACTAATCTGTCTAACACAAAATAGAATGAAATTCAAACATCACCATGTCATTATCAAGCTTAAAATTCCTCAGTGGGGATCAACTTTCAGCATGACAGTGAGTGGAGCTCTACTGACCCATTCCCCAGTGAAACTGGTAAAAAATATTTTTAAAACAACCAGTTAAACCTCTGAAAATGATCCCAAGAGCAAACAGCAAATGAAAAGACATCTATTCAAGAAAAGCAAAGATTCAGTAAGAAAGGTGAGAGTCTGTGGTATTTGAACCAAGACTGCTCCCTCCACCCTTTTCCAAGCTAAGCAAGGGGGGGAAATCCACTCTAGACTACTGCAGCTGAGAACACAGGGCACCCTGTTCCCCAGCTCCTAATCAGAGGGCTTTCTTCCCATGAGAATCAGGACTTCAGCATTTCTCATCCTACCCCCAGCTACCTGTTGCTAAAGCTAAGTCCTTGGGTGACTGTAGTCAAGAGGTGATGTCTCCCTTCTTCCACCCAGGCCCGACTCATGGAATGGAGACTCTGCCTTGGGTGAGGCATGCTGAGAATACTGGGGCCTTGATCACCCTTTCTCTGCCTCATGAGGTGGTAGTTACATGACAGAAGAGGAAAGCTGAGAGGCCTCAGATTACTAACTGCCCCCCTCTACTAAGAGATCAGCTCCTAGAGTGGGAGTGTTACTCAGAGAGAAGCTGCCATTTCCTCAACCCCAGGTCCAGAGCTTTGGCTCAGAGATTTTGCCTGGCGGGGGAATGGAGGGGCGAGGGAGTTCGGGGGGAGCTGGAGGAGAAGCAAATCATAAAACAGATAGATCCTGACAACTAAAAATGGCAAGCAATAGGATATATTGGAGTATATGAGGAAGCCATTTGGTATAAACCTAATTCTGCCTGACTTTTTTTTTTCAAAAGGGCCTGACTGTGGCTATTGTGCACGCATTGCATATCTGCTTAGACATTTCCTATGGCCAGAACAAAGGCCCTTGAGATAAAGGTGCAACTTCCCCCCCACATTAGCATTTCCTTAGGGATAAGCATTTTTCCTTAGGCTAGGAACTGATTGCTGCACTCACCTCCCAGCTCACCTGTGACCACCCAGCTGGAGACAACAGACTGCCACCCTGCGGTGTTCACAGAGACAGAAGACCTACCTGCTATTTCCATCAATCGCTGTGCCGACAGAGCAGTCTCGCGACTATTGTAAAAGGGACATTTCAATCCTATGTGAAGCATCCTCTTTGAGGGTATATAACCACCCTTATACCCCCACTTCTTTGGAGTGCTCTGTTCCTTTGTGGAAAGACTCTCCCAGGTTATAATCCTCAGATTTAAGCTCAGAATAAACTCACCCAAATTTTCATTTATAGATTGGATATGGATTATTTTCGTTGACAATCCTAATCTCTTACCAAAGAAACTAACTCTATTTTCAACAGACCTTGAAGAGATACAAGCCTAAGGAAACCCTCAAGAACAGTGGACGCTGTGGTGAAAAGTGACTAGGAGGGGTTCATGGATTTAGTAAAGATCTGGTCAGTCTAGACTGTGGGCAGGCTACCTTACAAAGAGAACTGGGGAATAAGACAGCTGGGAGGAGCCTTCCTAGGGTCAGAACAAATATCAAACACTGAAGTCAGAAACTGTTGCTTCTGAGAAGTTGGAAATTCTGAAGTTTAAAAGTATAATAATTGGACTAAAGGCCTATTTGTTTCTGGTTTCTGATAAAGAGGTGGGAAGTTGCCACTTCATCCTAACAAGTAAAAACCTAAACAGACTGAAAAACAAAAAAATCTTCTTGGAGCCATAAGAGAAATGAAGACACAGGGCAAACTGCCATCCCCAAGGTTAGAGAAACAGACAGGCAAATAAAGTTTATCACAGCTCACTGGAGCGGAGACTCAGGAGCAGAAACTACCGGGGAACCAGTGCTGGGGTAGGAAATTCTGAACTGTAATTAACAAATTGCTGGAGGCTGAGTGCAGAAAACTCAGAGTTAAAAACTCCATGGGGAACCGTTACAGAGGGGTCCCACAATTTTGTGAAATTTACCTCCAGGAGCTCAACCAGTTTCCCATAGTATTAGAGAGAAATCCTGTCAGGCTTCTGGCAAGGGGTGGGGAAAAAAACCATTTTGAAATACACCAGACTATTCTATTCATCTTAACAAAGCCTGCCCTCAGGGAAACCTAGTTAACCAGAGCCTAACCTGCTGGAGTATTATCAGAGCTTAACTGAAAGCTAAGCTTTTCAAAAGAAGGAAAGTATCCAATATAGCTGTCTCTAGACATCATTTCCTACCTAAGAAGGGAGAAAAAGGCTGAGAAACACTTGTGAAGTTCAAAGTTTAGAAGCATAGGCTCACTAAAAGACTGAGACTTAATCATAGGACTATAGCTGCTTCCCCTCCCTCACACCTCATCACCATATTACTAAAGGCCTATTTGCAGCAGTTTCTTTTACCTGGTACATCATGTCCAGCTATCAGGAAAAAATTAAAAGGCATATCCAAAAGCAAAAAACACAATTTGAAGAGACAGAGCAAGCAACAAAACCACACATAGCAAGGATGTTGGAATTATCAGACCAAGAATTTAAAACAACTACAATTAATATGCTGAAGGCTTTAATGGATAAAGTAGACAACATGCAAGAACACATGGGCAATGTAAGCAGAGAAATGGAAATCCTAAGAAAGAACCAAAAAGGAATGCTAGAGATAAGAAAAAACTAGAATAGAAATGAAGAATGCCTTTGATAGGCTTGTTGGTAGACTTGACACAGCTGAGGAAAGGATCTCTGTGCTAGAGGATATATCAGGAGAATCCTCAAAAACCTAAAAGAAAATAAAACAAAGGCTGAACAAAACAGAAAAGACTATCCAAGAACTGTGGGACAACTACAAAAGGTGTAACATATGAGTAATGGGAATACCAGAAGAAGAAAATGAGAAATAAATACAAGAAATATTTAAAACTATAATAACTGAGAATTTCCCCAAATTAATGTCAGGAATCAAACCACAGATCCAGGAAGCTCAGAGAACACCAAACAAGATAAATGTCCAAAAAGCTGTGCCTAGGCATATCATTTTGAAATTCAAGCAAATCAAAGATAAAGAAAAAATCCTGAAAGAAGCCAAAGGAAAAAAACCACCTTACCTATAGAGGAACAAAGATAAAAATTACATCCAATTCTCTTCAGAAGCCATGCAAGCAAGACACAAGTGAAATATTTAAGATGTTGAGAGAAAATAACCACCAACCTAGAATTCTGTACCTTGTAAAATTATGCTTCAAAAGTGAAGGAGAAATCCTTTCTCAGACAAAGAAAAATTGAGGGAATTTGTTACCAGTATACCTACCTTGCAAGAAATGTTAAAATAAGTTATATGGAGAGAAGGTAAATAATATAGGTCAGAAATTTGGATCTACATAAATAAAGGAAAAGCCCTGAAGAAGGAATGTGTGAAGGTAAAATTAAAACATTTACTTTTCTTAATTGATCTAACAGGTAACAGTTTATTCAAAATAAAAATAGCTACAATGTATTCAGTTATGTAGCTTATGTATATATCTTATGTACTTATATGCTTATATATAAGTGAAATGAGTGACAACAATGACACAAGGGACAAGAGGAAGGAATTAGGATTACTTTGTTATTATAAGATGCTCATACTACCTATAAAGTGGCATAATGTTGTTTGAAAGTAGACTTGGATTAATTGTATATTGCAAACTCTAGGCAGTCACTAAAAAACATAAAGAAAGAAGTGTAGCTAATATGCTAAGAAAGGAGAGAAAATGGAATCATAAAATGCTCAAAACAACAAAAGGCAGAAAAAGAGTGGAAGACAAAAATAGGAACAAAGAACAGAGGCAATAGATAGAAAATAGTAATGAATATGGCAGATATTAATACAACTATGCCAATAATCACTCTGAATATCAATGGTCTAAATGCATCAATTAAGACAGAGTTGTCAGAGTGAATCAAGAAACAAACACAACTATATGTTGTCTACAAGAAATCCACTTTAAATATAAAGATACATATTGATTAAAAGTAAATGAATGGAGAAAAATATACCATGCTAACACTAATCAAAAGAAAAGAGGAGGGGCCAGCCCAATGGTGTAGTAGTTAATTTCATGCACTCCGCTTCAGCAGTCCGAGGTTTGTAGGTTTAGATCCCAGGGGAAGGCATACACACTGCTCATCAAGCCATGCTGTGGCAGTGTCCCACATACAAACTGGAGGAAGATTGGCACAGATATTAGCTCAGCAACAATCTTCCTCAAGCAAAAAGAGGAAGATTGGCAACAGATGTTAGCTCAGGACCAATCTTCCTCACCAAAAAAAAAAAAAAAGACAGTAAAAGGATGGAAAAGACACATCATGGAAACAGTAATCGCAAGAAAGCTGGAGTGCTTATATTAATATCAGACAAGATAGATTTTAAAACAAAAATTGCACTAGAAATAAAGGCATTTTATAATGATAAGAGGGTGAATCCATCAGTAAGAGATAACAATTATAAACATATATGCATGTAATAATAGACCATCAAAATACATGAAGCAAAAACTGACAGAAATGAAGGGGGAAATAGACAACTCAACAGTAATAGTTGGAGACTTCAATACCTCACATTCAATAATGGGTAGAACAACTAAAGAGAGTATCAACAAGAAAATAGAACACTTGAACAATACTATAAACCAGCTAGACCTAATAGACATCTATTGAACACTCCACTCAACAACAGTATATGTATTTTTCTCAAGAGCACTTCTGCTGAAGAACATTCTTCGGGATAAACCATACATTAATCCATATTGCAAACTTCAACAAATTTAAAAGGATAGAAATAAGACAAAGTATGTTCTCCAACCACAATGGAATGAAATGAGACACTGATAGCAAGAAAAAATTTGGAAAACTCACAAATCTGTGAAAATTAAACACTACACTTTTAAATAACCAATTTGTCAAAGAAGAAATCAAAATGGAAATCAGATTATTCTTTTAGATGTATCAAAATGAATACATAACATGCCAAAAGTTATGGGATACAGCTAAAACAGTGCTTAGAGAGAAACTTATAGCTCTAAATTCCTATATCAAGAAAGAAAAAAATCTCCAATCAATACCCTAACTTTTCACCTTAAGACACTGGAAAAAGAAAAGCAAAGTAAACCTAATGCAAGAAAAAGGAAGGAAATAATAATGATCTGCAGAAAGAATAATAAAATATAGAATAGAAAAACGATAGAGAAAATCAATGAAGCCAGAAGCTGCTTTTTAGAAAATTTCAACAAAATTAACAAAACTTTAGCTAGATTAACCAAGAAAAAAGAGAAAACTCAAATTACTAGAACCAGAAATGATGGAGGAGAGATTATCAAAGATCTTACAGAAATAAAAAGGATTATAAAGGAATACTATGAACATCAAGAAATTAGACAACTTAGATGATGTATTATAGTCCTAGGGCTGCTGTAACAAGGTATTACAAATTGAGTGGATTAAAACAACAAAAATTTGTTCTCTCACATTTTTGGAGGATAGAAGCCTGAAATCAAGGTGTCAGTAAGGCCATGCTTTCTCTAAGGCTTGAGGAGGAGCATCCTTACTTGCCTCTTCCTAACTTCTTGTTGCCAGCAACCCTTGATGTCTCTTGGCATATAGATACATCACTCCAATCTCTACCTCTGTCATCACATGGCATTCTCCCTGTGTGTCTTTGTGCACATTTCCTTTTTATAAGGATGTCAGTCATTGAATTATTGCTCACCTTAATCCAGTACTACCTCATCCTAATTGATTACATCTGTAGAGACCCTATGTACAAATAAGGTAACATTCTCAGGTTCTGGGAGTTATTTTAATATTTCTTTGCAGGACACAATTCCACCCATAACAGATTAGACAGAAAAATTCCTAGAAAAACACAAGCTACGGAAACTGACTGAAGAGGAAATAGACAACCTGAATAGACCTATAGCAAGTGAAGAGACTGAATTAGTAATAAAAAAAATTACCTACCAAGAAAATCCCAGTCTGAGATGGCTTTACTGTTACATTTGGCCAAACATTTAAAGAAAATGCTAATTATTCATAAACTCTTCTAAAAAAAATAGAAAAAGAGGTAGCACACCTCAACTCATTTTACAAGGCCAGTTTACCCTGATTCCAAAACCAAAAAAAAAAAAATCAAAGAAAACTACAGCCCGATATCTCTTATGAATATGGATACAAAAGTTTTTAACAAAATAGTAGCAAACTGAATCCAGAAATGTATAAAAAGAATAATAAACCATGACCAAGTAGAATTTATCCCAGGAATACAGGTAAGTTTAACATCCAAAAATCAATTAATATACTACATCTTATCAATAGAATAAAAAACAGAATTCACACTATCTTCCCAGTAGATGCAGAAAAGCATTTGATAAAATCCAATACCCTCAACAAACAGGAATTCTGAAAATAGAAGTTTTCCCAACCTAATAAATGTCTTCCACAGCTAACATTATACTTAATGATGAAAGGCTGGACTCTTTCCCTCTAAGATCAAGAACAAGACAAGGATGTCTGCTCTCACAGCTTTTATTCAAAATTTACTAGAGATTCTATCCAGGGCAATTAGGCAAGCAAAAGAAATAAAAGGTACTTAAATTGAAAAAGAAGACACAATACTATCTCTATTCACAGATGACATGATCTTGTATATAGAAAATCCTAAGGAATCTACTAAGAAACTATTAGAACAAATAAATGTGTTCAGCAAAGATGAAAGATACAAGACTGATATAGAAAAATCAGTTGCATTTCTACTACAGCTGAAATGAACATTCCAAAAGCAGAATTAAAGAAACAACTTCAGGGCCAGCTCTGGTGGCCTAGTGGTTAAGTTCAGTGTGCTCCACTTCACCAGCTAGGATTCGGTTCCTGAGTGTGGACCTACACCACTCTGCTAGGGGCCATGCTGTGCTGGTGGCCCATATACTAAACAATAGAGGAAGATTGGCACAGATGTTAGTTCCTCAGCAAAAAAAAAAAGAGAAAGAAAGAAAGAGAGAGAGAAAGAGAGAAAGAAAGAAAGAAAGAAGGAAAGAAAGAAAGAGAGAGAGAGAGAGAGAGAGAGAAAGAAAGAAAGAAAGAAAGAAAGAAAGAAAGAAAGAAAGAAAGAAAGAAAGAAAGAAAGAAAGAGATAGAAAGAAAGAATTTCATTTACAATAGCACCAAAAAGAATAAAATACTTAGGAATAAATTTAATGAAAGAAGAACAAAACATATTTTGAAAACTACAAAACTTATATTTTGATAATCTTTGAAAGAATATCTAAAACATCCTATGTTAGCATTAAGATAGCAATACTCTCAAATCGATCTGCAGGTTCAGTGCAATCTCTATCAGAATCTCAGCTGACTTCTTTGCAGAAATTGAGAATCTGATTCTAAAATTCTTGTGGAATCACAAGAGACCCAGAAGATTTTTCAGCAATCTTGAAAAAGAACAAGGTAGGAGGACTCATACCTCCCAATTTTAAATTTACTATAAAGCAATGGTAACCAAGGCAGTGTGGTGCTGGTGCAATGGTGGACACATAGATGAATGGAATAGAAGCAAGAATCCAGAAGTAAACCCATATATCCATGGTTGACTGATTTTTGACAAGAGTTCCAAAAGCATTCCATGGGGAAAAAATAGTCTTTTCAACAAATGGTACTGGAACAACTGGATAGCCACATGCAAAGGAATGGTGTTGGACACTTACACTGTATACAAAAATAATTCAAAATGGATCAAAGACCTAAATATAACAAATAAAACTACAAAACTTTTAGAAGAAAACACAGGGGAAATCTTCATGACCTTGGATTTGGCAAAAGATTCTTAGATAAGACACCAAATGCATGAACAATAAAAGAAAAAAGAGACTTCATCAAAATTAAAAACTTTCATGCTTCAAAGGACATCATGAAGAAAGTAAAAAGAGATCCCAGAGAATGGGAGGAAATATTTGCAAATTATATATCTGATAAGGGACCTGTATCTGGAATATATAAAGAACTCCACCACACCATAATAAAAAGACAAATTACTTGATTAAAAATGGGCAAGTGATCTGAATAAACATTTCTCCAAGGAAGATATTCGAATGGCCAATAAGAACATGAAAAGATGCTTGACATCTTTAGTCAGGGAAAATGCAAAAAGAAAGAAAGAAAGAAAGAAAACCACGCACACACAATGAAATGCCACTTCATACCCAATAGGATGGCTGGAATCAGAAAGATAAAAGCTAGTATTGGTGAGGATGTGGAGAAATTGGAACCCTTATACACTGCTGGTAGGTATGTAAAATGGTGCAGCCACTTTGGAAGTCAGTCTGGTAGTTCCTCAAATTAAACATAGAGTTACCACGTATGTCCACACAAGAACTTGAACATGAATCTCAGTATTACCCATAATAGCCAAAGGTGGAAAAAACCCAAATGTCCATTAATTGATTAATGAATAAGCAAAATGTGGTATAGCCATAAAATAGAATATTATTCAACCATAAAAAGGAATGAAGTACTGATACATGCTACAACACAGATGAAGATTGAAGCCGTAATGCTGTGTGAAAGAAGTCAGTCACAAAATACCACATATTATATCATTCCATTTGTATGAAATTTCAGAATAGGGACATCTATACAGGAAGCATATTAGCTGTTGCTTAGGCTTCAGAGTATGGGGGAGAGGGAGGGAGAGGGTGGTTATAGCCAAATTGTGCAAAGTTTCTTTTTAAGGTGATAAAAATATTCTAAAATTGACTGTGGTGATGGTTGCACAAATCTTTGAATATACTAAAAACTATTGATTTGTATACTTTAAATGGGTGAATTGTATGATAGGTGAATTATATCTCAATAAAGTTCAGTAAAGGCTAAAAAGTAGCTCCTCAGTAGCTCACAAATGCCTACACAAGCTAAGTCCAAAGACACATAAAATAGCCTAGCTTCTGAGATTCTCCAAAATCTGGCTCCTGCCTACCTTCTCAGCTCCTGCCCACAGTTCTCATGGCACTACTCTCTGGAACTTTACCCTTAATCCATACTGAAATCCTTGCACTTCCCTAGTTATGAAGAACTTTCTCAAAATTCTGTTTTTGCACAAGCTACTGCCTTCTCTTAGAATGCCATTTCCACATCTTCTTCTTTTGCCAATTTCAAGCATCAGCTCAGATGTCTGCACATCCAAGAATTCTTCTTAGACAGGCCTATGACTTTTATGTAAATTTCTACATCATCCTCTGCTCCTACTTTGTACTTATCAGACTATATTCTAATCAAGTGTTTCCTCCACTGTACAAGTAACTTGAAGCTAGAGACAGCATTTCGTAATCTCTATCCCCAGCTCCTAGTACAGTGCCTGTCTTACAAGACATATTTAGTAAATATTTGTTGAATGAATGAATCAGCCGCTTCTCTACTTTCATCTCCCATCTCAATATATGTGTATCAGAGACCTTGCTCTGTCAGTTACCTTAACCTTCTCAGACCCCACACATATCATTCATTCTCTCTTTCCATTGACTCTTTCCCTCAGCCTACTGACACTCTCTCTTGCCACCCTTCTTAAATGAGTCTTTGGAGTCCCCATAGGCATTCTCTCAACACTCATTCCTTTCAGATTTCTGCAAGGTTACCAGTACTCTATGGAATCTGTTCTTTTAAAAGCTTCCCTACTGCCAAATTCAAGGGCCTTTTCTCAGAAGCCTGTTCTCATTTAGTCTATCCTGAATATAATATAACACACCCTCTCCCTACACATCAGTTTCCCAAATTCTCTCCTTTCTGGTCTTCTGTGACAAGACCCTATCCAAATGATTCAGGACATGGCTTCTTTGTTCTCTTCATTGCTATCTTTTTGGCCTCTCCTGCCATTGGTGGTGATTCCCCGATTCTGATCTTGGCCAGCTGCACCATAATCATCACCATCTAGAAAATTTTTCTCTCTTATGGTTTTGTTTCCTTCCCCCATCCTCCTCTGAGCTTTGTTTCTCTGATTCCAAATTTCGATAGACGTTCCCATGTAGAATACTCACTTTTTCTTCATCCTCTGAACATTTCAGGACCAAACTTGTAAGCTCCTCCTGGCAATGAACATGTCAGTCCAACTTTCTTTCCTCTTTAGATGGATTAAAAATTTTTATGTCATCTTTGACTTCTCTACCACCTTTCCCTATCACCAATTGATCTCTATACCTAAACATTTTAATCTCTTTCCTCTCTGCCTCCTTCTCTCCAGTCCCACTTTTACCACACTTTTCTTTACCCTCAATACCATATGTTTCAACTTTTTCAACAGCCTTCCACCTGCTCTCTCTGCCTCCATCCCTCTCTACCCTGTCACCAGTTCCAACTACCCAATGAAGATTACTCAGACAAATATGTAATCACATTTACCAAAAGACATGTATAAGAATGTTCATAGCAGTGTATTTGTAATAGCTCCAATACCTTGATACAATCTATCAATCGTAGAATGGATACATAAGTTGCTATATAGCCATACAATTTAATACTATACTGCTTATGAAAATGAAGTAACTACACCTGCATGCAACAAATGGATGGACCTCAAAAACAAAATGTTGATTAAAAGCTACAAGATGTAAAAGAATACATATTATGTAATTCTCTTTGTATAAAGTTTTAATGGGCAAAATTAATATATGGTGATCAAAGTGGACAGTGGTTTTCCTTGGTCAGTAATAGTGCCTGGAAAGGGACACAAGAGGCCTTCTGGGGATGGGGGATGCAAGGAAGATGTTTTGTTTCTTGATATGAGTTTTGGTTATATGGGTGTGTTCAGTTTGTGATTATTTATTGACCTGTTACCCATGTGCTTTTCTGTATACACATTATAGTTTAATAAATATGTTTAAAAAAACAAGAGAATTCTGGGGTCAGTAAATCTTTAAATAAATCTGATTGTATCACTCTCTTTCTGAGCTAGGTATAATAGAATGAGCACAGGTTTTTTGCATTTGACAGATCTGAATTAGAATCCCAACTTTTCCAGATAATTGTGACATGTCATTTCACCTATCCTCAGTTTCCTCATCTGTAAAATGGGAGTAATAATATCTACCTTGAATAGTATTCCATTGTCTGGATGTACCTCAGTGTATTTATCCATTCACCTACTGAAAGACGGCTTGATGCTTCTAAGTTTTGGCAATTATGAATAAAGCTGTTATATACATCTATGTGCACGTTTTTGTGTGGACATAGTTTTCAGATCCTTTGGATAAATACCAAGGAGCACAATTGCTGGGTCACATGGTAAGAGTATGTTTAGTTTTATGAAAATCCACCAAACTGTTTTCCAAAGTAGCTGTACTATTTTGCATTCCCACTAGCAATGGGTGAGAGTTCTTGTTGCTCCACTTCCCCTCCAGCATTTGGTGTTATCAGTGGTCTGGATTTTGGCCATTCTAATAGGTGTTTAGTGGTATCTCCTTGTCGTTTTAATTTGCATTTTCCTGATGACATAGGATGTGGAGCTCGTTTTCATATGCTTATTTGCCATCTGTTTATCTTCTTTGGTGAGGTGTCTGATAAGGTCTTCAGCCCATATTTTAATCAAGTTGTTTATTCTCTTATTGTTGAGTTTTAACAGTTCTTTCTATGTTTTGGATATACTGTAGGAGTTTTTAACTCTTAAGATAGTCCACACTGAGCCTGTAGCAACTCATTGACGTTACCATTTAAGTGTTCCTCCCATTTCTCTGCTCCAGTGGCGTCTGCTCCTGGTAAGCTACGCTTCTCTGTCTTTCCATATCTTTTCAGCTTTTGGGGTTGCAGTTTGTCCTATCACCTTAACTCTCTGATGGATCTAAAAGTCATTGATTTTCAGTCTGTTCAATTCTTTTCTTGTCATGAGGGTGGGAGTGACGCCTTCTAAGCTCTTTACGTGTTAGACCTGAAACCAGAAGTCCTCCATTTAAGCATTTTTATAATATACGCTTTATCACATAATTCCAACATCTGTGCCATCTTGTTTGCCTCTTTTCCCATGTGAGATGAGATTTTCATGGTTCTTCGTATGTTAGTAATTTTGGATTATTCTGGACATTTTGAATATTCTCTTCTAGGACTCTGGATCTTGTGTAAATCCTATGGAAAAGTTTGATATTTGGGGGGCCAGCCCAGTGGCACAGCAGTTAAGTTCGCCCATTCCACTTTGGTGGCCCAGGGTTCACTGGTTCGGATCCTGGCTTGTCATCGAGCCATGCTGTGGCAGGCATCCCACATGTAAAGTAGAGGAAGATGGGCACGGATGTTAGCTCAGGGCCAGTCTTCCTCAGCAAAAAGAGGATGATTGGCAGTAGTTAGCTCAGGGCTAATCTTCCTCAAAAAAAAAATTTTTTTAAAGATTGATATTTTCTTTTAGCAGACACTTGACATTTCTTAGTTCAAGCCACAAGTTCCAATCCACTTTCTATAGGCTGCGGTTCCAATGTCAGTTCAATTTTCAAAACCTTTGCAGTGCTATTTGGATCTGCCCTGTGTGTGCACCACCCAGTGGTCAGTCTAGGATCTGGACTGAGGTCTGTCCATCATCTCAGTTCTCGAAATGTTTGTTATGCTAATGAACATCAGACTCACACATGCACAAGTCAGGATTGAGCCCAGGAGTTCATAAACATCTTTATGGGATTATTTTTCCTTGCTCCTTCTCTGCTATCTCCCTGGTACCTTCTGGTTCCCTGGGCCTCCCCTTTTCTGTCTTCCATCTGAAAACTGCCCACTTCTGTGATTGTGCTGCATCCAGAGTCCAAGCAACAGGAGGATCAAGAGAGAGTGTAAAATAAGCAGTGGCGTTTGGTCTGGCTGTCTTAGAGCCACAGCTCCACTAAGCAGAGTGGAAAGTTTCTCTCCTTCATGGATTTGGTTCCTACAGTTTCCTGCTGCCATTCACATTCATTGCTACCTCCTCTCCTACTGAGGAACCACTGTGGGCTGGGGCATGAGAAAAGGGAGAAAAATAAAAGAAAAAGAAAACAAGAGGATTTTTTCTACTCTCTCTGAGCTCAAAGAGTTTCTCTTTTCTTTCTTTGATCCAGAAATATAATGTTTTTTCCTATATCTCTCTCTGTCTGTACTACACTGCTGACTTTCAGGTTTTGAGTGGCATTGACTTTAGGCCAGAGGATTCCAGAGGAGGAAAAATGGTAAACTCATAGCTGGTTCAGTGGTACTTTGATTTCTGGCATTCTTCATCTGCTGATATTTACTTTTTATAGTTCTCAAGTAGATGCACATGAGTTCTTTCCAGGTTTTATGATCACATTCAGCGGGAGAGAAAGGTTGGCATATATTTACTCCATCCTACCTGGAATCAGAACTCTTGAGGAAAATTTTTGACACAGAAATCAGATTGTGTCATTCCTATGCTCTCAACCCATCACACTTAGAATAAATTTAAAACGTATACTTCTAAAATGTAGTGACAATCCATCCAGCTGGTTTTCCAGGATGCAGTGTAGGAACAAACAGAAACTTCATTTCATGTATATCAATATCAACCCCAATTACAAAAAGAATATCAACAAATACGAATATTTGCTATTCATATGATAGGGCCTCTGATTTCAAGTAGAAGCGGGAAGGGAGAAACAAATATGGTGAAACTAAAATAAAACCACAGGAATGAGACAAGAGCTTTCCCAAGGAGAAATAGGTGGCTGTTGAGCAAGTGACCTCAGACATAATTCCATGGAAAGTTGCACAAGGAATAGAACCCTGTGACCTGGAGTGGTCTTGGAAAGCCTCATGAAAGAGATGACACTTGAGAGAGACTCATTCATTCCTTCAACAAATATTTCTTGATAATTTTTTATGTGCTAGCACCCACTCTGACATTTATTTTTTCTATCACTCCCACTTTGAATTTAGGATGGCTTGAGTTATTTAACCATAACCTTCTAAGCACTCAAAGACCTTTTGTGAAATGCCGCAGTAGAACTGGTGTTTGAAAACATACACTAAAGATTATATAATGCATGCAACGTATTAAGCATAGTGTTTGACATGTAGGAAACACTAAATATAGGGTAGCTGCTATTATTAAGTCTTAATATAAATATACATTAAATATATTCTAGGCAGTGCCTTCAAAATTAGTTATTGTTTAAATAAAGGGAGAAAATGAGACATGGTATATTGTGTATGGCATATTTTAAGTTGCAGTGGAAGGGAGGCTGTAGAGGGAGTACGAAAGATGGCATGGGTGCAGAAAAAGTTGAATTTGTAGTTAAGAGGCTGGCAGAATATGCTACTTTGCTTTAAATGAAAACTTTCAAAAGTTAGTAGTAGGGTTAGATGGTCAAGCGCCTTGGGTGTTGGGCTGAGATTCTTAATTTTATCCCATGGTCAGCAAAGTGACAATGAAGAAACACATTCACTAAAAAAGAAACAAAGAACAGGTGCAACAAATACAAGAGTTACAAATGTGGTGGATATTAATCTAACTATATAAATAAGCACTTTAAACGTGAGTGATCTACATGCACCAAAGGACATCATCAACAAAGTGAAAAGACAACCCACAGAATGGGAGAAAGCATTTGCAAATCATATACCTGAGAAAGGACTTGTATGGAGAATACATAATACATTCTTAGAATGCAACAATAAAAAAACAAATAACCCAACTTTAAAATGGGCAAAGGATTTGAATAGACATTTCTCCAAAGAAGATATACAAATGTCCAATAAGCATATAAAAAGATGTTCATCATCATTAGTTATTAAGTAAATGCAAATCAAAGCTACAATGAGATACCACTTCTCACCCACCAGGTACTTATAATCAAAAAGACAAAAAATAATAAGTCTTGGTCAGAATGTGGAGAAATTAGAAACCTTACATTCCTGTAAGAACGTAAAATGGTTCAGTCACTTTGAAAAACATTTTGACAGTTCCTCAAAATGTTAAATATAGAGTTACTCTGTGACCAAGCAAACCTAATCCTAGATATTTACCTAAAAGAACTGAAAACTTAAGTCCACACAAAATTTTGTACATGAATGTTCATAGAAGCATTATTAATAATAGACAAAAAGTGGAAACAACCGCAACTTCCATCAACTGGTGAATGAAAAAAAATTATATATCTCTGCAATGGAATAATATTTGGCAATAAAAGAGAATGAGCTATTGGTACATGGTACTGCATGGATGAACCTTAAAAACATTAGGCTATGTGAAAGAAGCTAGTCACAAAAGACCAGGTATTTTATGATTCCATTCATATGAAGTGTCCCAAATAGTCAAATCTATAGAGAGAGAAAGTAATGATTGCCTACGGCTGGAGGGATGGTGGATTGGCAGTTGGGGAGCGACTGATAATGTGTATGGGGATTACTTTTTTTTCTGTAAAACTTTAAAAAATTATAGATTCACAGGAAGTTGTAAAGATAGTACAAAGATGTCCCATGTACCCTTCACCCAGTTTTCCCTGATGTTTACATCTTACATAATTATCATGCAATATCAAAACCAGGAAGTTAACATTGATACAAAGTAGATGTATACTTCTGTGTCATTTTATCACATGTGTAGATTCCTGTAAAAATCACCACAATAAAAATACAAAACTATTCCACCACTATAAATATCTCCCGTGTGTTACCCCTTTATGATTATACTCACTCCCTCTATCCTCCAAATCCTTATTCACTGGTAACCAATAATCTGTTTTCCGTCTCTATAGTTTTGTCATTTCAAGAATGTTGTATAAATGGAATAACACAGTATGCCACCTTTTGAAACAATCATTTTTTTACTCAGTGGAATATCCTTGAGATCCATCCAAGTTGTTGCATATATTAGCAGTTCATTACTTTTTGTTACCATACAGTATTCCATGTTATTGATTGTATCACAGTTTGTTTCACCATTCACCCATTTTGGCATTTGATTTACCACCAATTTTTTTCGTCATTACAAATAAAGCTAGTATGAGCAATTGTGTACAGGTTTTTGTGTAGGTAAACATTTTTATTTCTCTGGAATAAATACTCAGGAATGAAATTTGTGGGTCATATGGTAACTGTATGTTTAGTATTTTTTAAAATGCCGAAGTACTTGTGGAAAGAAGGCTGTTAAAGTCTCTAATTATAATTGTGGATTTATCAAATTCCTCTTTCAGTTCCAGCAGTTTTTGCTTCACATATCTGGCAGTTCTGTTGCTTGTTGCATATACGTTTAGGATGGCAATGTCTTCTTGGTGGATTTACCCTTTTATCATTACATAATGTCCCTCTCTGTTCCTCATTATTTTCTTTGCTCTGACATATACTTTATCTAAAATTAATTTAGCCAATACAGCTTTCTTTTTTTTTTTTAAAGATTTTATTTTTTCCTTTTTCTCCCGAAAGCCCTCCAATACATAGTTGTATATTCTTCGTTGTGGGTCCTTCTAGTTGTAGCATGTGGGACGCTGCCTCAGCATGGTTTGATGAGCAGTGCCATGTCCGTGCCCAGGATTTGAACCAACGAAACACTGGGCCGCCTGCAGCGGAGTGCACAGACTTAACCACTCGGCCACGGGGCCAGCCCCCCAATACAGCTTTCTTTTGATTAATGTGTGCATGGTATACATTTTTACATCCTTTTAGTTTTCACCTACATATATCATGAAGTGATTTTCTTGTAGACAATATGTAGAGTCTATTTTTAAATCCATTTTGCCAATCTGTCTTTTAATTGATCTATCTAGATCATTTACATTTAATGTAATTATTGACATTCAGGGCTTAAGCCTGTTATTTTATTTTTTGTTCTCTGTTTGTTCTCTCTGTTTTTCATTTTTCTGTTTTCTTTTTCCTTCCTTCCTATGTGTTACTTGAACACTTTTTTAGAAGTCTATATTTATTTATCTATGGTATTTTGAATGCATATCTTGTATAGTTTTTTTGGTGGTTGCACCAAGTACTACGTTATACTTATATAATTTATAAAGTTATAAAGATGTTGATATTTTACAAGTTTGAGTGAAGTAGATAAACTTTTATCTCCCTTTATGTCATTTTACCCTCCTACCATTTATGACATAATTGTCTTAAATATTTCCTCTATATATACTGAGAACATCAGACAATGCTATCATTTTTGCTTCAACCATAAATCATAATTTAGAACATTCCAGTGAAAAAGCAAAATCTATTGTGTTTACCCACATTTTTGCTTCTGCCACTGTTCTTTTTCCTTCCTGATGTTCCTAGATTACTTATTTTATCATTTTCTTTCTGTTTCAAGAATATCCTTTAGCAATTCTTTTGGGTTATGTAGATCTGCTGATAAAAACTTCTCTTAGTTTTCCTTCCTCTGAAATTTTTTTCCATCATTCCTAAAGGATATTTTTGCTGGAGATATATAATTTGAGGTTGACAGTTCTTTCTTTTCAGCTGTTGAAAAATGTTGTACGCACTTCCTTCTGGCCACCGTGGTTTTTGATAAGAAATCTACTGTCTTTCAAATTGTTTTTACCCTTTAGGCAAAGTATTGTTTCTCTTTGGCTGCTTTCAAGACTTTTGTTTTTGTCTTTAGTTTTCAGAAGTTTGACTATGATGTGTCTTGGCATGGATTTAATGGGTTTATTATGTTTGGGGTTCACGTAGGTTCTGAAATTTGTAGAATATGTCTTTTGCCAAATTTTGGAAAATATTTCCTTGAATACTTTTCAGCCCTTCTCTCTTTCTTCTCTTCTTCTGGAACTCATATGACACGAATGTTTTGTCTTTTGTTATTAGCCCACAGGTCCCTGAGACTCACTTCATTTTTTTTCCAACAATTTTCTCTTATCCAGATCCATGATTTCTATTGTTCTATCTTCAAGTTCACTTATTCTTTCCTCTTGTCCTTTCCATTTTTCTGTTGTGCCCATCCATTGAGATTTTGAATTTGGTCATCATATTTTTTAGTTCTAAAATTCCCATTTGGTTCTTTTATATATATTCTATTTCTTTCCTCAGAATTTCTGTCTCTTTGTTGAGATATTCTTTTGTTTTCATTTTTCTCAAGTATGCTCATGACTGCCCATTGAAGCATTTTTATGATAGTTGCTTGAAAATGTTTGTCAGATAATTCTAACATCTGTGTCATCTTGTTGTTAGCATCCATTGATTGGTTTTTGTCATTCAAGTTGAAATTTTCTTGGTTCTTGTTATGTTGGTGATTTTAAACTGAGGGAAATTTAGGGTATTCTGTTATGATAGTCTGGATCTTATTTAAATCTTGTGCTTTAGAAGGTCTCCTCTGACATCACTTTTCTTGTGTCACCTCATTACTACTAAGTGGGTATGGAAGTCCAGGTTTCCCAATTGGCTTATGTTGACACCTGGTGGGAAGGGTCAACTTCTAGGTGGAGGTGGGAGTTCAATGGCATAACATTATTCCTTGGGCCCCAAGAGTTCCTAACTGCTCTACTTTCTTTACTCCATCTTTTCAATACTTCTAATTTTTATTTTACCTATAACGTCCAGGGTCTTTATCTGTACTTAGAGGCATATGGTAATGTATGTCTACTCTATCTTTCCTGAAGTATAAAAAAAGGCATTACTTTCTGGGGTGATGAAAAGTTTTAAACTCTACATATACTAAACACCATTGAATTGTACATTTTCAATAGGTGATTTCATGGCATGTGAATTATATCTCTATAAAATATTTTAAAAATGAAAAACAAAACAAAAATAAAAAGAAGTGAGGAAGTAGTTCAGTAGCTAGAGGGATAAATGAGGTGATTCAGCTTATCCTAGAGTAAATTTCAAGGGAGTCACAGCCTCTATTTCTGCTTCCTAATATTCTCTCTACTTGTTGATGACTAGCTCCAATGCCATAACCTCTATGTCACCCTATCCACAAAACTTTTCTTCATTGCAAACTGACATTTGCTAGATACCTACCTCAACATTATGGCATGCACTATAATAGGTATTATCACATTAAATGATCCCAATGATCCTGCATGGTAAGTAGTCTTATTCTCATTTTAAAGTTGGAGAAACTATTGTTTTATGAAATTAACTCACTGGTCCAAAGTCAAAAAAATAAAAAGTGAAGAAACATGGATTTCCACTTTACCATCTTCTCTCTTTTATACAGTTCTTCACTTTATGCCCTAATTACATTTATTTATGTATGTATGCCATTATTTCCACTAGATTGCAAGCTTCTTGAATGAAGGAATAATATCTTATTCATATTTGGATGTTTTGCCTTGCCTAACAGGTAAGTGTTATAGTCAAAACTGAAATGTTTGTTGAATGAATGAATGAATTTATGGTCACAGTAAAGTCCATAATATAAAAAATACTGTACAAAGATGGTGCAATATGGCAACATAGAGGGACTCTGAACTCACCACCTCCCATAGACACAAAAAATTTACAACTACTCTTGCATCAATTGTCCCTGAGAGAGAACTGAAAACTGGATAAAAAGAATTCCTACAAGAAGGGACAATGCTGGCTAAGATAGAAGAGGCAGAAATTCTTTCTGGAGAGAAAAAAGTCACCTTCTAACTGTGGCACTTCATGGCTAGCCAGGAGCAATCTTAAGGTATGAAACCTTCCTTGGAGGAGTGAGGAATGTGAGTGGGGTAGTTTTACCAATATAAGCAGCTTTTGGACTCAGCACAACTGAGAAGAGTGTCATAATATCTGGCTTTGCTGGCTATTAACAACAATGGGGACTACCCCCAGAAAGCTATTAGATATAAGGGAAAAAAATGCCTACTCTTAAACGGCCCATGCACAAATTCACCTGTTTTAGAAAGCAACTTAAAATCGCCAGAAAGAAAGGTGCACAGTCCTTTGGTGAAAAGAGACTCACCTGATAGGCTCTAGGCACATCTTGGTGAGAGGTGAAACCTCCCCGGGGACTGAGACATTGATGGCAGCCATTATTGTGAACTAGTACAGGTGTGCTGACACAGAGGCTGGCAAACACCATTGGAGTTCTTCCCCTGGCCTGTTAGTGCAGGGGTCTGCCCCACTCACAAGAGCACCAATTTAATCTACCTCAGCCAGGACAGGTAGCCCCTCAAGGGACTGGCCCCATGCAACAGAAAGCCCTGTGGCAGCTTGTGAGCCCTCAAAGGTGGGGTGCCTGCAACCTCTGCAGCTCGGAGAGTGGGTCTGCCTCTGTGAGGAAAGGCGTGTACAAGGAGCAGGCCTGCATTGGCAGAGTGTGTGGGGCCTCTGCAGTGGGGTGACTGGGTCTGCATCAGATGGTCAGACACAAGCATGGGGCAGGACTCTGGTGACAGGGTGTGTGGCCCTGCAGGTGGTGGCGCTTGTCAACTGAAGCAGAACTTGTGCTTCTCAAACAGCTACATAAGGGATTTGCACCACCTTCCAAAGCCTGAAACAATTGTGTGCTCCCATGCCTGGGGCTGGCCCCACTAAGCTACAATCCTGAGAGAGCTGACAACAGCCTTTCAGGCCAGAGGCCTAAAGCAAATGTAAGCCCCTGAGCCTAGCAACCAGCCATGCTAGGGTCCTACTCACTTAACAGAAAAACTGAAACAAGAATGTGCTATAAGACCTTAAAGTCAATTATGCTGGGGCTCCCCATCCCCAATAAAGTGACTGAAGTGTCCACAGCAGCCACGCACAGCTGACAATTACAACCAGCCAGACAGGGGGACAGCCTAGCCTCCTTGGGCACCTGAAGCAAAAGCAACCCTGCCACAACAGAAGGACACATGTAGCTGACACAAGAGACACTCCTGGAACATCTGGAACTGGTGACTAGAGGGAAGCACACTGTTG
This sequence comes from Equus asinus, assembly GCF_041296235.1. Classification (NCBI taxonomy): domain Eukaryota; kingdom Metazoa; phylum Chordata; class Mammalia; order Perissodactyla; family Equidae; genus Equus; species Equus asinus. The sequence goes on from NC_091820.1 coordinate 38,003,112, forward strand.
GGCCTCATAATGCATCTCTTACATAAGTCCACCACTCTAAGATCGGGAGACATAGCTGACCTACTTAATATATAGATAAAAGCACAGAGAAAGAGGCAAAATGAGGAGACAAAGGAATATGTTCCAAGTAAGACAACAGAACAAAACCCTAGAAAAAGAACTAAATGAAACAGAGGAAAAAAATCTACCTGACAAAGAGTACAAACTAATAGTCATAAGGATGCTCACTGATCTTGGAAGAAGAATGGAAGAACTCAGTGAGAACGTCAACAAAGATTTGGAAAATATAATAAAGAACTAATCATAAATGAAGAATACAATACCAGAAATGAAAAATTCATTGGAGGGACTCAATTCAGACTAGATGATAGAGAAGAAGGGATCAGCAAGTTGAATGAAAGATTAGAGGAGATCACTCAAGCTGAAGAGATAAAAGAAAAAGGAGCTTAAAAAGAATGAGCACAGTCTAAGGCACCTCTGGGACAACATCAAATGCACTAACATCTGTATTATAGGTGTCCCAGAAGAAGAGAGAGACAAAGGGGCAGGGAATCTTGAAGAATAAAAACTGAAAACTTTCCTAACCTAAGGAAGGAAACAAACATTCATGTACAGGAAGCATGGCAGGCACCAAACAAGATAAACCCAAAGAAGCCCACATCAAGATACATTATAATTAAAATGGCAAGAATTAAAGATAAAGAGAGAATCCAAAAAGCTGCAAGAGAAAGGCAACAAGTTACATATAAAGGAAATCCCATAAGGCTATCAGCTGACTTCTCAGCAGAAAACTTACAAGCTAGAAGGGAGTGGCATGATATATTTAAAGTGCTGAAAGGAAAAAACCTACAGCCAGAAATACTCTGCCTGGCAAGGTTATAATTCAGATTGGAAGGAGACATGAAGAGTTTCCCAGACAAGCAAAACCTAAAGGAGTTTATCACCAAGAAACCAGCCTTATAAGAAATGCTAAAGGGACTTATTTAAGTGGAAAAGAGAAGACCACAAATAGGAGCAAGAAAATTATCAGAAAAAAAGGCAATAAAATCACTGGTCAAGGCAAATATACAGTAAAGGTAGCATATCAATCACCTATGAAGCTAATATGAAGGTCAAAAGACAAAGGTACTAAAACTATCTATTTCCATGATAAGAGGGTAATGGATACACATACGAAAAAGAGGATAGATATGATATCAAAAACATAAAATGTGGGAGGAGGGGAGTAAAAGAGTAGAGCTTTTAGCAAGAGGTCAAACTAAAGAGGCCATCAACTTAGCATAGTTTGCTATATACGTAGGTTATTATATATGAACTTCATGGTAATCACAAACCAGAAACCTATAATAAATAAAAAATTAAGAGAAAGGAACCCAAACACAATACTAAAGAAAACCATCAAGCCATAAGGGAAGAAAACAAAAGAAGAAAGAAACAGACAAGAACTACTAAAACACCCAGAAAAAAGTAATGAAATGACAATAAGTACATTCTTATCAATAGCTACTTTAAATGTCAATGGACTAAATGCTCCAATCAAAAGGCATAGTGTGGCTGACTGGATGAAAAAACAAAACCCATATATGCTGCATATAAGAGACACACTTCAGACCTAAAGACACTCAAAATCTGAAAGCAAAGGGATGGAAAAAGATACTCCATGCAAATAGCAATGAAAACAAAGGTGAGGTAGCAATACTGATATCAGACAAAATAGACTTTAAAGCAAAACTGTAACAAGACACAAAAAAGGGCACTACCTAATGATAAAGGGAACAATCCAATAAGAAAATATAACACTTGTAAATATCTATGCACCCAACATAGGAGCACCTAAATATATAAAGTAATTATTAGCAGATATAAAAGGGGAAATAGACAGCAACACAATAATAGTAGGGACTTTAACACTCCGCTTACACCAATGGATAGATCGCCAAGCAGGAGATCAATAAGGTAACATTGGCCTTAAATAACACATTAGATCAGATAGACTTAGTAGATATATACAGAACATTCCATCCCCAAACTATATAATACATATTCTATTCAAATGCACATGGAATATTTTCCAGGGTAGATCACATATTAGGCCACAAAACACATCTCCAGAAATTTAGGAAGTTTGAAATAACACCAACCATCTTTTCTGACCACAATGGTATGAAACTACAAATCAACTATAGGAAGAAAATCAGAAAAGCCACAAATATCTGGAGATTAAACAAAATGCTACTTAACAACAATTGGGTCAGTGAAGGAATTAAAATAGAAAGCAAAAAACACCTGGAGACAAATGAAAAAGGATATGACACACCAAAAAGAAGTCCTAAGAGGGAAGTTTACAGCAATACACGGCAAACTCAACAAACAAGATAAATCTCAAACGATCTAACAGTGCACCTAAAGGAACTGGAAAAAGAAAAACAAACAAAGCCCAAAATCAGTAGAAGGAAGAAAATAATAAAAATCAGAGCAGAAATAAATGAACTAGAGACTAAAAAAAATATAGAAAAAAAATCAATGAAATGAAGAGCTGGCTTTTTGAAAAGATTAACAAAATTGACAAACCTTTAGCTAGACTCACCAGGAAAAAAGGAGAGAAGGCTCAAATAAATAAAATCAGAAATGGAAGAGGAGAAGTTACAATGGACAACTCAGAAATGCAAAACATTAGAAGAGAATACCACAAAATGTTATACACCAACAAATTGGATAATCTAGAAGAAACGGATAAATTCTTAGAATCACACAACATTCCAAAACATTATCAAGTAGAGAATTTGAATAGAACAATCACCAGTAATGAGATCAAAACAGTAATCAAAAAATAAAAGTCCAGGACCAGACAGCATCCTTGGTGAATTCTACCAAACAATCAAAGAAGACTTAATACCTATCCTTCTCGAACTATTCTAAAAAAATTCAATAGGACAGGAAACTTCCTAACTTATTCTGCAAAGCCCATGTTATCCTGATACCAAAACGAGACAAGGACAACACAACAAAAGAAAATTACGGGCCAATATCACTGGTGGACATCAATGCAAAAATCCTCAACAAAATACTAGCAAACTGAATACAATAACACATTAAAAAGATCATATACCATGATCAAGTTGGATTTATTCCAGGGATGCAGGGATGGTTCAACATCCACAAATCAATCAACAAGATATACCATATTAACAAAATGCAGAATATAAATCACATGATCATCTCAATAGAGGCAGAGAAAGCACTTGACAAGATACAGCATCCATTTATGATAAAAACTCTGAATAAAATTGGTATAAAAGGCAAGTACCTCAACATAATAAAGGCCATATATGAGAAACTCATAGCTAATATCATTCTCACTGGAGAAAAACTGAAAGCTATCCCTCTAAGAACAGGAACCAGATAATGCCCTCTTTCACCACTCTTATTTAACATAGTATTGGAAGTGCTAGCCACAGCAATCAGGCAAGAAAAAGAAATAAAAGGCATCCAAATTGGAAAGAAAGAAGGGAAACTGTCACTATTTGCAGATGACTATTTTATATATAGAAAATCCTAAGGAATCCACCAAAAAAACTCTTAGAAATTATAGATGAATGTGGTAAAGTTGCAGGATACAAAATCAACATACAAAAACAGCTGTGCTTCCATACATTAATGACAAAGTAGTGGGAAGAGAAATTAAAAATACAATCCCACTTACCTTTGTAAGAAAAAGAATAAAATACCTAGGAATAATCTTAACCAAAGAGGTGAAAGATCTGTACACTGAAAACTATAGAACAGTGTTGAAAGAAATTGTAGAAGATACAGAGAAATGGAAAGACATTCCATGCTCTTGGACTAGAAGAGTTAACATAGTTGACATGTCCATACTTCCTAAAGCAAGCTACAGATTCAATGCAATCCCTATCATAGTTCCAATGACATTTTTCACAGAAATAAATCAAAGAATCCCAAAATTTATATGGAACAACAAAAGGCCCCAAATAGCTAAAGGAACACTAAGAAAAAAGAACAAAGCTATAGGTATCAAACTCCCTGATTTCAAAATATACTACAAAGCTATAGTAACCAAAACAGCATGGTGCTGGCACAAAAACAGACACACAGATCAATGGAACAGAATCAAGAGCCCAAAAATAAACCCACACATCTATGGACAGCTAATTTTCGACAATGGAGCCAAGAACATACAATGGAGAAAGGAAAGTCTCTTCAATAAATGGTGTTGGAAAAACTGGACAGCCACATGCAAAAGAATGAAAGTAGACCATTATCTTACACCATGCACAAAAATCAACTCGAAATGGATTAAAGAAGTGAATGTAAGACCTGAAACCATGAAACTTGTAGAAGAAAACCTAGGCAGTATGGTCTTTGACACTGGTCTTACCAGCATATTTTCAAGTACCATGTCTGACCCTGCACTAGAAACAATAGAAAAAATAAACAAATGTATCTACATCAAACTGAGAAGCTTCTGCACAGCAAAGGAAACCATTAACAAAACCAAAAGACAACCTAACAATTGGGAGAAGATACCTGCAAACTATAAATCTGATAAGGGGTTAATATCCAAAATATATAAAGAAATCCATCTCAACAAGAAAACCGTAACAACTTAATTTAAAAATGGGCAAACGAAGGGCTCCCCCAGTGGTGCAGTGGTTAAGTTCGTGTGCTGTTTTGGCAGCCCGGGGATCCCCAGTTTGGATCCAGGGCGTGGACCTATGAACTGCTTCTGAAGCCATGCTGTGGTGGGTTTCCCATATATAAAATAGAGGAAGATGGGCACAGATTTTAGCTCAGGGCCAATCTTCCTCATCAAAAAATGGAGGATTGGCAGTGGATGTTAGCTCAGGGCTAATCTTCCTTGGGAAAAAAAGTGGGCAACAGATCTGAACAGACATTTCTCCAAAGAAGATATACAGATGGCCAACAGGCACATGAAGAGATGTTCAACATCACTAATTATCAGGGAAATGCAAATCAAAACTACAATGACATATTGACATATCACCTCACTCCCGTCAGAATGGCTAAAATTAACAAGACAGGAAATAACAAGTGTTGGAGAGGATGCAGAGAAAAGGGAACTCTCATACACTGCTGGTGGGAGTGCAAACTGGTGCAGCCACTCTGGAAAACAGTATGGAGATTCCTCAAAATGTTAAGAATAGAACTACAATATAATCCAGCTGTGCCACTGCTGGGTATTTATCCAAAGAACGTGAAAACACGAACACGTAAAGATATATGCACCTTCATGTTCATTGCAGCCTTATTCACAATAGCCAAGACTTGGAAGCAACCTAGGAACCCATCAAGGGATGTACGGATAAAGCAGATGTGGTATATATACACAATGGAATACTGCTCAGCCATAAAAAACAATGAAATCTGGCCATTTGTGACAATATGGATGGACCTTGAGGGTATTATGCTAAGCGAAATAAGTCAGAGGGAGAAAGTCAAATACTGTAAGATCTCACTCATAAATAGAAGATAAAAACAACAAACAAACACATAGAGACAGAGCTTGGATTGGGGGGTTACCAGAGAGGAAAGGGGGAGGGAGGAGGGTGAAAGGGCACGTGTGTGCGGTGATGGACTGTAATTAGTCTTTGGGTGGTGAACATGATGTCATCTACACAGAAATCGAAATGTCATGATGTACACCCGAAATGTACATAATGCTATAAACCAATGTTACTGCAATAAAAAAAATCCTGTACAGCTGATGCTATTATCTTCCCCTGATAGGTAAACAGTAAGCCTTCTCTGAGAAGCCCCAAATGAGTGAGGCATAGAATAAGTGTCCCTGTTCAGTGCTTTCACAGCCACCTGGGCTTAACTCCATCATATAAAATCTTTTCACATAACGCTATAAATCTCCGTTTATATGTCTGTCTTCTGCTAAACTGTGAGCTTTTGGAGAGAGGAACTGTGGGGGAACCATCTCTATACTGGTAATTTCTGGACCTTCAACACCCTGGACAGAAAGTTTGCCCAATGGATAATTGTTGAATGAAATAATGATGTCAGTCAATCTCTGTAACGCAGTTCCAAGGAGGGTAATAAAGGGAAATATGCTCTTTTCTCATCACCTCATGAAATCCATCATCTTGTCCTACTGGCTCCTCCTCTAAAATACATCTCAAGTCCAATCAGATTTTACTTAGCCCTCCTCTGCTACTACCCTAGTACAATTCATCAATATTTTTAGTTTGGACTATTTATTTTAGAAGCTTCCCAACTGGTCTCTTTACTTCTATACTTGACTCTTATAATCAAACCTTCAAACAGCAGCCAGAGGATCTTATTTTTGTTTTGAGGGTATTTTTTTTTGTTTCATTTTTAAAAAATTAATTGACATCTTTATTCACTTACTTTTTAAAAAGTTCTTCAGCTACCACTGCCACAATCAGGATATTAAACGGTTCAATTACCATCAAAAATAAATTCAGGCTATGCATTTAATATGGTCACACACACACACACACACACACACACACACACACACACACAATCCTAACCCCTAGAAACCACTGATCTATTTTTTATTGGTATAGTTTTGTCTTTTCAAAAATGTCATCTAAATGGTTCATACAATATGTGACCTTTTGAGACTCATCTTATTTCACTCAGCATGACGTCTTTGAGACTTATCCAAGTTGTTGCATATATCAATAGTTAATTCCTTTTGATTGCTGAGTTATATTCCATTGTTTGGATGTACAACAGTTTTTCATCTATTCGCCTGTGGGAGGCCGTCTAAGTTGTTTCCCATTTTTGGCAATTATCAATAGAGCTGCTATAAACATTCACGCACAGTTTTTTATGTGAACATAGTTTTCTTTTCATTTCTCCAAGAATAGGATTGTTAAGTCATGTGGTAAATCTATGTTTAACTTTATGAAAACCTGCCAAACCATTTTCCAGAGTGGCTGTATCATTTTACATTCTCATAAGAATTGTATAAGAGCTTCAGTTACTTGCCATCCTTACCAACAATTGATGTTGTTGCTAATTTTTATTTTAGCCATCCTATTAGGTATGTAGTAGCATCTCATTATGGTTTTAACTTGAATTTTACTAATGGCTAATGATATTGAACATCTTTTTCATGTGCTTATTTGACATCCTCATATCCACTTTGGTGAAGTGTTTGTTCTTTTTCCCCTTTTTTTAAAGTTAGGTTGTTTGATTTATTGTTGAGCTAGAAAGTTCTTTATATATTCTAGATACAAGTCCTTTGTTGCATACGTGATTTGCAAATATATTTTCCCAGTCTGTAGCTTGCCTTTTCATACTTTTAATAGTGTCTTCTACACAGAAAAAGTTTTTAATTTTGAAGCATTCCAATTTGTATACATTTTCTTTTACAGAGCTTACTTTTGGTATCATGTCTAGGAACTTTTCATCTAATCCCAAGTCACCAATATTTTTACCTATGATTCCTTAAAGTTTTATAGGTGATCTATTATCTACTTTAAATTAATTTTTATATAAGGTTTAGATGAAGGTCCATTTATTGGTCTATGGATGTCCAATTATACCAACAGTGTTTGTTGAAAAGGCTATCCTTTCTCCATTGAATTGCTCTTGTGTCTTTGCAAAAAAATTGGCCATATTTCTGTGAATGTTATTTCTTGACTCCCTTTCTATTCATACCTGTCTATTGCTTTGACACTTTCACACTGCCTTGATTACTATAGCATTACAGTAATTCTCTATATTCTATCCCATTGATCAATTTATCTATTCATTTGCCAATACCATGCTGTTTTGATTACTAGCTTTATAGTAAACCTTTAAGTCAGATGGTTTCAGTCCTCTAACTGTTCTTTTTCAGTATTGTATTGGCTATTCTGGGTCTTTCGCCTTTTCACATAAACGTTAGAATCAATTTGTTGATAACTACAAAATAACTTGCCAGGTTTTTTATTGAATTGCATTGAATCTATAGATCAAGTTGGGAAGAATATATTGTTGAGCCCTTCTAGTGATTTTTTTCATTTTGGTCGTTATACTTTTCAACTCCAGAAATTCTATTTGGTTCTTTTTTATAATTTCTCTTTATTGATTTATTTTATTAGATATTGTCATCATACTTTCTTTTAATTCTTTAGGCAAAGTTTCCATTAGTTCTTTGAACATATTTATAATAGCTGCTTTGAAGTCTTTGTCTACTAAGTCAATGTCTGGGTCCCCTCAAAGGAAGTTTCTGTTTGTTTGTTTGTTTTTTGTATATGGGTCGTACTTTCCTATTTCTTTGCATGTCACAATTTTTTGTTAAAATGGACATTTTAAATAATATATTGAAACAACTCTGGATACAGATTCCCCCTCTCCCTTCCAGGTTTTTATTGGTTTCTTGATTGTTTGTTTTGTGACTTGGCTAGACTAGTTCAGTGAATTCTATTTCCCCCTTGATGCAGAGCTGCTGTTGCTCCTCAGAGGGTAAAACCTTAGCTATGCACACCATTTTCCTGACCATCAGGCAAGACTGTGGTTTTCGCCTGTCTCTCTTTGACTCTTTCCCTGATGTTCTTGTTAACCTTCTGATTGCTTCTATTAGTATTATACCCAGCTGTATTAGCCTCTATTAATTGCTAGCTGATTTCTCTGTTGTTTTCAACAATGCTCTGCAGCATAAATTGCTCCACAGTCTGATCCAACTGTAGTTGGGTTTCTTAACAGGGACACAGTGTTACCAGTCTTTTAGGCTTCCTCAGACCTGCTTCTGGGAAGAACCTCCACGTTACAGATCAGGAGCTAGGGGGTGGGGTGGGAATGGGGGCTGGGAAACCCATTACTCGCTGCATGTCCCACCTAGATCTTCCCTCTGGATCAGATGATGTGTATGTATGCACGTGTGTGTGCATGCAGGAGGCAGTAGTGCCATCCCCAGCTGCTAACACTACTTAGTATGAATCTTCTGCAGCTCAGAACTGGGAAGGATTGGATCTGCAATGTTCACTGGCCACTGATTCTACTTGTACTAGGTCTTCCACCCTGGAAATCTTGACCTGGAAATATGGAAGCTACCACTCAACTGCCAAGTGCATTGGAGCAGCTCTCCCATGACACATAGCTGTACAGGAAAGGGGGACTGTCTTCTTCACCAGCTGCCTTCCCTGGACCCTCACTACATAGTGGGAGTTGGGAGGTGGGAAATTGCCTCCTGGCTACTGCCACCCACTCTATATAGGCCTTCCATGTAACAGCTGTGGAAAATGGAACCTGATGATGTTTAGCAACTGCCAAAAGCACACAAAATAATTTTTACACCCCAGGGATCTGGGGAGATAGGAATTGCCACTTGGCAACCAAGTCTGCTGAAATAGTTCTTCTGCATAACAGAACTGTTAGAGTGGCTGTAGTTTCTCGCTCAAATGCCACAGCCTCCCACTCTTCTTATTGAGTTTCTATACATTTTAAAAATAAATGGTTCTCAACTTTTTGTAAGCCCTTTGATCAATCTCTAGAGACTTTGTTCATTTTAACCAGCTTACTAGATGTTTGTCTGGGGGAGAGGTTTCCTTGAGCTTCTTACTTAGCCATTCTGAAAGTTGGGAAATTTTTATCTTTCTGTTTATAGCCACTTTTGTAGAATGAGTTGTTCACACTTAGCCTCTCCACTTCATCCTTTCATTCCCTCCTCATCCTATTGAAGTCTGGCTTCTGTCCCTGCTAATCCCATGTGTTAAGGATTCTAATGACCTCCTATCTGTCGAATCAACAGATACTCTTTAGTCCTAATTTCACTCGAAATTCTTAGCAGAACTTAACATTGTGGACCAATCCCCTCTTGAAACTCTCTCCCACCTTGGTTTTCACAATGCCTTTCTCTCCTGAGTCTCCTCCTACTTCTCAAACTATGCTTTGATATTCTTTTAGACTCTTCTTTATCTACTTGCCCCTTAAATGTTGTGTTTACCCAGAATTCCCTCCTTGTTGCTTCTTCCTCTGTAAACTCCCCATAAGTAATCAAACTCACTCTCTTGGTTTCAAGTACAACCCAATTAAAGTGCCTCTCAAATTTACATCTATATTACCTTGCCTGGGACTTAATACTTGTGTATCCAAAAGCCTGCTAAAATTCTTCACACAGTTGTTTCTTGGGCTCTTCAAATTCAACATCTACAAAACAGGCCTTATCATCTACCTATCCTCAAACTTATTCTTTCTTCTGTATTCTCAGTTTCAAGGAATTGCACCAATATCCACCTAGCCCCCCAAGACAGAAATCTCTAAGTCATCCTTAATTTCTCTCCCCATATCTTCCCCAATCCAATCAAGTCACTAGCCTATTGATTTTATCCCCCAAATAGCTCTCAAATTCATCCTTTGGCCTCTAGCCTTACTGTCCCTGCCTTAATTCAGCAACTGACATGTCTGGCCTTGACTTGATGGTCTCCATACTCTAGTACAGCCCCACCATCTCCCCATCCTTCACACAGCAGCCAGAATGATGTTACTATAACACACAAACAATGTTGTCATTACCTTTGTAAAAACTCTATGACAGCTCCTCATCACTAACAGGATATTGTTCAAATTTGTTGTATCCTATAAAGCCCTTCATGACCTGTCCCCTGACCACTTATCTGGTTGCATCTCTTACCAGTTCCTGCCCTCCTTTATCCCTTCCCATGATGTACCCAAAGCTACTCAATACTCTTTTAATAAACATCTTTTCTGCTTTAAATTAGGTCTCTGCTGCTTACAATAACAATTTCAACCAATTCATGATCTCTTTGTGTTACTCAGCAAATGAACCAAGCTTTTGTTTGTTTCCTCATCTTTTCACAAGCTCTCCCACTTACATATCCTGACTGCCTGACAATATCTACAAATTCTTTAAGATTCATTTCTAATACCAACCACTCCATGAGGCTATCTTTGACACCCCTATACTAAATTAGGCATTTTCTCCTTCACTAGATCTATAGGTTTTGAAGTGCATTGTTCATCTCTGCATCTATGAGGTCTAGCACAATGTCTAGCATATAACATGTGTTCTGTAAATGTTTAATAAATACGTGAAAGATAGCTACCACTTGCTAAGTTTCCATTATGTGCAGGGTGCTCTACTATTGCTTTTTTTTACATCTATTGGTCCAACCCTGTCAATAATCCCATACAATTTGTATGATTATTATCCCTGTTTTATGCATAAGGAAACTGAGGCACAGAGAAAGCAAAGCCCCTTGCCCAAGGTCATATGGATAGTCAGTGGCAGAGTCTGAATTGGAACTCAGTTCTTCAGGACTCTGAAGCCTCACTTTATAAATTTCTGGAATGAACCTCAGGTTGTGGGTATAGTGAACAGCATAAACAAAGGTGCAGAATTGAGAAGGTAGAATTCATATATGGGAAGCCATAAAAAGTGCAGCTGGTTTGTGGATTTGCAGAAGCTGGCATAGTAGATAGACTTCTGAATGCAGATGGCCCGAAAGGCTAAACAGAGAAGAATGGACTTCATTCAGCAGACATATATAGGAATGCCATGATAAATGTGTCTTTTTTAGAATATTTATCGAGTGCCACTGTGCAAGATGGATTTGAGGGCAAGAGACTGAAGGACAGGAGACAAGTCAGGGCCCTTGATGCTGCTCAGCAATCGTGTTCCTCTGCACTTCCCTCTCTCCTTCCTCTCAGCATGTTCCAAGCTTTGTAACTTTTCTTCAGCCCCTTATCCACACTTGTTGCTTGCAGTTTCAGCAACTGACCTTTACTGAGAGAGAGTCAGAGGACTTAGGTAGGAAGGCCTTTCACTCTTGACTCTCTACTGCCAAATGTATCTCTAGCTTGCCCCCACACTATCCTCCTTAATAATAATAGCTACTATTTTGAGCACTTACTGTCTCATGTAATCCTTACAACAACACCGTGAGAAAGCTTTAGTCATCCTCAATTTATAACTGAGAAAATTGAGGCTTGGGAGTGGTTAAGTGCTTGTCAAGTTCACCCAGATAGCAAGTGGCAGATTTGAGATTTCATCCTAAAGCTATTTGATTCCAAGATCACCTTATAACTACTACAGTCTGAGAGTGAGAAGTATCTGCACCACTCTCCTCTTGCGCTCCATTCCATCCATCTCCTTGGGGTCTTCCAGCAACTATCCTCCATCTTTCTCTTGTAAAGTCAGCCTCTCTATTTCCATGGACTTTTTCCTCTCAGTGAATATATACCCTAAAGTCTCATCTACTAAAACACAATATCAAGCCAACAAAAGAGGTCATTTCACTCATTTTTTCTCTATAAACATCATCCTAGTTTATATTTTTTTCCACATGTCTGTAAATATTTTTCTACCCTCTTTCTACTTCCTCGCCTCCCACACTGAAATCTCATTTCAATCGCTGCCACTACATGAAATTACTTTTGCTAAAACCACCAAATTGATAAATCCTATTTCAGTTATAATATTACCTAGTTTCTCTGTTTCCAGTCTTCTCCTCCTTGTCTCTCTTCCACTGTGTCCTCTATTCACAGTTTCCAGATCACTACTTTGCTTCAGATCCCCATTATTGCTTATCTGGATAAATCTCCTTTCTCCACTCTTACAATCTCTAATCCATTCTCCACACAGGCAATAAGAGTGAACTTTCTAAATTGTAAATCTAACCCTGTTATTGCCCTGCTTGAAATCCTTCAGTTCAAATACAGAACTACAGAGCATGTTGTACATGGTTCTTATAGAACTATGTCCCTTCTTTAGACTTCTAGCCTTATTTTCCCCCTCTCCTTACTGCACACCCTGTGTTCCAGCCATACTGAATGCCTTGTTTTCTCATACCTTCATGCCTTTACATGTGCTTTGCTCCCTCTGTTCCAAACATTTCTTCTCCTTGGTCGCTGGTTGAACTTCTCTTCCTCCAAGACTCAATTCAAATGTAATTTCCTTTGTTCTACCATTCCTGACTCACCTCCCTGTAACCTCTCCATTCCTGCCAAGAGGATGTCCCAATCCCCCAGACACAGTTTGTTGCTCTGACCTCCATTTCAACACAGTACCTCTAAAAGCACTAAAGATTCCAATAACAATCATATGCTCCAATGAGATTGTCAATTCCTCAAAGATAAAAACTGGATCATAAATATTTTTGTGTTTTGAGTACCTGGTACATAGTAGGTGCTCAATGGATGTTTGTTGAACTTAAAGAATGAATGAATGAGGCTGTCAACTTTGTCCATATATAAAATAGCAGATATCCAACCTATGATAGCAACCATAAGAATATAACATAGAAGAAAGAATAGGCCTTGGCTGGATACGGAAAAGAGAAGATGAACGAAGTAGCAAAGTTAATTGGGGCTGTTGGTATCAATGGCAGAGAATGGAAAGCTAACAAGATTGAAGCAAAAGTGCTGAACAAGGACTGGTTATATTGAATGCAAACATGAGACATCCAGGTAGCAATTTGGAGCCATTGCAAATAGAGGTATAAAGCTTGGAAATGAAGTTGAGGTTTCCAGTATAGAACCTGGAAATAGCCTTCTCTTATAGAAAACAGATGTTATAACAGGACTTAGTTTGATTAAAATTTCCCTGCATCACTTTCTTATGTCCCACAGATTGGTGAGCTTCGTATTTACAAGCCAGGACTAGATCACTGTGGTTGCATGTGTGTGAGTGAATGAGTGATCAGGACAGACATTCAGGTTCCCTTTCAGTCATCCATTCTTTTAACAAATATTCAGCAAGCACCTACTCTCTACCAGACTCTGTGCTAGGTGCTGCTCTGAACAAGACAGATTAAGTACCTGCCTTCATGTGATGCATGGAATTGTGAACAAAATACCATAAAACAAATAATCATATGAATGTATAAAATAAATCATAAACTGGAAATTATGAAAACCATGATGATATAAAAGTAGAATAATTAGGGGCAATTTCTCAAGAATTCTTTGAGGCAGTGATATTTAAGCTGAGACTTTGATTTTCATCAATCTTCTTAATAGCCAGTTACTTAGAAATAGGGCCAAAAAAATAAATTAATCATTCAATGTTGGGGAGCTCAGCTGCATGTCCAACTGATCCTCTCAAACCAACTCCTATACATATACATGCCACCACCATCATGACCCCCATTCCCACAAATCTGCCCAGTTATGGCTGCAGAGGAGCAAAGGCTGCTGGGATCAGGGGGTAGAAAGGGCTCTGTGTTAGCTAGTCTCCAGAGATGAACCCCAATGAACCATACTTTCCAGTGTTCACACCCCTGCATAATCCCCTGCCACATTGACTCTGAGCTGGCCTGTGACTCCTTTTCGCCAATACTATGTGGCAGAAATGGTGCTTTGTAACTTCTGAAGTTGAGTCTTAAGGAATCTGAAGTTTCTGTTTTCATCACTTAGTATACTTTTTCTTGAACCCAGCTGCCTTGCTGTGAGGAAGCCCAAGCAGCCATGTGAGGAGGCCTGCATGAAGGAAAGCTAAGCCCTCAGCAAACAGTCCAGCTGAGCTCCCAGCCAACAGCTAGCAGCAACAAATCAGTTACGTGAATGAGGCCATTTTGGACTTTCCAGCCATCCCAGCACTTCAGCTGATAGCACATGAAGGAGAACTGCCAAGTCTACACACAAAATCATGAAAAATAATATACTATTGTTGCTTTAAGCCACTAAGTTTTACAGCAGTGACTGAAATATGTCCTTACATCTGTGAAAGACCAAAAGTAAGATAATGTGTTAAGCCAAAGCTGCATAAATTATTTTGTCCTTTTTAGTTTTTGTTTATTTTGTATTTTCCAACATTTTTTCTTTTATAATGATCAGTAATTGCCTTTATAGTTAGAAAAAATAAACATTTTAAGAATTAAAAGTAGGAGCATTCCTAGGGTAGTTTGAGGGTAGCCTTGGCCAGAGGCTTGAGTGGTCACTTGATAGATTACTGCCCACACAATCCCTTTGCTGACTCTCTGTCGACTGCACAGATGAGGACTCTGTGTTTTTTACCCAGTCAGTGCAGTGTTGGTAAAGTATCTTCCTGACTCACTTGGGTCCAGGCCGTTGGTAGAAGTTGAGTAAAAGGCACTCCCCCAATTAAATGGAGATTCGGAATAGAATGGTGTAAAGCAAAAAAATAAATTCAATAATATAGAAAAAACACATCATGTAGCTAAAAGAGGCTGGAAGGTTTGGGGCGTTGAGCAAAGAGTGGCTGGACACTTCTGGAAACAGTTGAAACTCTACTGTTGGGAGAAAAATCCAGTGCAGAACTTAAGTATCTTACAGGATGCTTGTCCCTCTTAATCCTCACCTTCCTTTTACTGAATTTCTTTGTTTGGCAAGAGGTATGCAGGTAATGCAGGCAAACTTAGACTTTCCAAATAAGCAGATCAAAATGATAGCTGCCCAACTGATATTCTGTATCAGACAAGAACTCCTTATTCTCTTGGCAAGAAGACATCCCAGTTGGCACCCAGAAGCTTTGTGGCAGCAAAACAATGAAGAAGAATTGGACACAAAAATGCATTTTCATGTCACTTGCCACAAAAGCAATGAGTTGGAAATTGCTATTTCAGCCTGAAAAAAGAAATAAAAAAAGCTTTCTTCAGATTTACCCCTTTGCAAAAAAGAGGTGAATTTTAAAATTGTCTTCCTCTGTTATTCCATTCAATTAGCAAGTGACAATCCATTTCTATCCAATCTGTTGATTAAATGTGCATCAACTTATTCAGATTCAGTCAACCAGCAACTTTGGTGACAGTCTTCTCTTCAGTGTGTATAAATGTAAAATAAACAGAAATTCACAACTTGATTATAAACATTTCTGCTTTAACAACACTCAAATGCTATTTATTACTCACCTCCAAATTAGAAATAAAACAAATCAAAGCCACCTTTAACATTCAAAGTAAGGCTAAGGTAATCATGAAATAGCAGAGTGAGAGAAGAAATGCTTCAACATTTTCAAGACAAATCATCACTCCCAAATTTTTGATTTTGGAAAAAAATTGCTAAATCCTACTTGTTAAAAGAAACAGCCAAAGAAATGCACAAAGGGATGTGATTGGTAAGTTTCTGTTTCATACCTTGATGATTTGAGTGTTGGGCTGTGCATGAGTTGATGGTGTAAGAAAATTGATCCTTGACAGCAAAAAGCATTCTACGTCTCCTTCAATCTACTGTGGTTGAAAATAGTCTCCCTTTCACCTTGTACTAAAGTTACAAAAGTGAAATTAATATGTAAATGTGTTCTAGTTCAGGCAAATACCTGTGTGTGAAGACCCAGTTCTGTGGAAGTAAGGAACCTTGCCTCAGTGACACCTAGAAAGGCTGATAAGGAGGCGACTGAGAGATGAGAGCTGTTGGAGAACATGTGGGTTCTGAAAGTAATGATGAAAACTTTAAAACGTGACCAGTTCAGGTATAGTTACTTCAAGAGTTGGGTACATAGGAAAGGATCTCTGTTCTAGGTGATTCTGTAGACAGCATCCGAGGAACCTGCAATATTTAGAATTGTACAGAAAGGGCCTTATTTACTGAGTGACCAGAAGAGCTGTAAGAAAAAGCTCTGGTTTTAAATGAAAAGTAGTATTCATTCATTGATTTACTCAAAACATTTTATTGGGTTCCTGTTCCATGCCATGCCCTATTATAGGTTCTGGTGATATAGTAAACAAAACAGTCTCTCCTCTTACAGAACTTACATTTTAGTAATTGCATTGAAAATGGCCATTAAAATTTTTAAATGGTTGCAAGAGCGGGATCCATTTGTGAATGATGTCTATGGTTTCACTTGTACAAGCTGTGTCTGACTCTTGGACAGCTGATTTAAATTCCCTTATAGGCATCTCTATATCAACATCAGGGAGCCGCTTCCACCCCCAAGATTCTTCCCTTTCTGCATTAGCTCCTGACTCCCCATCCTTCTTCTCCTTAAGGCTGACTTTAGGGGATCAGGATGCATTAAGAAATGAATGTAGGGGCCAGCCCAGTGTCATAGTGGTTAAGTTCGTGTGCTCTGCTTTGGTGGCCTGGGGTTCGCAGGTTTGGCTCCCAGGTGCAGACCTACATACCAATCATCAAGCCATGCTGTGGCAGCGTCCCACATACAAAATAGAGGAAGATTGGCACAGATGTTGGCTCAGGACCAATCTTCCTCACCTCCCCCCAAAGAAAAGAAAAGAAATGAATGTTGACTCCACTTTATGAAATAGGCCTCTCAGCCTGTACTAGCCTCAAAGGAAGGTCCTGAGTGTCCCAATGTGTTGGCCAAAGGTCATGCCAGATAAGAGAAGCTAGTGAGTGTGAAGACAGGCCAGAAGGTAGGGGATGGATCTGAATTCTGACTCTGGTTGGTTAGTTACTTACTCCTAAGAGGTACCTTGCTATTGGACTGTAAAACCAAGAGTACATGATGCTGTCAGAGTAGCCAGAAAAAGGTAAACTGAGAGAAGGACCACGGGCAGATAGAAAGATATAGAATGTGAATAATTGTACTTTCTAGGTTATAGAAATTTTATAACCTCCTGAATAAAAAAAACTGCATGCATTTGCTGTGTTTGTGAGCCAAGAAAAAATTCAAACTGAAAAATAAAGCAACCCTAATCATAGCTGATATACAGAAGTGTAGTGTTAAAACACACCCGCACCAGGACAACTTTTGAATAAGTTTTGAAGTGAAATTAAACATAACAACGAGCTAGCATCATCAAGCTCTAATGTCCTTGAAACTTTCCACAAGTCTCTTCAGAATTTCCACAAAACTCTCAATCTACCTCTTAATTCTCCTCTGATTAAACCTGATTTTCCTCAAGCACTAGCATTCCAAATACATAAAATAATTTCTTATTCAATTCTATTGTTTTCTCATTTACTCACTTAAAGAGCATCACTTTGTTTTCTTGTGTAAGTATCACAAATGTCTCCATACTTCATCTACATTATGAACTAAATTGCTTTGATGGGCAAGCTTTGGAACCTAGCAACCATTTTTTAAAAATTTTCTTTCTTTTTTTTCACATTTGTTACTATATAATTAAAGAAATATTTTAGAATATTCTTTCTCATAATGGGTTTTGAGTTTCAATACTTTTAGTTCCCCCCTAGCTTTATTGAGGTATAATTGACAAAATTGTAAGATAAGTGTACAACATGAAGACTTTATATACATTTACATTGTAAAAGGATTCCCTCATCTAGTTAATTAACACATCCATCACCTCATATATTTAGCTTTTTAAAAATGAGAACATTTAAGTTCTACCCTATCAGTAAAATTCAATTATACAATACAATGTTATCAACTATAGTCACCACCTTATACATTGGATCTTCAGACCTTATTCATCTTATAACTGAAGTTTGTACCATTTTACAGCTTCTGCCCATTTAAGCAACCCTCTATCCCCTGGAAACCACCATTCTACTCTTTTTTTCTATGAGTTTAACATTTTTTTAGATTCCACATATAAGTGATACCATGCAGTATTTGTCTTTCTCTGTCTGACTTATTTCACTTAGCATAATCTCATCAAGGTCCATCCATGTCACAAATGGCCGGATTTTCTTCTTGCTCATGGCTGAATAATATTCTGTTGTTTATATATACACCACATTTTCTTTATCCATTCATCCTTTGACTAACATTGTGTTGTTTCCATACCTTGGCTATTGTGAATAATGCTGCTATGAATGTGGAAGTACAGACATCTCTTCAAGATAATTATTTTGTTTATAAAAGGTTTTCTGTAAGAAAATGAAATCTGTACTTCAGACAACTGACATACAAATGAACTTTGCAACTCAGACTATTTGTAAATTAGTGATGACGTGTTTGTAATTCATAAATGTCAGAAGAATGTTGCAGTTAATAAATGCTATTAGAATACAGATGGAGAGAGCCATCTGTATTAAAGATTCTGGGAAGGGTTTTACAAACAAGAAAGCATCCTAGGCAGGTAAAACAGTAGGAGCTGGGGCATTAAAGTAAGAATTGCCCATGGTATATTTAAGGATCATTGCTGGAGTAAATGGCTTGGAAGAAAAATGTTGGATGGAGGCAGATTATAGAGATGTGTGAGAGACTATTACAGCAAGTAGTAGAAGTCTACAGAATTTGTGTGATCTCTGTTAGCATTCTCAACCAACTTGAACACAGAGCAATACACAGTTCTACATATGTGTGTATGGAAATCATTACCTTCCCCTCCAAATTATGATCTATCCTTTTACTGTACTCCTAATTTTAGTGAATGACACCACCGTTCACTCATCTGCACCAGGTAAAAATCTAGGAAATTTTTCTTGACACATCCTACCTCTTCATTCCCACATATTAGCCATCAGCAAATCCTGTAAGCTCTACCCTACAAACATATCCTGAATTCACCCACTTCTCTTCAGCCATACAAGCCTCCACTGCCACTTTCATAGTCCAAGCCACCAACATCTTTCATCTGGACTACCTCAATATCCCCCTCACATCCATACTTGCTACCTTCAATCAGTCGACTCCACACTGCAGTCAGCGTGACCTTTACAGAAAGCCAATGATTGTGTTACACACGCTTTAAACTCCTCAGTGGTTTCCCATTGCTTTTAGGAAACAAAATTTCTTAACATGGCCTTTCAAAGTTTGTCCCCTACTATATCTCCAATAATATCTCAAAGCATATGCCCCCTACTCTCTACACTTAGCCAAACTAGAAGAAGCCACACTTGTTTCAATCCTTCCTCCTTTACATGTCTCTACTGTCATTGGGACTTTGAACACTCTGTTCTGTCAGCCTGAAATATTCTTCCTTTTCTTTACTTTTCACCTGCTTAACTCCTATTCATTCTTCATATTGCTACTACATAGCAATTCCCCTGAGAAGTCTTACCTGATCTGTCAGTCTAAATTAGGCCCTCATATTATTCTCTCACAGCACATGAAAGTTTACCTTCCTAGCACTTTTCAAAGTTGCACCTTTAGATTTTCCTATGCGATTACTTAATTAATGTCTGTCTCCCTCATTAGATAAAAGCTCCAGGGGGACAGGGACAGATTTTTTTGTTTTGCTTTCCATTGTATCTCTGATGCTTTCACTGTATGTGGAAGACATACAGTGAGTGCTCAAGAGAAATTTGAATCCAATCTCTTTACTCCCTTGCGCTACAGCCGTACTAGCCTCCTTATTATTCCATTAATCTGCACCTTGAACACTCCCATGCAGGAGCTTTGATATTTGCTGTTCTTCTGCCTGTAAAACTCTTCCCCCAACTCACTCTCTCATATCATTCAGCACTCTGCTCAAACGTCTCCTCCTTGAGCAAATATCTGTAGTGCGCACTCCTGCACAAAGTGCTGCTATATGGTGATGGTGAGGATTATTAATATAGCCCCAGTGGGATATAAGCTTTATGACAGCAGGGATTTTGATCTGTTTTGTTCACTGCTATATCCCCAATGCTTGGAACAGCCCCTGAAATACAGTTGGTACTCAACAAATATTTGCTGAAAAAATGAATTATTCTAGGCACCTAACCAAAACTGTCTATAGCATGTAATAAGACAATTTGAAAGATCATTGAAAAATGAATATCATTGGAGAATTAGTGAGAAGTTGTCTGAAAAAATTTGTGTGAGAAGTAAATGTTGGCAGATTTACCAGTTCTTGGAGATTCTCTTGAATTTCAATTCTATTAATGGGGACCACATCATGAGGTCTCTCAGAGAGTCTCTCAAGTTTGGGTATGCTTATATTGAGAATATATGAGAGAACTTACATGAGTTTTCAGCTTATATTCTCTTCATCCCAGAATTACCTAGCATTGACTTGAAAGTTGTTCTCATAGGGATTAGTCTGATCTTCTCAACTTCCATAGAATGTAAACTCCTTGAGGCAAGGGACCAGATTTCTCTCTTGTCTCCAGGAGAGTCTCAATGGTTGCCAAAACACATGGAGTGGGCCTCATTTAGGGAAATGCTTTTGAAGCTTCCTCTTTGCTTCTGCTTGGACCAGTGCTCCCCTTTTTCAAACCTTTCCCCAGAAATACTTGAAATCATGGGGAGAGATGATGGGAGCTGTATTGATTGCTGCATAAATAATCTCTGAGTATTCTCAGATGAATAAAAATACTGTTTTTGTCACATGTGGGAAAATTAGTATATTAGAGAAATAGAATAGAGATGTATTTCTTAATATAGTTAAAGAACTATAGCTTCTGCTCAATGGATCCAAATGACAATTAAAATCATTTGCTGGAAAAAAATGATGGAACCAATTCACAACTTTACAGCAAGGCTTATAACTCTCATCATTGAGAGAAAGGCCTGTAGGATTCACTTACTCAGTGTCGTGGGGCCCTGAGTATGGTTCAAACCTCAGAGAACAAATATGAAGTTGACTAAAAGAAAGTTGTCAGCTTTCCCGAGGTTACTAGTTAACAAACTTAAGATTTTCTTTGTCTATTTACTCTTCCATGGGTTGTGTGTCCTTTCAAGTTTATTAAACAGAATATAACAGAAATGCAAATAGCCAGACTTTGAGGCTCTTAGGTGAATATGAACCTCAAACCACCCCCAACTATTCTTCCTAGTTATTCCAACAATAAGAGGAAAGGCAGTGGATGTCTTTTCCTTTATTCTTATAAAGATAAGACATCTACTGAGCATTGCCAGGCTGTCTTTATAGAGGCGACAGGAAGTTACACTAGGGAAAGAACCAAATACCTCAATATATTACCCTTGAAAGTCTTCAATTTACCAGGCTCATTTACAATGGTCCTAATGTATGGGTATGAAAGAGGTATCAGGAAGGGGCCAGCTTTGGTATTGTGAATTATTTTTTTTTAGCTTCCAATCTCCTATAAAGATGACCTCCTCCCACATGTTAGTCTCCTATAAGCCTGTTTTGACATGTGAGACATATTAAAATGCCCCCAGGTATATGGACAAGGAATGTCATATGGGTAATCAGGGAAGGGAATTAGACTATGAACCCAGAAAATCATATAAAACAAGAAACCAGCTTTGTCATCTTTCATATTGGTTTTTGTTTTGTTTTGTTTTGTTTTGTTTTTCAAAAGTATCCCCAAAGTCCAACCCCTGTCTTGTTAACTATTCTATCTTATGACTAAGTTAGGTATCTGGAACAAGCCTGCTTCAATTCAAACCTCAGTTCTGCCACGTGAGCCTTGGGCAAATGAATTAGCTCTCTGTGTCTCTGTTTTTTCCTCTCTAAAATGAGGAGAATAACAGTACCTACCTCCTAGAGTGTCTGTTGCAAAAAAAAATGTTTATAAAGGATTTAATACAGTGTCTAGCTCATAGGACTCTGATGCTCAATAAAGTGTAGCTATTATTATTATTCATTTAGCTAAGGGGCAGAGTAATTAGTCAGTTGTATCAGCCAAGTCAAACTAGGCCTAAACTTAAGATCAAACAACCCGGATTCGTAAGCCGCTTTCTTTCAATACACTGGCATCTTGATTGCTTTCCCTTTGGCTTCCAAATTAAAAAAAATGTTTAAATTGTGTCTCTACAACTTAATATCTGTGTGTCATTCATTAAGGTATTTAACCTCTCTCAGTTTTTTTTGCTTACAAAAAGAGCATAATAACAGCATCCATGATAAGGTCATTGTGAGGATTAAATGGGTTATTTCACATAAAATCCCTAAAATAATGCCTTCTAGAAGGACTGAGGGCAACTGGGCAAGTCTGAAGAAAGCCAAAGAAAGTCAGTTTTAAAGATGAGGAAATTGGAATACAAAGACTTCAGGATAAGTAACTTCTCTAAAATCTTACAGCTAGAAGTGGTGGATCCAGGATTTAAGCACAGTCTGAATGTACTTTTTTTCCTAGAGTTTATTTTCCCTTCCCTTATTGTCTAACTCTCCCCTGCATGGAGTGCCTCCTTCAGAGTAGTATATTCACTGGTTCTCAACTGTACCTTGCCCCAACACATGTTTGCACACACCTTATCCCTTGCTTGGAATGACCTTTCCCATTTCTTTTCACCACTCTTACTCAAGGCCTAAATGAAATTCCACCTTGACATACAGAGCCCCACCAACTTAATCTCCACACTGATCTCTTTGCCTTTCAACTCGAGAATTCTCAGTGTCTACATCAAACCCTTGACATTACCACTAGTGGCTAACACTGAGTGCGTAGTATGTACCTAGGTATCAAGCTAAGCAGTTAAATGCATGATCTCATTTAATCCTCTCAAAAAGCCCAGAGCTAAGTACTGTTTTTAGCAGCCTCATTTTATTGAGGAAACGGAGGTTCAGCATGGCTAAGTAATTTGTTCATGGTTAGTAAGTGGAGGAGACAGGGTTCCAATCCAGACCATGTGATCCCCAAGACCATACTCTTCCCCACAACATTCCACTGATTGGTGTCCTTAGGCTTCTTTTCACACACGTCTCTCAACCCCTCAGCTTGATTTTGAGCTCACTGAGGGAAACAACCGTGTCTTATTTATCTTTATAGTTCCAGTGTGCCTAGTAGCATAGTGCTTGGCAAGAAGTAGGTATCGTAAATATCCATTTAATAAGAATCGGCTTCCAACTTAATCCACAATTTCACCCTGAAAATCAAACAAAAGCAAACATGAATCATGTTTATGGATGAAATTAGGCAAGGTAGTGTGGCTTGATCATCAATTTCATTGGTCATTAATGGCAGGGTGATATCTGAGTATTCTGGAACTGAGATAAGCTTCTTTTTGACTTTCTGTCTTTTTTCATCACTCACTCATTCAACAAACTGTAATAGAGGTAAAAGCATGCATAAGGAGCATAGAGAAAAGAACCACCTAGAGGAGTGAGTTAAGCAAGGGGAGGGTGTTTGGGAAGGTTTCTCAGAGAAGGCGACATAGCCCCATTCAGCAGCCACTGCAGTACCATTTTAAAAAGTGGATGCATAATAAATAGCAGTAATAATACCATTACCTAAATAAATAATGGAAATGGAATAAAGTTGGCAGAGATCATTTGACTTTAGAATTCTTAGTCAAACTAAGTTAGAGAAAGGATCTTGAGGCTTAAGGACGCGGGACTTGCCGGGCCTTAAAGCATAGGTTCTTTGTAATAAGTAAAATATGGAGGAATAAAAAAAGAATCCCCAGGTATTGAATATATCTTAAGTGCCAGATGTTTGATGTATATTATTTCATTTAGTCCCCAAAGGAATTATGTAAGACGAGTCTTTCCTCCCATTTTAGGATAACAATGCTGAGGACTAGAAGGTGAAATAACTTCTAAGTGGTGAAGATTAGTTTGACTTCAGTTTTAGTGCTCCCTCCACGAATACTGGTAGCAAAGTCTCATATAGAGCTTATTAATTACAAAACATGTTTCTTAGGGTGTTACATTTATTAACTTATTTAATCCTCTCAATACCCCCAGTGAGATAGGTACTAATATTACCATATTATTTTATAGATAATGAAATTGAGACACAAGGAAATTAATGAATTAGCCCTAGATCATACAGAAAAGAAAATGATGGAGCCAAAATTCAAACACAAGGCATCTGTCTCTTAAACCATGTACATTATGCTACTTCTACTATGTAAGGTCTAGTTAGCTAGAAGGAGGCATTTGCCTTCCCATTTCTACCAGGCCATTAGCACAAACTCTTCCTATGAAGATGACTGACTGGGGTAGGTATGATAGAGAGTAGGATAAGAGATCCTGGGTCAGCAGAGGAGATCAGCATTCCTAACTATCTCTTTTCTTCCCCTGCTTTACCCCAAGGTCAGAGAGGTGGGTGTGTGGCAGCCTAGGGTCACAGAGGTGACAAACTGCTTCATCACCCGTGTCCCTGAATCTAGCAAGGGCATAGTCAATCTTTTCAGAGATATCCCATGACTAACCCCCTCAACCTCACCCTAGAGAAATGCACAATGATTGATGCTAGAGCCTTAAATTTCCCTCCAATTTGCCCTATTTACCACCCAGGATAAGTACCATGCCAAAGAGGAACAGCAGAGTGAACTTATGATGGGAAGTTCCCTTTAAGGAAGTTTGAACTTGTTTAGATTCCTGTTTCCTCTTTGTTAGGGGCTGGAGCCTGGTCTAGGGGAAGGGAGGCATGACATTTTCTAGCTCTGAGCTACAGGGACCCAAGGTAAGGAGTGAAAGAACATTCTAGACTAAAGCAAGCCCCATGAGAATTCACTGTCCTTTCAGCAATGAGCCTGTTGATTTGTCCCGATACAGGTTGTCAAAATACATATCTCCTCTTAATCCCTATTACCCAACTTACCTTTCACTTCTCTTGCCTTGTTTTTTGACAAAGTAGCTGACTATATGTCATCAATATTTGTCACGTCACTTTGGTGAATGAGTTTCAGTAATGCCTGTTAGTCGATGTTAGTGAATAGCCAAGTAGAGCAGACAAGAGCCTGGTCCAGACTGTATCTCCTAAAGACACCTCTATCTGACATACCAATACCTCACTGCATGCCACACAATGACATTCAACTCAGGATCCCCCACATATTTGGAATTCAGTTTATCATGCCAGAGCCCACACTGAGCTGGTTGGGATACCTCTGCTTGCAGAAAGGCATACACTAATTGAAGTGGGCATGCCCCAATCCTTTCATGAATAAGAAATGAAGCATATACTTGATCCTCCCCAAGTTTCCAATCTGCAAGGCAGTACAGAGAGTGGTTTGTAACAAGCCAGAGAACTACCAATCTAAGTGTTTTCTGCAGCTTGACTTTACACGTTTAATTAAATCAATGTTGTGGCACCCACCTCCAATAGAAATGAGAAAGTGTGGTTAGCTCAGAGGATTTCTGAGGGAAAAAAAGTCTTCTCCAACCTGCAGGAAGAGAACAGTATTGGCTGAAACCAAGCCTGCAGCAACTGTTGTGGGAAAGGAAAGAGGGAGAAGGGAAGGGGAGATAAGGGGCACGTGTGGAAGGATGAGAGTGAGTTGAATACTGGATAGCCAACACCAGAGAGATGAAGGATGCAACAGCTACTGATAAAGCCCCATAGGAGAGAGCTGAGATGTCTGGGTTTTTTCCTGGTAAATAACCAGATCATCAAGCATATTAAGGACCTCATTGAGCAGAACTGTGGCTATAGCTGCTGGAGCTATGGTGTGGGGAGGGCAAAAGACAAGCTCCTAGATGTGGGAATGACCTGAGGGAGCTGGGGTGGAGGTACATAAAATGGAGGAAGAATGTAACAATCTGTAAGGGAATAAGAAAAAACATTAAAGGTGGGATTCAGATGTTGACAATCTCTTTGCTGTTCAATGTCAGAGTCTCATAGGAGAAGAAAGAATTGTGCAATCTTCAAGGTGAAATGAAGACACATGCAGAATCACTGAGGGGAAGAGAAAATATCAGTAAGCCATTCAAATGATGATTTGTTGCCAGGATTAGATACCCAGTGATATAAGTAAATATTCACACAGAGACCGTGTGGTGGGAACATTAATAATTCATATATTGGGATGCTTCCCAGTAATCTATTTGTCACAATTCAAATCTGAGCACAACAGAATTTGATGTAAGATGGGGGCCCCAGGGACAGCTGCATACTGTGGGGTTAGAAATAAAGCTACAAAGGAGAAAATCAGATAAATTTTAGAGCTAAGGAATCAGCTAATTGAATCCTCCCCTTGACAGATGAAGACACTAATTCAGAAAAAAGAGGCATTTGCCCAGTGAATTACTGTGGGATCTGGGCTTCTAGGCCAGAAGCTCAGGCTTATCCCTATACAATTGGTCACTGATGCTATCTGTGTGAGTCCAGAACTAAGGAGAACTGGGACAAAGAAAAACTAGAAACAAATGCAATCCCCCACCCCCACCTCCATCTCCCAGAATCAGGAAGTGGATAGATCATGAAATAGATGATGAACAAAAAATAAAAACGCCTGTAAGAAAGGCTGGACCACCATAGCGAGAGAGAAATGGGCTCTTCATCTCATTATCTGAATTAATTAAATGGAAACAGCACCAAATATCATGCAGCCAAAATGATGCTCTAGCATCATCTATAAATCGAAAAGTACTTTTTGAGATGCTTCTATGTGTTCCATACTATGTGAGGCTGTAAGAGATGTAAGTAAGGCATGTTAATTTGCTCTCTCAAAGGAGATCTCCATGTGGGTGGGGAAAACAGCTCCAGGAAGTGAATTTGGCTACCAAAAGGCTTGAATTTTCCAGGTCAATCCTCATTTAAAACATGCAGCTCCATGAGCTCCTTTATATAGTCATAGCTGCAAAACAATGTCTTAAACCACTTACTTTAGATATTTTGGTCATTCATTCATTCAACATATATTTATTGAGTGTCTGCTGTGTGGCAAGCACTGTACAAGGTGCTGGGGATACAACTATGAACACAGCTCCTAACTTCATTAAGCTCACAGTCTAGTGAAAGACACAGACAAGTAAACACAAAATTACAGTCATGGGATAAGGGTTATCATGAAGTGAAACATAGAGTGCTACAGGACCATAGAGGAGGGAAGACTTTTATGTCTCCTGGAAGCTGAAACGACTTCTGAGAGGAGGTGATGGCTAAAGTAAGGACTGAAGGACAAGTAAGAATCAATAAGGCAAAAAGAGAGAGTGAGGAAGGCATGGGAAGATATTCCTGTCAAGGGGAATAGCATATGCAAAGTCCCCAAGGCAAGAAAGCAAAATACGGAAGTTATTTAAGATTAATAAAGTGTTAAATTGTGGGTTGAAGACATTAAGTATATTACAAGGTCAGAAAGAGGCAAAATTAAAGGGTTTTTTTGTGGGAGAGGGTGAGTGGTAACAAAGACTGGGAGAAATTCCAAAATACCAGAAATTGGCAAATATAATTTGACTTTCAAAAAAATGGAAAAAAAAGGATTGTGCAAACTATCAACCAGTGTGTTTGATGTTAACCCAGGTCCAAATTTCTAAGTGTATTGTTGATGGACTGGTTTAAAAACATGCTTAAAAAAAAGAAAGAAAAAAACAAAGCAGGGCTCACCAAGTGTTAGCTAACTTCATTTCCCTCGTTTATGGGATTACTAACTCAGGGAAATGCTATAATTAGGGCATATCTGAGTGCCAGGCAGTCTCTCCTGATATCTTTTTCAAAAACTGGAGAAATGAGGCCGGATGATAGTAGAATTTGATGGATTCCCAACTGGGTGAATGACCATCCCCAAACATGCAAATGACAGGACATCAAATATGATGGAAAACAGAATAAAGAGCCAGGAAGATCTTTCTTCTCAACCAGGCTGTAAGTGCTCTACAACTAGAGTGACCATATAATTCATCATCCAAACTGGAACATTTGTGAGTGACAGGGGTCGTTTTTAACAATTATGTCAGCAAAATACATATAAACCAGGACTGTCCCCAGGGTATATGGTTCTTGATCTATAATTATTTATCAAATGAATGACTGAACAAATGCACAAATGAATCTCATCTTAGAACACCACTCCTCCTTAAATCCTTTTGAAGTGTGCCACAGTCAGGCAACAGTATCACGTATCTTTCTAATTCTCCACTGTTGCTTCCTAAGAATTACTCCTCATGTGAAAATCCTCCTCTTCTGAGATTTCATATCCTTAGCAGGTAGTCAATACCATGTAAAAACCTCCTGGTCATTCTTCCACGTTCATTAAAGACTTTGGAACCTACTCCTAAGTTCTCCCTCTCTCACACAAGCCTCGCTGTCGTCCCTGGGGGACTTCAATGACTATTTGAAACTTTCACCAAGCACTTCAAGTCTTCTACCCACTATATCTCCCAACATATTCAGTAGATGACCTTGCCTCTTATTTCACTAAGAAAGCAGAGGTCATCAGGATAGGAACTCTCCCAACTTTATTCCTGTACCTAGAAACTCATCTGTATCTGCAACTACCCTCACCTCATCTCTCATGCCTCAGAGGAAAAAAGGTGTCTCCTTCTAACCAAGGTTTATTCCTCCATCTGTGCTCTTGATCACATACTCTCTGTTTCCTTAAGAACCTTGCTCCATTATCTTTTCTCTCTTCTGTGCCTTCAACATCTCCCTCTCTACTGAAACAGCCTTTTTGAAGCTCTCCGTGACTACTTGGACACATTTTTTTCAAAATTTGTTTAACTTATTTTGAAATAATTATAGATTCACAGGAAATTGCAAAGATTGTACAGAGTGGCCCCATGTACATCCCATTTGCCGAGTTTCCCCCAATGATTACATCTTACTTATAGTACAATATCAAAACAGGAAATTGACATTGGTACAGTGTGTGTAGATATTTTAATGTCATTTTATCATATGTATGGATTCCTGCAACAACCACTGCAATCAAAATATTGAATTGTAGGGGCTGGCCCTGTGGCATAGTTGTTAAGGTCGGCATGCTCCCCATCAGTGGCCTGGGTTCATGGGTTTGGATCCCAGGTGTGGACCTACACTACTCATCAGCCATGCTGTGGCAGTGACCCACATAAAAATAGAAGAAGATTGACACAGATTTTAGCTCAGGGTGGATCTTCCTCAGCAAAAAAAAAAAAAAAAAAAGTGAGAGAGAGAGAGAACTGTAACATCACCATAAGGATTTTCCTTGTGCTACCCCTTTATAGTCCAATTACCCTCCTTACTCTCATTATCCCTACCTCCTGGTAACCACTAAACTGTTTTCCATCTCTATAATTTTGTGATTTTTAAAATGTTATATAAATAGAATTATACAGTCTGTGACCATTTGAGATTGACTTTTTTCACTTAATTCCTTTGAGATGCCTCCAAGTTGTTGCAAGTATCAATAGTTCATTTTCATTGCTGAATAGTATTCCATGATATGAATATACTACAATTATCCATTCACCTGTGTAGGACATTTTTGTTGTTTCCAGTTTGGGGGTATTAAAAACAAAGATTTTTTTTAACTATTCTAGAGCCTGTGCATTTCCATATAAATTTTATAATAAATTTGTCTAATGTCTACAAACAATCTTGCTGGGATTTTGATGGGGATGGCATTAAACCTATGGATTTAATGCACTTTGGGGAGATATTTTGTGGGGACACTTTGGGAAGAATTGTCATCTTTACTATGTTGAATCTTCCAATCCATGAACATGGTATGCAGCTTGATTTACTTAAATCTTTTTTTTCACTTCTTTCATCAGCATTTTCTAATTTCAACATACAAATCTTGTACATGTTTTGTTAGATTTACACCTACGTGTTTAATTTTCATTTTTTGAGTGATTTTGTAAATAGTATTGTATTTTACATTTTGGGTTATACATGCTTATTGCTAGCATATAGAAATATAATTGATTTTTGCAGTTGATGTCATATCCTGCAACTTTGATGAACTCACTCATTACTTCCAGGAGTTTTTTGTTGCTTCCTTGGGGTTTTGTACTTAGATGATCATGTCCTCTACAAATAGAGACAGTTTTCTTTTTTTCTTTTTTATCTGTATGCCTTTTATTTCTTTATTGAACTTGCAAGAACTTCTAGTACTGTGTTGAATAGCAGTGGTGAAAATGGATACCCTTTCCTTGTCTTAGATGTTAGGAGGATATTCAGTCTTTAATTGTTAAGTATGATGTTAATTGTAGGCTTTTGGCAAATGTCTTTATCAGCTTGAGGTTGTTTCCCCTTATTCTTAGTTTGCTGAGAGTTTTTATCATGAATGAGTGTTGAATTCTGTCAAATGCATTTCTGCATCAATTGATAGGATCCCATGAATCTTGTTCTTTAGCCTCTTAATGTGGTGGATGACATTGGTTGATTTTCAACTACTGAAGCAGTCTTGCATCCCTGAAATAAACACTTGTCTTTCCATTAGTGATTTCTAGTTTGATTCTATTGCAGTCATAAAACACACTCTGTATAATATCACTTCTTTTAAATTTTATGAGGTTTGCTTTATAGCCCAGGATATGGGCTCTCTTGGTATATGTTCTTTGAGCACTTAAAAAGAATGCGTATCATGATGTTTTGGGGTGAAGTTCTCTATAAACATCAATTAGATCCTGTTGGTTTATGCTGTTGTTGAGTTCTTCTATGTCCTTGCTGATATTCTCACAAGTTGTTCTAGTGATTGGTAAGACAGGAGTGTTGAAGTCTCCAACTATAATTCTGGATTTGTCCATTTATTCTTTCACTTCTACCCATTTTTGCTTCACATATTTTATAGCTCTGTTGGTTCGTTGATACACATTTAGGAGTCTTTTGGTGGACTGATCATTCTATCATTATGTAATATTCCTCTTTGTCCCTGGTTATTTGCTCTGAAGTCTACTTTATCTAAAATTAATTTAGCCACTTCTGCTTTCTTTTTATTAATATTTGCATGGTATATCTTCTTCCATACTTTTGCTTTCATCCTATGTTTGAAGTGAGTTTCTTATAGACAGAATTTAGTTAGGTCATGTTTCTTTTTTAATTCACTGCTAATCTTTGTCTTTGAATTGGTGTATTTAGACCATCTGCATTTAATGTAATTATTGAAATGTTAGGGCTTAAGCCTATGATTTTACTTTTAAGAAATCTATTTTGGGAGCTGGCCTGGTGGCATAGTGGTTAAGTTTGCGTGCTCCACTTCAGTGGCCTGGGGTTCACCAGTCTGGATCCTGGGCACAGACCTAGCACCACTCATCAAGCCATGCTGTGGCAATGTCCCACATAGAAGAAATAGAAGGATATACAACTAGGATATACAACTATGTCCTGGGGCTTTGCGGGGAAAAAAGAGGAAGATTGGCAACAGATGTTAGCTCAGTGCCAATTTAAATTAAAAAAAAGAAATCTACTTCTGTGTTGTTCTGTTTTCTGGTTCTCTGTTTTTTTTCCCCTTGCTTCCCTGTAGGTTACTTGGACATTTGTAGTTTAATTTAGTCTTTAATTTATCTCTTTGTATAGCATTTTAGAGACTGATCTTAGTATTCTGCTATACATGCAAAACTTATCACATTCTACAGGTTTCAACATTTTTCCATTTACAGTTTAGTGTAGAAACTTTACCTCTCTTTATGTTCCTTTGCTCTCCTCCATTTATAACATAATTGTCTTAAATATTTCCTCTATATACATTGAGAACAACATCAGTGTTATCATTTTTCTTCAACCATCAAATGTAATTTATAAACTAACAGGAAAGCAAGCATATAAGTTTATTTAGGACTGCCATAACAAAATCCACGGACTGGGTGGCTTATTTACTCAGAATTTTGGAGGCCAGAAGTCCAAAATCAAGGTATTTTCAGGTTTAGTTTCTTCTGAGGCATCTCTGCTTGGCTTGCAGATGATTGCATTCTCCCTGTGTCTTCACATGGTCTTTCCTTTGTGTACATGCATATCTATGTCCTAATCTCCTCTTCTTAAAAGGACATCAGTCATATTGCATCAGTGTTCACCCATATGATCTCATTTTACCTTAATTACCTCTTTAAATGTTCTATCTCCAAATCCTCCAAATCCAAGTCACATTCTGAGGTTCTGGTGGTTAAGACTTCAACATACAAATTTTGGGGGGGGCACAATTCAATCCATAGCAAAAAGCTTATTGTATTTGCCCATGTTTTTGCTCTTTCTGCTCTTCTTTCTTCCTTCCTAATGTTCCAAGATCCTCTCTTTTATAATGTCCTTGCTGTTTGGGGAACTTCCTTTGCCATTTTTTAAAGGTAAATAGGTCTACTAGCTATGAATTCTCTTAGTTTCGTTCCTGTGAGAATGTCTTCATTTCTCTATTATATCCAAAGGATATTTTCACTAGGTATAGAGTTCTGACTTGGCAGTTATTTTCTTTCAGCTCTTGTGCCATTTCCTTCCAGCATCCACAGATTTTGATGCAAAATTCATTGTTGTTCTAATTGTTTTTCCCCTATAGGAAACACATCATTTTTCTATGGCTGCTGTCAAGACTGTTTTTATTTGTTTTTAGTTTTCAGAAGTTTGACTATGATGTGTCTTGGCATGGATTTCTTTTATTATGTTTTGAGTTTATTTAGCATCTTGAATCTGTGGGTTTATGTCTTCTGCCACATTAGGGGAAATTTTGACCATTTTTTCTCCAAATACTTTTTCAGCCCCACTCTTTTTATCCTGTCCTGGAACTCCAATGAATGAAAGTTAATGAGGCTCTTTTTATTTTTTTTTCAGTCTATTCGCATTGGGTATTTTCTATTGTTCTATGCTGAAGTCCACAGATTATTTCCTCTGCCTTCTCCATTCTGCTATTGAGTCCATCCATTGAGTTTTTTAATTTGGTTATTGTATTTTTCAGTTTTAAAATTTCCATTTGGTTCTTCTTTATATCTTACATTTTTTTCCTGAGAATTTCTACTTCTTTCCTGAGAATTTCTACTTCTTTGCTGAGAATTTCTATTTTGTAATTTGTTTTATGCATGTTTGTAATTGATCACCAAAGCACTTTTATGATCGCTACTTTAAAATTCTTTTTTTGATAATTCTAGCATCTGTGTCACCTTGTTGTTAGTGTCTATTGATAGTCTTTTGTCATTCAAGTGGAGATCATCCTGGTTCTTGGTATGATGAGCCATTTTTTATTGAAACCTGGATGTTTTGTGTGCTTCATTATGAGACTCTGGATCTTATTTAAATATTTTGTTTTACAGGCCTCCTCTGATGCCACTCTGGTGTGAGAACGGTGGTGGTTGTGGCCTCATTACTGCCATACTGGAATTAAAATCCATGTTCTCCATAGGCCTCCACTAATATTCATGGGGAGTATTGTTGAAAGTCTCAACTCTCCACAAGGCTTCCTCTGGCATCACTCCAGCAAGTAGAGGGTGGGGTGCCTCATTACCACCAGGTGGAAATGAAGGTCCAAGCTCTCCACGTGATTTTCACTGACACCATGGAAGGGGGCAGCGTCTTGTTACCTCTTGGTAAGAATGAAAATCTCAGCTCCCCACTCAGCATTCCCTGACACCTCCCTAGCAGATGCCTTGCTACAGCCTGGCCAGTGTGGAAGTCTAGCCTCTCCATTTTGTCTTTGCTGACAGTGTTGGGAGTGAGGCCACAGATTTTTCTGTGGTGTTTGGTTGTAATTTTCTGTCTTCCTACTTTCGTCCTTTTCCTATCCTTTGTCTGGAGACAGCAGGCTTTTCTGGTTATTTTTTTTTTTTTTTTGCAGGGGGGATGCTGTGCCTCCTGTTGTTCCTGGCTTCTCCAGCACCCAATGTGGAATATATGAGGCACAAAGTAAATCCAGAGGATTCACCTCTGTTCCATTCCTTGGGGCCCGAGGTCTCTATCTGGTCTGCCTTCTTCTCTCCACCTTTCAGAGTCTTGTTTTTGTTTGGCAGATAATTAACAGGGATTTTAGCTATATTTAGTGGGCAGAATAGGCAAAAGTATATCTACTCCAACTTACTGGAAGTAGAAATCCCATAATCCCAATGATAATTTTATATCTTTGACTTATTTGACCTCCCTGCAGCATTTGACTCTGTTGACTGTATCTTCCTTCTTGAACTTCTCTTTACTTTAATCGTTAACCCACTATCTTCTTTTTTACCTAATTTTCTTACTGTTCATTCTTAGTCAACATTATGGGCTCCTCTTCCCCTGCTAATCTGATAGATGTTGGGGTTCCCCAGGTTTCACCATCAGATTTCTAATTTTTCACTCTACATTTTATCATGATTGACTCTCAGATCTAAACATCAAGCTCAGATCTTTTTGTCAAAATCCTCATCCATATAGCAAATTGCCTATAGGACATAAGCACTTGAATGCCTGACAAGTATTGCAAATTTAACATGTCAAAAATTAAACTCATCATTTTTCGCCTTAAACCTGACCTTTTGCTTGGATTCTTGGAGAGGTAGTACGACATAGTGGTTAGGCATGCACACTCTGGAGCCTAGATTCAAATCCAAGTTCAGTTTATCACTAGCTACAAGCGAGTTATTTGATTTTTCAGTGCACTAGTTTTATCATCTGTAAAGTGGGGTAGCAACTACCTCATAAGTTGAAGGGTGGATTATTATGACTTAAAATTCTTCAAAGGCTTTTCTCCTCTTTTAGGATCCAAGTCAAACCTATTACCATGGTAAACATAACTCCTCTCATCTTTTAAGAAGCTGCTGAAACACTCAAGCTCAAGCTGCTGAAGAACCGTCCTTGATTTATTTAACACTTACGTGACCCTTACCATGCCCTAGGAAGATCTACATGCATTAACTCGTTTTATCCTTACAATTCCATAAGTGAGTGATATTATTATCCCCAATTTTATTGATAAAAGAATGAGGCACAGAGGGATCACACAACTGTTAAGA
This sequence comes from Equus asinus, assembly GCF_041296235.1. NCBI lineage: Eukaryota > Metazoa > Chordata > Mammalia > Perissodactyla > Equidae > Equus > Equus asinus. The sequence continues at coordinate 38,038,346 of NC_091820.1, forward strand.
GGCTAAATGAATCTATCACTCTCGGCTCATTCCTCCCAAACCCAAGCTTAGACTGGGTACCCCTTTTATGTGCTTCTACATAACTCTAAACACACTTCTAACTTAGCATTTATCTATCAGTCTTTTTATTGTCTGTTCCTCCCACAACATATGGAGGTCAGGGGCTGTCTTTGTATCCCAGCCCCCAGCACAGGACCTGACCCACCAAATGCTTGCTGAGTGAGTGAATGGGGTGATGAGTTGAGTGAAACAAAATGAAATTTAACAGGAATGAATGTAAGGGACTTCCTTTCAGTCCCAAGAACCAGATATACAACAGAGGATGGGGAGCTGCGTCTTCACACCAGCTTGTGTAAGTGCCATATAGATTTGTGGTTTGAAAGTGACACCCATTCCAGCCAACAGTGGGATGTAGCTGTCAAAAAATCTAAAGGTATAGCAACCTCTCACAGCTAAAGTCACTACATCTCAGTCCTCATCATCAGCCAATCCTGACTTAGGCAAGGCACATAGTGCATTTCAAATCTAAGATGGCATCAAGTGAAAGTTACATCCAAATTTCAAAAACATCAAAATGAAAAATGGCTGAGGGCCCTTGTAAGTTGCCATTGATTGTAAGACCTATCCTGTCTTCAAAGAAAAGAAAAGCATGCATCTCAAAGTTGATGAAACATGAGTATCTGTAGCCTTAGCCCCACCACTTGGTGGGACCTAAAATAGCTTCACTAGCAATCCATTGACAATACTAGGACTAAATACAAAGCTTTTTTATAACCTCTGAATTACAGCACTTTCTTAAAATTTATCCCCCTTTTCCCACTTCTTTATGTTAGTCCAGGCAGTACAACAGGATGTCTATCTGTCTCCCTTTCCTTTTTAAGATTCTATTCCTCTGGTGCTAAGGCCTTACTCCAAATCTTAGTCCACGTGGATGAGGCTGAACCTAGATCTCTGAACCTTCCAGCTCCCAAGTGGAATCCACTCTTCATAAGTTAATTATCTAAAAGCTACTGACTTTGAGGACTGCTTTAACCCTTGGGCTTCTGACCCTCAATCAGTTTTTTCTGATGGTCTGAGGCTTGCCCTATCCTTTGGGCAATATGCATTAGACCCACTGGTGGCCCCTCAAAGGCTGGCATCCGCAGCCCAGCTAGTGTCCACAGTACTGCTCTGCTGTGTTATGAAAAGCAATCACAGCTGCGACAAGAGCAGCTCCAAAAAAACACTTCATCATGGCTTGAAGCCTGCCGCAGTGTTTAAAGCACATTCGCCACTTGATTATGAGCCTGTGGGTCATTTATTTTGTGAATTATCTGTGGTCATTTAGAGCCCTAGTTTGCTCCTCCTATCACTGCAGAGGCTGCATCCAGGCGCCTCCGTCCCCAACTACCAGGCTCACCCCTCCCTTTGCCAACAATTCATGTGTGCTCAGGAAATGCAAACTCATTCTAATATCAGCACAAGAAAAACAGAATCAGGAACAGAGGTGACTATAAAACAAATTATTAAATATATCTCTAAGCCAAAAGGAGAGAATTCAGAGCTTACCAGTACCAATGATAACCTCGATTAGTGCATATAATTAAGAGTGGCCTTGATTCTTTAAAGGCGCTCTGAGGCACTAACATGTAATCTGATGAAATCCATGCAGTGAAAATAGACACTATATATATTTTAGCTGTCCAGAAGTAGGTCACGTTTGATATCTAACTGAGAATAGACTAGAAATCAGAAAAGTAAATAAAGCCCAAGAGGAAAATAATGGAATGGCCTGAAAGCTCATTGACCCTGGAAAATAAAAGATTTATAGATGCTAAAGAGATGGGGGGTGGGGAGATGAAGAACTAAGGAAAAAGGTAGAGGAAAGGAGGGGAAAGAGAAAAAGGGATGAGAGAGGGACTTGTAGATACCCTGGGGATGTTTGATAGTAATAATGATGAAGATGGAGAAGAAAATCAGCACTGCTGCAGGACTAGGGCAGCGAAGGGGACTCTGGGTTAGAAGGCACTGTAGCCAGCAAGGGGCAGCTCAGGGATGTTTATACGGATAAGCAATAGATATTTGCATTTGTTTTTCAACAGGCTCAAAATAAAAAGGATAAGCAAGAGGTAGGAAAAAATGCTAAAAAGAAGTGATGAGGAAAAGGAGAACCAGAAAATGGAGGCCTAAGGCGGCTGAGACTAGGAAAAAGAGAAGCATGTGGTGAAGATTCAAGCCACAAAGTACTTGGGGTCCAGCTATTTTAAGAGGTGCCTGATGTGAAAAGCCAAATGAGGCATAGCCTTAGTCATCATTGTGCCCTCAATGCCTAGTTCAGTGCCTGGCACTTAGGAGTGTTCACAAGGGTTTTGTGTGATTCCAGACATGTATGTGTGCACGTGTGCATGCTCATACACATGCATACTCCTAGAGAAAGTTGGGGGAGACCTAAAAAATAATATTCTCTTCAGAGATGTGACAAACAGCAGAGTATATTCCTGCCTCTATCTCCACTAACACTTTGTCCTCCATATCACATCAAGCCCTAGTAAATTCCCTCTTCTCAGGACCCCAATTGCCCTGTTTATGGCACCCATCTTGCTCCGAGAGTCTGATTATATGGGTTGTTGCCTTTTCTGTGTGCTCATTGAGGGTAGAGAGCAGTTGTCCACAGCACCACATGGAACAGAGCTAGACACATAGTAGGTGCTCAAAAAAGTACAGAGCGAATGAATTAAATAAGTGGAAAACCCCAATATTCTTCAGATAAATAGCAGATTGATCTTACCCTCCAAGGAACTGCTCTAACATAGAAAAGGGGAGCTACAACTTCCCAGCAGTGGTGGCTGAAGGTTGCTTATTGCTTCAGAGAGCATGGCAGATGGGGCTGCTTGCTCACTCCCTCCACGTTCCCTTCCCAGAAAGCTTCCTGACCCCAAAGGTCATATTGGGAAACAGAATACTCTGCTCCTAGTCAACCTACCTTACTGGGAAAAAATATCCCTTAATATGTTCCTACTGCATGAAAACATCTCTGCTGCATGCAAAGTGTAACCTCACATTTTGGGACAAAGGCCCATTTTAAGGCATTTATATTTTTATTATTTTTTCAAGAAAATAAATATATCTCTGTGTATTATGTTGAACAGTTTATATGCAGTTTTCAGGGATGAATCTCATCTTGCACATAATAAAAAGAATCCTTAGAAGTGCCTTAACAGAAATAGGACTGGGAGATGATAATGACACTTAACATTTGTGTAACACAATCGAGTTTGCAAAGGTTCCTCAAATCAGTTGTCACGTTTAATCCTTACAGCAATCCTGTGAGGTACAGTTTAGTCTACCATTTCACAGATTAAAAAACCCGAGGTTTGGAGAACTGCAGTGACTTGCTGGTAAATGGTAGGTGCAGAATTTGAACCTGCATATATTGCAAGGATCAATCTGCCTAGAAACATTTGCTGCTCAGTCCCACTCGCAAGAGCAGCTTGTCATGCCCTCCTGATAACCATGATTTAAAACTCCTTCCTTTGGGAATTGGTCTACCCTTCCACGAGGAGTCTGAGCCACAGCTTGGCTTATCTCCCTCACCCACTAACCTTCTTTTGGAGGGCCCACTGTTTCTCCTGGCTGCAGCTGAGTGGCCTATGTCAGGTCTGGCTGGATAAACATAAACAAGCCACTTAACCACTATGAGCCTCATTTCATCTCCATGGGGTAGTCATGAGGATAAAGTGTGACATTGCCCGCCAATCTTCCAACATGGTGCTGACAACAATGACAACAGTCATTGTCAGATTATGTGATCATCCATGTTTCGTTTAAGAAAATATGACACATACACACAGAAACACACATACACAAGTGCACACATGCATGTGCACACAAACACACATTCCAAACCCATATTTCCGATGGCTTACTGGGTGGGGGTTAGCCAGTTGTTTACTTTAAAATAATTTGTTAAGCTGTACAGGGGCTGGCTCTGTGGTCTAGTGCTTGAGTTTCACACGCTCCACTTCAGCAGCCCAGGTTCACGGGCTTGGATCCCAGGCATGGACCTACACTGCTCATTGGCCATGCTGTGGCAGTGGCCCACGTATAAAAAGTGGAGGAACATCAGCACAGATGTTAGTTCAGGGCTAATCTTCCTCAAGTGAAAAAAGAAAAAAGAGGAAGATTGGCAACAGATGTCAGCTCAGGGCTAGTCTTCCTCAGCAAAAAAAGAAAAAAGAAAAAAACGAATTGTTAAACTGTACATTTATGTTTCATGAATTTTTCTGTATGTCTGTTATATTTCACAAAAAAAGTTTTTAAAAAGTTCTGTTGTTTCCAATTGACAAGTGAATTATATATTTGTGGAGATTGTTTGAAGTATTAAAAAGTAATAAATGATTATAAGACAGTGCTTTTGAAATATGTAAAAGTAATTGGTTGTCTTTCTTATCTCTGAAACAATATATCATAAGTGATAAGACTCCCATTAACTCTGAAAGTCCCAGAGAAGGGGCTACTTTGCCCCTACCAAGTGAAGGCAATCACCTCTAGCAGATCCACAAGGATTGGTTTGGGATGCAAATCTCTGAAAAAAAATTTCTATGTGTTGCTGTCCTCTAGGATCCTGTTGACATTATCTGAAGCTGAACGACTAAATAGATACAATGCTGCCATGGAAAAAACAAACACCCAAGAATGGTCATCTCATCCCTCTTTCCAAACCTACCCAGGACTAGTTGGGAATATAAGAATGGTGGTAGAGCCACTGTACTGTTGGTTATTGGATATTTCTTTATCTTGATCAAAGATGATTCATTAAGAGTGGCTAGTGGAAAAAGATCTGATTGTTAAGGAGCAGATATAAAAAAATCCCCCACTGCAGATTCAAACTATGGCTCATCCAATACAATATCAGGAAATTATTATTTTCATTCATCCTATTCTCTCCGTGTTTCTCTTCCCCTCCCTGTATACCCTCCAAGTCTTACAACACGCTGCTTTCTCTCCCTAGAACACTGTCCCCCATTGCCATCTCAGCTCTTACTCAGTTGACCTGTATTCCTCTTCTATCTCAGGTTAGATGACACCTCCAAGAAGCCTATCCAAGGCTACTGAAGGCTAGATTTGATGTCATTCCCCTGCACTCCCATAGTACCCTGTACTTTCCCTCTCGTAGTCCTGATCACACTAGATTATAATGGCTTGTTTATGATCTTGTTCACCAGGGTAGTCGCAGCATTTATCACAGTTTCTGGCACATAGTGGGTGCTTGATGAAGGCTGTTGAATGAATAAATGAAAGAAAGTTCATTTCTATGAAGCCTTCTCCATATCTCCCAGTCAGAACAAATTGCTCTTTCCATAGTTTATAGCACTCTTTTACAGACCTCTATTCTAGGCTGTCTCATGTTATAACTAGTTGTGTACTAGATGTCTTGCTTCACAATGTTTCACACTTCCAGGGGGTAAGGAATTAACCTTATTTATCTTTGTATTTTCCCTAGGACCTACCTTCTTCCTTATTTGTACAAAGTAGACCTCAATAAATGTTTTTTGAAATGAATTGAATTTCTCTGCCCTCTAGCCCCACAGTCACACAGTTAATGATTAGTAATGATTGGTTCATGATCTGTAAACAAAAACTTAACTGCACTAGAGAAATTGCTATTTAAAAGAACAGGTTAGCAAATGTTTTGAGAAAGCAAAAAAAAACTTGAATAATGTGTAATGTGAATAATTATCTTCTAGTTTATCTGGTTCGCAAATCCAAGATTTCATAAACAGGGTTTTGGGGGTTTTTTTATGCAAGCATAAACATGCTTCTGTGATTACTTTAAATTTTGCAATTTTCCTGGTTTTGCTCCTTGGACTATATATACAAATTAGGTAGAGTCGGAATTAATTTTAGAGAACTAGATGAGAAGACACTGAGATGTCATAGTCGCACACATAGACGTATGGAAAAAGGGTTGTAAGTTAGAGAGACCTCTTTGGTCTCAGCTCTAACCTGAGAGAGTTGCAGTTAACTGAGATGAGATGCAGTATAATGAACATAGCCTGACACTTTTGCAAGCCGCTAATTTAAACTCAAGGCATGCACGTTCAGTCATTGTAATTTGTTGCTTGTATGGCATACTTTTCTGGTCACAACTTTAAAAAATTAAATGGAACATTGCCATCTCTGCTCCACTGGTCTCCCAGTTTCTACACTTTCCCTTGCACAGTCCATTTTCCACACAGCTTGCCAGAGTGTTCTCACAAAAACACAAATCATATCATGGATGTCCACTGCTTAGAACTCTCCAATGCCTTCACATTACATGAGAACAAAAATCCAAACTCCCTACCACAACCTAGTAGGCTCCAGATGACTCAACTCCTACCCACTTCTCTTAACAATTCTCCACCTTGCTCTGATTTTCTTTCAGTTCCTTGAGCAAGCCAAGCTATTCCCAGCTTAAAGACTTTGCAAATACTCTTCCCTTTGACTGGAATGCTCTTCCCTTTAGTCTTTCCAGGGTTGGTTCCTTCTCACCTTTCTGGTCTCAAGTCAAATGTCATTCTATTTAAAGTAACCCTCCATCTCAACACTGGCCACTTTTTGTAAATCGTTACCTTCTTACCACCATCTAATATCATTATCTTATTTATATATTTGCTTATTGTGTTTCACCCTCTTTAAGAAAGCAAGTTCTATTGAAGCTAAGGCCTTATACACTGCTTTATCCTCAGCAGCTAGAATAGTGCCTCATACAGAGTAAATGCTTACTAAATATTCATGAAATAAATTATTGTGAAAATCAGTTGGGATCCTTTTAAGTAGTGAATTAGTTCAGTGTCTTGCCCAGGGCTGAGCAATTCAATCTGATTTAATTTAATTTAGTTCAACAAGCATTTATTTGTTTTATTCACCTCTGGTTCTTCAGAACCTAGGAAAAGTGACTGGCACATTGTAGATGCTCAACTAACAACGGTTAAGTGAAAAAATGAACTGTGTATCCACTGTGTGCAACATTGAGACAGAGATAGCCACTGGTAAAGGGGGCCACAGTAATGAGGAAAGCAGCCCAGGAGCCATCTGTTGACTACCAACAGGCCAAAGGCAGAGGCTGGGTCTGGTCTCCATGCCAACCTTTCAAAAGAAAGCATAGGAAAGAATCTATCTTACACCTTTTCCCCAGGCCAAATTGGAGCTATAAGAAAGATGAAAAAAGGAGAGGCATTTTTTCTGAGGCCTGCGTCACCTCTCCTTTCCACGAAGAGGGTGTGGATCTCCAAACTGCTTGCAGCGTAGGTTTGAGGGAGGGGCCTCTCCATCAATCTTGTTCCCACTGGGGCTCACTGATGGAGCAGTGCAGCACAGCGTCAGTTTTCCCAGTAAGGTGATCCCTTGGGGCCTACTTGAATCACCGCGGGGGAGGAGTTTCCATGGAGAAGGCTGCTTCCCTTAGCTCCATTAGGCCTGGGTGAAAGGTGGGGATGGCAAGGGAGAAGAGCCCCAGCCTAAATTAAAGTTGCAATTTGTAAAGCAGGAGATAGGCCCTGTGCCACATCTGGAGCTCTTCCTACAGCTGCATTTCTCTCCTGCTGCCCTAGTTACACTATTGGTGACATCTTTATGGAAAAGCACCATCTATACTATAGATTCTACAGAAATGTTCTTTCTAAAGGCACTGGCTCAGCACTGCTGAGCCGTACTACCTATTAAGAATTGGTCCCAAGATATATTACTTTTATTTCTCCAAACTCTTCAAAGTAGGATAATACTAGCCCTATTTTACAAATGAAAAAAAACTGAGACAAGCTAAGTAGAAGTTTAAAAGCTCAGACTCTGGAGCCAGACTACCTGAGCTGAGCTCCATCATTATGAGATCTCAGGCAACTCACTTAACCTTCCAGAGCCTCAGCTTCCTCATCTCTAAAGTGAGGGCAAAAATAATATATAACTCCATGGGGGTTACAGACACACACACACACACACACACACACACACACACAATAATCCCTTGAAAGTGGTTAGCACATTATCTGGTAAATAGTACATCATTGCTCAATAAATATTAGATGTTATTATCCAAAGTTATTATCCACTACCTAAGTAGTGTAGAGACCAGATTCAAACCTGCATCTGCCAGGCCCCAAAGCCCAAATTTCTTCCGTTATACCAGGGATTCTCAAACCTTAGCATGCATCAGAACGACATAAAGCACTTGCTAAAGCACAGGTTACTAGGTTCAGCCCTAGAGTTTTAGGTCTGGGTGGAATCTGAGAATTTACATTTCTAACAAGTTCCCAGGTGATGCCGACGTTGCTGATCTGGGGACCATGCTAAGGACCACTGCACAAACCCCCTAAACTAGAGCTTCACTCTCCAAGAACAACTAAAAGCAGCTCAAGAGATTTTATATGATAATAAGGTGTGAATGCTTCCAGAGCAACTGCATTTTAAATAGGGGATTATGGGAGCTGAGAGACTACAGCTCTGCCTACAGAGAAGCACAAAGTAGGGTTGCTGTTTTAGAGCAAAGAACTTGCCCATCCAGTCACAAAAAGCTGTAAGTCAGCTCTTCATCCAGAGACTATGCAGCTACTGTGTGCTACATGAGAAGGCCCTAAGGGAGAATCTCCTCTTGACTGCTCATTGGAGCCGCAAGGGCAAACAGCCAACCCTGGGAGGAACTTTGGGCTTTTCTAGCAATGTCCAAACCACATTGTTGGCACTGGATCAGGCCAAAGCTCACACCTTGGGGATTTGGGGGCTAAATGAGAGACATGGAGCCTATAGGAGTGTTTTAACAGTGAGTCCATTTGGCTGGGATGGACTTTTCCTTTCAGTGGAACAACTACAAAATACTACCTCACCAACAATTCATTTCAAAAAGGATGGAACTTGGATACACGAGTATTCTCAGTTCTCCCACTAACTAAAGTCCATGCTTAGGAATTCTGCACCCTGGAACATCCATATTGATCTTCCTAAACTCCTATCTCTAGCCTAGCTACCATCAGAGGCAACAATGCACCACACACAGGTTGTGCAAAGTCCCTCTCCCCACTGCTTCTTAAGGCCTTCTGCTCCATGCTTAATGCCCATAGTAGGTCTCCATTTCCACTGTAGACTCTCAATTATTTAGTTCCCCCCACACCATCATAGGCATCCAAAAACCAGATTTCAATCTTCTGGTAGGCAATCTCTCCCTAAATTTTCCATAAACATTGTTTCAAAATGTAGTTCTTTGGACTAGGCTCCTCAAAATGCAAATATCCCTGGCAGAATAACACTTCAAAACACAGTAAGTCTTAATACCTAAGTGTCAGAGATTCTGGGAGTCCTTTCTAGGTGTCAGCAAGCTAGGAAAAGATGGGGCATAAACCTCAAGCTTCTTGAGGGCTGAGCCTATGACTAACACATCTCTATATTTATCCCCCCCCAGAAGGTCCTGCGTTTATTCTTCCCTGTTTCTTTTCATATTTTGCTATTTCTTTGGGAAAGGCAATTGAGGATCTATATGCATTAGCTTCAAAGTCTTTCAAAACACATCCATATACTGAAAATGTAGACATTTTACATTACTGTCCCTGGTCCCCAATTTTGAATTTTATAAACAATAGATAGCTTCCTTTCCAGAGAGTGAAAGATTCTCTCGCTCTCATCTCTTCAAATAATTTTAGGGCTAGAAATCCCTTAACAATCATCTATTACCAGTGTTTATCAATTGGAAGTATGCATTAGAATCAGCTAGGTCACTTTTTAAAACCATAGATACCTGGGCCCCTACTCCATATCTATTGAGGCTCCAACAAGGGGGCCTGGGCGTTCAGATTTTCAAAAAACATACCTCCTGCTGCTTCTAATGCACACACTTAGTTGATCTAGTTCAAACTCTTCATTTTAAGGATGTAGAACCTGACATCCAGGGAGGGAAGGCACTTGTCCAAGGTTACACAGCCAGTTAGTGGCAGAACTGATTCCCCAGTCCAGTCTTGAAATAGTTAATTCATTGCCTTTACTCACAATTTTGTCCAGAACTGCTCTTTTTTTGTGTGGCTTACAAACTTAAATGTACCCAGCAAAATCTATAAAAGAAAGGACACAAAGAGAAGGAATAAAGGAGAAACAGGGAGAGGGAAAAAGAATGAACAATGGATTTCAAACTATTCAAGGACTTAGATGGGGATAAGAACCTGCGAAGGTCTGAAATTTCCAGTGCTTACTAGCTGGACAGAATCTGCACAGAAATTATTTGAGAGTCACACTGCAAACAGTATTTGGAATTTTATGATCCCTGTGCTCAGTTACTGTCCTCTTGGTATTGCGATTTATCAGCGAGGCCTTGTCTTCCATTCCCTAGTATAATCTCTTCAATTGTCTTTTGCCCCAGGCTGTGCTATGTGACACTTTCACCCCACACTGAATACTACCCAATCTTCTGTCTCTTTACAGGTCAGAAAGGCTCCTATCCATCCTTACTGTGTTAAAGCCTCTTATGGAAGAGCAGAGACAATGTCCCTATGGACCTACTTACATGAGTTAGTTTTCTTTTTCTTTTCCGATTTCTTCAGGGAAGAGGGAGGTAGAAGCCTCCAGAGCTTTTTCCACCAACACTCAGTGACATTCCAACTACAGGAGGGATTTTTCAGCTGTCACAATTATCTATTTGAAATAAGATCCTGAGAGCCAGCCCTGATGGTCTAGTGGTTAAAGTTTGGTGCTCACCTCTTCAGCAGTTTGAGCTTGGTTCCCAGTCACGGAACCACACCACCCATCTGTCAGTTGCCATGCTGTGGTGGTGGCTCACATAGAAGAACTACAACGACTTACAATTAGGAAATACAACCATGTACTGGGGCTTTGGGGAGGAATAAAAAAGGAAGATTGGCAACAAATGTTAGCTTAGGGCAAATATTTCCCTGCAAAAACAAAACACTACTTAAAAAAAAAGAAACAGGATCCTGAAAGAAATCAAGCTGTTGTAAATTCAAGATTAAGAAAAAATGGCTAGGGGATTGGTAGCACCAACCATCTTAACCTTCTGCCAATACAGAAGTAACCCCTGCCTTCCACATTCATAATTTCTGACCTTCTGAGCCTTGATAGAAGAGGTCATAAAATGATGCTAAAGACATTTTATGCATAGCTTTTGGCTCCCCCATTACATTCCCCATAGTATCTATCACTTACCTTCTCTGCTCATTCAAGCCTCCTCTATTCAGTCTTGCCTCCCGTCTTACTGAAACCAAAGTCATTCTAAGTGAGTTCCCTAGAATTCCTTTCTCCCTACATTTTTACCCAACATTCTATTTCCTTCTTTGTATCACCTATCTTCTCTGCAATGACTGCCTATATCCATCTACTTGCCCTTTCCTTAACCTCTAGCACTCTGGTTTCTATCCTCACCACTCCCCTACACTCTTCTACTTTATCAGTAAACCCCAATATTGAAAAAATACTTGTAGAGCATATAGCACAGTACCTAACACACAATAACTGCTCAATAACATTGTAGGTCTTCCCAAACGTAAGCAAGCACATGTGTAGACCCACACATGCGCGCGCACACACACACACACACAGAGTCAACTCCCATGGTTTTTCCTCTCTCATTCTTTCCCTCTTTAATGGCATTTGACCATGTTGACCACTCTCCTTCCGTTCCTAAAAGTTTCTCTCACTTGACTCCAGGGACACTATACACATTAGTGTAGTGTCTTTCTACTTCTCTCTCTTTTCTTCCTTTCTAAATGTGGTCACATCCCAAGGTTCACAGCTAAAATCCCTTATCACTCTAGATTCTCTCTTCCATAGAGCATTGCTACTCAAACCATAGTCCACGTACCAGTGTCCATCAGGAAACTGTTAACAACTGGTCCAGAATGAGATAAGAGGCTTGTCCAGAATGTAGATAATTCAGATCATCAAGCACATAGATTAGTTCAGCTGGCTTTTTTGGGTAACAAGTCTTTCTCAAGAAACAGTGCATTGATTTACATTCTGCCACAAGTGTCTCCTCTTATCATGGCCTGGTGCTTTGAGGAGCACTGACTTTAAGGTCCTTTACACTATTATGGCTACAGTACTCACCTCTATTCAAAAAAGTTCATTCAAATCAACATATCTAACCCCAACTTCTCCCCAGAGCTCCAAACCTGTATCTCTAGCTGCCTGCTAGACTCCAACCACCACCAACAACCTGGATATTCCATTAGCTCTTTAAACTCAACAAGTCAAAAACTAAACTCACATCTGAAATCCTTTTTGGAAACAAATAATCTAGACATCTCCAAATGTATTTTTTATATAAATTTTAATTATACACATAATACATGAATTCATTTTCCCTGTAAAAATTTTTAAAGTTACGGATAAGGTCCATCTGCATACCATCAACCATCAAGGTCCACTCCTCTTCTCCTCAGAAATATTGTGAATAGTTTGGATTTTGCTATCCTTCTAGATCTTTTCCTACACATTTGCATACGCGTACAGAATATGTACTTATAGAAAACATAGGGCATTGTTTTCTTTTGTTTTCTTTAAGTCTCAGTATTATTACATTGTAATGTATCATTCTAAAATTGTTTTTTTCAATCGATAAAATATTCTGTAGAGCTTTCCATGTCAACACACATAGATACATCTCCTTCTTTTTTTAAAATGCTGATTAGTAGTCCATTGAAAAGACATCCATATCTTAGCCATTTTCTGTTGAGGGACCTTGTGTCAGAGACACTGCTACGTTTTCAGTGAACCACTCTATTTTCCTCCTGGGCACACAAAAAGCCACAGGTGGGTAATATGACTAGTTCTGGCCAAAAAAAATGTGGATGGAAGTAGTACATTATACTTCTAGGCCTGGGTGCTAAAATCTATGACAAATTCCTCTGCTCTCTCTCTTTGCCTTCTATAGTAATCATGGGGGCCATGTGTGGAAGATGGTGGTATTACAAGATGGGAGAACCTTGATCTCTGAATGACTGTGAGAAGCAGTTGATCCCTCTCCTCAGTGACCAAACTGGGCTGCCATGTGAGCTAGCAATATATCTTTATGGTGTTAAGTCACTGAGGTTTTAGGACTATTTATTAAAATACCTATCATTGCTTATCCTGACTAACACAGACCTTTAGGTTGTTTCCAAATTTCTGCCATTTCAAATAATGCCACATTGAATGACTTGTGCACATGTGCAGTAGTTTTCCTATGATAAATTTCTTACAATTTATCCTTTTCTCTGGCTCAAGCTTCATGGTCATTGTTAACTACTCCTGTTTTTTGCCCTCCTCCTCATCCCATTAGTTACAGAGTTTTGGTAATTTTTGCTTGGTAATGTCTCTAGCATTTCTCCATATGAGATAATGTATAAACTCCTTGACTTGACACTGAAAACCACAATCTAGCCCCATCCACCTTTCCAACTTTACCATCAGTTACTTCCCCAAAGAAATTCCATTTCAATCAGACCTGTCTTTCCTTCAACCTGAATTTGCTGCCCATATTCGCAATGCTGCTTTTGCTTAGTCCCCTTCTCTATTTATGTGAGTCCTACTCATCTTTTAAGACCAAGATTATACCCTCTCTTTCATGAAACCATTTCTGATCTTTTTACCTCACTGGAATCTCCAAGTCCACAAATTCCTTCAGCACCTTTATTTCCTCATCTGGCTCATGGATATTCTCTCTTTAAACTTTAGAACAATCAGTTTAATACCGCCACCCACACCAAGACCTCTCTGTAGAATAATACAGCTTTCCTGCCTCAGGACATTATCTGTTCTGAGATCTTCTACCACACAACTTTTTTCTTTCCACTTAGGAGTACTGTGCTACCTCACTTTTGTCTCTCTTTCACCACTCGTACTTCTTCTTTTGTTTTTTTTCCCCCCCATAAATATTCCCATATCCTCAAGCTCAGTTGCTCTTTCTCTTCTGGCTCTTTTCCACTGACCCAAAAAGACTCTCATCTTTTCTTGCCCAAATTAAGGTCAGAATTGGTAAGGGTGGGAGGTTACAAGTACAACTGTTGCTACTTTAAGGAAAGTGGGAGCAGCAAAGACCTTATGGTCATGTTGGGCAGCTCTTGGGAGTTTCATAAGACAGGGCAGAGGCTAGGAATAAAAATGGGTAGAAGTCACCCCAAGGGTTCTAGATGAAAGGAGAGGATTGGGCAGTCTGGAGGAGGGAAAAAAAACAAGGCAGCAATTAGGGCATATATGAGACTGGGTTCTTGTATTGAGAAAATATGCTGGATGGAAACTAAGGGCCAAGTATTTAGGAGGTAAAAAGGTTACCACTCCTAGGTACCCAAGAATCTACGGTGGCCTTAACATTTTCTTCTTTGTTCCATTTGTGATTCAACCAAAAGCTCTAATTATGGTTGACGAATATAAGAGTAGTACTGATGCAACCAAATTAAAGGAAAAAAAAGAATGAAGGGCCATATGCTTTAAAATTAAAGCATCTTGTTGAGAATCTCTACTTTAGCCTTCATCTACTTTATCTCACTCCTAATTAAACCAGCTTCTCTGCAAGTATGTACCAGCGTTAAAACCAAAGTCTTACTCAACTAAATTTATAGTTCATTTTATTTAATTATTAGTGCCACAACAACATTATTTCTCATACTAACTTTCAAAAAAATGTATAGCATTTCACCTGTGTCATAGGACAAATTGGATTCATGGATACGCCTATAGAAATACCCATCTTCAGCAAGTTCCTGATGTAAAATGCACTCTAAGTTCCAAGCAACTGCCTTACAACCCAGTTTTAAAAGCACCACCTGTTCTTTATTTTTCTGTTTATTTCTTGCCTTGTCAAACAGCCCATAAGCAACTCAAAGTTAGGGAACCTGCCATTTTCATCTCCTATCCCTCCCCAATGTTTCCCCAACACTAGGCCAGGGACACAGCCTATATCTTCTCCAGAGAAGAGGACAGAGTTCAGATAAGAATTCAGTTGAACGGCAAACTAAACCTGACTTCTCTGTGCCTGTTCCTTTTACGTTCTCTCTTCCTTCACCACCACACTTCTTCAAAAAGTGGTATGGGGGCCAGTCCCATGGCCGAGTAGTCAAGTTCTCTCTCCGCTTTGGCAGCCCGGGGTTTGCCGGTTCAGATCCTGGGCAGGGACCTAGCACCACTCACCAAGCCATGCTCTGGTAGCGTCCCATCTAGAAGAACTAGAATGACCTACAACTAGGATATACAACTATGCACTGGGGTTTGAGCAGAAAAAACAGAAAGAGGAAGATTGGCAACAGATGTTAACCCAGGGTCAATCTTCCTCACCAAAAGAAAAAGCATACCTTCAAAAAAAAAAAGAATGCAAAAAAAAAAGTAGTATTTCAGGGCAAGTCACTCAACTTCTCTGACTTAGTTTCCACATCTGTATCCACGGTAATTTATTTAATTGATGTAAAATGTTGAGTACAGTGTCTGACTATTTAATAAAAGTGGTCCATCATGATTATCTCACTCCTTGGCTCACTATCAATGAATTACTGTTACTGAGAGTGCAAGTCAAACCCCCACCCTAGGTGTGCTAGAGTGAAAAAAGGATTGAGCACCAGTGTCTGAGATGGCGCCTCCATGGATTTTAGAGTTTAGTCTTCATAACTGCCTTGAGGATCCCTGGTGGACTCAGGAGTGTTCCCCAGCCTTGATTTCCAGAAAAGCCTTCATGCCCAGTAAAGGCACACAGAAAGAGGAGAGTCCCCAGCATGTATAAATTCAGATGCTTCCAGGAGGGCTTCATGCTCTACAGGATAACATTTCCTCTGGGCTGGGGATGGGGCTGCTTTTAGGCAGGTAGGAGCTTTTTCAGAACCAAGGGAGTCAGTAAGTCTGCGGGCCTTACTCTCCTGAAGGGATCTCCAAAACCATAACTGATTGCTCACCCTATGAGACACTCTCATATATGTATCTTTATTTATGTATATATTACATAAAAACAGTACAATATACAAACAGAAATACTAAATATTAGATACAGATAAAAAGCATTTGTTGCTAATCATACTGGCTTTTTACCTCAGGGTACAACAGACCCTTAGGGACAGTTTCACTGTTATCGGAATGTTTATAAATTGTATTTCAAAGTAAAAAAAAAAAAAAAACTAAGCTCCACTCTCAGTCTCCACTTCCTTCCTTTCCATTTGTGTCTCAGCCCACTTGGCCTGACCTTCTTCCGGCACCATTCTACTGAATATGCTCTCTTCAAGGTCACCAATACCCCAAGTATTGAATCAAGCGGGCCCTGATCCTGTCATCATCTTTCGTGACCTCTCTACAGTATTTGACACTGTGTACTGGACCTTCTATTTCTCCAGGTTTTCCTCCTATCTCTCTGATTATTCATTCTACTCCTTCAACAACTTCTCTTCCTGTGCCTATCCCTTAGATGTTGCTGTTTCTAGAGGTGTTATTCATAATGCCCTTTTCATATTTCTGCAAACTTTCCAAGAGAAATCTTCTCCACTCCATGGCTTCAACTGCCATGTTAATGATACATACACTTTTATCTTCAATCTACACATCTCTCCTCTACTCTAGACCCGTATATTCAACTACCTACGGTATCTCTACAATGACCTCTATTAATGGCACTGTCATCTATCAAGTCACCTAAACTAGAAATCTGGGAGTCACACAAAACTTTTCCTTCACCTCAGTAACTACATTCAATTATCCATGAAACACTATTATAATCTTCTTTGGAATTTCCTCTTAATCACAGTCCCTCTTCGTATTTCCAGTCACTGTCTTTGTTCTGACCCTTATCGTCTCTCACTTGCATTGTTGCAACAGCCTTCTAATCCTTCTCCCTGCATCTTGCCTCCTTCCAAAGTGTCTTCCATGTAGTTGTTGAAGTAAACTTTGTAAATTGCCAATAATATTATGTCATGCTTCTGCCCCAAAACATTCAATGCTAAATCTAAGTGCTTTAGCATGGCATAGGGAAGTTCTTCATAATCACCCTAATTTCCCTTTCTGGAAAGATCACTTGACATTGCTTCAGTCAAACTGAACTTCTTGCAGATCCTTGAAAACTCTATGCCCATTTACATTTCTGTGTCTTTGCAAATGCATTCCTTATGCCTGAGATGACTTTTCTCTTCTTTTTTTTTTTCAGATTGGCACCTGGGCTAACAACTGTTGCCAATCTTTTTTTTTTTTCTGCGTTATCTCCCCAAACCCCTCCTGTACACAGTTGTATATCTTAGTTGCAGGTCCTTCTAGTTGTGGGATGTGGGACGCTGCCTCAACGTGGCCTGACAAGCGGTCCCATGTCCGCGCCCAGGATCCGAACCCTGGGCCGCCACAGCGGAGCGTGCTAACTTAACCACTCGGCCACGGAGCCGGCCCCGACTTTTCCCTTCTTATCTATCTTTGAGACATACCTCAAATGTCACCTCCTTTATGAACACTTCCTTGGTTCCCCTGGAGCAAAGATAGACTGTTCCTCTTCTGAGTTAGCATTTTGTTCAGACATCTAATCATCACACTTATTACTCTGTATTTCAATGATTTATGCCAGGCTTTGCTGTGAAGAGAGATCTGTGTGTGGCTCCGTAAGTGCATCAAAGGCAGGAAATTGTGTCTTATGTGCCTTTACACCTTCAATACCTACTACACTGCCTGGCACACAGTAGATGCTCAATAGATGTTTGGTGGAAAAATAAATATGGTTGGCTGCCTAGAAAGGCATTAAACCAAAAACAAACATAATAAAACAAACAAACGAAAAACCCCACAGGGTTACATGCATTGAGAGCCATGGACTAATTGGAGCTCAAGGGGCTGGGTTCGTGGTGAATAGCTGTATGAGCTCTATTCTGAAGGATCCTAGGGCAATAAGGGAAGAGTCTATAGCTGCAACCAGAACTAGAAAAACCAAGAAACTAAATTACTTAGTTACTTATGTCACTGTGATATCCCTTTCTATTCTTTAGTACATTCATTCTTGGCACTAAAGAAAAAAACACTAACCCTTAGGCTAGTGGTAGAGGCAGGAGTAGAGGAGGGAGCGAGGATTAGCTGACTCCTTCAGTCTCATTCATACATTTTGGTTTCCATGGAGGAGAGAGAGTACACGTGTGATGTCGTCAAGACTACAAAATCTTCTCTCGTCACTCTTGTCTCCAAAGAAGTCAAAGCTCTTTTAAGAACTCTATCCTCTGACTTACACTCACCCACCTTCACTAGTCATACAAAAAAGAACCTTTATCAAAGGAGGAAAGTCTATGATATTTCAGCATGTAGTCAGTCAATCTAGTCACTTCTTTTATCATCATACAAGAAGTATGTCTTGATTAAGCTTAATATAGCACAAAAGAAAAGAGATTTACAGAGAAAGAGTGAAAATCCAACCAGAACTCAGCAGAAAGTGGTTAAAAGCCAAGAGTGAGCCAGCTTTACAGGTAATACCATAGCTAATGATATCAAGGAAAACATGGACGTCCATACAAATCTCACCTAGGTTTGCTGACTGACTTTGTTGATGCCCCATGTTCTCATTGTACTGATTAACACTAGGCGGAAGGTTTAATGAGGACATGGCAAAGCAGAGTTGGATCCTCTGCTATGGACTGGAGTGTCTCACCAAAATTCATATGTTGAAGCCCTAACCCCCAATGTGAAGATATGTGCAGGTGGGGCTTTTGAGAGGTAATTAGGGTTAGATGAGGTCATGAGGGTGGGCCCTCAAGATGGGATTAATACCTTTTTAAAAAGAGACACCAGAGAGCTTGCTCTCTCACTCTCTCTTTGCCATATGAGGACAGTGAGAATGTGGCCATCTGCAAGCCAGGAAGAGTGCTCTCACTAGAACCCAGCCATCCTGATCTGAGACATCCAGCCTCCAGAACTATAAAAAATAAATCCTATTGTTTAAGCCCCCCAGTCTATGATATTTTGTTATTTTAATGTAC
The DNA here is from genome assembly GCF_041296235.1 of Equus asinus. Taxonomy (NCBI): domain Eukaryota; kingdom Metazoa; phylum Chordata; class Mammalia; order Perissodactyla; family Equidae; genus Equus; species Equus asinus. Next base: position 38,057,251 of record NC_091820.1, read on the forward strand.
ACTGTCTGCTCCCAGTTGCCCCAACTCTTCTATTCCTCAAAAAGCTGATGAAAAGTCTCAAACTTTATTGAAATCACTTCTTACTGCTTCTCTTGTTTGTCCTCCTGTAGGCCATGTTCATGTGAACAACTCAAGACATTCCATCCTTATGCCTTTTATTCCTAAAATTCCACAGAATCTTGCAGATTGGACAACATTCTTGTCATCTCCACTCCAAGCCTCCATTTCTCCTATTAAGAAGAAGTCATGGAGTAGAATAAGGCCTCAGTTCTGTGCTGCAGTGGGAATAAAAGTCAACATTCTTGGGAAAGAATGCAAGTACAAGAGAAGATTTTGAAAGGAAACAATATTCTTAGGCAAGAATGGGAGTAAATGGCTAATGGGAGGGGGAAGCAGTATGAATAAAGAGCAGATGCCTCTTACCACAGATTCGGAATGAACAGCAAATGAGTAGGAATGGCAATGGCTGATGTAATGTGCTCTCCTATCACTTCTAGAGATCCTGACACAATTTGTAATGGAACCATCCTCCCCAGAATTTGATTGATTTGGAAAGTATCCACTTGAATAATTCAATGGCAATAAAACTACAGAGGTATCTACCTCACAAGACTGTTGGGGAAATTCAACGAAATAATATGTTGAAAGTGTTTGGCATGGACCTTGGCTTATAGTAATCACTCCATAAATGGGAACTCTTGTTGTACTTCTTATTGTTGCTGTTGTTGTTGGTTAAATTAGGTTTTCCTTATTGTGTTAATTGTGTTGCTGGCAATGCTAGGTTTGTTCTGAGTCGATTTTGTGGTGACATCAATTGTGATAGTGAGGGGAGACAAGTGGGTTGATAGTAGCCTTGGAAAATAATCTGAGAAACAGTAAATCAAGAAATAGATGAAATGCACCATCCATCCTGATACACAAGCTTAAGAGTCATCAGTGACATCTCCCCCTCTCTCTCTGCTCCCCACTCTCAATCAACCACCAAGCTCTATTTATTTCTCCTTTTAAATATCTCTTGATTGGCTACCTAACTGTTCTTTCAATAACTTCTCTTATTCTTCCCTCATAGTCTATTCTTCACAGAAAGGTCACTGTAATCTTCTTAACATGTAAATTAGGATATTCCATTGACCATAACAATTTGAACACATGCATTTTTTTTACCTCCACTCCCTTGCCAAACCTCAGTAAAATGAGAGTAATTTGGGGAGAGGTGATGATAACAATACAATTTTTGAAGCTAGAAAATAGAAATACCGGGGTAACGGACTTATCAGACCTGAGGAAATTGAATCCAAAACTGTCAGTGGGGAAAGTTGATAAGCAATACAATTCACAGCAAAGAACCTCCAAAGGCTCAGCAATTGGTGGTACCAGTACTTGTGGAATTGGGGGTGAAAGTGAGACTGAAAAGGAGAGTATTTGTTGAAATTTTTATTAAGCAGCTAGATCCCAAGATCCCCTCAACAACTTCACACAGTTTGGTGATTGTCTCTGCCCTCCTCTCCACCAGAAGATGTGAGGTTTATTCTCTGGAGAGAGTTAAACAGAGGGTCTCTGGACTGGGGAAACATTGAGCACACTTGAGGCAAACGGACTATATGGAAAATAGGGCATTTTAAAAGAAGTCTACATACTGATGGTTGAGACTCCTAGCCCTTTACCCCCACTTTGTTCTGAGAATGCTGGCAGTCAGACTTACAACCTCCAGGCAAAGTATTGGAATATTCTTCTTTGGGAATATGAGAAACCCAAGAAAAGACTTAAATATGCTGACATAAGAGGTTGTCCAATGAAATGACCCAGCCAGATAATCTTGCAGTGAAGCCCGTTGTGGTAGACAGACCCTAAGGTCATCCCCAATGAGTCCCACCTCCTGGTGTTCATGACTTTGCATAATTCTCTCCCCTTGAATGCTGTTGGGACTTGTTACTTGCTCCTAACCAATAAGATATGGCAAAAGTAATAGGATTCAGTCCCATGATTAGGTTACATTATATAAGGTTCTACCTTAGCAGACTAGAGCCAGGATCTCTTCTTGTGGGCCTAATCCATGCTGGAGAAGCCCACATGGCAAGGAACTGCCAGTGCCCTCAAGGAACTGTGAGTGGTCTCTAGGACTTAAGAGTAACCTCAACCAACAGCAAAAATGAGGGCCTTAGTCATATGGCCACAAGGAAATAAATTCTGCCAAAAACCTGAATGAGCTTGGAGGCAAATTCTTCCCCAGTCAAATCTCCAGATGAGAATGCATCCTGACTAACACCTGGATTGCAACCTGTGAGACCCTGAGTAGAGGACCCAGATACACCAGCCTTGAATTACTGTTGCATAGAAACTGTGAGATAATCAACGTGTGTTGTTTTAAGCCACAAAGTTTGTGGTAATTTGTTACACAGCAATAGAAAACTAGTGCACACGTAGTGTACAAGTCTCACTAAGTACTCTAACTATCTAATCAGGTTTTTTAAGAATCTACTCATAAATATGAGCAGACAGCCAAGGATGAGGAGGTTATCCAAGGAAAGCTTCTGATATCAAAAACAGAGATCTAAACCAACAAATACACCAGAAACTTAAAAGAAATAGAGAGATGAAAAATAATCATTATTCTTCTCAAAGAGATTAGAGAAGGTACTGAATGCTTCAAACAAGAACAGAGTAATATATAGAAGGATACTCAGAAAACAAAAAAATTACTCTTAAAAATTCTTGCTCTTGAATTTCTTATTAGAAAATATTGTATAATAAGGAATCTGTCTGATCTTTGTCCCGGGTTCCTGAGATGGAGCTTCTAAACCTTTGGAATTTCTTCAGAAGTGGGAGTGTCTTAGTTATGCATGATGAGCCTCTGAGACCAGGCTTGAATTTATGCTAATGAGGTGACTTATGGTGGACCCCTAGAAAGTTTCGGGATGGGGGCTGACCATGCTGAAAAGACCAACTGTCTGATTTGAGGGTTAGGGCTTTGAGCCAGAGGATATCAGCCCAACTTGACCTCTGAGGAGGGAAGGAAGGATTGGAGATTGAGTTAAGTCACGTGGTCAGTATTCAATCAGTCTTGTCTACATAATGAAACCATAATAAAAACTCTGAATACCAAGGTTTGGGTGGTCTTCTTGGTTGGTGAATACAATGATATGCCAGGAGAGTGATGCATCCTAATCCCACTGTGGGGTGGAGGGAGGATGGAAGCTCCATTTGGGGGGCCCTCCTAAACCTCACCCTATGGGTCTCCTCATTTGACTACTCCTGATTGCATCCTTATAATAAAACTATAATTGTAAGCATAGCACTTTCCTGAGTTCTGTGAGTTGTTCTACAGAATTATCGAACCTGAGGGGATCATGGGAACCCCTGAATTTGTAGCCAGTAGGTCAGAAATGTGAATGGCCTGGGGACCCTTGAACTTATGGTCAGCACCTGAAATGAGAGCAATCTTGTTGGGAACTGTGCACTTAACCAGTGAAGTCTGCACTAACTCTGGGTAGTTAATGTTTAATGTCAGAATTGCATTTCAGTATTGCAGAAGGGTTAGAAGATAAAACTGAGGAAACCTCCCAGAAGTAGAGCAAACAGACAAAGAGAAGAGAAATAGAAGATAAAATATAAGCAAGTTACAGGGTCAGTCCAGGAAATACAACATAAAAATAATATGAGGTCAGAAAATTTGGAGAGAAAAACATGAAATAAATAATTCAAGAAAATTTCTCAGAATTAAAAGACAGTTTTAAAATTGAAAGGGCCTACAGAATACCCAGCACAATGGAAGAAAATAGATATGGAACAGGGTACATCAACATGACACTGCACACTGAGGACAAAACGAAGAACATAACAACCTCCAAAAAAGGAAAACTAAAAACGATTACAAAGGATCGGGAATCAGATAGCTTCAGACTTCTCAACAGTTAGGAGCTAGAAGACAATGAAGCAATGCCTTCAAAATTATCAGGGATATCGCAGGATAAGAGCAGTGCCACAGATCTAGAGAGCAATTAGGCCATATTGGAACAAATCAAAAGGATGTCCCCCAGAAGGTGAAATTGATAGAAGAGCCAATAAGTCTTCACATATTGGGAGAAGATTTAGTCAGCTGGGCAACAGGTTATAGATGAAGTAACATTAATTATATAGAAAAATAAGAAACTGAAGAAACTAGACAATTATCAGCTCCATTAAAACAAACAGATGTGCAAGAAAGGAAAAGGAATCATAGTATTCTACATAACTCAACTATGAATAGGATTTCCATAGTCACAATAATATAAACACTGAATATTGATATAATCAGAATTGTAATCGTTTTTAGTTTTCCTTTTTTGGAGGTTGTTATGTTCTTCGTTTTGTCCTCAGTGTGCAGTGTCATGTTGATGTACCCTGTTCCATATCTATTTTCTTCCATTGTGCTGGGTATTCTGTAGGCCCTTTCAATTTTAAAACTGTCTTTTAATGGCATAACTGTAGTGGGAGAGTGGTGGAATGAGAAGTTTGTGTTTGGGGGGTGTTGATGGTTATCATGAGCTAAACTCCCTTCTTCTATAGAATGCTTTAATCTGAAAATAATCAATTAGCTTTATAAGCATGTCATTTAGCTAAAGGAGTTCAAAGTTGTTGCCTCTTGGGAGTAGACAATGGCAGGGGGTGCGGCAGCTGATAGCTTTCACAAATAACTGTTTCTTTAAAATGCATAACATAAAAATTTTAGAAAATTAAAACTACTTTTAAAAGAAAATTCAAATCAGATCAAGTCACCAAATTACTTAAAACTCCTAGTGGTTTACCATTGCAATTAGAATAAAATCCTAATTCTTTCCCATGATTTGTATGGTTCATTAAGATCTGAATCTTGCCTAACTTACTTCATCTCATACCATGCTTCCCCCTTGATCTCTAGGCTCCAGCCACTCTGGTCTACTTTCTCTTCCTCAAACACAGCAAGCTTGTTCTCATCTCAGAGACTGGGCTTGCTGTTCCCTCTGCCTGGAATCACTCTCTCAAGATCTTTGTATGGCTGGATCCTTCTTTTCATTCAGGACTCAGCTGAAAGTTGCTTCTTTAGAGATGCCTTCCACAGTCAGACAAACCCATATTGAGGGACAGTTTAAAAGTCAACTGACCTGTACTCTTCAAAAATGTCAGTGTCATGAAAGACAAATAAAAGCTGGAGACTATTCTAGATTAAAGGAGACAAGTACAACTGAATGCAGCCTATGATTTGACCTTCTATTCATATTTTTTAAAAGCTATATAGAACTTTACTGGGACAATTGGAGAAATTTTAGTATGTATTGTATATTAGACAATATTAATGTATCATTGTTAAACTTCCCAAGTATGATAATTATATTGTGTATGCACAACAATGTCCTTGTTCTTATGAGGTACATGATGAAATGCTTATGAGTGGAGTGTCATGATGTCTGCAAGTAACTTTCAGATGCTTTAGCCAGAAAGAGAGAAGAGGGAATAGAGTTATAGATATCAAGTAAATGTGGCAAAATATTAACAATTGGTGGATATTGATAAAGAATATGTGTTTGATGTATTATTCTTACAACTTTTTTTATAGGGTTGAAAACTTTCCAAATCAAAAGTTGGTGGGCATTATACTAAGTGAAACAAGTTGAAAACTTTCCAAATCAAAAGTTGGTGGGCATTATACTAAGTGAAACAAGTCAGATGGAGAAAGCCAAATACCATATGATTTCACTCATATGTGGAAGATTAAAAAAACACAACAATGAACAAACAAATAGACACAGAGAATAGATTAGTGGTTACCAGAGGGGAAGGGGGGAGGGAAAAAGGGGTAAAAGGGTACACATGTACGGTGACAGATGGCAATTAGACTTTGGGTGGTGAACACAAAGTACTCTTTACAGAAATTGAAATATACTGATGTACACCTTAAATTTATGTAATGTCATAAACCGATGTTAATCCAATTTAAAAAAGTCAATGAAGGAAAGTTGGTGGAAACAAATCTTGAACTTTATTTAGTAAGTTTGTTGATAGTACTGGTGAAATAATTCCAAACTATTTTGGATATGTTATAGGATTAAGCAAATGAGTAAACATATTGACCAAAGTAGCCCTCCAGGCACTTTCTTTCACATCATCCTGTTTTGTTTTCTTCATTACATTTATCATTTTCTAAGACCTTTTTTTTAAAGATTGGCCCTGAGCTAACATCTGTTGCCAATTGTTTTTTTCCTTCTCTCCCAAGCCCCCCAGCACATAGTTATATATTCTAGACATAGGTCCTTCTAGTTCTTCTATGTGGGACGCTGCCTTAGCATGGCGTGATGAACAATGCTAGGTCTGCGCCCAGGATCTGAACCGGAGAAATCCTGGGCCACCAAAGCAGAGCACACAAACTTAACCACTCAGCCACAGGGCCAGCCCCTCTAAAACATTTTCGATGTATATATTTGCTTGTCTGTTTAATATCTGTATTTCCCCAGTACCTATCCCATAAATGATTTTTGAGCAGAGATAATATCTGTCTTGTTTACTAGTGAATCCCCAGCATTCAAACAAGTGCCCTGCACATGCACATAGTAGGTGTTCAATAATTACCTGTGGGTTGAATGAATGAAGCAATCCCAAGAAACCCTGGGTAGAAACAATGGTCAGCCAGCTGCAATTTTGCCCCTAGAGCCAAGTTAAGGCTCTGAGGCCCAATTGGGAAAAGGTCTTATTATTGCAGAGACCTGTGAAGCTGAGAGAGAAAGAGAGGGAACTCATTCTGGCATACGAAGTGTGGTTAAAAACAATAAGATCCACCAGAAATGGCAGTGACCCTAAAGGTTACAACCAGAGGATAGGAACTTAAAGCTAAAAGGTGAATGATGACAGGGAAGTCCTGGAAATGACTTTTTTTTAATACTTTAATCTCCATTCAAGACAAAGTTATGTGACACCTTGTCCTTGCAAGTCGCTTCAATTGTGTAAAGACTCTTCCCTGAAATTTCCTCTTACCACAGAACCAATGAATTGTACATTTTGAGCTAACTCTCAGTAAGGGAGGAGAACTACAGGGGAAGAGAAAAAGGGGAATATAAGAACATGGCAGGTGATTCCTGGGAGGAAAGGAAAGCTACCTTCCTCCCCAACTATTTTCATCACAGCAATTCTGCCTGTCAACTTCTCTTTTTCTTAATTTCCTTTTCCTACCTGTTTCTCCCTCCTCCACAACTCTTCTCCCACTCTACATTGGTATCGGAAAGAAGTGTTTATGGAGAATGGTGGGGTAGTGAATGAATTTTGTGCAGAGACAATTCTTACTAAAATAATCCTTTTTAGTTTTTAGATAAGGACACACACACACATTCAAACGCTGAGAATGAGTACTGCAGTTGTCTGCCTGCTTCCATTATTGACACCACACCATGTGGGTTCTAAGAATCTTTTCCACTCTCTAAACGCCATCACCTCAAGGATTCTATCAGCTCTCCCCTACCCCTACCTACTCCCACACACACCTGTGACCTGTCACACCAAATTCTACCAACTTCTTTTTCTATGGCATTAGAGCAATCTTTTTTCTCTTATTAATCCAAGCTCAGTTTAGACCCTTGGCAGTTCAGGACTGGATGGCTGTTTCTCATCAGCTTTCCCCCATATCTAAGCAATACTAAGTCAAAGATTTGGTAAAGATCCATTTTTTCTTGTCCTCCTTCAAATTGTCCTCGATCTCTTAATCTGCTTTCAGGTCCACAAACACCCCACTCCTGCCTTCTTAAGATGACATTTCTCTCATCTCTTCCACTCCCTTGGTCATTCATCATCGCTTAGAATTTCAAATTAGGAATTCCATTAGCATGTTGAGTCCATGGAAGCCAAATGACCCATTATGGACTGAATTCAAATGTATAGACAGGTGGTTAAGCAGGTCAGGCCAGCAGCCTTGGCACAAGCCTTGGCAATGCAGACCTGAAACTGGAGGTTACAGTGAAAATCAAGACAAAAATGATTTCACAAATGGCCCTGAATTAACTGGATGCCAGCTCAAGGGGAACAAAGTAGATATGTAGAGGCTTCTAGGACCAAGTACACTGTCAAGTATAATTTTTCTCACTGGTTGGTTTTAACGTGTCATACCTATACTCAAACAACCTTCACTGGCTCCCAATTACCTTTAAAATCAACTTTTCAAATGCTTCACTCTGGCATTCAAAGCCTTTTTACATCTCCCCTTCTTTCTACCACTTACTCTGCTCTAACCTCATTTTTCATTAATCCTTGGTATGGTCCTTCTACCTCAACCAGCCTGGTGTATTCTCACATCCGGGTTTTAATTCTTGCCCCTCTCCTTGCCTGTATTGCCTTTCCACTTCCTTCTTGCTGATCTATATTAACTGCATCATTCAAGACCCACTTCAAGATATGCCCTCTTCCAAGAGACTTTCGCTTATTCATTCACAGTATCACTGATATTTTGTGCTAGAACAGACTTTAAAGCTAGCTAATCAAGTTCAACTTTACCCCCATCCTCAATTTTAAGATGAGAAAACTTGAGGCCCAGAGATATTAAATGATTTGTATAAGGTCATGCTGTGAGTTTAGTGGTAGAAACTTAATCTGAAGCCAGATGTCCTGACTCCCTTTGAAATTTCCTTTCCACACCGTCACACTTTGTCCCCACCATCCCACCCCACACACACGAGTACAACGTGTGGTGTCATGATTATAAACTGACATCTGTGGGTGGATTGTTTTTCACCTGTATTTGGCTTATCTCAACCACCAACTTCTAGTAATTATTGAGGGAAGAGATCATGTATAATATTTCTGGCCCCTCTTCTCCTTCCCAAGGGCAACTCAAAGAGCTGCATACACCTCAGACTGGTAGTAAATGCATCTTAGCAGTGGAGTGCTTCACTTCAAGAAAATATAAAAACAAAACCAATGAAACGAGTATGCTCTGGATGGATTATTATATTACATACATATTCAAAAAGGTTCCTCTAAACAGGGACCTCCTATAGTGAGCTCGGTTACAGATCATTAACTACCATCCAGAAAGAGAGACTGAGAGTGGAGAAACCTCAAGGTACAAATGTAAGAATCACCGCTCTTCTTATGGGCTCAGGAAATAAAAGGGTGTTAAGGCAGACTTCCCAGTTCGTGATCTGGAGGATTTACACAGCCGCTGTCTCACAACCTCCAACTCAGTACTACGCTCTCGTGTCCCTCAGCTGGGAGTTAAGTGACACAAATTCTAAATGTCTATTCCACCACTAATTACCTCTGTGACCTAGACATATCACTTAATCTCACTGGACTTGTGTTGTCTCCTCTGTAAAAGGTTAGGGGGCGGGGACGTGGGATGGAAGTCCAGACTTGTTTTGCCTCACACATCTGTGGTGAGGCTCAAGTGAGATATGTGAAAGTACTTTAAAAATCAAAAAGCATTGTATGAATGCAAGATATTAACTTTCTAACTCTCAATCTTGTATCAGTTAAATCCTAGGAGACTAGAGCAAGTGACAGATAACAGGTTTACATGTTAATTCCATTTAAATTAATTCTCTGAATACTTTACCTTCTCCATAAATGTTGTTCTTCATCTCAACTCTTTATTTTATTTAGTAGAGTATTATAAAGGTTGCAATTTTGGCTTTGCACAATCCTGAGGTGGCAGGAGTGTGAGAGATCGGCAGCTGCTAAGACTCAGGAAAACACCTATTTCTTCCTTAAATTGTTCTAAAAGGAAGGGTTTAAGAAAATTGATGCTGTTGGTCAAGGAAAAAAGGGCTTCCCCTCTAGCTCTGCAATGTCACTCTCATTCAACAATGAAAAGAATTTTTTTTTTTAAAAAAGGAGGAATAAAAGCTTTAATTTTGCTACACTTCTCAGGTTCTCTCCTCTGCGTCTCCAGAACTCCTGGCATGCCTGGAATCAAAAGATCTCCATGCTAGCTTGAATGGATTTTATTTTGGATGGAATCAGGATAAATGCTGCGGGTGGAGTGAGGCAGCACATTGCGTACTCAAAGATATGAGCCCACTGTATGATTAATCCTTCATACAGCCCAATTGGGTAACTTCTATAACATGCTCAAAAGTTCCAGGTTAAGAACCATGTCTGCCCTGAGACACCCAGAACCATGTCCCCTCAAGCCTCTGTGGAGATGGTTGTCCTTCTTATTCTCATGTAGCTCTTGGCTTGTATATCAGTATTGTTCAACTAGAAAAGAGCCTCTTTGGAGATCATCAATCATCTGAAATATCAAATACTGTTAAAAAGCAATGCAGTAAAAAAAGACACCTTAACCCGTAACCTGCAATGAATCATCCATTTAACAGACATTTCCAGAATCCTTACTATGGCCTCAGCCCCAGGTTAGGTTTTGAGGAAAATACGCAAGCATCTAAGTAAAGCTTTCTCTGTTAAAAGACCAGCAGACTATGGGGGAGAGGAAGGTGTAGATAAGATACAGCAAATGTGCCTCCTAAGTCAGGCACCAACCAATCCATTCTAACCATTCTCCAACACCCCCCACCACTGTCCCATGGTCTCATGTAAAGCATTGTATTCGAGGCTGGGCTGAGGAGAGACTAAAAAGAAAAATAAAACCTTGCTACAACATAAGGCAATAAGGCAGGTTGTGATGTGCTGAGAAATTTTTAATTAAATTAACCATAATACAATACAGGCAGTATATCTTTAGTAACCCACCCTAACGAAGCAAAAGCCAGCACAAACAACTATTCTAGCATTCAACCTCAAACTGACCTTGCAGCAAGAGTTTACATCATAAATTTTGGACTCCTTGTGATTAAGTATAGAATTATAGACAAGAGTATCAACGAACATATATAAAGCAATAGCTCCAAGTTGTCCCCTGGTGGTGTCATGCTCGACAACACCTGGCTTATGCCAGATGCCACCTCATCGCTCTCTAACCCAAGAGGCCAGCCTACTCAGTCACTCCTCTGCCTTCAGCCCTTCTAACAATATGCCAGGGTTTAGTGAAAACAAGATTTAAATGTGAGATATCGGTCCCTTCTAAGGACAGAGTTCACCAAAGTCTGAAAGCCTGAGAAGTGAGCTCCAAGTGTAGGCATACTGGCTGGTCAGATCTGGCATCTGGATGTTTGAGTCCTAAACTTTTAGGGTTAAACGCAGCTTGGCTGCTTGAGTGTGGGACAGGAGAGAGGAGAGAAAGCCCAAGGAGGGTGAAGACCATGAGCCTTTCGTGTGGATTTTACAGGAAGGAGGCCCGCCATCAGTGAGGGACTTGATAGACAGTGCTCAAGTCCCCTGGGCTTCCCCAGCTCCAGAGGTTAGGGATGGTTGCCACACTAGCTTGGTAGCTGCCAAGCAGCGTAATGCTTCTCCAGAAGGGTGGGCTTAGGCTGTGACGCTGCAGTGAGGATCTGGGAAATGCAGATTTCATCAGAGATTCTGGTCTTTGGAGGGAGCTAGGTGAGACTGTCTTCTGCGGTATTATTAACTGCTGGGACGTGGTGTAGGGAACGGAAAAATGCTGTAGGTTCTAGAAAAATCCAGGTGGGTCAGTGTCAGTTGGCAAAAGAAGAGAGATTAGTGGAGGATATGGTCTGGGAGGAGAGGGCGAGAGGAGGGGCTGCAGAAGAAGGGCTGCCATCCACAACTGCAGCATTATGTCTATCAGAGATAAATTCACTCGTCATATTTCAAATTAGGTTTAGAGGTACTCCTTCCGGCATCCCCCACACAACAGCGGCTTAAAGGGTGGTCTTCTCAATTTTCAATTGCAATTTTGCAGTATATGGGCGTCTAAAGTCTAGGTCTGACTGAGGTGATGGTTTGTATGTATGCGTACGTGACTAATAATCTAGACAGCTTCTAAAGTCTCCCTGTGTGGTGGAAGGGTGCTGCAGCAGGGACCCGCCGTTCTTTCGCAAGAGAATCTTCCAACCCTAACGTCAAAGTGCTTCGGAGGTTTCAAGAGGTGAAAGAGGTGTGGGTGTTGCTGCGAATTTCCCCCAATCCGAGATACACACACATTAACAAGTTCAGTAAAAAGTCCTGCTGATGCCTGTGAAGTCCAGCTAAAGCAAAAGGCAGTCTCCCACGGCAAAGGCGAGCCAGACAGACGGCCGGATCGCTGCGGAGACCAGGGCAGCCTCGGCTTTGAGGCTTTGAAGCGCGCAGCGCAGCCGCCGCTTCCCCAGCACTCTTGCCTTGCGCTTGGGCTACATCTGCATACTGCGGAAAGCCAGGGCTCCAGCCCTCCCTCATCACACACCTTTCTGAAGCACCCCAAACCCTGTACCCAACGGCAAACCGCTCGGATCTGACAAGGCTCAGAAATGCAAAACTGAGAGGGAGGGTAAATTTTACTTCAATCTAAAGGATCACACACACACACACACACACCCCGTGCCGCTTAATTTCTTTTCCCGGGTTAGGAAAAAAAAAAAAGATTACTTGCCCACAGAGGCTTGGAGATGGGGGGCAAGAGGTTGGTCCGAGGCTAGGCTCACCTGCTGCTGAGGTGAGAGAGCAGACACAGGATGGAAGCTGTTATAAGCAGCAGCTCACAGCTGAGTGGTTAGGGGGATTACAAAGACCCTCAAGTTGCCTCAGGCTTTTTTTTTTCCCCTGCATTTGCGTCACTAAAGGGTTAAACGCGGCCAGGCTCCAACCACCCCCCTCAACGCTGCTCCACTCCCCCTCCCCTTTTTGTCTCCCCCCTCCCCTCCCGCGCGTCGTTAGGAGGTCATCAAGCGCTCTGTCCAGTCCGCGTTCGCAAGCCCCTCTGCTTCCCGCCCATCGGGCCCGTGGCTGCTTACGAAGAGGTGTGCGCTCACCGAGGGGCGTGTTCCAGCCCTGAGAGTCGCTGAGCGCCCCCGGGTTAGACCTCAGAGCCGAGCCAGCCATGGAGTGGGGCGGGGGAAAGTTTGGCACCCTGCAAGGGGTTGTCGAACTGGAGTGGGCGGGGCGCCCGAGAATACTTTAGCCCTCCGAGCTCTGGGGCGCAGGCTGCCCGACCTGAGGAGGTGTGCGGCCATGGACCGCGGAGCTGCCGCGGCCCAGGGCACTGCCCCGCCTCAGGATGGAGAGCAGCCCGCGGAGTCTCCAGAGCCGCCGCCGCCGTGGCCGCCGCCGCAGCCACCGCCGCCGCAGGCTCCTCCGCTGCTCCACGCGCCTTCGCCAGAACCCGCACCACAGTTCTGTCCAGAGCCTGCTCCAGAACCCTGTCCGGAGGCGACCCCAAAACCAGCCACAGAACTAGACACAGAACCGATCCCAGAACCAGATACACAACCGGCCCCAGCGCCAAGCCCAGAACCAGCCACAGAATTAAACACAAAACTGATCTCAGAACCAGCCAAGAAACCGGCCTCCAAACCGGCCCCAGAACCAGCTCCGGAACCAGCCACAGAACCGGCCCCAGAACCAGCCACAAAACCGGCCTCAGAGCCGACCCCAGTACCAGCCATAGAACCGGCCCCTGAGCCGGCCCCAGAACCAGCCACAGAACCAGCCACGGAGTCCTGCCGTGAGCCGGCTCCAGAGTCCTGTCCGGAGCCGAGTCCAGCACTAGGTCTATTGCAACGTCCGGTGGTCGCTCCAGAGAGGAGTCTGGGAACCTCGTCATCGCCCCGAACGCCGGTGCTGTTGTCCAGCATAAAGGTAAAAAGACACCCTGGGGCAGAGGGGAGAAAAGCAAGGCGAAGCCGGATGGCTATCAAGCTCGCGGGACTCTGGGTACCTTTAGCATCCCATTTGGCAGCCACTGACTGGCAAAGATGCTCAGAAAGATGCGGGCATGAGGGAGCCTGGGGGAGTGGGAAGCAGTTGGGAGGCGGGAAGCAACATGTGGAAGCGAGAGTGGGCTGTTTGGGGCTAGAAAGAGGGGTAACAGCACCAGGTGGGAGTCGGAGCACTTTTCCCCGTGGGGGGAAGTGACAGTGCGGTGAGCGCCTGTATCTTGAAAAAGAGGAGGAAGATGCCCCCAGGGAGTGCAACAGACCTAGAGAGGTGTTTGGGACTGGCTCGGGGTACACAGGGATGGGATTGAGTGGGGCCGGTGGGACACACCTCAGCCACGGTCACTGCCGCAGAGGCCCAAGCTGCCGAGCCGCCGCTGTCTGCTTGGCCCCCTCCCTGCCACTGGGGAGGGGGTCCTCAGCTGAGGCGTGACTGGCGGCGCTCCAGGGGGGTGTCCGGCTCCTCTGCCAGTTGCTGGGCGCTGACACTCCGGGTGGGGATGAGGGGATGGGCGGCGCCCACGCGCACTGCAGGGGAAGGGCAGGGTTCACCGAGGAGGAGGGGGAGAGCATGCGTGTGTCGAAGCCACCATTCCATCCATCTGCAGGATTTCCCGGCAGGTAGGTGCAAACACAGTAATGGGCCGCGTCACAAGCGGGCGACTGGCATTCCGCACCGGAGCCAGTTGGAAAGGTACGGGAGTCCTGGTTTAGAGAAACGAAAACAGGAGTTGGCATTTGAGAGAGTGTGAATGGGAACTCTCATCTCTTCCAGTCTTCAGAGATGGCTTCGTAAACCGTTGCACTTAGCAGGGAGAAGACAGTGGAGGATTCTCAGGCACCCTCCCAGGAGGGAGAGGGGAGGAAGAAGGTTTTGGTGTTTGCCTTGGACCCCTGAAACCCCATCCGTTCCTCAGCAAGAGTCTGTCTGTCTTTCTTGCTTTCTCTGTGCTCCCCCTACTCTTCCTTTCCCGTAAACTTTGTTGTACGAGACTATGAAAATCATCATGATGCACACATACACCTGTATTTAGCTTCCCCTGCAGGAAAAACAAAACAAAACAGATAGAAACAAACAAATATTACACTACACCAACAATGCCTGTCCATCCTGCTGCCTAGTAGGGTGTAGGGACATTCTGGAATCCTTCTGCTGTGGACCACACACTTGTAGAATGTAAAGGGGAGGGAGCAGAGGTTGGCATCGCAAAATAGAAATGGAAGCGCTGGTTGCTTCCTGAGTTATGCGCAGGGAGGCTTGCGTTTGCAAAATAACTGCAATGATAAACAACTGAAAAAGAGGAAGGCTAAGGCGAAAAGTTTCACAGGGAAAAAAAGTGCGGAGGTTTAAAAATAAGTAAAATAGGGCAGTCTGAGACTAACACAATTTTTTTAAATCCAACAACCCCGCTCTCACCAGGGGGTGGATCTCTCCCCTTCCTGCAATGGCCCTTCCCTGCAGTGATCTCAAGAAAAGAAAGGGCAGGGCAGCTAGACATGGGAGGTTACCCTAACCCTAACGGGGTGCTTGCTCTTGTCTTTTTGGAAAAGTTTGCATGACGCTGGTGGGAGGGAGGCCAGCAAGGACCACCTGAACTGTGGCCTTCTTAAGTGAGATTTCAGGAACATGGCTGACAAACTGACACTTGAAGACTTAAGTACCAAGATGGCCAGCAACTACATGGCCCCTTTGGCCTCTGGAAGACTGACCGGAGTCCAGGAGGTCCTAAGGTGAGCCCTGTGACAGTGGGAAAGCATCTCCCACCAGCTTGACAGGAAAACGTCTGTTTCCAGACAGATAAGGAGGATAAAGGTAAAGGGAATCAGGTTAGCTTCTTCTACGTAGTGCCCACTCAGATGTGCTGACCAACTGACCCACAGACACTTGACAGTCCTGGCAGGGGACCAGGACCCCCAGGGGTTTGACTGCTCTTGGTAGAGCTGGTCATTTGCTCAGTCAGTTATCTTGTAGAATGGGGTTAAGAACCCTGACCATCCTTTAAGAGGGCCACGTAGATGAACCTGTCAGTGGCTCTAGAGGATTTTGAAGAATGCAAAGCATCTGGGTAAATGTTCAAATTGCTGGAAGCCTAACCCTTCTCCAACACTCTATGTGTTGCTATACAATTGCTCTCTGGTGCATACGGGAACATCTGATCTTCAGTGATAGGACCCTTCTCTGCTGCATCCTCCTCAGGCAAACAGCACCTGCTACCAGCTGACTTCCATCTTAAAATTCAAGGCAAACAGGTTGCCATCTTAGCTGGGGTGGCATTGTTCTCAGACACTGCCTCCTGGAGGCAAGCTTGGGAAAAAACATGTATATACACACACAATTTCAGAGATCAAAACAAAACACAGCTCTCATCGTATGATGAAATCCTACATGTCAGGGCACAGTCAGTACCAGTAGCTTGAAACTAGCCTGATAAGTCAAAGGATGAAATGAGCAAAACCAAGTGTTTGGATGTGACTACAGGTTTCTCCCAGATAATTTTGCTAACTGGTGTTGCAGCATAAAAACCAATGTCTTTCGCTGTGTAGTCTGCTCTTTTGGGGTTTCAGAACCTGCTGGTTGCAAATCTATGCCAACCATGAGGGTAGAGACTGAGAAAACGGGGCTCACATTTTCCTTCTGAATAGATACCAGGATAAGATAGTCTGTGAACCAAATCTGTCTATTTCTTTCCTTTCTAAAATGTTTTCATTTCCAGGAAATGAGTGGTGGTCTCCCACCTGGTGGCAGCAAGCGTAAGTAAGGATGTGTGGATTGGTTCTTTAACAATGCTATAACTCTCTTGGGGGAAATGGGGCTTAAATGAAGTGGACCATATATGTTTCTCTCCTCTCAACTAAGGTTGGAAAAATAAGAGTTTATATTTTTATTCATTGAGTTTGACCAGCTATGAAATTATAATCACACCATACAGGTGATTGATGACAATCTGAGAAGAAATACACTTTTGTGGCTTTTATTTCTGCAATGGGGAAGCATATGTATATACCTCCTAATAACGATCAGCAGTTACTATTACACCACAAAGCCTAGCACAACAGTTTCCTGGTTTGGTTTTTTTTTTTTTTTTTTGCACATTTTCTTGCAAAGTATCGAGCATTTGCTTAAATGATATCTTATAATTCTTGCCTGAATACTTTATCCTATTACCTATTTCTGAGCTCCTCAAAAATAGATACTGTCTCTCTTCCCGACTTGTATTAACACAATTCAGCCCTCCCTATTTTTGCTCAATAAACACTTGTTCAAGCTTGAAATCTGCCCATTCCATTTCCAGCAACACTGTAGAGACTGCTGCTGTGCATGAATAAAAATATGTTCTCATTGGTTTCAGAGTGAGGAGTAAATGCTTATTTAAATAGCCTGGAATATGTAGCGCTCAAGGAAATACAGTCCATCTTTCCATTTTCAGAATGGATGTTGGAACCATAATTAAGAAGCAAATTACTAACAATCAAAAAAAAAAAAAAAAAGGTTTAGAAAGTGTCCTTATTCCCTGCAGTCCCGGCAGCAGCAGACTAATGATGATCTTGTTGCTTTCAGGGGTAATAAATTTTTATCCTAAGTGAATAGAATATCTGCAGTGACTGTAAACAGCTTCAGAATTGTGGATTCAAGTGTTTAACCTGTTGAAGGTCAGGATGAAATTACTTTCTTTCCTCTTAGGTTCTTTCCCCGCTTCTTGCCGGGTTTTGATAATACCATCTGATTTATTTGTTATATTCTGAGAGCTCCTGAGCATTTGCTGCAGGATGTTCTAGAAAAGATAATGAGATATTTGGTCAGTGGTCTTTCTTTTCTGAGAATACAATTCTTATGTGTTTATTAAAATCTCAGACTGGGGCTTCTGCAGATCTTTAGCCCAAAAGGAAAGGCTGAGCCATTACCCAAAGTGCTTCCAAGGAAAGGGGGAAAATCCACAGAGGCCAGGAAACCATTCAGGGGCATCATAATAAGGATTATATAATTCCTTTCGCTAGTCTGTCACATTACAGTTTACAGAATACTTTCCTCTGCATTGTTAACTCTTTTATTCTCCTGAAGAAGGCAGCAGAATGGGAGAGGGCAAAAATAAAACTTGACACCTAATAGGATACAACTATTTATCTATTATAATTTTTAAAAATATCCAACATACGGCTTTCTGTGATACATAAGATCCTAATTTGTCTAAGAACAATCTTTAAGCTGACATTCCATCAGCCCTGACTTTTCCCAAAGCATCTGATGCTCCCAGAGGGGCCACCATAGAATAGGAGCCTGGAAAGGAAGGAGAAGAGGAAGAAGACCCTGAACCTATCTCTCCCAAAGAAGACCTTTTGTGGGGGGAAAAAATAAAATAAAGAAAAAATTCTGCTAGGGATGACGTGCCCAGATTTTCCAAGGCCCATCAACTGTAATTCCCTCAGTGGACAAAAAATAATTTTAAGGATTAAAGAAAGCAAGCATTCATTCCTAAATGGAGATGCGCCACCTTCACCAAAGCAAACAGACCTTATTCTCAAAATAGAAAAACAAGATCAAAATTTTAAAAAAGGAAAGGGGCAGTGACCCCAGATAGTGAAACTTATCCCTCCCCTGAAAATTACTTTAAGAAAAAGAAGAAATTCTAAGGGGAGGTGCTCCTCGCCCTCACCAAAGCCCATGAAACTTATATCCCCAAGAGGAAAATTAAAATGAGAAGAAAGAGAAATCATCTCAAGATGAACAATATTTCTAACCTTAAAAAAATACACAAAATTTATAAACTTTATTTGCACCTCATGGCCCATGCCCAATCTCTTGCAAAAATTATGGGGACAAAAATAAATCTTCCAAAGGAGGATTCCACCAGTCTCACCAAAGCTCCCTAACATTATTTCTTCCAATTATATGAACTGTCCAGAATAGAGGAATTCTTAGAGACAGAAAGTAGATTAGTGGTTGCCAGGGGCTGGGGGGTTGGGGGCTGGAGAAGTGTAGGTGACAGCTAAAGGGTACAGGGTTTCTTGGGGCATGATAAAAATGTTCTGAAATTAGATAGTGGTAATGGGTGCACAACCTTGTGAATACACTAAAAAACACTGATTCGTACACTTAAAAATGGTGAATTTTATGGTATGTGAATTACATCTCAATTTAAAAAAATAAGTAAAAGAAAGTGATCGTTACTCCAACTTCAAGATAATGAACTTACTACCTTCCCACAAGTAAACAAATGAACAAATGAATAAATAAGGAAGAAAAGAAATTTAAAAAAGGAACTAAAAGAAAGGGAGATCCTTTTAAGGGCAGGACCTCCAATCTCACCAAGGAAAATAACCTTTATTCACCCTTCAACTTTTTCCCTTTTGAGAAAAACAAACAAAAAAGGAAATCTTTTTAACGGCAGATACTTTCAAAATCATCAAAGTCAATGAAACTTACTAATCCCTCCACCCTAGTTACAGACAAATATTTTAACTAAAAGAAAGAAATATTCCAGGACAGGGTCCCTGATCTTTCCAAATCTCCTGAATTTTTCATTCCCAGGCAAAGAAAAAAGGAAATAAATCTCCTCCAAGGGGAGATGCCCCATCCTCACCAAAGCACACGAACCTTATTCTCAAAATAGAATTTTTAAAGATTTAATAGAAAATTAATGATGGGAAGGCGTGTATGTTGGTGGAGGGGATGATATCAATGAAATGAAAACCAGATCCTCTCAACAAGAAGTGCTTCAGCCTTGAAAAGACACATGAACTTTTCTGCCAAAATACAACAAAAACAAAGGCAAATATTTTTTTAAGGAAGAAAAACTAAAATGAAATCCTTCTAATGGGAGGTGACCCGAATTCATGCAAACTCAAAAGCTTTATTCTCAATATAGGAAATTTAAAAATTGGAAAGATAAATAGAAAAAGTAGGAAAGAAACAGAAACAAAACCAAGAAAGTCCTCTTGAGGAAAGATATCTCCAGCCTCAACAAAGCCCATTTTTTCTCAAAACAAGTAAATACATTAAAAATTGAGGGGGAAGAAGGAAGAAAACGAATAAAAGAGAAACCTCCTTTTTAGGGAAGGAAGATGCCCCCAAACTCACCAAAGTTCCTGGACATTCAAAAAGAAGGAAAGAGAGAGGGAGAGAAGGAGGAGGAGGGGCAAGAGGAGTAAGATGTGGAGGGAGAGCGAGGGAGGAAGGGAAGGGAGTAGAGAGGGAGGGGGGAAGAGAGGAAGAAAAATATAGGGGATAATTAATTAGGAATAAATTCTCCTCAGGGAAGGTGCAGCAATTCCTTATTGAAGACAATGCATATTATTCCTGATAATCAACCCACTCCACCCACTACAAAAAGGAGAAAAACCCACAAAATCTCTTTCTAAAGCTTCTTCAAGGGAAGCTGCACCCAATCTCACCCAAACCCAGGGACTTTATTTATCTTCCAGCCTTCAAGTATTTCTTTTTTTTAATAAAAGGAAAGGAAAAGAAAATCTTTCAAGCAAAGATGCTCCCAATCTTATTTCTTCCAAATAAATTATTTATTTTAAAGAAAAAGAAAGAAAGAGAAATCCTCCTGAGGAGGGCTCCCCAACCTCGTTAAAACCAGTGGCCCTTATAACTCCTCTCCACCAAACCTAGTTTTTTAAAAAAGGAAATCCTTCAAACCCAAAGAGAGGCGTTCCCCCAACCCCATCAAAACCAAGGAATCTTTTTCCCCAGAGATTTCTTTAAAGAAAAATCCTTCCGTCATAAGAGGCACCTTCAACTTCACTAAAATCAATAGACCTTATTCCTCTCCACATCCAAAAGGAAAAAAAAAGAATTTTAAGAGGAAAAAAAGAGAAATCCCCCTAACCTAACGCAAGTTGGCCATAATCTCACCAAAACCACTGAACTTTATTCTCCTAAAGATATTTTTTTAAAGAGCAAAAAAGAGAGAGAAAAGCCTGTATTTTAAGAAAAAGTACCCTTTCCACCCACCCGACTCTAAAGACTAGAAAATATTATACAAAGAAAAGGTAATATCATTCTAGTGCAGTGTCAGTGAACCTTAAATTCAGCACCTGAGGCTGAAGGGTAGTAAATGTTTAATCCCAGGCTGGCTTCCCTCTGCCCCCCAGCCCATTTGTGGTTACCTTCCCCCTCAGTCGGTCAGGCTGTGCACTCAGGAAAGGCAAACCCTGTCCATAGAAAACAGAATTAGGAAGGCAAACCTTCTGGGGGAAAAGTTATATACATCTTTTCCAAACCAAATAGAAATGATTTGGAGATTAGCTGCATCATTGCTCCCCTCTAATACTATAGAAACTCAAGAGTTGATGATAAACTCTAAAGCAGTGACACTCTTAGAATTAATTTCCAAATTAGCCACACACTCCTACCTAGCAGAGAAGGACTCTTAGCCAATCCAATAATGGGGTTCTTACAGTGGTTGTCTTATGTGCTCTCTTAAATGTCTGTTCTCAGAAACAGATAAAGGGCTTGATTTTTACAAATTCATAAAATTTGCAAGTCAGATTTATAAGGAGAGAATAAGACTCAATTAATGTTTTCCAGATTTTTAAATTCATTTACGTATTTACAAATTAAATTGAGTACCTGCTCTATGTCCCATGTGTTTAGCACTGAGGATTCTATGGTGGGCAAAATCACATAGATGAGACTTCCTTTAAGTAACGCTGGTAAATGAGAGACCCAGTTACCAAAACACATACACAGGGGGTGATTATTTGTTTACCAGATGCTTTACTGAGGCATTCACTTAAGTAGTCAATTCTCTCAGCATACTTCTTAAACAAAACTTTAATAAAATAAAGGCATATATGTTAATTTCAGAGAATGTAGAAAATCAAGAAAGCTTTCAAAAAGTAAATAAAAATTATATAGCACCCCACCACTCAAGAGATAATTACTGTTAATATTTTAATCTATTTTTTCGTTTATTTTCTCTGAGTATATGCTTATATGTGCTTATAGTCTCCAATAGTAAGGCTTTAGAGAATGTGCTGTTGTGTCACAGGCTTCCCCCTGCCCCAGTTACCTCCCCCACTTAATGGTCTGATCATGTGTACTGTTCTACGTTGTATTTAAGAAACACTTGTTAATTTTAGCTTAAAGTTTAGTCAAACGCTTTTATGATCTGATTGATAAACATGTGCTTGAAATAGAACTGTTCAGGGAGGTATTTGCAGCATAAAGCAATGAGAGTATACATTTTATGTAGACACAATAATTGTGTCTACAAAAACAAATGTTCCATATACAAATGGCAGTCTGATCTTGCCTTTACTAACTGCAGTTCTTGGACGTCATCCGGATCTCATTTGTCTAGCTAGCTTTTGTGACTTGGGCTTGGAGAAGGAGACCCAGAATAAAATCCACCTTCTTCCCACTGTTAAATTCCCAAAAGGAAAATCTCAATTTCTGAGATTCTTCACTTTAACCGCATGCAAAAATGTACTGATGGCTTTGTCTCTTTAACACAAAGTTACCAAATCATGCTCATCTAGGTACCTCCTACCCAGAAGAGAAATACGTATGTGTAAGGACATTATCAACAATTATAAGGAGATAGATGATCCAATTCATCCAGCTTTCATTAATCAAATGTGGTAGAAAATTGAGAGAGTTAATAAACTGTATATAATCCAACTAAGGTTGAATTAGTAATTTAAAAGGCAAGTGTAATGCAGTACTGAGTAAGATCAGAATCTTCAGCCTTGTTTGTAGCACTTAGAGATTTTCATCTTCCAAAGCGTTATAGGCATTTGCTGTTTAAACCTTTTGCTTTAAAGAGCTTATAAAGAGATATTAGCCCCTGAGGACAGGGATCCCCACCCCCTTGTTTCCATCATAGCACAGGGTGAGGCACATGATACCGTGGGATGCCGAGATATATGTGTGATGCTCCTAGCCAGAGCTTTGCAAAGTCCTTCTGAAACAAGAGGCAATGGACATGGGGACTGAGCCTGGTCCTTGCCTCCAGCAATAGGAGGGGAATGGAAGCAGTGCTTGCAAGGCTCAACTAAGAACATTCAGAATCCCGTATGTTCACTCATTTGCCTTCTCCTACAGCTAATGCCTCTACTTGTTCTCTTCTGGGATTTCACAGCTTGAGGCTGAAAATGAAAGGTACTCGCTGAGTAAAATTTGTTAATCTCCTTGGCTATTAGTAGAGATAATTGAAACCAGGAAAGTTTTCATTAACCCCGGGCTCTGTCAATTGAGTCCCTACTCTCCTGAAGCCAGCTCCAGCATCACAGCACCATCCTCTGAACCCCAACTCTAACAGTAGTCTTTGCGTCCCATTTTAGAATTACCTTAATTGCTGATTTTCCCTTAATAAGTGTCATTTGCATTTATTATGTACCTTTTTTAAAATTTTTAATTTTTTTTAGCTTTCAGATGTACATCGTAATATATTTCGAATTCTGAGTAGATTACATCATGTTCACCACCCAAAAACTAATTATAGTCCATCCCCTCACATGTGAACCTAATCACCCCTTTTGCCCTCCCCCCCTTTCCCTATGGTAACCACCAGTCCAATCTCCTTTGCTATGTGTTTGTTTGTCATTGTTTTTATCTTCTACTTATAAGAGAGCATATTATTTCATGGCTGATTTACATCACTGTACATGTTCCTTACAGTCTAAAAGGAAAATGTGATGTAGCTTTATTAAAACAGCTAAGCATAAACAGTAAATAAGAAAGTAAATAAGGCTACAGAACAAGATTATTGATTTCAGAAAATTAACAAATTGGTGCCCTTCTCACTAACTTCAATTAATGCTTACTCTGACAATTTCCCTCCTGCCAGGCTTGAGCAGAACATAACTTTTCTCTTACCCAGAAGTTGGATATCGCTGTTGCTTTCTCACTTCATCACCTTACTCTGCTTGACTGTTAAGACTAATTAAAATAATAATTTTGGCATTGCTACGCTCTCCTTTGCTTTAATTTACTCAACTTGGTGACAAAATCTCCAGGGCATTTGGTTTCACATGGAATCAAAGCACCCATTTAGTAGCTCTCTTCATGGTTTTCTCATTATATTGCTTCTCACTGGAGAGTCCTCTTTCTAGAAATTCCTGGAAAAGCATTACTTTGCCTTTCCATCGTCCCTCATCAGCACTAAACTTTTTAAGAGTTTCTCCATCTTTTCTTCTAATGGTGGAAAACAAAGATAGACATTCTCAGGCAGCTTTAACATTTTTTTTTCCGGTTTGTTTGTATTCAGTATAGTATGGCATCATTGTGAACTACACATAATATAAACATATCTGCTAATTAGTTCATTAAGTGTTCAATAATTAGATAATTGGTGTTTTAAATGCTTTACAATGTAATGCATATTTGGAGAATTGTCACATGGGTATTTTAGAGTGTTTTAGTGATATTTGAAGAAATTGGTTGGCGTTTTTAAGATGGAATGGGAATGCCTTATTACTTTTCCAATTTAGAATAATGGAATAAAGTTTTCTGCTATCCAAAAATCACTATCCAACAAGTCTTCAGGGCTGGATTAGATTCAGTTATCAGGGACTGCCTGATAGCAAATTTGCTTCGACATTAGAAATTTAGGGGAAATAAATGAAGAAGTTGTTTGAGGCAAGTGGGAATGATATATCCTTCTCAAACCTAGAGAAAACCAGAGTCAAATTAAGCAGTGACAGTGAAAAGTATCAAGTAAAAGTGAGAATATGCTTGAATTGGGCAGGTGAGGCGAGGGCCTACAGATAGAAGAGTGAGGCCCTAGTATATGGAGTTAGAAAAAAGACCACTTTGAAAGAATCAAAGAGTACAGATTGAAATATTGTGGAAAATAAAGTAGATGAAGAAAGTCCTACCGAAACTTTGAAGGCAACTGACAAAATTGTGTATATTATCCGACTGATGAGGTGCAACCATTGGATAAAGCAGAGGGTTGGCTGATGGGGCATATAATTAAAAACTAACTTTCAATTTATTTGTATGCCAAATTCCAAATTAAACTATTAAAGCTAAAAATGAAAGAAATAATTACATTATCTAGTGTCCTTTTTCTACTGTTTTAGGCCTTCTTTGACCCACATTCCACTTTTGTAAGAGTCCAGTCTGCTTTCTCTATGATGTTTTTCCTATTTCATATCACAGGGTTTTCTACAGCAAAAGTAAGAAACTATGATGGGAATCCAGTGAAACCTTTTATCTTCAGTATTGTAGACCCATAGAATGTCCTGAAAAGGTCCTTTGGGGATCAGCTAGTCCAGTGTTTCTAAAACCCTTTTAGCAGTAGAATCTTTTTATGTTTTTCTTAATGAAGTCTTAAACAAAAGCCCAATATTTAACATAAATGCAAGAAATATTTCATTAGTCTTCTGTGCTAAAATGGGTTTGTAACTGATGTACCTTCCCAATTGTTTATTTTAAGCTAATAGGAAAGTGAGTTTGCACTCCCTGTTTATTATTTGCTTCTCAGCAAGGATGTTGGTGATATAGGAACACATTGGATGGTAAAACAAAAAGCAAGTCGTAGTTTAAAATTTGGCCTAAAATATTCCAGAAAGTAGATAATACTCTCCTGGAAACATGGCCATTCTAGAGAGTTCTTCTCTCCCTCCTCCTCACCCCAGGAATATGCTACACTATCTCATAAAGTGGGTTGTCATAATGTGCACTGTCTTTGCTTGTAGGAACATTTTTATTATTGGGTATTGTGTTCCTGACTAACACCATACAAAGTAAATTGTAGATATATCTAAAAATATGTA
Organism: Equus asinus; assembly: GCF_041296235.1. Lineage (NCBI taxonomy): Eukaryota > Metazoa > Chordata > Mammalia > Perissodactyla > Equidae > Equus > Equus asinus. The sequence continues at coordinate 38,082,687 of NC_091820.1, forward strand.
GTAAAAGCTAATATATAACTGTAAGCCTCTGTAATAATTTAAAACAGCAAAATTGTTCCAAGACCTATAAAATGGGCATAAATGTACCATACATATAGATTTTGTAAGGGGCCCCAGTGTACTATAAAGTGTACATGCTGCACATAAAGGAGCCAGTTCTACATAAATTTATTCTATTGTTATTATTTGTTGAGAATTTGCACTCTGCCTGCATCCAGAAAGGATGTGAAGTATCCTGCAAAATTAAACACATAGAAAACAGAACAATTAAGCACAAATAAAAACAGGACAAAACCAATTCAAAGCAGTGGTGAATGAGACTTTAAACTAATATATGCTTATTATAATAAACTAATATATGCCAGTTACACATTTAATTAGCAGTGCTTTTGTTTGCTGCGTTGGGTGGTTGAAGAACTTTGGGGAATGATTTGAATGCCTCAGGCCTCTGAAAGTTGGTATCCGAGGAAGTTTGAGCTGACGTCTCATTTTCAGGCAATACATCTTCCTACAGGAAGCTACAGCAACCGCGAAATGAGGAACTAAAGGTTGCCAAGATTGTGGTATAGGTGTTAATTAGCTGTCCTAGAAGGCTACAGACTTGGGTTATTTTGGTGTGCCTGCATTTTTCTAATATTCTAATGCATGTGTCTGTGAGGCATACAAGTATGGAACTTTCTCAAATGAAATATTATTTCAATTAAAATTTATTTCTCAAATAAATGCAAATGGTATCTTGTAGCCAGGGGTTCAAGAGTTTGGACTCTTTCTTAGATTGGGTGTTACTTCAAGTCGGTTCTAGTCATGATACCACTTTACATAGCTGTGCAATCTGGGGTAAATTGCTTAATCTTTCTGTGACTTGGCTTTTGTGTCTCTTAGATGAAGCCAATAACGTGCTGCTGACTCAGATCAGCAGTCTCCTCCAGCAAGTCTTCACTGGTATCCTATCTGGGCTAGGTGTCCTTCCTCTAGGCTCCCATAGCACCCTATACACACCTGTGCTTCTCATTTGCCAGACACACTGAGATTGTCACCTTGCGTATCACATTAGGGCTATAAGGATAAAGCTCATAGGGCCTAATATACTGCCTGCCACTCAATAAATGGTGGCTGAACTACTTTATAAAAATATCATAGGGGCCGGCTCCGTGGCCGAGTGGTTAAGTTCGCGTGCTCCGCTGCGGCGGCCCAGGGTTCGGATCCTGGGCACGGACATGGCGCCACTCGTCAGGCTACGTTGAGGCGGCGTCCCACATCCCACAACTAGAAAGACCTGCAACTAAGATATACAACTGTGTACAGCGGGGGTTTGGGGAGATAAAGCAGAAAAAAAAAAAAAAAGATTGGCAACAGTTGTTAGCCCAGGTGCCAATCCTTAAAAAAAAAAAAAAAGATTGGCAACAGTTGTTAGCCCAGGTGCCAATCTTTAAAAAAAATAATAAAAAAATTTAAAAAAATCATAAAGGCTGAACGAGAAATTGAGTTAAAACTTATTTTAATAATAAGAAATATGCAAATGATAACTCATTTTGGTATCATCTGTATATGTGCAGTGATATTTGCTGTCATCACTTTCCATCTTTAGGTATGCAGATAAGTTTTAATATATTCACCCCTCAAAAATGGTCTTAGCAATTCAGGTGCATTACCAGTAGGTGACGGTAGGCAGGGCTGCCTTGTCTCCTCCCAGAGGACTGCAGTTTTTTCTAACTCACACAGAGGGACCCTACGCATTAGTAGCAGCTCTGTATTGATCATGCAGTCTTGAATTACGAGTCTTTGGCTATAAACAGTGAATTTTGATAAAAATGAGAACAATGAGTTATCTAGTCAGTTCTTTAAAAAAACACAAATTTATTAAAGTACTCAAGTATAGCAACACTAAAGAATATTATACTTAAGCATAGTATATAGAGAGCAGGGTTAAACATGTAACTAGGTCCCACCTGGTACCCTTTTCACTAATCCTAACTGTTAATCAGAATTGCATCCATTTATGGTATTCTTTTCACCGTAATTGAAAAGCTCCTGACTCATTATCTTGGTGTCAAATTTCTCCTGTAGCTGGCACTTGAATTTGGAGATAGCTGTCAATATGACTAGTCCAAGATTCCCCCTTTCTTGTGAGGACGAAGAAGCAACAACTAAGCTTTGCCGTCCTCTGGGCAGTCCAAGTTTTATCCAAAATAGCTTTCTACGAGTTACAGGAAAAGCCTTAACTTATTTCACCAATGCCTCTGATCAGATCAGCACCTTGAACTTGAAAACGGTCTGATCAGCAAAGAGAATAGGGAGTCTCTACTTAGACAGCAGGACACTCTAACAGCCATCTTGTTTCCAGTCAGAAGGAACAACCTGTCCTTTATATGAGAGAGATAACTTCTACCTTTTTCAGAATAGCTACTGGGCAGGATCACCACTTAAAGTTGTGCAGGCTGTACACTATATGATGCTGCCATGTCTAAGGGGACGCCTTTCACAAAGTAGACATCATATATATATGTATCATGTAATATATATATTTATACACATACATATTCCAACAATTTTCCTGTAGGTGGAAGTCAAGTGCCTCACTCTAATGAAATGGGTGTATTATGACAATTTTCTGACAAACAGAAGTAAATCATATTTAGCAAATGATGCCTTTTCCTGATGTGCCCAAAGGTGTCTTATGGGCTGATCCGGCTTCTAATTCCTTACATTTAAATACAATTGCCCCCTTAGCAACTCCCTAGAAGCCTATAAACCATATGCTCAGAACTGATTTCCAAAAGTACCTATTTTATTCCATATCACATTTAACCTGAGCATCATTTTAATACAGAAACCTGTAACAAGGGTTTGAAAGAGGAACTCATAGGGCCAAAGGCATAGGCAGGCATACATCCATGGGTGTACACTGGTTCACTCCCAGGAACATGCCCAAGGATCCATACTCCAATAGCTGAACAGCCTGGTAGGCAGGCATACACACACACACACACACACACAACACACACATACTGATAAATAGAGATTTAGCTGGACATTGAAGCATATAAAGGAGGAGGCTCTGGCTGCTCACTCTGGTGTCAACATCCTGCCCAGCTCTCCTATTTAACCTATTTTCAGTTGTCTCACTCCCACAGACAATGAGTTCCCTAAAATTTACATGCTCTTATGTGAGTTCAATTCAACAAACCTTTCTAAGGGCTTACTGGTGACAAAGAACTATGCTAAGTAGATATAGGAAGCCACTCAGTCTTGGAAGGTTGTTCGAAGGAGGTGAGATCTGAACCATGTCTGAAGATTAAGTAGGACTCTGATAGGCAAACATAGGAAAAGAGATAGGAGGCAGAGGGAATATCTTAAGCATGGACATGGAAGAGGTAGAAATGGTGATGCTGTGAGAATCCTGCAAAGAATCCCACAAAGAATTGGAACTTTTAATGCATCAGGAAGAAAGGCTGGAAAAGTTAAGTGGGAGCCGAGTTGCAGATGGCCTTGCGTGGCAGGTGAAGGGATGTGTGCTCTCTTCCATAAGCAGTAGAGAATCATGGACGGTTTTTGATTAAGAGTAACATAACTAGGTTTACATTTAAGAAAACTGTCAATACATAGGATGAGTTGGACAGAAAGACTGTAGAGAAAAGGACATCAGTCTAGGTAGGAGATATTGAGGACCTAAGGCAATCCGTATGGAAAGAAGTAGATAGAAGAGATGCTGACAGGATGTTTTAGAACTAACTGGGTGTGAATGATGGGGGAGAGAGAAGAATCGAAGGTGACTCTAAACTTTCTAGCCTGTAGTTGTTAAAATTACAGAGAAGACAGGAGTAAGAGCAGGCTCATGTAGTAGCTAGAGGAAGATTATGAGTTCAGTTTTGCAAAATTTGAGTTTGAGGTGTTGGTGAGGCCTAAGCTCAAGAGAGTGATTAGAGAAAGGCAAGAACTTAAGGGTTCAAGGACCAAAGTGTGTATGTTTTGCCGTGAAAAGTAGGCAGAGGGGAAAAAGTCTATTACCCCCTCCCACCTCCCAGTTAAAAGCAATGAAACAAAATCAATAGAATCAGATAATGGTGGAGGGATGAATGTGGACAAATAATGTTTGGGGAAATAGGCAGAGAAAAAGTACTGATTTAGAAATTGAAATACTGGAAAAGAAGGGAGAAAGGAGAGACTGTGTAATATTTTTAAGGAACATTTTCTTTTAAAGTGTTGATCCTGAGTAATTCTTTTCAATAAGTTTTCTATCCTCTCCTTTGGCTATTTTCTCGTTGTTGATGAAAATTCTCTGAATAGCCTTAAAGGGAGAGGGAATATTCGTAATGTGTTGTCCTCGACAGGATGTGAGTGGCTTTTCTCTCATTACCCAAGTCTTTATTTGTAAGCCTAAGAATATACTATGTTTAGGAAAGCCAGTAAGAAAGGTTGTTATATAGTTACTAATAGGAAGAGCATGAGGATATTTCTCTTGTGTTAAGAAGAATATATTGTGGTCTATATCAAAGATTCCGTGTTAAAGCTCTTCACACAGAGTAGGCACTTAATAACTGTTGAATTAACAAGAATAACAAAGCAGTCTTATATATATAATATTAAAATATCTCCAAAGACAGCAAGCTAAGATATACTTAGGGCATTATAAGATTTGCTCTGAAATGTTTAGTGGAATGGGGACTTTCTTAAAGAAAATTATTATTACCAGGTAAATTTTGTCTTTTAGGTATGAAGTGAATAATAAGCCCCTTAAAATAGCTGCATTCAGTGGAGGAAACAAAGGAAAAGCCAGATAGAATCATCAGGGAATAAATCAATAAATGTTTGAAAGTGTGACCTGAAGGCCTGGAAGGTCCCCAGCCCTTTGCTAGTTGGTGTGGAGAGAACAAGGGTAGATGTAAAATCTGCAATCTCATTTGGAAGACAAAACATGTACACCAGAGATAGGTACATATCAATACAAGGAAAGATATGATTAGATTACAACATGTGTAGTCCCGAGAGTAATGCCGCAGAACTATGAAAGAGGAACAAGAAGGGATGGAGTAGTGAGGGAAGGCTTCCTGATGGAGGGGACATCCATTGAATCTAGATCTAGGAGCAACACACACAAAGACTAGGAAGCAGCAATGACTCAATTCAACTGATATCAAAGAGCTTTGAGAGAAAGGTGAGGGATTTGGACTTTATTCTGTACAGCAGGGCATTATTTAAGGTTCTTGAGTAGAAGAGTAACATGATGAAAGTAATTTTTGTGAGCTGTATATTGTGACAGTGAGAAAGATAGATTGGAGGGCGACAAGATAGGAGGCAGGGAGATTACTTAGGCTGTTGCAAAAATTCAGGTGAGAGATGATGGTGGCCTCCTTATTGCGAGCAAGGATGACCATTTATTCATTCATCTAAAATCATTTAGCGAACACTGACACTGTGTCAGGCACTGTGCCAACAACTGTAATTTGCCTGAAGGAAATTATAGCCAAGTAAAGGAAACAAGACCAAGTATCCAAATAACTGAAACTCCAAGTAGAAAATGATAACGGCCATAAGAGAAACTCTGAGTTCAAAGGAGATAAGAATTGATTAGAGTCCAGCAGGACGGGGAAGACTTGGGTTTAGAGATGAGTAAAAGGACATTCCAAAATTTTTCTTATTTGGGAGGAGATGCCAGAAGTGATAAGAAGGGAATTCTAGGCAAGCAAAATAGTGTGAGCAAAGGAACCCAAGTGAGAAAACACTGTTGTTGTTGTTGTTGTTGCTGTTGTTTGAGACCAGAGGATGTGAAGCTTGACAGATGCAGACAGAAATGAAGAACTAGAAGGTGGGGGTAGGATGAGTGAATGGGGGAAGGTAAGTAAGAAGGGAAATAAATGGTCAGGGGAGATAGCATAGGATATTAATAATTTTTAATTTTTTTCTACTTTGCAACTCACCCTTTTCTCAAACTCTGTCTGGATTCTTTCTTGGTGCCGTCCGAGGGTCTGGGATGCTTTTGTTTCGTTCCTGGCCTGCCCACTTCTATGCACCATCTTTCTCTGACATGAGAGTAGAGGGCCTGACTGACGTTCAGAGATGCCCTGGTCTGAGAAAGAAACTGATTCCCCCATGCATTTCATACAGGGCCAGTTTCTACACTAAGTGGCATCCATATTCAGTCTTTGTATTCAAGAGCATCTTTCAGTCTCAGTTTTGCTGCCTGTATATGCCTGTTGGGCATACCTTGGGAAGGCCTTGTCATGCATATAAGGAGAACTATTCCTAATCAGTTTTCTCTATATGCGTATAATATTGATATTTCAGACTGAGCCTTCAGAGACACTTCCCAATCAGGCGTATTATAGCCAAAAAGTGTAGTGATCTTTCTAGACTACCATTTGATTTTTGTATCACACTCTACAGCCTTCTAAAATGCTTCCACATTTCCCATGTCCTATGTCCTTGGATTCTCGCCACAGCCCTATGTGTGATATCGATTTCATCCCCATTGTGCGGAGGAGAAAACTAACGCTAAAGGACACTTCACTACTAAGGATCAGAATCGAGATTCAAGCCCAAGGCTCCCAACTCCAAAACCAATCCCCAATCCACGTCAGGCTGGTTAGTACGAGGTGCCCAAGGCAGCCCTCTGGAGCCCAGGAATGATCTAGGTTCCTCTAAACAAAGTGGGCTAATGGGGGCCACCTGTCTTCATTTCAGGACTAATCACCTTCTTTAAAACTAACCAAATCCACCAGCTTAAGATGAGACACAGTTTTAAGGTGGTTGTAATGGTTGTTTTTAAAAAAAGAAAAAAAGAAAAAAGAAGAAGCTAAAAAACACTTTTAGATGCTTTATAGTGATGATCCATCATGTAAATAATTTGGGACTTCCTGAGATCAGAATTCTCAAAAGGTTCCACAATTCTTAAGAGATTAAAAACACACCAGGCGAGTGGTTTCAGCCCAGAATTGAGATTTAAGAGGCTGATTCTCTTCCTAGCTGTGCCTTTGTGATTTGAGGTAAATCCTTTAACCTCTCACTTCTTATTTATCCATTTGTAAATAAGCATATTTCCCACCATAGAATATCTGGGAAACACTTTAAAATTCGAGGCTCAAAGGTATGTTAAAGCCTTACAAATTCTGTAAAGCACTTTGCACAGCTTCAAAAAGACTCTGACGTCAATACAAGGTGGAATTAGTTCCTTAAAAACAAGTAAAGTGTATAGAGACAGGGTTAAAGCCAGATTTCTGCCTGCCTACTACTGCTTTTGAATAGGCGCAGCTCGGGTCTGTGTTCCACTTTTATCTCTACCACAATGTGGTGTTGCCGCAGCAAGTTGGGTCATCTTGCATACCACCTCCTGCAGGGTTGTATGTCACTAAGACTTACATCCCTGGGTAGGGATTTTTCTAAGGTAGAAGCCTAGTGAAGAAGGCTAATTCTTTATTTGATTTCCCCCCTATGAAGGCTGTATTGTGTGGAAGGGAAAATGTTTTAGACTCTTTGGAATAATGCTTCTCTGTCCTATGCCTTAAATGTCCCTGTCTATAAAATGGAGTTATTAAGACCTGCTTCTACCTGCAGAGAGGATGGTGTGAGGTCAACCGTGGGAGTTGCAGTGTAATATAGTGGGCTTCAGAGTCAGACACATTTGGGTTGAAATGCCAACTCTGTCATTTCCTAGCTCTGTAACCTTGGGCAAAGACCCTCACTCACTTCTCTGAGTCTCATTTTCCTCATTTATCATATGAGACTAATAATTCCCACCTTATAGGTTGTTCTAAGGATCAATGGCATATCAAGTGTTTAGTTCAGTGCATGGTACCTAGTTTGTTCTTTGAAAAATGCTAGCTGTTAACATGTGAAAGACACATGTTTCATTTCAAGCAAAACTACTATCCTTGTTCACTGCATCTGCTCCCCTTCCCTTTCGAAAAGAGTAAGTGCTCCACACAGAATAAGGAAAACATGGAAACAATAAGAGTAGCTATCATCGCTTCTTAACAATGTATCTTAACATCAGAGTCATGTATCGCCTTTACTTGCTTACTTTTCTTCTTCTGGTTAAAGGGCCATGTCAAGAGGGAGACTTGCAATTCAACAAGTATTCTTGAGCGCTTAGGGTGTGCCTCTGACTCCTTTCATAATAAGTTCTCTCCTCTTGCCATAATTTTTTGGTGGGGAGCAGATATTTCATTAAGATGTATTTGAATATGGAATTCTAAGTTTGCAGTTAGTAATTATTTCAATCCTTCTTGATATCGGAGCTACCAATCTCTTGGAGGATTTTTTCACAGAAAAGCAGCGATTTTAATTTGAAAGCAATTTTATATGTGAGTGAAAGAGAGGAGAAAGGAACCCCCAAAAAGCTGCAAGACAAAAATCATGCAGCTATGGTACCCTGTCTCTGCAGGTCGGTTGCAGATTATACATATCTATATGTATATGATTATAGATATACATATATATAAAATAAGCTCCAGGGTACGAAGAATTGGCACCGATTTAATTTATACTGGCCTCCAGCAAGAATGTCAGTAACACTTAAGTGATCTTCCTTCATCAAGGATGATGATGAACTTTCACGATCAAGGAATGAGAACTTACAAAGTCTAGTGTTAACTTTATTCCAACTTTTGAAGATGTTCTGCAGAAACCAAAGTCCTGAAAGAGGCTCTTTTTACTTGGAGGCTCTCCAGAGATTTTTCAAGCAGATAGGAGAGGTACTAATTCAATATCTACATAGAAATTTTGCCCTTAGATGGAGGACTAGATAAATGCCATCAGATTTCAAAGCTCCTGTTATCATTTTTTCACATAGAAAGAGAAGAAAATTATTTTGTGTTGCCTTTTCCTCCAGCCTTTTGATTGGAGTTGTTCTGAAGCTGCTACCAAAGAATACTGATAACGATCTTTTCCTAGTATTGCCTTGTAACTTGAGGTTGCAGCATAGCAAACTTGGCCGACACAATCTCTAATGCATGGATTTATATCCATGAGAAGAAATGGAGGGAAAGAGGATATTCTGTTTATGCACTGATATTACAACAACATTTGCTGCTATTAATGGACCTAAGCTCTGACGTCAATTTTGGCTGCTTTGACAAGGTCTCCAAGATCTTGAGGCTCCTCATAGTGGACAATGTCATGTATACGCAACTCTCCATCACTACGCTAGGTGAAAGGAAGACAGATTTAGGTATTTAATCCGTGGTGCCAAGTAGCCTTGAAATGTTATAGCGGAAGCTCATGGCGGGGCATATGTCTTATCTTCTGGGGAGTTTTTAGACTCAGTAGTTTAAAAATAACATTTGAATTCCAGGGATTGTTATTTAGATGCTGCTGTGGTTAAATGGTAGTGTTTGCTAAGCACACACCTCAGAAGACAGGCAAATGATTATGAATGGCAGTATAGAGGCAGCACTGCACTTCTGGGAAGCATGAAGCAGATCCAACTGATGTGTCATCCTGCAACAGGATTCAGTTCTGTCCACAGATGACACTCAGTTGAAAGCTGCCACTTAAAGCCCACCAATGGAACAAGGTGGGCGGTATCAACATGTCAGAGCAGCAACATCTGAGTTCCCATCATACCACCATTCATCTGAGTTGGCACTGTGTGGATTATAAGTGGAAGTCATTGGAAGCCTAGAGGATAAAGAGAAGCTTTCAAGACACAATGAAACATAGCATGACTTGGCCTTGGACTTCTAGCAAATGAGAGTGTATGTGCAGGCCGTTCTAGTCTGGAGCTCTCAGGAGTAGGATATCTTTTTACATATGGAGCCAAATCTAAAACTCAAAGGCAAAGGTATGAAAAACACCTGGCATGAGTAGTGCGTAATGCTGGCCTCAAGACTAGGGTTTGTGTGTAGAGCATGGAAGAGATTGCCCCCACACTAACTATTTACAGCCATGTGTATACATGACTAGTTATCGCTCTCACCTATACCACATTGCATCATGGTGGACCACAATATGTGCCTATTTTTCAAGTCCCTATCTCAGAAGTCTGATATACACATTTTCTATGATTTGGGGGGAGGGGAAGAAAAAGAAAAGGAAAAATCACTACACAAACCTAGCCATACTTTTTAGGCTATAGTCAATCCTAGGAACTGACTGTTGGTTGACAGGGGGAGTTTTATGGGAAAAGTTAAAGTTGTGTGTCTGGAGAAGTCAGGCATGAAAGCTTCAAGTCACTGTAGGAGCTGATGAATCATTCTACACTATGTGTGTCCGAGCAAGGGCAGGCATCATACCAATAGCACAAACGGTAGCACCGGGGTGGTTGTGAGCCAGTTCTGACCTTAAGGCCAGAATACTTTATTATTGGCTTCTCTCTAGGGAGCCTGGTAACTGGGGTGTGTGCATGACCCACTGCACTCTTTGCTCAGAGGCAGTACAGAATATCTGTTCTCTGCCATGTGGCTTCTTTTCAACTCGGGGTAGAGGGAGGAAAAACACACAATCAAAGTAGTAGCTGGCCTTGTTTCTCCTCAGTGTCTTCTAGTCCTATCACCATTGAACCCTGTCTTAGCTGTTTTAATCAAAGCTTCCACTACGGCTGACACTTCCTTTGTGGGATGGCCATTAGTGGGGCATGTGGGTGTTTCGTCACCTTTGGGTGGGCCTTTCTCAGCTTCCACTTGAGGAGGGGAAAAGTGGGAGAAGTGAGGGAGGAGAGGAAGCTCCAAGTGGGGAATATCTCAGTCACCGTTACGTCCCCCCTCTCCCTTCTCACCACTCCCTGGGCTGCCATTCTAAGGGGCACATAGTTTTGGGTTTTGGTGATATGATGTGGTTTAGCATGTTACTCACATTCCAGAGCTTGGACTTCCTGATCAGCAGCAGCAGTGTAGTGGTGACCTCAACAAAGAAGGAAGTTGATATTCTTTGTGAGAAACCAAGCTAGTGTGGGCAGGCTGTTGAGGCTGTGGACTGACAACAATGACCTCCACCTCACCCTGCCCCTGTGCTAGGAGAAAAGCCACAAAGACTCGCTATAAGTAAAGCTACCACTCATTTCATCCTAATATCCTGATAATTATTTTGTCAGGGTGACTACAGAGGTACCTCCCCATGCCTCCCAACTTCACAGGTCCCTGCAGTCCCTCTGGGGCAGTGAAGACCATTATTCCTAGGGAATTCTTCAGGGGGAGTTCCAGATCAGGGAGCAGGATGGAGCCCTTAGCTTTTGTGAAATGAAGCTTGGTTCACTGTTGGGGCACCTTCCACAGTGACTCATAGTAGGTGCCTGATCTTCTGAGTCACCACTATTAGGGGTTGCTGGTCATCCAGTGCTCCTTATGAGCCCTTGATAGCTAAGCAGACTTTAAGGACCCTAAGAAGAACAGGATAATCTATTTTGAAGCTCACCACCCCCTACATCACCCCCTACATGCATTATTGAGTCCATTTGTGGCTCACTGTATACTTATGCACATTCATATGGATTTGCCCATGCTGATGTATGTATGTTTCTCTTCCTACCAGTGTGAGTAAGTGTTTCTGTGTAGGAGTATAGCATTGTATTTTTCAGTCAAGTCCTGTGAAGGGCATTCTCAGGAAAATTAATAGAGCAATTTGTTTAGAAAGAGCACTTCCCACCCCCAGATGTCCCTGAGCAGACTGGGCTGATTACAAAAAAGACCAATTCAAATCAGAACTCTTTGGGGAGTTCCCAGAAGATCAGATAGCCTGATTTCAGATCAGCCATTTGGGATCTAGGGAAAAGTAGTGGGCTAGAGTGTGCAAGATGGAGGTACAAGGGAGGGAGAGAAAAAGAGAAGGGGAGAAAGGAGGCTTGGTAAAAGGTTAAAAAGAACAACAACATAAAAGGATATAGCCCCTACCAGATGCCTAATTTCTCTTTCAATGTTTGGAAATACCACACAAATAGCTCTTGCATTTGAGTTGTCCAGGTGGCTGGAGATCTATTTATTTTGCATTTAACCAAGGGTCAAAGGATCTTTGCTGCTGTTTTTGCTTAAGGGTTCCAAATAAACTTTCCACCATATTTATCTGGGGGTGGACTGGTAGAAGTGGTTTATTCAGCACTTAAGTTATTTTTAGATCACCTTTAAGTCACTCCTTTGGAAGAAAGCAGCATTTATGTCCTGAAGGATTTCCGAAAAGAATACAGAAAAGCTGGATTACTGCCCCCTCATTCCTGACTGAGAGTATTCCCCACTGGGAATCTGGGCAAGTCACTTGGAGTCTCCATTTTACCTCATCTCAAAGGTTTATTGTGCAAATAACTGGAATTGGTCAAATAGTGGTACAAACAAAGGCAAGGTATCAAAGATCTAAGTCCCACCTTAAGCCAAATTAAGTTGCAAGGGCTGATAATGACAACTAGTCAGTGCTTGCCAACGTAAACTCATGGAATCTGATTGTCCTCCTATGGAACACCTAAAACCAATGTCCTACTGTGATTTCCATTTTACTGAATTTTAATTCATGTTGGTGTCTTACAAAAACAGGTGTGTCAAGCATTTGTTGTACAGTAGCCTTGGGTCTTGATTTCTGTAAAAGTATATACTGCTTCTCCTAGAAGCTAAAGAACTTTAGATTTGAGATTTTTTGCCTGTGTATGACCATGTAATTTTCAAAGTAGAAATTTCACAGATTTATATGACATATATATACATTAGTCATGCTTCTCTATTTATTTTTTCTAAATGGAAGACATTTGAAGAGGAATTGTAATTTTACGAGCTATTGTCCCCCTGCTCACATCAGGCATGGTAAATAAACTTTCGCTAGATAATATATTTTGTAGTATTATACTCAGCTCCAGGAGCTATGCTTCTATGAATTTTATAGTTTATATGCATTAGTAATTATGCACAAGCAACAAGCTCAAATTCTTCTAGTTAGGCTAGGCAGTACACACACACACACGTAAAAGCCTCCAAAGGCATGAAAGATAGCAGAAAGAACTTCATGGAGAATGTTTCTCCAAAGGTGTACAGACATATAACAGTATGATACCAAAAGCATGATCCATAAAAGTAAAAATTGATAAATTAGGGCTCTTCAAAATGTAAAACTTTTGCTCCGTGAAAGACCTTATTAAGAGGATGAAAAAGCAAACTACAGACTGGGAGAAAATATTTTCAAATCACATATCTGACAAAGGATTTGTTTCTAGATTATAAAGAACCCTAAAAATTCAACATTTAAAACAAAAAATTCAATTGGAAAATGGGCAAAAGACATACACAGACACTTCATCCAAGAGGATATACAGATGGCAAATAAGTACATGAAAAGATGTTCAATATCATTACACATTTGGGAAATGCAAAGTAGGACCATGATAAGATGTCACTACACACCTATTAGAATGGCTAAGATAAAAAAGCAGTGACACCATCAAATGCTAAAGAGGATGTGGAGAAACTAGACTACTCATACATTGCTGGTGGGAATGGGAAATGCTACAGGTACTCTGGAAAATAGTTTGACAGTTTCTTTTCAAACTAAAAATGGATTTACCATATGGCCCAGCAATTGCACTCTTGGGCATATATTCCAGAGAAATGAAAACTCATTTTTACGCATGTGTTCGTAGCAGATTTATTCATAACACATGTACACATGTACATGTGTTCGTACACATGTGTTCGTAGCAGATTTATTCATAACAGCCAAATACTGGAAACTACCCAGATTCCTTCAGTGGATTAATGGTTAAACAAATCGTGGTACGTGCATACCATGGAATACTGCTCAGCAGTACAACTTTGATGAACCTCAAGGAAATTATCCTGACTGTCAAAAGCCAATCTCGAAAGTATACATACTGAATGAGTCCATTTATGTAACGATTGTGAAATAACAAATTATAGAGATGGAGAACAGATTTTTGGATGCCAGGGGTAGGGATGGGAGAGGGCAGAGAGAATAGGTGTGGCCATAAAGGAGTAACATGAGAGAGTCTCGTAGTGATGGTACAGTTCACTATCTTGATTGTTGTAATGTTTACTCAAAGCTACACGTGTAATAAAATTGCGTAGAGCTACACACACACACACAATGAGTTCGTATATAATTGGTGAAAGCTGAATTAGCTCTCTGGATTGTACCAAAGTCAGTCTCCTACTTCTGATATTGTACTATAGTTATGCAAGATGTTAACTTTGGGGGAGGATGGATGAAGGGTTCACAGGACTTCCCTGTACATTTCTTTGCACATTCCTGTGAATATATAATTATTTCAAAAAGAATTTTTAATTTTAAAAAACCAAGAGTAACATTCTTTGGATGCTCTATATTTTGTTTTATATGTAGGGAATAATTAATTTATTTTGTGTATTAAAAATAATTCTTGTGTATTAAAAAATAATTTTCTGTATTTTTGTGCCTAAATATAGCACAATATATTATTTTTAAAAGTACGACCTTTAGTGTAAAAAATTGGCAATTCTCTGGTGTGGGGATGTGATAGTGGAAATGGGAGGAGGTACCTGAACACACCTGAACCCAGAGTTTTATAGCACAATGTTCACCTGTAATTGACAAATTTAATAGGGTTGTTTGTTTAGGATTTTGTGACAATCAGTCCGCAGTTGTGGCATGACTAATCAAAATGCACTTATATTTGGCTTTTATAATGTGTTTTATGTTTTCACTTAAATATGGTTATATAAGCCTGAGTGAATTCATACTCCATTCCGAAAATAGATAGCATTACATCTTAGACTCAAGCAGAGTATCCAACTAAGGCAGAATGCCTGGCCTGAGACTTGAAAAATGTGTATTTCACATGTTTCTTAGCTCTTAGTTGTTCTAGGTTGTTTATTATGTGGAGAGGTGGCCTTGTGACATTTACCTTGAGGGAATTAAGCATTTTGAGTCAAGAAGCCTCTTTTGGGGCTGTAGGTTACATTAGAATTCAGAACTCAAGAAGAGAATAAAGAATGTTATCAATGGACTTTACCAAGATCCTTTGTTGAATTGTTTCAGTGAGGCCCTGAAAGCATTTTGGCCCAGGAAAATAGTATCATTTTTATTTATTTATATCAATTTACTAAAAGGTTTATACCTAGGCTAATATATATCCACACATATATTCTGCAAAAAACATGTAAGTGGCAATAATATAAAATGAACATGATCTGTAACACATTTTGGCATTCTTAGAAATAGATGCTATTGAGAAAATATGAGGTTTTGCTGTACTTTAAGCTTGAAGAAGGAAAAGCACTCTCTAAGTGTACCTATTGAAGCAACGTGTTATGAAGATGATAACCTATTTCCTCATTGCCTTTGTGGGATGTTGAAAGGATAAATTAGGCAGAATGTGTAAAATATTTGAAACTTCATGGAAAATGTATGCTTGACACTTTTTTCCGTACAGGAAAAGGTTTTACGTACTGAATTCTGCCTTCCTGATATCCCTTCACTGATATCTTTTCCTTTGACTACCACTTCTCTCTTTGATTCTCCCGTCCATTCACTCCAGAACTACCTTCTTTCATCCAAATATCTATATACCCACCCTAGTTTCAAGCCATCAATCAACATGTCCTCTTAGCTCTGAACATGCCTTTTGGAGGACATGTATATGTGGGACTCAATTAGGAAAGTGAGATAGACCAAAGGGCATCCCAAGGCACCTCTGGGTCCTTGGATGAGGATATGGTATGTGCATATGCTTTACACATTCGGGGGTCAGAAAGATTGTCCCTTTTCACACTTAAGGTTTATGAGGTTTTCAGTTCACATTTCCTGTGTTATTTCTCATTATGTAAGGTGCTATTCCTGGCTAAAAAATAGTTAAGTGAATCATGAGCCTGGAGAAGAGTCTTAGTATGTCTCTAGGTGAGAAAGACCTAGAGAAATCAAAAAGCCCATCAGTTGGGAATGCCAAGGTGGGAGTTCTGTCCATCTGAAAAACCACAGAGATTGTAGGGAGTTCCCTTATAGCTTACTTCTCTGTAATAACCAGAGAGAGTTCATTGGCATGGGCAATCTCCACCTACTCTACATTCACTTCTCGGCTCTTGGTTTTCCACTGGTCTCATGTTGGTAGAGCAAATCTTCAGCTGCTGCTGCAGAATTGAGAGCTAGGTAGAATGAGCATTTCCTTTCTCTGGGGTAAAATGAGGGTAAAAGGAGGAGAAGGAAATTTAAGAAAAGAACAGCCATTTGGAGGGGATGGCTTAAGTATATTGTCATCTCATACAACCATGGGCAAGGAGATGGATTTGTTGACTATGAAGTCCACTGTAAACATTTTGAAAGGTGCATAGATAAAATGAGAAGATGCGTTTGCCAGTTTTTGTTGTGTATCTGTACATTTAGAGTTCCCTTGAAAGCCCAAGCACATGAATGGCAAAGTAGAGTAAGAAGGGGTTGGAATTTTTGCAGAAGTTGTTATATAGATAGTTGTAGTATTCTGGATTCTGTCCAGTAAAGTTGTAGGTCTTGTTAGTTGGTATGATAATAACCTGCACTTGGTTGTTTGTTATGTGGGAAAATGATCTTGTGATATTTACCTTTATTTCATCTAACTGGTTTTGAGTTTGCAAGTTTAGACATCTAAAAGCTAATCATTATCTCCTCGATAATTGGCCTGGAATTAGGATATACTGTCAGTAGAATAAGTTGCCACCAGGATAATGTTGGTGCCCTGGTTATGGCAGATTAAGGCAGCTCTTGAAACTTTCCCATAGGTGTGGTTAATGTAATACAACAGAAGAGGATGTTTTCAACTCAGCCATCCTTTTGGTCCTTCAAGAATTGCCTTGCTGTTTTAATATAAATATTGGAGAGGATTAGATTTGAAATGTCTATGTGCTAAGTTTAAAGAGATACAAACACCTGGATTCACTAATCCTAACTGTTCTAATCACCACTTGTTATAACACTGGTTTCTTTTCCAGGCTGGAATAGAACATTTCTTGTAACTTACCTTAACTTTAAATCTTCATACCTATAATCAGAAGCCTTTTTGATGCTCTAGGTTCTGGTTCTGGGAAGAAGAGTTCAAAAATCCCAGCACTGAGTATCTTTATGGGGACAGCAGGCACAAATTCTTCTACAGATTAAATTTGCTTTTCTATTTATAGTCTTTATTCCCTTTCCCAGTGATCCCTGCTCTGTTACTCATGGGAAGGAGAGAGTCTGTGCTTGTATGGACTAATCCACAAAAGTCAAAAGCACCCTAACCTCTGGTAGTAAAGACCCACTGAGCTTGGACTATTAGTATGAAACCTATGCTCACAAATTTGATGCAAAACAGTGATTTCAAATTGACACTTCAATACCCTGTTGCAACTACATATATACTCACACTTAACAAGCCTTTTGTTCCAATTTAGGGATCAAAAAATATTGCCACCAAATCCACAGAAAGAAAGAAGAAATATGTATTGAATTTCTACTTGGCGCTAAACACTTTCATGCATTCTCTTGATCTTAAAGAGTTGAGTGTCATTACTATATATGTTTTTGCAGATAAAAATGCTGAAGTTTGGGGGCCAGCCCAGTGGCACAGCAGTTGAGTTCACACATTCTGCTTCAGCAGCCCAGGGTTTGCTGGTTCGGATCCTGGGTGCGGACCTACACACCGCTTGTCAAGCCATGCTGTGGCAGGTGTCCCACATATAAAGTAGAGGAAGATGGGCATGGATGTTAGCTCAGGGACGGTCTTCCTCATCAAAAAGAGGAGGATTGGCAGCAGATGTTAGCTCAGGGCTAATCTTTTTTTAAAAAAAAATGCTGAGTTAAATTACTTGCCCAAGGACACACACCTAATAACTGATGGAGCTGAGTTTCAAAGCCAGATTTATCTGACTCCAAAATGCACTCCTTTTTACTGTACTAAGTTGGCTTTTGCCTAAATATATATACTTGGAAATACAAGAATCTTCGTTTGTTTCCTACAACAGCAACTGGCTTTTAGGAGCCAATTGATACGAACATTTGAGAACACCCTTTCCCTGAACATTTAAGGACATCCTTTCTCATTGTCCTCCCCAGGTGAATTTTTCCCCTACTCAATTTCACTTTATAAACATTCATCAAGTACCTACTATGGGTAAGTTGTGACACTCTGGGCACTGTGCCCATCAGACAAAACTCGGCTATGACACGTATTTGTGATTTACCAAGAGAATTTTATGCTGAGTTTGTCTTTCTGACCTGTTCAGTTTTGAAGTAAATTCTTTTCCTGGGCCCAGAGCCTATCCCTGCGGTCTTTAGTTTGGTGGGAGGCTACTTTATGACAACAGACCTGAGCAATATTAATAATTTCTTCTATTATGTCTTGGTCTTCCCTTGATGAAGCAAGTGCCAAATTTTAGCATCTTTATCTGCAGTTTCTAGCAAGGAGATGGTAGCTTGAGAAGTGGCGTGACTTGCTAACATAACTACTGCTGGAGCCCCAACGCCATGGAATTCAGAGTCCGTTAAGCCCACTGTCTCTCCCAGGTGCTATATTGCTGCCCATACTGCACCAAGGTACAAATGTTTTTGTGAAAATTCACAAGCTGGATCATTCAGATCTCTTGTGGTTTTGCAAACTATCCACCATATCTCTTACCTCAAATCAACCATCACTTTCCAGGAGAGAGAGGCAATGTGTATGGTATAATAAGTAGAAATGCGTCTAGGATTTGGGATAAAACAGACTTCAGTTCAAAGTCATCCCCTTTGTAACTGTGTGTGGTCTTGGAGAAGTCAATTGACTGTTCTGAGCTTTAGTGCCTTATCTATCATGTGAGGCTGGTAATACTTACCTCACAGTATTGTTGTGTGTATTAGCAATAATGTAGAGAATGTGCCTAGCAGGATGCCTAACCATAGTGGACATTTCAGAAAAGATGTGGAAATCAAACTTGTGTCTGTCAGAACATTACTTTTTATCATATATGTGGAGGGGTGAAAGGGACAAGAGGTGTTAGCTGTCTCCATATTTCTCTGTGTATCAATTTTGGTGTGCCTATATTGCTATTAGTAAGTCTGTGTCACACTGGACTCTGCCCTGCCATCTCCCCTGCTCTTTCCCTTTCTTAAACAATCCTAGTGTTTTAGGCCCCGCTTCAAATTAAAGGACAGCCCCCTCCCAATCTCAGAGGACAATTTTGCCTCCTGTTTATTTTTTGTGTGATTCGGGTCTAGCTGTCTTCCAGATCTCAGCTGACAATCTTTTTCTTCCCATTTTAGTCAGAGCTGCCTTCTCTCCAGCAACTTTGAACAGATAACCGCACATGTTGATTAGGGCACAATCTCAGAGCCGATGAAATGGTGACTGAGAGATGATTCCAGAACCAGTGGAAATCCAATGCGTCACCAGTGGGAAAATGAGCATCTTCTGTCATCTACAAGTGTGTGACTGTTTGCTGCCACCCCTCCAACGTGACGTGTTCATCCTATTCTTAATTCTTTTCTACTCCTCTGCTTCTCCCCACTTCCAGGCCTGTCAGCTTGAGTTACAGTAGCACCGGTCTCTTCCATTCTCTCTCTCTTTCCCTCTCCCTTAGTGCATTTGTACTTTTCTGGTGGCCCCTTCTGGATAGGCTATCAAGAGTTGAGCAGCACAAAATCCAGATGGTAACAGTCAGCTTTGCTCTAAGCCCTGGCCAGTGGGTGTTAGAATTTGATTGCTGTAGTTAGTAGCTATTTAGGAGTTGAGCAGCCTTAATCCCTTAAACATACCCTGGCTAGAGAGGGGCGTGTAGTTTTACTAGGTGTTTTTCTGCAGGGAGAAGTTGGAAAAGGATGCAGATCTGGATGGTGTTTCCACAGGGAAATAAACGAAGGTCCAAAAGTATGAAAAGGGTATCAGTTGGTCTGAGTGTAAAGGATCTGAAGAAGCTGTGGGAAGCAGCCCCTGGGAGGGGGAAGCAACAGTAGCAGCACTGCTCTCAGTCTTTCCTAGTAAGATCCTTGTAGAATGTTTTTGTGCAGTAGCTGCATGGCCAAGTTAATTTTTCATTATTGTTACTAGGATTCATTCAGGTCAAAGAAGAATTTCCCTTTGGGCCCATCATGGTATTACCTTCATTAACCGCGAGGATGCCTGCCAATGGCACACTTGAATATGCCATACTTCTTTACCAGCAGTGGTGGCAGAGAGTATATTGCAAGATGGATGAAAAGGGGAAATTAGGCTTTTAAGATACAGACTATGAATTAAAATGATATCAAACAACACAGAAAACATAAAATGTAGTGAAAAGAGCCTTGTTCCAGAAGTCAGGAGGCCAGAGCAGATTTATCACATAGTGACCTTGGGCAAGTCATTTACTTCACTTCCTTTAGTCACAGTGTTCTTATCTGGAAAAAATAGTGTTATCTACCTCATCTACTCCCCAGTGTTGCCTTCAGAGCCAGGTGGGAATCTTCAAGATCTTTATAGCTGAGAAAGTGCTATGTAAATTAAACAATTATTATTACTGTAATTACTTTAGCATTTAATATTAATAACAAAAACAAAACGGAACCAAATAGTTGTGATTCACACCACCAATCTCCCCCCAGTCCTGCCTCCTTCTGTCGACTGACATTGAGTAGAGTATAATTTGCAATAAGACCAGTGATTTAAACCTGACTTTTTTTCTTTCACTGAGGGAATAACTGGTTTTCCATGTCCATAAAACTCCAAGAGAGATTTTAACTCTGCCTTTTATTAACCTATTAGGGAAGTTACCCAATCTCTCCAAGCCGCAGTTTCCCCATCTATAAAATGAAAATTGTTATGGCATCTACCTTTTATAGTTGTTATTGGAATCAAATGAGAGACCCCATGTAACATGATTTAACACAGTACTTCCCACATAGTAAAGACTCACCAGCTTTTAGCGATTCATCTTATTATTACTCCAGGAAGCTTGTCCCTGGGGACCTCCTTTTACTAATTGGCAAAGCTTTTCAGCTTTGTTACCCAGCCAGTAATTTCTCTGGAACAAAGGCCCACAACACAGTCTCTTCCTTGACAGGTCAGTGTTTCCTGCAATCATATCTCTTCCCTCCATTTTCCCTCTTGGCTTGGGGGGTTGTCAAACTACCACACCTCCTGCCTCCAGGTGAGGCAATTTTGCTCAGCCAGGGACAGTCCTCCACTCAAAGGCAGCAAGGTCACCCATAGCTTTAGGAGTTGAATGGAATCTCCTATGGGTTTTTCCCTCACCCTATCCCCAAGACAATGCCACCCATGAGGTGCCCTTACCTGAGACCTTGCTCCTGCTCTCACCCACCAGTGTTGGGACAAGGCAGACAAGCATACACACACACACACACACACACACACACACACACACACACCCTGCTCGCACACATGTCTCTCATTGCCCTACATACTCTAGTGATTTAGTGAATTTCATGTTCCCTAGACCACTATTGCTGCAAGAGGTTAGCAGAAGCAACTGGTTCTAGCATCAGTTTCTGTCTACCAACCTCATGATTCTTGTCAACACCACTTCATAAGGCTGAGAAAAAATAAAAATGCAAACTCATGCATCCACTCTTTATTATCTAACCACTTCATCCGCAGAGGACCTATTAGTGAAAGTGTTCTTAGGTCCTGTGCATGCCTTCAGATGGCTGTCTGTAGGAGGCCAACTTGACAATAAAACAATCTTCCCAACTCCTCAAGTGCACACAGTTAGATGATTTGGGCTCACCACAGCCACATTATTAGAGGCATTGAAGTCATGAATGGAAAGGGACAGATATTTTTAAAGACCAAAGCACAGAAAGCACAGATTGAGTCTTTATCACTTTGCTCTTTGAGTGAGTTATAGCCAAATGAGCTATATATTTGCACATTTGCAAGGTTCCTTTTGACCTTAGGTTGCTAGCATTTAAAAATACCTCTAAAGGGGGCCAGCCCGGTGGCGCAGCAGTTAAGTGTGCACATTCTGCTTCAGCGGCCCAGGGTTCGCAGGTTTGGATCCCGGGTGCAGACATATGCACTGCTTGTCAAGCCATGCTGTGGCAGGTGTCCTACATATAAAGTAGAGGAAGATGGGCACGGATGTTAGCTCAGGGCCACTTTTCCTCAGCAAAAAGAGACGGATTGGCAGCAGATGTTAGCTCAGGACTAATCTCCCTCAAAAAAAAAATACCCCTAGAGGCTGAAGTGCCCAGGTTTAGGAGCTTCTACACATGATTGAGCATGTCGTTACAAAGTATCAAAATATACAAAACATGGGATTATGGCATTTCAGGCATCTCTCCAAAGAACTGTGATTTTTTTTTTCCTTTGAGTTTGTGAAGTCATTTGAAGTACATAGTCTCCTTCAGCTAAACTAGTGAGAAATCTGCAGACGTTACTGGTCCATGGCTTTTCCTGCTGGGTGAAATAGTGGCCCCTGGGGGAAGAAATAAGCAGACCAAAGTGATCCCCAAGTTGGATCTGACACCCAAGCCACATTGTGATAACCACCATCCTATAGATGCTTGGTATTTGGAGGGGCCAGCCAGTACAGTCAAACAGATCTAGATTTAAATCCCAGCTCTGCTACTTACTGTGACTTGGAACTAGTCACTTAACCTCTCTAAACCTAAAATTCTCCACCTCCCTCACAAGATTATTGCTGTGGGTGTTAAATGAGATAATGCAGGTAAACCAAGGGCAAATAGCAGACATTTGTCAGCTAGAAACAACTTTCTTCCTTTGGAGAGGGATGGTTGCAGAGAAACTCACAGAAGAAATTGCTGCCTTGGCTGCTTCTATGCGGACATCACCAGAGTCAGAACAGAAACCAATGGTCTCATAGTAGGCGGTTAGGATAAAGAAGGCATGT
The DNA here is from genome assembly GCF_041296235.1 of Equus asinus. Classification (NCBI taxonomy): domain Eukaryota; kingdom Metazoa; phylum Chordata; class Mammalia; order Perissodactyla; family Equidae; genus Equus; species Equus asinus. The sequence goes on from NC_091820.1 coordinate 38,105,417, forward strand.
GGCTTGGTGGTGGGACCCCAGGGCTGTAAGCAGTGGGGGGGGATTGTCCCTGAGAGAAGGAACATCCACAGAATGTTAGAAGAAGCTGTCTATCTTTGGCAACTGATGGTCCGGTGAAAGGGTGCGGAAGAAGGCAGCTGGAAGCACGCATGCTTTGTCATTCTTTCTAAGTTGATAGCACTAGATAAGATAATTGGTGTCTTGGCCTCTGTGATCTTGGTTAAGTTGAAGACCAGGGTCCAAGATTCCCTGGTATCTTTCCTTTAGAGACTATGTGACCACGAAACTTCCTTTCCTACGCAAGCAGTAACTGCTGCTGTAGTGATAGGGGTCTTCAGCTAAGCTTCTACTTACACCATTTCTTTCACTGGATTTCCTCTTCCAAGCTTTTGGTTCCCTCAAGACCCAAACACAATCCTCCTTCCCTTAGTTGACACCTTTAATCTTCCCTGCATTTGCAGAGCAAAGCCAACCTTCTGCAAGAAGCCTTCCCTAAGCCACTTTTCTCCCCAGACTTCCAAAGCCTGTCCTCTTGATCCAACTCTTGGAGTCAAGCCATCTTCCTGCTAGTCTCCTCACATCTCTTTCCCTGCTATTCTGCTGGAGTCCCCAAAACTATACGCATGTTCCGGGAGGCACTGCCAATACAGAGCAAACTCAATGGCTGTGGTTATAGGGCACCTTCACTCACATTCAGGAGGTCAGTGAGGATTCTCCACACCACTGAAATAGAATGGCTTGAGGCCCAGTCCTGGTTCTGCCACTAATTTGCTGTTTGACTTGGGTAAGTATAGCCCCTCTTGGGGCCTTATTTTCATCATCTCTAATAGGGTTGGGAGGGAGAAGATTACTCATTGCTAAGGTCAAGGTTAGCTCTGAAAGTTAAAAGGCAGTTTTTTGGCAAGAGCACAAACTTTGAACTACATAGACCAAAGCTTATATTCCTACCCTGAACCAAGTTACCAGTGGTCCCTCATAGCAGTGAAATGGCTTGTTTAAGGCTGTACAGTTCAATGCAGCAAAACCAGCATTCAAACCTGTGAGTAAGTCTGGGAGGACTCAGCTGAGCTCTTCCCCCTTCCTGGCTGCTGCTAGTCCCAGGGCAATTACCAAGAGCCAGGTTACTGCTTTCTGCACTTTGTCAGGCTGGGTCCAAATTGTTCAGCTCTTCCCCAACCCCCAAGCAATTAGTGGTCCTTACCCTTCTTAGGAAACTCCAATAATAAAAAAGGAAAGGGAGAGAAAGCAGAGAAATTTGAGAAAACATATGTTTTTAGGCCCTATGGTCCCAGCGGACTAGTTTTAAAGTCACCAACCCTTGATATTTATCTTATCAATGTACTCACACTGGTGCAAAATGACATGTATATACAGAGAGTCATTGCGATATTGTTTGTAATAGAATAAATTTTAAACCACTGTCCATCAATAGGGGACTGTTTAAATAAATCACATTACCTCCATACAGTGGAATGCTATGCAATTGTAAAAAGAAATGAGACCGCTCAGTATGTGTCAATATTGAAAGAGCTCCATAATATATTAAGTGTAGAAAGGAAGAAACAAAAGGTGCATAGAATGCTATGATTTATCTGAAAAATAAAGAATATATGTGTATATATGTGTATGTGTATAAAATATCTTTAGAATGATACACAAAAACTAGTTAAAGTTTTTTCCTAATTCAGAGAAAAACGTAGTGTCATTCTTAACTTTCATTTCACCAACAGAAAGTAGGGACATGGATGATTCTTTATAGTTCTTCCTAAGCACAGGAAGCAGTGGGAGAAATTTGCAGCTATAGCCCTTGCGAACCTGAGCAGTAGAAAGACCTGGGTCCTCAGTGCTGGGGTGACCAACAGGTCTCAGTTTGCCCATGACTCTCCTGGTTTAGCACTGAAAGTCCTGGGGAAATTGAGACAGTTGGTCACTGTATTCATCACCCTCCTGCTGCAGCCCTTGGCCAGCCAGGCTTGCTAGTGCCAGGAAGGGAAGCTCCCAGTAGTGGGATGAGTGGAGCTGTGGCACAAGCCCCTGCCTCCACAATTCACAAGAGACTCACACTTACAGAGTGGCAGGTACATGATCTGTGAGATATCCTCATCTAACAGACAAGGAAATTGAGGCTCAGAGAGGTTAAGTGATTTGCCCAAGGTCACACAGCTAGTAAGTGCTGGAGCCAGTCTGTCTGACTCCTGCCACGTCAACAGGACCCTGGGGAATGTAAAGCTTTCAGTGAAGCGGGGCGGGCCTGGCCTTTCTTAAAGCCTAAAGCACCCGGAGTTGCATTTTAACCAAATCAAACATTGTTGCTCTGAATCAACTTTGGCAGGCCTGTGTTAGGAAACGGCTTTCTTCTCATCACCCCTGCCCCCAAAGCAAAGAGAATAAATGTTTCAGGTTTTTGGATTGAAGGAGACATAGGCAGAAAGCTGGCTCCCCTTGCTGTGCTCATAGTGGGAGTCTGGTTCTCACTTGAGGAGTGATCACCTACTCCTTCCCCAACTTGATCCAGCCTCCCTCCCAAGAACAGTATGAGAAAGTAAAACAGAAGAGCAGCCAGCTAATAACAGGTAGTGGAGCATGTCATGATACTAGCCTGCTTTTTGATTGGATAAGGGTGGAACTCGATTTGGCTATGCAATAGGAGTTCCTTCTGCTAGGAAAGGGTAAAAGCATCCCCCAAAGCCACATCCATCAAAAACCCACTGAGCTGCAGCAAAACAGATGTAGCAGATAGTAGAATCTTTGGGGATTTTGTAGGAGCATAGGAAAAGGTCACAGCAGCAGCTATATTTGCCCTTTCCCAATTAAGCAGCAGGCAGGTGTTAATTATATATAGGAAATTGGGGTGCTTTGCACACCCTGTTGAGATATTTTATAGAAGATATTTTATAAATAGGGGGCAAGGGAAATGCTTACCCTCACTGTTGGCCATTAATTTATACATGCTGAGTTGGAGAGCATGGGGGAGAGAGATCGCCTGTGCTGGGTGCAGGAGCTTCTCGGAGTAATGGATTTGGCGATTGGCTTATCAAAGAGGATCCAAAAAGAAACTGAAGCAGAGATTTCCAAAGCTCTAGCTTTCTCTGCAAAGGCTGCCACAGTTTAGGCAAAAACATTTTGCGTGAATGCTGTACTCAGGACCTGAATTACCTATGCTTCGATAAGTCCTTCGTTCTTGGATTTGAATGGAGCCCATTGATCTCTATGGTGATTGAACTCAGCACCACACTCAGTCTCACTACAAAACAGCCAGCCTTGAGAGTTTAAGAGTAGAGACTGCAGTGTTATTTGCTTTTTAATGTCAGATAGAACTGGCAGGAAGGACTAGGAGGCCTGCCTGCGTTATGTTCTGGTTTAAGAATCATCAGATGGGTCACATGGCATTTCAGTAGGTACAAGGCTCCTATGACCCGTCCTAACTTCTTCCTATCTGCAGCATCACAAATATTGCTACAAGAAAGTGGCAGCTTGGACCAAGAGGATTACAGGTGTGGCCCACTTAATACAACAGCTGCGTGCCTGTAAAGGTGCCCACCGAGCACAATTTCCCGTATAAAATCCTGTTCCTTATTGCCTTTCATAATAACATTAGGGATGCATTCTTCTAACAAATATTTCAACCCTAAGATGCTGCAAAATCTCAAAATTGCTGAACAAACACTGATGATCTTATTTGAGAGGAAAAATTTCAAGCGTCTTGATAATGTTTTAGAAATAAAAATCTATGGGCAAGCTACTCAAAGACCTGAAGTTCAGTGTGTCTTTCATAGGGCAGAATTGAGTTAGAGGCCTTTCGCTACCTTTCACTTCAGAGGGCTGCTGGGAGGATTCAACAGCAAAAGTAAAAGCACTTTATCAATTGCAAAGTGCTGTATACGTGTGTTTTCTCATTACTCTTCTAGTCAATCTTAGTCACTTTAAAAAAACAGGAGAATTCCCCTCTAGCCCACCATGGATTACCATTTGCCTCTTAGAGGGAAGCTCATTAACAGTTTTAGTACTGAGTATTCAGAGCTGTTCACAGAACATCTTTTAATTCTTAGCTATCTATGGTCATGTCTTTTAGGACAAAGTTTGTGGGGTAGTGTGTTCACTCTGTGATGTACATACTAATTAATCAGGCACTCCCGGTTTTCTTGTCATGGGTAGAGTAGTGGAAAAAGCGCAGAGCCTACCAGCATTTTGTAATTGTGGGTCCTTGAGCAAAGCAACGACAAATGCTCAAGCCTCAGATTTTCAGTCTAGAAATTGGGGGTGATACTCTGCATGGTCGTGGTAAGGGGGCAATGAGATGATGTTATCTGCAAGAAGCCAGGAACTGAGAGGCATGAAGCAAATCCTCTTACGGGACAGGCAAGGGCTCTCCTTCCAACGCTTCCCTTTGCAGGATGTGTTTGTTTCTTCCAATTTTTGTCTCACGTCCTTGTTAAGTTTAGTGGCCTCAGGCAGGTAAAGATTCGTTTGCATGCACATATTTTATCGACTTGAGGTAACCCATTGATTGAGTGATTTTTAGCTTCTGCTTGGTCAAACAGGCTTCTAGGGACTGCTTATTGGGTTTTTAAAGAAACAATGGTTTATTTAGAAATAGTGATTGGGTTAGTAGGTAAGTTTCTCCCAAAGAAGGACAGAGTTTAAAAGGAAAGGAACTACAGGAACTTTACCTTCTCCCAACCCAGGTTTGGATATTTGTAGAAGTTCAGAGTTGATGATATAGAGCCTGTGTTTAAAATTTAAGAAACTGTTATATGGCCTTCTAACCTTTCTCCCTACTATACATAAATCACATCAACATTTATCTGAACCCAACTTGGTAATATCTATCTCAGATGTACAGGTTCCTCGCACACAAACTCTGAACTCATATACTCAACCTCCTCTGATGCTAGGAGCCCACCACTCACTCACTTTGTCGTCTAGAGAAAGTGACAGTAGCTATAGTTCAGAAACTGCAAACTGGTTGCCTGTGGACAGACTTTGGCCTGCATACATGTTTTGTTTGGCTCTCGTAGGTTTTTTTTTTTTTTAATTAATTATTTGCTAACATTTTAGTGTTACAAAGCTTCACACAAATTTTAGCTTGGATTGCCAGCTTGTCTTGAAAAATGGAATAAGTCAATAACACTAGTCAGCATTCAGTCATAACAATCACCTAGAACTTAGTAGCAACTGGACTTAGGCTCTCCGGTTTCCCTATCGGGACTTGTTGACTCTTCTGTTACCAACCAGCCTTCTACTGGCATTGGGTCAACAGCCCTATACTTAAAGCTAATGTATTCAAAGTGTCTAGTTTAATATCATGGGACAGAGACAAGATAATTGAGATGTGGCTAGTGTACCCAGTGACAGGATGCATGAGTGGCTAGCCACTGTCTTGGTAAAAGCCTGCATTTGAACCAGAAGGTAAACATTTAGGGCATGGAACATGAAGATCCAACACTCTTTCAAATAGTTCTCTGAGCTCACATGACTTTGTGTTTACCTACATGAATTATCAGTCCCTCCCCCTCCACTCCCACTATCCATATCGTTGAGATAGGAAATGTGCCTATAACTTCTTTAGCTGTCCCAAAGCACCTAGCAAAAGGTAGAGTCCATAGTAGGAGCTCAGAAAATATGAATGAAGCACTATGTCCAACGATAGATGTACCATGAAGTCTTTCTTTTCTTTTCTTGACTATGATAAATGCTAGGTTCATGGAATGAGAACTGAAAGTTTTGATGATTTGCTGTATCTTCAGATTAATAGATTAATTAATTGGTTTGCTGTATCCTTGAATGGATAACGGGATGTCATTTATTAGCAAGGCACAGGTAAGGGAAGAAAAGAGAACATTTCTTAAGTACCAGGAAGGGGAATTAAAGCGTGATCATCACTAAGGGTTGATGGAAGGAAATATCTGGGAAAAGAGGCTGAATTCTACTTATTTCAGTATTTCAAATCACCAGGGGAAAGGAATTTTCTGAAGGAACCAGAAGGCCCAGAGTTCTGGGAATTTTCTGGAGGAACAAATCCCCCTCCTCATCTCATCGTTAATTACCGCCTCATCCCGTTATCCCACCCATGAAGGGAACAAGAGAGGAGAACTGAAGTTAAGGGAAGCTTTAAGCTAAAAGTGGAAGGAAGGGAAAAATATTCAGCCAAAAACTGTAAAAGGAGCTATTACACGGGACACCAGATATGACAAGATAAGACCAGTAGGAGAAGTGTTTAGTAACTGACAAAGTAGAATAACTTGGGAAAGGGGCAGAAGTAATGGGTGTGGCTTCAGTCATACAAAGTTGGAGCAGTTGAAATTTTGAACTTGAGTCTTTAGCAGAAAGGGGTAAATGTGACTGCCTAGGTATCATGAAGACTTAGTATGGAATACATGGCATAGATGTGAGAAGGTTAGGAAAGAGAAAATCAAATCATTGAAAATGTATACCATAGGCCACTTGACCAGAAAAAGGAAAGAGTGATGTAATCACAATGCTTAGACAAGAGTTGTTTTCTCATTGATGACTCAATTTCAACAATTTAAATATAATTTCTCACTCTCCCTGCCACCTTCCCCCTTCCCGTAAGATCTTATTGTACTCTTTGTCTTGACTCCTTGGCACCATTCTTTTGTAAGCATCTCAAGGTTGGTACAATAAAATTGAAACTCCCATAAGTTATGAAGAAGACTCAGGTAAACTTTGATTGCTTGTGAACCGACTTTTCAATTGACATACAGAGGTTCTGTCCATTAGTACTATCTTATTGGTTAGAGAACTGAACAGAGTGTAATAGATGTGTGTATATTTGGGAGAATGAGAGTAGCAAAGGACTGTTAGGTCAGGGTCTCAGACTCAAATGCCTTCTGGAGTCAGGTGCCCCGTTTGAAGGGAGCTGCTGCTACTTCATTCCAGCAGATTGTTGCCATGTGAGTATATAGATCTGTTACCAGATGTTCTGATTTTTTTTTTTTTTTGGTGAGGAAGATTGGCCCTTAGCTAACTTCTGTTGCCAATCTTCCTCCTTTTGCTTGAGGAAGATTGTCCCTGAGCTAACATCTGTGCCAGTCTTCCTCTAGTTTGTATGTGGGATGCCACCACAGCATGGCTTGCTGAGTGGTGTGTAGGTCCATGCCTAGGATCTGAACCTGCAAATCCTGAGCCACTGAAGCGGAGCCTGCAAACTTAACCAGTATGCCACCAGGCTGTCCCCCTGATTGTTTTTAGAGAAATAGGAAACTTGGATTTTTATATGAAATCTTTTGCCTTTTTAATATTATCAACTAATTAAAAACTTTGGAAAATGCTAGGTGAGCCAAGCAAAACACTTCTACAACCACTCAATGGTGAATTCCAATTTAGATGATGAATGGAATTCATGGTAGATAGAGCCTTGATTTGGTGACTTAAACTAAGTCTGGCTCTTTGTCCAATTAGTATGGGTTTGGTTCCACCTTGGTGGGTGTGAGTACTTCTCCCAAATGGCAGTCTTGCATGTTGGTTTGTATCCTATAAATGTGACTGAGAACTTCCTCAATTCTCAATGGTAAAAATGGTAAGTAGACTCTATGCTTCGTTAGAGTCAGTCTGTTCGACGAATAACTGAAAAATCAGTGGTCAGGCTATGAGATATGTAAAGAAAATAATCAGAAGGTAGTTCCTTTTTGGTGCCCTTTTTGCTCCCTCCCCAGGTTGCGAATCCTTTGGAGGCTGTGGCAAAGGCTTTGGACGTGGTTCTAAAAGTGTTGGGAAGTTATTGGAGGCTTATGAGCAGGGAAGGGACATGATCCAACTGAATATTCTGAAAGGAACACTCTGAAAGAGCTGACAAGAAGGCCCTGTCTAGAGCTACAACCTGGAGACTTCCCAAATATCTGCCTCTACGGGACTCAGCCTCTCCCTCTACCATTTGTTCTTTCCTAAGAATGTTGTTCTTATATTTGTGTCCATGTCCCTCCTTCCTACCCCCTACCGCCAATGGAGATGTTCTCCATGGTTCCTGGGCCATGTATCCTAAGAAACTTAGAGACTGTTTCATCCTGAATGTGTTATCCAAGGGTAACCAATGCCTTTTCTGATTGAGCTAACTTCCTTGTATTCCTGCCTGGCCCTCAGGCCATGTCTCAGATATGTGACAGAAAGAGAACCTTCCAGATATCTGATCTTCTCAACTGAGAGAACAAGTGATATGGTCTTGCAAATTGATCTAATTACACATTGCTATGCTTCTATCTTTCAGAAAATACTGAAAGAAGGACCTCTGCTGAAGAACTGTAACTCCTTCAAGAGATGGAAGCTTAGATATTTTCTGGTTCGAGGACAAAGGCTCTGCTTTGCACACCATCCTGCGGTAAGAGAATATATACATATATATGTATATATTATATGACATATATATAATCTTGTCAATTGAGTTAGTGAGTGGGTGCCAGGAAATGTTTTGTGGGGAGATGGGCCAACAGGTAAAGACACATTGGCAAATATTAAGGTGGAAGTTGAAACCTTTTATTCTTCCTTTAATTTGCCCTTTTGGGCCAAAGACACTTTTCTCTCCTTTCCACTTCCTCTTTACCATCCCTTTCATAGATTCCTCAATTAGCTTCTAACACCCAGAACTACATAATTTGCAGGGCCCAGTACAAAATGAAAATGCAGGGAAAAAGTGAAAGATACTAAAATGTAAAGCAGTTATTTGTCATGGCATCTTATTTTTTTTTGAGGAAGATTAGCCCTGAGCTAACATCTGCCACCAATCTTCCTCTTTTTGCTGAGGAAGACTGGCCCTGAGCTAACATTCGTGCCCATCTTCCTCTACTTTATACGTGGGATGTCTACCACAGCATGGCGTCTGCGCCTGGGATCCGAACCGGCAAACCCCGGGCCGCCGAAGCAGAACGTGCAAACTTAACCGCTGCGCCACCAGGCCGGCCCTGTGACATCTTTTATTTGCTATTAAATGTCATTCAAGTAAAGAAAAAATAAAATTTTGTTATTAGCAATTTTGCCATTCATCCGTATATTGTACAATGCCAGTTTTAAAAGCAAATATAAGAGCATTTAACTCATGAAAAACCACCAAAATCATATAATTTGTATTTAGTAGCTCATACATGTGTATATATTTTGTTCTCAGCAGTACACAAGACTAGTTTGACAGCTTTTATTCACATCTTGATACTTACACATTCTACCAACACTCCCTGAAAGGAAAAGGAACTATGGGTTGCCCTATCTTTCTCTTTCCTCCAATGTTATTATTTTCAGCATAAATAGCTGGCTAATACATGGAAGTAACATAAGTAAGAAAGAGTACACTAGGGTTCATTGGTTGTTCGTGTTTCTTAGAACATCATTGTTTTCTTCCCGTGTTTAAAGCAAGTTCTGTTTCCAGCATAAAGTATGGCCTCTCAGGGCTGTCACCTCCCCTACTTACTCGGTCATAGATGCAACGTGCTTACTTTATACTTGCTTTGAGTCTCACTGAACTCCCACACATCATGAGTCCACTGGAATTCTATGCTCATGGGCATCCCGAGTGCAAATGGAGTGACAGGACATGGAATGGACATGCATATTGTGCATATGTCCTCTGCTCATGTTCATGATCCATTGTCCCACTGGACTTTACTTACAAAACACATGTTTAAAGATAAAATTATTAAGAATTTCAAGATTTCAACAGCAGAGCATTAAACCGAGTGTAGGGCCCTTCTGAACATAGGGCCCTGTATGACTGCACAGGTTGTGTAGCGGCGAAGCCAGTTCTGTCTGTATCCACAGTACTGATTTCCTGCTGCTGGCTGGATGTTACCTCCTATAGCCAGTGTATTAGGAAAACACAGGCCGCAAATTGGATGGGCCTAGTACCAAAGTCAAAGGCTGCTGGCCAATAAAATAGGAGCTAATAACTCCTATCTGCTTCGCTAGGCCCCTAGCTAGACTACATCCCATTGTCTTCGCCAGCATGGATCTTTAGTTTTGAATAATTCTGAACTACCCAAGCCTTCCTCTAAATCCACATAAAGGTTTTGGGAAGAGTCGTGTTTTGGCCTAGTTTGGTTTGTTTTTTGTTTGTCACGTGATATATCATCAAAAATCACGATGCTAAATAAGTCCCAGCACTCAAGTCAAAGAAATGATTGGATCATGACTGCCAAAAATGCCTATTAGTGTGCATGCGTGTGTGTGTGTGTACCTTTAGTGTCTCTTTGCCTCATTAACCAAATGGTTTCTTTTCCCTCTCCCTCTTATATCTTTCCAGTTTGCACGCTTTGAAACAATTGATCTGTCTCAGGTCGCCTTGGCAGAAAGCAGCTGTAGAAACCTTTACCACAGTTTTTGTGTACGTAAGACTGGGAATGACTGAATGGGCAGGGGTGGAAGCTAGCTGGGAAGGGGGTTGCCATACCCACATGTTGCCTCTTTGGAGTTCAGCTTTCCCAAGTCTGCTTTGATTCCAAAGCATGTATAGAAATCCACTTAAAGCAGCATTGCAAACGAGTGCTAAAGATTATTCATGCAAACATTTTCTACCAGCCCGCTGACGGGGAAAAAAAGTGATGGCTCTGTTCCTTATTACCAGCCTGATATAAAGCTAAACTGATTTCATGGTGGGAGGAGTGACTATTACAAAAATCAATCCTCCTGGTGAAGGTGACTTAGAAGAGTATCATTGGAAGGCTTTCAAGAGACTGCTAGTATGTTGTAGAAAATATCAGGATAATTGAGCTGCTTGGCCTCCTTTCCTTTGATGAGGTAGAAAAGAACCTAAATCCAAAGTGAAAGCTACCCTGTGCTGAGATTACTGATGAGAGTAGCTCAAAGAAAGCAGAAGATTTTCTAGGGAAGTATTCAAGGGCTTGGCACTACTGAAATGTCATAAGGCTTTGGTCATTCAAGTGAATCCAGACCAAAAAGCTCACTGAAAAATAGCAAGTCCATTGGCCTAGGAATTCTCCTACCCACCTCCTCCCAGAACTGTCTTCTCTCAGCCTCAATGGTGGGTTATGGAGACTGGGGTTCCTCTTCAGGTAGGAAGAGGGTTGTACTTAGCAGACTAGAGCTACAGGCCTAATACCATGCTTCAGTGGCTGATCCACACTCCATTCTCTTTTGAAAGGAGAGCAGCTGAATATAAAAAGGGGGCCCTACTCTCATTTCTCTCTCATTACATCACACTGACCCAGGGTAAAACTGGGGGTTCTGTTGACCCAGTCCCCAAAAGCTTAACTTTTGGGTGATGAGCATCCAGGCTAATGTTTTTGGTCTCCATTCTACAAAGAAATCCCAAGGGCTGGGTTGCCCCTTAGCCTAATTACAACACAGAGGTACTGTTCATCAGCCTCACACAAGAATGGGCTTAGACCAAAGGAGTAGCTGTTATCACAATTCCCATTAGTTTCTCTTCCCATCTGTCACAGAATCATGCTGTGCCGCATGCAAAAGGAGAAAGAAATTGCTTGTTAGTGTGGTGAGCTCTAGCTCCAAGTTTTAGGGGGCTGGTAGTAAAGGCAAGTAGGGCCATCGAAGCAATGACTGATGCTATAGCTATCCATGTTCCTTCCTACCTTCTGGGAAAAGATCAAGTCCTGAGCATGGTCTACCTCTGCTAGACCCTCAGCATGGTTTTCTCATTATTCCTGCCCAGGTTCTTGCACCAGGCAGCATTAACAGAGACGGTGATAAAATTCTCTTCATGTAGTCCCTGTCCATATAAAGAAAAAAAACTGGATTTTTAGATTCCTCCTTCCATTCTCACTCTCCTCCAAACAGAAAGAGGCACACCCTGATGAAGCACATACCCTTTCACCATTTTTAAGTAGACAGACTAGCAGTAAGCAAGTAGGATTTTCAGGCAACCTCACTTGAGTAATAGGTGGGTGCATGGATTAGTGTTTAAGAGCATATATTCTGGAGCCGAAGAATCTGGATTTTAATTCTGATTAGCTTTTTACCTGCTAGGTGACCCTGGGCAAGTTATTTAACTCCCTTGCCTTGGTTTTCCTATGACGTGAGAAAAATAATAATCCCCATCCTATGTGGTTGTAATGAGGATTGAAATATAATAATATACACAAAGTGCAATAGAACAATGTCCGGCACATACTAAGTGCAATTAAAGTGTTATCTATTACTATTATCGTTATTATCTTGGGTGGGTATCTAAGGAGCTGCGTGTTGCTCTGGGAACTTCTGTCTTACATTTAAGAAGTGAATTGGATTGTACTTGGTAGATCCGTCTAATTTTATGGAGAGTTCACAGGCTCTGTTTGGGGGCAAAGTTGTGGAGTGCGAACCAGCTAATAATGTGACTTTCTGTTTAGGTGATCACACCACAACGAAAAGTTACCCTGGCTGCACCCAACCGGAAAGACATGGAAGAATGGATTAACGTCATAAAAACCGTCCAACAGGGAGAAATTCGTAAGGTAAGGGAAATAATAGAGAATCCACACAACTCTCAGGCGTAAACCCTTAATTGATTGTATTAGTTAAGCCACCTTTCAAACAGGGAAATAATAAGATGGAAGCAGAGACCATCTGGTCAGGAGCTATAGATAAATATCATTAGGAAACCTGTTTAGAACTATTTATAAATAGGAATAATTCACTTAGATTCAGACTTTGGTAAGTATGTGGTTTAGATACCTCTGCACATGTCCACTTGATATGTATACGGCACTGTATGCCCAATGGATGAGGCACTTAAGATGTATGTGAGCAGCTAATTTAGATGTTCTTGTGCTAGCAAAGCTGCAATCAGCAGTCTTGACTTGGGTCTGCTGAGTGACTACAGTAACGGCTAAGGAAACTGAGGCTCACAAAGGAGAAGGAACTAGACCAAGATGAGATAACTGCTCAGTAGCAAAGCCAGGATTTGGACCCAGGCTGTGTGACTCCAAAGCCTATGTCCTTAACCACTATGCAATTCTACCTCTCTGTTCACTGTCTACCACAAAAGAAGTGTAGAGGGAAGAGCAAGGAGCAATCCTCCAAAAACTTAGCAGAGTTCTTTTTCTCCTTAGCAATACCAAACCCCTGGCCACTGCCCCTTGCAACAAGCTGTGCCACCATTTAAACTCTGGGCTGTGCCTTCAGCCCACTATTCTTAGACCTACCTCAGTTAGAAGTTATGTAAGTTTCAAGAGGAAAGGGATATTTGTCATTTATTTACTTAGAGCAGTTCTGTCACATAGTAAAGGCTCAATAAATATTTGTTGAATGAATAAATGAATCTGAGGGTAATCTTGGAGCCATGGTTTAGAAAGGGAATGATACATGGTTCATCCTAAAGATAAGTTCTGCTGTGAAGGTCTTGGAGATAAAGGGGAAGATGACTCCACCCTCAAAAAGATCCTGATGTCTTAAATAATTAGCAAAGGATAGAGGATTGTTATAGGCATTTGAGATGGAGCCGTGTAGAATGTGGCTTGGTAATAATGGGTTTTAGAAGTGAAAACAATGCCATGGAGAAAAATCAACTGTCCTCACTCTCCTAGGACTTCTCAGGCTCTTGACCACTTAGTTTCATAACTCATAACTAACATTCTGCTACTCATGGTTATGAATACATGACAAGTTGACTGAACTGGGGCCCAGGTACCTCTCCATATGTCATTAAGGCCTCTCCCAGGCCCACATTGCATATGCTTAATTGAAAGATTTTTTGCTTAGAATCTGATGATGATCTTTACATGACTTAGCACTCAGCATTTCACTCATTTGTTACTTTCTTCTTCCTTTACTGATGGGGAAGCACATCCTGTCCCTCTCACCTACCCATAATGAGGCCACTATGGCACAGAATTAGAGGTAGCCACAAAAAGTTGTCCCTTCTATGCTCCTCTCAATCCCCGCCCTGTAGCCCCACCCCTTTCCTTCCTTTAGCTTATCTCTATCCAAAATGGAGCTCCTCTTATGAATCACACATTTTCAATTTGGCATGAAAGGTCACATAGGATATTTTGAATTTTAATTATTAGTCCAGGAATGCAAAAACTTCTAGAGAAAGCCATCACATCATTTATGTGCCATTCCTGACTCAATTGAGCTGAACACCTTGGTGTTGACTACCAGCACAAATTAGAAAGGAAAAAAATAATAATCTGCCTGTTTACTCTCTTGGAGAAGTTGTGAGTTTCAGGTTGTAATCACAAGCTCTGTGGAGCTGCTCTAGGAACCTAAATCTATTAAGGAATACTTTTAGCTGATAAGTAAATGTCTTACCACCAACATCTTAGCAATTCATCTTGCTTGAGGCTTAAAGAGTCAAATATGCTTTCTCTCATATGTACCTTATCTTTAATGGTCTCTTCTATCCTCTGTCACCACCAATGCCTGACATAGGGTGAAGGAAGATTAATCATGGCATTAGTGGTCTATTAAAGTCACTACAAAGTAATTGGATAAACTATTGGAAACTAGTCAGTACATGTCAAAGAGTGAGCCCCTACTGTTCCATAGAGTACAAAAGAAGGTGTAGCCTTGGTTCCTGGCCTCAATAAGCTTTTTAGGTAGTTGGGGAGACAAGATATACACAAAAGAAGAAGTTAAATGACAGTACTCAAGATAAATAACAGCTTTCAGAGATGTTACAAGGCAGTACATGATTGATTGCCAAATGAAGGAAACAGACAGTAACGTGGTATGGGAGTTCAGAGGAGGAAGAGATAAGTATGGGCTGGAGTCCTCTGGGAAGAGTTAATAGAGCAGAGACTTGAGACTGGCCTTGAAAGATGATTAGGATTTTGTTGGTGGCAGAGAATTGATCAGGGGCAGGGGGAAGTCCTGAACAATGAAATTGATATAAGCAAAATCTGAGTAACATAAAAACAGAAGCTTTTCAGAACAGAGTGAAAGGGGGACTGCATTTGACTAAAAAAGTTTGGGAAAGTGCATTAAAATAAGTGTGTCTGGAGAGGTAGGTTGGGCCTGATTGTGGAGGATTATCGATGCCAGGATAAAGAGTGGGGAAGAACTGCAATATGATGAAAGTAGAATTTAATTATGGATTTGAAAGTTAAGTGAGTTTATCAAGGGGATACTTTAGAAATACAAGCTGGATTAGATAAGGGAAAAACTGGAGGCCAGAAGATCATAGAGTAGGCTATAAATTAATTCAGGCAAGACAACGTTAAGTCCCAGAATGAGGATAGAAAAGGAAGACAGGAAGACAAGTAGTAGATACTGAGTTGAGGGTAGGAGAGAACCTAAATATATGAAAGAGCCAAAGAAGAGAGAGGGGTCATAGGCAGATGAAAGGTTTCAGCCTGAGAGAATTAAAGAATAAAAAGGAGAAAATTGGATATAGGAGCTGCTTGGAAGACTAGATTAAAATATTAGCTTTTTCTAATGAATTGCCATGAAACCACTGACTATGGAAACAGGAATGGACCTTAAAAGTCATCTAGACTCCAGATTCTAGATTCTGAAACATATTTAGATAAGGTCATGTAGACTTTATAGTTATGTGTCACTTAATAATGGGGATACATTCTGAGAAATGCATCATTAGACAATTTTGTCATTGTGTGAACATCATAGAGTGTACTTACACAAACTTACATGGTCTAGCCTACCACACACCTAGGCTATATGGTACTAATCTGATAGAACCACCATTGTATATGTGGTCTGTTGTTGACCGAAACATCATTATGCAGTGCGTGACCATATTGAATGCTTCCAAAGATGGGGAACTAAGTTTTTTTGCAAAATCGTCCATTCAGTGTCCCTAAAGCTCTAAATTTCAGAAAGTTTTGTCTTAGTCTCTGGCCTAGTAGAAGAACATTCTAACATTTAGTGTGAGCTGCAAGAATGGCATCAGCTGCCTCTTGAGATAGAAAGCTCCCTATCATTGGAAATATTTAAAGCAAACTATTTAAACAACTGCTTCTGAGAATGTTGTATAGAAAATTAATTTTTCATGGTGACATCAGCAAAATGGTGCACTAGGAGATCCCATCGCTCATCCCCTCCCTGAGAAAAAAATAAAAACAAGAAATAAACAGCTACATGCCAACTAGAAGAGCTCTGAGAGAGCTTCAAAATAAAATAAAGAAGCTGCAGAAACTCTATGGAGCACAGAGACAGAAAGGCCACCTAGAAAAGTATAGTAAACAGTTTACCTGCCTTGCCCCGTCCCCTAGTCTGGCAGAGCTTGAGGCCAAGAGAAATCCCCTTGGCCTGACCTTCCCCCACAATGGAAAAGGAGAGCAAGAGGACTCAAGCAGAACCTTGTCAATGTTGTGGACACATGCAGCTTTCACAGTGGAGGTGCCCTAAAGTCTTCATTAATGCTGAACCCAACTAATGGAGCTGCCTGGAGTCCATGCTGCTGTGACACCCCACTCACCCCACCGTGAAAGAGCTGCCGCAGCACCCTCCAGAGAAACTGCCACTGTTGCACTCTCACTGGAGAAGTGCTGCTGCCTGCCCCCCCACCAATGCTCCTGCCACTGCATCCTGCCCCCCCGACCAGAGCCACAACCCCCCTCCTGCAACCATACACATAGCCTGGACCCAAGCTCCATGGCCATTCAGCATACCTCCATGCCTCACACACTAGGGCCACTATTGTGATGAATGCACCTGTGTCCAAGTCCCAGGTACTGCAGTTTTCCTAGATGCCCCCAAGCTCCAACCCTGGTACTATGGCCACTCTGCAAATGCCTAGACCCCAGATACCAACACCATTGCCCCCCAAAATGCACTTGCAATCCTGATCATGGCACCACTGCTACCACACGTGTGCCCATGTGCTGGACCCAGCAACAAGAGGGATGCCCTTAGCAATGACTTCCACCTGTGAAGGAAAAGGAGACCAGGAGGACCAAGCAGCCTTCACCACCAAGGAACCCAACAGCCTTTACCACCACTGTGGAAACCCACAGCTTTGGCCACTGGGGTCCCCTTCAGTCTTTGCCAGCACTGGCCTCAGCTGATGAAGTTCCACAGAGACTATGCTGCTGTGCCCTCCCTGAAGCCAGAACTGCTTCTACACACCCTGGATCTGGAGCTGCCATATCCAACTCAGTTGGCACCCTCACATCTACCTATAGGTAAAAGTTTTTACCCCTGAAGACAGTCCACAAAGTCTGGAAAAGGTGACTGCTCCCTCAAATGTGCAGACATCAACACAAGGCTACCAGAAACAGACAAAAAATTGAGGAAACATGACACTACCAAAGAATTACAATAATTTTCTAGAAATTATTATATCTAACCTCAAAGAAATAGAGATCTATTAATTTCCTGAAAAAGAATTCAAATTAATTGCTTTAAGGAAGCTTAGTGAGCTACAAGACAACAAAGATGGAGAACTCAATGAAATCAGGAAAATAATACATGAACAAAATGAGAAGTTCAACAAAAAGACAGAAATCATAAAAGAGAACCAAACAAATTCTGAAGCTGAAGAATGCAATGAACGAAATGAAAAATGCAATAGAGATCTTCAACAACAGACTTGGCCAAGCAGAAGAAAGAATCTGCAAACAAGTCATTTGAAATTCAGATGAGAGGGGGAAAATTCAGTCAGATGGAAAAAAAAGAAAGAAATGTGTGAAGAAAAACAAACCAATATATGCATTACGGGAGTCCCAGGAGAAGAGAGAGAGAGACAGAGAGAGAGAGAGAGAAAGGGGGCAGAAAGCTATTTAAAGAAATAGTGGCTCAAAACTTCTCAAATCTTGGGAGGAAAATGGACATCCAGATTCGTGAAGCTCAAAAATCTCCAAATGAGATCAACTCAAAGAAGACTATACAGAGACACATTGTAATTAAATTGTCAAAATTCAAAAACAAAGAGAGAATTTTGAAAGCAGCAAGAGATAGGCAACTAATCACATATAAGGGAACCCCCATAGACTATAAGCAGTTTTCTCAAAAGAAACCATACAGACCAGGAAAGAGTGAGATGATATAATCAAATTACTGAAAGAAAAAAACTTACATCCAAGAATACTATACCTTGATAATTATTCTTTAAAATGAAGGAGAGGTAAAGTCTTTCCCAAACAAACAAAAACTGAGGGAGTTTGTCAACACTAGACCTACTTAACAAGAAATGCTTAAGGGAGTTCTTCAGATTGAAATAAAAATATGCTAAACATGGAAGCATATGAAAGCGTAAATCTCACAGATAAACGTAAATATATGGATGTATACAGATTAATGTAAAATGGTTAAGGTGCTGCATAAATTACTTTTAACCCTAACATAAAAGTTAGTAGATAAAAATTTGTCAATGGACACACAATATAAAAAGTAGCAAACTCTGGCTACAAGAACACAAAGTATATATGTTGGGAAGGAGTAATAAGAATGTTGTATTTTTATATGCTATCGAAGTTAAGTTGTTAACAACTTAAAATAGAAGGTTATAACTACAAGATATTTTACACAAGCTTCAATCTAGCCGCAATAAAAACACCTCTAATAGATACACAAAAGATAAAGAGAAGAAAACCAAAGCAAATCACTATAAAAAAATAATCAAATAACAAAGGAAGACAGCAAGAGAGGAAGAGAGGATCAAAACAACTGCAAGACATACAGAAAACGATTATCAAAATGGCAATAGTAAGTCCTCACTTACCAATAGTTATCTTAAATGCAAATGGATTAAATTTATCAATCAAAAGGTGTAGAGTGGCTGAATGGATAAAAAACAAGATCCAGAAATATACTGTCTACAAAAGACTCACTTTAGAATTAAAGACATCATAGGCTGAAAGTAAAGGGGTAGAAAAAGATATTTCTTTTTTCTTTAAAGATTGGCCTTGAGCTAACATCTGTTGCCAATCTTTTTTTTCCCTTCTTCTCCCCAAAGCCCCCCAGTACATAGTTGTATATTCTAGTTGTAGGTCCTTCTAGTTCTGCTATGTGGGACACAACCTCAGCATGGCTTTATGAGCCATGCTAGGTCCGCACCCAGGATATGAACTGGTGAAACCCTGGGCCACCAAAGCAGAGTGCGTGAACTTAACCACTCGGCCATGGGGCCGGCCCCAAAAGATGCAAATGGTAACCAAAAGAAAGCAGAGGTGGCTATACTTATATCAGACAAAATAGACTTTAAGTCTAAAACTGTCTCTAGAGACAAAGAAGGACATTATATAATGACAAAAGTGTCAATTGAACAGAAAAATATAACAATTATAAATATATATGCACTCAACATCAGAGTATCCAAACATATAAAGCAAATAATGCCAGATCTGAAGGCAGAAATTGACATCAATACAATAACAGCAGGGGACGTCAATACCCCACTTAAAATAATGAATAGAACATGCATATAGAAAATCAATAAAGAAACAGCTGACTTGAATAACACTATTGAACAACTGGACCTAATTGACATATACAGAAATTTTTACCCAACAGCAACAGAAGACAAATTCTTCTCAATAACATGTGGAACATCCTCCAGGATAGATAACATGTTAGGTAACAAAATGAGTCTTAAAAATTTAAGAAAATGGAAATCAGTCCAAGTATCTCTTCTGACCATAATGGAATGAAATATAAATCAATAACAGCAAGAAAATGGGAAAATTCACAAATATGTGGAAACTAAACAGTATACTCTTGAACAACCATTTGGTCAAAGAGAAAATCCAAAGGGAGTTTTAGAAGTATCTTGAGAGAAACAAAAATGAAAACACAATATATCAAAACCTAGGTATATAGCAAAAGCAGTTATAAGAGGGAAGTTTATAGCAATAAACACCTCCATTGAAAAAAGAAAGATCTCTGAGCCTGCCCCGTGGCCGAGGGGTTAAGTTCACACACTCTGCTTTGGTGGCCCAGGGTTTCACCAGTTCGGATCCTGGGCATGGACCTAGCACCATCAAGCCACGCTGAGGCAGCGTCCCACATAGCACAACCAGAAGGATCTACAACTAGAATATACAACTATGTACTGGGGAGTTTTGGGAAGAACAAGAACAAGAAAAAAAGAAGACTGGCAACAGATGTTAGCTCAGGTGACAATCTTTAAAAAAAAAAGAAAGATCTCAAATAAACAACCTAACTTTACACCTCAAAGAACTAGAAAAACAACAAACTAAGATCAAAGTTATCAGAAGGAAGAAAATAAGAAAGATTAGAGCAGAACTAAATCAAGTAGAAAAAAATTATAAAAAGTCAGCAAAACTAAGAGGTTGTTTTTTTTTTGAAAAGATGAACAAAATTGACAAACCCTTGGCTAGGCTAACTAAGAAAAAGGAAAGAAGATTCAAACAAAATCACAAATGAAAGAGGAGACATTACAACAGATGCCTCAAAAATAAAAAGGATCATGAGGAGCTATTGTGAACAAACTAGGTAACATAGAAGAAGTGTATAAATTCCTAGAAACAAAGTACTAAAACTGAATCAGAAAGAAATAAAAAGCCTCAACAGACCAATAACAGCTAAGGAGATTGAATCAGTAATCAAAAATCTCCCAACAAAGAAAAGCCCAGGACGTGATGGTTTCATGGGTGAATTCTACCAAACATTTAAAAAAGAATTAATACCAATCTTTCTCAAACTCTTCCAAAAAATAGAAGATGAGAGAACACTTCCAAACTCATTTTATGAGGCCAGCACTGCCCTGATACCAAAATCAGGCAAAGACACTACAAGAAAAGGAAACTACAGGCCAGTGTCCCTGATAAACATGATGCAAAAATCATTAATAAAATACTAGCAAACTAAATTCAATAACACGTTAAAAGGATCATGCACCGTGACGAAGAGGGATTTATCCCAGGGATGCAAGATGGTTCAACATACGCAAATCAATCGATGTGATACAACACATTAACAAAATGAAAGAAAAACACACATGATCATCTCAATAAATTCAGAAAAAGCATTTGCAAAGTTCAACTCCCATTCATCATTACAACCTTCAACAAAATAGGAATAAAAGTATCTTACCTCAACATAATAAAGGCCATATATGAAAAGCCATAGCTAACATCATAATCAATGGGAAAAAAACTGAAAGCTTGCCCTCTAAGATCTGGTACAAGGCAAGATGCCTACTCTCACCTCTTGTTTTCAACATTGTACTGGAAATCCTAGCCAGAGCAATTAATCAAGAAAAAGAAAGAAAAGGCATCCAAATTAGAAAGAAAGAAGTAAAATTGTCTCTGCAGATGTTATGATCATACACATAGAAAAACCTAAAGACTCAACAAAATAGTTGTTAGAACTAACAAATGAATTCAGTAAAGTTGTAGAATACGAAATCAACATACAAAAATCAATCAGGTTTCTATACACAAACAACAAACTATTCCAAAGGGAAATTAAGAAAACTAGCCCATTTACAATAGCAACAAAAAGAGTAAAATACTTAGGAATCACCTTAACCAAAGAGGTAAAAGACTTATATGCTGAAAATTATAAAACATTGATGAAAGAAATTAAAGAAGACATAGATAAATAGGTGGGTATCTCTTGTTTATGGATTGTAAGAATTAATGTTGTTAAAATGTCCATACTCCCCAAAGCGAGCTACAGATTCAATGCAATCTCAATCAAAATCCCAATGACATTCCTTACAGAAATAGAACAAACAATCCTAAAATTCATATGGAACCACAAAAGACCCCAAATAGCCAAAGCAATCTTGAGAAAGAACAAAGCTGGAGGCATCACACTTCCTTATATCAAAATGTATTACAAAGCTATAATAATCAAAACAGTATTGTGCTGGCATAAAAACCGACATATAGACCAATGAAACAAAGTAGAGAGCACAGAAATAAACCCACACTTCTACAGTGAACTGAATTTCCACAAGGGTACCAAGAACACAAAATGGGGGAAGGATAGTCTCTTCAATAAATGGTATTGGGAAAATTGGATATCCATACGTAAAAGAATGAAGTTGGACCCTTATCTCACACCATATACAAGAATCCACTCAAACTGGATTAAAGACTTAAACATAAGACCTGAAACTATAAAACTACTAGGGAAAAAAAAACAGAGAAAAAGCTTCTTGACATTGGTTGGGGCAATAATTTCTTGGATATGACACCGAAAGCACAAGAAACAAAAGCAAAAATAAACAAATGGGACTACATCAAACTAAAAAGCTTCTGCACAGCAAAGGAAACAGTCAACAGAGTGAAAAGGCAACTTAGGGAAGGGGAGAAAATATTTGCAAATCATATATCTGATGTGTTAATATCCAAAATATATAAGGAATGCCTACAACTCAATAGCAAATAAACAAATAATCTGATTTTAAAATGGGCAAAAGACCTGGGGGTCAGGCTGGTGGCTCAGCGGTGAAGTTCACACATTGTGCTTCAGCATCCCAGTGTTTGCTGGTTCAGATCCCGGGTGCAGACCTAGGCACTGCTTGGCAAGCCATGCTGTGGCAGGCGTCCCACATATAAAGTAGAGGAAGATGGGCACGGATGTTAGCTCAGGGCCAGTCTTCCTCAGCGAAAAAAGAGGAGGATTGGTGGCAGATGTTAGCTCAGGGCTAATCTTCCTAAAAAAAATAATAAAATGAAAATAAATGGGCAAAAGACCTGTATAGACATTTTTTTCCAAAGAAGACATAAAAATAGCTAGCAATTACATGAAAAGGTACTCAGCATCACTAATCATTAGAGAAATGCAAATCAAAACAACGAGACATCACCTCACCCTTTTCAGAATGGCTGTTATCAAAAAGACAAGAGATAAGTGCTGGCAAGGATGGAGAGAAAGGAAACCCTGGTGCACTGTTGGTGGGAACATAAATTGGTACAGCCATTATGGAAAACAGTATGGAGGTTCCTCAAAATATTAAAAATAGAACTACCATATGATCCAGCAGTCCTACTTCTGGGTATATATCCAAAGGAAATGAAATCAGGATCTCAAAGAGATAGCAGTCCTCCCATTTTTATTTCAGCATTATTCACAATAGCCAAAATATGGAAACAACTTAAATGTTCCTCAATGGATGAATGGATGAAGAAAATGTGAGATATATATATATATATATATATATATACACATACATACATACACACATACACACACACACTGGATTGTTGTGCAGCCTTAAAAAAGAAAGAAATCCTGGGGCCGGCCCTGTGGCCAAGTGGTTAAAGTTCTGCATGCTCCTCTTCAGAGGCCCAGGTTCGCCGGTTCGGATCCTGGGTGCAGACCTGCTCCACTCATCACCCATGCTGTGGAGGCATCCCACATACAAAAAAATAGAGGAAGATTTGCACAGATGTTGGCTCAGGGCTAATTTTCCTCAGGCAAAAAAAAAAAAAGGAGGAAAGATTGGCAACAGATGTTACCTCAGGGTAAATCTTTCTCACCAAAAAAAAAACAAAAGAAAGAAATCCTGCCAGTTGCAAACACATAGATGAACATGCAAGACATTATGCTAAATTAAATAAGCTAGACACAGAAAGACAAATACTGCTTGATTACACTTATGTGTGGAATCTAAAATAGTCAAACTCATAGAAGCAGGGAGTAGAATGGTGGTTACCAAGTGCTGAGGAGAGGGGAAAATGGGGAGATGTTGGTTAACGGGTACAAAGTTTCAGTTATGCAGGATGAATAAGTTCTGGGGATCTAATGTACAAAACTGTAACTATAAGTAACAATAATTTATTGCATACTAAAATTTGCTAAGAGGGAAGATCTTAAGTGCTCTCAACACACAAAAAAGAAAGTGGTAACTATCTGAGGTGATGGATATATTAATTAGCTTAAGTGTGGTGATTGTTTCACTATACATATATCAAATCATCAAACTAAATATATATAATTTTTAATTATCAAATATACCTCAATTTTTAAAATTTACTTAAAAAAAGAAATTAGTTTTTTTAGTGGGTAGGCTAGATGAAGTCTAGCATTCCTTTCAACTTGAAAAGCTCATTAGTCTAAGATTTCATTATGCGGATGAGAAAATTCAACCTCAGAGGAGTTCAGTTGCCTTGCCTGAAATCACACAGTTTATTGTGGCAGAATTGACATCTTAGATCTCTTAACTTTTAATCCATGCCCTTGGAAAGACATCTTAAATTCTGCCTAATTAATTACCTTCTTTCTCTCCTCTAGTCCTCACCTCTTGTGATTGTGGGGTAGTCTGACAGACAACTAAGTGATACTAAGCCAAACAACTAGATTTATAGGTCAACAAATACATTCAAGTTGGCTAAATGACTCTCCAGCTCATGCATAGCGTCTCCATGGATAGTGATTCGCTGGGATGAACACGGTTTTCCCTTCTAATAGCTTTCCCTTTCACTGTTGAAAGTGTCCTGATTTGGGTGATATGGTCACCCTACCGATGGCCAACCTGGGAGGCCCTGACATTCTGTAATTCTCAAGACCTTGATATAATAAAGCAATTGAGTTCCAGTTACAGCACAAACCTCTGAATTTGTTTTATCTAAACACAGCGTTTCATCACATAAGCCACAACAAACAAGATACCTTTAAGGGAATACAGCTTTAGAAGATTTTATGCTTTATGAGATGTTTCATCTGAGACTTTTATGCCCTTTGCAAATACTTAATATTATTAAGTCCTCACATTTGGATAATGCTTTAGAGTTTACAAAACACCTGGACCAACAAGATCTCCTTTAACTAATATACAAATAATTAATGTGCCTATCTGGATTTTGGATTATCCTGAAAGAGATTCTGGAGATGCAGAAAATAGCCTTAGCTGCCCTAAAACAGCAAAGAATCTGATTAGAGTGATGGTCTCTGCATGAACGTATTCACCTAAGTACTTTAGAGAGGATGAAAGTCAAATACAAAACCCAACAACCACACACTGAAAGCCTTAAGTCAAACTGCCTTCCTTAGCGTTCAGAGATCAGTGGTTTATATACATGCCACAGCTTTCCATCTGTCTTCGAAATGGACTTTTAATCTGCGTCAACTACTAGACAGGTCTGTAATGACATACTGTATTAGTTTCCTAGGACTGCCATAACAAATTATGACAAACTGGTTAAGTTAAAACAACAGACACTTATTCTCTCATAGCTCTGGAGTCTAGAAGTCCAAAATCAAGGTGTCGGCAGGGCCATGCTCTTTCTGAAGGCTCTAGAGGAGGATCCTTCTTTGCCTCTTCTTAGCTTCTGGTAATTGCAGGCATTCCTTAGCTTGTAGACAAATCACTCTAATCTCTGCCTCTGTCACCATATGGTACTCTGCCCTGTGTCTGTGTCTAAATTTCCCCCTTCTTAATAAAGACACCAGTCATTGGATTAGGACCCACTCTAATCCATTATGACCTCATCTTAAGTTGGCTACATCTGTAAAGACCCTATTTTCAAATAAAGTCATATTCACAGGTACCAGGGTTAGGACTTGACCATATTTTTGGGGGGAACACAATTCATCATACAACACATACTCATCCAGGGTTGGATGCATCAGTTTCCTTATAGAATAGGATGCATGTAAGAAATATAAATCCCATCTTCTCAACTGCTGAACCAGAACAATGTCCATTTTATATATTCTTTTATATTCTGTAGCTAAGTGGACCATGAAATTCAATATTCTACCCAGGCAGAGTTCTTCATTTCTTCCATTTGTCCTGTAGAACCTTGCACATTCTAGGAGAGCTGACTTGTCGCTCTATACTGGAATGATCTGTTTAAAAAGTTGTCTCCTCCATGAGCTATGACTCTGAGCTCCTTGAGGGGAAGAACTATGCCTCTTCATCTCTGTATCTCCATCTAACTTCGTAGATGACACAAAGTAGGTTCTTAGTAATTATTGGAGGACGGAAGGGGGTTATAAGGAAGGTACTTGTAGAGTTATAATCCAGTGGCTTGGGAAGTAGAAAGGTACTAGGAGCTCAGAGTGCCAAAGCCAAGACTCTGTCACTCCCTAAGGACCCTCCACCCTCTACTCTGATCTTCTTAGAACTTTCCCAGGGTCTCAGCATACAATAAACATTGCAACCACAAAGTGATCTCAGACCAGGTAAGCCTTTAGCTCATCAAAGTAGCTTTTCCTTCCAGAAGCTTCCTGGTCAATCCAACAGCAGCTTAGCACATAGCTAGCATGCCAGAGGGGGAAGAAGGGATCAGAGAGCGCTGTGTGCAGGCTACGTTTTAGATGGCTAATTCATGCAAACTGATCAAAGTTGAACACTTAATGTGCCAGAGCCCTCAACAGTTCTCTCTCTCTCTAATGGACCACTGTCAGCTGGCTTCAGGGAAGATATATAGTTCTTTTTAAAATCTTATCATGCCTTTACACAACCGACCCATTATAACATCAAGAATAAAAAGCTGAATGTGTACACCTATGTATACACTCCAGAGGAGTGCAGGGAAGGAAAAAAAATCAAACATTCACAGGAATTAGAGAAAAGGTAGAAGAGTCCTGTGGAATGCACACCCAGAACAAGCTGTGGAGTTTTTGGTGCCCACCCCTTCCCTTCTCCTTTCAGTACCCAAACTAGTTTCCGGTGTACCCTGTGCCTGTTCCACAGTCATGAGAGTCAGGCTGTGATAAACAAATGCAGCATTTACAGGCAGGTTAACAGTAAATGTCAAATTCAATACCATGAAAAAGACACCAAACAGAATGCCATTCCGTGAGGGCAAAGACTGTCTTTTTCATCACTATAGCCTCAGTGGTTGAAAAGTGCCGAGCACATAGTTGTTACTTAGTGTATATTTGTTTAATGAATTTTGAATGAATTAAATTGATTAACTAGGAAACTGCTATAGGCAGCCAGAGCATGGTATTCAGAAAAGAATGCTTGGGCAAGAAGTCCCAGAGATGTAACTGTTGTCCGGGTAATGCAATGCTCTGCTCACCGGGCAGCAGTAGGGCCAGGAAGGGGAATGTATATCTCCAGGAGGTAGCTAAAGCCTGACAACATTCCTTAGCCCAGAGTCAGTGCCCTGCCTCCTCTCTTTTTTGCCTGGCCAGAGGACTTGGATATCACTGAATTTCCAAGTTACTCTTTGCTGACTACTCAAAGAGAGCGAAGGCCAAGACTAACAGAACTAGTTTAGCTTAGACTAAACCAATGCAGGGGTTTGGCCAAGCCATATAAAGATCACTGCTCCTGCCTTAAGCTACTATTCCAGGATCTATCCCCCTATTCTTTTTCCCTTTCCAAACCACTAGGAAAAAATAGAGGTGGGAGATTTGTTAGCTATTGGCTCCAACTTTCATTCTTCCTCTTCATATGCTCTGACACCTATATAGGTGGCCATTTCAGCCTTAGCAGCAGATTGTCTGGCCTTCCCAAATCTGTCTCTATGATTGACTCTCTATTCTCTCTCCTCTTTGATTTATTTTAGATACCTGCAGCAGAAAACAACCCTTTCCTTGTTGGAATGCACTATTGGTACTTCAGCTACAGCCCTCAGACCCAGCACTGCAATGTTTGTCGGGAGGGCATTCCTGCCTTATCTAGAGATGTTATCATCTGTGAAGGTAACTTTCTGATTCCTTTATGAAGTAGAGCTCAGTGAGAGGAGATAGGGACGAAGGAGCTCGTGTGGCTTTAGTATCACTGATTCATACTAGGTCACTGACTGTAGTGTGAGGTTAACCCAGACACACAATAAACTGAGGAAAGGAGATGGGATGATACTGGCATAAGGGGGAATTCTTGTGAATCAAAATGGAGGTTTGGGTCTGGGAGGATCAAACAATACAGCAACAAGGGTTGGAAAAACAGAAATCACCTCATTCTTACCATCAATTTCCGTTCAAGTTGGATAGTAAGAAATTTAGCCAGTAAGAATAAAAAGGAACTGAATCATATGGAAAAGATGCCTTTGGAAGTGGGTCAGAACTTTTTAGATGCATCTAGGTTCTAACTTTCAGAGCAGCTTTGAGAAGGGAATTGTAATCTTTATTGTCACTGGTTTCACATCCATCTTTTTAATTCCTCTTTTCACAGTGTGCAAAGTTAAGTCTCACAAATTATGTGCTTTGAGAGCAAGCAAAGACTGCAAGTGGAATACCTTGTCCATCACTGATGACCTTCTCCTGCCTGCAGATGAAGTAGTGAGTACCAACCATGCTCTCTCACAATCACCCTTTTCCATTTCCAATTCAGCCAGGACAGACAGCAGAAGAAAGACCTCTTCCTGTCTCCAGACAACCCAAGTAGGCTTCTTCCCCAGGCTCATGATCCAACCAATCTAGAATAATGAAAGCCTCCCACTCCCGCCTGTCATTGGTCACTAGCATTGGAGAGGGGAGGGCAGGACCATGAAGAACTTCCTTGGGGTTACCTAATGGCCTCCACTGGGTAGTACAGTTATTCCAGCTGGCCCTTCCTCTCCTTATATCTCTAACTTGTACCTCTTATCTTTTTCTCCCTTCAGAAGACTATGCCCCATCAATGGGTAGAAGGAAACATATCTATCAGTTCTCAGTGTGCAGTATGTCATGAGAACTGTGGCAGTTACCAAAGACTTCAAGACTTCCGATGTCTCTGGTGTAATTCTACGGTAAGACTCTTCTCATCTTCTTGAAACTTAGAGAACTTGACTTCTAAGGGGTGGATTCATGCTTGACTGTGCATATACATAGACAGAAATCTCAGAGACACTTACCCCAAAATAGATCATACACATTCCACAAATTCTATAGAGCTCAGTATCCTGCCTTTCCAAATCTGGCTATGGAGTCTTTGAGAGAAAAAATTAAGACTCTTTCATGGTTCTTAATTGGTGGGGCCTACTAGATGGAAAAAGCTGAACTCTCTTATGACAGTACGGGCAATTAAAGAAATAAGTTGAGTCTACCCTTAAGAAAACTTCTCTCTTCCTCATTCATCATTTCCTAGGAATTTGTAATCTTTGTTAATTAATAATGGTTAATAATATTAACACATTATTATTTCCACTATTTATTGGGTGTTTTATATACATGATCTCATTTAATCCTTCCAACAACACTAAACCAGGCCTCACTGACCCCATTTACGTATGAAGAAAGTGAGGTTCAGAAAAGTGAAGTGATTTGCCCAAGGTCATGCAGCCAGTACAAAAGTCTTGATTCATACATAATTCTGCAAAAACCATGCTCTTTAGCTACAATAGAACCATGCCTCTAAACTAGCAGTTCTCAACTAGGGGTGATTTTGCCTCCCCCGCCCCCCAGGAGACATTTGACAATATCTGGAGACTTTTTTTTTTTTTTTTTTTTTTTGCTGAGGAAGATTCATCTGAGCTAACATCTGCTGCCAATCTTCCTCTTTTTGTATGTGAGCTGCCACCACAGCAAGGCCACTGACAGACGAGTGGTATAGGTCCACACCCAGGAACCAAACCCGGGCTGCCAAAGCAGAGCACACTGAACTTAGCCACTAGGCCATGGGGCTGGCCTTGGAGACATTTTTGATTGTTACAACTTGGGGGAGAGATTGTGCTGCAGGTTTCTAGTAAGTAGAGGCTTCAGATTCTGCTAAACCTTCTACAATACACAGGATAGCACAAAGAACTATCTGGCCCAAAATATCAGTAGTGCAGATGTTGAGAAACCCTGATCTAGACTTTCTAGCCTTTTAGATGTTTTTCTCAAACTGATTATTCTAGGCAAGAAGAAACAAAAGTATGAGCTTCTTCTTAGAAGATTCTGGTTCCCTCTGCCTCACTCCAGCAGGTGGTCACCATCTTTTCACTCTCCTGCTTTGCTTGAGTTCACCAGCATCTCCTGGAAAGGAGATTGTACCCTTGGGTGCCCTGATTTTTCCAGTTTCCCCCAGGGTACATCTCTAGATTGCCTGGATCTGATGGCCAGTGGGACATATGCTCATGGGTCTCACAGAATTGAAACCAATGGAGAAAGAGTTCTTAACCAGTTACCACTCCTAGGGCACAGTCTAAGAAGCCCAGTCCTTCTGTGAAAGAGGCCTATTAGCTTATCTTCATAGCTGCAGCCTGAAAGAGCAGGCTTCTAATTAAACACACATCTAAAGGCCAACTGTAATTCTTTCCAGAGACCTCAGAGGGCAAGTGCCATCTTTGTACTCGCTCTCTGCCACACTCCAGAGCACCAGTATCTTCCAGAAGGGAGTTTTACATGCATCTGGTGCACTGGTTTTTATGTCTGTTGCCCTGGTTTTTGTGGCTGCCTCTCAGGAGACACTCCTTGATCACCTAGCTCTGGTGACCACTGGGGCTGGAGTTTCTGAGTCCCACAACACTGTAACAACTGGAGAGATAGTACTTGGCCAGCTACCACCTCCAGGGCACTGCACAGGCAGCAGGCTGAGACACATCTCTAGTCTTTCTATGAAAGAGGCCTATTTGCTTGTCCAGGAGCTTTGACCTGAAGGACAGGCTTCTGGTTTGGCACACATGTAGGGGCCTATGGAAATACTCTCAGGGAATGGAGGCCAGTGAACATCATCTTTGCACTTTCCCTCTGCCTCACTCCAGCTTACTGGTATATTCCAGAAATGAGGTTGTACCTTCAACTGGCACCCCTACTTTTGCAGCTGCTGACAGGGAACACCTATAGATTGCCTGGCTCTGGTGGCCAGCAGGACTAAGGCTTACATGTCCCACGGACTGTAACCAATGGAGAAAGAGTTCTTAATTGGCTACCATCCCCAGGGCACAGCAAGAAGCAATAGTTTGAGAAGCCCAGTCTTTCTGTGAAAGAGGCCTATTAGCTTATCATCATAGCTGCAGCCTGAGGGTCAGCTTTCTAATTAAACACACATATAAGGGCCAACTGTAATCCTTTCCAGAGACCTCAGAGAGCAGGTGCTATCTTTGTGCTCTCCTGCTGCCATGCTCCAGAGCGCCAGTAACTCCTGGAGGGGAGACTCACACACATGTGGTGCCCTGGTTTTTATGTCTGGTGCCCTTATTTTGTGTGCCCACTGCCCAAGGGGACAATTCTTGATTGCCTGGCTATGTTGCCCAGCAGGGCTTACATTACTGGTTCCCATGGGACCATAACAACTGGAGAGACAGTTCTTGGCCAGTGACCACCCCCAGGGCACAGCACACACAGCAGACTGAGACACACCCCCAGTCTTTCTTTGAAAGAGGCCTATTTGCTTGTCCTGGAGCTTCAGCCTGAAGGGCAGGCTTCTGTTCTGGCACACATCTAGGAGCCTACTAAGGTGCTCTCTGGAGACAGAGGCTGGCAGACCCCATCTTTGTGCTCTCCCTCTGACTCACTCCAAGTTACTGGCATCTCTCAGAAAGGAATTGTACACTTGTCTGGTGCCCCAGTTTTTGTGACTGCCACACAACTCTAGGTCACCCAGCTCTGGTGGCCGGTGAGACTTATGCCTGCAGTCCCACAGGACTGTATATATTTGCATGCTTTAAAAGTTGCTGCCTAAGCATCTTGTTTCCAGTCAGCCTGTATCTAGGTGCTGACTGAGATCCTCCCCTTTGGGATGCTGACAGGTCTTGGGACACCCTAAACACTGGGAGCCACTAAAAATAAAATAGGCCACTTGGGCAATCACAAAAGTTTGAGAAGCAACTAAAAGCTAGGGCAGGGTTGAATGATAAGATTCATCCCCTATACAAGGCCACTCCCTCAAAACTGGGAGAGGTGGCTGTTTCATCTAAGGCATAGAAATCAACACGGAAAGTCAAGTAAAATGAAGAAACATAGGACTATGTTCCCAAAAAAGAACAAGATAAAACCTTAGGAAAAGTCCTTAATGAAACAGAGATAAGTGATTTACCGTCTTTAACAGTCATAAAGATGCTCATTGGGCTTGGGAGAAGAATGGATGAACACAGGGAGAACTTCAACAAAGAGAGAGAAAATATGAGAAAGTACCAAGTATGTCAGATTGCTGAAGAATATAATAACTGAACTGAAAAATACACTAGAGGGGATCAAAAGCAGACTAGATGAAGCATGAAAAAGGATTAGTGAACTCGAAGACAGGGCAATAGCACTCATCCAATCAGAGCAGCAAATAGAAAAAAAGAATAAAAAAAGTGAAGATCGCTTAGGGGACTTATGGGACCACATCAAGCAGACTAACATGTGTATTATAGGGGTCCCAGAAGGAGAAGAGAGAGAGAAAGAGGCAGAAAACTTATTTGAAGAAATAGTGACTGAAAAATTTCCTAACCAGAAAAGGAAAGACATCTAGATCCAGGAAGCCCAGAGAGCTCCAAATAAGAGGAACCTAAAAAGATCAACACCAAGACACATTATGATTAAAATGTCAAAACTTAAAGACAAGGAGAGAATCTTAAAAGCAGCAAGAGAAAAACAACTTGTTATGTACAAGGGAACCCCAATAAGACTATCAGCAGATCTTTTTGGCAGAAACTTTGCAGGCCAGAAGGGAGTGACACAATATATTCAAAGTGCTGAAAGAAAAAAACTTCCAACAAAGAATACTCGACTAGGCCAAAGTTGTCCTTCAGAATTGAAGGAGAGGTAAAGAGTTTTCCAGACAAATAAAAGCTAAAGGAGTTCGTCAGTACTAGACTAGCCTTATAAAAGATGTTAAAGGGACTTCTTTAAGCCGAAATAAAAGGGTACTAATTAGTAACAGGAAAACATGTGAAAGTATAATTCTCACTGGTAAAGATAAGCATATAGTAAAATTCAGAATAATTTAATGTTGTAAAGATGGTGGACTAATCACTTATAACACTAGTATGAAGGTTAAAAGATAAAAGCAGTTGGGGGCTGGCCCCGTGGCTGAGTGGTTAAGTTCGCACACTCCGCTGCAGGCAGCCCAGTGTTTCATTGGTTCGAATCCTGGGCGTGGACATGGCACTGCTCATCAAACCATGCTGAGGCAGCATCCCACATGCCACAACTAGAAGGACCCACAATGAAGAATATACAACTATGTACTGGGGGGCTTTGGGGAGAAAAAGGAAAAAAAAATCTTTAAAAAAAAGATAAAAGCAGTAAAAATAACTATAACTACAATAATTTGTTAAGGCATACACAAAATAAAAAGATGTAAATTGTGGAATCAAAAACATAAAATGTGGTTGGGAGAGTAAAAATGTAGAGCTTTAGAATGCATTCAAAGTTAAGTTGTTATCAAATTTAAAATACTCATAAATATAAGTTGTTATATGTAAGGCTTATGGTAAACACAAGAGAAACAAAAAGGAATCTAAGCATATCACTACAGATAATCATGAAATCAGAAAGGAAGAGAGCAAGAGAAGAAGAACAGAGGAACAGAGGAACCACAAAACAGCCAGAAAACAATTAACAAAATGGCAATAAGTACATTTCTATCAATATTTACTTTAAATGTAAATGGACTAATTTCTCCAATCAAAAGACATAGGGTGGCTGAATGTTAAAAAAAGCAAGACCTATATAAATGCTGCCAACAAAAGACTCACTTCAGATACATTCCTGAGCCACATAATGACATTTCAGTGAACAACAGACCGTATATATGACAGTGGTCTATAAGATTATAATGGAGCTGAAAAATTTCTATCACCCAGTGATGTTGTAGCTATTGTAACATCATAGTGCAATGCATTACTGAAGAGTTTCTGGTAATGCTGGTGTAAACAAACCTAGTGCACTGCCAGTCATATAAAAGTATAGCACATGCAATTATGTAAACTACATAATACTTGATAACGATAATAAATGACTATGTTGCTAGTTTATGTATTTGCTATACTATACTTTTTGTTATTATCTTAGAATGTACTCTTTCTATTTATAAAAAAGGTTTACTATAAAATAGTATGCCATGTTATGAAGGCAGCAGGCTCATACATCTCATGTTTACTATGTCTCTTGATTGCATCATTTACTCTTATGCTTGATTTAATCTTATGTGGTTTCATTCATCATGGCCCCTAAGTGTACAAAATCCACTGTTAACGTTTCCAGTAAGAGGCCATATTGAGTGATTGACCAGGAAGCAAAATTAATAGTGATTAAGGATTACAAAGGTGGAAAATCAGTAATGGTTTATTGCTTGTGAGTCAGGCATGTCCCATTCCACCAAAGCTACAATCTTGAAGAATAGGAACAAAGTGACGGAAGCTGTTAAAGGATCTGCTTTTTGGAAGGCAATGAGACTAACAAAAATTTGAGAAGGGCCTCTATCAGATGTGGAGAAACTTCTATTATTTTTTTAATATAATTTTTTTCTTTTTTTCATTTATTGTTTGTTTTCAGATGTACATCATAATATATTTTGAATTCTGTGTAGATTACATCATGTTCACCACCCAAAAACTAACTATAGTCCATCCCCTCACATGTGAGCTTAATCACCACTTTTGCCTTCCCTCCTCCCACCTTCCCCTAGGGTAACCACCAATCCAATCTCCAATGCTATGTGTTTGTTTGTCGTTGTTTTTATCTTCCACTTATGATTGAGATCATATGGTATTTGACTTTCTCCCTCTGACTTATTTCACTCAGCATAATACCCTCAAGGTCCATCCATGTTGTCACAAATGGCCGAATTTCATCATTTCTTATGGCTGAGTAGTAGTCCATTGTGTATAAATACCACATCTTCTTTATCCATTCGTCCCTTGATGGGCACCTAGGTTGTTTCCAAGTCTTGGCTATTGTGTATAATGCTGCAATGAACATAGGGGTGCAGGTATCTTTATGCCTTTGTGTTTTCAACTTCTTTGGATAAATAGCCAGCAGTGGCATAGCTGGATCATATGGTAG
This sequence comes from Equus asinus, assembly GCF_041296235.1. Classification (NCBI taxonomy): domain Eukaryota; kingdom Metazoa; phylum Chordata; class Mammalia; order Perissodactyla; family Equidae; genus Equus; species Equus asinus. The sequence goes on from NC_091820.1 coordinate 38,140,046, forward strand.
ATCTATTCTTAATTTTCTGAGGATACTACATACTGCTTTCCATAGTGGTTGCACCAGTTTGCACTCCCACCAGCAGTGAACAAGGGTTCCCTTCTCTAGATGTGGAGAAATTTCTAATGACCTGGATTAAAGACCAGACACAGAAGCATATCAATCTCAGCACCATGATGATAATGGCCAAAGCAAAAAGTTTATTGAAATGTTGAAAGAAAAGACTGGACCTGACTATAATGTTGAATTTACTGCTAGCTCTGGGTAGTTTAAACAATTTGAGAATCATTATTCATTACATAATGGGAAAGTGAGTGGTAAGTTTGCAAGTGCTGATGTGAAGTCAGCTGAAAAATTTTTGGAAACTCTAGAAAAGCTGATTGTGAGGAAAATTACTTGCCAGAGCAAATATTCAACATAGATAAAACCTCCCTATTCTGGAAACAGATGCCTGAAATGACTTTCATCTATAAGGAGGCCAAGTCAATGCCAAGTTTCAAGGCTTTTAAGGAGAAGATAACAATTTTGCTTGGGCGCAATGTTGCAGGCTACAAATGGAAACTCTTTGTGATCTGGCACAGTGAGAATCTCATGGCCTTCAAGCATATCAATAAGCACACACTTCCAGTGTACTACAGGAGCAATAAGAAGTCAGGGATGACACAGCTCCTCTTCCAAGATGCCCTCCTGTATTGCCATACCAATAAAATAGAGAACTGCTGCTCGGAGACTGACGTAACTTTCAAGATTTTGCTTATTGTTGTTAATGCTCCCAGACGTTTTCCTTTAATTGATGATCTTCACCCAATATCAAAATCGTGTTTCTCCCTCCAAACAATGGATCAAGGAGTTGCGGCAGCTTTTAAGGCCTACTACCTGAGAAGGACTTTTGCTCTGGTTATTGCTGCAACTGAGGAAGACACCAAGAAGACACTGATGCAACTCTGGAAGTATAACAATATCTATGACTGCACTGAGAACCTTGCTTGGGCTTGGGGTGATGTCACCAAAGACTGTATGTATGGCATTTGGAAGAAGATACTCAAGAGGTTCATCCATGACTTCAAAGGGCTTGCCAAGAATGAGGAGGTTGCAAAAAATCAACAAGGCTGTGGTAGATGGCAAAAATCTTTAACTCGGGTGTGGATGAGGATGACATTGAGGAACTCCTACAGGTGGTTTCTGTGGAATTGACTAATGAGGAGTTGTTGGAACTGGAACAGGAATGCAAAGTTGAAGAAGAGGCAGGAGAAAAGGAAATTGTAAGGGAAGAGAAAAGGAAACTTCAGGAACAGAAAAAGAAGAACCTACAAGAAAAATCACAATGAAGGGTTTAGCAGAAGCTTTTGCAGACCTCAACAAGCTCCTTAAAAAGTTTGAAAACGTGGTCCCCAATGCTGAAAGGTTTTCATTAATAGAGAGGAATGTTCATGGTGCATTATCTGCTTACAAGCAAATCTATTATGAAAAAAGAAACATACAAAGCAAACCACCATGGACATATTTCTGAAAAGAGTGACACTTCCTCAAGAGTGTCAAGCAGGTCCTTCAGGAGGTATTCCAGAAGAGTGCAGCATTGTTAACATAGGAGATGACTGCTCTATGCATGTTATTTCTCCTGAAGACCTTCCAGGGGGACAAGATGTGGAAGTGGAAGACAGTGATATTGATGATCCTGACCCCATGTAGGCCTAGGATGTAGTGTGTGTTTGTCTCTTAGTTTTTAATAAAAAAGTTTAAAAAGCAAAAAGAAATTAATTTTAAAAATATAAAAAAGCTTATATAATAAAGATATAAAGAAAGAAAATATTTTTGTACAGCTGTACAATGTGTTTGTGTTTTAAGCTAAGCGTTACTACAAAAGAGTCAAAACATTTTTAAAAAATTAAAAAGTTTCTAAAGTAAAAATGTGATAGTAAGCTAAGGTTAATTCATTATTGAAGAAAGAAAAATATTTTTTATAAATTTAGTGTAGCCTATGGGTACAGTGTTTATAAAGTCTACAATAATGTACAGTAATGTCCTAGGCCTTCACATTCACTCATCACAAACTCACTGACTCACCCAAAGCAACTTCCAGTCCTGCAAGCTCCATTCATGTTAAGTGCCCTATACAGGTGTATCATTTTTTATCTTTTATACCATATTTTTACTGTAACTTTTCTGTTTAGATATGTTTAAATACACAAATACTTAGCATTGTGTTACATTGCCTAGAGTATTCAGTACAGTAACACGCTGTACAAATTTGTAGCCTAGGAGCAATAGGCTATACCATGTAGCCTAGGTATGTAGTATGCTATACCATCTAAGTTTGTGTAAATACACTCTATGATTTTTGTACAACAACAAAATCACCTAACAATGCATTTCTCGGGATGTATCCCTGTTGTTAAGTGATGCGTGACTGTATAAGGATGCACACAGACTGAAAGTGAAAGAATGGAAGAAGATATTCCATACAAATGGAAACCAAAAAAAAAAAAAAACTGAGGTAGCTATGCTTATATCAGACAAAATCGATTTAAAACAAAGACTGTAGTAAGTGACAAAGTCATTACATAATGAAAAGGGAATAATCCTACAAGAGAATATAATATTTGTAAATATTTATGCACTCCACATAGGAACACCTAAATATATAAAGCAAATACTAATAGACCTGAAGGGAGGAATACACAACAATACGATAATAGTAGGGAACTTTAATACCCCACTTTCATCAGTGGATAGATAATCCAGACAGAAAGTCAGTAAGGAAACATTGGCCTTAAATGACACATTAGACCAGATGGACTTAACAGACATTTACAGAACATTCCATCCAAAAGCAACAGAATACACATTCTTCTCAAGTGCACATGGAACATTCTCCAGGATAAGTAATATGTTAGGCAACAAACAAATATTAATACATTTTAAAAGATTGAAGTCATATCAAGCATCTTTTTCAATCACAATAATATGAAACTAGAAATCAATTACAGGAAGAAAACTGGAAAATGCACAGATATGTGGAGATTAAACAACATGCTACTGAACAACCAATGGATCAACAAAGAAATCAAAAAATACAGTGAGACAAATGAAAATGGAAATGCAATATATCAAAACTTACGGGATGCAGCAAAAGCAGTTCTGAGAGGGAAGTTTGTAGCGATAAACGCCTACATCAAGAAACAAGAGACATCTCAAATAAACAACCTAACTCAAGGAACTATAAAAAGAAGAACAAATGGAGGCCAAAGTTAGTAGAAGGAATGAAATAACAAAGACCAGAGTGAAAATAAATGAAACAGAGACTAAAAGGACAATAGAAAAGATCAATAAAACTAAACCTGTTTTTTTGAAAAGATAAACAAAATTGAAAAGCCTTTAGTTAGACTAACCAAGCAAAAAAAAAGAGGACTCAAATAGATAAAATCACAAATGAAAGAGGAGACATTACAACTGATACCACAGAAACAGAAAGGATCATAAGAGACTATAAACAATTATATGCCAACAAATTGGACAACCTAGAAAAATGGATAAGTTCCTGGAAAGACATAACCTACAAAGACTGAATCACAAAGAAATAGAAAGTCTGAACAGACCAATTACTAGTAGGGAAATTGAGTCAATAGTCAAAAACCTTCCAACAAACAAAAGTCCAGCACCAGGTGGCTTCACTGTTGAAGTCCATCAAGCAGTCAAAGAAGAATTAATACCAATCCTTCTCAAACTCTTCCAAAAATTGAAGTGGAAGGAATACTTCCAAACTCATTTTACGAGGCCAACATTACCCTGATACCAAAACCACACAAGGACACTACAAGGAAAGAAAATTGCAGACCAATATCCCTGATGAACATAGATGCAAAAATTCTCAACAAAATATTAGCAAACCAAATTCAATAATACATTAAAAGGATCATACACCATTTTCAAGTGAGATTTATTCCAAGGATGCAAGGATGGTTCATTATCCACAAGTCAATCAATGTGATACAATACACTAACAAAATGAAAGATAAAAATCATATGATCATTTCAATAAACATAGAAAAAGCATTTGACAAAATTCAATATCCATTTATGATAAAAACTCAACAAAGTGGGTATAGAGCGAAAGTACCTAAATATAATAAAGGCCATATATGACAAGCCCACAACCAGCACCATACTCAATGGTGAAAAGCTGAAAGCTATTACTCTAAGATCAGGAACAATACGAGGATGCCCACTCTTACCACTTTTATTCAACAGAGTATTAGAAGTCCTAGCCAGAGAAATTAGGCAAGAAAAATAAATACAAGGCATCCAAATCAGAAAGGAAGGAGTAAAACTGTCACTATTTACAGACGACATGATATTATATATAGAAAACCCTAAAGACATCCACCAAAAAACTGTTAGAACTAATAAACAAAGTCAATACAGTCAGAGGATTCAAAATCAGATACAAAAAACCTGTTTCATTTTTAGACACTAATAACAGACTATCTAAAAGAGAAATTAAGAAAACAATCCCGGGGCTGGCCCCGTGGCTGGCCCCGTGACTGAGTGGTTAAGTTTGCGTGCTCTGCTGCACGCAGCCCAGTGTTTCGTTGGTTCGAATCCTGGGCGCGGACATGGCACTGCTCATCAAACCACGCTAAGGCAGCATCCCACATACCACAACTAGAAGGACCCACAACGAAGAATATACAACTATGTACCGGGGGGCTTTGGGGAGAAAAAGGAAAAAATAGAATCTTTAAACAAAAAAAGAAAACAATCCCATTTACAATTGCATAAAATAGAAAAAAATACTGATGAATAAATTTAACCGAGGAAGTGAAAGACTGCTACACTGAAAACTATAAAACATTGATGAAAGAAATTGAAGATGACAAAAGTAATTGGAAAATTATTCCATGCTCATGGATTGGAGAATGAATATTGTTAAAATGTGCATTCTACCCAAAACAATCTACAGATTCAATGCAATCCCTGTCAAAATTCCAATGGCATTTTTTACAGAAGTAGAACAAACAATCCTAAAATTTGTGTGGAACCACAAAAGACCTTGAATAGCTAAAGCTTAAGAAATAAGAAGGAAGCTGGAGGCATCACACTCCCTAATGTCAAACTATATTACAAAGCCATAGTCATCAGGACAGTATGGTGTTGGTATAAAAACAGACGCTTAGATCAATGAAACAGAATAGAGAGCCCAGAAATAAACCCATGCATATATGGTCAATTAATTTATGACAAGCCAAGAATATACAATGCAGAAAGAACAGTCTCTTCAATAAATGATGCTGGGAAAACTGGATAGCCACATGTGAAAGAATGAAATTTGACCACTATCTTACACCATATGCAAAAATTAACTCAAAATGAATTAAAGACTTGAGTGTAAGACCTGAAACCATAAAACTCCTAGAAGAAAACATAGGCAGTAAGTTTCTTGACATCAGTCTTGGTGATGATTTTTTGAATTTGACAGTACAAGCAAAGGCAGCTAAAGCAAAAATAAACAAGTGGACTACATCAAACTAAAATCTTCTGCACAGCAAAGGAATTCATTAGCAAAATGAAAAGGCAACCTACTGAATGGGGAAAATTATTTGTAAATCATATATCTGATGAGGGGTTAATATCAAAAATATATAAAGAACTCATACAACTCAATAGCAAAAACCCAAACAATCCAATTAAAAAAAGGGGAGAGGATCTGAATAGATATTTTTCCAATGAAGACGTACAAATGGCCAACAGGTACGTGAAAAGGTGCTTCATGTCACTAATCATCAGGGAAATGCAAATCAAAACCACAATGAGATATCACCTCACACATGTTAGAATGGCTATTACCAAAAACAAGAAATAACAAGTGTTGGTGAGGATATGTTGAAAAGGGAACCCTTGTGCATGTTGGAGGGAATGTAAGTTGGTACAGCCAATATGGATAAAAAAAATTAAAAATAGAACTACCATGTGATTCAGCAATTCCACTTCTGGGTATTTATCTGAATAAAATGAAAACACTAACTAGAAAAGATATATGCACCCTCATGTTCATTGCAGCATTGTTTGCAATAGCCAAGATATGGAAACAACCCAAGTTTCCACTAATGGATGAATGGATAAAGAAAATGTGGTGTATATATGTATACACAACACAGTATTATTCAGCCATAAAAAAAGAAATCTTGCCATTTGTGACAACATGGATGGACCTTGAGGGCATTATGCTAAGTGAACTAAGTCGGACAGAGAAAGACAAATACCATACGATCTTACTTATTAAAAAAAACTGAGCTCATAGATACAGAGAACAGATTGGTGATTGCCAGAGGTGGGGGGTGAGAGTGGGCAAAATGAATGAAGAGGGTCCAAATATACCAGCTTCCAGTTATAAAATAAATAAGTCCTGGGTATGTAATATACAGCATGGTGACTGTAGTTGATAATACTCTATGGCATATTTGAAAGTTGCCAACAGAGTAAATCTTAAAAGTGCTCATCACAAGAACTATCATATAACTATATATTGTAACTATGTATGGTGGCAAATGTTAACTAGTCTTATTGTGGTGATCACTTTGCAATATATAGAAATGTAGAATTATTATGTTGTACACCTGAAATTAACATAATGTTGTATGTCAATTACATCTCAATAAAAAAAAAAGAAGACTCTGGTTGTCCTCTGGCTCTCTTTTAATTGCTTTTGCATAATTAGGCAAGGTTCATGTCCTTTAAAAACTGCGTACTTGTCCAGGAAGTGTTGTTTGAGGATGTCAGAAATCTGGGAAGAATGGCCACTAGTGGAGAAGGCAGCAGAGTCTCAGCTCTGTCACTTCCTAGCTGTTTGACCTTGAGCAAGATCTCTTACTTCTCTGAGCTTTGATATCCTCATTTCTAAAATGAACTCGTCTTCCCTACCACACACAATTCTTGTAAGGACTGAAGTATAAAATAGCATGTTATGAGGATTAGCACTCTTCTACTGCAAGTAAATTCTCTGTTCTGTAGGCCACTAAGATTGTGCCTTAGGACTGGTGTCTTCTCAGTGCCTGTGATGAGTATCTTCTGAAAACCACCTTTGAAAGGAACAGAGTTCAGAGACCACACTCAGGGATGGTGTAGGCTCAAGGTGGAGAGAGTGTGTCCAGTTTGAGTAAGGGGGATGTGTATGGCATCAAATCTCAGAAAGGGAGATTTGAACACTGAGTACTCAAGTCTTGGAATTGGAACCCAAGACTAACCAATGTTATCCTTTTCTCTCTCCCCTCCTTTTTTTCTCTTTTCTTCTCTGTCGTTTCAGGTGCATGATGACTGCCGAAGACGGTTTTCCAAGGAATGCTGCTTTGGAAGTCATCGAACATCAGTCATTCCTCCCACTGCCCTCAGCGACCCTAAAGGAGATGGTGAGTTGCTAAACTGTAACCTCACAAATACACTGAGGAGGGGGGGAAGGTGCAAAGACTGGAGAAAAGGACTGTGATTAAATTATTCTCCTCCACAATCAACATTTCTGGGAAGTAGGAGTATGCATCTGTGTAGAGAGAGCTCCTCTTTCTCATTAGAGCTTTGGGATGGTGAATGTTGATGTTTATGGTGTATATGTATGTGGGCATGTTCTCTGTAGCCTCTGTCACAATTGTTTCTGAATGATCAGAATTAATTTCAGCTTTTTCTTGATTTTCAGACACTAGATAATCTATGAAATGTTTGTTTACTGCATGAAGACCCAAGTCATGTTACTTTTAGAATAGAAACTAACACCAAGGTTGCCACCAAATCTGAAACTAACATGATCATTGCCCCAATACACCCCATTGATGCTTTGTCAATTCCTGGACAGCAGTGATTTATTGAGAACTCTATTCATAAGGTGTTTGAAGGTTACAGAAAGATCCAAGAGCATTGCCAGAACTTATGGTTATTGTGGACCCAGGATATTGATATAATATGGCAAGACAAATTAAAGTAGCATATGATAAGCACAAAAGGAGTGATAGAGATACTTGGAGATCAGAAAATGTTAGGAGTGTCAACCAATTGTATGTAGGAGGTTGCACAGAAAGGAGGTAGTAATAAAATCAAGGCAGTAAGAGTAAACTTTGTATGGAGTCTTCTATGAGGAGGTCTAGAGATATTAGAAAAGAGGAAGCAGGGGCAAAGGAGAGAGACGTATTGTTTAGTTTTGTGTTTGTTTTTTAAGAATGGATAAGACATGGAGGCAGCATCGTGTAAGGAAAAAAACAAGGTCTAGGAAACCATGAATTTTAGTTACTTACCAGCTAGGTGACCTTGGGTAAGTCACTTACATTCTCTGAGCGTTACTTTCCCCATCTATAAATGAGAATGATACTGTACATTGTGAGGATAAGTGATAATATGTAAAGGGCCTAACTATCCAGAAACATAGACCCAAAAGGACCACAGAACTAAATCCCAAGTCTTCTAGCATAATGAAAACTGTAGACCCCCACAGGGATAATTCACTCTTTAGCACTTGCTAATGATGCCTTTTTTAGTTCATATCTCCTTCTCCACTTTTTCTTTGCTTCTTCTGAGACTCTCCTTTCTACCATTGAGTTGTTCATTTTCTTCTCCCATTATTCATTATTAAAGAATGAGAGCTGTCAAGATCAAAATGACATAGCACAGCTAAAAAGACCTGGCCTATTTCACTAACAGTAAGAAATTTAGAGATCTAATATGTTTACCAACTGACATGCTACCGTTTCACTAAGCCAGTGAAGAGATACAATGCCTGCTAATTTCAGTTTGTGTTAGCTTCACTCTGTTTATGACCAGTTTCACTTACTGGAGGAAAGTTCAAACGCTTCTTGGAATGTTTAATCTATATTTTGCTAGTATGCTAATGTATCCATCTCTGACATATGAGATGTCCACTGGTCCAGAAGTGATTTGAGAACCAACATTTCATTGACTTAAAAATTATTCCCAAATGGATGCTTGCTGCCCACTTCATTGCCAGTGTTAGCTGGAAGCAAAGAAAGGAAAAAAAAGAAGAATATAAAGTTTCCTTTCTCAGAGAACAGAAGGAGATGATGACTCCTCTAGCTGTTAAAACATGGTTTTAGAATTAGACATAGCACATGTGTACATGTGTGCACATATGTACACACACTCAGAGCCACTCTAGTCTCTTCCAGTTCATTTTGCAACCCTAACACAGATACAGACATTGGTACATGGAATGAGCCATCACATAGGTTTCTGCAGGCAAGCATACTCATATGTCCCCATAATGACATGCACAGACACAAAGCTAACCTCACTCACGGATGCATACATATATTATACTCAGATATACTCAAATATTTATCCACATATAGCTACCTACCAGATAGTTGACTAAAGAGATGATGAGATTGATGATGTGGTAAATAAGAGATTCTTGACTGGATAGGCGAAGGAAGGGACTAGGGGGAAGATGGGGTTGGTAGAAGAGGAAAAGCAGCAAGCTAGTCAGTCGAGCAAACTCAGACTACTAATGAAAGTCAACCTAGTCTTAAATCTGAGACTTTTCTCACCCCCTCAGGGGGAAGATGTCTTTGAGTAAACTGAAGGATGCCTACCTCAGCATCTCACAAATCAACCCAAATAGGTGTTAAGGGTCTGCCACCTCTCCTTTGTAATTGGACAAGTTCTTGTGCTTCCTGTCCTTGTGGAATTTTGGTTTTTGTTTTCGGTTTATCTTCTCCTATCCTATATCACTTCTTATTCTTGTTATAGATTGTCAACTAATGGCACTGCTCCTTTCTTTTGCTTTCTACCAATGACATAACATTATTGCTCAGAAGCACCTGAGCTAAGCCATTCTTTTTGTGTAGTGTCTCATCGAATGTGCCATGAGTTAGCTTTTAGTCTTTCCTCCTAATCATCTGCAATCTTGATCCAATTGAATCTCACTTTTGCGAGCCCTTCCTTTCTATCGTGCATTACTTGCCCTGTGATTTCTTAGGAAAGTTTTCTAAGACCTTCCTATCTTCTTGACTCTTTCTGGCTTCTTGGCCTAGGCAAATATGCTGTTTAATGGATAGTTTCCCTGTTGGGATGTCCCACCTCATCTTGGAGATGATAAGGTCCTTAAAGATGATCTGGTCCAAGCCCTCTGGCCAAGCTAGGAAATCCCTTCTCCAGCATCCAGAGTGGAGTCATCCAGCTGATGACTTTCCGAGGAAGCACTTGCCATTGTTGAATAGCACTCATCCATTAACTCATTCATTTATTAAGTCCACAGAATCTAATTTCTGAGAATGCCTTCTAATTACCCCTTTTTCCTGCCCAGTCTGCTTGGTAAATTCCTTCTCTCATCCTATAGGGTGAGAACAAAATGAAACATTATCTCTTATTTGAAGGCTTCTGTAATTGCCCCTCCCCACTTCCCCAGACAAATTACTTACTTACTTTGCTATAAACCTAGAACACATATCTCAGAGCACCTAACACACCATATTATAGCTCATCACATGTCTGTCTCCTATTCCAGACTGTGAACTCTCTGTACCCCTAGCACTTAACTCAGACCTGGGTACATGGTATATGCATAGTCAAGATTTGTTATATGAATTCATTAATACATTTACTGAATACTGCCTATATGTAAGGCTCAGTGATGAGCAATCTAGAGAATAAGAGATGACTAAGACAACATCCCTGATTCATATGAAAGCAAAATAGTGTATTGCAGTGGTTGACAAATGTAAGAATGCATCAGAATCATCTGGAAGACTTGTTAAAACACAGATTTTTAGGCCCTACCCCCTAGAACTTTTGATTCAACAGAATCAGTGCCCTGGTTAGGGCACAAGAATTTGCATTTCTAACAAATCCCCAGATGATGATGCTGATGCTGTGTGACTTTGGACAAGTTACTTAACCTCTCTGTGCCTCATCTATCATTTGTTTTCTGCCAATAGGAATAATAGTTGTACCAGGTGCGTTATGAGGGTTAAATGAGTTAATATTTGTAAAAGAGGATTTTAAAATACAGGAGAGGGAACAGTAAGCCAACCTTATGCAGCATTTCTGTGGTATGAACTAAACAAATTCGAGAGGGACTGTTGACTCCCTAGTTTTGGGCACTGTGGCTATATTAATGCAGCTCAAAGAAGCATGAGCTTTTTTTGAAAGGCTCTTTCAGGCTGTTGACTCATCTGGAGCTTAAAGTCAACTAAATCCCCTAAGCCCCTTTCACACTTGATGCTGCCAAGCCAAGTTCCTATTGTCCTGTTCGGCTGCAATTTATGTCCTTGAGACTAAAGGCCAAGCTTCACATTTATCCTCTTTTCATCTTGTTGACTTTGGCCCATCTGCCCACTGAGGTCCTTTTTCAATCTCGATTCTGTCATCCGGTAGCTCTCCTTCCAGCTTTAGGTGCTTCAAAGTTGACAAGCTAGCCTTCTATGTTTCCATTTGAATTGATTAAAATAATTGCATGGTACAGGACACTCCCGTACAGGTAACACCAGCCTATTCAAAACAACCTTGTGGGCACGATTACTTATCTGGTTATAAATCTGCCTAATATTACTACATTCCAGCCCACAATGCCACCCATTTTTGTCACCTTGTTGATAAGATTCTCTTGACAAACTTGGCCCTACTCAAATTCAGATGTTCTCTGATTCTGGGGGAAATGCTAGATGGGGCTGCCCTTGTATTCTCCTGGGAATGGCTTCTGCCAGCACTGCTTCCCCTAGTCTTCTCATCTGTGACAAAATTAGGTTTGACACTGAAGTTCAAGTTGCCTTAATGACAGAATTTTCTTTTTATCCAGCAGCTTTCTCCCCACCCTGGTTTATTTTATTTATCATTGCAACATGATGCTATTATACATGTGAATAAATGAACACCCAAAGAAGTTGGATGTTTGTCCTAGGTCAGTGAATACACCTAAAGGACAACGAACTGTGGCACACAGCTGCATTTTGTTGTAGAACTACACTGCAGAAAGCAGCCCACGCTCCAAGCTTCCAAATAGATCTAGAAATTATTTCAGCTACATCCTCATGGCTCCTTAACTTACAGATAGCATTAGCATAATTTTCCCTATTTATTAATTCAATTCCTGACTAGTTAACATATTCACATGGTTCAAATTTTAAAAAAAAATAGAAACACACATAGGCCCACAGTATTTATTTTAAAAAGCTTTCTGCTATCTTTTCTCTGATCTTCTTAATCTCCTACAGCCCCACCCTATCCCCACTCACAAACAGTTGACTACTGCCGTTTATCAAATACCTTCTAGTATTTCTTCATCTATATACTAGGATATATAAATATATATTCTTATCCCTCCTCTTTTTAACACTGTACACATTGTCCTGCACTTTGCTTTTTTTCCCCGCCTTCTCAGCATATTTTGGATATCTTTTTGTGTCAACAATAGAGTGCTTCCTCACTCTTTTTTACAGCTAAAAAATATCCCATTATATAGATACACCATAATTCATTTAACCAGTCGCCTATTGTTGGATAATTTGGTAGTGTTCAGTCTTTTGCTGTTACAAACAGTGCTGCAATGAACAACCTCATACGTATGATTTTACATATACATCTATAGGAGAAATTCCCAGCAGTGTAATTACTGGGTCAAAATGCATATGCCTTCATCATTTTCATAGATACTGTCAAATTGCCCACTATAGGGCTTCTGTCACTTTGCACTTCCATCCTCAGTGTATGAGAGTGCATATTTCCCCATGGCCTCCTCAATCAAATGTGTTATCTATTTTTTTCTGTTTTTGCCAATCTTCTAGACAAGAAAAAATGGTACCATGGTCTAGTTTTAATTAGTATCTTTCTTATTTTGACTAAGTTTGCTCACCTTTAAGAGCCAATTTACATTTCCTTTTCTCATCAGCGTAACACCTAGTTTATTTTTATCTAACACTGGGAAACAAGTTAGTTTTTTGAATAGCCCATTTTGCAGATACCCAAAGCAGTGAAGATGTTTGCTCTAGGTTAGTGAATAAACCTGGAGGGCAGCCAGGAAAGGAAACTGGAGCCCAGATAGCTCACAGTAGTTGGTCTCACTGCTACTGCTCCCTCACCTTTAGAAAGGGACTAACCCAAAGGGCCTTTGACACTGTTAAAAAAACATTAAGGGCATGGACAGGTCTATTCCAGGACCTCTGGCAGGGGGAGTCCTTGCTTGCAAGCAAACCTCACAGGTCCACCAGATGTTGGCAGAAAGCCGTTTCCATGAATCTTTTAATTGGGCTACATACTCAAAGTCGCATGCTCACCTACAGGGTGTCAACAGGAGGTTGCTGAGTAAGGAAGTGAAGCAGAGCAGAATCGAGTTCTGAAACAAAGGAGGCACAAGACGAGGGGACATAAGACGAGGGCCAGGCCATGAGTTGGGGCCTGCATTGTCGGTTGGGAGGGGAGCAAGCACGTAAAAAGATACCACCTTTTGACTATTTTCTTCATATATCTTATGGCCTGACCCCTACCTAATGTTTCAATTCCATACTGAACAGTCTCACCCTAATTTTTTTTTTCTTAAAGATTGGCACCTGAGCTAATGAGCTGATGACTGTTGCCAATCATTTTTTTTTGCTTTGTCTCCCCAAATCCCCCAAGTACATAGTTGTATATTTTAGTTGCGGATCCTTCTAGTTGTGGCATTGGGGACGCCGCCTCAACATGGCCTGATGAGCGGTGACATGTCCGCGCCCATGTTCCAAACCGTCGAAACCCTGGGCCCCTGAAGCAGAACGCACGAACTTAACCACTCAGCCATGGGGCCGGCCCCCTCACCCTAATTTTTGAACTGCTTCCTCTAACATCTTCTCATTTATCTCGTCCCTGCCATCTCTCTGACTCCATCTTCTGCCACTCTCCCTCACTCCACAACAGACATATTATTCTCTTCACTGGTCCTCAGACACCCCGGACAGCCTCCCTTCTTTGGGTCCCAGCACTTATTCTTCCTCCTGCCCCAAAAAACTCTTCCCCAAGATATCTGTACAGTTCACTTCCTCACTTCATTCAAATCTCACCTCAAACGTCACCTCCCCAGAGAAGCTGTCCCTGACCACCCTAAAATAACATCCCCTTCAGTCTCTGTCCCCTTTCCCTGCTTTATTTTTCTTCATATCATATTATTGTATTTATTTATTTATTATAGTCTTCCTGCCTCCATTAGAATATAAATTCCACAAGAGCAGAGATTGTTTCTATCTTGTCCACCACTGTGTTCTCAGAACATAACAAGGACAGGCACAGAGAATGCCCTCAATACATATTTGTTGAATGAATTAATTAATGTGTCTTAACTACCATTGTGTTAACATATTACCTTTTGTAAAAAAAAAATGTTGAAAAGGGTACTACTTTTGGTTAATGTGTTCAGGGAGAGTAACTACTTCCAAGCAATGCTACGGAAGGGACACAGCAGGCTCCCATTGTAGCTCTGAGTCCTGGCAAGCCCTGAAGATTTGGTGCATCACTGGCTAGCTGGCTTAGGATGCCTTCAAGCTTTAATGACCAATGAGTAGAAATTGGCCCATAGAGGAAGCCTGCTTTAGATTTTTCCAGGCAAAACAGCCATGAAATCTGCTCAAGTAAGCGGTCTTCCTTCAGGCTCCCTTTCACTCAGGCTACAACAAATGGGACATTTCAACCCACCTCCCTCCCTTGACCCACACCATTCAGGAGCAAACCACATACCTTTTGCCCTTTGCATTTATTTTTGCTGGGACATCCTGGCAAGCCACAAGCTCACAAGGTTTAGGGGCTCACAATTTGTCTAGCATCTCCTAGGGGGCCATTGCTCACTGCTTGTCTCCCTGCCAACAGACTTTAAGACTCAGCACAAGCTGACATGCTTTGGCAGTTTAGACTGCTTTAACTCCACTTCTCTATGGGGAACTTAAGTGTTGGGGATTATTAAAAGCCTCTCTCTTGTTCAGACAATTTCCCGATAGTCTTGTTTCCCCTGAAAGTTGGTGTGATAACTTGGATTGCTCTGCCAGAGCCTTAAAGGAGTTATTAAAGCTCCCTGCTTCACCCCACATTGATACGTTTAGTCATTAGCTCCTGGCTAAAGACCTGGTATCTTCTCATTGTGAGAACTGAGGTATCCCCGGCAGAGAGGACTAATTGGTGTGCTGATCCTCCTCCTGGGCTCTCAACCTTCTCCTTGCTCAATTTCCACTCAGCATTTTATTCATCCTTGGTTGTGGCACCAATTTCCTTATTCCTTGTGTTCCAACATACTCTTGTGTATGAGTCTGTCTCCCCAGCTTGAGGGCAGCAGCTATACCCTTAGCAGTAGTAGTTGCTCAGCAGTAGTAGCAGCAGGTAGTAGTTGCTAAGCAAATGTTGGTTGCCTGGCAATAGCTGGGCAAAGGCCAGCTGATTTTTAAAAATAAAAGCTCCTTTGGGTTTTGTCCTGACTTCCCCTCTGTTCCTCAGTCTCAGGAGTCTGGCACACAAGGAAACTCTGGGAGGTGTTGGATATGTCTATTACCTTGATTGTGATGATGGTATCATGGGTGTTTGCAAATGTCTAAACTCATTAAATTGCACATATTAAATATGTACAGTTCATTGTATAGCATTTATACCTCAATAAAACTGGTTAAAAAAAATCTTTGCAAAATTTGATGATAAGTCATGTCTTGTTTCCATCTCAATGGCCCTTTTCTTTTTTTCCTTCTTTTTCTGTTTGTCGTGTGCATGTATCAGGCCAATTAGTAGTATCTTCAGACTTCTGGAGTCTCGATTGGTCATCAGCCTGTTCATGTCCCCTTCTCATCTTCATTAACTCCAAAAGTGGCGATCATCAAGGGATCGTCTTCCTCCGAAAATTCAAGCAATACCTTAACCCATCTCAAGTGTTTGACCTGTCGAAGGGCGGACCTGAAGCGGGGTAAGCATGGGGTAAAGGATATAGTTGGGTATGTAGAAGGGACTTCTCCCTCTATACTTTCTAGACAAAGATAGGCTTCCTGGAATTAGTTCTAGTACCTGGGCAGGAAAGATCTATTTTCTTAAGTCAGGACACAGACAGACAACTCCAGAGCATTTTGGGTTGGCTTGTTGAAGGACTTTTAGCCCTCTCCCAGGTATCCTTTCAAGCCCAGATTTGCTCTACTTTTTCAGGTTGGAAGAGGTAAAATTATGTCCCCTGACCTCAGAGGAGGAGGCAAATGAATAATTCTGTCCACCTTTCTTGTCACTTACCCTTTCTTTTTTCTGGGGCCAAGCAGATATAGCTCTACTACAGGCCTGTTTTATTTGGGAACCATCTGGATGTTCAGCCCTGGTTTCTGTGAGCCCACTGGCCACCATGCAAGGCATTCTTCCCAGGCCTCAACAAGTAGATTTGGCTAGGTTACTAGTAGACTGCACAGCAAGGTTGAGCACAGAAGAGTGTGGGTTGAGGCAGGTTCTCATCTCCAGGATTGCCTGTGGGAACATTGCTTGTGATGTTAGGTACACAGAGAGATAGGGGCTAAAGGAAAGAAAGTAGGTATAGCCTGATAGCAGGGTACAGAAGCAGCAGTCCTTGGGTCCTGGAACATTGTAGGAAAGAGTTGTAAAACCCAGGAGTTCATTAAATGACTCCCTTTCCCCCTCTTCCTTCCAGGCTGTGCATGTTCAAGAACTTTGCTCGCTTTCGCATTGTGGTTTGTGGTGGTGATGGCAGCGTGAGCTGGGTCTTATCTCTGATTGATGCCTTCGGATTACATGAAAGGGTGAGTCCCTAGCTGACTCAGTTTAGCCGTTGCTAGGGAGACTGGTGATGTGTAGCTACTCATCCCAAGAAGTCCCTGGTCTTCACTATCCTTGTCTGTAAAATACATGTTTCCCACTGGTTTCATAGTCAACCTGACTGGTAGATTCCCAATCTAACCCTGCTCACCTAGACCATTTTCTGGTTGTCTATCTGTGGAAAGGAGAAATGAGGGAGTTAGCAGAAAAAATGACCAGCGTTCTATTCCCCAAGCCCTAAAGTGAAGATTTGAAGGGGATAGAAGCAAGCAAAGAAGAAGTAGCCTCAGGCAGCATTCAGCCCTCAATTTCCTATCCCTCCCGAGGCCATTGCTTTTCTTCCCTGAATCTCAAGAGTAGCAGAAACTTTCCTCTACTTCTCTCGCCTCTACCTAGGTAGCCCCCAGCTCTTCTGATTCCAGTAGTTTTGTCTCCTGAGGCACCTCACCTCCTTGGCCAAGCCTAGATAGAAATTTGTGGCTATATTTCTCTTTTATAAGCATGGCTATAAATATTGGCATACTCCAGCAACTTTTCTCTTTAGTGAGTAGGTTCTGTATTGCCAGGAATGGGGCCCAACACCTTAGGGAAAATTTCACTCAACTTCAAACATCTTCCTATTACACTTCCTAAGATCAGAAGTCCCTTATTGCCACTGGCTTTGAGACCACAATCTTTCCCAAAGAGCACCATCTGGGTTCTTTTATGGATGGATCTTGGTAGGACTGTCTGGAATGAGTGCCTGGTTTGTTCTTGCAGTGTCAGCTGGCAGTCATCCCTCTTGGAACCGGCAATGATCTGGCCCGTGTCCTAGGCTGGGGTGCATTCTGGAACAAAAACAAGTCGCCTCTGAACATCCTCAGCAGAGTGGAGCAGGCTAGTGTGAGGATTCTGGACAGGTGAGTGGCTAAAAGATCAGGCCGTTGTGCCTCTTCCAGTCCCACATCCATTACTCCCAGTTTCATCTCCTCAATCAGGAATGTTCTAACCTCCCTCACAGAGCCTCATTGCCTTTATGGCTTTAGTGCAGGGTGGTTTAGGGGCCCTTGTCTATTAGGAATCCAGGGTCTACCATGTATCCTTCAAACATCACTGAAGCCCCTCTTCAAACTTAAAAGATCCTAGAGCAGGTGCCTCATGAGTAAATTTCAAGGGTCCTGTGAACCTCCTTCAAATTGCATAGCTAATAGTCTATGTAAGCATATTTTTTTCCTGAGAAAGTTTCTATCTTTCTATTCTATTCTAGAATAGTATAGAAACTGTTCTATAGCTTTATCAGGTTCTCAAGGAAACTCAAAAATATGAAGGTTCATAAACAATTAGCCTAGATTATCTCTGCTCTAGAGAAGAGAAAGTATTGCCATCCTGTCTTCTGAGAAGAAAGATTTTCTATGCTGGGACATAGTATTTGATTTATGGAAGCCCATAAGGATATCCTTGGAAGGTTTTTCAAGTTACCAAGCTGGGCCCTACCACAAAGATTCCTATTCAGTAGGTCTTGGGTGCGGCCCTGGTCTGTGTATTTTACAAAAGCACTTCAGGTGATCTTGAGAGTTACCTCTGGTTGAGAAGCACTGCTCTCTGAGAACCCTGTGGTGGGATTCTTTCCATCACACTGGCCTGGAGAAGTCATGAAGCAGAGACACCTCTTGTAGTATACCTTGAGATCAGGTGGCCTGAGATAGCTTAGGCATCCCCTACAACGTATCTTTCTCCACAGCATAAACATTTGAGCTCTTTTTTGACATTTGAAGCCAGCCTATGATGAAACAGAGCCCTAAATATCTGTCTTCTAACTTTATTTCAGATGGAGTGTGATGATCCGTGAGACTCCCAGACAAACCCCATTGCTAAGAGGACAAGTTGAAATGGATGTACCCCGATTTGAGGTAACTACCACCCAGCTGTAATTCAGGCCAACATCTTTATTACACAGTGAAATAATAGCCAAACCCAGAGAGAAGCTTTTGTATTGTCCATGGGCTTGATGAGACTGAGATAACTGAGGACTTGGGACATGTCAGTCAGCAGCTATTTACCAAGCAGTGTGTTAAGTACTGGGGATATAATTCATTCAGCCATTTACTTATTCATTCACTCAAAAGATTTATGGAAAATATTTATAGATTAACTACTATGTGACTGTCGTAGGAGTGGTTCTTATATGCTAGTTGGTAAAGAAGAATGACATAGTCCCTGCCGTCATGGAGCTCATAGTCTAGTTGCACTGGTAGAAAAATAGTTTTAACAAAGTAGTATGAGCGTTAGTATATAAGGAAGTAGGGTGGGGGTGGGAACACCTGGCAGATGTGCCTAACTCAGTGTGGGGGAAATCAGGGAAAGCTTCTCAGAAGACGCCCCATTTTAGAAGAGATTTAAGGATCAGAGGGAGTTAACAAGGATAATAAGAAAGAGGAGGCCTGTTCCAGACAGTTGAAGCAGTGTGTGTTGTTCCAAAGGCAGGAGAGAACATGGAATAGTCACAGAACTGAAATACATTCATAATGTCTGAGGCAAAGTGGCCAAGGAGGTGGTCTGCAGGGAGAGTGACTAAAGATGAGGCTACAGAAGTAATCAGGGCCAAGCCAGGAAGGACCTGGTAAACCGTGGTAGGAAGTTTGAACATTTATCCTAAGAGCAATGAGAATTGTAGAAGGTTTATTTTCTTATTTTATTATGAAAATCCTCAAACATACAGGAAATTTTACATGGTAGATTCTACCATTAATATTTCAGTCTATTTTTTAAAATCATGTATCTATCCATCTCTCTGTTCTGCTACCTAATAGGAAGGTTTTAAGCAGAGGAGTTCCATGGTATGTGGAGAAACAATTGAAGGAATAAAGACTAGAGGCAAGGAGAAAAGATAGGAGATATTGTAATTGTCTAGACAAAAGATGATGGTGATTTGGACTGGTGAAGTGCTAACAGGGATAAGGAGAAGTGGACATATTTGGTACACGTTGAAGAGAGAATCATCAGGACTTGGTAGATGTTTGAATGTAGGAGGTGATGGAGAGGGAGGAGTAGAAGTCCTAGTTAAGAGTACAGACTCAAGAGCCAGACAACCTGGAATTGAGTCCAGGCTCTGCCACTTATCAGCTCCCCCTTTTCTGTGCCTCAGTTTTCTGTTCTGTGAAATGGGGATAATAACAATTCTTATCTCATAGGGTTGTTATAAGGACTACATGATATATATATATATATATATATATATGTATGTATTTTTAGCTTAGAATAGAGCCTGGCACATAGTAAGTACTATATAAGTGGATGCTATTATTATTATTACTAATATTATTATATAAGAGGTGACACTCTGGCATTGGAAAGATGTGGGTTTGAATCCCAGATCTATTATTTACTGGCCGTGTAATATGAGATTGTTCATTCATTTGAAACATGGAACAAACAGTACCTCCTTCATATGTTTTCGAGTAATAATTTAAATGAGAGGAAACAATAGACAGCTCTTATTTTTAGAATGACCACAGATCTAAGGTTATCTATGGGGATCTTCAACAAGAATTCTTTGATTGTGATTATTTCCTGAGAGACAGTTGAGTTCTCATAAAGAGTTAGTAGCAAATAATGAAGGAGTGAGAATGGGCGGCACACTATGTTACGGTGCTAAGATTCCAGAGCTGAAACACTCTTTTTCCCCTTAGGCTGCTGCCATCCAGCACTTAGAATCTGCAACCATTGAGTTGGACAAAATCCTGAAGGCCAAGTACCCCACAGAGATGATTATTGCAACCAGGTCAGTCTTCCTTTGGCTCTCAAACTTCGAGGTGTGTTTTTACCCCTCACGTGCTGCTCCTCAGTCAGAGATGGGGTTCATTTTGATAGCTTGAGGTGTTGAGGCCAAGGAAAGTATATGTTTACTTTCCCAAATTGTATTTCTCCCAACTCAAACCTCCTGAATGAAAGTTTAGGAAAAGAAGATGAGATTGGGGTGAGGGCTCCAAAAAAACAAAATTGCAAGCCAGAGATTTGGAAGAAGGGTTACAGAAGGGAAACACAACATTCCACACCGTTCAATAGCATAGCATAGCTCCCTACAGGAGGGACACCTTGGTTTCCATCTGATACCGGGAAAGCTCTCTGTAGTGCCTACTACAGTTGCTTTCTCATAGCCTGAGCAACATATTCTCCCCTTCTCAATATGTGGGTTTATTCATCCCTTCTGGGACTCTCCTGCCAAGTCTACCACACTCTCCTTTGAGAAACTCTCCCCACGGGGACAGTCCTCCCAATGTCATTATGTTTGTACTAACTTAGCTGGGCCATTGAACCATAGCTGATTTGACCCAGGGTAAAATCCTGACCCAAGCTGAATCAATTGAATTCTCTTTTCTGGAAATTCAGAATTAGGACTAAGAAGTTGTAGTTAAACTCCCTTGAGTACATGCATATTTCACCATATGTACATGAAAAAGCAGAAAAAAACAAAGAGAGGGGAGAAGGAGTGGGAGGAGAGGGAGAAGGAAAGGGAGAGAGGAGAGATCAGGAAAGAGACAGAGAGAATGAGGCAGAGAAATATGGAGACTGATGACGTTATAAGAGAGAAGGCTCTGGACCTCAACAGTCCGTGTCATGTTGTGCCATCTGTCTTATCTTTCCAGATTCCTGTGCTCAGCAGTGGAAGATTTTGTGGTTGATATTGTAAAGGCCTGGAGTCAGATAAAACAGAACAATACAGCAATAGAGTCTGTGATTTTGAAAGTAAGTTTCCATTCCTTTTTGTCTTGTGCTCTTTGTGGAGCCAGGGCCCTCTTTTTAATAAAAGCAAATGTGTCTCTCACTGGGCATTGTGAAAGAAAGGCAAGGAGGAGAAGCTGGTAAGCCTCCCTGATGGGGAAAGTCCAACCTCATCGAATTTCCATCTTTCCCCAAATGAGAGTGGCACCATGCATGCATATACACGTACCATGTACCTAAGCATCTGCCTACACCTAGACACAAGGGTACACCAAGGATATACACACGTGATTGTGTACCAGAACATGCTTGAAAATATGTACAAACAAACGTATGCTAGAAATACACTCATATTCGCCTCTATAACAAGAGCAACAACAGCTGACACTTGCATAGCACTTACTCTGTGCTGGGAATTTTCCAAGTACTTCTAATATATTAATTTATTTAATCCTCACAACTGCCCTAGAATATAGAAGTACAAAACATTAATTGACTTGCCTCAGGACACAAACTATTAAGTGATGGAGCTGGGAATCAAGCCATAATCATGCAGTATATCCCCAAACATACACACATACAAAAATAGACACCAGGCACCCATGCAGAGGCACATCCGCATCCATAGGAGCATGCCCATGAAAATGCCAATCCAGAAATGTTTCTTTCCTCAAGTTTTCCATGTTGCATATCATTTTACAAGCCAGTCTGACAAGAAAGACTCGGCAATATACATTGATGCCTGCAGCTGCCCAGAAACAAATGTCTATTTGATCCTCTAACACCTTTTGATTATCTCATCACATCTGCCCAAGTACTTCTTTCCCCAGACTTTCATCTCCCACAATGTAGTTTTCTATGCTCAGTGTTCCTGGCCAACCACTACCCCTCTCCCCCTTTCCCCATACCACCCAGGCTCCTCATTCTGTCCTCTCAGGCACTGGCCCCTCATAACAATGCCCTGTTTCCCTCCTCCCTCTATAGAGTGACTTAATGTATGATAAACTCAGTGTCCTGATTGATGTCCTGGCTGATGAGGCAGCAGTTGAGAAGAGTGCTACAGGAAGTGCAGACAGTGGCAAGGCAGATGGAGAGCCCTTCATCCCTCAAATAGACCACATAGCCAAGTGCAAGTTGGAGCTGGCCACAAAGGCCCAGAATCTCCAGAAATCCTTGAAGCTCATCATATTCCAAGTTGAACAAGGTAAGAGTCCCAGGGTTGTGGTGATCGAGGCAAGGGAAAGAGAAGGTTCCAGTGGATGGTTTACTGGTCTCCCTTACTCTGGGTTTGCTATTTAACTTCACTACCAAAACTTGACAAGATCCTGCATTCATATGGCATCCAAAGTCAGTCCTCAGATTCTGCTGATTTGAAAAGCCTCAGTCCTGATAAACTTCCCCTTTGACTCTTCCTACATCCCAGGCGCTCAATTCTTGCTACTCATTTAGTTTTGGAACTAACACTCATCCTAAACAATTATAGCTGCTAAGTGGCCTGGCTCAAAGATTTGTCAGCTTCCACCACCAGCCATGGAATTTTTTCTACCTGCTCCTGTTTCCTTCCAACCACCAAGCCTGTGACTATTTTAGAAAGAAAATCATGTTCGTCTCTGCATGTCTTGCACAGTATTAATCAGGCACAAGGGCCCAGAGAGTGGTCCTGGCAGCTTCAGAATTGATTGCCATTTCCAACAACTCATGACAATCTGCAAGCTTCTAATTCAGTATGAAAACTCTTTCAACTGGGGCCGGCTCCGTGGCTGAGTGGTTAAGTTCGCGCACTCCGCTGCAGCAGCCCGGGGTTCGGGTCCTGGGCGCGGACATGGCACCGCTCGTCAGGCCACATTGAGACGGTGTCCCACATCCCACAACTAGAAGGACATGCAACTAAGATATACAACTGTGTACAGGGTGGGGTTGGGGAGATAAAGCAGAAAAAAAAAAAGATTGGCAACAGTTGTTAGCCCAGGTGCCAATCCTTAAAAAAAAAAAAAAGAAAGGAAGATGGGCAACAGTTGTTAGCCCAGGTGCCAATCTTTAAAAAAAAAAAAAAACTCTTTCAACTCCTCCAACTTCTTAATTTAACATTTTGGTCCCCACTTCTTCCCCACAGTGCTTCTTTGAAAAACAGATCAGAAGATGGTATAAGACCAAGTATGTTTGGCATGAGCTATTGGAATTGAGAAGAAGTCCATACAGCATGACTTTTAGCCATGGTACCTTCTCCTGCCTTGGTACCTTTAGGTATAACCTCAGCCAAATTTCCAAGAAAGAAAGGAAACTTCCCTTCTGCACTGTGGAAGAATTAAACAGTCAATTTGCCTCAATTTCTGTAGTTAGTTTCCAAATAGTGGGGATCAGATTAATCTGATGTAGCCATAACCTTGTTATAACCAACCCTCAGCCTGCTCCATCAATACATAAGTCAAATTTGGAAGTGCAGCTTGTGTCATGGTTACAGAGAAAGGCATCCTTGGTAGGATAGAGATTGAACCTATGAGCTTTGGCACATGCTGAGAACCTGAGTTATACAACATATGAGAACTGGTGAAAGGAAGGAGACTTCTCAAATATTCTGGGTATGGCTGAGACATTTGAGTGAAAGAATGGCACGGTCCTAGAGGCTCAAGTTTGGAACAAAAGTCGTGTGAGTAAATGAATTAACAAAGAGATGAGAATGGAGGTAGAAGAGCAGAGGATTTCCCACCCTGCTCCCCCTACCCTGGCCCTGAGTTTCAACCCATAAGCACATTTACTGGGTGAAAGAAAAAGAGTAACCAGTAAAATAGAGAAAGTTCAGACACAGATATGAAGAGACATGGGGGCAAAACTGTAAAAAAGCTGAGACTACAAACAGCATCATGGAGGGGAAGTGATGGTCAAATTGTCTCCATTGTCTACCCACACACTGAACGGCATTAACTAAACAAAAGAGATGCTCAAGAAATGCTCAATAAATGTGACCAATCCTCCTTCCTTTCCTTCCTTCCTTCCTACCTCTTTTTCTCTATAGTTCTAGATGAGCAAAGTCGACAGACAATATCGGTTAAGAACTTTACTTCAACTTTATTCCTGGAAAGTGACTCAGAAGATACTAACCAGACGAGCCCAAAACATGGTAAGGATCTTTCTCTTCTTCTCTTATTTTAGCCTTCATCACTGTCTTCTAGTTCCCAGAGAATAAAGGTGTGTTTTCATGCGTTTTCCTTTGGCCATAATCCTACTCTGTGGTAGATATCCCTTCCTCTTTCCCAGAGACCTCGTGATCCCATGCCAATGTCCAGGAGTAATGACCCCATTAGGTCCTTTGGAAAGGCTGGCCTGATGAAATCCAAGATTTGAAGCTGTTTTCACTGCCAGCAAGTAAGCAGCCCAGCCTTACTATTCTCTTACTGGAAGTTCCTGTCATCCAAGATGATCCCTCTTTGGAATGAGAACACTGAATATTATCTAGGAGAAAGTCATTGAGCTTGACCCTGCTTCCATAGAGAAAATAGGGTGAAATACAAGTGGGGGAGAAGGGCATTCTTGTCTGTATCTGACATCAAGGTGATTTCTTTTGTGTCTAGGTTCTCGTTGTGGCACTATGACTTCTATATCTTCTCTTAAAAGGGAGGACCTAGATAACCTCAATTTAGAGCACTTACATTTTACACCTGAAACTATGTAAGTATTTAGCGCTATCACCTTTGTATGGCTTCTTCTTTTCTTTGGTTAAGAGAATAGTCTAAGGATACCCAGAGCCAAATCCTGACTCTACTTACTAGTTGTGTGACCTTACACAAATAATTCAATCAATGTGAGCCTCAGTTTCCTCACGTATAAAATGGAGATAATTGTAGAACTTGGCACATAGGTTTGTTGTATTTATTGAGTTTATATATGCAAAGTACTTGCACTGAGCAGTTCTGGGCACCCACAGTAAAATGCTATATGTGTTAACAGTTATTGTTGTTGTCATTATTATTATAAGCACTTAATAAATGTTGGCTGTTGTTATTTCAAAGGACCTGTTTTTCCACGGTTGCCTTTAACAGTAAATGATTGCAGGTGCTAAAAAATAAATGGGCATTTAAACGACTAGGTAGTAAATTTAAAGAAGTCTGGCTCATTAGCCCTACCTCTTTAGAATATTTCCAGCAGCCAAGTTCCACCACTTTAACTCATTTTGAGTTCCATTAAAAAGATCAGTTTGGACATCAGTTAGAGAAAACCCAATTTCTGGACTGTGGTCAAGGGAGGCAAATCTCATGTGAGAGATGTAGGATCAGTTTAGTAATGAATGAAAAAAATTACCTGTGATTGAGTAGCTAAACTGTACCCATTTTCAGTTTCTCAAAAGAAGGGCACAACTAGAAATTAAGTTTTCTGCAGCTTCTCATTCATTCTTATCTCCAACCCCCACTCCCCTCCACTTCGTCATTGGCTTAAGATCGTGTCTGAGGTCCCATGAACCTACCTAAGGAGTTTTGATCAATGGTGTGCTGGCAAAAATTTAACAGCCAGCTGTCTGGTGGGGGGAAAGCTCTGATTTATTCCTGGTGTAAACCTTTCCACCACGGCCTATTTCAAGCTGCTGATATAATGCCATTGAATGCAGACTTTGGAAGTGATAGACATAATCAGCTTACATGAACTCGTGTGAACTGGCTCCAGCACACCACTGGTTTTGATGTTGACACCCAAGATGCATGCAAAAGAATAAAAAAAATTGCTTGGCACTTTTTTTTCTTGTATATATATGTTTACCTTCTTTTTATCAATCTTTTCCCTTAGTGCTACAAAGGAGTTCAGATATCTCTGAAAACAGTAGTGAAGACTTTACTCTCATCATATGTTTTATCTGAGATACTTAAAAGTTCTTTTAGAGTCAGTGACTCTGTTTTCCATATGTGGAGAAAATATTGGCCACTCATATCTGAGGGCCTCCAAAGATAACTTCTTTATTATGAGTCCCAATCCCACTGAATCTTCACAACTGACTGGGTGCCCTCTCTTACAGCTAACAAGCTAGTTGTTAACACAATAGGATATCTACATGTGCTTCTCAAGAATATAAAGGCTTTGCCCAACGTAGAAGAGGCTTCTCTCAGTGGTTTTCGATCTTGCAGATGAAGTCTGCAGCCCAATGTTAACAGCACTTCTTTCCTGCACCAATGTCTGTCCTCTTCTTCTCTTTGGCTAATTTCAGACGCTTCAAAGAAAGGTGTGTCATGAACAATTATTTTGGAATTGGACTGGATGCTAAAATTTCTCTGGAATTCAACACCAGAAGAGATGAACACCCAGGACAATACAAGTAAGGAAAAGAAACTTCCCTCCCTACATACAAACACACAATCACAATACACATATGTATTCCTACATCCCCTAACTCTCAGACAAGCAACAGAAAGAAAGAGGTCCTTTAGAAGTAAAATACATCGATCCCAATGTTAGCCTACTGGGATGGCTTGCCCCAAATATTGACTTGGTCTGTGATGACTCTGCACTGGCATCCTGAACTTGGAGCTGCCTTCATAGCGAGAACTGTGGATTGCTGTATAAACACAGTTAATTGTTACTCTTATGGAAAACAGATTACATTGACTCGATTCAGCAAATTACCTATCTTTGTTCTGCCTGTGAAAGCTTGACCAGGTCCTAATAGTGGTTTCAGGTCTGTTTTTGCTTGGCAAGGCTGCAAAATATCAAAGATCGTCCTACTGGTTCTCGGTGTTCCTAACCTGGTTCCCCTGAACCCATTGATTTTATCCCATCCAGTGTTGGCCTGCTTGGCCCCTTCTGGTACTTTTGTATTACAGACATACCCTGAGGCAACCTCAGAGTTCTTGTGGTAAATTGAAACTACAAGTAAAAGGAAGCATGACCCCACGCCCTTCCCCCTCACCACTACCCCTGGCCTACCACCTACCACCAGAACCTCTTTCTCAAAGCAGACCTAGGCTGAGGAACAAGTACTTTACCAAATATGTGGTTTTCAAATATTGTTTCCCAGTTGCTTGTCTTTTTTTGTTGTTGCTTGTCTTTTCATTTTCTTAATGATATCTTTTGAAATACAAAAGTTTTGAATTTTGTTGAGTTCCAATTGATCATTTTTTTTTCTTTTATGAATCATGCTTTTGATGCCATATCTAAGAAATCTTTGCGTAACCCAAGGTCTTAAAAATTTGCTCCTAGGTTTTCTTCTAAAATTTTTGTTGTTTTTGCTCTTAGATTTAAGTTTATGATCTGCTTTGAGTTAATTTTTGTGTATTGTATGAGATAAGGGGCTAAGTTCTTCTTTTCGCATGTGGATATCCAATTGCCACAGCACCATTTTTTTTATTGCGGTCGTAATAGCTTATAACATAGTGAGATTTCAGTTGTACATTATTGTTTGTCATACACCATATAAGTATGCCCCTTCACCCCTTGTGCCCACCCTCCACCCCCCTTCCCCCTGTAACCACTAATTTATTCTCTTTGTCCGTAAGTTTGTTTATATTCCACATATAAGTGAAACCATATGGTGTTTGTCTTTCTCTGTCTGGCTTATTTTGCTTAACCTGATGCCCTCAAGGTTCATCCATGTGGTTGCAAATGGGATGATTTTGTCTTTTTTATGGCTGAGTAGTATTCCATTGTATATGTATACCACATCTTTATCCAATCATCCATCGATGGGCACTTGGGCTGCTTCCACATCTTGGCTATTGTGAATAATGCTGCAATGAACATAGGGGTGCATAAGTCTCTTTGAATTATTGATTTCCAGTTCTTTGGGTAAACACCCAGTTGTGAGATAGTTGGGTCATATGGTAGTTCTATTTTTAATTTTTTGAGAAATCTCCATACTGTTTTCCACAGTGGCTGCACCAGTTTGCATTCCCACCAGCAGTGGATGAGGGTTCCCTTTTCTCCACAACTTCTCCAACATTTGTTGTTTTTTGTCTTGGTGATTATAGCCATTCTAATGGGTGTAAGATTGTATCTAAGAGTAGTTTTGATTTGCATTTCCCTGATGATTAGTGATGTTGAGCATCTTTTCATGTGACTATTGGTCACCTGTCTGTCTTCTTTGGAAAAATGTCTGTTCCTATCTTCTGCCCACTTTTTGATTGAGTTGTTTGTTTTTTTGTAGTTCATTTGTGTGAGCTCTTTATATATAATGGAGATTAACCCCTTATCGGATATATGATTTGCAAATATTTTCTTCCAGTTGGTGGGTTGTTTTCTCATTTTGATCTTGGTTTCCTTTGCCTTCCAGAAGCTCTTTAGTCTGATGAAGTCCCACTTATTTATTTTTTCTTTTGTTTCCCTTGTCTGAGTAGACATGGCATTAGAAAAGATCCTTTTAAGTCTGATATTAAAGAGTGTACTGCCTATATTCTCTTCCAGAAGTTTTATGGTTTCAGGTCTTACCTTCAAGTCTTTGGTCCATTTTGAGTCTATGTGCGTGCATGGGGAAAGATAATGGTCTACTTTCATTCTTTTGCATGTGTCTGTCCAGTTTTCCCAGCACCATTTATTAAAGAGGCTTCCCCTACTCCAGTGTATGTTCTTGGCTCCTTTGTCAAAGGTTAGCTGTCCATCACAGCACCATTTTTTAAGCTATCCTTTCCCCCAATGAATTGTGTTGGAACCTTGTCAAAAATCAATTACCATAAATGTAAAGATCTTTTTCTAGACTTTCACTTCTGTCCCATTGATCTATGTATCTATCTTATGCAAGTTCCACATTGTCTTGATAACTGTAGCGTTACAGTAGGTTTTGAAATTGGGAGATGAAGTCTTCCGACTTTCTTCTTTTTTGGAATTGTTTTGGTTGTTCTACATATTTTGCATTTCCATATAACTAAACTATTTCTATAGATGAGGAAACTAAAGTGCCCAGAAAACTCACGGTTTCAAACAGGGTCCAAATAATTTTGTGCTAGCCTTTTTACATTTCAAAACTCATGCCCTGTGGCGACTCATTTCTATGGCTGTACTTTAAAAGCTCATAGTAAACTCTATTCAGCCTGTGATTGTAAGCCCCCTGCCTGTTTTTATCAGAGATCCTACAGTCAGCAGGACCTTGTCCTTCTCACTTCCACCTCAAGTCTCCTGATATCCTTGCCTGTCTCATATTCTCTCCACTGGCTCCTCCTCTACAATCTACCAGGGAAGCTTACCTCTGTTCTATAGCACTGAATTAAGTGTTTGATATAGAGGTCTTGGAAAATCCCTCCACTTTGGCAGAAAAGTTATGCTTCAAAGAAATTGCAGTCTTGGGGCCGGCCCCGTCACCGAGTGGTTAAGTTCACGTGCTCCACTTCAGTGGCCCAGGGTTTCACCAGTTCGGATCCTGGGCATTGATATGACACCGCTCATCAGGCCGCACTTACACAGCATCCCACATAGCACAACAAGAAGGACCTACAACTAAAATATACAACTATGTACTGGGGGGCTTTGGGGAGAAGAAGAAGAAGAAAACAAAAAAAGATTGGCAACAGATGTTTGCTCAGGTGCCAATCTTTAAAAAAAATAAGAAAGAAATTGCAGTCTGAGAGTCTTATGTTTCAAATGAAATTGATTCCAAGCATCTGAAATCTTGTGCTCCTGGAGTAGCACTTGCCAAGGTAGCTGGCATGTACCAGTCAGTTGTGCTCACAGCTTTTTATAAGCATTGCTTTCTGAATATAGCCTCTCTCTTCCAAGTCTGAACCAATATAAGCAGTAAGGAAAAGTGGCAAAGCGATGGGACACTGAAGCTTCTAGGGGGCCCAGGAACCCATTTCAGCAGATGTTTGCATGGGGATACCAATTGCACTATCTTAGCATCCTCTCTTGTGTCCAGTTACCATTCAACATAACTCCTCTCTATAAGAAGGCACTTGAGGAATAAGATGGTGTTCCTCTTGCTTTCCCTCATCCATTTATCTTTATATTATTCACCCTCTGACTACCTTTTTTTTTACCTTTATTTCCCTGTAGTAGCCGCATCAAGAACAAGATGTGGTATGGCCTTCTGGGAAGCAAGGAACTTTTCCACCGCTCTTACAGGAAACTGGAAGAACGAGTGCGCCTGGAGGTTAGTGGAAAAGAGGGTAATCTTTCCTGAGCATGGAGAGATGAAGTCTCATGACTTTGGGAATCAACTTTCCCCTACATCCTTGGTTCTTCTCGAGCTTTAACTCTGATCCTCATTGAAAGCACATAGGAGGAAGGCATGAAGATAGATTTCTATTTTATGGATAAGAAAATGATAGCATGAAGAGAAGCCAGAGCCCTTCCCCCATCTCTGCAAATGTCCCTTCACACTGGTATCTGAAGAGCCAGCCAATGAGAACTACTCTTTTTTTCAGTGTGATGGAGAAGCCATCTCCTTGCCGAACCTGCAAGGCATTGTAGTGCTCAACATTACCAGCTACGCTGGAGGTGTCAACTTTTGGGGAAGCAGCACAGCAACCACAGTGAGTATGGAACAGAGGACAGGGAAAGAGAGAGGCTTGACCCCTCTAAGGTCTCTCAGAAAGGAGAGCTGGACTGGCTGGAGTAGGAAGTGGACAATGGGAGAAGAGGAGGTGGACTGGGAACCTTTATTAGCAGCAGCTATATGATCAGGTTTTTTAAGGCAATTACCATCCCAGATCATAAGAATCAACCAAAGACCTGAGGGATCAGATCAATTCTTAGGTATTGCCTGGACTTGGAAGTTTACACTCCTCAGGCCTGACAGATCCTTGAAAGGTTACCCAGGCCAGGCTTTTTTCTCCAAAGAGGTCTGTCAATAAAATCTCCTGGAAAATTGGCCATGGCCCCTTTTCTCTGAGCTCACCCAAGAAGGCCATGAGGCCAGTGGGACTGGCCTTGGGGATTTATGATGCTGGATTGGTCAGGGAGGGAACCAGCTAAGAGTTGTGATCTCAGTGCCCTTTTCCCAGATTGTCTTCCTGGCCTCATCTTTCCGCTTTTAATATGTAGTTTCTCCACTCTTCATGAGCTAAAAAATTCTCACCAGGAGCCTCCAAAGCATACTCGCTTGTGATGGACAAGGTGTGGCTTCTCAAGGGTGGGATATATGACACAGTTCTTCCTCCTCAGGAATATGAGGCTCCTGCAATAGATGATGGGAAGCTGGAGGTAGTGGCAATCTTTGGTTCCGTACAGATGGCAATGTCCCGTATCATCAACCTGCATCATCATCGCATTGCCCAGGTAGGCAAGGGCTGGGTGGGCACGAGAAAGAGGCTGAGCACTGTGGCTACAATCCAGGATGTGGGGTAGTCTCAGGAAGTAACTGGGTATAAGAGTGGCAGGGCAGAGGGGGGAGGCTATCTGGTGGGCAGCAAGGTGCTGGCTGAGGTTGGAGTAAGAAGCAGTAGGTACCAAAGGAGCAAAAAGCCCATAGGAAACAGGTGTTTCCTCTCTGGGATAATCTCATTCACAGTCTGCCAGTCCTGCTTCAGATATACATTAAGGCCATGACTGAGAGATTATCAGATTGGTCTAGAGTAGTTGCCTCATTTTTCTCCCCCATTCTGCCTCCTCCTCTTCTCTGGCAGTGCCGTGAGGTGATGATAACCATTGATGGTGAAGAAGGTATCCCAGTGCAGGTGGATGGGGAGGCCTGGGTTCAGAGGCCAGGCCTTATCAAGATTAGATACAAGAATGTTGCCCAGATGCTGACAAGAGATCGGGTAAGAAGGGGAAGTCTCATCTTGGGCTCCTACATTGTCTCATCTACTGCTGTCACTTGAGTACTGAATACTTCCAGTCAAGCAGAATTCCTCAGAGGGAGGTGTGCATGCTACTTATATCAGAGTCACCTTGAATGCTTGTTAGAAATGCACATTCCTGGGTCTCACATCAGGCTCACTGAATCAGATTGGGGATGGGTAGTTCCTGGGAACTTGCATTTGTAAACAAGCTCCCTGAGACATTCTGATATATACTGACATTTGCAAACCATTGTCCAAGAGAGTGAGACAAAGAGCTCTCTCCTGTGGTTTTGAACAGAGTTGTCCTCCTCCCGCCACTGCACAGTGAGCTAAAGGCCTCAGGTGGTTATGGGTAAATCTGCTCCTTCAACAAGAGATTCTTCATTGAATATGGTCTTTAGGTTCCTCTAAGGTTCCTAAAATGCTGCATTCACAAATCTCATCCACTTCAGCTAAACCATTTAAAGCTAGAAAGGAGACATTATTGATCAAATGCTCAGTCTTGGAGACTTTCTTCCACTCTGACCTGTGGACAGTCCATAGAAACAGCAACAGAGAGGGGAGAGGGAGTCTAGTTTATAAACTGCCTACTTTATGCTGGGCACTTTACATATATTCTCTCAAGTAGGTCCTCCCACCAATCCTATGAGGTAGATACACTTATTCCCACTTTACAGGTGAGGAAAAGGAGGACCAGAGAGGTTAAATAATTTGCTCAAGGTCACATAACTAGTAAATGACAGAAGCATGATTCAAAATAAAACTAGATATGTCTGGCTCTAAAATCCATCACAACATATTGCCTAAATTTGGCAAAGAAAGGAGTATGAAAGGTGTCCATTCTCTTACTGATCATGATGCCCTCATGTAGGAGCTTCTGGGAGGCAGACATCTGTCTGATTCAAGCACATTGTCCCAAGACTCAGCACAGTAACAACAACTAAAACTAAAACTAAAAGTGCCTAGTATGAAAGGGACATTGAATAAAATGATGGATAGATGTATAGGTGTGTAGATGGATGTATGGGGGGATGGATGGGGCCATCTTTCCCCTTTACTCACTATACCTGCAAATATCAGACTCATAGACAGATCTGTCACATGCCCTCTTAGTTACAACAATGCTACAGCAATCATTGGAATCTGCCACTATTTTCACCTCCAGGACTTTGAGAACTCAATGAAAATGTGGGAGTACAAGCATACTGAAATTCAAGCTGCCTCTCAACCCCAGCTGGACTCCAAGGAATCTCAATATAGCCTCTCTGATGAGGAGTATGCCCAGATGCAGCACTTAGCTCAGCTTGCAGAAAATCTCATCAGCAGGTAAGTAGACTGGCCCAGATACAGGGCTGAGAATCCCAAGAAGAGATAGAGAGAAGCCGATTTGTGTCTATTGGCTACTGGGGAGCTCTGCCTCAGAAAGGAGTCTTGCCCAGAGCCCTAAAGATTAAAAGGGACCCTGGCAATCCAGGCCGGAAATAGTCTTTGTGCTCAGCAATAAGGCAGCTTGGATCTTTCCCATTAGGCCCAGAGATGAACTTTGATGTCCTCCTGCTGCCCGTGACCCAACAGGACTGAGAATGTTTATCCTTGCCCTTAAATATCAGGAGGGCCTTGGAGTTCCTGGAGTTAGCTGCCCTCCTCTATTCTGGCCTCCCACTCTCCCGAAGCACACAGTATCTAATTCAGGTGAGACAAGGATGGACAAAGGTGAATACCTAGAGAAGAGTAGAAACATTTTCTGGCATAAGTGGCTACCTAGAGACAAGTATAAATAACAGGAGGGAGTAAAGAATCCAATTCAGGGACCCAGGGTTTTCATTTCTACCTTTACTCCAACCCTCACCAGCACCCTAGGCCAGAAGTCCTTCAGAACTCCAGACTCATCTATCGTCCTTGCTTTATTACAGACTTACTGACCTGAGCAAGGTCCACCAGCATGTGTCTGTCCTCATGGATTCTGTGAATGCCAGTGCTAACATCTTGAATGATATATTTCACAGCCAAGACAGTGGCAATGAGGCAGGTGCAGCTTCCTGCACTCCTATTGAGGTAAAGGGAGAAGGGGCAAATAAAGGAAAAGAGTCAAATCAAATAGGAAAGGGGATAAAAGAGAAGGAAGGGGAGCCAGAGGCTGGGTGGAGAAACTGGGAAAATGACATGGCAGGAAACTAATGGATAGAGTGGAGGGGAAGGCAGGTATTCCTTGACTTGTTACAGGTCCAGAGTAGCTACGGGGGGAATCCCATAGCAGATTTCATCAGCCTGAGAGCTAGCTCTCTTCTCTGATAGCCATCTACCACACTGGCCTCGGGGGAGAAATAGCCAGTGAATGGAGAGAAACTTGGCCTAGGCCCTTCCTCATCCCAGGTGGATCCCTGTATAACCTGTTAAGGTGACACCTATTAATTGAAACCTGAGCTCCAAGCTGCCTTGGTTTCCCTCTTGAGAAAAAAGTCCAGATTAGGATACTTGATGTTAAATGTGCCGTCCCCTGACTTTACTCACTGCCACAAGCTTTAAGTGATGCTGTTATAAACTAACTTTAATACTAAGCAAACGATACAAAAGGGCCGCATACAGGGTCAGGGTCTCCTAGAATATGGGTTACTTATTTATTCTGGGCCTGATCTTAGTTGGAGGAGATCTGGAGCTCAAGGAGGCCTGGAGTTTCAAGAAGAAGATAATTGGGCCTAATGCCACCTACCATGGGAAAGGTGGTTTTAGCTTAGTGGCAGCAAGTATCCTCAAATTTACTCTCTGGTTTGCATATTTCTTATTTCCCTATACCCACAGCATTCAATCAATGATGCCAAATGCCAAGTTGTGCTGTGCCACTTCATAGGACACACCAATACAACTGTACCAGTAGTTGACAGCTGGCATCAGTTCTGATTGGTTGATGCCCATGCTGTACGAGTCGTGCTATATTTTGAATATTACTTTTTCACCTACAGCCACATCCTACTAGCCTGCTCCTACCTTCCCATGGAGAAGCCAGCTGCATGCTTACTAACCAAAAACTCCTCTGTCTTTGTCTTTCCCTTCCTTTCTTTTCCTTTCGTCTCCTCTCAGACTCTAAACAGAAATGACGCAGTAGATGTTACATTTAGTCTTAAAGGGCTCTACGATGACACCAAAGCTTTCCTGGATGAAAACTTGGTGAGTGGAGGGGGTTGGAACAAGGGAGGGCAACGTATCCCATCTGAAGATGGTCATGATCTATGCTTGGTTCTAGGGCATTGGAAGACATGTAGGAGCATTTTGGCCAGGTGCTTACCTGCCAGTCCCCGCTGTGTCATCCTCACCCAGGGTTGTCATTAACTGTATTGCTTCATAGGTTATGCTAATCCATAGGGACTACCATATCCTTGAAGAAAAGTCTCTCCCTCTCCGTTGGCAAATGTCTCCTGGGTCAAGACCAGGCTAATCAAAAGTAGGATGTTCTCATCATACCTAATACAGCTTCAGAAGAAAAGGATGGGCTCTTTTGACTGCTTTGTATCTCCCAAGTTTCCACATACCTCTCTCACCATGTGGGAAGACAGTATGAAATAGTGAGAAAAGTTGGAGACCGCTACATTCAAATCCCAAATGTGCCACTTACTTGCTGTATTAGTTTCCTAAGGCTGCTGTAACAAAGTACTAAAGCCTGGATGACTTACAACAGAAATGTATTGTTTCACAATTCTGTAGGCCAGAAGCCTGAAACCCAGGTGTCAGCAGGGCCACGCTCCCTCTGACACCTGTAGAAGAATCCTTCCTTGACTCTCCCTCGCTTCTGGTGGCTTGCTGGCAATATTTGGTGTTCCTTGGCTTGTAGATGCACTACTCCAACCCTCCATCTTCGCGTGGTGTTCTGTCTGTGTCTCTCTGTCTTCACATGGCCATCTTCTTATAAGGACACCAGTCATACTAGATCAAGGGCCTGCCCTACTCCAGTATGACCTCAGTTTAATAACTAATTACATCTGCAATGACCCTATTTCCAAGTAAAGTCAGATTCTGAGGTGCTTGGGGTTAGGATTTCAATATATCTTTATTTTGGGAGGGAGGTACAATTGAATCCGTAATACTAGCTGGGTGTAGTAACTTCGCCTTGCTGAGTGTAGTTTCCCTATCTACAAAAGAGGAATTGTAATCTCTACCTCTCCAGGTTGTTGTGAGGATTAACAAACTATTGTATGGTAAGTGCCTAGCTGTGGCTGGCACACAGTAGCAAGTCGATAGATGGTAGATTTTATTAGTGGTAGGGAAAATGGACGGAGGCTCAGTTTTCGAGCTACAAAAATAGTTGCATGTTCTTCATAATGCAAAGCCCATAGGCACACTTGGTGAGTGCTCTGATGAGTCAACTGACCATGACCACCCCACTCTTGGATTGGCTGCTAAGGCCCTGAGGCAGGTGTTAGTCTTGCCTCTCATCTAATTAAGTTTTATTTGAAGAGAGGCTTCTGAGTTGACATTGCGAGAAGTGCATCTACTCCCCTTTTCCACTTGCACAGGCAGCAGAGTGGCTAAGGCAATCAGGCCAGGCTGTCCCAGCATCTGAGCCCCAAGCTAGAGTCTTTCAGCCTCAGACAACAGCAACAGAAGTACCTTCTATATATAGGCAGAGCTCAATGGCCTTGCTGGTTTGGGCAGCAGGAAATATAAGAGCTTGGCCTCTCATTGCCACTCAAGATTTCTTGAGGCTCATGGCCTGAATATTGATTCATACCAGCCAACAACCCAAATTGAGTACACACCACACAATATAGGACATGATAAGGAACCCCACACACATGCACATGTCCAAATGAGGCCAGGGGGCAGACAGCAGCTAACTAATAATGACCATGTATCTCCAGAAAGGCTATGTCACGGAGGTGGCATGGAGATAAGTTTTCTTTCATTTGGGTGTTGTTATTCCTCCTCTTGAAGGAGGGGGACAGTAAGAAGTTTACTGTTGGCAGAGGGATGTAGACTTATGATGAAGGAAATCCCACCCAGTAACTTCCGCTTTCCTTATTTGGCAATCTCATTGCCAAATAAATATGCTGGGACAGTGATATGTTGGGACAGAAACCAAGAAATGAGCAACAAAATCCTCTGAGTCGATTTGCACATTTACCTCAGATAAGAGTCCTGGACAAGGTCTTTATTGGAGCCAGGACAAGAGAATAGAGCATGAGACTCAGGCCCACCAACCTACTATTTTTCAGAGCCTGAGTCTCCAGATGCCAAATAGGAAGTCATTAGGAATCCATTTTATTCCTCTCCTTTTATGATTAGGAATCATTTTCCAGGGCACCAATTTGCTCTTTCTTCTCTGTGGCTTTGGGTTTGACTACCAAACCCCTTTTGAGCATTGCTGGCAATTATGCCCCTAAGGACTTCCTGCTCTTCCTTTCTTACCTTGAAGTGATGGTCATTTCTACCTGACATCCGCTCTCCCCCATCCCATCGCCATGTGCACACAAATGTCCTGTGCATCTGGGCTACTCTGTACTGTCCTAAATCATTAGTTGTAAAACAAAAGTAAGAGATTATTCGTCAGCACTGACTTATTTCTCTCTCATATCCAAACCCGACTGGACATAACTTCTAACCTTATCCACCCGCCACCCGTTTGTGACAGTTGGCAAGGCTTCATTTACAGCTGGAGTACCAAGTGGCCCATGCACAGCAAGAAGCCATATAAGTGCCAGATTGAAAGTAGAATGCATGCCATGGAGGAGAAGTGAGGCCAAGTTAGGTAGGCCAAGTTAGGGCTCAAGATATCAGCATGCATCTATTTTCCAAGCTCAGTATTTACTGGAACATGAACTATCTCACCTATGTTGTTGGTCTAGGACTTGGTTTGTCTGAGTTGGAGATGGTGCCAGAAGAATCTATTTTAAGTCTCCCATGGACTATAGATAGTTCATCCTGTGGGTGCTGGGAGTTACTAGGGAATGCTTAAGCTATGTTTCCTGAACCTGTGAGACAAGTCATCTGGAACTCATTTCTTAATGAGTGAATAACTAGGGGCTAACGCACAGCCTGGGGAGGCAACCCCTCTTTGCCAGGAAGGGAAATTTTGAGCCACTCTCTCTCTAGCCCTCTCCTTGCTTCACAAAGCAGCCTTTGAATTATGCTAACTGTGTAGTAAAGATCTCCCCAGCATCTGGCCACCCCACATATCCTTTCTGCGACAATGTGGTTTAGAGGCTAGCTATAGAATTAAACATATGAGTTCTGTCTAGCCATGTGATCTTGAGCACTAAATTTCTTTAAGTCCGTTTTCTCACCTATAAAATGAGAACAACAGTACCTTGTAAGGTACTGAAAACTTATTGGGAAGATGGGATGAAATCATTTACGCACAGTGCCTAGCATAAAGTATGTGCTCGAAAATTGGTAGCTGTTATTTAGGGGGGGGCACTTAGATGCCGGCAGGGACTTGAGGGTCAAGGGTAGGACCCTTGTCCTGGACCCTAAGCTGTAGGGGTATAACTCAGTGTTAGTTGACACTGGTCAAAGGGCCTTTCTGCTGGCCAAACTATGAGCACACCCAGCCCCAAGGAAAGCCTCACCATCTGGTTGTTTCCTGGGTCTGCCTGTTGGAAAGAAAAGAGCTGGCTACACTTTCCTATGACCCCAAGGTCAAAGGAGATGCAAATTGGCCCCCTGTGATCTCATGGCCTCTAGCAGGGACTGGGATTAGGGGAGAAGGCAAGAATCTATGAAGGCAGGGTGCTAGGTGTTGGACACTCACTCTTTTTCCTGTCTTCACCAGCTGAGAAATGCTGAGGATGAGGCCACACTACAAACCGCCCTGGATGCCATGAATAAGGAGTTTGAAAAGCTATCCAAGATTGACTGGATGAGTTCAATCCTTGTTCCAGAGGTATGTGACCTGGGGATTGAAAAATAAAGGGGAAGAGGGATTCTTCCTTGGTGCTTTACCTTCCAGTGTGGGCCAGGACATAGTGACTGATGTAACAGAGGGAGTCCAGTAGTGGCTTTCAGCTTGAGCTTGATGGAGACTTCTCTTCCCATGTCCTCATCATAAGTAGACAGGACAAGGAAGAAAGCACACTGAAAAATTAGATGGCCATGGGAAAGTAACCAGAAAGAAGAACACTCCGTGGCAGGAGATGATTGGGAAAGAATGAGCAAGATTGTTTTTTTTTTGTGCTGTTCTCCTGGCCACAATTCCCCTTCCCTTCTCAGTATCTGCTGCCAGGACTGAATTTCATTTGGTAACTACCATTATGGCCATACCAGTTGTTTACAGCCAACATCTGTTCTTAATGGTTGGTGCCCAGACCATACTGGTGGTTAAATCTTCCAAATATCACCTCTCCCTGCTGCTTCCTGCCCCTCCCACCCCCCTGGGAGGATATCAGGCTCTCTCGGTGCCTTCCCCTAGCAGGTATGTGGCTTAAAAGAAAATCAAGCATGGCAGCAGTGGCTCCAATGCAGCTGTAGGGACGCTGTCATTTGTGGACAACTCTGAGTGCTTTCCTGTGATCAAAACATAATCTCATTTCATAAATCGAATGACCCAAAGATGTCCACCTGTCACTAGGTAAATTATTCCCCTATGGTCTGACAGCGTTTTTCTTTATCTCTCTCCACCATGGAACTTCTCATTCCAACCTGTAGGAATCTCTGGTTCCCTTACTCATTATACCTGTTTTCTGGCTCCATACACCACTTATATGCACGTGAGTAAGCCTTACAGGCATGTTTGGACTAGTGCACCAATCAGGCTACCATTTAAGAAAAACAGCCGTATACAAATTCAGGTCTTAAAGGATTTAATAACTTTCTCATATACCTTTGCTGATCTTGATCAGTAGCCCTCTGGGGAAGGAAAACGTGCTGTTATGCAGAAAAGGAAGCAAACTCTTGTAGTACCCCCTTTCTATTATTACTCAGTTCAGCTATATCTCATCAAGCTCCTGAGCTACGTGAATGGGCTGGATATTGAGAGAAATGAGACAAACAGTTCATGCCCTGAGGTCTCAATATATGAGTCTGCCTGACCTAGGGCATAATCTCTTTTCTGGACTTCAGTATATCCATAAAGATGAAGGAGTGAGGCTCTAAAGAAGGGCAGAGTGGATTCAAAGAAAGCCAGGAAGATGTTGCTCATTCACTTGACACCAAACTTGCTCATCTTAAGGCCACAGAAGATTCAGATCCACTTTGGTGGGGAAAAGCAGTTTGGAAATCAATTGTTCATTGGACTTTCCAAGGCTTAGGCTGAGCAAGAAGGTCCTGTGCCCTTCCTTTAGGTTTCTTCTGAAAGGCGATTCTGAAGGCCAGTGTACGTAGCATAGAGGAGAGAGGGTAAGTGGGAGTCAGAGCAGGAAGAGGAGGAGGACAGGTTTACACCCTTCTTCTAATGGAAGAGATCGGAGGTATAAATCATCTTGAAGAGAAGAAAAGCCCAAAGTTTCTTGGAATGTGTTTGGCTGGGCTTTCTGGCAATGAAGTTAATCTTGGAATTATGTTTTACTGAGACCAGTAGTAAAACAAGACACTTTAGAATGAGCGAGAGGACTGGGAGGCTCAGCTGGAATTAAAGAGCCTGCATGATTTGTATAGCAGAGAACCCACCCACATCCATAATCAACAGCAATGTGTAGAGAAGCCTCTTTGCATTTCAGATAGGGAAACAGGTGGCCTGGGAGGCAGGTTCTTCCCTATTTGAAGGTATTTGGCCAAGGGAGTGAGTTGGGGCTCACCAAACCGTATGTCTAAAGGAAGGGGTGCTTTTTTCTAACTCATGCAGAGGTGCTATATGGGCTAGCAGTGACCCTAGCAATCTCACCCTAATCCCTAGCCACATGACCTCAGGTGACATAATTGAACTCTCTGAACCTCGGCTTCCTCATTTCTAAAGTAGAGATGATAATAGCCACCTTCCAAGGTTGTCTTGGGGCTTATATGCGAGCATTTATTAAAGCATCTAGCAACGCACCTAGCACAGATCTTGATAAAGATTAGTTACCATTCTAGGTCACAGGGCTAGTGATTAGGGGTGTCTCCCACAGCTGGATAGATAGCAGATCTGCCTGTTTTCTGCAGTCATCCTTGTTCACCATCTTGCCAGGCCTCTAGGAATTGTTTCTGAATGTTAGGCAACTAACATTGTGACCTTCCTCTTGCTGTGGTTTTCCAGGAAAAGTCTTCAGACACTGACAGTAGAAAATTGAAAGTTAAGTTCCCCAAATTGGGGAAGAAGAAGCTAGAAAAGGAAGACAAGCCTAAATCAGGCCAAAGAGTTCGGAGTTTTATTGGTAAGTCACCTCCACAGGGATAGGGGTCATGAAGATTTCCCCAGCAGCCTGGGTACCTCCTAGAGACCTAAAGCTCCCGTTAGAAATGTTCCCAGGTATGGTGGCGATGGAGGGAGGAGGAGGCAAGCTGGGAGCTAACCTTAAGCAATGCCAAGCAGTCTCTAGGACAGAGTGTGAGTTAGAAAGTGATATGGACGTTGGTATGGGGAGAACCTGAGAAGGAACCTTGCTGTGTGGTCTCTGATATAGACAGCTGAAGAGAAAAATGAGAACAGGCAGTTACTTTTTTTCTGCCTGACCCACTCTTGTCCTTAGTTGATAAGGTATAAGAAAATAGTGATCCTTAGATCTCTCTCCCAGTCAAATTCAACTACAAGCTTTTGGCCCTGCTCCAGAAAGCAGTATTATTTGAGATGGGTTGGGGGTGTCAGTGCTGAGCACCTACAGGCTCAGAAACAGGTTACGTGACTTATCTAAACACGTTTATTCCCTATCTGTTATAGTAAGTCCCTGGAAATGCAAAATTTCTATGTTTCATTATTTGACTTTTGGTTCCATCCCTTCTTCAGAATTGGACTTAAGCATTACTGATATGTCAGTGGGGCTCAAAAGGTTCTCCTAGAGTTGTCAGTTATGCCAATTCTGATGTCAATGGGCTCTCCTAAATTTTGGGCCTAGACAACCTGGAAACTTGAGAGATATAGCAATAGTGGACATGGGGGAAAAGGGATGGAGGGTGGTGGTTTGTTTTGTTTTTGAGGAAGTGAGAGTTTGCACAGATGCCAAAAGAGAATCTCCTGGACCAAGCTGTGTTTCCTCAAGTTTGCTTCAACTGGTTTGATTCCCTAAGATTCTGCCAGGTGGGAGACCATGGTATTTGAGACATTTTCTGAAGATTCTAAAGGGATCAATAGCAGTTCCATGGATTATCAGGTTCTGAGAACTCATCTCATTTGTGTTTGGCTCACATAGTGACAGCTAGTTTTCTCGGATGGTTCAGAAATGGTTGGTACAATAGGAACAAACCAGTCTGTCCTCTAACGGACTGTTTGTTTGCTCTCTTTAGGGTCCATACATTTGGGCATCTGGCAATGTGCTGACCTCATTATGTCTATACTTGTTTTCTCTCTGAAGGAAATTTGTGGCATCGCAGAAATCGTGAAGATGAAGCAAAAGATGATGAACCTCCAATGTCATCAAGATCTCAACTGTAGCCCTTGAAAGCTGGAAGGAGAACTCAAAATGTTTAGAAACTCTTGAAACCTCAATACAGGCTAGACTACATTATTTCAGAAAAAAATGAGCACCACCAAGAAAGATCCTCCAATTCTTTACACTAATGCATTTTTCCTGGACTCAATCAGGTCTCCTTAGAGGTTTACATTTTCTCATTGGCCAAAGATTCTTGTTTCGAGTTGTCTTGTTCAGTTCTTCTTCTCTTTGTGCATCTTGAGCAACCACAGTATTTAATTGGGATAAGCTCTTTATGAATGGCCTGGGATCTACAAAGGATTCAAGGAAGTTCACCTCTTTAGGGAGTTTGTGAATGGTTTTCTCTGACGGGCAGAGAAACTGTTGATGCTTGGGAATGAATGAAAGAAAGAAATACTCTCAGGGAGATGAGAAGAGGGTCAGGGCAGCCAAGCTTGGTTGTGTTTCTCCCCTAATCCCTGCCAGTTGCAACTTGCAACTTCAGGAGGTCTCTTCTAGTTGGCTTATTAAGATGAGAACTAGGTCTTGGGGGCTTATCCACTTATCTGTTACAATCATCACCATGTGAAATTTTTTCTTGTACACGGGATGACCGCTCTCTCTGCAAACCCTTTGTTTTTCCATGTGTTTCCATGTGTGCATGTATGTCTTTGCATATGTCCAGGTGGTGCTCTGGTGGCTGGGTGGGCCCATTGGTTGGAACTCACTCCTATGGCAACCATATAGGCTCCTACTGCCTTGATCCTAGCCTGCATGCCTCCATGGAGTGTTTGCCTGAATTCTTGCTGGATTTTTTAACTAAATGTTTTGCCGCTGTGCTGCAGTATAGATTATGTATAGAGACATAAAGATGTATATATAAATATATATATTTTTTAAGAACTGAAAATACAACTCGACATCTAAGTGACCCTATAATTTATTGTGCTAACCAAGGAATCCCTCCCCACCCTTATCCCATCCCCCACCCCCATTACCCTACACATACAAACATATGCCTCTACCAACTGCCCTAGTTCTTGGTGGAGCTTCTAATCTTTTGGTGCATTTTCAGTGTCTTAGAAGTGGTTGGGATCCACCTATAGCCCAGCTGATTCTGACGCCCCCTTAAAATTCTGAGCCAGGCCATGGAAAGGGGAACAAAAACACCAATGCCCTAGAGAAAGGAGCTAAGCTGGCATGCTGCCCTTTTTGCTCTATTTGTCCTGGACTCTACATCAGCAACTGCCCCGGCCTGTGCTGTCCCCTTCCCCAGTAAAAAGACTATATGGAGCAATCAGGCCTTGAACTCTGTGACTTAGATGCAAGTCACAGCCCAGGCCCTTCCCCACAAGCCCCATCTTGGCCTGCATCTTCTGGACAAGCGGTTGGGTCAGTCCCCAAATCACCTTTGAATCTCCCATCTTGCTCCTTTCCTTTGAGTACAGAGGGACATTGAAAGTGACCAGAAAGAACATGGGCCTGGGAAAATGGAGGCTAAAAGCCTCTGCTTTTCCCCTGGTTCTTCTTCCAAATTTCTCATGAAAACAAACTAGGCCAAAATTGCTCCAAATCCCAATTAGCATTTTTTTGGAATGCCTGCTCCCAGTCAGGGAAATCTAATCAAACTCCAGTGTCCAGACAGGTTCT
The DNA here is from genome assembly GCF_041296235.1 of Equus asinus. NCBI lineage: Eukaryota > Metazoa > Chordata > Mammalia > Perissodactyla > Equidae > Equus > Equus asinus. The sequence continues at coordinate 38,184,288 of NC_091820.1, forward strand.
CTCTGGTCTGCCTTGTATCCCCACCGCTTACCCCCAACTCATTCCTTTGGGTAAGTGTCCCTTCCCACTTATTAACAGAAAGCCAGAAAACTGGCCTCTCCCTACTTCTCAGACAAACTCAGCGTGCTCAGTTACCTGACTCAGTCCAATGGCTGGTCCATCGAGGTGCACAATCCAGACTTCAATCACTGGTTCTCAACTCTGGAACTCCACCAGCCTAGCCCACTTAAACCAGCCACCTGTGTTCCACCTCTGCAGGGGTGAGGAGAAAAATACTAACAAGGGGATAGTCCCCAAACGTCTGGTTGTTATGCCAAACAAACAAAGAAGTCCTAGCTCTACAACTAGGGAAGAAAGTTAATGGAAAAAGATGAGAGAAAACATTTACAATTTAATTAAGCATCAGCATATGTTAACTTTTTCTACGTATCTAAGTGGGGAGTGTGCTGTTGCTATGTACTTTGGCTTTCTTTGCATCACTCTTTCTTCCCAGGAGGAGGTATTAGATCAAATCAGCAAGGTCATCATGGCAGCCCGACTTGGCTCTTCTGCGGCTGCACGCACACTCACAGAGTTGGGAACCAAGTTGCATTTTCCTCAGTAGAACATTTTCCAAAATGGAAAATTTCTAAATGAGCAAATTTAAGGAAACAGAAGGAAGTCCTGGGAGAGGGTAGGTAGCCTTATCTTGGCAGTGCCTAAGCAGGGCTGTGTCTTGTAATTATTTTTATCACCAATGATAGTAAACTGTAATAGGACTCCATCTTTTGTGCTTTCTTTGCTGACTTGCTATACATCTTTGTACATTGTAATGCTACTGTTGCTCTGTTGTACCATCTGTATTCCCTTTCACCCACCCTGTCGTCCCACCCTGAGTCAGAATGATATTGAATGAAACCACTAGGATTGGGGCTGGAGTCAACTTATGGAATTGATAAGTAATAAGGCCCAGGAGCAGGTGTGGTTTGCTAAGTCACTTGGTTACCTCCTAAATTGCTTATGTACCAGTTGCTTCCCAAAAAGAAAGACAGCTTGCTTAGCACCTGTTCTTGCATGTACTAGCTTGGAAATAAAGCAAGATGTGGGGAATCTCTTTCTCAAAGGAGTTGGCTTAGCCTCTAGAAGCATAAGCTCCTTTCAGGACATCATTGTTAAGTACTTGCAGTAATACCAGTGCTCAGGTGATGGGACCAGACACCAAATATCCATTTCAATTATGTTCAGAGATGCCATTAAGAGCCAAAGTTCTGGGGTTTGGTTGCATCTTTGGTAGCACTTTCTGAGGAATTGATTAGGTGGGCAATTCCTGGCCAGAAGAACAGTGGGGAAGGAGAACACCAGTGGACTTGGACTGCCACCAACTGCTTCTGGTGTTAATACAGGTCAGCAGTTATCAGTCCCCTCTCCAAAAAAGACCTGTGCTGTGTCCAAAAGCGCAGGGGAAGAATATGGAAAAGATTTTCAACTTAATAAATTAGGTTAAATGTTGATCAGAAGAAACAGTTGGGGTCAACATCATCCTCCCTCAGGACACAAGCAGAAGAATTTTAGTTTCATAAAAGATAGAAACTAATATCAAAGCAACCAAACCCCTTAGCACCATTGCATCCTGTAAAGAACCTCAATTGGCTATATGGTTTGTGGAATTGCATTTGTCTATTTGCTAATCCGTAATCCATGTTGTTTTCTGTTCTGTGTTTCTTTTGTTTCCTCAGAGGCCCCTGCAAATAAGCGGCAGGGCCAGGGGCTGGTTGGGGGAGGAAGCTGGGGCAGTTATGGGGTAATAGAAAAAAGCCGAAAGAAAAGGTCCACAAAGTGTGCCTATTCCTCCTCCCCCCCAAAATGGAACACCGGTCCTCAAAGTTAATAAAGTTTTGCTTCTTAAAATATTTTAATAAATAGATAAATGTAATCAACACCAATGTCTCATCATTTAACTCGGCATGGAGGGAGTTGAATGGTGGTGGAAATAAGGGGTGGGCTTGGGTGGTCATCCAAGCTCTAAACAAGCCACATGCATGTAGGGATGGCAGGCGAGGGAGGACAGCAGCAGCACAAGCCAAGGCTCTTCATCAGGGTGATTATAACACTAAAAGGGCTGCCACAAAAAGCTCTAAAACTTACCTGCAACTCAGGACAATCCTTTTAGGAAATACCTGCCATTGCACTTGTTCTAGAAGCCAATTCTCTGCAGGATTCAGATTCAACAAAATGAATTAGTTACTAGGGAGGTGAAGTGAGGTAGAAGAGTACAGCCCAGACTGCCAAATAGGTGCATAGGTGCCGGCCCTGCGGCCGAGTGGTTAACTTCGCACGCTCCACTCCGGCGGCCCAGGGTTTTGCTGGTTCAAATCCTGGGCACAGACATGGCATCACTCATCGAGCCATGCTGAGGCAGCGTCCCACATAGCACAACCAGAAGGACCTACAACTAGAATATACAACTATGAACTGGGGGGTTTTGGGGAGAAGAAGAAGAAGAAGGGAAAGAAAAAGAAGATTGGCAACAGCTGTTAGCTCGGGTGCCAATCTTAAAAAAAAAATAGATGCATAAATGCAAAAAGCACCTTGAGAAACTTTTGACAATATAAACTGCTCCCCTAACACATCACATACTCCTCCTCCCTCCAGAAGGTTTTGAGGTGGGAAGGAGTATTCCGTTCAGAGACAAAATTGGTGATGCCTGGGATCAAAAATGGTTCAATTTCTGGGCCGGCCTCGTGGCCGAGTGGTTAAGTTCGCGTGCTCTGCTTCGGCAGCCCAGGGTTTCACCGGTTCGAATCCTGGGTGCGGACATGGCACCACTCATCAGGCCACACTGAGACGGCGTCCCACATGCCACACCTAGAAGGACCCACAACTCAAAATACACAACTATGTACCGGGGAGCTTTGGGGAGAAAAAGGAAAAAATAAAATCTTTAAAAAAAGGTTCAATTTCTGCCCTAACAGTGACTGGGAGAGGCAGTTATTAGTCACATTTAATAGGTGGGCAAATGAGACTGTACTAGATCAGGATTCCAAAAAATGCAACACCAAAGTGAGAACTCAGATCTTCTGTATCCTTGCCTTTCAAATACTAAAAACTGTCTCTTACTTAGAGACAAAACAGTTGTGACCTTCAGAACCACATTTCAGCCTACGCCCATAAAAACTACATTCTTAGGCTTTATGAGGGAAGCAGACTTGCTGTTGAGGAGCTACCACCGGGGTGGGCCCTCTAATTCATGTTAGGAAGTTTACACTCCATCCTGTAAGCGAATGAAGGACCATCAGAATTGAATGTGTCTGTTTTTTAAATTATCATAAAATAAAATCTTTTTTTTTCTTTTGATGTATAATTCAGTGAAGGTAGACATTCGTGTAACCACCGCCACTTCAGGACCCAGAACATAAATCTCCTTTCTATCATTCCTTTCTAGCCACACCTTAACTCTACCTCTAACCACAGATCTATTTTCCATCCCTTCAGTTTAGTCCTTTCAAGAATGCCATAGAATACGTAACCTTTTGAGACCAGCTTCTTTAACTCAGCATGCCTTTCGGATTCTTTCAAGTTGTCATGTGAATCGATACAGTTTCTTTGTATTGCTGAACAGGATTCCATTGCATGACTCTACCAGTTTGTTTATCCATTTACCCATTGAAGGATCTTTAGGTTTCCAGTTTTGGGCAACCATGAATAGAGCTGTTATAAACATTCATTTACAGGTTATTGTATTCACTACTCTGGGACAAATACCCAGAAGTGGGATTGCTGGGCTATATGGTAAATGCATGTTTAACTTGATAAGAAACTTCCAAACTATCTTCCAGAGTAGCTGTGCCATTTTACATCCCAAACAGCAAAGTTTCAGAGTTCCACTTGCTCCACATCCTTAATAGCTCTTGAAATTCAGTAATTTTTATTTTAGCCATTCTAACGGGTGTTTAGTGGCATCTCATCATAGCATTTCCATAACAGCTAATGATGTTGAACTTTTTTTTTTTTTTGGAGGAAGATTAGCCCTGAGCTAACTGCTGCCAATCCTCCTCCTTTTGCTAAGGAATGTTGGCCCTGAGCCAACATCCATGCCCATCTTCCTCTACTTTATATGTGGGACGCCCACCACAGCATGGCGTGCCAAGTGGTGCCATGTCCACACCCGGGATCCGAACTGGCAAACCCCGGGCCACTGAAGCAGAACACGCGCACTTAACTGCTGTGCCACCAGGCTGACCCCTTAACATCTTTTTATGTGCTTATTTGTCATACTTAAATCCTCTTTGGTGAAGTTTTTGTAATTGTGTTTTTCATTTACTCACTAGTTGAGTGTTCAGAATTCTTTACATATCTCAGATCCAAGTTCTTTGTCAGATATATGATTTACAAATATCTTCTCCCAGTCCATAGTTTGTCTTCTCATTCTCTCAATTTCTTTCAGAGGAAAAGTTTTACATTTTTATAAAAACAATTCATCATTTTTTTTCGTCTATGGAGGGTGCTTTTCATGTCACATCTAAGAATTCTTCCTCTAACTTAGTGGTTCTCAACCAGGGTGACTTTGCCATCCAGCGACATTGGGCAATGTCTGGACACATTTTGGTTGTCACAACTTGGAGGAGCAGTGCTTACTGGGATCTAATGGGTAAAGGCCAGGGATGCTGCTAAATATCCTACAATGCACTTCCCACAATAAAGAATTATCTGGCCCAAAATGTCAATAGTGCTGCTGCTCAGAAACCCTAATTTAACCTCAGGTCACAAAGATTTTCTTTTATGTTGACCTCTAAAGATTTTATAGTTTTATGTTTTAATTTTAGATCGATGACTCATTTTGAGTTAATTTTTGTATAACGAATGAGGTTTAGATGAAGGTTCATTCTTTAGCATAAGGATGTCCAAATGTTCAATAGACCATGTACTAAAAAGACCGCTTTTATCACTGAATTGCTTTTGCACCTTTCTCAAAAATCAAACAGCCCTAAATGTGTAGGTCTATTTCTGAACTCTCTATTCTATTACATTGTTCTCCTTCTCTTTCCCAATACCAAACCATATTTATTACTGTAGCTTTATAGTTAGTTTTCAAATGGGGTGGTGTGATTCCTCCAACTTTATTCTTTTTCAAAATCGTCTTAGCTATTCTAGTTCATTTGCCCATGTAAATTTTAGAATCAGTCTACCTATATTTACAAAAAAATCCTGCTTGGATTTTGATTGATATTGAGTTATATCTACAGATCAATTTGAGAAGTGACATCTTTACTCAATTGACACTTCCATTCCATGAATACAGTGTCTTTCAATTTACGATTTCTTTTATTAGAGTTTTGTAGTTTCCACCACACAGATTTTGTCAATGTTTTATTAGATTTATGTCTAAGCATTTCATTTTGGGGAGTTATTATAAATAGTATTTTAAAGTTTTAATTTTCTTCTACATTGCTACGATATAGAACTATGATTGATTTTTGTGTGTTGACCTTGTGTTCTGTGACCTTGCTAAATAAGCACATTAGTTCTAGGAGCTTTTTGTAGATTCTTTGAGATTTTCTACACATATAATCATATCATCTGCAAAAAAAGTCAGTTTTATTTCTTTCTTTCCAATCTGTACTCTTTTTATTTCTTTTTCTTGTCTCATTGCACTGGATAAAACTTCTGGTAAAACATTGAACAGAACTGGTGAGAATGGACATCTTTGCCTTTCTCTTAATCTTAGGGGAAAAGTATTCAGTCTTTCACCATTAAATATGACATTACAACGTAGATTTTTGGAGACAACCTTCATCAGGTTGAGGAAGTTTCCGTCTATTCTTAGTTTGTTGATCATTTTTATCATGGCTGAATGTTGAATTTTGTCAAATGCTTTTTTTGTGTCAATTGATACATGATTTTTCTTCTTTGAACTGTTAATACGGTTGATTACATTGATTGATTTTCAAATATAGAACCAGTCTAGCATTCCCAGGACAAACCTCACTTGTTTGTGGTATGTTATTTCTGGATTGGATTTGCAAAAGATCTTTGAACCTACGTTTATGAGGGATATTGCACTGCAATTTTCTTTTTTCATACTGTCTTTGTCTGATTTTGGTATGACGGTAAAGCTAGCCTCATAAAATAAGTTGAAAAGTGTTTTCTATTTTCTAGAAGAGATTGTGTAGAATTGGTGTTAATTCTTCCTTAAATGTTTGGTAGAATTCTCCAGTGAAAGCACCTGGTAATGGAGATTTCCTTTAGGGGAGGTTTTTAACTATGAATTCAATTTCTATATTAGCTATAGAACTACTCAGGTTATCTATTTTATTTTGGATGACATTTGGTAGTTTGTGGTTTTCAGGAAACTGGTCCATTTCATCTAAGTTGTTAAATGTATGTGCATAAAGTTAGTCTTAGTATTGCCTTAATAACCTTTTAATGAATGTGAGGTCTATATTGATTTCCCCTCTTTCATTCCTGATATTGGCAATTTGAATCTTCTCTCATATTAATGTGTTTAGCCTGGCTAGAAATTTATCAATTGCACTGATCTTTTCAAAGAACCGGTTTTGGGTTTTGTTGTTTTTCTCTGTTCTCTGTTCTTTTTTTTCAATTTCATTGATTGTTGCTGTTTATCATTTTTTCCTTCTGCTTGATTTGAGTTTCTTTTGTTCTTTTTCTAGTTTAAGGTGGAAGCTTAAGTTATTGATTTCAGATCTTTCTTGTTTTCTAATAACAGCAGTTAATGCTGTAAATTTCCCTCAAGTCACTGCTTTTTGCTGTATTCAATTAATTTTGATATACTATATTTTCATTTTCACTCTGTTCAAAATATTTCTAATCACTCGGGATATCTCTTTGACCTATGGATTATTTAGAAGCGTATTACTTAATTTCCAAGTGTTTGGCGATTTTACGATTATTCTTCTGTTATTGATTTCTAGTTTAATTCCATTGTGGTCAGAGAACACGCTCTATATGATTTCAATGATTTTTCATTGGTTAAGCCTTGTTTTATGACCTAGGATACGGTCTATCTTGGGGAATGTTCCATGTGTACTTGAGAAGAATGTGTACTCCTGCTGTTGTTGGGTATTCTATAAACGTCGCTTGGATTCAGTCAATTGATGGGCTTGTTCATTTCTTCAACATCCTTTCTAATTTTGTCAGCTAGTTTCCATCAATTACTGAAGCTATAATTGTAGATTTGTTCATTTCTTCCTTCAGCTCTGTCAGTTTTTGCTTCTTCTATTTTGGGTCTCTGTCATTAGGAGCAAACACATTTAGGATTGTTATGTCTTCTTGGTGAATTGACACTTTCATCAATATATAATGTCCCTCATTAACCCTGGCAATTTTTTTGCTCTGAAGTCAAATTTGTCTGATGTTAATATAGCCAATCCGACTTTCTTTTGATTAGTTTTTGAATGGTATCTGTTTCCATCTTATTGCTTTTAACCTATCTATATAATTATATTTGAAGTTTCTATAGGTGGCATATGGTTGAGTCGTGTTTTTAATCCATTCTGACAATCTCTGTTTTTTCATTGATGTGTTTATAGCACTTAATATAATATTGATATGACATGATTTAGGTTTTCCATTGTACTATTTCTTTTCTGTTTGGTCTCTCTGATTTTTATTCCTCTTTCCCTTTTCCTGCCTTCTTTTGGATTATTTGAACACTTTAATATATAATTTTAATTTATCTATTGTGACTTTGACATCACTTTGTATAATTTTTTTAGTAGTCACTCTAGGGATACAAAATACATACTTTTTCTAGCCTATTTAGAATCAGTATTTTACCAATTGAATTGCACTGTAAAAACCTTATCAGCATATGGGGCCCTTAACCCTCTCCACTTTATGCTGTCATTGTCTTATGTATTATATCTACATACAATGAAAATCTCAACAGAAAATGTTGTAATTTTTGTTTTCAATCAAAACTCAAGAGAAGAAAAATAGTCTATTATATTTACCCAAGTATTCACCAGTTTTGTTGTTCTTCCTTCATTCCAAATATTCCAATTTCCCTTCTGGTATCATTTCATTTCCATATGAAGAAATTCCTCTAGCAATTCTTTTTCAGCAGGTCTGCTTACAATGAATTTTCTTAGTTTTCCTTCATCTGAAATTGTGTTTTAAATTTTACTTTCATTTCTGAAGCATATTTTTTCTAGATATTGAATTCTAGGTTGATGAATCTTTCAGCACTTGAAAAACTTTGTGTTGCCTCCTCCTGATCTACAGTTTCTGATGAGAAATCTGCAGTCATTCAAATTGTTGTTCCCCTTTCTTTCTGGATACTTTCAAGTTTTTTCTTTGTCTTTATTTTTCAACAGTTTGATTATGATGCATCTATCTATGGGTTTCTTTTGGTTTATCCTGGTTGGGATTTACTCATTTTCTTGAATCTATAAGTTGGTGTCTTTCATCAAACTTGGGAATTTTTCAGCCATATTTCTTCAGAGATTTTTTTCAGCACTGCTTTCTCCTCTCCTGATGGAATGCCAATGGCACGACTGATAGACCTTTTATTGTTGTCCCACATGTACCTGAGGCACTGTTTATTTTTCCTCCAATCTTTTTTCTCTGTTGTTCATATTGCATAATTTCTATTTACCTACCTTCAAGTTTACTGACTCTTGCTTCTGACATTTCACTTCTGCTATTAAGTCCATCCGGCGAATTTCTTTTTTTAAATTTCACTTGTATTTTTCAATTCTGAAGTTGCCACTTGGTTTCTACTTCTTTATATCTTCTATTTATTTGATGAGACTTTGTATTTTAACATTTGTCCCAAGAGTGTTTGCGACTGTTCATTTGAGATTTTAACAGTAGCTGATGTAAAGTCATTGTCAGATAACTGCAACATCCACATCCTTCTGTCACTGATATCTTGTCTTTTGCTATGCAAGTTGAGATGTTTGGTTCTTTGAATGCCTGGTAATTCTGGAGTATATCTTGGACATTTTGAATATGACATTATAAAGCTCTAGGTCTTGCTTAAATTGTATGGAAAACATATTTTTGCTTTACCAGTCAATCTGATTAAGTTCAGGCCACACATTCCCACCAACCTTCTATGGGCTGATGGTCCAATGTCAGTTCAGTTTTTAAAGACTTTGCAGTGTTATTCAGATCCGTCTGGTGTGTGTTTCACTAAGTGGTCAATCTGAAAACTAGATGGATGCCTGTTAGCTCAGTTCTCAAATTCTTGGTATGCTAATTAGGATCTGATCAACACATGCACAGGTTAGTGGTGCATATCCAGGAACTCATAAAAAAACTTCATGGGGTCACTTTCCTGAGCCCCTACCTCACATCCTCCCCATTACACTCCTAATTCCTGGGACTTCCCTTTCACTCCTCTCAGTGGAAATTGTTCACTTCTGCAATTGTGCCACACTGGAGGCAAGCAGTGGGAGGAGAGAGAGACAAAAATGCAACAGTGGTAGCTGTGCCCTCTTGTGGCCACAGTTCCATCAAATAGAGATTAAGGATCCTCTCCCAAGAGTATTGGTTCCTGAAGGCTCCCATTACTACCACTGTTGCTGCCACTGCCTGACTGCCAGGGATTGGGATGTGAGATAAGAGAGGAATAAAGAAAAAATGGGGGACTTTCCACCATCTCACTTCTTAAGCCAGAACAAGAGGGCTTCTCCTAGACCTCTCTGTCTGTACCACACTGCTCACTTCCAGGTTTCCAGCTGCATTAAGTTCAGGTTGAGGAATCCAAGACGTGGGGGAAAAAGTAGGAAACTCACCACTGGTTTGTTTGTTCCTCCGATTCTGGTGTTCTTCTCCAATCTTCCTGCAGCTATTTACTTTTCAGAATTCTCAAATAGCTGGGCCATGCATTCTGTCCAGGTTTAATGATTGTGTTCAGTAAGAAACAAAGACTGTCAGGCACTTAACCATCTTACCCAGGACTGTAATCTAGAATTGAATTTTAAATAAATCATTCTGGTGGTTGTATGGAGGATGGATTTGAAGGGAACATGATTGAAGACAGGGAGACCAGTTAAGAAAATACTGTAGAGATCTAGGCAATAGATGAGATCTCAAACCTGAGCAAAGGTGGTAGAGATTATGATGAGAATGCCAAATCAAGAAATATTTGGGAGGTAAAATCACCAAGAATTAATGAGGTCACCCTCTTATAAGGCCATAATTGAAATATGTAAGCAAGAAATTGAAAGTGAGGGGATCTCATCAAAATGGCAGTGTAAGCAGACTCTGAACTCATCTCCCATGAACACAACCAGGTTACAGATACTTTTGGAAAAACTACCCTGGATAGAAAACTGAAAACAGGGCTGGCCCCGTGGCCGAGTGGTTAAGTTCACGTGCTCTGCTTCAGCGGCCCAGGGTTTCACTGGTTCAGATCCTGGGCGTGGACATGGCACTGCTCATTAGGCCACTTTGAGGCAGCATCCCACATACCACAACTAGAAGGACCCACAACTAAAATATATAACTATGTACTTGGGGGATTTGGAGAGAAAAAGCAGAAAAAAAAAAGATTGGCAACAGTTGTTAGCTCAGGTGCCAATCTTTAAAAAAAATAGAAGAAGAAGATTGGCAACAGTTGTTAGCTCAGGTGCCAATCTTTAAAAAAATTAAAAAAAGCTTAAGAGAATAGAAATCATACAATGTCTACTCTCAAACCACAATGAAACTAAACTATCAATCAATAACAGAAAGACTGCTGGAAAACCCCAAAATACTGGGAGATTAAACAACAGAAAAAAGAAAAAAAGAAAACTGAAAACTGGATAAAAACAACCCCCACAACAAGGGACCGTCCTGACTAAGGCAGAAGAGGCAGAAATTCCTGCTGTAGAGAAAAAAAGGCACCTTTAGGAGAGGCAGAGATTCTCAGCCAGGCAGGCGGGAGCCAGCCTAAGGTGGGCAGCCCTCCCTGGAGGAGTGAGGTCTGGAGCGGGTGCCAATACTGCTATGAGCATCCTTCAGACTCAGCACAACTGAGACGAGGGTCTTACTACCTGGCTTCACTGGCTATTAACTGCAGTGGGGATACCCCCAGAAAAGCTATTGGATGAAAGCCAAAAAGACCTGGGGCTTAAAGGACCCATGCACAAACTCACCCATCTCAGCAACCTAAAATCACCAGAGAGAAGGCTGACAGTCCTTTGGTGAAAAGAGACTCACCTGGTGGGCTCTGGGGGCATCTTGGTGAGAGGAGGGGCCTCTCCAGAGACTGAGACATTAGGGAGGGCCATTGTTCTGACCTGCTACAGGCGTGCTGACAGACCCCAGGTGGATGCCACTGAGGTTCTTCCCCTGGCCTGTTAGCCCAGGGGTCTGCCACACCCACTAGAGTGCAGATTTAATCCAGTTCAGCCAGGGCAGGCAGCCCACCCTAGGAACTGGCCCCACCCAACAGCAAGCCCTCAGGCTACTTGTCAGCCTGCATTGACTGGGTGCCTCGATCCTCTACAGGCAGGGAAGTGTGTCCACCTCTGTGGGGCAGGGCCTGTGTGAGGACCAGGTGAACTGTGTGGGGCACTGGTGGAGAGGTGGGGGCCTCTGCAGTGGGGCCTTGGGGTATGCTCCAGGGGGTTGGGAAGTGTGCATGGACCAGGACTGTGTTGACGGTGTGTGTGGACCTGTAGGGGGTGAAGCTTAGCAGCAGCAGAAGACCTGTGCTTCACAAATAGCCAGAAAAAAGATCAGCCCCACCTTCCAAAGCCTGAAACAATTGAGTGCTCCTGTGCCTAGGGCCAGGCCCACTCAGCTGCACTCCTAAGAGAACTTACAACAGCCTTGTAGGCCTGAGGCCTATAGCAACTGTAAGCCCCTGAGCCTACCAACCAGCTACAATGGGTACCTACCCAATTAACAGGAAAACTCCAACAGGAGTGTGCTCTTAGACCTTGTAGTAAATGGTGCTGAGGCTCCCCAAACTGGATTTACAAACAGCTGGCCAGGGAAGGAAAGAATAGACTCCCTTGGTACCTGCAGTAAGAGCAACCCTGCCACAGCAGAAGGACACAAGTAGAACACAAAGGGGTCGCTCCTGGATCATTTGGACTGGTGACCAGAGGGAAGCACAATGCTGGGCCTCAAAAGGCATCTTTTACATAAGGCCACTTCTCCAAGATCAGGAGACACAGCTGACTCACCTAATACATAGAAATAAGCACAGAGAAAGAGGCATAATGAGGAGACAAAAGAATACATTCCAAGCAAGGGAACAGGACAAAACCCCAGAAAATGGACTAAATGAAACAGAAATGAGTGACCTACCCAACAAAGAGTTCAAACAAAATCTCATAAGGATGCTCACAGATATTGGGAGAAGACTGGATGAACACAGTGAGCTCATCAACAAAGAACTGGAAAATATAAAAAAGAACCAATCAGAAATAAAGAATACAATACTGGAAATGAAAAATTATCTAGAGGGTCTCAATAACAGAATACAGGATACAGAAGAACGGACCAGTGAGCTAAATGAAAGACTAGAGGAAATCAGCCAAGCTGAACAGAAAAAAGAAAACAGAATTAGACAGAATTAGAACAGTCTAAGGGAACTCTGGGACAATATCAAGCACACTAACAATCGTATTATAGGTGTCCTAGAAGGACAAGAGAGAGACAAAGGGGCAGAAAATTTATTTGAAGAAACAATAAATGAAAATTTTCCAAACCTAAGGAAGGAAACAGACATCCAAGTACAGGAAGCACAGAGAGCTCCAAAAAAGATATTCCCAAAGAGGCCCACACCAAGACACATAATTAAAATGTCCAAAATTAAAGATAAAGAGAGAATCCTAAAAGCAGCAAGAGAAGGGCAACAAGTAACATACAAAGGAAAGCCCATAAGGCTATCAGCAGACTTTTCAGCCGAAACCCTACAGGCAAGAAGAGAATGGCATGACATATTTAAAGTGCTAAAAGGAAAAAACCTACAGCAGAAAATACTCTATCCATCAAGGTTGTCATTCAGAATGGAAGAAGAGATAAAGAGCTTCCCAGACAAGCAAAAATTAAAGGAGTTTATCACCAAGAAACCAGTTCTACAAGAAATGCTGAAGGGACTTATTTAAGTGGGAAAGTGATGATGACAAATAGGGATAAAAAAATTATCAAAAAAACAGGCAAAAAATCATTGGTAAAGGTAAAGATATAGTAGAGATAGCAGATCAACCACCTGTGAAGATAATAAGGTTACAAGACAAAAGTACTAAAATTACCTATTTCAATGATAAGAGGGTAATGGATAGACACACACAAAGCAAGAGATTAGATATGATTTCAAAAACATAAAATGTGGGAATGAAAAAGTAGAACTTTTAGAAAGAGGTCAAGCTAAAGAGTCTACTAACTCAATATAGACTGTTATATACATAGAACATTATATAGGAACCTCATGGTAATCACAAATCAGAAACCTATAATAAGTAAGCAAATAAGTAAGACAAAAGAAATCAAACATATTACTAAAGAAAGCCAACAAACCACGAGGGAAGAGAGAAAAAGAAAGGGACAGAGAAGGACTACTAAAACAACTGGGAAAAAAAAGTAACAAAGTGGCAATAAATACATATTTATCAATAGCTACTTTAAATGTCAATGGACTAAATGCTCCAATCAAAAGGCATAGGGTGGCCAACTAGATAAAAAAACAAGACCCACATATATGCTGCACACAAGAGACACACTTCAGACCTAAAGACACTCACAAACTGAAGGTGAAAGGATGGACAAGGATATTCCATGCAAATAGCAAAGAAAAGAAAGCAGAGGTAGCAATACTTATATCAGACAAAATAGACATTAAAATGAAAACTAACAAGAGACAAAGAAGGGCTCTACATAATCATAAAGGGAACAATCCAACAAGAAGATATAATACTTATAAATATCTATGCACCCAACATGGAAACACCCAAATACATAAAGGAATTATTAACAGACATAAAAGGAGAAATAGACAGTAACACAATAATAGTAGGGAACTTTAATACTCCACTTACACCAATGGATAGATCATTCAAACAGAAGATCAGTAAAGAAACATTGGCCTTAAGTGACACATTTGACCAGATGGACTTAGTTGATATATATAGAACATTCTATCCAAAAAACACAAAATATACATTCTTTTCAATTATACACGGAACATTCTTCAGGATTGATCACATATTAGGCCATAAAACAAGTCTCAATAAATTTAAGAAGATCGAAATAATACCATCCATCTTTTCTGACCACAAAGGTATGAAACTAGAAATCAACTACAGGAAGAAAACCAGAAAAGCCAGAAAAATGTGGAGATTAAACAAAATGCTACTGAACAACAATTGGATCAATGAAGAAATCAAAGGAGAAATCAAAAAAATTCCTGGAGACAAATGAAAATGAAAATATGACATGCCACAATCTGTGGGATACAGCAAAAGCAGTTCTAAGAGGGAAGTTTATAGCAATTCAGGCCTACCTCAACAAAGAAGAAAAATCCCAAATAGACAATCTAACAGTAAATCTAAAGGTACTGGAAAAAGAAGAACAAACAAATCCCAAAATCAGCAGAAGGAAGGAAATAATAAAAATCAGAGCAGACATAAACAAAATAGAGACTAAAAACAAATAGAAAAATTAATAAAACCAAGAGCTAGTTCTTTGAAAAGATAAACAAAATTGACAAAACCTTAGCTAGACTCCCCAAGAAAAAAGAGAGAAGGCTCAAATAAATAAAATCAGAAATGAAGAGGAGAAATTACAAAGGACGCCTCAGAAATACAAAAGATAATAAGAGAATACTATGAAAAGCTATATGCCAACAAATTGGATAATCTAGAAGAAATGGATAAATTCTTAGGAACATACAACCTTCCAAAACTGGACCAAGGAGAAGTAGAGAATTTGATTAAACCGATCACCAGTAAGGAGATCGAAACAGCAATCAAAAACCTCCCAAAAAATAAAAGTCCAGGACCAGACGGCTTCCCTGGTGAATTCTACCAAATGTTCAAAGGAGACATAATATCTATCCTTCCCAAACTCTTCCAAAAAATTGAAGAGGGGAGGCTTCCTAACTCATTCTATGAAGCCAACATTATCCTGATACCAAAACCAGACAAGGACAACACAAAAAAAGAAAATTACAGGCCAATTTCACTCATGAACATCAATGCAAAAATCCTCAACAAAATACTAGCAAATCGAATACAACAATACATTAAAAAGATCATACATCATGATCAAGTGGGTTTCATTCCAGGGATGCAGGGATGGTTCAACATCTACAAATCTATCAACGTGATATACACCACATTAACAAAATGAAGAATAAAAATCACATGATCATCTCAATAGATGCAGAGAAAGCATTTGACAAGATACAGCATCCATTTATGATAAAAACTCTAAATAAAATGGGTATAGAAGGAAAATACCTCAACATAATAAAGGCCATATATGACAAACCCACAGCAAGTATCATTCTCAATGGAGAAAAACTGAAAGCTATCCCTCTAAGAACAGGAACCAGACAAGGATGCCCACTGTCACCACTCTTATTTAAGATAGTATTGGAAGTCCTAGCCAGAACCATCAGGCAAGAAAAAGAAATAAAAGAGATCGATATTGGAAAAGAAGAGGGGCTGGCCCCGTGGCCGAGTGGTTGGGTTCGCGCGCTCCGCTGCAGGCGGCCCAGTGTTTCATTGGTTCGAATCCTGGGCGCGGACATGGCACTGCTCATCGGACCACGCTGAGGCAGCGTCCCACATGCCACAACTAGAAGAACCCACAACGAAGAATACACAGCTGTGTACTGGGGGGCTTTGGGGAGAGAAAGAAAAAAATAAAATCTTTAAAAAAATAAAAATAAAAAATAAAAAATAAAAAATAGAAAAAAAGGAAAAGAAGTAAAACTGTCACTCTTTGCAGGAGACAGGATTTTATATATAGAAAACCCTAAGGAATCTACTAAAAAACTTTTAGAAAAAATAAAGGAATACAGTCAAGTCCCAGGATACAAAATCAACATACAAAAATGGGTTGCATTTCTATACACTAACAACAAAGTAGCAGAAAGAGAAATTAAGAATACAATTCCATTTACAACTGAAACAAAAAGAATAAACTACCTAGGAATAAACTCAGCCAAAGAGGTGAAAGATCTGTACACTGGAAACTATAAAACATTGTTGAAAGAAATCGAAGAAGACACAAAGAAATGGAAAGATATTCCATGCTCCTGGATTGGAAGAATTAACATCGTCAAAATGTCCATACTTCCTAAAGCAATCTATAGATTCAATGCAATCACTATCAAAGGTCCAACAACATTTTTCACAGAAATAGAACAAAGAATCCTAAAATTTATATGGAACAACAAAAGACCCCGAATAGCCAAAGGATTCCTGAGAAAAAAGAACAAAGCTGGAGATATCACAGTCCCTGATTTCAGAATATACTACAAAGCCACAGTAACCAAAACAGCATGGTACTGGCACAAAAACAGACACACAGATCAATGGAACAGAATTGAGAGCCCAGAAGTAAACCCACACATTTATGGACAGCTAATATTTGACAAGGGAGCCAAAAGCAAACAATGGAGAAAGGAGAGTCTCTTCAATAAATAGTGTTGGGAGAACTGGACAGCCACATGCAAAAGGATGAGAGTAGACCATTACCTTACACCATGCACAAAAATCAACTAAAATGGATTAAAGACTTGAATGTAAGACCTGAAACCATGAAACTTCTAGAAGAAAACATAAGTGGTACACTCTTTGACATCAGTCTTAGTAGCACATTTTCAAGTACCAGGTCTGACTGGGCAAGGGAAACAAAAGAAAAAATGAACAAATGGGACTATATCAAACTAAAAAGCTTCTGCACAGCAAAGGAAACCATCGACAAAACGAAAAGACAACCTGACAATTGGGAGAAGATATTTGCAAACCATATATCAGATAAGGGGTTAATATCAAAAATATACAAAGAACTCATACATCTCAACAACAAAAAAAGCAACAACCCAATTAAAAAATGGGCAAAAGATCTGAACAGAGATTTCTCCAAAGAAGATATACGGATGGCCAACAGGCATATGAAAAGATGCTCAACATCATTAGCTATCGGGGAAATGCAAATCAAAACTACAATGAGGGATCACCTCACTCCGGTCAGAATGGCTATAATTAACAACACAGGAAACAAGTGTTGGAGAGGATGTGGAGAGAAGGGAACCCTCGTACACTGCTGGGGGAGTGCAAACTGGTACAGCCACTATGGAAAGCAGTATGGAGTAGCCTCAGAAAATTAAGAATAGATCTACCATATGATCCAGCTATCCCACTGCTGGGTATTTATCCAAAGAACTTGAAAACACAAATGCATAAAGATATGTGCACCCCTATGTTCACTGCAGCATTATTCACAATAGCTAAGACTTGGAAGCAACCTAGGCGCCCATCAAGGAACGAATGGATAAAGAAGATGTGGTATTCATACACAATGGACTACTACTCAGCCATAAGAAATGATGAAATCTGGCCATTTGCGACAACATGGATGGATCTGGAGGGTATTATACTAAGTGAAATAAGTCAGAGGGAGAATGTCAAATACTGTATGATCTCACTCATAAGTAGAAGATAAAAACAATGGCAAACAAACACATAGCAATGGAGATTGGATTGGTGGTTACCAGAGGGGAAGGGGGAAGGGGGTAGGGCAAAAGGCATGATTAGGCTGACATGTGTGGTGATGGACTATAATTAGTCTTTGGGTGGTGAACATGATGTAATCTACACAGAATTCAAAATATATTACAGTGTACATCTGAAAGCTATATAATGTTATAAGCCAATGTTACTGCAATAAAATAAAAAAAAGAAACTGAAAATGATCAAGACTGATGGCTCCGTTTAAAAAAAATAAAGTACTTAGGAATAAATTTAACAACAGAAATACAAAACGTATACTCTGATAACTATAAAACATTGTTGAAAAGAATTAAAGACCTAAATAAAAGGAAAGACATACCATGTTGTAGTGTAAGCCTCTGACACTTGGTTTTTCTCTTTTTTGTAATGCAAGTGTCTGATTTACCCGCTTAAAATATGGCTATCTTAAATAAACACATTGCTAGCCACCCCCCTCCCCCCTAACTTTGTTTCAGAGATCTTGGTTGATTTTGATAACTGACCGTTTGGGCCCACTGCTTTTTCCCTTCCTGTGCTTTAAATTCCTGCTCTTATGTTTTAAATTCGCCAGTAAAGCCCATGAAACACTGGGTCCCCACCCTCAACCTCAATAAAAGCAAAACCCCAGGCCCACCTGCACACACTCTCTCCCCTCAACCTTGCTGGGTGGCCCCAGGTGTGCTGTGTAATTTCCAGAACCTAAGTAATCAACCTTGTCTCTTTCAGAGTTTCCTGATGGTTATTGCTGAGGGCATCTTACAATCATAATAAGAACCAGAAGGTTCTTAAGTGGCCAGTCCAGCTACAACAGTGGTTATCAGCAGGCTGAGACAACACAAAACACACGTTTATAGTAGAAGATTTAATATGGTTAAGACGGCAATACTCCCCAAATTGACCTATAAATTCAATACAATCTCTATCAGAATTCCAGGTTTCTTTTTAGAAATTGACAAGCTGATGCTAAAATTCACATAGAAATGTGAAGGACCCAGAATAACTACAACAATTTTGAAAAAGAGGAACAAAGTTTGAGAACTCACATTTCCTGATTTCAAAACTCACTAGAAGACTACAATAACCAAAATAGTGTGGAGCTGGCATATAGGTAAATGGAATAGAATTGACAGTCCAGAAACAAGCTCTCACATTTACAGCTAATTAATCGTCAACAAGGGTGCCAAGACAATTAAGTGGAGAAAGTATAGTTTTTTTTTAATTAAAAGATTTTCTTTTTTAAAGATTGGCACCTGAGCTAACATCTGTTGCCAATCTTTCCCTTTTCTCTTTTCTTCTTCTCCCCAAAGTCCCCAGTACATAGTTGTATATTCTAGTTGTGGGTCCTTCTGGTTGTGGCATGTGGGATGCCACCTCAGCATGGCCTGATGAGTGGTGCCAGGTCTGCACCCAGGATCTGAACCAGCGAAACCCTGGGCCACCAAAGCAGAGGGTGCAAACTTAACCATTCAGCCACGGGGCCGGCCCCAAGAAAGTAAACTTTTTTTCAACAAATGCTGCTGGGGCAATTGGATATCCACAGTCAAGAAAATAAAGTTAGACCACCACATCACATCACATACAAAAATTAATTCAAAATAGATTTAAAACCTAAATGTAAGAGCTAAAACTATAAAATTTCTAGAAGAAAACATGAGGGTAAATCTTCATGACCTTGGATTAGGCATTGGTTTCTTAGATATGACAGAAAAAAGTATCCAAAAAATAGATAAATTAGACTTCATCAAAATTAAAAACTTTTATGCTTCAAATAACACTATCAAGAAAGTGAAAAGACAATCCATAAAATCAGAGAAAATATTTGCAAATCATATATATGATCCAGAATATATAAAGAGCTCTTACCAACCAATAATAAAAAGACAACCCAATTAAAAATGGGCAAAGAATCTGAATAGACATCTCTCTAAAGAGGATACACAAATGGTGAAAAAGCACATGAAAAAAATGCTCAACATCATTAGCCATCAGGCAAATGCAAATCAAAACCACAACATGATATAACTTCACACCCACTAGGATGGCTCTAATTAAAAAGACAGATGATGATAAGTGTTAGAGAGAATGTAGAGAAACTGGAACCCTCATATACTGGTGGGAATGTAAAATAGGGCATGATCCAGCAATTCTACTCCTAAGGATATATACAAGAGAAATGAAAACATATGTCCACACAAAAACTTATACATAAATGTTCATAGCAGAACTATTCATAATAGCAGAGAAGAGGAAACAACCCAGATTTTCATCAACTGATGATTGGATAAACAAAATGTGGTATATCCATACAATAGAATATTATTCAGCAATAAAACGAAATGAAGTAATGACACATACTACAATATGGACGAACCTTGAAAGAGAAAGAAGCCAGACACAAAAGCCTCTATATTGTATGATTTAATTTACATGAAATGTCCAGAATAGGCAAGTCTATACTGACAGAAAGTAAATTAGTGGTTGCCTAGGGCTGAGGGGGTGGGTGAGACTGGGACTGACTGCTAACGGGTATGGGTTTTCTTTTTGGGGTGATGAAAATGTTACAAAAGTAGATTGTGGTGATAGATGTACAACTCTGTGAACATATATGCACATACCAAACAAGGCACCCATTCAAAGTGTGCAATTCAATTGAATGCATGCATTGTATGGTATGTGAATTATATCTCAATAAAACTGTTAAAAACGCATAAGGTTACAAAGAAACCCAGTTATTTTGAACTAGAGTCATCAAAATATAAATTCTTGATAGAAATAGAGGTGCTTCCTTAATAAGGCACTAAATAACAAGATCCACGTCTAATAGCTATCAATTTTGAAGTAATGATGAGTGTAAAATAAATTTTTAGACATATGCAACAATAACAAAAATGATTGACAATTCCGTTAGCATCTCTAAAGAACAACAGGGTTGGAAAAGAGGGGGTGGCGGATTATCAAACTAGTTACTTTTTTCCCCTGATGAAGCTCCAGAATTAAAAAGCAGGTACAGGACACTTCCTTTCAGCAAGAGGGATTCCAGCCCAGTGCTTTTAGCATGTTTATGCAAAGTTGGCTGTGCCAGCCAAAACACTGCCAAGCAGCTTGGACCTCGCTGGCTGTACCTTTTAGTCATCTTGCAAAGCAGTGGAATGGGGCAGGAAGGAACCCATTGATGTCTGGTTGTCAAGGCAAAGCAAGTTGGGAGGGGGGAATGGGAAACTGACACAAAGAGAAAGAAAGCACTAAGAAATCTAAAGCCTTGGCATACTCTCCCTCCTGTCCCCAGTCAGAAAAGGTGATGTGACCAGACTAGCATGGAGAGTCTCGGGCCAGAATTGGGGAGGTATTTTCCCCATAACTTCTCCATTGACTGTCCCTTCCACCAGATATCCACCCTCAGGACTGATATTCAAAATATTTGACAAGTGGTAACAAAAGGCCAGTGACCAATCAGAACAGTTGCCAGCCCCAGTACTAGACTAAAGTCCTAGAGGTCTGCTGTGACAGACATTACTTGCTTCAGTTGCTAGATTGTGGGGAGGTCCTAGAAGCAAGATTAAGGCAGTGGCTCTTCATCAACTGGCACAGAGGATGTTCAAGCCCTCTGTTAACAATTGAGATAGCTGTACTAGTACACATCATCCCAATGATAGGATAGAGAGAGAGAGTAGAACCTCCTTAAGGCTTTATGAATGAAAGAGTGGGCAAGTGATTGATGCTTGCACTCATGGGACATGTCACTGATTTCACAGATGGAAATTTCTCCTCTTGACAGAAGATAAGTGCCAAAGGAGATTTCAGCACACCACTCCAAGCAGTTTTTTCAAATTTAGATTCTACACAACCAAGTAACTATGAAAGTAGGGCTACATTTGGGTTAAATTCCCGATCCCTGGGAGCTGGCCCAGGGTCATAGTAGTTAAGTTTGTGTGCTCTGCTTCGGCAGCCCAGGGTTCGCTGGTTCGGATCCTGAGTGTGGACCTAAACATTATTCATCAAGCCATGCTGTGGTGGCATCCCACACAGAAGAACTAGACGGGCTTACAACTCGGATATACAACTATGTACTGGGGCTTTGGAGAGAAAAAAAAAAGAAGAAGATTGGCAACAGATGTTAGCTCAGAGCCAATCTTCCTCACCAAAAAACCATTAAAAAATTTTTTTTAATTTTTAAAAATCCTCATCCCCACCTATTCGCCATCTAGGAAAAGGCAAAGAAAGCAAGCAACCTGAGATGGGGACTAAAGGGTATTGGCCCACGCTCCCAGCTGCCCCAGATCTGAACAGTGAGGCCTGTCTGTCAAGTAGGGCTCTCTCTCCTTGGAGTAGGCACCCCACCCCCTGCAACGATGCTCCTTGTACAGACTCATCCATCAATTCATACCTAGCCCTATTCCTCTTCTGTGAAGAGAAAGCCTCCAAACAAAGAGGAAATTGGATAAGCTAGACTCTGAGGCACAGCCTTTACTAGGCAGGAAAAAACATCTTTGGGCTATGCATGGGGATCCTGAGCAATTAGAGGGGAGGTGAGCCATTTTAACAATAAACATTACATTTTTATTAAATTTCTAATTAAATACAATAATTTTTTTCTCTTTCATAAAAAACCAAATATTTACAACATTATGGTTTAGGAAAAGACAAACAGAGAGTAAAAATGAAGAAAAGTGATTAAAAGGCAAATTCAAGGACAGAATAAATACAGTCTATTTACATGCCTGCCTGGCTCTGGTGGTTGCTGCCAGAGTGCCAGGCCCTCAGCCTCAGAATTAGCAGTAGTTCAAAATCTCCTCCAGCTTCAATATGTCCAAGGGGGGAATTTTGGTGACTTCAAAGAAGACCCTGTAAAAAGAAGAGGCGTCTGCTCAGTGTAAAATAGGCTAAAGCAAGCAGGCTCCATGCAAGTGGGACGTAGAGCTCTTGGTGCCCTATCTTGTTTTAACCCTGGAGCAGAAAGTAAGGTGAAAAGTACCTGAATCTTCCTTTTCTGTTAAGTGAGGCTAGTCTGCACTTCCCCATGACTGAGAACAAACCCAGCCTCACCTGGAGCTTGGTACTTACTGATGAGAATACTTGGAATGCACAGTCTTGAGTCTATCACAAGAACGGAAAGTCAGCAGAGTGTTGAGCTGCTTGACCAAAGGGTGAAGATCAGAGGTCTTGTAGCCACTGTAATACTCCAGGGTAGGAGCCTGGAAGAAGTAACATTAACAGTGACTTTTACAACAGAAAGCAGACCCTTCTTCTGTCTCTACCATCCTATATCCAAACTTCGTACCCATGGTATAGGTAGGGCAGGTAGTCAAACATTTTAAAGACTTAGACAGCATAGACACTGACAAATGATTATAGGGTACTACCTAGATTAGGTTCCAGCTGCAAACTAGTGGTATGGCTATATCTATATGTACCAGTTGGATATTAGCCCTGGCTGTAGGTATTCACATAAGCTGAAGTCCACCAAAAAATCTAAGGAACAGGACTGACTTTGTAATTTACTCACTCTCAGGTCAAGCGCCAATGTCCAGGCAAACATCAGACCAAACTTGAGGTCCCAACTCAACAGCCAACAGGGACTTAAGACTGCTCCTCCTCTCTGGCTCTAACAGCTATCATTCCATACATTTATTTTTTCATTCGACTTTAAGGATGCCTGTTATATAGCAGAAGCAATAGAGCAGCATGTTTAAGAGCAACGGTTCTGGAAGCAAACTGCTTGGGTTCAAATTCCAGCCTTGAGCGAGTTATTTAATCTCTTGGTGCCTTAGTTTCACAATCTGCCAAATGTGGATCATTACAGTAATTACATGATAGGATTAAATGAGTTAGCCCTGTGTAGGATGCTGGGAATACAAAGAAGGCTAAGTCTCCCGCCCTTGAGGAGTCTTTAGTCTAGTTGGGGGAGACAGACATACACAGAGATAACTAAAAAAATGTGTGGAAAGTGCTATGATGGAAGACAGCATGGGACACTGGAGAAACAGAGCAGCAGGACCCATGACGTTTGGTTCGGAGAGTCACAGAAAGCTTCGTAGAGGAGGGAACATCTGAAATGGGTGGAGAAAGTCAAGTGGGAGCTCCACAGGTAGACAAAGGGAGATTTATTCTATAAGGCAGTGGTTTTCTAAAGATGTCTTATTTTCCCTGAACACCTTTTTTTCAAATATCTTACCTGGAATTGAGGGTAGTGGCTAGAAGCCCATCAATTTGGATCCCTTTACCTTTTACAAGGCCTCTGAAATACTTTTGCAGGAATCCCAGGGCTCTAACGAAAACTGGAAACTACTGCCACAGGCAAAGGGCTGTCATTGGCATGCTGAGCAGGGGAGTATCACGTGGGGTAACACGTTATATTGAGTGCATTAAATAAGATTAACAGCCCCATTGTCACTGCATAGGTTCAGGCCTCAATGCTTCACATTGACTGTTATGAAAGCCTACTTGCTGGTGTTCCCACCTTAACACTCTCTTTCATCTAATACACCTTCTATACCGCTATACCAATACTGTTTCCAAAACCCACAAACAGGAGTATGTTTGTGGGTTTCCTAAAAGACTTCCAATGCTTTAGTATACTTCCAATGCCTAAAAAACTTCCAATGCCTTAGTATAAAGTGGGTCCCTTAGCCTGGCATCAAAGGTCTCTCACAATCTGACCATACCCTTCCATTCTAGTCTCATCTCTCATCACTCTCCATTAATATATCCTCTGCTTTACTACAGGAAATGCCTTATTCTGCCCCAAATACATCACATTCTTTACTTATTGCCTTCACGTCTTTTCAATTATCGTTGCCTCTACCTAGAATGTCTCCTCTCACAGGTTCCTATTCATCTTTTAAGACCCAACTCAAAAGTCACCTCCTCTGTGAAGACTTTCTTCTCTATAGAAGCAGTATATATAGCATAGAGGACTGTAGAGCCAGAACTTGGGTTCAGATCAGGGCCAATATTTAGCCGATACTCACTGGTACAGCCATGCCAAGTGTTAAAACATTGAAATATTTCTATACTGGTTAGCAAGCAGTTTGCTGCCCCAAGCCTCTCAATTGTCCCCCTCAGAACCTAAAAAGACTCTTCCAGGATCCAAGGGTCAAAACTTGACTCAGCATGGGGCCTCCAAAACCATGGCTTCAGAGCTATGGCCCGCATCGATTCTGATTATATAGTAAGTACATACTTTGACCACCACTCCTAGTTCCCAAAGACTAGCCCTGTCTCTCATTAGCAAAATATGGGCAGTTATTTCTCATCTGTAAAATAGGGATAATAGTACTGATCTTGTAGGGATGTTGTGAAGATTAAACGAGTTAATACACAAAGTGCTTAGGCCACTGTCGAAGCACTCAATAAATGCTAGCCATTATTATTATTTATTCTTTTTCATCATCACCACTGCCATTTACTGAATGCTTTCTCTTCTCCAAGAAATTTCAGTATGACTTGTTCAAGTTCACACAACTGTTTATAGGATTCTTTCTCAGCACACAGAGGTTTCCCCATCAATAGTGGGTCTATGAGATTTCTACACTGGAGGGGCTTAGGAGCAGTTGGAAAGAATATGCTCATTTGTGAGCATACTTTTTCTTCTTGGATTGCATGTTACACATCAGTAAAAATTCATAGTTCTCTAAAGTTGCTTTTATTCACAATTTTTCATAAAATTGAAAAGGCATCAAATAGGAGTTTTATTTGTATTGGGGAAGGGGGCTTTGGGAGCCTTTCTCTTCAGAGAAGAGCACTACAGTATACCTCTGAGTCCCCCATTATATACGTGGACAGTTGTTTCCACTACTCTGTTCTCTGGGTCAGTGCTTTTCAAACGCTGTTCCAATGAGCTCCCTCAGGGGGCAATCTTGCTGAGGGGACTGCAAGGGGCCGGAGTGACATGGGGTCAGGTAAGAAGTGGGCCTACCCGACTCCCTGCTGCAACCAGAATAATTCTACATTAGTCTGTTTTGTAACATTGGTCTTTCAGGTAAGCTTTCTTTGGAATAAAGGGTAATGTGACTAAGAAAAATGAAATAAAATACTTCAAAACCATTGCTGTAGAAACTCTTTTGGCAGCCAGGCCCCTAAGATGTCAAGATGTCAAAGAATTCATAACTGTGGGTACAGGCAGTTTTGTTACTAAGTTTCGCATGGCTGTAATTTACACCTTCCTCCTGAGTCAACCCTGTGCTTTTAAATCCCTGCCCCATGCCCTCAGCAAGTGTTTACCAAGTGTCCGAGCTTCTTCATGTAGAGGGCCAGGAGGAAGGAGCCAGCAGCTAGCTTGGAAGCCCTCTCCTGGATATAGTCGTACTCCTGCAGGGTCATCTCGCAGATGAAGCGGGACAAGGTCAGTGTCTTCATGCTGGTACGGACACACTAAAGGCAGCAAGACTGGCTCAGCAATCAATTCAGAAAACCGGCATTAAGCAGAAGATCCCCTGCACCCACTCTCTCCAGTTATCTCACCTCAGGCTTAAATGACTCTGTCCCTGAACAATGAACCTCTCCTGCCACCATGACTCACACTAAGGACCCTACCCACAAAAGCACAGAATCTTTAGGGGGCATTCTGAAATTGGCAATGGGATTTGCCACCTTTAGGGTTTTTAACCAAGGTATCAAGTATGCTTATGGTACCCTCCCATCTCCCCTTTCTTTGAAGAGCCACAGCCCTGCAACTGTTAACTTTGCACCTGGTTCTGCCCTAGGAGGTGTTTCATGCTCCAAAAGAACTCCTTCCCTTTTCTGATTTGAATCTTTTTTTAAATTATAACCTATAACACACACATAGAGAAAAGTACACAACACACACTTGTAGAACACAATGAATAATTATAAAGGAACCTCCCCTGTAACCAATACTCAGGCGAAGGAAGAGAACTTTGCCAGCATCCCTCTCAAACTTCCCAACTGTCCTTCCTAATCAAAGAATCTTCTTCCCCTCCCCTACTCTGCCCTCACCTCAAAACTTCATAGATACACCATGGAAATCTGCAATTTTCTTCCCTCCATGCTTCAGAAAGATTGCCAATATAGGAGGGTGGATTGAAAAAGAAATTCCCCTGTGCCCAGCTGTTGCTTTCCCTTTTCCCACCACTCAGGCAGCTACTCTGGGGATGGAAGGGACTAACCCAGCAGTGGGAGAATGAAGATACACCTCCTCCCTCTTACCCTAGCATATCTGCGCAGAAAATGATAGGCGATAGGAATGTTGATATCAAATTTGAGGGTTTGCAGGATGCTGATTTCCATGGTGAGCATCTCATTTCGCTGATAAATATCATCGCAGATATACAGGAAGTCATCCACACAAGGTGGACAGGGCTCCTATGGGTGGAGAGGAAAGGCAGTGAAAACCAGGCAAAGACAGCCCACTCCTCTCTGCTTAGAGACGAAAGGCAGAGGGAGAGAGGGGTGAAGGTTAGGAGGCAATAACATTTCCTGGCATAAACCTTCAGAGTAGCTCTGAGAGCTGGCTTCTCGTTGATTTGAGTGGCCCATCTGGAAAACAAAATCAGAAAGACAGGAAAGATCTGTCTAAAAACTGCACCACTGGAGAGAGGATACAGCCTCTCGGGGTGGATTCTTACAGCATTGAAAGCAGCATAAGTGGCACAGGCACTGGGAGCAGTGGGGAAATCTAAGGTCTGCTCTAGGGGAAAGGAGGGAAGGAGACCACGGAAAGGGGAGTAGAGATAGAAAATAAGCCTATACTTTGTGTCCTAGTCAATGGAATGAAGGAGAATGTTTGGGTGGGGGCACTGCTGGGGTAACAGGCAGTGAGAGAGAAGCAGACAGGCACAGAGGGAACTCAAGCAGAGAAAGAGGACTGCAGGGGGTGGGTGAATGTGCATGGGGGCTAGACTAGGAAGATCCAGGCCAGGCCAAGGGTGAGAAGAACCCCTCTTTGGAAGCATCTTCTCATGTCCTGCCCTCTGCAGGTTAAACCTTGGTTTTGGGAAGAGGACAAGGAGGCAGGAAGACCCCTAAATCTTGTCTCTAGCTGCATCTAACTGCCCACCTCAGCCTTCTTCCCACACCTTTCTCTCTCTCTCTCTCTTTTCAGATCACAGACTGGAAAACCCTCTGGTTTGCAGGCAAGGAAATTGAGGCTCAGAGAGAGGAAGTAACTTGTTCAAGTTCACACAGCAACCTAGTGGCAACACCAGGGCAAGAAACTCTCCCTTCCATTGCTCTACTCACCAGAGGCTCCTTCCTTTCTCCTCTTCTCATACCACCCCGACACTTCCCCTTGCAAAGTCTTTCTATACTTCTTAATCCTGTGAGGGGAAGACACCCCTTCTCCAAAAAGCTTAGTGTCCTGGCAACTAGAGGAGAGGTGCTCCCTGTTCCAAGATTTGCTAAGAAGTGCCCCTCACATTCTTCTCCTCCCTCCTGCTCTCCGTTGTCCAGGGGCCCCCCAGCTGCTTTTTAAGCCCCCTTGAGGCTGAGGCATGGATTACTTGCTCAAGCTACAAGGATGGTCCTAGGTAAGCGGAGGGAGGAGCTGGGGGAAGAGAGAGGGAAGAAGAGAGAGGGAATGAAAGCAAGAGAATGAACCAGGTAGCAAGTGAGCAGGGAAGGAAATAAGCCAGGGACAGAGGGAGTGAGGGAGGGAGGGAGGGAGGGAAGAAGAACGGAGAGAGGGAGAAAGGGAAGGAGGAGGCTAGGGAGCGTGGAAGGGAAGGAGGGAGGGTGAGAAGGAGGGAGAGAGCCAGGAAGAGAGGGAGCAAGGAAGGATGGAAGGGAGCCAGCAAGAGTGGGTGGGAGGGAGCGAGCAAGAGAGGGGTCTCTCAAGAGAGGGAGGGAGGGGAGCAAGGGAACCAGGGAGCAAGTGAGTAGGAAAGGAAGTGAGCCAGAGAGGAAAACAGTGAGGGAGAGGGCAGGAGAGGGAGGGAGGTAGGAGAGAGAGGGAGCAAGGGAAAAAGGAGATGAGGGAAGGAGGGTGGGAGGGAGCTAGGGTGGGAGGGAGTCATAGATGCCAGGGTACCAGGAAGCCAGGATGGGAGGGAGGGAGGGAAGGAACAAGAAGAAGGGGAGAGAAGGAATGAGCATAAAAGGGCAGGGAGGGACAGAGGGTGGGTAGGGAGAAGCAAAGGAGGAGGGAAGGAGCACAGCATGAGAAGAGCAAGGGGAGGAGGGAGGGAAGAGTAAAGGAGAGAGGGAGAAACGGTAGGACAGAGGGACAGAGGGAAAAGAGTTAAGAAGAGAAGGAAAAAAGAGAGTAAGCAAGGGAAGGGGAGAGAAAGTGAGGGAGGGAGAAAAGGAGGGAAGGTGGGAAGGAGGAGGATGGAGTGGGACAGACAGGAGCAAGGGGAGGGGGGTCGGGATCATGAGGAAGGGAGGCACAGAAGGAGCGAGGGATGGAACAAAGGTGGAAAGGAGGGAGGAAGGGTACCAGTGAGTGAAGGAGGAAGGGATTGAGCAGGGGAATGAACGAGAGAGCAAGTGAAGAAGGGAGGGAGGGAGAGAAGGAGTGAGAAAGGGAGGGAGCCCAGCATGGAGTGAGCGAGTGAACAAAGCAAGGATGGAAGATGGAGGGAGGGATGAGAGAAGGCTGGAGGGAAAAGAGGAGCTAGGGAGCAATTTGTGAAAGTGAAGCAAGGGCAGCAGGAGAGGGAGGGAGAGAGGGAGGCAAATAGGGACCAAAGGAGGGAGAGTTGGAGTTAGGGAGAGAGGTTCAGGACCGCGGTAGGCGCCAAGTGAGTGAAGGAGGGACAGAGGCCAAATGCGATGTAGGGATAGAGCTGGGAGCTGGGGAGGGAGCTAACGAGGGAGCACAGAACAAACCCACAGTTCTAAATCTCTTTGAACTCAGTAAAAGTTGCTACTTCTCTGCTCCTAAACCCTAAAGTTTCATACAGCTAGCCTATCAGAAGGAAAAATGAGAGTTGAACAAGATCATTTAACATCTAAGCAAGAGGAAAGAATAAGAGAAATTAGATGGATTATAGTTAGGAAGGAAAGGCCAGCTACCTGCTTTTATACTGATACTGCAGAAATAACTATTTCACCTGAACTCACTACCATCTACACCTGGCCAGTTTCTCTTAAATGTCTCCAGTGCCCAGGTTTGGAGATGCTTTCTTATATATGTAGTTCAAGACCACCAGATGGAGCTAGTGGACAAAAAAAGGGGGCCAAGACAAAGAATTATGGACCAGAAGGAAGCTTTAAAAAGAACGACCCATTTAATTAGGCACATGCCCACATACACACATCTTCAAAGAGGAAAGGGAAGAACCTTGTTGATGCCAGGAAACAAATACACCACCACTGCCACCCAACACCAACTTTCTTGCTGGGGAAGACCAACAATTGGTAGGAAAAATTATTTGTGCGCATGTACGTATGTAATTGTATACACACACATAGGTACACATATACGCAAACGTATATACACATGTATGTGTATATGCGTTTATATACATATATTTGTGTACATGCATGCATATATACCTGCATACATATACGCACACAGATATACATACACATATATATCCAGCTTAGCTAGAAACCTGATTGGTTAGTTCTCTCCAGGTCCCATGGTCTCAGGCTCACCTCAAATTTTGCTGCAATCAGAAAAGCAGTGGAACCAAGGAGTTGTAGTTTGTCTTTCTTGCACATCACCTCCATAAGGTAGTGATCCACCAGCTTCACTGCCAAGTACAGGGTCTCATGACTCATCTCAAAGGTCATCTGGAAGAATACACAAACAAGAAAGGAATCTACACATTGTTCAGCTCCAAAGCCACATCCAGATAGATCTAACTACCTGGTCTGTGACATTGAGGACAGAGGAGCTACCAGACCTGGACAGCTGGGACTCTTCCATGAATACGGGAACTGCTTCAGCTAAGACCCTGGTATTATCTAGCCCTACATATTTCCATGGGTAACCAGTCTTAGAAACCAGAGAGAGATTCTCCAGCTTCTCTGTGAGTACCTTGAGTAAACACACCCTCTCACTTTGATCTCCAATACTTAGATTCTTGCTTTCCCCATTTGCTACTTGTAGTGTAAACCCTGACAGCTGGCTTTTTTCTTTTTGTAACACAAGTGCCTGACTTAAGCTTTGATTGCCAGGGCATCCACTTCAAACATGGCTATCTCAAGTAAACACGTTGCCAGCCACACAACTAGGTAAAGAGCTAGGCCAACTCCCACCAATGAAGCTCCTTTGTTCTAGAGATCTTGGTCGGTTTTCATAACTGATCATTTGGGTATATTGTTTTTTCTCTTTCCAGGCTTTAAATTCCCACTCTTATGCCTTAAATTTATCAATAAAGAGTGAGCCCATGAAACCCTAGGCCCTCACCCTTGACCCCAATAAAAGCAAAAGCCCAAGCTCGTTCTCTCTCTCTCTCTCTCTGTACCTGCAACCTCACTGTGTGGCCTCAAGTGTGCTGTGTAATTTCCATGTCCTGTAAGTAACAAACCTTTATTTTTTCAAAGTTTCCAGATGGTTATTGCTGAAGGGTGTCTTGCAATCATAATGAGAACCACAAGGGCCGGTCCAGCCACAACGTTGGTTATCAGTAGGCTGAGACTGGCACAAAACACTACTACCTTATACAGAGACTTGCTTATTAGTTTATTCATTCATTAGTTTATCTTCCCAACTAGATATGCTATTAGAATATATGGACTGGAATCAAGTACCAATAGCACTATTTGGAAGTGAGCTGAGGGGTTAGAGAAGCCAGAATGAGATTAAAGCATTAGTAGTATAACTCTTCTTCCCTTCTCTCTCTTATTTATCCTTGTCTTGCCTTCACCAACTCCAAGAAACCATCTCCTATAGCCCTAGTCCCAGAGTTAGTGCTGGCCCATATAGCATCTTGGTGTAAATAAGAAAAAAGTTGCCTTCTTCGGGTGAATGCAGTGTTACAAGCACACATCTTATCAAGTGGACAATACCTTTATATGAACTAGCAAAAGGTGCCCCTGCCTCAGGGCATAGCAGCCTCATAGCCAGAATGCACAGCTTGGCAAACAGACTATGAACTGGATTCCATTGCCTGGTTTTGCCTTGGCTGGAGGCTGAGTGTAGGCACAATTTGCACTGTACACAGAGGTCCTACCCAGTCCTCAGTGATGCTTCTTCCTCACAGCCCCTTAGGTTCTTAGGATTCTAGTTCAACACCTCAACAAACGCACGAATCCCCCCTTTAATGTCTCCACCACATAGTTGTTCGATTTCTGACACACAACCTTCAAATACAGCCAGCCCAGTCTCTCTTTGAGTGGTTTTAACAGAAAATTCTTCCCTAATGAGTGGGAATCATGCTCCCTGTAAGCTCCACTTACTTCATTGGGCCTCCCTGTGTATAGAAGGCTACTCCTACAATAAGGCTAATTTTACTGACTGGAGCCTAGATGACCAAAAAGTAGATCAATAAGGAGCATTAGAGAAATGGATGTATATTTGCATAGGCAAATTATTATCAAAAGATGGTTGAAGATATTGGTTCAGCATAAATACATTAAGTTTCTGAATAACAGAAATATCAAGAAGCTGTTCTTCCTGTTCCTGGGATACGGCCTTGGATCTTACAAATCTGTCTTTATTTGTTTCCTATTGCTGCTGTAATAAATTACAACACACTTAGAGGCTTAAAACAACACATATTATCTTACAGATCTGGAGGTCAGAAGTCCAAAATAGTACTCACTGGGCTAAAAAAAAATCAAGGTGTTAGCACGGCTGTGTTTCTTTCTGGAGTTTCTAGTGGAGAATTGTGATTTTAGCTTTTAGAAGCTGCCTCCATTCCTTGGTTTGCGGTCCCTTCCATCTTCAAAGCCAGCAAGGGCCAGCCGAGCCTTTCTCACATTGTATTACTATCTTCCTCACTCTTCCACATTTAAGGACCCTTGTGATTAAATTGGGCCCACTTAGATAATCCAGGATAATCGCCCTATCTTAGATTCAGCTGATTGCAATCTTAATTCCATAGTCTAATTTCCCTTTGCCATGTAAGGTAATATATTCACAGGTTCTGGGGATTAGGATATGGACATTCTATTCTGCCTACTAGATTTTCCAAAGGAATGTCACAAGAAACGGATGGGGAGAGTTCACGCAGATGAAAGGTAATGACTACCACCTTAAGTATCAAGAAATTGAGGGCAAATAATTACCAAAAAACATGAGGCTAGGAAGGGAAAGCAGCAGTTCTCTGAGGATGATGCCTCTGTGAGCAAATGACAAAGCCAGTGCTTGTACAGCCTCCTTCCAGAATCTCCCATAGGCACTCGGCCACCCACGCAGCACATTATTATCAAACGGTAACATCTAAAAGTGCGGGTAATATCTGAATGAATGGTTGACATATGGAGTCAATAAATGTTTAAATCAGCAGCTGTGTCAGTTATAGCAATCCTCTTTCCTTGAATTTAAGACAGTACTCTTCCAACAGAATTCACCACTTGGGACTATTTGGAACAAGTTTAATCCTTCTTGTGACAGCCCTTCAGCCACTGAAGACAGTTATTATGTCTCCTATAAATCTCCATTCTAGAACAAATATCTTGACTTCCTCTAACTGTTCTTCTTATGATATGGTTTTCTGTCCATCAGGCACCAAATGAAGAGCCTATCTTTGTGCCAGTTAGAGAAGAGTGGCAGCGCTCCAGGTGACTTTAAGCAGTTAGACCAAATGTGGACAAGAGGCTTTTCAGTATAGTAGCAAAGTTCTCTCCATCATGACTGCCTTTGGCTAGTACGCTCTTCCAATTCATCATAACAACTATTCTCCTTATCTGGAGGTGGGTAAGAATAAACAAAAGGAAAGTGATAAATAAGTCAAAAATAAAGAAAACATAAAGATTACTCTTATTTTCAGACTAAGAGACAAATCTGACAAAACCCATCTCAAAGTCCAAAACTCAAAGACCACCCTCCACAAAGATGAATAAACAGAAAATCAACCAGATGTATGAAAAAGAACAAGTGATTTTTCAAGGAGAAATGTTCCGAGGGACCAGAGCAAGCGCCTACTTATGAAACCTTTTCACTCCAAAGAACTGGAATAAACTTTTCAAAAAGTATACTCTCAACAAGATCTGAGAGGACACTGAATCTATGAAAAGAGAACACTTTGGGATCCAGAAAGATTGGTTTCTGATGAAAAAGCAATTACTTAATTAAAAAAGTAATAGAGGCAGTGAACAGTATATCAGATTGTGATAAAAACCAATGATTCCAAAGGCTACTTTAAGAAATTCTCCCAGAACTGAGAGGTAAAAGAGAGTTGAATATAAAACTTGAGACACAAGGAGAATAGATTCTGGAGATACACACACACACACACACACACACACACACACAGGCAATCTAAATGAAAGAAGGCAGAAGAGAAATAATAAAGAAATAATAGATAAAAATTTCTCTGAGGCAAGGAAAGATTGAACCTTCAGACTGAAAGGACCCACAATATACTGGACCAAATTAAGGAAAACAGAGCTACATCAAGAAATGTAAAAAATAGTTATTCATAGGGAACATAACGTACTAAATGACCAGCCCTGGTGGTCTAGTCGTTAAGATTCAGTGCTCTCACTGCCACGGCCTGGGTTCATTTTCCAGTCAGGAAACCACACCACCTGTCTGTCAGTTTTCATACTGTGGCGGCTGCAGGTTGCTGTGATGCTGAAAGCTATGTCATCGATATTTCAAACACCAGCAGGGTCACCCATTGTGGACAGGTTTCAGTGGAGCTTCCAGACTAAGACAGACTATGAAGAAGGATCTGGCCCCCTACTTCTGAAAAAATTGGCCATGAAAACCCTATGAACAGCAGTGGAGCATTATCTGATATAACATGGGAAGGTGAGAGGATGGAGCAAAAAGACCAGGCCCTGTTGTACACAGAGTCACCAGGAGTCAGAATTGACTCAACAGCACTAACAACAAAATATATTAAACAATAATAATCTGGATCTAAAAGTTTAGATTATTTGACTAAAAATAGAGGAAGAAATAAACTAAAAGTATACAAGTTATCTTATTTGAGGGGCAATTAGTAGATCAGGTCCACCAAAGGGGATGGGTAATTAAATAATAACTATATCCATATAACAGAATATTATGCAGCAGTCTAAAAGAATGAGGTAGGTCTATACTTATATAGAAAGATTACTAAGACTTAAGAGAAAAGAGCATGTTGCACCACAGTGTGTACAGCATGACCTATTCATATAACAAAAGTATCATAAAGCCCACACTCATTATAAAGCTGTATTTTTATATGTGAATATATGCATGTATGTGTCTGCATTCATATATTACTCATATAATTTAAGATTTTTTTTAAATGATAGTCAAAAACTTAATAAAAGTGATAAGACACACACAAAAAGACCAGGAAGGATATATCCTAAACTATTTGTAGTTGTTACTTCTGAACAATAAGAATAGAGGAAAAGAGTTATTGATTTTATACATATACATACACAAACACACATACACAAATATATATGAATACATACACACATATTATAAACATATTAATTTTGTAGTTCAAAAAAATTGTATGGGGCAGAGATGTTAAGTCGGGATGGAGGGGGTGAAAAAATGGCAGGAGAAATTAACTAAATAACAATGATTGTGAATGGTTACCACACTGCTTAGACTTTGATAAGTTAAGCAGAAAAAATAAATTAGCATATAAATTATATAATTATTAAGACAAAATTAATTGCTATAATGATCTTTGTGCCCTATAGAGAATACATATTTTCTTCAAACACGAGTGAATCATCTATAAAAACCCATTATATCTGAACCCATGAAGAAAATCTCATTAATTTAAGAAAAGCAGAAATTATCTTTCAGGTCACATTCTTCATACACAATACAATAAATCTAGAAGTTGGCAATAAAAGGATAAACCAAACAACTAAAGAAAAGCAAAGCATTTGAAAAACATACTAAGCACTATTCTTAAAGAAAAAAATAAAACCTAGGTCAAAGAGGAAATAAAAATTGCAATTACAGATTATTGAGAAAAAATAACTACAACACAATTTTCAAAACTAATGGGATAAGGTCAGAACTTTTACTTAGAAGAATATTTATAGCTTTGGAACTTTTATTATGAAGTCAGAAACAATTAGAATAGACTAAGCATTCATTTCAAGAAGCTAAAGAAAGATAACAAAATAAATCTTAGTAAAATAATAACGATGAAAGCAGATGTTGATGAATTTTTTAAAAAGAAAAAGTTACACATTTTTCCATGGGTTGGTTCTTTGACCAGAGGACTGAAAGAATCTTTTGCAAGTAAAATTGAGGAAAAGAGAGCATGTACATGCACTCAAGCACACGGGAGCAAGGTAACACATCACACACAACACTATGAATGAGAAAAGAAATAATTACAAAGGATCATAACCGAATATCATGTAAAATGTACAATAATTATGAAAATATCCATGAAATGGATAATTTTTTAGAAAAATATAACTATAAAAATGACTCAAACCTTAGTAGACCAATAGCCATCAATGTTATTAGAAAAGTTATCAAAGAATGACACATATAAATGGCATCTATGGGTTCATAGGCAAGTTCTTCAAGGAAAATATAATTCCTGTGTTAAACTTAGTACTGTAGGAAAATTTCCCTAATTATATCAATAAGCTAGGGTAACCCTGGTACCACAACTTAATAAAGACAGCACCCTTCACCAAAGACTTAGAAAGGAACCTTACTTATGAATACAGAAGCAAAAATTCTAAATAAAGTATAAGCACATCAAATTCAAGAGTAAATTAAATAAACCATAACTAAGTTCAGCAAAGTAGATGAATACAAAGTAAATACAGAAAAAAAAATTAATTGCTTTCCCAATATATCAGCAATAAATTAAAAATTAAAGGAAAAAGGATAACACCTATAACATTAAAAAAATTTCTTCAATCCTCAAGAAAAACCTTTTTAAGTCAGTCAGACCAATATAAAGAGAATCTTTTAAAACTTAAAATTATAAAAGAAGATGTAGTAACTACACAAACACAATACAACTGGCTTGAAAAGTTTAACACTGCGAAATCCATGAGTTCTCCCTGAACTAATCCCACTGGGCTATTTTTGAAAACTTGACAAAATTATTCTACAGCTCACCTGGAAGAATTAATGTGTAAGGACAATCATAAATATTTTGTAAAAAGAGGCAATAAATGTATTACAAAGCCATAATAATAAAAACAGCATACTACCGATGTTAAAAATAGACAAACACACCGAAGAATAGAATTCGAAAGACCATAAACAAACCCAAGTATATGTGATTAAAGATATCATTTCAAACCAGTGGATAATGAAAACCAATAAATGGTATTAGAATAAGCGGATAATGATTGGGGGAAGGTGTATTGTTGCTGACACCAAAACAAATTCCAGATAAAGATTTAAATGTGAACACGAAACTATAAATGTTCTAGGAAAAAAGTTCAGAGGAACATTTATATAATTATGACTGGAGAAGACTTTTCTAAGCAAGAAACAAATCTTAAAACCATAAAGGAAAGAATAGATAGACCTGACCACTTAAATGCAAATGTTCCTGTACATCAACCTAAAATAACACAGTAAAAATTTTCAATTATCAGATGGCAAAAAATATAACATACTATGCTGCTAAGATTATAGAAGATAATCACTTTCATTCAGTATGGTAAAAGTACAAATGGGCATAACACTTCAGAGGGACAGTTGCCCTAAAGGGAGGCTGGTTATTTCAAAATAGGAAAGAAGAAAACATAGGACAAAATCTGGTTGTAAAAAGAAAGTTGTAGAAGAAAAGAATCTTAGGAAAAGAATTTTATGAGTGGTCAGTTCTGGCTAAGATTGGAATGAATAAATTTTAATATCAAAATAAGCCAATGCAAAATTAAAATCTAGCTTTCTTCTCTGAAGAAAGGACAAGGTTTCCTGGGCTATCAGTCTGCTGGTAAAACAGACTGTGAAAGCTTCTTTGCCTTTAAGCAATACACCTAGAAAACAGAGATTTTATGTTTTATCAAAATAATTTCCTGTGTTGTTTTTTATAACTTTACCAGGTCTTTAATTACCCAGGAAAATGCAATCATCTTCGTATTGAAGGAGTTAAGTTTTGCTTACAACTATGTAACCTTTTGTATTTGCCTTTGAAACCTGTTATCGTTACTTTGGTTAAGTAGATACCTAAGTATTATTTCCTAATGCTCTGTGATCCTATTTGGTCAAGTGTCTAAACCTTTTGATATTTTTGACAAGCTTCCTAAAATATTCAAATTCTAAATGACATCTTTTCGACCTGGATGTAACTTTGGGATTTTCCAGAGGGCACCTGGACATTTCAAAAGATTTACTCCCTCTCCTTATAAAAAAAGAGATATTACATTAATTAGGCTTATTTGGTATGTCAAATTACATAAGAAGCTTGGTTGAATAAGTGATAAACCTTTTTAGGTTATACTGTACGGGTGAATGTTACTAACATGTGTTCTAGAAATTGTATTAAATTCCTAAAAATCTGGTATGTCCTAATATAATTTTATAACCTGTGATTCCAGTTACTGTCTAAAATGTGTCACAAAAATACCCAAATTCTTCTTGTCAATTGTATTTACCCATTGCCTTTTTTAAAAAAAAGATTGGCACCTGAACTAACATCTGTTACCAATCTTTTGTTTTTTCTTCTTCTTCTCCCCAAAGTCCCCCAGTAGATAGTTGTACACTCTAGTTGTAGGTCCTTCTGGTTGTGCCATGTGGGATGCTGCCTCAGCATGGCTTGAGGAGAGGCACCATGCCCACGCCCAGGATCCAAACCAGCAAAACCCTGGGTAGCAGAAGTGGAGGGTGCGAACTTAGCCACTTGGCCCCTACCCATTGCCTTTTTAAAAAAAAAGCCTTTTGTCAGTTACAGACAGTTATTGTTTTACTCTGATGCTTTTAAAAATATGTTTCTTTTTCAAAGAGATTCATGAAAAAGACTTTGACAAGTACTCTGGAACACAGGTTTGATAACTTTAAGATCATAACACTGAACTGGGTGGGAGTTTTGGGAACTCAAATGAAGGACTCATTCCTTCAATGTTTTGTTTTCCAGATGTAAAGGACCCCTTTATCTCCTCCCCTTTAAGCTATTCTATAATTTACAGCAATTTTTTAAAGTGTATCTTTGCAATAAGGGTTGAAACATTTATCTTTTTCTCTTTGCCTGACCCCTTCGGAATTCAGCAACTCCTAAGTATTCTTTTCATGATAACATTTGTATGTATTTGCATGGGTTCAGTGAGGGTCTGTTCTCCTTGTAGCAGGACACAATTGGAAATATTGGCTACATTACCAAGGCTTTGGCTAGAATGTTATATTCATGAAAGATGTACATAGACTCAGAAATGACCAGACAGCTTTAAGGAACTGCTTGAAAAACTGGCCTAGTGCCCTGTTTACAAGGTTTCAGCAAAGGAATCTTTTAAAAGAGCTTATATGGTCAATCACTATTCTGGCTGGATGTATATAAATAATCAGGCCAAGTTTAATAAAAACAAATTAGTTTTACTATGATTATCTTTATTTTAAAAAGGGGGTTATTGTAGAGAGAGAAATTATGTTTGCACCTTTGTAGATATTAAATTCTAATCCATTAATTGTCTTTAAGCTTTTGTTATACCTGAAAGCTGGACTGGATCCTAAATTCTTCCAGTTTCCTTAAATGTCTGAATACAATACTCCAAACTGATGTTTCCAATTTTACTGCCCTTGAAATCTCTTGGAAGGGACTATACTAGGCCCTCCTCACTACCTAGATGGCAGTCAAACTTCAGGGATTCGAGCCTTGGGTACACCTCTCACGGGCAAAGAAGGCTCCATCTGACATCTGGTCCTGAACAAATGCTGGAGACCTCCAAACCAAATTGACTAGGAAGAGAAGCAGCTGACCTCTGAGGCAGACAGCTTTCCCAAGATGACTGGACCAGGCCTGTACACCCTCTTCCCACTGTTGTTTCTTACTTTATTTTCTCCCTCTCTTTCCTGGAAGGACAATGCCCTTGTCCAGATTTCCCAGTCCCTTGCATAAGGGGGAAACCCCTCTGATTACTGGATTTGCTATCAGAAACCTCCATCTGTCAAAGACAGTAATGATCCCTTAGTTAACCCTATAAGTAGTTTCACTGGGATTCCAGATGCTGTTTTGTCTAAATTGCTCTGCTGGGCCCATTTTACCAACTCAGGGTGCTAAGTCCACCTAAACTCATTTCTTGTTTTAATTTAACCCAGCCTTGGGAGGGGAAAATAAGATCTTTTGAATATTTGTATGAAAAATTCTGTGGGGCAGCCAACATAACCCAGGCCATCTGTAAATTTCTCCATATACCCATATATTTAGGCAACCTCTTGGTATGTAACAACATAGTATGTGAGCTTTGGTTATATAATGCTAATGCCTCTATTCCGATGAACAAGTCCATCGATTGTATCACTTATGCAGGAGCCTTATGTACAACCTTGATTACATTTTCATTTGTGGAGGTTTCAGTAATGGCCTTTATGCTTGGGCAACTCATTGCCTTGATAGCTGGAGAATACAAGGACAGTGTGCCCTTGCTGTACTCACTGTCTCTGTATAAACAAGAATCTACCTCTCACTGGTCTCTCCCACTGAATCCCTGCAGTCACTCCAAACAAGAACTTCCAGGAGGCATACATGACTCTGGGTTTGCCTCCATGGGAAGAGCTTTCTTCCCATGGATTGGAGTGAGTGCCAACAAACAAATAATCAGGAATCTCTCCCTGATTCTAGAAGAGTTGGCCAACTCCACAGCCAAAGCAATTTCAGCTTAGCAATGGTCACTTAACTCATTTATCAGGGTGTCTTGAATAGTCATATAGCCCTTGATTATATACTTGCTGAACAAGGAGGTGTCTGTGCAGTGGCAAACACCTCCTGTGGCACATGGATAAATGCCTCTGGGGAAGTAGAAACCCAATTACATAAGATTAGAGAGAAAGCACATTGGCTACAACAAATTGCATCTAACAATCCACTGTCTTTTGATTTGTTCATCTGGTTACCTTCAGGTCTGGGTTCCTGGTTTAGAACCATCCTGCAAACTGGGCTTATAGTATTACTTTTAATCTTATTCTGTATACTCGCTGTGAAGTTCTGTGCCTATTGCCTGTTGAACCTCTGTAAAAATGACATGCCCAATAAGGTGATGCTGGCTCAGCACTTTGAGATGATCTCCAATGCCTACAACCTTGGAGAAATATAGACTTTAGATGGAAAATGCCTGAGAGTTCTCCTTCCTAACCTTCCTTGTTACCAAAATGTGGCCTATATAGTTTCCAATCATTATGTAATTCCCTTCCAATGTGAAACATTTCAACCAGGAAAGATCCTTCCTGGCACTTAGGGACAAGACCACTATGCACAGAGAACCTGCCTATTGATCAGAGATGCTTTTGGAGAAAGATCTTGATCAATGGGGAAAATGTGGAAATTAACAAAAGAAATCTTAACTAAATTGGAATTGGGAAGGCCTATAGGGGGAGCTCTCATGCCTTATCATACATTGTCAATTACACCAAACAGGAAGAGATGTACACTTGCATCTTTTATGGGAAGTACAACTACTTTACTACTGAGGGAAGATTTCCTGGTAACAGCCCAGCCAATGAGAAGTGCTGCAGCTCAGCCAATGAGAAGCCGTTGCCACCCTGAAGTGTTACTTTCCCCTAATGGACTTTCCTTTAGAACAGCCCCTCCCCACTTCCCCCTTTTCTCTATAAAAGCAAGCTCCCCTACTTTGAGTTCCAGATTTGCCTATGGTTCACCATAGGGTGTACATCCTGAATTGCAATTCTTTTGGCTATTCCTGAACAAACTCACTTTGAGGGTAAAATAGGCGAATTTGCTTTTTAAGTTGACAAGGGTGTCTACAAAAACTCTACAGTTAAAATCATACTAATAGTGAAAGACTAACTGCTTTCTTCCTAAGATCAGGAACAAGGCAAGGCTGTCCACTCATACTGCTTCTATTCAACATCATAATGGAAGTCCTAGGCAGTACAATAAAACATGAAAATGAAATTAAAGGCAAACAGATTTGAAAGGAAAAAATAAATGCACAATGACATAATTGTCTATGTAGGTAACACCAAGAAATCTACCAAAAAAAAAAGAACTCCTAAGAATAAGTGA
Source organism: Equus asinus (assembly GCF_041296235.1). Lineage (NCBI taxonomy): Eukaryota > Metazoa > Chordata > Mammalia > Perissodactyla > Equidae > Equus > Equus asinus. The sequence goes on from NC_091820.1 coordinate 38,226,136, forward strand.
GTTTTAGCAAGTTCATAGAATACAAGGTCAACACACAAATACCAATATTTCATAGTAGCAATGTAAAAATGGAAACCTAAATTAAAAAAAAATACCATTTACAATAGCTCCAAAAAAAGAAAGTATTTTGGTATCAACCTAACAAAATATATACAGGATCCATATAGTAAAAGAAAGAAATCGAAGAAAACCTAAATAAATGGAGAGACATACCACATTCAGGAGTTGGAAGACTCAACACAGAAGAGATGTCAATTCTATTCAAATTCACCTATAGATGTGTTTTGGGGGTCCCCAAGACTACCTCCACGTATAGTGATTCCTAGGAGGACTCACAAGACTCAGCATATAGTCATACTCATGGCTATGATGTTGCCTACCTGGTGACAGCCCAGCCAATGAGAAATGCTGCAGCTCAGCCAATGAGAAGCCGTTGCCAACCTGAACTGTTATTTTCCCCCAATGGACTCTCCTTTAGAACAGCCCCTGTATTATTGTATTAGAGCAGACGATATAAAGCAAAATCAGTGAAGGGAAAACAAGCATGGGCAAAGTTTGAAGAAAACCAGAAGCAAGCTTCGAAGAGTCCTATCCCAGTAGAGTCCTCAGGATGCACTTAATTCCTCCCACAATGAGTTGTGACAACACAGGTAAAGTGTTGTCTACCAGGGAAGCTCATTAAATGACTTGGTGCCCAAGGTTGGTCATGTAAACACTCTCTGCCTAGTGTGTACCAACCTTCCAGACTCCCAGAAGGAAAGCAGGTGTTCAGGATAAACCACATCGTTTGCACTAAGAGTTGAGGCACAGTTATCACTTAGGGAGGGTTTTACAGCAGTTTAGGGAACTGTTTACCAGTCAAGTTCCCAGATGCCAGCCAAGGGCCAGCCTTGCAAACAGGTCTGTCTAAGGATAGCAGTCTGAGGCTTGTTATGTTAACTTTTTTCTGCACAAAATGTAACTCAATCCCAATCAAACTCCCAGCAGGAGTTTTTTGTAGATATAGACAAATCGATTCTAAAATTTATATAGAAAGGCAAGGGAACTAGAATAGCTAAAACAATTTTGAAAAAGAAAAGACAGAACAGAGTTGGGAGAATCATGGTACCTAGTTTTAAGACTTACCATAAAACGATAGAAATAAAGACAGTGCAATATTGGCAAAGGGATAGACACAGAACAAAACAGAATATAGAGAAATAGACCCACACGAATAAGACCAGATGATTTTTGGCAAAGGTGCAAAAGCAACTTAGTGGAGAAAGTATATTTTTCCACAAATTGGGGTCAGAACAGTTAGACATTCATATGCAGAAAAATGAGCTGTGACTTGAAAAACCTCACCAGTTGTACAAAAATTAACTCATAATGGATTATGAATTTAATGTTAAAACTATAAAACTTGTAGATAAAATGTAGTAGAAAATAGGGGCCGGCCCAGTGGTGCAGCAGTTAAGTTCACATGTTCTGCTTCGGTGGCCTGGGGTTCGCCAGTTCGGGTTCCAGGTATGGACCTACACACTGCTTGTTAAGCCATGCTGTGGCAGGCATCCCACATATAAAGTAGAGGAAGATGGGCACAGATGTTAGCTCAGGGCCAGTCTTCCTCAGCAAAAAGAGGAGGGTTGGCAGCAGATGTTAGCTCAGGGCTCATCTTCCCCCCAAAAAATTAAAAGAGAAATCTTTAAAAATATGTATACAGTAGAAAATATTCATGACCTAGGTTTAGGCAAAGTTCTTCGACATGACACAAAACACATAATGCACAAAGAAAACACTGAAAAACTGGACTTTATCAAAATTAAAAAGATTTTGAAAGACACAGGTTAGAATAAAAAAGTTACAAACTGGTAGGACATACTTGTAAATCACACATCCAATAAAGGATTTTTACCCAGAACATATGAAGAACTCTCATAACTTGACACTTAGAAAATAAACTACTCAATTTAAAATTGGGCAGAAGACTTAAACAGAAACTTCACCAAAGAGGATTTATAAATGACAAATAAGTATGATGTCCAACATTATTAGCCCTGGAGGAAATGCAAATTAAAACTATGGTGACATTCCTCTTCACACCTATTAGATGGCTAAAATAAACAAAAAATACTAACAATACCAAGTGCTGGCAAAGATGCAGAGAAACTGAAGCTCTCATACATTCCAGGTGAGAACACAAGATGGTAAGTCACTCTGTAGCAGTTTCTCATTAAGTTAAACATACATTTATCATAACCCAGCAAGCCCGCTCCTGGGTATTGATGTTAGAAACGCAAACTTATACAGTAGTCCCCCCTTATCCACAGGGGATATGTTCCAAGACTCCCAGTGGATGCCTGAAACCACAGATAGTACTGAACACTATGGATACCATGTTTTTTTCCTATATACATATTTGAGGTGCAACAGCAAAACTAGCACAAATTTCTTTTTCTTTCTTCACAATTTCACAGAAGGAAGATTTGTTCTTACCATGGATCTTAGCAACCTTAGCATATAATTTTTTTTCTTTCCTTATTGAGAACTTTTACCTTTTCACTTAAAGAAAGCACTTTATGGCTTCTTTTTGGCATATCTCAATCACCAGCATCACTATTCTTGTGCTTTGGGGCCATTATTAAGTAAAATAAAGGTTACTTTAACACAAGCACTGCAATATCATGACAGTCCATCTGATAACCAAGACAGCTACTAAGTGACTAATGGGCAGGCAGCATATATAGCGTGGATATGCTGGATAAAAAGATGTTTCATGTCCCAGGTGGGATGAAGTAGGACAGTGTGAAATTTCATCACACTACTCATAACAGTGTACAGTTTAAAACTTATGAATTGTTTATTTCTGAAATCTTCAATTTAATATTTTTGGACCATGGCTGACCAACTGAATAACTGAATATTGTTGGATAACTGAAACCACAGGAAGCGAAACCGTGGATAAGGGGGGGACTACTGTATTTACATAAAAACCTGTCCATGAGTGTTTATAGCAGTTCTTTTCACAGCCTCAAACACTAGAAATGGTGACATCATTATCATGGTGGCATGAGAGGATCCTTTTGTCTCTCCTCTTCAATCTACAGAGAATAAAACATCCATAACCAAACAAAGGCTACACTGCCCAAGGCATCAGGACTCCAGAGAGATCCACACATTGGTACATACGAAGATGGGTGGATTGGAGCACAAGAGGAGGCAAAATAGGGGAACAGTAGAGGCAGTGCCCAGGACTCTGGACCCCAGGCCACGGTGAGCTAGCTGCTGCCAGTCCCAGAGAACCCAGTGGGTAGCAGAAGAGGTGCATGTGCAACTCCAGCCAGCCAGCCATGGCAGCACCTGTGGCCATGGGGAGCAGAGCAGCAGCAGAGGTAGAGCCCCATGATCCTGGGCACCCGGCCATGGCTCAGAGCCTGGTAGCAGCAGCAAAAGCATGAACACAACTCTGACATCCCAACTGACAATCTACTGATTGGGAGAAGATATTTGGAAATCATATATCTGATAAGGGGTTAATATGCAAAATATGTAAAGAATTCATACAACTCAACAAGAAAAACACAACTCGGTCAAAAAAAGAAGAGGATATGAACAGACATTTTTCCAAAGATATACAGATGGCCAACATGCATATGAAAAGATGTTCAACATCACTAATTATTAGGGAAATGCAAATCAAAACTACAATGAGATATCACCTTATGCCCGTCAGAATGGCTAATGTTAAAAAGACAAGAAATAACAAGTGTTAGAAAGGATGTGGAGGAAAAGGAACCCTCATACACCGCTGGTGGGAATGCAAATTGGTGCAGCCGCTACGGTAAACAGTATGGAGAGTCCTCAAAAAATTAAAAATAGAGCGACCATATGATCTAGCTATTCTACTTCTGGGTATTTATCCAAATAACACGAAAACACTAATTCAAAAAGATATATGCACCCCTATGTTCACTGTAGCATTATTCACAATAGCCAAGACCTGGAAACAACCTAAGTGCCTCTAAAGGGATCAATAGATAAAGAAGATGTGGTATGTGTGAATATATATAGGCAATGGCATACTGCTCAGTCATAAAAAAGACAAAATCTTGCCATTTACAACAACACAGTTGGACCTCGAGGGTATTATGCTAAGTGAAATAAGTCAGACGAAGAGAGACAAATACCATATGATCTCACTCATATGTGGAAGATAAAACAACAACAACCATACACATAGACAGAAGAGAACAGATTGGTGGTTACCAGAGAGGAATGTGGGTGGGGGGAGTGTGCAAGCAATAAAGGGGGATATTTGTACAGTGACAGATGGAAACTAGACTTTCAGTGGTGAATAGGATGTAATCTACACAGAAGTTGAAACATAATGATGTACACCTGAAATTTATATAATGTTATAAAACAATGCTACCTCAAAAAAAAAATACTGGAAACAATCCAGATGTCCTCCAGTGGGTGAATGGTTAAACAAATGTGGCACATCCATACGATGGGATACTACTCAGCAATTAAAAAGAATGAACTATTGACACAAGCAACAACTTGGATAGATCGCAAGGGAATGATGATGAGTGATGAAAGTCAATCTCAAAAGCTTACATACTATATGATTCCATTTATATAACATTTGTGAAATTACCAAATTATAGAGATGGAGAATTAGGAGTTTCCAGAGACAGGAAGGTGAGGTGAGGGGGGATGGCTATGGCTATAAAAGGGTAACACGAGGGATCCTTCTGGGGATGGAACAGTTCTGTGTCGTAACTGTGGTGGTGGTGGCGGTGCTTACAAAACTTACATGTGTGATAAAATTATACAGACTAAATGCATACACAAGTAAGTGCATTTAAAACTGGGGAAATTTAAATAAGGTCTATGGACCTTGATTGTGATATATTACAATTATGCAAAATGTTACCATTGGGAGAAACTAGGTGAAGGGTACACAGGACCTCTCTATACTATTTTTGGCAACTTCTTGTGAACGTATTTTTCAAAACAAATGTTAAAATTTCATAAAACTGTATATCAAAAGTCAATTTTACTGTCTGATTATTTAAAAATTAAAGCTGTAACAACACTATATATATTTTCTAGAACTGTGATTCTTTATCAAAAGGTATACATTAGCATGGCTTGTGGAGCTTTATAAAAATATGTGTGCCAGGGCCACAACCCCACATTCTGATTTGATAAGTCTGGGATGGGACTTGGGCATCTGTGATTGTGTCATCTTTGCTTTAGAATTGTACCCCTGGTAGATAACCACCACTTTAAAAGCAGGGAGATCATATACACACACAAATGTTAACAGTGGTTGTGGGTTGTGGGATCATGGGTAACTATAATTTCTTACTTTACTGTAATAAATGTGAATTTGGGACAGGCCCAGTGGCACAGCAGTTAAGTGCGCATGTTCCACTTCTCAGCGGCCCGGGGTTCGCCGGTTTGGATGCCGGGTGTGGACATGGCACTGCTTGGCAAGCCATGCTGTGGTAGGCGTCCCACATATAAAGTGAAGGAAGATGGGCACGGATGTTAGCTCAGGGCCAGTCTTCCTCAGCAAAAAGAGGAGGATTGGCAGCAGATGTTAGCTCAGGGCTAATCTTCCTCAAAAAAAAAATTTTTTTTAATAAATAAATAAATGTGAATTTTTGTGCAACAAAAATAACAAAAGCTTTTTTCAAAAAGATTCGTTCATCATTCCAGCTGGTAGAAATATTTCATCTCTGTTATCCATTTATTTCCTATCCCTACTCCCAGTTTCATGCCATCTGTGAATTTGATGAGTAGATCTTCTCTGTTCTCATCTACATGACTAATAAAAACATTGATCAGGACAAAGTCTGCTGGTAGTCCACTAGAAATCTCCTTCTAGCTTGGTAATGATCAGCAATCTTTGGGATCAGTTTCACTTACTTAAGATCTAGCCAAATTCTACTCTTATCTAATTTACTATTCCTCATCATTTCCATAAGATGAGGGACATTTTCATGCTTTGCTGATATCCAGATATACCACTTCTATGACATTTCTCTGGTCTGTCACTCCAAAGTGGGCCTGAACCACTCCTCTGGTACCTAAAGGATATTAAACTAGATTACCTTTTCTTCCCAATTATATAGTAAGACTCTGCTGGACATAGACTATGCCTTGTATTTCCTTGCTAACTCCATAGCAATCCATTCAATTCCATTCATTCGACAAATATCCACTGACTCCCTACTATGTGCCAGGTACTATTTTGGGCTATCTTTCCTTAGTGTAAAGTGATAATTAAGTATTCATAGCAGTATTCCCTCAACATCCAACTCTGGACAAATAGCCACTGCCATATCTGGTGCCACACTGTCCTTCTTATTACCCATCCCACCCAAAGCTTGGAAGACTGTCACTGGCCCCTATCCAAATCAGTAGGTAGACTTTTAGAAGATTTTGAAAATGATTAAACTACCATACCATCACTGCCTTTTCTAGAAATAATCTCTCTTTCCACTGGGTTCTCACAGTATCTTATTTATATCATTTTTATGGCACTTAGTGTATTCTACTTTGTATCGTACTTATCTGTCTGTATGTCTTATCTTGCCCCCTAGATCACAAGCTCCCTGAAAGCAGGAACATGGTTTATTCAGTTCTGTAGACCCAGTAAATTTTTACCATGTTTGGCACCCGGAGATGCTCTGTGAATAATCAAGAGAGAACAGCAGCTCCTTAAAGCTGCAGTTGCCGGGCTTACCTGTACCTCCACCAACCAGTCCACAAGAATGGCCCTCATGTCACTGCTGATGTCAGTCTGCCTATTCATGTATTTTTTAAGTATGAACTTTTCCTGGCAGTAATAAGAAAGAAATGTTAACAAATAAACTCTCCTTGTAGTTCAAAAGCTGTAACTTAAGAAAAACTATTTGCAACTAATATCTCAGAAAAAAAAATGTAACGACATAATTAACTTCTTAACAGTTCTAACTCATTATTTTCAGACAATAGTATCAGATAGGAGCAGATCAAAGTATCCTTATCCTTTTCCGGACAAGTTCCAGTTATTCTTGGGAAATGGACACACATGATATTCAAGTGTCAGGGTGGATGCTGAGGAGTCCAGGGGGAATACGGAATATGGGCAGGAACATACATATGACTATAGCCGAATACCAAAGAGGTTCTGCCCCTCCTTTACAATTCCATCTAAAGCACAATACCATGCTATGTAGAGCAGTGCTTCTCAAACTTTAACATGCATATGCACTACTTGGAGGTCTTTAAAATTCACAATCTAATTTAGAAGGTCTGGGGTAAGGCTACATTTCTGTATTTCTAACAGGATCCCAAGTGAATCTGATACTGCGGAGCCAAGGCCCACACTTTTACTACATCAAAGTTCTCTCTTACTTCCTCCAAAGTATACTAGAGAGAGTATGGGCTCTGGAGTCAGCTAATCAAATGCTATGTCTCTAGAGAGAAGATGAGATATTCTCTCCACTAAACATGGCCTGCTAAAATTCTAGTTGTTAGATAATCTTGGTCCCATCTGTTCCATTGAAAGAGACAGAAATTTTGGAATGATGAATATTACTGGTAAAGGAGACTAGCAGATTTCAAAGGAGCAAGAAAATTTCGCCAGGTTGGAGAGCTGAAAGAAAGGGTGTGATTCTACATACGGTGCCAGAAACTTACATAGAGAAGGGAAAAGATCTCTAAGAGTAGCCACTCAGAAAGAGACTACTTGATCATTTTTGCGTCTGAGACTGTCTCCTCAGCAATTAGAGGTGCAGCAGGCTTATGGTCTTCAAGGTAATCAGACTGTAGTCCAGATCTCAGTTCTACCACACACTAGTTGTGTGACTCTGAGCAGTTTCCTCCAACTATTCAAAGGAGATAATAATACCTACCATCATGAAGTTATTGGGAGAATTAAGATAATGTCTATTAATCTCTTAGCACAATGTATAACTCACAGTAAGCTACCAGTAGACATCAGTTGTTGCTGCTATTATTTTCATCATCGTTATTACCTCCCCTTTCAACTTGCATTTGTAGGATGGAGTGACGAAGAAATGAGAACTAGAAATCATTGCCCACTCCCAGCCACCTACATACCTCTCTCTCCTTCATGTAACTGAAGATATCCTTGGCATATATTGAGTTGAAAAATGGATCATTGTGGTCCTTGTCAATATCTTCCACTGGGGTCATCTGCTTGGAAATCACCAAAAAGACACATTAGGAGGAGAAAGATTCCAAGGAAAGCTTATTAGCACATTCACATAAAGGATGATTCCTTTCTTCTGACTGTCGTCTTCTGCTAAGGTTCCTCGAGCTTCATATATCCTAGGTCACAACAGAGCACCCCTTGGCCCTGCAATCCTCATACTGCTGAGTGGCCAAGAAATGCTTAGTCCTCGTACTCCTGCTCTGCCCTAGGAAACAGGCACCATTTTTACAGGTAACCTAAAGACTCTCCAAGAAAATCTTATTTTACTATTTCAGCACATATCACCTGTCTTCTTTGGTCCCTTGTTCTGTCCCAATGCTTTGATCTGGCCCAATTCATCTTCTTGGTAGCCTTTTCCTCCCTTCTACCTCATTACCCAGGTTGTTTTGCCTACAAGAGGGTATTTCTCCTCCTTCCTGCCAAATCTCATTCCTTTGTCCTTCCAATTTACAACTTAAAGACCATCTTCCTTGGGAGATATCTCTGTGAGCTTTATTGATTGAAGCCTACTGTAATACAGATTGCAATTACTAAGAAAGGCAGTTTCCTGAAAGACATTGTCTAACCATTACTGCAAAGCCCAAATATATGTATACAGTATTCCAGACTCTTGCGGGTATTCCTGGAATAAATACTTTCTCATTGCTTGGATGTATCACTATGCCTATCAGGAAGTCAAGATATTCTACAAGGCCAATTTGATTTACTGTAGCTTACTATGTTTAGCTCAGTTGCTTAGGAAGGCAAAATAAATCTCTTTGCTAGCAGCCACCTCCAGGACAACAAAGAATACATCATCTAATGTAAGAAAAAAGAGAGCAGAATACCTCCTTCTGTGATCTCTTGCCCTGAGATGAGAAAGGTTTATTGGAACTGGATTCACAAGCACTGGACTTGCTTGTGCTACTGAACTTGCCCACACTAGACATAGTGGCAGTGCTGGACATGCCTAGTCTGGTTTCAGGGGCAGTGCTGGACACATGTGGGCTGGTCTCAACTTGAAGGATCGGGAAATCTTTGAGAAAGGCGTCTTCCTTGTGGGTGGGATTCTCTTGCAAGGCCAATGGCTCTTTGAAAGACAACTCCTTTCCAGTGGTGAGTGTTTCATTCAAGGAAAATATCTCCCTGAAATTGGATGTCTCATTGATGGTAGGCTTCTCCTGAAAGGCTACTGGCTCCTTGAAAAGGGCCTCCATCTCACTGCTGGGTTTCTCCTGCAAGGCCAAGGACCCCCTGAAGAGAGTCCCCTTCTCACTGCTGGGATTCTCCTGCAAGGCCAAGGGCTCCTTCAGCATAGCCTCCTCCTCAATTGTGGGATTCTCCTGCAAGGCCAAGGACTCCCTCAGGATGGTCTCCTTTTCAAAGCTAGGCTTCTCCTGCAAGGTCAGTGGCTGTTTAATAAGGGATTCCTCTTCATTGGAAATGTTCTCTCGCAAGGCCAACTGCTTCTCAAAGAGGAACACCTCCCCCTGAGCAGTGGGCTTCTTCTTTAAAGATAATTCTCTCTCCATGCTTGTTGCTGCCTCAGTGGGGAGCTCCTTCAGAATCAACGGTTTCTTGAAAAGCAATTCCTCTTCAGTGGTGCATTTCTCCTGCAAAGCCAACAGGTTCTTCACTGAGTCCTCTTTGGTATCAGTCTTCTTCTGCAAGGCCAAAGCCTTCCAGAAGAGGGACTCATCTTTGTTGGAAGGTTTTATACGCAATGAAAATGGCTCCTGGAAGAGGAATTCCTCCTCAGTGGTAGGCTTCTCCTCCAAGGTCAATGGTTCTTTAATATATGATTCTTCTTCAGTGGTGGTCTTCTCCTGCAAGGCCAATGGCTTCTTCGAGAGGGACACCTCCTGAAGGGTAATGTGCTTCTCTTTCAATACAGATGGATCCTGGAAGAGGAATTCCTCCTCAGTTGTAGGCTTTTTCTTAAAAGGTAACAGCTTCTCAAAGAGTGACTCCTCTTCAGAGGTGGTCTTCTCCAAGACCAGGGGCTTCTTTAAAGGGAACATCTTCCCCTGAGTAATTTGCTTCTTCATTAAAGATAATGGTGTCTTGGTGAGGACAGCCTCCGCAGTTGAAGACTCCTTCCTAAATGACATTGCCTCCATAAAGAAAGAATCCTTATTTTTGCCAGTCATATCCTGCAAGTCCAGCAGTTCTTGGCAGACTGTTTGAGTGGTGCATTTTTTCTTTAAAGATAACAGCTCCTTGGTAGAGGTTGCCTCATTTGTGGTATGTTTCTTCCTAAAGGAAACCGGCTTCATAAGAAATTCATCTTCACTGTCAATATTCTCCTGCCATGCCCATGGCCTCTTCAAGAGGGCCACCTCCCCCTGAGTGGTGTGCTTCTCTTGCAACACAGATGATTCCTGGAAGAGGATCTCCTCTTCACTGGTGCCCTGAAGTGGACTCCTCCTCCTCAAGCAGGACATCTTACCCTGAGTGGTACATTTCTTTTTTAAAGATAATATTTTCTTGGTTGGGGTTCCCTCCTCAATGGTATGCTTCTTCTTCAAAGCCAAAGGCTCCTTAAAAAGTGACTCTTCCTCAGCTGGAGTCTTTTGCAAGGCCAAGGGCTTCTTCAAGATGGACACCTCCTCTGGAGAGGTGCACTTCTCTTGCAATACAGATGGCTCTTGGAAAAGGGACTCCTTAGTGGTAGGCTTCTTCTTAAAGGACAATGGCTCCTTAATGAAAGACTTCTCTCCAGAGGTGGTCTTCTGCAATACTAGTGGCTTCTTCAAGTGGTACATCTTCCCCTGAATGGCACACTTCTTCTTTAAAGGTAATGGCTTTTTGGTGGGGGTTGTCCCCTTGGTAGTATGCTTCTTCCTAAGGGAAATTGGCTCCATAAGAAATGCCTCTTCACTGTCGTTTTTCTCCTGCAATGCCGATGGCTTCATCAACAGGGCCATCCCCCCATCTGTGGTGTGTTTCTCTTGCAACACAAACCGCTCCTGGAAGAGGGACTCCTCCTTAGTGGTAGCCTTTTTTTTAAAAGACAATGACTCCTTAATGAGTGCTTTCTCTCCAGAGGCGGTGTTCTGCAATACCAATGGCTTCTTCAAGTAGGCCATCTTCCCCTGACTAGTGCACTTATTTTTTAAAGATAATAGCCTCTTGATGAGGTTTGGCTCCTCAGTGGTAGGTTTCTTGAAAGCCAATGGCTCCGTAAAGAGGGGCTCTTCTTCAGTGTCCATCTTCTCCTGCCAGGCCAATGATTTCCGCAAGATGGATACTTCTTGCTCAGTGGTGTGCTTCTCTTGCAATGCAGATGGCTCCTGGAAAAGGGGCTCCTTCTCACTGGTAGGCTTTCTCTTAAAGGACAACAGCTCCTTAATGACTGACTTCTCTTCAGAGGTGGTCTTCTGCAATACTAGTGGTTTCTTCATATGGGACACTTTCCCCTGAGTGGTACACTTCTTCTTTAAAGATAACAGCTTCTTGGTGGAGGTTGCCTCCTCCAGTTTTGGCTTCTTCCTAAAGTTCATCAGCTCCACAGAGGAATCCTCTTCAACGCTGATGTCCTGCGAGACCAACTCCTCCTTCTGATATGTGCGCATCTTCTTTAAGGATAATGTCCTTTTGGTGATGGCTGCCTCTTCAGTTTTATGCTTTTTCCCAAAAGTCTTTGGCTCTAAAACAAACTCATCATCACTGTCAGTCTCCTCCTGCAAGGATAGTGGCTTCTCCAAGAGAGACACCTCCCCCTCATTTGTGCACTTTTTTAAAGATAATGACCTCTTGATGAGGGCTGTATCCTCAGTAGTGGGTTCCTCTTTTACAACAAATGGCTTTTTGAAAAGAGATGCCTCTTCAGTAGTGGGTGTTTTGGAGATGGTGGATGTTTCCAGAATGAGCTGTTTCTGCATAACGTTTGGTACCAAGGTAGTAGAGATGACTAGTGGTGAGGGTTCCAGCTTATACCTGTAAAGGAAACAATGTCTGAGTAAGAAGAATGTAGTTCCTAGAATCCTCACCTACCATCTCACCTTGTTGCTATATTTACCAAAGGCTTGGAAGTGAAAGGGGCTTCAACCCCAGGAGACAGATTAGAGGGTAAAAATCAATGGGTACCATAGTGAATCAACTAAGTAGCACACTATATGGTTTCTATGGCCTAGGTTCCAATACTTTTCTGAAAAATTTCCCCTGAAATTCATGATATGCTTTCTCATATATGACTTATTACCTTTATTTATATACAAAGGCTTTTATTATAATACTTACCACATTGTATAAGTTATCTGCTTATATATCAGTCTCCCTCACTAGATGCATTTATTCGTCTTTGTCTATCAGAACCAGGCATCTGGTAAAATGCAGGTTTAAATTAATACTGTTTGAAGGCTTATGAGAGAGGATTATAAGAAAGGCTTATAAGAGGCTTATAAAAGAAAGGTGAGCTAGTACTTAATATTGGTGATATCTAACCACATTCCCTTTACCCAGGCTATTCATGAGATACTTTCCTGGTGAAGGTAAAGAAAAGACTAAAACAGACATTTGTTCACATGCATCAGATGCAAGCTTTGTTTTGAATGGGATTTCATGTCCAAGTAGAGCAACTAACCTAGTGTGACTAAATCACTGGAAAACTAAAAATCAGAATAAGAAGAGAGAGAAGACTGAAGGCAAATACAATCATCAGTCTGAACAGAGTACGTGCCTCCAGAAGACTGGATATCACATTATTCCACTTATGTGAAACATCCAGAATAGACATATGAATAGAGGTACATCCATAACAGAAAGTAGATTGGTGGTGGGCTGGGGAGGGGCAAGGAGGAGGGTAAAAAGGGGGACTGGGAAAGGTAAGGGACTGCTGGTGGGTACAAGTTTCTCTGTGAGGGGTATCTAATCTAAAACTAGGTAGTGGTGATGGCTGTACAACTCTATGAATATAATTTTAAAACCCAATGAATGGTTGAAAAAAAAAAGGAAGTGCCTCAAAAGAGTCCTCCTGACCAGATAGGTTCCAGGTCCCTCCTGATGAGAACTTTTAGATTGTCTAGTTATGATAAAGATAGTCTAGTTATGATAAATGGCATGCATTCTAGAGCTAGACTACCTGGATTCAAATCCTGGCTCCTCCACTTACTGGCTGGGTGACCTTGGGCAAGTTAACTCTCTGTGCTTCTTATAAGCCTGAGGTGATCAGAGTAGGCTTCCTTGATAAAGTGACCAACTGTCCTTATTTGTCTGAGACTGAGAGGGCTCCTGGGATGTAAGACTTTCAGTATTAAAACTGGGTAAGTACTAGGAAACAAGAATAAGTTGGTCACTCAATTCTTGGAGGACAAGGATGTCACACCCCCTAGGATAGCCAGCACAAAAAAAGAAAATAGCCAGAGTGGCCAAGGATGTGGAAAATTGGAAACTCTAATACATTACTGGTAGGAACGTAAAATAACACAACCACTGTGGAACACAGTTTGGCAGTTTCTCAATGAGTTCAACATAAAATTACCATGTGACCCAGCAATTACATTGCTAGGTATATATGCAAAAGAATTGAAAATAGGTGCTCAAACAAAAACTTGTACACAGATGTTCATAGCAGCACTATTCACAATAACCAAAAGGTGGAAACCACCCAAATGTCTATCAACTGATGAATGGATAAACAAAGCATCATATATCCACACAACAGAATATTATTTGGCAATAAAAAGGAATGAAGTATTGATATCTACTTACAACATGGATGAACCTTGAAAACATTATGCTAAGTGAAGATACAAAAGACCACACATTGTATAATTCCATTTATATGAAATGTCCAGAATAGGCAAATCTAGAGAGACAGAAGGCATATTACTGGTTGCCTCGAGCTGAAGAGGATGAGGGAGTTGAGAGGTGATAGCTAAAGGTACAGGGTTTCTTTTGGGGTTGATGAAGATGTTCTAAAATTGATCGTAGCGATGGCTACATAACTCTGCAAATACACTAAAAGCCATTGAATTGTACACTTTAAATGGGTGAATTGTATCGTATGTGAATTATATCTCAATAAAGCTGTTACCGAAAAACTCACTTAGAATAATGTGTGATTATAGTGAGCTCTAAATAAATGTTAGCTACTAGTTCTAGTGCTATTATTAGGGTTCATTCCACTGAACCCTGAATGAAGGCAAGAATGTTTATGGCATTTTGTGAGGATTTCCCTGCTAAAGTCAAAATGATGAAAGAAATTCAAATGAAAATAATGCATGGAATTAAGGTTAAAATATACATGCAAATCCCAGGAATTCCATTTCAGCTAGAAATCAAGTAGGGTTAAATGCTAATCTTCTGTTTTGATTTCTTTCTGCTGGGTAATTAGCAAAATATCTTGTGGATCTGGCATGTAAATTTTCTGGAGTCCTCCAACTTTTTCCCCTTACCCTTTGGAACCCATGCTTAGCCCTGCTATAGCTACCTATCCAGTCTATTTTATTCTTCCATGAAGAAGTAATTCCCACTGGAATAAAGAGAGGATATATAAAGGTCTCACTCCACTTTCTAACTCTTCTTCCAACAAAAGTTTTCCTAGGGGTAAATCCTTTTTCCAATCCTAGATGAGAATACTCATATCTGCTTGCAGAACCTGTGAACAGTTTCCTGCAACAGCTGGAAAACACATGTCTTTGGCCTAGGGAGATAGTAATCCTCTCCAGTAACAAGGAACAAATCTCCCCTAAAGCTTCTAACGGAATAAGCAGATTGACAAGCTATCAACCAGCGCTGAGAATCCCCCAGAAAAGTTAAGTTGCCCCCACACTCTCAAGCACAGATAGCTCAAACAGAGACAATTACTACTAAAAGAAAGAAAAGATGAGCACAAGATCTTTTGGCAAATTCTTCAATGACAACACACACTATAGAAAAAGAGAGAGAGGGGAGGCCTGTAACACTTCAGCAACCACAGCTGGGCCCACCTCAGCAACCAGGGTTAATGTAGTAATCACCACTGTGGCTCACTAAACATGTTCTCAATGGAGACAAAAGGGAGTCAAAAGGATGTCATGCATCCTTTACCATCCAAAGGATGGTATCGTGCTCTCCTTTACCGTATAAAACAATGCCATCTGAGCCCCTTCTTACTCACCTTTTCACATTCATCTCATTGTTTTTGGCCAACCCAAGAGCAGGTGTATTCTTGTTTATCTTCTTGGAAACATCTTTAACAAACTCCTTATTGGCTTCCTTCTTGGGCTGGGTAGGTTGACTTTGAGAAGCCTGCAAAAAAAGGAGTGAGGGAGAAATAGGTGACTCTTACCGGAAAGTCCTGACTCACATCCCTACCCTGGACACCTCGTTTGGGTGTCCCCAGGAACGATAATCAAAACCTCTCACAACCAGTACGGCACTGGTGCCGACTATCACAGTAGAAGCTAATCGTACAGTAGTACTGGTACATACTAGCTAAAGAGCAGCCCTAAGTGTTTCCAAGGTACACAGGGTGTAGATCTGATCTCCATGTCAGGCATACTCGCTGGCAAAATCAAAAAAAGATGTTTTGTTAACATCACATTCCACTTTGACCCCATAAGATGGTCAGAGTGTTTTGAAAAAAGGGGCAATATAACTGGCTTTGTTATACTAGCTTTTCAGGGTAGACCTCTCACACAACACTACCTGTGATACGCGTACTACATCTCACTGAGGGGATATTTATTTAACATGGGGCCCTGGGGAGCCCCACCACAAATTCTAATTATGACGAATTCTACTAAATAGTAGGAGATCATGGGACTGTGAATAATGTCAGTACGAGTAAATTTAAAAGTTATGCCTTTAACATGAAACAAACTGAACCTAATTATATTCCAAATAAATACTATAATCGCACTAAAGGAAAAAAGAAAACAGAAAAAAACATAAGACAAGAAACAACTAATCCAAGTAAACACAGTATTAGACTTTATACCTTCAACGCACACATCCTCAGTCAGGATGGGTTTGTGGAGTGGTGGAGAATATTGAAAACAAATCTGGAACTCTAGTTCGTAAGTTTGTTTATTATGTTGGTATGGATGAAGTAATTTTGAAACTTTTTTAGATGTATTACAGTATTGAGTAAGTGTTGATGTTCTTCGGCACCAGGGTTCTCACCAAAGAAGGAACATACAAATATGGATTGGGGAATGCAAGAAAGAACACTGTGTATTGGAATGGGAGCTGTGAGAACTCATCATTTCTTAAATAGGTATATGTATATATACATCTGAGTATATAGGTCTGTGCGTATATCTGTGTATATAGATAAATGTACACATATGTTTACGTACATATATGTGTGTATGTATATGTGTATATACGTGCAGATATTGCCAAGTTGTTTGCTGAAAGGGCAGAAAAAGCAGACACTCCAGTAACAGCTAGCACTGAGATCTTGGTCTCTAATACCATTCCACGGCTGAGATAAAATCGGCACAAGATGAACCTAGAACATCCTGTTATGATAGAAAGAAAATGCTCAAAAAAATTATGAGAGTGTGTCACAAGTTCACAGTAGTCAGACTGAAGGTGACCATACTGGCCAAATCTGGGACAATTTGAGCACCAAAATAATTAACTACAATAATGAATAATAAACTAATGAAAAAATAGGAATTCACAAGTCCATACCAATAATAAATAAACAGGGAAGAAGGGAAGGCTCATGCTTGTGTTAGAACGCCAAGGGCAGACTGGTAAATGGGGAGCAAGTGCTAGAGTTGGAAAAATAACCATAAAGACTGGTTTAGGCAAAAATTACCAATGGCTGCTAAATCTAGGACATATTGATGAAGAGCAGGATATTTGCAGGCTCTTAAGAGTGTGTCCCACAGACTGCTATTAGTTGCAAGAAAAAAAATAAACAGTAATTACACAGTGAAGAAACCAAACAACATCTTGACTGGGTGATCAAAATTATAACATCATCAATGAGGGGCACAGGAACATCATGTATCTCCAGATGTGACACCCTAAGAAGGACAGAACATCACCTACACAGTATTCCAGCCAAGAACGTATAACATCAGTATAATATCCTATCTTTAAAAGGGGGATTTGGGGATCCTGGGCGTGGACATGGCACTGCTCGACAGGCCACGTTGAGGCGGCATCCCACATCCCACAACTAGAAGGACCTGCAACTAAGATATACAACTATGTACCAGGGGGGTTTGGGAAATAAAGCAGAAAAAAACAAAAAGAAGATTGGCAACAGTTGTTAGCCCAGGTGCCAATCCTTAAAAAAATAAAAGGCGGGGGGGGGGGGATTTGGGTGGGACTGTATTATTCAAAAGTGTTAATGTCATAAAAAGCAAAGAAAGGCTATGGAAATGTTCCAGATTAAAAGAAGCCAGAGACATGACAAGCAAATGACCATAGACTGGATCCTTTATGGGAGGGGAAAAAATGTGCATAACATTGACCTTATAAAATCAACTGAAAAAACTGGAATATGGATGATTACATAAAAATATTGTATCGATGTAAATTTATACAGTTGTTAACTGTACTGTGGTTATATAAGACAATTTCTCTGAAGAAATAAACTCTGAAGTACTAAGGGTAAAGGACCAGGACATATGTAAGCAAATGGCATAAAATGTTAACAGTAGGTGAAATCTAGGTAAAGGGTACATGTGTGTTCTTTGTACTATTTTTTTATTTTTGCAACGTTTTGTAAATTTGAAATTATTTCCAAATGAAATATAAAAAACAAATTACGGCCTTGTATCATCAGATCATAATAAGCAACTACAATCCAATAGGGAATTATTTCTTAGGCTCTCAAGTCGTCCACCTCTGCTCTTCAGAGAGTTTGCTACAGTTTCCATTTTAACTTCACCCAAAGTTTTACAACTCCCTATATGTGCAATTGAGACTCAGAATTGGAAAAGAAGTAGGTTCTTGGCAGGAGAGAGGTGAAGACCCTAACCCCCAGGGTGAAACTCTCTATTTGCCGTATGTCAAGGTTCAAAGCACTGTTTTCAGATCTAAGCTCAGGGGGACCTTTATCTGTCCTTTCCCATAATTCTTTCACCAAGAAATAAGAAAATAGAGATGAAAGTCCTATTGACACAAAAATCATTTAGGTAAACATGAATATAGACCTTATCTCCTTGTCTACTGGCTTAGGACCAGCTCTTACATATCAAAAGTCCCTCCCATGCTAGAATGATAAAGGAGAGGGAAAGAAAAACACTCAGAGAAGATTAACTAATTAAAACAGATCAACTGTTTTGGCAGGCCAGGACCTCACTGTGGTGAATGTTGAGGAGAAGACAGATAGGCTGACATGGAGGCCTAGTAATACTGACAGGAAGAAGCAAATCATCATACAGGGAATTCCCAAAATTCAGACAGAAAAGAGCCCTCTACTCTCAAACAGATGAGCTCAGACATCTGCAGAAATGTCCAACCCTAGGAATGGCTTAGATACATTGTAATGATGGAACTGTCTCTGGAAAGCACCGAAGACCATTCAAGGCGACCAAAGTGAACCTTCAGAACTTGAATGCAAAAGGGAAGTGAGCTTTCTGAGATTCTGGAAAGTTAGAGACAGATACTGCTCAAGGATACCTTGCTTTCCCCATTCCCACCCTGGATGAGGATGTGACCCAACAGAAGTTGAATTCAATTAAAATACCAGGAGGGTCCTGGATATCTGCATGTATTTCCTATTGGTTTATTTGTGTTTGTTCTTTATAAAGGGTGATATAAACTTCATTTAAAAAAGGACTGAAACATAGCAAGAAAGTTTCTCATATGCTCTGAGACCTTGCTTTGCACAGTGTCACCACACTCCCATCAGGGACTTTGGGGGCCAAGGGAAGCTACAGTAAGATGGGTGGCATCCACTCCTGATTTATGTGACTACCTTATGTCAGCCAAGTTTCTAGATCTATGGCTAAATAAGTCAGGAAATGAATCAAATTTTATAGGTCTGTGTGGGAGGGGTCTCTTTCAACCAATCTACGGTAAATCTGACATTATGTGGAAAGCTGTAACCTAGTCATACATGTTGTAATCTGCGTGGGGAAGAGACTGTGTTAGCACAAAGGTGGTCGCATAGCATCAGAAGACCTGAGATCCAAAGGAGAGAACTTTGTCAATGCTTATCCAATCCTGTCCAAGGGGGTAAAATATTATCTAGTAGATGCAAGTATTCTGGTAGCCACAGAAGGACACTACTATGGAGGGCAAGAATAGTTCACCAGGGTTCTCTGTATCCTAGATGAAGCAGACTTCAAAACCAACATTGGGTAAGTCCTCATCTATAAAGTGGAGATAATTATAGTATCTACTTTATAGGATTATAGGAGGAGTAAGTGAATTGATATAGGAAAAAGTGTTTAGAATAGAGCCTGGCACATGGTAAGCACTCAGTAGACATCATTTATTATTATTTTCTAAGACCAAAGATTACCTTTGGCCTGATTCTACACTATATTCAATTAATATCATTCTAACTATTAATTCTGATTTTTGCTTATACCTTAATAATACCAGAAAGGGGATAACTTGGAAGTGAACTCAAGAATTCTGATCAAGGGGCTGGCCCCATGGCCGAGTGGTTAAGTTCGCGCATTCCGCTTCAGCGGCCCAGGGTTCGGATGCTGGGTGCGGACATGGCACCGCTCATTAGGCCACGTTGAGGTGGCGTCCCACATGCCACAACTAGAAGGACCCACAACTAGAATATACAACTATGTACTGGGGGAATTTGGGGAGAAAAAAAGCAGGAAAAAAGAAAAAAAAGAAGAAGATTGGCAACAGTTGTTAGCTCAGGTGCCAATCTTTAAAAAAAAAAAAGAATTATGATCAAAATTGAGCTTCTAGATCCCCATAATTGAGGACTAGATCGTGAAGCTGAAGTCCTCAATGGTTCTGAACATCAGGGGGCACTATGGCTGGGATGCTGCTAAAACTTAAGGCCTGGGGGAGACGGATGTTGGCTGAGGTCAGTCCTACACAATAGAAAAACTTCCCTGCCCCAAATGCCCATAGTGCTTAAACTGATAAACACTGCCCTAGACTACAATGAATCTATCAAAGTACTTACCTCCAAGGCCTAGGCAGCCCGCTGAGCCACCTCTGGACTTTATCTAAATGCAAGATCCCATAGTCTTCATATTTATCTACAATTTCATATCTGATAATCACTCTGCTGCTTCTAGAAAACTCTACCAATTAATCCAGATGGTATGTGCCAGCAAAAAAGCCCCTGCAGTTTCTGAAATTGGGTCATTGATTCCAAATAAAGTCAGCCGTCAACATTCCAGAGGGTCAGGGTCTGGTAAACTGGAAAGGCCCCTTAAGGAAGAGGTTGTCTAAACCTTATGCAACATCATGGCAGAGGATTGGACTAGCATACTCACGTTGGTGAGATCTTCAAAAGCTGATCTCTTTTTGAATGGTCCCTGAGGTGAAGATGGAGATATCTTTGCTTGGTAATTCTCCCCTCTCTAAAAAAGGAAAAGAGGTAAATGAGCATATCCAATTGTGAACAGCCTTTTCAGGGACTTCAGGTCATCTTTGGGGTTCAGGGGGAAACTCCAGAATCTCCAAGCATATACTGGGGGATGCATATAATAAACCCCAATAAACTACAACAAAAGGAAATTTCAGCACTCACTGCTGCTTAGAGAGTCCCTGAAGAAGAATCATTGATGTTGGGGACAAGTCTATGAGGAGACAAGATGACCTCCAGTGTAACTCTCAGAATGAGTTAAACAGCTTGGTGAAGCTAATTTTCCCTCTTACTCCTCCCATATTTATGGTTATCCTATCCACGATTAACCATCAGCACCACCCCCTGCCACTCCTGGTCATCCCTTTAATATGGATGCTGGCATGTAAATTAACTTAATCATTTAACAAATATTTAAGTGTCTCTTATGTTAAGTAGTTGATTTAAGACATTCCCAGTAAGGACAATAACACACACTCCTAGATACTAGTCCAAGATCAGCTCTTCACTAGCTGTTGACTTTGGATAAGTCACTTAAACTCTGAGCCACAATTTTCTTATCAGTAAAATTGGAATGATAACCTACCTTATTTGAGGACCAAATAAGAGAATACAAGCAAAAAAATGTCTGTATAAACTGTAAATGGACAGAAATAGTATTTTAAAAGTATATAGTCCAATAGGATTTTAAATTTCACAGGGAAAAATTTTAAGAAAGGAATTTGTTAATTCATAGTAATCCATAATTGTTAGTGTATACAAGGGAGGGATGGGGGAAGGGAGGAAGGGTGAATATTTTGGAGCAAAGGGGGTTTGCTTTCTAGGTATTGTATATCTGTACATGCCTGATCCCACTCCCAAACAAGTAAGACCATCTCTACGGGGTTAAGTGTTCAGGTCAATCACATTGCAGGGTTCTTCTACTCCCTAACAGTTCTTTATTTGGTAAAACTTTCCTTAGTATCAGATTTCCTTTATGAAATGAGAACAAACTCTGCCCTACCTATATCAGAGAGTTGCTATGTGAAGCAGAACTTCAGGGTCAGATCATTTATTTGCTCTGTTCTCCATCTATACCATGAAGAGTTAGTACACGACACAGTAAGTGATCAGAAATTTAGAGACTTGGATTCCTAATACAATAGACCAATCCAGAAGAGTAGAGCAATCCTGAAAGAGCTGAGAAAAATTACTTCTGTTCTCTAAATGATTAAGCTAAGAAATAAGTAAACTACTAGTCTTTTATCTAGTTCATGATAAATAATCCTAGTGGAAATAATTAGCAAAAGATATTATTTTCTTACAAATTAGCTAAGAAATAAACTATCGGTTTGTTATCCAATTCCTACTTAATATTACTGGTAGAAACAATCAGCCCCAAATAAAATTCACAGGTGAAACTGAATTCAATAAAATTTAGATTTGCAAAATGTGCCCCAAGAAAGTTGGATTTGGAAAAATAATGCCACCAAAGAAAACTTACAATGGCAGAACTCTAATCAGAAAATTTGATATGGACAAATATCTGATCAACGTATCAAATCTTTCTTGCCAAATTTACATAGAAAAAAAACATTTGGCCCATCCATGAAAATTATTTTAGCAAAATGAAAATGATTAGAAAATGTTTATCTGTGCTAAGAGAAAGCCAATCAAGGAAATTAAATGGACCTAATGATGTTTGTTCCATGAAATACTCTCTTAACGACAATTCATCAGTGTTAGTAAAATTCTGATTAAAATATGTATGATGATGAACATAGAACATCCCTGGGTCGGAATGACAATGTCTGACTATCCACAAGGTCAAAACAGCAGAGTCAAAATGTACCCATTCTTCAAATTTAATAGCTGTAAAAAGCATGAAATTACGTTTGTTGACCTAATCTTCATACTCTCCCCAGGATGTATCAAGCACCCTCCTGGCAAGGTTCTTTGAGCATCTCAGAGAAAGTAAGAGTAGAGACATGATCCTTAATGAAATCTAAGTGTTGTTTGCTTTTGAAGGTTGGAGAGGGTGGCCTTCATTTCAGCCACGCATTTATGGGGAAGAAGAGTTCACACTTTCTCTCCAAGTTCTAATTTTCTGGTCTTCTCCAACTACAAGAGCTGCCACTCCTTCCCATTTTCTCAGATTAAACCACACATATTCTGAAAGATGTAGGGGTGAGTATAGGGACTAAGCAAACACATGAGGAGGCTACTCAGGACACTGTTGGAAGAGACAGCTTGCTCTAACCTTTTCAGGTCGGCCATGACCACTGGGCACAATTTTGCTGGACTGAGATTTCTTAGTCTCAGGTTCAGAGCTTCGGGGTGGTAGTGACAGTGGCATCTCTTACAGATTCAGCAGCGTCTATCCAATGCACGGCTACAATGAAAAAGCAACTCTTTAAAACACCATTCACCAGAAACATCACAGAATTCTCTGGAAATTCTTCAGAAAACCCAGTCTCTCTATAGCATCCCTAGGAGGAAACAGACTTTGAGTTAGGCACATCTGGGTTCAAACCTGGGTCCTACCAGACTTAACCTGGGGCAAGTGGCTTAAAGTCCTTGGGCTTCAGTTATCTCATCTGTAAACGAGGGATAAGTATACCTAACTCTTAAAGGGCACTGCTCAAATTAAATGAGATACTCTATGTAAAAGCCCAATACAGTGCCTGCCATCCTCTGTGGGCAGTGGGACTTTGGCCTAGTCCCTAGTTTAGGCCTAGGAACACTGAGGACAAATTACATGAAAGTTTTACATTGAAAACAATCAAGAACATGACAGATAACACAGTATGAAGGCTAGCTGGTAGGGTTAATGTTCTTTAAAAGGCATGGGGTCCTGGCCATGGCAATTATAATGATGCTACAGAGAAGATAAAAGGATGCATTGCACACACACATGTACGCATGATATGCCAGAGAGTATTTGAAGGCTGCGTTCAGTCAGAAGAAACTGTAATCCAGTTCCAGACACCTGCTAGAGAAAAAAAAATTAAAAAGATGAGATAGCAGAAAGAACTAATTTATTGAAAACATTTGACATAAAAATTTAACAGTTATTACAGCCCTTGGGAGAGTCCTATCTTCACCCCATCTCAGTGTGGGACCTCATTTTATATTCCTTAAGGTTCTTTTAGTTTGTGATTCCTCAATAGTTAGGATACACTTAATGTGTCTTACAAGCAAATACATTATTAGGAGGATATTTGGATACACCAGAGACCCTGCCCACTTACATACAACTGCCCTTCCAGCTACACCCACATTCAATCCCCAAATTAACTAAATTTGACAAAACACACGCTTCCCTAAGAGAGATCCTAAAGGCAATGCAACAAACTTACCACCATGTACCAGATACTTCAGGCAATGGAGATACAAACACAAATAAATCACGGATCTTATCCTAGAAGTATTCACACGCACAGCTCTAACAGTAACAGAAAAACGTGACAAATGATTTAATAAAGGTAGATACAAAGTACTATAGAAACATAATAGAAAGTGAGCAATCTTGTGGGAGACAGGGAGTGGAGGAAGACTTCACAGAGGATGTTCTATTTGATTTGATCTGGACTCAAACGACAAACAAGTTCCCAAGTAGACTCGGGAGTTTTCCAGGCAAAGAAAACCTGAGCCCAGGCAGAGGCTTGAACATGTAAAGCACGGCAGGTTCAGGGATGTCCCAGTTGTCTGGAATGTGGAGTATAAAGAATGTGTTGGGGAGGAGTTAGAAGGGGGCTGAAGGCTAGGCTGGGACCACGCTGGTAGGTAAGAAAAAGAAGCAGAGAAGACTGCACCTTCAGGGGAAGGTTTAAGAAAGGAGAAAGGCTGATTTGGGTTTTCCTTTGGATGGAGAAGTATTAAACATTTTGTCGGTGAGGAAAGGTCAGCACAAGTACATGCCTCCACATTTATTACCTCAGTTGATCTTCACAATAAAACAGAGGGTAAGCAGGGCAGGTACAATTCTTTCCATTTCATAGTCCCAGATGAGTTAAGTGACTTACTACCCAGGACAAACTATTAAGCAACATAGATCGCCCAGTTCTTCCCAGGGCTCTTTCTATAATACCACAAAGTCTCTCTCATCACACTCAAAAACATTTCAAAAAAGTCCACGGTCCACAGAGAAAGGCCATAGTGTGGTTGTGTGAGGAGGTAGAATGAGCACAGGCTTTTTAAAGAAGCAACTGGGCTTCTAAACCAGCCAACTTAGCATCTCTGAACCTCTTTTGCAAAAGAGATATACCAGCACTTACTTGCAGAGGTATCATGTGGCTCAAATTTAAATTCGTATGTGCGAAGCCTAACACACGGTAGGCACTCAGAATAAATGGTGTGTCTTACTCTCCTCCTCTTCCCCCAAATCCAAACCTATTTTCCCTCTCACCCCTCAAAACTCAGCCAAGCAGCAACAAAGCTAAATTGGATGCACCCACCCTTAACTGCACTGTATGAAAACCACTTACTCCACTATTATTATTCACACCCCATGCGATTTTTTTAATGGATGACCAACGACTCACGTTCTGAAACCTTTATCTTTCAAGGAAAAAGAAAAAATCAGGCTGGAGTCAACAGGCTAGAAAACTGTCAGCTGATAACATCACAGGTTAACTAAAACCTCAGAGAAAATAAGGTTATTCAGATGATGGTCAATACCACCTTCATTATCCTGAACACTAATCACTTGCTTTGGGGGACACACACTGCTTTAAGTAACTGATTTCCCTGCCACTAGGAGAGGGCTGGAGCTGGGGTCTGAGATGGTCCCTGGGCTCTTCGCACCCCAACCGCTCTCTATGTGGCCCCCTCCTAGCCCACATTTGGTGGATTGACACCACCAAAAACACACTTTCATAAAAGGACACTCTGCAGAGCACTCCCAACTTCTACCACCGACAGAACCCTGAGCCTCACTTGGACAAGAAAATTAGAATCCTTTCCACTTTCCATGTCCCCTACATACATACTGATAAGTGTCGGAGACCCCATTGTGCCTCCCAGGGATGGTGCTGAAACCCACACAGGGGCAAGTTGGCTTGTTTAGAAGCCCAACTGCTCAGACTCCAAAACTGTCGAGACAGTCTACAGGGAAGAGTGGCGACTTCATTTTATAGATAAAGGCTGGTTACAGACACCAAGACACTGGGGAGAGAGAGCAGCACGGTGTGAGTCAAAGCAGCGCTGGGCTTGTAAAGATGCCTGAAGTCGAGTTCTGACCCTGCCCCCAGCTGTCTGGGTGTCACTGAGCAAGTCCCTGTTCCCTCTCTAGGCCTCATCTCCCCACCTAATAAAATGAGGTAATGGGACCAGAGCCTCTTCACTACTCAAACCATGGTCAATGGACCAGCAATATTATCACCACCTGGGAGCTTGTTAGCGCTTTAGCCCTACTAAATCACAAAGTGAAAATTAACAATATCCCCAGGTGACTTGTATGCACTTTAAAGTTTAAGAAGCACTGTTCTAGGATCCCTTAGACCTCTGACATTCTAGGTGGATCATAGCTGAGAGCAGTGGGAAAGCCCGAGGTGAGGGCATTGGAGGCGGGGATAGAAGAGAGCCAGTGGAGATAATGGGGATAACAGGGGAGAGGGGACACGTGTTTTCATCCTCCTTCGTATCATATCCTTCAACCTGTAGTTCACAAGACATCCCTCAAGTAGCATTCTCTGACTTAAATACGCCTTGTTCATTAAATTGACCCTGCACACTTTCACTTGTGAAAAGACGTTTTGTAAACGTACTCCGATTCAGGCACGTGTACTGGTCTCTCCATCTAAAAGCTGGGACCCAGTCTTTGCCATCTCACCCTCTAATACACACTCCCTGCCCAACCTCCTACAGGGCTCATTCCACAGACTGCTGACCGACAGCAGAACGAAACAAAAGTTTCTAGCAGGGACGCCGTGCAACGCCGCAAGTGAAGGCAGCGTGTAACAAGGGGCTGGAGCGACGCTCGGAGACCGACCCACGTGCAACAGAGCTGGGCATTTTTGCGAGCAGTACAAGCCCAAAAGCGCCTACCTCACATCGAGATTGAGAGCAGAACAGGAAAGACCATGAACGCACTCCTAGACCAGGAGAGGCCCAGGAAATAAACACAGCTCCGTGTCGTAGCGACCGGTGTCCGTCTCAACCTAGCCTGTGCTCCCAGCAATCGGCCCAGCGGCGAATTTTGAAAATTACAACCCCAACAGGAAGCACAGTGGTGATTGGCCAGCAGGAGCCAATCAGCGTGCAGAGTTGCGACGTGCGCTGCTTAGCAAGGAGGGGCGGGACTGGGTGTTTTTAAACGGAATTCTGCGGCTAATAGACTCCGCAGTGGGCGTGGTTTCGAGTACAATTGGTTGGGTCCGGGTGGGCTGACAGGCGGGAGTACTGGGTCTCTTTAAAGATGCGTTTTCATTTAAATAATCTTGATGGAGGAGAGGGGAGATCGGCTGTATAATGTAAATTAAAACATTAATTTTAATAACCCTTTGTAGAGTCAAACATTAACTTCTGCAGCTTCACAAATGGCTTTGTGAGGGAAGCAGGACAGAAATTATTGCCCCTATTTTATGGATAAGCACCTGAAGTGCTGACAGCTAATAGTAGCTAACATTAATTCAGCACTAATTCTGTGCTAATTGCTATAAATTTTTATTGTCTTAAATCCTGTCCAGAAAGATAGGTGCTTTTATTACTGCCATTTTACAGATAACAAAATTATAACTTGCTAGCTGCCCAATATCGCAAATCTTCATTGTAACAAAGCAGGTACTCTAACCCAGATATTCTCATTCAACAAATATTTACTGAGCACCTGCTTTGTTCCAAGAACTAGAAAAAATACATATGAGTAATTGACAAAAAACTTGAAAAATTTATAGCCCTGCCCTGTGCTCTGAGGAGGCAAAGAGAAAATGGAGATGCTAGAAAGAAAATCTAGGACTTCTTGCATATACAGCAGATACTCTACTACTAAACTACATCCCTACCTTTATTATTAGCCCATTCTCCTTTTAGTATCTCATTGCTTCTACATTAAAGGTAAAATATTCACATCATCCCAGGCCCTCTTCTCTTTGTAATCTCCCTAGGTTATTTCATCCAGATTCATGACTTTAAATATCTCTAAAAGCTGGCCCTGAACTCCAGATTCATAAATCCAACTGGCTACTCCACTTCTCCATTTGGATGTCTAATAGACACCTCAGACTCAACATGTTCACAACCCTCACCAAACCTGATCCTTCCTCCAATGTTCCCCATTTCAGAAAGTGGTACTACATCAAGCCTGTTAGCCAGCCGTGGTGGTCTAGTGGTTAAGAGTCTGCCTCTCGTCACCATGGCCCAGGGTTGTTTCTCAGTCAGGGAACCATACCACCCATCTGTCAGTTTTCATACTGTGGTGGCTGCGTGTTGCTGTGATGCTGAAAGCTATGCCACCGGTATCTCAAATACCAGCAGGGTCAGCCGTGGTGGACAGGTTTCAGTAGAGCTTCCGGACTAAGACAGACTAGGAAGAAGGATCTGGCCACTCACTTCTGAAAAAATTGTCCATGAAAACCCTATGAATAGCAGTGGAGTATTGTCTGTTAGAGCAGTGGAAGATGGGAGGATGGCACAAAAAGACCAGGCAGGGTTCCACCCTGCTGTACACATGGTTACTAGGAGTCAGAATTGATTCAATGGCACTAACAATAAGCAGCCTGTTAATCAAGTCAGAAACCCGGTATCATCCTTGATTCAAACTCTTTTCCATCACCTTTCCCTCCCATATCCAATCCTTCAGCAAATCCTGTTGATTCTACCTCAAAAATATATCTTATTTCCATCTAGTTTTGTCTATCTCCACTGCCACCACAGTCTCTCATTTGAACCATTGTCAAGAGCCTCCAAGCTGCTCTCCCCCTTTCTAATCTTGCCCTTCTCTAATGCAAATACAACACAACAGCAAGAGCAATCTTTTTTAAAAAAAAGAAAAATTCTATCATGTCCCTCTCCTGCTTTAGTGGTTTACTACAGAACTTAAAATAAAATCCAAACTCCTTACTCTGGTCTGCAAGTCCTCCCTATCTCATCAACCTCGTCTCATAACACTCTCTTTCTCATTCACTCCATTCCAGCCATAATCGTCTTCTTTCAAAGCTTTGACTGTACCAGAATCTCTCGCCTTACGGGAACTTTGCACGTGGTGTTCCCGCTATCTGAAACAATCTTCCCACCATTCTTGTTTTTTTTCCTCATGCTTCAAGTCTCAGCTTAAATGTCTCCTCTTCAGAGAGGCCTTCCCTGACCATGTTATCTAAAGTAGGATTCTCCACCCACTCCATTATACTCTATCTCAGCCCCTTACATTTCTTTTAGAGTAATTATTGCTATTTGTAATTTTGTAACCTACCTCCCCATTCAAGAATACAAGATCCATAACTACAAGGACCATATCTATTGTGTCCTAACTCCAATGGTTAGCATTAATAATAGTTTACATTTATTGATTGCTTACTATATGTTTGACACTGTTCTGACACTCACAACAATATAATGACGTGCTAATATCCCCATTTTGCAGAAGTAGATCTTGAAGCACAGGGAAGTTTAGTCATTTGCCCTAGATCACACAGCTGGTAAGCTGTCAGACTGGGATTTAAACCCAAGCAGTCTGATTCCAAAGACCAAACACGTAAGCATTAGCCCATACCTGCCTCCTTGACAGATGATTGAAAAATATCCGTTAACTAAGTAAATGAGGATCTTCCTTTAAGGTCATCACTGTAGACAAGTGTCCTGCTGGGATGCAATATAAAGGAAATATAGTATTAACACAAATTACTGTAAGTCTTCTTTAGTCATGAGAGGAAAAGGTCCATCCACCAAAACAACAGCAATGCAAAAATCACAAAACAAGCAATTTCATTTTTCCTATTTCTTCCCAGCTTTTCACAAAAACAAAAAAGTCATTGGGTAAAGTTACTATTTTTCCAAAATTTTTTAAATTTGTTTTTCTCTCAACTTTCACACCTCCAGTTGACTTAATCTTTCCTTTGGGTAGCACTTAGAGAGAACACTGAGAAAAGAGGAGACAGCCCTTTGTCTCTACCATTTTCCAGTATTTCCCTCCTCCCAGGCATACAACATTCTCATAAACTCTCATTTTTCCTCCCCTCTACATCCCTGTATTAAAACCTAATAGAGAGCCAGTCCTGATGGCCTAATGGTTAAAGTTCAGCATGCTCCACTTTGGCGGCCCAGGTGGGGTTCCCAGGCAGAGAACCACACCATTTGTCTCTCAGTGGCCATGCTGTGGCAGCAGCTCACATAGAAGAACTAAAGAGACTTACAACTAGAATATACAACTATGTACCGGGGCTTTGGGGAGGAAACAAAAAAAGAGGAAGATTGGCAAAGGATGTTAGCTCAGGGCGAATCTTTAAAAAAATAAATCCTAATGGAAAAGATCTGCTGTTATCTACCTCACTTTCACATGAAAATATATTTCAGGTAGATCCAAGATTTAACTGAGAAATTGAAACCATGGAAATACTAGACAAAATATAAAAGAATATTTTTATAATCTTGCAGATGGAAAAACCTTTCTAAACAAGACAAAAAAAATCTAGAGAAGGCAAAAGACTCAATTTTAGTAGCTAAAAATTTAAAATTTCTTTTTGGCAAAACAAACAAAAAACAAGGTTAAAAAATCTAACAACAACCTGCAAAAACATTGGCAACACAAATGACAAAGGAATAATTTCCAAAATGTACAAAAATTACTTCACAACCAACAAGAAAAAGATGAACCATCCCTTGAGAAAATTGGCAAGAAAATGAAAAATGGGAGAAGAAATACAAGTGGCAAATAAACATTAAAATATGCTCAATTTCACTAAAAGTAAATGCAGATTAAAACAGCAATTCATTGTTTTTATTTGGGACATTGGCAAAGGTTTAATAGATTAATAATAACTTCTGTTGGTAAAGCGGTGGGTAAACAGGCACTTTTACTCACTGTTAATAGGAGTAAAAACTGCCATAAACTTTGGGAGGATTATTTGAAAATACCTATTGAATTTTAAATGTTTAAACTCTTTTACCCAGAGATTCTACTTCTGGCAATCTTTCTACAAAAATATTCATTCCAAGAAATAAGGCTGAAAATTTCCCAAATTTGAGAAAGACATAAACTCGCAGCTTCAAGAAGCTAAACGAATTCCAAACAGGATAAACCCAAAGAAATTCAAACAAAGACACATCATAACTAAACTTCTGAAAACTAAACACAAAGGAAAAAACCTTGAAATCAGCAAAATAGAAAAGACACCTTTCTAATAGGGGCAGATTTTTTTTGGAATGGCAATGGATTTCTCATCAGAAACCATGCAGGCCAGAAGGAGGTGACACAATATTTTCAAAGCACTAAAAGAAAAGAACTGTCAACTCAGAATTCTCTATGCAAGGAAAATATCCTTCAGGAGTGAAAGGGAAATCAAGTCATTCTCACATGCCCACCTTAAAAGAATAGAAAGTTCACAAAGTAGAAAAAGTGGTAATAGGAGGAATCTTGCAACATCAGGAAGAAAGAACAGTGGAAAGAGCAAAAATACAGGTAGATACAATAGATCTTCCTTCTGGTGCTTTTTTCTTAATTTTGTTTGACAGTTATAGCAAAAATTATAACTGTTTGATGTGGTTCTCAATGTATGTAGAGGAAATGTTTAAAACAATAATATAGATGGAGGAGGGTAAAGTAAAGGTTTCTACACTTCCCTCAGACAGGTAACATGTCAACTCCAGTAGGCTGTGATAAGTTGTATATAATGTAAAACCTCAAGTATTCACTAAAAAAGCTACGCAAAGAGATACACTCAAAAATACTATAGATACACCAAAATGGAATTCAAAAGAATGTTCAAGTAACTGGAAGGCAGGAAAAAGAAAACATATAAATGAGAAACAGAGGGAAAAATAAGAAAATAAAAAGATAAAATGGTGGCCTGAAGCCCTAACAGATCAATAATCACATGAAATGTAAATCATTTAAGTAGAGGAATTACAAGACAGAGATTGGCAGAGTGGATTAAAAAAATATGATCCAATGATATATTGCCAAAAAGAAACCCACTTCAAATATAATGGTATAAGTAGGTTGAAAATTAAAAAGTGGAAAAAAGATATATCACACATACATTAATTTTTAAAAAGCAGGAGCAGCTATATTAATATCAGATAAGGTAAACTTCAGAGCAAAGTAAACTACCAGGGACAGAGAAGAATATTATATAATGGTAAAAGCATCAATCCTCCAAGAAGACACAGAAATCCTAAAGGTGTATGCACCAACCAACAGAGCTGCAAAATACATGAAGCAAAATCTGAGAGAACTCAAGGAAGAAATAGACTAATCCACATTTATAGTTGGAGACTTCAAAACCTCATCTCGATAATTGATAGAACAACTAGATTAAAAAATTGGCAAGAATATAAAAGAACTTAACAAAACCATCAATATGAGAATCTAATCAACCCTTATAGAGCACCCCACCCAATAACAGCAGAATACACATTCCTTTCAAGCTCCCATGGAACACTCACCAAAATAGACCATACCCTCAATCAGAAAGCAAACCTCAGCAAATTTAAAATCATAACTGAGTGTGTTCTCTGACCACAATGGAATCAATAACAAAAATAACAGGAAATCCCCAAACACTAAGAAAGTAAACAACACACCTCATCAATCAAAGAGGAAGTCTTAAGGCAAATCAAGAAATACATTGAACTGAATGAGAATGAAAATATAATGTATCAAAATTTGTGGGACACAGCTAAAGCAGTACTGAAAGGAAAATTTATAGCACTAACTGCTTACATTAGAAAAGAAGAAAAGTCTTAAAAGTCAATAATCTAAGCTCCATTTCAAGACTATAAAAAGAAGAGGAAAATAAATCCAAAGAAGCATAAGGTAGAAAGTAAGATAAAAGCAGAAATTTATGAAATTTAAAAGAGAAAAACCAATAGTGAAAATCGATGAAACAAAAAACTGGTTCTTTGAAAAGATCAATAAAATTGACAAACCTCTAGCAAGACTGACAAAGAAGAAAGACAAATTAATAATATCAGAAATGAAACAAAGGACATCACTACAGACCCTACTGACATCCAAAGGATATTAAGGGAATACTATGAGCTCTCCACACATAAATTTGCCAATTTAGTTGAAATGGACAAATTCCTTGGAAATTACAAACTTCCACAATACACTCAATATAAAATACATCAATTAAATATTGAGTAGCTCCATACTTTTAAAGAAATTCAATTTGTAATTTTAAAATAAAAAAAAAGAACTCTCCAGATCCAGATGATTTCACTGGAGAAATAAACAAAACATTTAAAGAATAATTAACACCAGGCCAGCCCCAGCGGCCTAGTGATTAATTTCGGTGTGCTCAGCTTCGGCAGCCCGGGTTCAAGTCTGGGTGCGGACCTACACTACTTATCAGTGGCCATGCTATAGCGGCAGCTCACACACAGAAAAACAGAGGAAGACTGGCAACAGGCATTAGCTCAGGGCCAATCTTCCTCACAAAAAAAAGGAAAAAGGAAAACAATTCCACTTACAATGGCATCAAAAAGAATAAAATACTTAGAAATAAATTTAACAAATGAGGTAAAGACGTACACTGAAAGCCACAAAACATCACTGAGAGAAATTAGACCTAAATAAATGTAAAGACATCCCATGTTCATCAATTGAAATACTTAATATTGTTAAGATGGCAATCCTCCTCAAATTGACCTACAGAGTCAATGCAATCCCTATCAAAATCTGTGTAGAAAAGAGTTAGCATAGCATGCCTGAGAATGCTATTATTTGAAAATCCTACTGACAATGTTGGCCCTTGGCTAGGATCTGCAGAAGTTGGATTTGGGGAGTTGGACCACCTGACCACCACCCTAACTAATAAGAGTAGCTCACTATACCTTGACTGTGCAAACAACATGGTTTATGGTGACACCAGCTTTCCTCCTGAGACTTCAGAGTTTTGGTATGTGCTAGGCAGAGGGTGCCTGCCTGACCAGCCCCCAATAAAAAGGCTTGGCACTGAGTCTCTAATCAGCTTCCCTCATAAACAACATTTTACACATGTTGTCACAACTCTCTACTGGGAAAAGTTATGCTAAGTGAAAGAAGTCAGTCACAAAAGACCATATTGTGTGATTCCACTTATATTAAATGTCCAGAATAGGCAAATCTATAGAGACAAAGAAGATTAGTGGTTGCCTAAAGCTGGGGAGGTATAGGGTTGGGGGAGTTGGGCTGTGACAGCTAAAGGGTATGAGCGTTCTTAATAGTGATGAAAATGTTCTAAAATTGATTGTGGTGATGGTTGCACAACTCTATGAATATACTAAAAATCACTGAATTGTACACTTTAAATGGGCGACTTATATGGTATTTGGATTGTATTTCAATAAAGCTGTTGTAAAAAACTAGCTATGGCTGATAAAATATATTGGTTCTTTTTTAAAAAATCTGTTGAAGAATGGCAAGAAAAGACTCAGTGGAACCAGTTAGGAAGTTACTGCAGTAAGCCAGGCAGTTTGGACCAAGGAAGTCCAATGTTCTTGGCGGAGGCCACGCACTTTCTATATGGCTCTGGGAATAGCAGTTGAACAACCATTACCACTAATTTTCTTTCTTTCTTTTTTAAATTGAGATATAATTGACATATTATATTAGTTTCAGGTGTACACACTAATTTTCAATTATGTAAATATCCTTAAGCACTTACTAATATATATGAGCCTAGTGATATCCCTTGCAGGGTAAATGAGTAAAACACAGTCATTCTCCCCAAGCATTTCCGCATTTGGAAAGATAAAGCTCATAATGAAATAATTACAAGACAGAATGTGCTAAGCGCCAAAGTAAGGTGAATATAAAACTGCTAAGGATTTCAGAGCACACATGTGGTTGAACATGTTATTCTTGTCAACACAACCAGTATTGTCATAATCTCACCAAGAGTACTTACTGGGTGGCTAAGTACATGAGCCACTGTTCGGTTCTATACAGAGTTGGATAGTCACTGCTTTCCTTGAAATTAGGCACACCTTTATGATGGGGCTATTAAAGAAATGCATCAATAAATATAACATACACAAATATGCTACTTTTAGGATGCGGAGTGACCCTAACAGGGAGGAATCACCAATTTCCCTTTTAATTTGAGGAATGCCTTGGCAAAATAGGCTTTTGCATTGGGCGATCTTGTACTGTGTGGAAGCACATTTTCCAAGCAGCTGTGACATCCTAGCAGCCACATGAACTTAATACCCTCATTTACCATCTGGATTTGAGAGCAACAGGCACAGAAGGTCTAAGCCTGACATCCCCATGGGGGCAACTACAGGACAAAGCTGAAGACTAGGCCAGTCTTCATCCCATTTTAACGTCCCTAAAACTAAGGGGATCCTTAAGGATGTGTGTTTTGGGGAGGATGCCTACAAGTGCCAGGAGGAAATCTGAAAGGCTTCATGCTTCCAGATCCCCTTCCTCTCCATCATGGTCCTTCTTTGAAACATTAATTCACTGATAAAGATACTATCTAGAGGGAAGGAAGGATAAAAGTTTTGTCACCAATTAATACTATGTTTAAGTATGTTTTTTGTTAGATGTTTGAGACAAGTTTCTTGGTTTAACAGGAAAAAAAAATTCTGATTAACAAGTTCCCTCAGCCACATCTCCAGCTCTGACACAGGATATATTCATATATTTGTATGTGTAAGGCAAAGGCTCTTTTAATACCTAGAAAATAAGTTGAACCTTTAACAAGCCATAGATGGATTGGGACAAAAGCTACGCATTGGAAAGGAGCTCCCCACCAGTCGGAAACGGAAATAAAACAAAACAAAACACGGAGAAGAGCAGACGGAAAGGGTACTAACCGCCTCCGGGTAACCGCCTCCACACAAAACCGCCTCCACACAAAACCGCCTCAGAAAAACGATCTCAGAGGCGGCGGGACCGACCCCACCATTCTCACCAGCAGGGGGAGACAACAGCTCAACACTTTGTTCAGTCACACTCCAAACCACCAGATGGGGCCAAAAGATCAGAGAAGGTATCCTTTATACTTTTCTTTTTCTCAGAGAATTTCTCTTCCGCGTCTTCGGACCCTAGAAGAAAGAAAAGGCAGCCTAATCACTTCGCACACACACATACCCCCCCCCCCCGCCACACACACACACCAAGATGATGGAAGCGGCTAGCGCCTGATCTATTCATACCACCACACAAATGGCCTCTCTGTGCTCCAGCTCCCCATTAATAAAATTGGGATTAAAATAGTACGCATTTCATAAGGCTGTGTGAGAATTAAATGAGATAATGCATGCAAAAAACAGTACCTGGCAAATTTTCGGGCCCCACTGCATGATGAGGATTTTAGGCTGGTTAATTTTAAAACTGTAGATGAGAAGCAGGCTCCCAGGAGCGAGTTTGCTTGCCCTTTGTTGGGAAACATTTACATTTGTAAAGGAAACCTCCATCTGTAAAGATGCCTCCCTCTCTGTGCCAGGAAGCAGAGAAATGACCTTATCTCTAGAAACTCTTAATCAATGCCAAAGGCAAGAACTTAAGTTGGTTACTGTCTGGCAACCTCATGTAACTGACCCCCTCCCCCAAAATCCTCTTTTGTCTTTGGCTGAGGATAATATTTAAGCAGTGACTTCTGCCATTTACTCAATCCAGTTTGATTCTTATCTAAAAGTGATAGGACCACCCAATAACCAGACCCTACCGGCACTGATGTCATTTTAACAACTCTTTTTACATATTCTTCCCTTTGTCTTGTAAAGAGATAACTCACATACCTATGCCTTAAATTTAGCCTTACTCTCCACTTATGTTTGCAGCAGCAGCCCTGGCGGCAGCAGCTCCCCATGCCAGCAGCAGCTCTGACTGCCCATGGGTCCTGTCCCCATGCTATTCCACACTAGTCTCTAAATAAAAGAGCACTACTGCCAGATCTTGAGAGTCCAAGAAATCTTTCTTTCGACTCCTCAGCTCACTGACCCCACATCACTGCAGACCCAGGGAATTAGAAACTCTGGGATGGGGCCCAACTATCTGTTTTAATAAGCCCTCTAGGTGATTCTGAGGCACACTAAAGTGTGACAATTATTGATCCCAGAAGGCTGCACACTCAAATAGCTAAGCAAGTTTTTTGTCATTATTACAGAGTCCATGATTCTGTGGCTTCTGAATTATATTTCCTGCCTGAAATTCCAAAACCATCATTTGTTTCTTGAGCTCAGCTGTGTGCCCAGTATCGTGGCAGATACAAAGAAAAGGAGAGAGAACCTGCCCTCCAGGCTTTCAACGTAGGTGACCCAGGAACAGGAAAAGTTAATTAACCCTGCAAGACCACATCTAGTAAATGTCAGATGAATTATACAGACAGTAAGCAAATATTCTAGGAAATCAGAAGAGGGGAATTTCATAATTATAAGAGGGCGGAGCCTGCCCCTGCCAAGCTAAGCCCACTCCTCAAAAATAGCTGTAAGTCATTTGCTACAGCAAGGCAATAGAACAGACCTTAGCTGCCTAATTAGCCGCTGCCTAAAAGGAAACTGCAACATATCTGAGTCCACTTTCCTTCAACAGCTGCCCTTTGAAATAAAAAAAAAAAAGAGAGAATGTTTATAGCTTTTAAAAGTCTTTTATTTTCTCCCTCCACTGCTTCAATCACTCACAGGAAAGGACAGACAGATATGCACAATACAGACATAACATAAATACTTGACAGAAGTAACTATGCAGCACCATTGCAGAGATGTTCAGAATAGCTATCTAATTTTTCTCTTTAGTATGGTTGCATAAAGCTGCTCTAAATGATATTGTTCATTCTCTTGGCTGGAAAGCAATTCACAAGAAAAAGAAATGGAATTCTCATATGTATTGGTCCATAGTAAATAATGTCCAATAATCATTGGTATCACTGCCCATTTTCTAAATGGTCATAGTTATTGCTTAAACTAAATTAGGTAGGCTATATCAGAGGCTGGAAGATACTTATTGGGACTAACAGACAGACAGTGATTTGATGAAGGCCAATAGTTCAGTTCATTTAAATTTCATTTTGCCATTATTCATAACAATTGCATTACACAGGTCCCATTTTTGTTATCTTAACTGCCCTTTCAAACCAAATGCAAACTGAAAGTGTATTTAAAATGTTGATTTGTACAATTATTCACAAGTTTGTGTGAAAGAGAAGATGTTTGGGTAGGATAAACAAGGTTACAAAGTGGATGATGATGCTGCTTAGAAAAAAAAACAATGACCAAAGTTTCTGTGTTTAACATCTCTATATTTGGCTCTTAAAGGCTAACCTAATTGCATAGTGCTTCACACATATTCACACACTAACGTAGCATATTTCTTCTTTTGACTCTTTGAATGTCCCTTCCCCATCTATCCCCGCCTCTAGTCAGTATTCTCTTTAGCTGAAGATAGTATTTAGGGTGGTGGCTTCTGGCCTTTACTTAATCTGATTTGATTCCTATCTAAAAGTGGTGGGACCACCCAATGGCCAGACCCCACCTGCAGTGATACCACTTTAACTTTTTTGCATGTTCTTTCCTTTGTCTTGTGGAGAGATGGCTCACATACCTGTGCCTTAGGTTTGGCCTTACTCTCCACCCATGTTGGTAGCAGTAGTGGGGGCAGCAGCAGTGGCTCCTCCTGCCCGTGGGCCCTGTCCCCATGCAGCAGCCTGACTGCCCATGGGTCCTGTCCCCATGCCAGCAGCAGCAGCTCTGACTGCCCATGGGTCCTGTCCCCATGCTATTCCACACTATTCTCTAAATAAAAGAGCACTACTGCCAGATCTTGAGAGCCCAAGAAATCTTTCTTTCGACTCCTCTGCTCACCGACCCCGCATCATTTCTGGTGGCCCGTACGGGAAACTTGCTTCATCAGCTTGTGAGCTCAAGTTCTGGTAAGTGCCCTTTTTCCTTGTGCCTTTCTCTTTTTCGAGGATGGATCTAAATTCATTTCTCCATCGGGAACTTTCTTGGACGGCTGTATGAATCCATGTTTGCTGCCCATGGCTACTCCATGGGGCAAATCATGGCATTCAGCTTGAAGAGAATCAGTACCTTAAGCCTCAGGGTGATGTAGAATGAATTAATCCATTCCTTCCTGACTCTATCTCTAATATATAAATTTTACCTGGGCACGGGTCAACCACTTAAGTCATTAGGACGGTTGCCAATCTCCAAGACTCCCGTGGAAGGTTTCTTTTCCTAAGGCTGGATTGGAATCCCTCCCTATGGCACCTGACCATGCTCTGAACTGCAGGAAAGTCCCAATTGGGACTCCAGTTCAGGGAAAGTACCAAACTCTAACCTTCGGTTGAGTATGGGTACCCCTTCTTGGGAGAATGGCTCCAGGATGCGATTGGGTAGAATGTCCCCCAGACTGGCGGAAAATTCCTCACTGTTTTTCTCTATCCTTTTATCCTGGGGACCATTCACCAGGCACCTATTACTGCCAGGCAGAATAGGGAAGATGTTCAAGGGATGCCCCCATCATCCTTTGCTACAGGAACCCCAATGGGGGGATTTTCAAGGTAATGGCTCCTTTTCTTTCATCTCTCTTAAAGTTCTCCTTTTCTCTCGGGGACCATTCACCAGGCACCTGTTACTGCCAGGCATAACAGGGAAGGTATACAAGGGATGCAATGCCGGGGGATGCCCCCATCACCCCTTGCTATAGGAACCCCACAATAGGAACAATGGCAGAATGCTGCCCTAGGTTCAGGGGGGATTTTTCAAGGTAATGGACCCGTTTCTTTCATCTCTCTTAGAGTTACAATGGCCATTTTCGTCTCCTTTTGAGCTTTGCAACTGAGAAACAAAGAAATCTTTATAGAGTAAAAGGCTCCACCCCTGGGAGCCCCAACTTTGGGTTTCTGGGCCTGATCACCCCAGCAACCCTAAGTGGGGTGCCCTCTCTTGACGGTTGACTCATTGAGTACTTTAGTCACCTACTGAGTCAATTATGAGGGTAGGACACCTGTGATTTATTCTATGAACTGTTGTGCTAGGATAGTGTGCCCCAGCACGGGAACTGCTGTGTGACTCTTATCTTGATAACCCTCTGGAAGAGGCCAGGAGGGCGAGGTCTGATCTTTTCTTTTCCTTTCTTTGTCTTGTTCATCACCTTCTCTGCTGTCACCAAGTCGAGGTTAAGTTCAGGCTGGATCTGAGCAGAACCTAGACCGTCTGTAAAATTGAAAACTTGAA
Source organism: Equus asinus (assembly GCF_041296235.1). Lineage (NCBI taxonomy): Eukaryota > Metazoa > Chordata > Mammalia > Perissodactyla > Equidae > Equus > Equus asinus. The sequence goes on from NC_091820.1 coordinate 38,266,098, forward strand.
ACGCTTTTGCCAGGGACTTAACTCTCAGCGCTGGCGCTGGGAGCCCCAGCCTCCAGCCAGTTCCAGGCCTTTGTCTCCTGCTTCCCTGCCTGAACTGTGCTGGCTCGGAGACAAAGTGCCCAGGCTGAGCGGGACTTGACTAAATCTTATAACTATGTCAACACCCACACTCGGCCTCTGAACCCTTTCTCCAGGCTGCAGTCAGTCAGACACCAGCTTTACTGCCATGGGGAATGCCCTAAGCATCCCCAGAGACTCACTGCTGGGGTACATTCTAACCAATTGGAAACACTTGCAATTGGATGGGTTATGCCCCAGAAACTCCATCTTGGAGAAAATTTGAGGGGTTTCTCTGTGCCTTTGTGATGCAGTCAGACAGGTAGATCAACCTATGATGTCATTTGAGTTACAACCCAGTTTCTGAGAAATCAAGAGCTCTGTTTAATTGGCTTAAAGTAAGTGCTTACATAAATTCTAAATGTAGCAGAAATTAACCCAGTGTCTTTCACAGTTAACGTGAAGTGAATTAATCTTTGGTAAATGAAAGCTTGTTCAAGTTTGTTGGTTTGATTGAAAATAGTCTTGTTGTCAGAGTTGTCGGCATTTGCACATGATGCAGGCATGCAGCCTGTGTTTACTAGTCAAATAAGTTCACGTTGTCTGCTAAATTCAACAGCAAAATAATAGCTTTAAATGATGACCAGTTTTGTCTAATGTCTCATGAGATTTTCGTGGGTAATCTGAACATAATTGTTGGAAACAAACGGTTTAAATAGGTAAAAGTGGGTACAATAACTTTTATGGTCTGTATACTTGGAGAAAAACAGCTTCCAAATTCTTTTTGGTAACTTCAAACTTTAGAGTTTTGCCAAGTTAAGTTAAATGATAAAAATCTGAGTATCTGGGTCATTTTTGGATTGACTAGAACACAAACACTATTGCTAAACATATTGAAGTTATTTACTTTTGGCTTCTTATTGTAAAGATGCTAAAAGCATTTGGGACTATTAAAAAGCATGCCTTGTGTTTTATTGTGAAGTGGCATGTTTCTAGAAATTGTGAAGTGTTTAAAATGCTGATATAAAAGACAATTCGTAATTGCTTACCTTTTAGTGTTTACTATGGCCTGTTAAGGGTTAAAAGTTCTAATTAACATATCTAATTAAAGCTACTGGAAATTAATAAGGAAAACAGCTCTGTATTCAAGGAAAGTTGAAATGTATGTTTTCAGTAAAGAGGGTATAAAGAATGGAAGTATTTTTGTTGGGTTAAGAAAGATAAATTTGTCCTAATGTACTAGAAAGGAAAAAAGAAAGACTTTGGGACAAATTCTGAAGGCAAAAAGAAAGTTGTAGAAGGTTTGTGAAGGAGAAATTCTGAAAGGAGTTTTATGCCTGGTCAAGTAGACTAAACTAAATCCAATTAAGTGAATGAGTTTTAATGTTAAAAATAAGCTGGTGCAGAAATTAAAATTTGGTTTTCTCTCAAAGGATAACTTTCTTGAACTTTTGGCCTGCTCTAACTCTACCTTAAAGACAGAAAATCTATGTTTTGTTAATTTCCTATGTTCAGAGAGAAAGAGGTCTGTTCTAAAAATTTTTTGACTGTTGTTTGCTCTTGACTGTTTCTGTTGTCACTTTGAATGGATACCTGAGCATTCTCTCACAGTAAGTTCAAACACTTGTTTGAACAAGTGTTTTAAAGTCTTTTGGTATTTTTGACAAGCTTCTTGTCAAAAATATTCAAGTCCTGAATAGAAGGGTTTCTTTTGAAGGATACTAAACTAATTAGGCTTATTTGGTCTATTAAACTACATGGGAAGCATTGTCAAATAAGCGATGATAAACTTTCTTATGTGGTATTATGTGGGTAAATGCTATTGATATAAATGTCTTAAAATTATATAGCATTCCTAACATTTTGATCTGTCCTGGTTATCAGTCATAACTCCAGTTATTATCTTAAAGTGTTATATGTCACAGAAGTAGCCAAGTTTCTTTGTCAATTGCCCTTTTGAGTCTTTTGTCCATTTGCAGATAGTTGCTGTTTTTACTGTGATGCCTTTTGCTTTTGCGAATATGTTTCATCTTCAGAGAAATTCCTGGAAAGGATTATGACATGAGATTCTAAACTACAGGTTTCTGATAAATTTTCAGATTGTAAAACTGAGCTGGGTAAGAAATTACAGAATTCTAACAGAAACTAAGCTCATAGATCTGCTAACAGAAGATTAAACTCAATAATCAATTATACAGGACTGTATGAACTGATGAGGATGATTATAATTTTTTATGACTTTGAAATATTGTTTTTGATGTGTTTTGTTTTCTCAGATTTAAGGAAATCTTTTCTCTTATGCTAACTATGACTTATAGCAATTCGGTGAAATTATACCTTTATGAGCAAAACTGAAACATTTATCTTTTTCTCCCTACCTGATCCCTCCAGAATTTGGAAACTCTTTGTGAGTGAGTATGGTTATGTTGTGGCAATATTTGCATAAGTTCAATAAGAATCTGTTCTCCGTATAACAGGACACATTGGTTATATTACCAAGGCTTTGACTGGAATGTCATATTTGAGAGAAACATACAGGCTCGGATATGACAATACTGCCTTTCAGGAACAAAGATTGGACTTTCTGGTAATAAAGCCACTTGGAAATATGGGCCTGGTACGTTGTTTACAGAGATTCTGGCAAACTTACCCGGTAAGTAAGGAAGCTTGCTTGTCTGGCAGGTTCAAGGAACCTCAGAATATTTTGGGGACCTCAAGAAGAGAGGAGGCCACCCAAACCTGTAGGTACTGCAGGCAAAATCTGATGGCAAGTCCTTGGCTTGGCTTTTCTGGCCTCAAGAGGACTTTACAGTTCAATCTGAGATTCCTCAAAAATTCCCGCAAAGCAGATTTAAAAGAGCCTGTATAATCAATTGCTATACTTGCTGCACTTATGTAAATAATTGAACCAAGTTTTATTGAAACTACACTTATTTTGCAAACCAGTTAATCTTAATTTGGCTATCTTGTAAAAATGAGGGTGATTTTAGAGAGAAAAATTATGTTTCAGTAGAAGCTTAGTATGCATTCATGGATATTAGATTCTATCTCTTTTCTTCTACAAGATTCATCTATTACTAATCATAATGTCTCCTTGTGGCCATCCATCTCTGATATCAGGGAGTTCCCTAGCCACAATCAAACCTTTTCCTTCAATACTACTGCCCAAATACTAACTAGATTTGCCTTGTCACAGGTGGATCATAAACAACAAGTTCCAAAGGTAAAGTCCCCAACTTATCGATACACACAGGATGGACTATATCAAATTTGGGACGAATATATTTGGCTCACTCCTACTAGTGGTCAACTCAGTCAAAAGGCCACTCTATGTTGGGAACAAACCAATCACACCTGTGACACATGGCCTAATAGCACCCGACCTATGGGAAAAATTCCCCGTTATATGTGTTCTCATACCATAGCCTTAAGAAATACTGATTGGTTTGGGACTGACTGAGATAGATGGCCCAGCGTACATTGGTTAGCCCCTAATGGCACTCAGTGGTTATGTGGCTCCAGCTTATGGCCCTGGCTGCCACCTGGATGGATTGGACGATGCACCCTAGGCTTCATCTGGATGCAAGGTAGAACTACATTTGCTATATCTCCTCCTGCTAACCTGCCAAACCTGCAACAGCGGTGGACACGCTCTGTCTTCCACTGGTATGACCATGTTGCCTCAATTTTCCTTCCCCAGTTAGGAATCGAAAGTGTCATCTGGCACATGGAAGCTCTAAACAAATTTACTATGAAAGCATTAAATGACACACAACATAGCCTTTTGCTGCTTGATTTAGAAGTATCCCAAATGCGTAAGGCAGCCATCCAAAACCGAATGGCACTGGATGTCTTGACAGCAGCACAGGGGGGCACTTGTGCCATTATAAAAACTGAACGTTGTGTTTATATTCCTGACTACCATCAAAATATCTCTGGCTTCCTCTCTGATATGAACCACCAAATTAAGCCCATGTCTGACTCTACCCTATCTCTAAATGATTGGTTGAACTCTTGGTCAGTCCAGGTTTCTGGACTACTATCAAAACCTTATTCATTGGGTTATTTCTTATTATAATTTGTTGTCTATTTCATTGTTTATCTTCTGCATGTCAACAAAGTTTCATCTCCTGGACCACCTCTCATCAAATGATTCTCTCATCTCCAGAGGATCTGTACACCTTGTCAGCCTTGGACTCCACAGGCGCAACCTTCTGGTCCGCTGAACCTCCTACCTGTACCTACGGCCCCATTTAGGGACAGCTCTACGACCTTGCACAGCCGGAAGTAGTTACAGAAGACTGACCATCGTCCATATCCCCAAAAGATTTCAGGGCCAAATGGGTTCAGGGCGGGTTTATGATGAGGATTTTAGGCTGGTTAATTTTAAAACTGTAGATGAGAAGCAGGCTCCCCGGAGCGGAGTTTGCTTGCCCTTTGTTGGGAAATATTTACATTTGTAAGGGAAACCTCCGTCTGTAAAGATGCCTCCCTCTCTGTGACAGGAAGAAGGCAGGATGGTATTATCTCTGGAAACTCTTAATGGGGAAGGCAAGGACTTAAGTTGGTTACTATCTGGCAACCTCATGTAACTGACCCCCCCCCCAACATCCTCCTTTGTCTTTAGCTGAAGATAGTATTTAGGGTGGTGGCTTCTGGCCTTTACTTAATCCGATTTGATTCTTATCTAAAAGTTGTGGGACCACCTAATGGCCAGACCCCACCTGCACTGATACCATTTTAACTTTTTTGCATGTTCTTTCCTTTGTCTTGTGGAGAGATGGCTCACATACCTGTGCCTTAGGTTTGGCCTTACTCTCCACCCATGTTGGTAGCAGTAGTGGGGGCAGCAGCAGTGGCTCCTCCTGCCCGTGGGCCCTGTCCCCATGCAGCAGCCTGACTGCCCATGGGTCCTGTCCCCATGCCAGCAGCAGCAGCTCTGACTGCCCATGGGTCCTGTCCCCATGCTATTCCACACTATTCTCTAAATAAAAGAGCACTACTGCCAGATCTTGAGAGTCCAAGAAATCTTTCTTTTGACTCCTCCGCTCACCGACCCCACATCAAGTACAGGCCAGTTTGAGAGCCTCAGCCTCTTGAGAGAAAGAAGAGGCAGTGGATATACTATTACCTATGACTGTGCCTCCTTACATTTTTGTTAATTGGTTTCCCATGCAAATGTTGCTCTTGTTTGCTCCTGGTTAGCCTCCAGGATGACAGGATTGGGGTGCCATGGGACAGGGCTCTAATCATCCGTAATAGTTCTCTTTGTCATTTAGGGGATTTGGTAAGACATTTTCCAGGCCCAGATCATGGTTGTTCCCTTCTGGGCTGGGAGAACATAGAGGATTTTTTGGTTTTTTAATTTTAGGGATATACATTCTTGTGCTTGGAGAATAAATAAACATTTCTTTGCTTTGCTTCTTATTCCACAGATATGAGCCAGATATAGGAGGTCTAACTTTTTCTTTAATCATCTAAATTTTCCCTTGATAAAAGGGTGATATAGGAAAACCAGGTTCTGTACTGTGGATTTTAGCTTATCACCACTGACAGACTGCCTCCTTGACCAAAATTTATTTTTTAGTAAAAATTATATATATTTAAGTTACACAGCATGATGATTTGACATAGTCAGGCTCCTCTGAGACCTCTTCCCAACCAGGCCTCAACCTTGGCCTATAAGAATGGCAACTTTCAGCACAAACAATTTTATCCTCTCCCTACATTAAGAGACTTGAAGAAACACTAGCATAGTTTCTATCAGCTCTAGGGCATGTCCCTAGGATGATGACCCTAGCCTCCCTAAAGTAAAACCTGAGTAGAAGCCCCTGACCTCCCTTTTCTTAGAACATTTACTTTAGAAAACTTGCGATTGTAAATCCTTTGTCTGTCCCTTTGAGATGTATCTTCTACAACTCAAGAGTGTCTGTCACAAGGACTTGGGAGCCATCCCTTTGAAATGTATAATCATCAAGAAAGATAGGGCCCTCTTCTCCCAGTCTCTATTCAAGGGTAGGAGCCTAATTTTGATAAGTAACAGTTAGTAAATACAGATAGCCTAATCACCTTGATCAACCTCCCCCCACACACAAATTTCCCTCAACACTTTTCCTTTAGCACACCTCTGCATTTATAAAGCCTCCTGCCTTTTGTGTCAGTGGAGATGAGCTCTATTCTTCTGAAGTCTCTCTCCCCTACTGTAGTAGCCTGAGTAGAATCTGTCTTGCCACCTTTTAAGAAATGTCCAGCTCTCTTTCTCTTTGATGCCATGAACAAACAAGATCAAAATTGTACAGCAGGGCTAAGACAAACAATCTCAGGGGTAACAAGGAAAAGAAGAATGGAGGTAGAACCAAGAATATGAAACTTTATTATTTAGGGGGTCATCTCAACTGATTTTTAATTCAGCTGCATTTATTCACATGCATGAGGATAAAGTGGAGGCATGTGGAGAAAGGACAAGGAGAAGACAAGATGAACCTGGGCACAGTGAGAACCATTTTGTCGTGGGCTAATGTTTCCAAACTGGGGCTAAACTGAAGGCATCTCCAAGTGTAATGCATAATCCTCTAAAGAACACTGTAGCCAGCAAGCCAGCACTGGCCATAATGAAGAAGAAGTGGGGCTGAAGATCTTTCATGGCTTGAGGAGTCTATGAAAGGCTGACCCTGTCCCAAGAGGACTGGCTTTTTTCTGGGCTAATTATATCTCCTGATGAAGGTTAGAGCTTGCTGGACCACTTAGACACTCAGAATCCTAAAATGGAGCCCCCAATTTTGTGCTGTCACTGTTCTCTATAGAAACAGCAATGCCATCAAGTAGAAGTTCTGGTACCAACTGGTGGTCAGGCTTTAGGAAAGTATGGAGGGTTGAGGAAAAGAAGCAACATCTTGGGTCAGATTGGAAGGGTCATCACAGCATCCAAATTGACAAGAAAAAGTTATTCCAAGGTCCTACGAAATAGCCTACTCTGATAACTACAAAGGTAGGGGCATCTTCTGATTTCGTTTTGACTAGCTAAGGGGGTGTCTTGATTATGAGGTGAAACCACAGAAGCTGCTAAGGCAGCCTCCAACTCTGTATTTTCATAATTTTATTCAGGATGCCTAGAAAGGACTTTGACATACATTTCTCTGTTTCTACACAGAAATCTAAGGATCTCTTGCTACGTAACTCTGAATCCCAAGTGCCAAATCCAAAGAGAAATAAGCTAAGATGTGAAAATTAATACTGTTTCATTCACAAAGGCTGGTGGTAATTCTGTACATGAAAATTACAGACCTCCACTAAACTGGTAACTAATATGATTAGATTGTTCTGAAAGTCTAGGAAGAAGAGGGAAGAGAAAGGAGGTCTCAAGGGGTTGTGAGCTGGACAAAATGTGAAAGAAATATGTGTACTCTCCTAGACAGAACAGAAAAAGTTTGCCACACGGCAGACAGCCTGATGTGCTTTTGACGTGAGGGGCTACTGATGTGCCAGCCTGCCACGCCTTTGCTGAGGTTGCTATGGTTTCAGGCATTGTGACCCAATAAACTCTGCTGTCACACCCCAGGGTTAAAGACAGCAGGGAAAAGCCTGGCCCATCAGTCTCGTCCAACAGCTGACGGGGGTGGCAGCCAGCTCCAAGTGCCCAAAAACTTGGCACAGCCCAGTTCCATCTAAAGGGGCACATCTCCCTTCTGGGTGGACGCTTTCAGCCAAAAGTCTAAAACAACTTCATCATCAAGGTAATAAGTTCATATATTTTTTTTTTTACAGTTCTTTAGGATTTTGACTGAGACTATATCCAAATCACATGAGGGACTTCTGTGCCTCCCCCTCTTTTTTTCTAGACTAGTGGTCTCTAGCTCTTGAAAAAAAGAAACTCCCTCTTCTGAGGGTGTGGGAAGCCTTTTCCTAAATCTTTTTCAGGGATTTGCAGAGATTCTTGCCGGGAGAACTCAAGAAGATCTTGGGAGAATGGTAAAGTATAGGGATGTAGTATTATTTCTCATGTGAAAGGATAGCCTCAGAGGATAGCTGTTATAAAAATGTTGAGAGAGAGAGACATGGAAAGAGGGAGGGAGAGAGTGGGAGGGAGAATGGAGGAATGAGAGAGGGAGGAAGGGAGAAAAAAAGGGAGGGAAGAGAGAGGGAGAGGGAGGAAGGGAGGGAAGGAGGAAGGGAGGAAGTGAGAGAGGGAGGAGGAGGAAAGGAGGGAGGGAAGGAGGCAGGGAGGAGAAGAGAAGGGGGAAGGAGGGGGAGGGAGGGAGCTAGAGATTAAAGAGGTCTAAATTTCGAAGGAAGTTGGGGGAAAGGAATTCAATAACTCTCTAATACTTGGCGAAAACAGGTTTCTCTTACTAAATTTTAAAAAGAAATCAAATTCAAGCCCAAGATACCAAAACAACTGTGTCTTACACAGCAAAAAATAGTGCCTTCTGCCATTTCCTCTTTCCCTTTAGTTCCGGACTGGGGTCAGAGATGGTAAGGGGGGTTGAAGGAAGTTGGCAGAGATTATGTTTCCTTTTAAAAATAAAATTAAACTTGGTCTGACGGGATCAGGGTCTGGTCTTCCCTCAGACATTTGTCTCTTGGTTATATCAATGGCTTTTAGACTGAGTTTTCTCAACATTCAGAGACTTGTTCTACATGTTGGAATCGTATATGTTGTTTTAATAAAAAGGACTATTTATTCACTCTACCGGTATTGACCTTAGTCTTTTCCAATAGCCCTACGTGGTAAGTATTACGGCTATTTACCTAATTTCACTTTCTTTAATGTAATGAGAAAGCCTGTGGTTGAGCTAAAATTCAGTTAAAGGGGATAAGGTGAACTTGATTCCCAAAAGTGAGTAAAGAAAAGCGGAGACAGGTGAGATTTAGTTAGTGCCGTTGGGTAGAAGTAAATCACTAAATTTAATCCCCACAGTTTCTAGATATCCTTTTAAATTTACTTCCCAGCCTGCCATTTTTCCTGACTGGTGTTCTCCCAAGTCAATATGATACTCCCATGGTTCCAAATACTTGGTGTGGGAAGTCTAAATTAAAGGAGACTATATTGTGCTAAAAGATGATGATCCCGATCATCAAGTTCAAACGCTTCAGAGTGTCCTTCCGCCACTGCGCACCCCAGCAGTTCCTAGCCTAAACCTATATGAAACACGAAGACGGGTTTCAGGAAGCCCGCCAGAGATTCTTATCCAAACTGAGCCAGTTTCTAGAAACCATACATAAGTCTTTCAGATTTCTTTTCTTTCTCTTTCAGATGTCTGATCATATTGACTGGTTACACAGCCATAGGGACGTGTGCAAGGTAGATCTCTACAGCCAAACGGGACAGCAAGATCAGAGCCGGAAAGTGGTATGATATAAAATGATTCCTACTAAGGAGTAGAAAGGATTGGGGTATGGGTATAGATATCCCAGAGCCCAGGATAGACTAACGGAGGGTGATACTGTGACTTCTGCAGGAAACCAAGCTCAGTAAGGTCTGTGGGGGACCAGCGGGTTTATACGTCACAATGGGACAAATCAAAGGGGCAGGATGGGGAGTGATGTACAGCAGCTGGGGGAGGGGGGCGGGGTTTGGAGGAGGAACGTGGGGGGGGTGGGGGGGAGGGGGATGAGGGGGCGGCGGGGTGGGGGGGGGCGGGGCGGGGGGGGGCGGGGACCTGAGGGGAGGGAGGAGTGGTGGTTGCTGAGCTACCAGGCCCTATTACCTAACACCTCTGAAGTCATAATAATGTTGCCTAGCTACCGGTAAGTTACACTAAAGTGGGGCTCCCTTAGGAGGGCAAAATACTTCATGCTGTTTCCCAAATTTCAAGTGATTTGCCTAGTATTTCACACTTTTATCATGTTCAATGCCACTTATACTATTATTTACTCAATATGTATTTCTGCAATGTCTTTAAAATTGACTTACATTTAAAAATTGCCGTCACCCTAAGCAATATTATCCATAATATCACAGGTTTGATGTTCTAATATGTATTTTTCCTAATACACAACAAAAAATGCACCTATTAAACACAGAAATGCTTATCCATGTACCACCTAAAATCTTCTATAGCATCAATAGTAAAATACCACATTTGGGGAACACTAGTGTAGTTGAAAATGTTCTAAACTGGGAGCCAGGAGAATCAAGTTCTAATACATTTCACTTTTGAGTTTGTGTCAGCCTTCTCAATAAATGTAGACATTGTGTTTTGAGCCTCTCCCTAACAGGTAGGTATCCTCATTTAGGAAACGTAGTAATGCAAAGATTCTGTCTGCCTAATGATAATCATTATATTAACGTTGATTGAGTGCTTGCTATGTATAGACGCTCTGCTAAAAGCTTCACATGTACTATCTCACTCAATCCTCAGGAGAACACTGTAAGGTAGGTGCTATTATCTTCTCCCAGAAAGGGAAATTACAGCCTTTTCTCTAGAGTTTTTCTAAATTCACCCCCCTAATTCGATGCAGATATGCTTTGTCGATGTGTCCACCTTGACAGCAGAAGATAAAGATTCCAAGGTGGGTATTCTCTGCTCCTCTCAGAATTGGGATGGGTGGGAAACCGCTGAGAAGGCTTATCAGTGACAGCATGAGGAAAGGGAAAGGTTGTGGCAGAGGATAGAAAGATGGAGGGGACTCAGGTGGAAAGCCATCATTCTCATGAGCCCAGGATCCCTGGTTCAGAATTTACTGTCACTCTAGATACGAAATCTCATTTTAAACTCTGTTTAAGTTGCTGGTAGGGCTGAAAGAATGGAAGATAGCATGTCAGAAAAGTGAAAAAAAAACCCTGTTCAAAAGGTTGATGATTAATGGATATGGTTCCTAAGACTGATGGCTTTGTGAATACCTCCCAGGGGTGGGGGGAGTAGTAATTTATGGGAGGAACTTTATCTCATTCTTCAGAGATTAGCTAGCACTACAAGCCTACTTCTCCTTCAGAAAGAAAAGTGACAATAAGAGACATGACACTTATGCTTTGAAGTAGTAGCCTACGGGGCAGCTTGGGGATGTCTCAAAAAGCAACTGTTCATAAGAATCTCACCCCTTAATTCCATAGGATGCTGGTGGTTCCAATTCAGACGGTGGCTTAAACCTGGAGAATCTGGAAGAAAAAGAGATTATTGTGATCAAGGATACTGAAAAGCAAGACCAGTCTAAGGTATACTTAGCCTCTGAGTCCACCGTTTCTAATTCTCAGAGCCCAATGCTGAGTCTGAGGACTCTGGTACAGAGATAGTAAGAGAACTACTGTCAAACAGGCCCATAAATTTGAATATTATGACATTCTAGAGAACACAAGCTTAAGTTCAGAGTCACGGTAAGTTCAATGCCCAGGTATCTAACAACGGCACTAATCACAGAGGCTCGGATGCCTTTCTTGATTTCAGGTACCTACTTCAAACAGAATCTTGCTATTCTCATCCTAGCAAACATATGGGCTTATAAGCAAGATCCTGTGCAATGTTCTTTGCTGGCTTGTAGTCGATTTCTGTGCCCTACATTGCCCAGCGTTCGACAATGAAGAACGAAGATATGGAGCAGAGAGGATCCACGATGACCAAGAGCTGTGGTTGCCTGGTCCCCACCCTGTTGTCTAAGAGATTACCCAGGCTGTCGGGTAGCATAAAGTTAGAAGCAATTAGACTTGCACACCACTGTCACATACAGAATCTTTTTGCTTTTGTGTAAATATCCTAAATTATATCTGTTAGGCCTCTAGTTTGGGGCGGGCATTAGAGCACATGTCAAGTCACCCTCACAGCCCTATAAGCCTAGAGTGGCCGGTATTGGAACAGTATATTCAGCTTTAGCACAAAGGAGTCAACTATTTCTTGTTCTGTGTCCCTAGGCTCACGTTATAACCAGAAACATCATTTCTGGCCCCAGACACCTTTGGAGTGATGAGAGCGGCCTCTGAGGAAGGAAAAACCAGTTACAAAATATTCTCCAAAGGGTTTTGGGTTCAGTTGGGGGTAGCCAACTCCATTTTGGAGTCTTAAGAAAGGGATAAATTACACCTTGTGTTTATTTTTAAAGAGCAGCCCATATTTCCTACACACAATGCAGATCTCCTTGATTGTAACTTAAGCCCATTTGCAAAAAGTTGACTTTATCATGACCTCACATTTCCAGGAATTCAGCGAAAAGAGAAGAGATGAAGCAATGGAAGGGGCAAAGAGGGCAATGGTACTTAGCACTGAGTGGAAGATGTGGAAGATGTGCACGACACAAATACACATATCTAGACATGGGCATACACAGTCACAAGCATGTATATTCTCTCTATATATGATATATATACATATATATTATATACAATGTATATGTATGTATGTATATGTACACATATGTACATATGTACATATACATTATATATACATATATAATATGTGTGTGTACACACACATATAAATTTACACAAAGTGACACACACATTGATATATACATTTATATACGTTAAAAAAATGATTTATGGGGCTGGCCCCATGGCTGAGTGGTTAAGTTTGCACGCTCCGCCTTCAGCGGCCTGGAGTTTCACCGGTTTGGATCCTGGGTGTGGACATGGCACCACTCATCAAGCCATGTTGAGGCGGTGTCCCACATGCCACAACTAGAAGGACCCACAACTGAAATATACAACTACGTACTGGGGGGATAGGGGGAGAAAAAGCAGGGGGGAAAAAAAAGATTGGCAACAGTTGTTAGCTCAGGTGCCAATCTTTAAAAACAAAATGACTTATACAAGCAATGACACACACAGGCCTGGCTACATGTGACACTGACAAATACATACAAGCATGGATATAACAAACATATATATTGACCTATTCATAAATAATGACTTACACATGTATACAAAGATATACAGTTATACAGAGTCAGATGCATTGACATGCCCACATGTGACACACATAAACGTGGATATATAAATCCATGCACACCATGTATAAACATAATCTCACACATGTTAACACACACAAGCCTTAATCAAAACATAGTGACCATACAGACTCAGGTTTTGGAATACACATTTATAAATATACCTCATGTCGATAACACGCATACAAACTCAAAGTGACAGATATTCATTAACTCATGTTTGTATGTATTGATACACACAATGAGATAAATGCAATGACATCCCCTCTCATGTATTCACACACATACTCAAATGTCAGCGTGTGTGCAACACTGACACACATTCTCAAGCAGTGACATAGCATCTTATAAATATAGCATAAATTGATACCCTATCTATTGACATACACAGTCTTTATACAATCACCTATTTGTACATGTTCATATTTTAACATACACACTTATAAATATATTATACATTATACATTAATTAGACATTAATATATTAATAAGTATGTATGTTAATTTATGCTTTAACATATATAAATATATTTATAGCTGCATGATACATGATATTGGATTTATATCATAAACATATATGCAGATCACTCAAATCAATACTTGCTCATTTATATATTCAGAGACACACTGACATACACACTCAGTTTTACATTCACATGTGTATAAAATATACACACTAACATGCATGTTGGCCTGTACAGTAGACATATACAATGGGTATTGATGTCAACACATTATTACACAGGCTTCCACATAGTCAGTCACACATGTGCATTGACATACATATATGCATGCACATACACACAGGCACATTTTCACATACTAACAATACAGACTGACATTCTCACAACTATTGAGATGTTCACACTCATGAATTGCTATATTGGTGTGCATATACACACACAACAGACTCTGACACATTTTTGACACATATTGAGATAAGCACAAATACTCAGATAAAACTGACAAATATATTGATAACACGTGTGTAAAGTGTACAAATATATATATTCTGAGCTTTTGTTGCTGCCACTTGTGCTTGAAAGTGTATTAATGGGTATAATTGTGTGTTATGTTCCCATGAAAATCCTAAAGGTCAAATCCCTAATCTGTGCTATTTAGAAGATGTATCTTCTAAATAAAATAAGGAAAAGAAGTAGCCTACCCAGACTCTTATGGATAGGTGTTCTTCTTTTTCTAGACGGAGGGATCTGTGTGCCTTTTCAAACAAACTCCCTCTGATCACATATGTGTCTTCAACTGGCTTCTCAGTGATCTCCAGAAGTATGCTTTGGGTTTCCAACACGCACTGAGCCCCTCAGCCTCTAGCTGTAAGCATAAAGTAGGAGAAACAGAGGGTAAATTCCATAAATTACCCTCTGGGAACTGCTACAGAGTCTATGCTGATCAGCTGAACATGGATTATGTGACCAACGGACCTCAAAGCCGACATCTAGAAATGACAGCAGCCAAAAACACCAACAATAACCAGAGCCCTTCCACTCCCTCACCCAAATCTCCTAACACTCAGAGGGCAGTTATCTCTCCTGGTGGCGAATGTTCCGTGGACGACCTTTCATTCTATATCAACCGACTATCTTCTTTGGTAATCCAGATGGCCCGTAAAGAAATCAAGGAGAAGTTGGAAGGTAGAAACAAATGCTTTCATCATTCAATCTATCCACCTCCTGGGGACAAAGGGAAGAACAGCCTCCGCAGTGCTTTGAGCAAGATCGCTTCTGAAATGGCCCATGATGCTGTAGAAGTGACCTCTGCAGAAATGCGGGGCACTGGGGAGGACAGCAGAGATGGCGGGCGGAAAACCTTTATGTATAGTGAGTTATCCAACAAGAGCAAGAGCGGAGACAAACAGATGTTCCAAAGAGATAGCAAGGAATTCGCAGACTCCATTAGCAAAGGACTCATGGTTTACGCAAATCAAGTGGCTTCTGACATGATGTTCTCCGTTATGAAGACCTTGAAAGTGCATAGCTCTGGGAAGCCGATCCCAGCCTGTGTGGTGCTGAAGAGAGTGTTGTTAAAACACACCAAGGAAATTGTGTCCGATTTGATTGATTCCTGCATGAAGAACCTACATAACATCACTGGGGTCCTGATGACTGACTCAGACTTTGTCTCAGCTGTCAAGAGAAATCTTTTCAACCACGGGAAACAAAATGCGGCAGATATCATGGAGGCCATGCTGAAGCGCCTGGTCGGTGCCCTACTTGGCGAGAAGAAGGAGACTAAATCACAGAGTGTCTCGTATGCATCCTTGAAAGCTGGGTCCCAAGATCCCAAGTGCAAGAACCAAAGTCTCGAATTCTCAGCCATGAAAGCTGAAATGAAGGGGAAGGACCAGGGCAAAATGAGACCAGAGCAGTGCAAGTCCTTGACCAGTGCTGAGAAAGTCGGTGAACACATCCTTAAGGAGAGCCTGACCATGTGGAATCAAAAGCAGGGAAACCAAGGCAAGATGACTAGCAAACCATGTGCCAATAGGGAGGAAAAAAGAGAAAAGATCAGCCCTTCCACAGATTCACTCGCGAAGGACTTGATTGTCTCCGCTCTTATGCTGATCCAGTACCATTTGACCCAGCAGGCCAAGGGCAAAGATCTATATGAAGAAGACTGTCCTGGTTCTTCCACAAGCTACACAGCTCGGAGTGCCCAATACGAAAAGTGTGGAAGTGGCCAAACTGCCAAGGCTCTTTCAATGAAACATCTAGAGTCTCGTGGAGCTCCTGGACCCTCCACCTCTCTAAAGGAGAATCAACATGTGAACTGCCAGAAGCTGGATATGTCAAACATTGTTCTGACGCTGATCCAGAAACTGCTTGGTGAGAGCTCGTTCAACTGTGATGATATATCTGAAGGTGAGAACAAGCATTCTGAGCCCAGTACAAGCAAAGGAACTTCCATGTTCAAGAGGCCTGACAGAGGGGAAGAACAATGCCAGGAGAATCAAGAACTTGACTTTGCCAGTGGGCTGAAGCAAGTGAACCGGCAATTTATAGATCAACTTGTGGAATCGGTGATGAAGCTGTGCCTTATCATGGCTAAGTACGGCAACAATGGGGCAGCCCTTGCTGAGTTGGAAGAACAAGCAGCCTCGGTGAACAACGCCAATTACCAGGCCAGTGGCTCCAGACGTAGTCAGAGTGGTGTGATGCCACAGAACTATCAAGACTCTTCTGGGCCCCAAGTCATCGTCAATAATCATTGCTCAACAAGTAGCTTGCAGAAGCAGCTCCAGGCGGTCCTTCAGTGGATTGCGGCCTCCCAATTTAACATCCCTACGCTCTACTTCATGGGAGATGATGATGGACAACTGGAGAAGGTAAGCAATGCCACAAGACATAAGAAGAAAGAGGGTTGGAATGGGGAGGGACAGTGAGGCAGAACTGTACTTAGAGCCCAAGAGCAGTCCACACACACACATACACACACACACAACCCACAGCTGCATTTCCTACATTAGATGAATTCCAGAGAAATAAATAAATAAAATACTGAACCAAACTATTTTCAGTTCAGGACCTGAGCCAGGCAATCCTCCCTACTTCCAGTCTCATAGTTTTTTAGGGAGACAGGAGAACAGCAACCCCTAACCTTGACCTAGTAATCGGCACAGACTAACTGAAGGATCCAGCACCTGGTGAGAAGTACTTAGTGAACACAATTGATTCCAGAGTTTGTTTTTTGAAGCTCAAAAAGAAAGTAACTTTGGCATTTTGATCTATGTCATTAGAGGAGGGTCAAGGAAAAAGGAAAGCCATGTCAGCAGTCTCCAGTCCTGGATCTGCGGCAGGCTTTACTCTAATCCTAGAATCATGGATAGGAAGGTGGGTGAGGGGTAGTTCACTTTATCCATCTGGGTCCCTTCTCTAAAAGCATCATGTGACTCAAGCTATTTCTGCTCTCGCCACAGCTTCCCGAAGTTTCGGCTAAGGCAGCAGAGAAGGGCTACAGCGTGGGAGATCTTCTTCAGGAGGTCATGAAGTTTGCCAAGGAACAACAACTGGATGAAGCCGTGGGAAACGTGGCCAAAAAACAACTGCTAGACTGGCTGCTCACTAACCTGTGAGCTAACAACTCCTTCCACTCCTCTTAATTTACTACCCCCAGCAGCATTCCCTCCCAGCCGGAGCACCCCTACCATGAGGCCAGTGAACTGCGTGCTACACGACTGTGTTTCCCAATACATCTGAGCAGTTGGGCTGTGCAAATACAGGGTGTCCAATGAGCTGGGCAAAAGCATGAATAAAAAAATGAAAAAAATGTGACTGTTTTCTTGATCAGACATATCTGAGTCAAAGGAGAGGAACTTGTCCAATTCCAAGGACTGGTGATACAATGTCAGACTTGTGTTCAGATCTTACCCTGGGTTTTTGCTGAGTACCCAAGAGACAGGGATATAACCCATGTCCAGGTCCCTAAATAACCTGATTTGCCCAAATAATCTCAGTTCACAATCTATTTCGAGTTTTGCCACCAGTGGCCTCCCTGTTTCTCCCAGAATTGCCCACCTAACTTGATAATCCCTCTTCTAATCCCAAGGATGCCGCTTTCTTGGTCTCTGTTAAGAGTTTTCAGGGGCCCGGCCCCGTGGCTGAGTGGTTAAGTGCGCGCGCTCCGCTGCAGCAGCCCAGGGTTTCGCCGGTTGGGATCCTGGGTGCGAACATGGCACCGCTCGTCAGGCCACGTTGAGGCGGTGTCCCACATGCCACAACCAGAAGGACCCACAACTAAAATATACAACTATGTACTGGGGGGATTGGGGGAGAAAAAGAAAAAAAAAGATTGGCAACAGTTGTTAGCTCAGGTGCCAATCTTTAAAAGAAAAAAAAGAGTTTTCAGATGGGCTGGCTTAGAGGAAAAACAAACTGAAGAAAGTATGCTATCCGTGGACATTGCCCCCTCTTGCCACATACACACCCCTAGTGTTCACTGCACATGGCTAAATAGTATCCAGAACTACAGTGGGATCTGATCCTCCCCCATGTGTGAATAAAACTCCCTTAAAAGTCATTTGCGGGGCCAGCCAGGTGGCACAGAGGTTAAGTTCACACGTTCTGCTTCGGTGGCCTGGGGTTCGCGATTCGGATCCCAGGTGCGGACATGGTACCGCTTGGCAAGCCATGCTGTGGCAGGCGTCCCACATATAAAGTAGAGGAAGATGCGCACGGATGTTAGCTCAGGACCAGTCTTCCTCAGCAAAAAGAGGAGGACTGGCAGCAGTTAGCTCGGGGATAATCTTCCTCAAAAAAAAAAAAAAGTCATTTCCTTCAATTGATATTTCCTTGTCTTCCATCAGTCTGAGACAAAAATTTTCCAAGAATGGTAAATTCCTCATGGTTGCTGTATATGAATCCCAATGTCTCCTTTAAGACTTTCACTAAGTTCTGAGATTTGTTATATGCTTCTCAAAAGTCAATCACAATGCTAGAATTCATTGCCAATCAGATCAAGGTAGTGGTTTCAACCATGTGGTTCTCTTTTAGTTAGTTTGCTGTGGCGTACCCTAGCACCTTTGAGGTGCCCATGGCTTAGTAGAACAAGCACAGGATGTGGCATTCTTCCGGACTCAAAAGTCAAAACTTCTGCCTCTTACTAGTTGCATGGCCTTATGAAGTCACCTAGACTCTGAGCCAGTTTCTTTATCTGTAAAATGTAGCCAAAAATTACTTTTACTGTTTAGAGGTTAGAGGAATGGATGCCACAATGCTTTGCACAAGGTGAATCTTGTTATAAATGTAAATATGTGAAAGAAGTTGTACTTCTCAAAGCCCATCCTAATACAGTTGCAAGTGTTCTTGATACATTTCCAAACTGAAAGCAAGATTCTCTGAGTATGGGACCCAGAGAGGCACTTTTGGCAGGAGGTAAGAGGTACAGAGGCAAACTTTGCCAACTTCTCCACAATGCCTGGACCAGTCAGAAGGCAGGGCTCTTCAAAGCAGGGCCTTTAAAACTCCCAGCCCAGAGGAAAGCTAATCAAACCTTTTCCAGTCACACCCCACCCCAAGAAAATCTTTGGAGCTGAGCCACCACAGATCCTTCTTTTTGTCCTTGAAGAAAATCCTTAATAAACAAATCCTGGGACCAGGGCTGCATTTCTGATGACTCACTCCTCTCTGAGCACAGCTGGGTCCCATAGTAGTTTACTTCCTTGATTAAATTGGCTCTTGACTTGCTCCTGATTTTTATTATGAGGCCGCCTTGGGGATTCCTTGGAATGTGGAAATAGAGCAAAGGAAGTTATATGTTGTGTTAAATGAAGGGGTTGGGGCAAAATGGTCTCTAAGAGCCTTTCCAGTTCTGACATTTGAGTCTAAGAAAGAGTTTCTTTTCCATAATTTCTCAGGGAAACTTGTGTGGATGAGGTAAGCTCAGGGTGAGGAAACTTGATTTTTGCCAGAGCTAACTGACAGACTCCAGCAGAGAAAGGAATGCTTTGGGCCACGAAGGGCCCTGACAAGGATCTGGAGGAGCTCAACAGTCCTTGGGGTTTATTCCTGGAGGGTGAGACCCTGGCCTTTCATCTCTCTAAATGAAGAAGTGATCCCAGGCATCCTATTAGCAATGTGGCCATGCTCAGTGCCAGCAGCTGGAAATGGACAAGGACTTTTGCTGAGCTTAGAGCCCTATATGTAGTAGGAAAGGGATGACAGGAGTAGAAGGAGAAGGAAAACATGATTATCTCCTGGCAGACGATGTAATTGGTTTGATGTCTCTGAGAGTTTTAGTCTCTCTGAACTTTAGGCCTCCATTTCAAAAGAAAGCTGTGAGCAGAACTCCTCCGGCAGATTACTGCAGGACCAGGGCTAGGCTGAGGCGAGAGGCACTTGCCTCAGGGGCAAAATTTAAGGGGGCACCAAAAAACTCAGTAACCAAGGTAAATAGTATTTTAATGCACTATTGAAAAAACCCCGAATATTAATACCAAAAAATCCATGATGAACAAAATATCAAAGATTCTATTACAAATGATCAGTAACAGTGCCATGCCAAACCATAATGGAGCGTGAGGCAAAGGAAAAATTGGTAAGACTGGTTTTACGGGAGTAACACTTTATGGGAGATTGCCAAGGCAGCATTTAGAGAATGTATTGCCCTGAAAGCCTATATCAGGACAAAAAAATAACAGTGAATTAAGTCCCTACCTAAAGAACTTAGGAAGGGAACAAATCACCAATCAAACAAGTTTAAGAAAGGGGAAATCAAATTTGGAACAAGGAAAAAAAAACAGAAAATGAAATTTCACTTAAACTTAAAAAAAATCAGGGATGAGGAGAGGGATGTTTCAATATTTTCTCTCTTAACATAAGAGTACATCTTTCCAAACAAAAGCTCATATTAGGCTAATTCTGGCTAAAAACAGGAACCACACAGGATTGCCCCTGTTAAAATTCTTCTTTAAAATAGTTCCAATAATGAAAGAAGAGAAGGAAGTAAAAAGTAGAAATATAGAAGTAGAAATAAAAATGCCACTTTTGCAAATGATATATTTGTACATCCATGAAAGTCAAATCCCCAAATACCAGAGGTGATGAATGAGTTTTGCAACGGTATAGAAGATACTTATGAGCTGTAAGAATTTGCCATCAACTAAAACAGTTCCAGCTCCTTTCTCTCCAGTGACTCAAAGACACGTAAAAAGCCCAGCAGTTCCCCTGCACTAAAATCTCTGTGGTGTCAGAACATGAAGTAAAATCTAAGAGAATCTGTTGAATTTCTATACCCCAGAGCCACCCAGCCAGAAAGAGGAGAGTCTAATTACCATCGTGACAATAATATTTAACACTTGGGTATTAAGGAAGGCAAGAAATGACATTTATAGAGCACTTACTGAGTGCCAGAAACTACTAGGTACTTTAATTCTTTCAAAAACCTCATGAGATGGTTTGTTATTAGCTGTTTTTACAGATGAGAAATTAGAGGCTCGGGTATAAAGAACTTTTCAAGGTCATAAGATCAGTAAGTGGGACAGTTGGGATTCAAATCCAGGTTTGCCTCACGTCAAATACGATGCTCTTTCCATTCTATCACAGTGTCTTCTTATTAATTGAGAATCTGTGTTTATTAAAAAAAAACTATAAAACATGAATAGAAAAATAAAGGAAAACATAAATAGAAAAATAGACCATGCTCCTGACTAATAAAACTATATAAAATAACTAATTCAACATGTAGGTCTCATCTAACGCCAATTTAAATCTTTATGGGATAGTCTCAAAGTATCTCCCCCAAGATATTTATTAAATGCAAAGAGAAAAATAGTAACTTTACAATGGATAAGCCCATCAGTCACACCTTAATTATGTCATCAGGGTTATCATCAGTATAGACATATTGGTGTCATGTACCTCCTGATGTGATGTCAAGAGAAGGGCACATCACCTCTGTGGCATTCTTGCCAAAAATCCATAATCCCAGTCTAATCATGAGAAACTATTAGATAAACCTAAACTGACAGACATTGCACAAAATACCTGACCAAAGTTCTAAGGGAACATTTTAGAGTTATGAAATGTTGACTGTGTATCTTGATAGGGGAGGCATTTAATATATGTGTAGACATTTCTCAAGACTCATCAAACTGTACACTTCTGATTAGTGAATATTATTCTATCTAAATTATATCTCAATAAAGTTCATCTTAAAATATATTTAAACTTAATACCTGTAGGAAAAAAAATTCCCCTCCCACTGTTGACAAGTTTCTTTGCTATTCTGCCTCTTTCCAGAAAATCTCCAATTTAGCAAGTCTTTCTGATTTCGGGCTCTGAGCCACCCTTAACTTGTGGCCCTCCCTCCTGCTCCTTCTACTTGTCTGGAGTGGCCCAGGACAGGCCCTGGGAAGCTCCCTCTTTATGAGAACTTCCCTCCCAGATCCCAGCTACAAATCCAAAGTGAGGTTTCCAGCTCAACTCCTTCTTGTCATGAAAGTCTCCTCCTCAGGAAAGCCTTCCTTCCCTATCCTATCTCCTACAGTTACTTTTCATTACACCACCCTGTTTTATTTTCATCACACGGATATAGCATTTTTATTATTATTTACTTGCTTATTGACTGTCTCCTCCCACTAGAATGGTAACTCCAGGAGCACAGGGACCTGTCTTGTTCCCTACTGTATCTTGGTGCCCAGCACAGCGCCTGTGCATAGTAGCCATTAAATAAATGTTTATCTAATGAATAACGATTCACCTATTTCAGTGTTCCCTGGTGGGGAAAAATAACATTAAATGGGGAAACAGAAAATTCATCACTAACCATGGCCACTCAATATAGCCAACTTTCAGTTTCCTCACCTCAAAAAGCTAATCAAGACCTTTCATATCTACCTCTCTGGAGGTGCTATGCAGATCAAAGAGGCAAGCAAGGTGAAAATGTTTGAAATGTGCCTAAATGTGCCCATTAAAGCTTCAATGCAAAATAATAATAATAATAATAAAGTCTAACATTTACTGAGCTTTTACTATGTGTCTTCTAATGCTTTCTACTATTAGGTCCTTAATCCTCCCAACAACCCTATGAGGCAGGTACTATTATCATCCCATTTTGCAGATGAGGCAACTGAGGCCCACGGGTGCTGAGTAACTTGCTCAAGTTCATATAGTTAGGAAGTGGTAAAGTTGGGATTCAAACACAGTCCTGGCTCCAAAGTTTCATACTACTGCTTCATAGAATATAAGGACCTTGTCCATAATGTCATATGTCAGGATGAGTCCTGGCACAGCGCAGGTAATACTGACAGAAGGAAGTAGGCACATATAAGATGTGACAGGAACCTTGGGAGTGGGGTGGATAGTTGACTGGGAGGAATCCTGGCTGGTGGATAGGCAGAGATTTCCAAAGGGTATTGCAGGCATAGGCCAAGGGCCGGAAGAGCCGAAAGCTGCCCCAAGCAGCAGGCATCTCAATAAGCAAGCAGAGACAGCTCCTGGGATTCACGGAGCAGGCAATATCCCCAAGTGCAAGCATAATTGATGGTCAAAAGGCATCCTAGAAGAACAAACTGGTAATTTGCATTTGCTCACAGTGCCCAGGGCCACTACTGCTGGGGGATGCCAGGCAATCAGAGAGAAAGAACAATGTCAGACAAGCTGGCACATGTGCTCCCTGGTAGGGAATAAGGGCGGTCCATGATGGTGTCCAATTAGTGCTCCTGAGAGCCAGACTGCATGAGGCAGGGGGAGAAAAGAGTTATGAGACACTTGGGGTGCTCAGGGCATTTACCAATCACTATGAAAGTATTTGGATATTTTAACAGCCAGTAGGGCTATACCAGTGTCTAAAGCTGGAATGCCAGCCCTAGGTTGGAAATTCGTTACTTTCTCCCATGTTCCTCAAGCCTCAGGGTCTGGCTAAAACCTGAATTCGAGGTAACATCTGAGGTGAATCCAGCTGAGGGAAGGGTGGGAGGGAGGGAACCCATAAGTTGCTCCTTCTGACTCACACAACTCTATCCTAGCTTTGATCACACTGTATTATAATGTCCTGTTTACATGTCTGTCTTTCCTGTGGACTATAAGTAGCATGGAATAAATGGATATGAAGGGCCTCCCACCTACTGGGCAGCCCATCAATCAATGTTTGCTGAATAACAGCTAACATGTATAGTGTGCTGACTTTGTGCCAGGCCTCTCATCCGGTCCTCACAGCACGCCTGTTGGTAGCCCCATTTTGCAACTGAAGAAATGAAGGCAGAGAGGATCAGAAACTCGCCAATATCTGGGATTAAGCCTTGGCAACCTGATTCTGGAGTCTGTACTCTTAACTACTATGCTTGATCTGGTGGCTGGGGGTGCTCATACATGTACAAAAGTTCAGAGATGAATAAAGCATGGCCTGTTTAAGAACTGGAGAGACATACAATAGCTGGAGTGTAGAGAGTGTGAAGGGGAAGTAATGGGTGACAAAGCTAGAAAAGTCAGCTGCCATCAGATTGTGAAGGACCTTGTATATCATAGTTAAAATTTTGGACTCACTTCTAAGGTCAGTGAAAAACCATTTGAGCCCAGCAGTTTCAGGGTGAGATTTGTGTTCTGGAACGCACGCTCGGTCTGCTGTGGGAAGGATGGATTGGAGGCAGCGTTGTGCCGCTCAACTGTTATTTACTTCCTTTGTTTATTTTTGTTCCTTTCCTTCCCTTCATTTTTCATTTTAAAATGCCAGTCTCACTGGACTTTACTGAAGGTTAAGAGGATTTATCCACATCTGGGCCAACACATCTCTTGAGGGGCAGGTGGGGGAGGTAAAGGGTGCCCCTTATGACTGGCTGGAAATCCCCAGGAGCCAACTGGTGAAGGGGAGAGTAGTAGGTTTTCCCCTTCCTTTCCTGACGCTGCACTTTGTCTCACAGCCTGTATTTGGCACTCTCACTCCCACCAGATGCTAGGAGTAGTAGACTCCAGATCCTGTGCTCCCCCCACGCCCAAATGACAAATAGGTATATTTTCTCTGACCCTGAAGTGGTTTCACACGACAGCTCCCAGAAACTATAAATCCTGTCCCAGAACTTGGCAGGAGGGAGAAGCAAAGGCAAACACCCAGACCTGCTAAACTGCCTCTTGGGAGTCTGATAGCATCTGTCTCCTAGAGACCTTGCTTTTGGAAAAGAAATTTCTCCTGTCTGAGATTTCAGGTGCCTTTGTCACTCAGCCCTGTGGTACAGACTGTCGGCTGAAGGGAAGAAGAGGCTTACCAGGAAAATCTCTTCTGGCACCAAATGGTCCACTTTCAAACTGACATGGTAACTTGGTTCTCCTCATCCTGATGCAACCTCTAGACCGAGCACACCTAGAATGACTTTCGTCATGTATCTCTATCCTCCTTCAAATATACTCTTGAGGTTTCCATCCTACTTCCCTGGCCCTTCCTTCTCATTCTGTAACAAAATCCCCTTTCTCTGCCCACGTGACAAATTTTAGAGTACCCCAGGATCTAGCCTCAGCTCACTGCTCTTCTCACCACCCCCACTCCCTAGCTGCACCTGCTTTGCAAAGGGTTGGAGGAAGGCCCAGCTGAAACATTGCCAAAGAGAACTAGTGCCAGAGTTTGGGTCCTGAAGGAAACAAAGAACCAGAGGAGGCAGAGCTGGGTCTGAGATGAAGTTCTCACAGTGGTGCTTCTTCACTGAAGGTCCTGGAACTTTTTACATTGCAGATTACCAGGCCCTACCTAAGGAAAGTCTGCATTCCTTAGTTTTGGGCTGCAGCACAGGCACATGTATTTCGAAAAATCTTCTCCAAGTGATATTCTATTACCCCTTTATATTTTGAAAAAATTAAAACCTACATAAAATTGTAAGATTAGTACAATGAATATCCATATACCCTTTATGAAGTCTCACCAGTTATTAATACTCTGCCATCTACCTTTATCTATCCATCTAGTACACAACTGACTAAAATTTTGTATATATAATAATTATTAAAATAATAATTATTTTGCTAAACCATTTGAAAAGTAATTGCAAACATCATGATATTTAACCCTAAATACCTCAGTGTGTATCTCCTAGGAACAAGGACATTCTTCCACATACAATTCATATTCATTTTTTCTTAAATATCCCAATAATGGCCTCTATAGCCATTCCTCCCTACCCCATCCAAAATTCATATATTGCATTTAGTTATCCTTTAGTCTTCTGTAATCTAGAATAGTTCCCCAGCCTTTCTGCTGGTCTTTCATGACACCGACATTTTTTGAGCCCAGGCCAGCAGTTTTGCAGAATACCTGAGAGATTTTGATCCATAGCCAAGGCTGGGAACAGCTTAAAGAGTACTTTACTTTGGAGAGATCATAACCAGTCAATGAACTAAAAGGCAGGCCTAAGGCCAAAATGGAGGGTTAGGAACTGCATGAAAACTAGAAGGAGGTCAGGAGTGAAGTGAGGAAGGGTGGTGGCTGGGCAGGTTGGATGGCTGAAAAATATAAGGTCACAACAGCTATTCTTCCTATGGTTACAAATACTCAAATACACCCAGCAGTGATTCCACGGTGATTTCTTCTGTCTTCTCACCTGTCTCCTGCGCCCCAGGTGCTTATTTTGAACTGTCTTTGGGACACGAACATTTATTGAACATATGCTATGTGTCAGGCACTGTTCTAAGTACATTACATGTATTACCTAATTTAACCTTTACCACAACAAACTCTCCAGGAGGCAGGAATTATGATTGTCCCTGTTTGATGGGTGAGCAAAGTGAAGTACAGAGAGGTGGTAACTTGCTCAGGGTCACACAGCTAGTAAGAGGGGTACCAGAATTTGAACCCAGGCAGTTCTAGCTCCAGAGCTCTCAGTCTTTTTTTATTTTTTAAATTATTATTCAATAAAATTGACTTTTTTTCTTTTGGTTTACAGTTCTATGAATTTTGACACATGTATAGACTCATGCAACCACCGCCACACTCAGGATACAGAACAATTCCATCACTCCAATAAACTTCCTTCCTGCTATCCCTTTAAGAGGCAGCACCCCGCCCCCGCCCCCGCCCACCGACACCCCTCCCCGCCCCCGCCCCCACCACCAGTGGAGAATGTTGCTATTTTTGTTTCGTTCCTTCTGCAGGCCATTCCCAAAGTCAGTTTGTCATTTGGGTTCTTTAAGTTTTGCAGTTAACTGTTTTTTCCCTTGTATTTGCCAACCAGTAGTCAGTTGGATCCTCGGGGAGGACCGTTTAGTTCAGTTCTCAGTCTCCGTTATGCTAGTTGGGATCAGTTTAACGCACGCAGTCAGTTGGATCCTCGGGGAGGACCGTTTAGTTCAGTTCTCAGTCTCCGTTATGCTAGTTGGGATCAGTTTAACGCACGCAGATAGTCAGTTGGATCCTCGGGGAGGACCGTTTAGTTCAGTTCTCAGTCTCCGTTATGCTAGTTGGGATCAGTTTAACGCACGCAGTCAGTTGGATCCTCGGGGAGGACCGTTTAGTTCAGTTCTCAGTCTCCGTTATGCTAGTTGGGATCAGTTTAACGCACGCAGTCAGTTGGATCCTCGGGGAGGACCGTTTAGTTCAGTTCTCAGTCTCCGTTATGCTAGTTGGGATCAGTTTAACGCACGCAGTCAGTTGGATCCTCGGGGAGGACCGTTTAGTTCAGTTCTCAGTCTCCGTTATGCTAGTTGGGATCAGTTTAACGCACGCAGTCAGTTGGATCCTCGGGGAGGACCGTTTAGTTCAGTTCTCAGTCTCCGTTATGCTAGTTGGGATCAGTTGCACGCAGATAGTCAGTTGGATCCTCGGGGAGGACCGTTTAGTTCAGTTCTCAGTCTCCGTTATGCTAGTTGGGATCAGTTTAACGCACGCAGAGGTCTAGGGTAAACCGAAGAGTTCATAAACAGTTTTACCGGGCCGCTTTCCTGAGGTCCTCACTCTCCATTATCTTTCCCGTATTTTCTGGTTCCCTGGACTGCCATTTTGGGTCCTCTAGGCTAGAAGTAAACCATGTCCGGGTTGCGCTGTGACTAGGGCCAAGTGGAAGGGGACAAGGAGAGGGGAGACAGAGACAAAAAGAAAGCAATGGGTTTTGGCCCCTTTCCCTTAGAGCTGCAGGTCCATTGAACAGAGAGGAAGGTTCCCCTTAGGAGTTTTGGCTGCTGCCAATTTCCGTTCCAGGCTGCTCTTTGCCACTGCTGTGACCTCTACTGTTGGACGACCTGGTGACTGAGGCGCGAGGGAACGAAAAAAGAGGGGGAAAAAAAAGCACCTGGCTATTTCCTCCACTCTCTCTGGGCTTTAGGATTTGGGCTTTAGGATTTCCCTCTGCTGCCAGAATAGAGGCTTTCTCCTAGATCTCTGTCTGCACCACAGTGCTCACTTCCGGTTTTCAGAATTTGAGTTCATGCTCAGAGATGCTGGACGAACAAAGATGTTAAACTTACCACCAGTTTGGTGGTACTTTTAATTCTCATGTTCTCTGATCTACCTGCTGATATTTACTTTTCAGAGTTCTCAAATAGTTACTCATGCATTCTGTACAAGTTTTATAGTCAAACTCAGTGAGAGAGAAAGAGAGGTGTGTTTACTCCATCATACCCAGAATCAAAAAATCAACCCTCACTTTTAAATCCCATGCCCTAGTGCCTCTCCACATAAATGTTCCATAGACATCATGAGATCATCATGTGCCAATCGGATTTCCTTACCTATTCACTGGTCTTACTTCTTCCAGTTATCCCTTCTCAACCAACCTCACCATCGTTCACCCAGTTGTGCAAGCCAGAATCCTGGGCGTGTCTGACTCGCCCCTCTCCATGATGTCCACATCCAATCACTCATTGATCTTTGCTTCTCCCTATTTCCACTATGTTAAATTATTCAGGCCTTTATTCTTTACCATCTGGATTATTGCTACAGTGAGCTAATTGGTATAATTGGCTATTTTTTTAACTTTCTACTTTTTAAACTTTATATTGGATATATAGAGAAAAGCACACAAGTTTATAAACTTGATATATTATCAGAAATTATCACAAACCGAACCTGCCCATGATCAAGGAGCAGAACATCACCAGAATTCAAAAGCCCCTCTTGTGCTCCCTCTCAAACACTACCCATTTCCTTCTCTCTATAGGTGACCACTATACTGCTTTTCAACACCACAGCTTGGTTCTGCCATTTTAAAAACTTTATGTATAAATAGAATCATACTGTATGATTTTTTTGTGCCTAGTTTCCTTAGCTTAATATTATGTTTGTGAGATTCAATTATGTTGTTGCTGGTTGTTTTATTCTTCCTGTTGCATAATATTCCATTGTATGTTAAATCGTCCATTTTATGGTTGATGGACGTTTGGGTTGTTTCCAGTTTGGACCTATTAAGAATAGTGCCACTATGGGGGCTGGCCCCGTGGCCGAGTGGTTAAGTTCGTGCACTCCGCTGCAGGCGGTCCAGTGTTTCGTTGGTTCGAATCCTGGGCACGGACATGGCACTGCTCATCAGACCACACTGAGGCAGTGTCCCACATGCCACAACTAGAAGGACCCACAACGAAGAATATACAACTATGTACCGGGGGGCTTTGGGGAGAAAAAGGAAAAAAGTAAAATCTTAAAAAAATAAAAAGAATAGTGCCACTATGAATGCTCCTATACATGTCTTTTGGTGGCCATAAACACTCATTTATACTGGACATATACCTACAGATGATATTTCTAACATAATTACGTTCAACTTTAATAGATACTGATAAACTCTTTACCAGAGTGGTTGTACCAATTTGTACTTCCACCAGTAGTATATGACAGTTCTGTTGCTCTGTAGCTGGATAATATTTTTAGAGATTAATATATTTTTTCTCCCTGTACATTCCTGTTTTTCTTTTCTTCCCTCAAGCAGGTGGCTGGTTCTGGCCCTCTTGGACACCACGAGGTTTGTACCAGGGCAGAAAGCTGACATTTCCCATAATTTCCCATAACACTTTCTGGCTTTTGTTCACAACACCGTTGAGCCCCAGAGGGAGGAAAAAGATTGCCAGTAAGGAAAATAACATCTTGGAAGAAACTGAAAGGGAGAAGGATTTTCCCAGGTTGAAAAAGAGATTCCCCCAACATAAGGGGAGAAGAGAAAGAGCTCTATGTATTCCAGAGTGACAGAGCCTGGCCTGGCTTCTGGGTAGTGTGTGGGGAAGGTCCCAGAGAGAAGTGGTGAAGTGGGAATCTAGGATGGTAAGACTGTAAGCAAAGCTCTTTCACAAATGCATCAGAGTGCTGCTGGACCTGAAGGGCCTTGCGCAGGGGCCGATGGATATTTCAGCATGAACCAGCCTGCACAGATGACTTGATGACTAAAGGGCCATACCCGATGTCCTGATGCATATAAAATCCCAGAGCTAAGGCACAACTCTGCATGAAGGGTCCCAAGAAGTACTAAAGTTGAGTTTCCCCCTAGACTTATGGGATTGGGAGCTCAAAATAGAATTATTAACTCTGATTTGTAAAGAGATGTGATATTTCTTATCCATCTGAGTTGTGGACTGAGGTGCGTACCTCCTACACTGGTCTGGTATTCCCCAGGGCTACTGCTAGCACATGCAGCATCTTTGTGAAAATTAGAAAACAGGCACTGCCTCTGGGCTGACCAGTTAGGGAAAGGCTCACTTTCCTCTGAGCTGGCAGTGTTGGGCCAGGGTGCTTAGCTTGATAAGTGGAATGTGGACTGGATTTCAGCCCCCATTCTTGCTCCTTGTACCATACAACCTGCACAACCATACACAGCAATCCTGAGTGGCCCCTGTCCCAATCTACCCTTCCCATCATCACCAGAGTTCTTGCTCTGAAGCACACATCAGACCATGGCACCCCCCTGCTTAAACCCTTCCATGGCTCCCCATTACCTAGACCTGCACTGACAAATACACTAGCTGCTAGTCACACGCGGCTCTCGAGCATTTGGCATGTGGCTAGTTCGAGTTGAGATGAGTTGTAAATGTAAAATACATACCAGATTTCGATGACTTTGTATTCAAAAAAGAATGTAAAATATTTCATTAATAATTGTTTATATTGATTACATGTTAAAATGATTCTATTTTGATATATCGAGTTAAGTAAAATATAATATTAAAGTTGATGTTACCTATTTCTTTTTCCTTTGTTTAATGTGGCCACTAGACAATTTAAAATTGTGTATGTGGCTTGCATTATTTTTTTAATGGATGATACTGGTCTAGGTAAAGTCCAAGCTCCCAACTTTGACACAAAAGCACGTTGTATTCTTGTCTTTGCTTCTTCTATAGCCTTATCTAACCTCCAGTCTTCCTCCTTTCTCCCCACCCCTCCAACACATGCATACATACACTCATTCACCTGGCATTGCAGCCACTCTAAATCCCTTTTCTTTCTCTTTCATTTCTTCGCTTTTGCACAAGCTTTTTCCTTTTCCTCAAATGCACTTGTCTCCTTTGGATTTTAGGTTCCTCGTGTGTCAAATTAAGAAAGACCAATAGATAATCTCTAGCATTCCTTCCAGGCCAGTAGATCTATAATTTGGCCTCAAAGAAGTACACAGTGGCATGGATAATCCAACAGTCATTTACATTTGCATTCAATGTGAGAAAAGAACATATACTATGCACTGGTGGCCTACTGTGTGCCAGGCTCTGTTCCAGTTGCTTTCCATACCACTTAATCTCATCAGCAATCCTAGGAGGTGAGTACTGTCATTATCCCTGTTTTACAAATGGAGAAACCTAGGTTCAGAGAGGTTAAGTGATTTTCCAAGGTTACCAGAGACTTCAGAGCTCATGCTCTTAACATCTATACTGTGTTTGAAAAGCTTGGAATTGATAGCACTTTCAATTGAAGGAATCCACACAGTGAAAGAATAACTCAAGAAAAGATGGCAAGCTGCCCAGATCTCTTATCCTGTCCTTGCTCTTTTAACATTCAGCTGCCTTGTCTCTCTCCAACACTGGAAGACAGCTGTCTCTCCCTCTGTCACTGTCTGACCTTCCTTCCAGGTTTGTACTCCCATCAAAGCTCAGTCATGGAGGCTCAGCTTACAGCTCAGGGCGGCTGCCTGTGGACACCATTGGACACTTCCTCTCCACTGCTGCTCAGCTGTCCCAAGAGTCCAGAGAGTCTGGCCAGAAGGGGATTAGCAATATTTTTCAGACCTCTCTCTTCAGGTTTGGGGATTTCCTTGAATTCTCTGGAATTAGGTTGCCTCACCACAAGAAATGTATTCGTCTAATAATCCCACCAAGTCATAGGTAAACATGGAGGAAATATGCAAATAAAAGAGCAGAAGCACATCCATGCTAATTAGGTCTCTCCTCAACACACACTCACACTCTTCTCACACACGCACTCATACTTTTAAAAAAATCATTCTAAAAACAACATAACAGCAACATTAAAGAGCTGTGGGGAAAATCATCTTAGGTGATTTGATAGACAGGCCGTGCAATCTGTCAGACCTGGCTTCCACTCCTGGCTTTGCTATGTGATCTTGAGCAAGATAACCTCTCTGCCTGAGCCTTCTGATAAACTGTTAAGGCCCCTACATCCCTTCACTTCCCCACTATGTATCCAACCATCTAGCCCTCCTGCTTTGGATTCTTCTACAAATGCAGGCATTGAGCTTGCTTTTCTCCTCTTCAGGAGCTGTCACCCTTTGCTCTTTGCCTCGAGGTTCAGCTTTCCCAAGACTGACTGAGGTATGGGATCCAAGCCTGCAGATCCCCCTTCTTCGCTGACCCCAAAGACAAGAGGCCATGGCCTGGTACCTGGAAAATTTTTATTAATCTAGTAATCATGATTTTCACTAAAAGGTTTTGCTGTCAGCCCCTTCAGGGAAACAGAGAAGGATTAACAAAAATCACTAACACTGGAATATTGATAAAATTTCCAGAATCTTAGAAAGTTCTCCGAGTCCCTGTCCCTGTTGTTTTGTCCCTGGGTCTCTTGCTAAATGCTACTTTGAGGCCCCAGAAGCCTTCTGCTAAATTTTACCTCTCGGGATGGAGCTCGTTAATCCTCTCATTTGTCTCTGAGTAGCTATATAATCTTGAGCAGGTCATTTACCCTAAGGCTCAATGGACATAGTAGCTCCTACTACCTATTACCCCTCATGCTTTCTTCTTATTCTTCTTTATCTTTCTCTGTTTCATTGTTCCCCTCCCCTGGAGCACTCTCCCCAACTCCCACTCAGCCTTTGCACTGCTGGCCTCTTAGTCTTTAGGTATCAGCTTAAGGATCCCCTCCTGAGAGAGACCTTCTCTGTGTGCCAAGTCTAAAGCAAGCCCTCTGCCCTGTTACTTTCTCTTGGCATTTCTTCTTCCTACCAGTTATCACAATCTGCAATTATGTATTTACTTGTTTGCTTGTTTTTTTGTTTTTTGTTTGTTTATTTATTTTTTTTTTTTTAAAGATTTTATTTTTTCCTTTTTCTCCCCAAAGCCCCCCGGTACATAGTTGTGTATTCTTCGTTGTGGGTTCTTCTAGTTGTGGCATGTGGGACGCCGCCTCAGCGTGGTCTGATGAGCAGTGCCATGTCCGCGCCCAGGATTCGAACCAACGAAACACTGGGCCGCCTGCAGCGGAGCGCGCGAACTTAACCACTCGGCCACGGGGCCAGCCCCTTGTTTGCTTGTTTATCATCTGTCTCATCCCTAGACTGGGAGCCTCTGGAAAGTTGGCGCTGTATGCCTTGTTCCTTGCCTGGGCACCTATAGAGAGATGGTATTCATTGATGCAAAGCTGCTATGCCTGAACCCAGGGGTGGGGGGCACATCTATTTTGTGTTATATGTGCTTTCTCTGATCCCCACAAGCAATCCAATTGCATCAAAGCTTTTATTTATAAAAACTTGGAGGTGGGGAGTAGAATCTGCTGAAGAGGTGGAGAGACTAGGGGAAGGGTCATACTTTCCTGTCTCTCCCTTACTGCCTCTCTCCCAAGCCCTGTCCTCCGCTCTCCCCACACTCCAAATTCCTCTCTCTCTCCTATCAGAATTGCCCTCTCCCCCCACCTTTGCCTCAGTTTTATGCCCTCAGGAGCCTTTTCTTTTCTTTTGCTCCAGATAATTAAATTGTGTATAGAAGAACATCATTGAGAAGGTCAAACAAAGCCTCCTTTGTTGCTTCCCCAGCCCCATTTTCCCTACCCCCAACAGGGGCAAATGGTATTATGAATTTGGTATGTAAAGTTTCGATCCAAGATTGTGGACTTCCTGAGGATAATGATTCCATTCTTTCATCCTCCAGATCCTTTGCCCCAAGCACAGGGCTCAATAGGTATTTGTTGAATGAGAGGAGGAGTAGACTTTCTGTTTTGTCTTGAACACTAATTATTGACTCACTTCCCATGAAAGGGGCAGCTGTCCTGTGACGGATACAAGGGCAGTGCCTGCCCTTGAGGTACTTATGATCTGAAGAGTGAAAGAAATGCATGTAAGACAGCATGTTGTCCGGGCCAAATAAAGGAACCAGTTAGCACTGTTGTAGTTCAGAGGAAAGACTGAAGCAGGCGCAGGAGGCCTCATAGCTGACATAGAATTTAAGTTGGGTGTTAAAGGAAAGAAAGGTCTTAATTAATCAGAGAGTAAGTGGGGAGAGCATTGGAAAAATAAAGCAATCCAAGAAAATCTGTGGAGAAAGGAATACAAATACTTGCCTGGGCACACCAGCGTCTGACATACTGTTATCTACAATTAGCTGCCAGTCTACGTCTGGGGTCCCCAAGACAGCCTGTTATTCTAAAGTAGCTTCTCTTATCACCTTTTTTGAGATTATGAAGGCTACTTCACAGGTTGCTAGTTTCATAAATAGCCCTAAATTATATTTTGGATATGTTGTATAAATCCAGTGGATGTGGTATATGATGGGCTGCTGCATAGGTAGGGCCTATCCAGAAGTTTTTATAGCAGTATTACTTTGTACATTATTTAACAAATACCTATTTAGCATTTACTAATGCTAGACATTGTTCTAAGCACTTTAAAATATTAACTCATTAACAGATACCAACCTCAATAACAAATGACCAATGAGGTAGGTGCTATTATTATCCTAATTTTAGAGATGAGTAAACTGAGGCACAGAGGGATGAAGTCCCTCACTCATGGTCACATAACTAATAAGCAGCGGAGCTGGGACTCAGTCAACTCTTAACCATTATGCTCTAATGCCTCTCTCTACAAACATCCTGGATGGATGGTTTAAGGTCCTTTAAATCCTGTTAAAGGAGTCTTGAGACAGTCCCTTCTTTTTTTAATAAACTCTTTATTTTGGAATAATTTTAGGTTTACATAGAAGTTGCAAAGATAGTACTGGGAATTCAGGTATACCCTTCATCCAGTTTCCCCTTATGTTACATAACCATAATTCTTTTGTCAAAATTGAGGAATCAACATTGGTACATTACTGTAAACTAAACACAGGTTCTATTCGTGTTACACCAGTTTTTCCACTAATGTTCTTTTTCTGTTCCAGGATTCAATCCAGGCTACCACATTGCACTGAGTCATCGTGTCTCCTTAGTCTCTTCTTGTCTGTCAGTTTATCAGTCTTTCCTTGGTTCTCATGACCTTGACAGTTTTGAAGAGTACTGGCCAGGTATTTTGTAGAATGTCCCTCAGTTTGGGTTTGTCTGTTGTTTTCCTCATAACTACACTGTGGTTATAGGTTTTGGAGAAGAATACCACAGAGGTGAAGTGCCCTTCTCATCACATGGTATCAGGGGGGTACATGACATCCACATGACATCACTGTGATGTGAACCTTTATCACCTGCCTAAGGTAGTGTCTGCCAGGTTTCTCACCATAAAGTTACTATTTTTACATTTCTATTCTATATATATATTGGTTATAAGTGAGTATTAAGTCCAGCCCACACTCAAGGGGGAAAGGAGTAAGCTCCACCACCTGAAGGAAGAGCATATCTACATATATTATTTAGAATCATTCTGTAAGGAAGATTTTTCCTTCTCCCCTATTTATTTCTTTGTTCAATCATTTGTTTATATCAGTATGGACTCATGTATTTTATACTTTAAGTTATAACCCAATACTACGTTACTTATTACAGAGTGTTCCTTTTTAAAATCCATGTCCTTCCTGTATGTTTGAAAGATTATTGGTTTAAAAATCCAGAATCCCTTATTGTGGGTTTGTTTAAAGTAGGGACTATCTGAATTAAGTTCTGGTAGAAAATTTGAGAGGTATGTGCGTACATGCATACACCCATTTTACAGATGAGGAAATTAAAATGAGAGATGTTAAGTGAGTTGACCATGCTTATACACTATGCGATGGAACTTTATACAGGAATGAATGGTCTCTACAAAATCCCAATGGTAGATCTCCGTGCTCTGCTCAAGCATCTCTTGTGACATGAAGCTCATCACCTCACAAGACAGCTCTTTTGATGTAGGGTCTGCTTTACTACAAGTGGTAATGCAGTCATCCAGGTAGTGGTTTTGGAAGAGAAAAAGGGAAATGAGGGCCTTGGGAAGAGCAGAATATGATGGAACAGTTGGCAGGAAAAGGGATTTGACTAGAGGGGAAGTGCTGACCAAGTCTAGGGTGTGGCAGCTAATAACTAGTGTGTTTGGATTTTAGCGAAGTAGTTGTCTACCAAGCCGACAAAGTGTATGCACAGAGAGAACTTGTAGTGACCACTCCTCACACCCCAGGCCATCTGGCCGCTGTTCTTCCCCACAGTGGACAGCCTTCAGTTATTGTCTTACTGCTTTTGTCCATCCCCAATACATCCATTCTTAGATATAAACTATATTCCTTAATTCAACAAATATTTCTTGAGCACCTACTATGAAAGCCAGGACCTGCTCTAGGTGCCACAGGTGACTTGGAACGACAGTGTGTGTGTGTGCGCGCGCGTGTGTGTGTGTGTCTAGGAGGTGAAGAAAGGCCTTCTATTGCTCATTCCTATTTGGATTAAATTAAGTATTTCTCATTCCTTTTATCCCTGACTTCTTTCTTTTAAAAAGAAAGCATCTTTACTGATAATTCACATATCATACAATTTGCCCATTTAAAGTGGTACATACAGTTCAATGGTTTTTAGTATATTCACAGATACGTGTAACCATCACAGTCAATTTTAGAACATTTTCATCACCTCGAGAAGAAACCATTTAGCTATCATCCCTCTATGCCCTCTTTCCCTCCTCCCAGTCCTAAGAAACTACTAATTTATTTTCTGTCCCTATACATAACTTCCCTATTCTGAACTTTCATATAAATGGAATCATATAGTGTGTGGTCTTTTGTGACTGGCTTCCTTGGCATAAAGTTTTCAAGGTTCATCCATGTCACAGCATTTATCAGTACCTCATTTCTTTTCATAGATGAATAATATTCCATTGCATGGATACCACATTTTGTTTATCCATTTGTTTGTTGGCGGATATTTAGGTCGTTTCCACCTTTGGCTATTGTGGATAATGCTGTTATAAATATTCATGTACAAGTTTCTGTGTGGACATATGTTTTCATTTCTTTTGGGTATATACCTAGGAGTGGAATTGCTGGGTCATATAAACAACTCTGTGTTTAATCATTTGAAGATCCACTAGGCTATTTTCCAAAGTGGCTGCACCATTTTATGTTCCCACCTGCAGTGTATGAAGGTTCCTATTTCTCCACATCCTCCACGTCAACAGTTGTTATCTGACTTTTTGGTTCTAATCATCCTTGTAGATGTGAAGTAGTATCTCATTATGATTTTGATTTGCAGCATTTCCTTGATGACTAATGATGTCTGAGCATCTTTTCATTTGATTTTTGGCCATTCGTCTATCTCATTTAAATAATTGTATATTCAAATTCTTTGCCCTGGAGCCAGCCCTATGGCTGAGCGATTAAGTTCACAGGCGCCGATTCAGCAGCCCAGGATTTCATCAGTTCAGACCCTGGACCAAACATGGCACCGCTCATCAGGCCATGCTGAGGTGGCATTACCCCATAGCACAACCAGAGGCACTCAGAGCTAGAGTATACAACTATGTACTGGGGGACTTTGGGGAGAAGAAAAAAAATGAAGATTGGCAACAGATGTTAGCTCAGGTGCCAATCTTTTAAAAAAATTATTTGCCCATGTTTTAATTGGGCTATTTATCTTTTATTGTTGAATTGTAAGAGTTCTCACTTGGCTGAGATCCATGCCTGGTAGGAAAGTGCACAAGGCAGACCTCATAGTCAAGATGATAATAAGGCTGGAAAGAGCCTCAAAGATAGAGAGCTAGACGTGTGGACAAAGGACCCAGCCTGGTTTCTGGATTTTCAAGGAATCTGGCAGCCCGTGGAGGGGTTACTGGGCCAAGGGAAGCTGGCTATATTCAGCTAGCTGGCTAGCAATGTTATTCCAGGTAGTTGTTAAAAATTATCTGACCATATACTAACTTTATCAAATGGTGTTCTTTCTGAGGAAAGCCTCATTCTGTGCTTGGTAATTTCTGCTCCTCATCTTGAAACAATCATGCTAGTATTAAAGAAAAAATTATTCATGACACTTGTTAAAGACAGTAAGGCAGACTTTATTCAGGGGAACTGCTATAATAGAGTTTTATAGTAGGAGAGAGAGAATGGGCTCAACTTGGAATACAGCAAGAAAAATGGGAATTTGTTGCCAAGGAATAGGGTTAGGGGGTGGGGGTCAATGGATGGAAAATTACTAAGAGGAAACATCAAGGGTAAGAGAGTGTTCTGGCTAAACTGACCTAACAGGATTCTTGCTGAAGACAGCCCAGGGTGATCAGACATCACCAGGGGGATGGTAAAGAATGAAGAATCCGATCAGATGTCGAGGGTGATCAGATAGTAAGGGTAGGAGAGTCTGGCCAAATGGATTTAGCAGGATTCTTACCAAAATTGGTAAGTGCAGAGAGGAAAACAGAAGCTCCAAAGGCAGGGCCTAGTTGAGAAGATAATTGAGAGGAGCTTGACTAAAGTTTGGTCAAAGAGAAACTCTTTGACACCAGTCCCCCACCCCACCACCCTACATTTTCCGTCTACTTCCATGTGAGTAGTAGGCCAAAGGAGAGCACAAACACTCCTCAGGTCTACTGTGTCGTCTGAGGGTTGCTAGGCAACCCTCAGGGCACCTTTCAGTCTCTAGCCTCCCCATACCCTCCCTGGCTAAGGTGCCCTTACCTTCCCCTATGGCGGCTGGCTGCCAGAAGTATTACAGGTCCCACAGCAAAGACTCATCTGCCTGCAGGCTGGACATTGCCAAGGGCCGGGAAGAGGCGGCTCAAGCCTTGTCAGGGAGGATGAGCAAAGTCATGCAACTCCTTAGGGTTCACCACAGCAACCAAAGCCATTTTGGTGCTGCAAGTTGCCTCCACCACCCACCTCTTTGTCTATTTTGCAATGTTTGTTTCCCAGGTGAAGGAAGCTGGGAACCCTGGAGGGTGGCCACTGGCCCCCCTGGGGAGGGTCTGGCACCAGCAGGAGTTAATCTTTGCATTCTTGGGGCTCATTAGCCCCAGTCATAACCTCACTCCCTCCATACTTTACTCCTGAAGGACCTGGGTTTCTGATGTTTCCTCCCTATGACCCAAATGTGAATTTGGGTAGGTTTGGGCTCCAAACTTTGGCTTAACTGTGGTCTAGTGGATAGATGGCAGTGGGAGTGGGGCTAAGCTTGCTTGTTTTTCCCAGAAAGGACCAGCAGGCAAAGTGAGGTCTCTGGGCAGTCAGTACATTATGTACTACTACACCCTGGGAATGAACTCTGCAGATATGGTTGAGAACAGGAGGTGCATTCAGCCTGAGATCCTCTCAGAGAACAGACACTGCAGCCAGACTTCCTGGGTTCGAATCACTTACTAGTTGTGTGACTCTAGGAAAGTTACTTCACCTCTCTGTCTCAAGTTCCGTATCACAAGTTCCCCATAAATGGAGATAATAGTTCCTGACTCATCAGCTTGTTGGGAGGGTTAAAATGTGTTGAAATAAGTAAAGTAATAAGTGTTTACTGTTGTTTCCATTGTGGATGGAAAGGAGGGAAAATGTCTTGGTTTTCAAGGGCCTGGTACTGGCAACTGTTGATTCCATAGACCCAATAAGCATTGAGCATCTAGTGTGTGGGCGCTTCATTTATACTCACAGTTAATCCTCTCAACAACCCAGTGAGGTATGTGTTATCAGCCCCATTTTGCAGATATCTCTCTTAGCAAGACAGGGAAAAGGGTAGGGTGGGGGTAAGTGGGGGATTGAGTGAGCATGTGAAAAGCTCACTCTCCTGACTTTCCTGCCAGTGCCCTCTCCACTTCACAGACTGCAACAGAGAGCTGAGGAAAGAACAATTCCTGGGCAGCAGGATATCAAAGGTATTCTACGGAGTCAAAGT
Organism: Equus asinus; assembly: GCF_041296235.1. NCBI lineage: Eukaryota > Metazoa > Chordata > Mammalia > Perissodactyla > Equidae > Equus > Equus asinus. The sequence goes on from NC_091820.1 coordinate 38,305,857, forward strand.
ACAACAGCTTTAGGGCCGGCCCCGTGGCTGAGTGGTTAAATTCGCGCACTCCGCTTAGGCAGCCCAGTGTTTCTCTGGTTCAGATCCTAGGCGCGGACATGGCTCTGCTCATCAGGCCACGTTGAGGCGGCGTCCCACGTGCCACAACTAGAAGGACCCACAACTAAAATATACAACTATGTACTGGGAGGATTTGGGGAGAAAAAGCAGAAAGAATAAAAAGGAAAAGAAAAAAAGAAGATTGGCAACAGTTGTTAGCTCAGGTGCCAATCTAAAAAAAAAAAAAAGTACAACAGCTTGGAGGGAAGAACTGCCAACAACAGGGAAGGGCTTCATGATTGGACTTAGAGCCACGTTGTGACTCCTGCTTCCAAAGGGGTTGTGGGTTTCCTCTGAAGTTGAAATTCATTTCCCTCCTCTAGTCAGAGCCCAGGAAACTAACCTACTCTCCTATTAGCTAACCTGAGTACTATCCGAAGACAGAAACTAGGTCCTCATTAATCACCAACTCCAGCCACCTCATCCCTCCCACCCTTACAAGCAAACACACACAGACATTTAGGCCCTTGTATAATGAGAACTTTGATTTCTAAGGAGTGAAAAATCTCTCACCTCACCCCAGACTTGTTGAATAAATATCTAGTGATTCCCAAAGCAGAAGAAATATTATTCAGGAGGAAGAGAGGAACAGATCAAGAGCAAGGAAGAGTAGTGACCTTGTTACCCCATCCCCATAGTCCTCTACACCTGAGCCCTCACTATTACTCTCAGAGGGAAGCAGGGATCTGCCTTTGACTAATATAGAAATGGAGTCCACAAAAGTTCAGAGATTAGTTCAGATGGAGAGTAGCAGAACCCAAGGCTACAAGTATTGATTCTTAGCTCCTGGTTTTCTTCTCACAACTAGGACTCTCCCTAGAGAGAGGTATAGACTCGCCTTCTGAGATTACCAGCCAGACAAATTTCAATACACACTTGACCCTTCGCCCTCACACTCTAAGTCAAAGCTGAATTAAGACTTATGGAGCACAAAGAGTGAAAAGTTTGTTTTGGTAAACCAGCTATTTGTCAATCGGGTCTTGTGCATCTTTAAATTCACCTTATCCATGTCTTAACATGCCCATCATTTTTAAATACTCTGAAGCAAACTAGGTGTTGTAAGTTACAACTCTCTTTCTTAGGAAAAATGATTCTAAAGCAGGAGGTAATTTGAACTTGTGAAATTGAAGTTAGATTCCAAATAAATTACAGTTTTATTGAAGAAATTGAGAAAGTCCTGTTTAATGTGGCTGCCCTTTCCTGGTAACATTTTTTAAAGTTCTGAAGTAGACTTCTTTCAAAAAAATGAGTCACTTTTTGCCATGTGGATTTTTATTGCAGTGTACACTTAACGTCGAATAGTTCAGGTGTAGTCAGTTCATCCTTTTCTAGGCTTCATGTGGCCTCTTCAAACACTTTTGGAGAAAGAGCAGATAAATTTCTATTTTACTACAATCCTTTTCTCCACTCATAATCTCAATATATTTCCAAATTAGAGGGCATTCTTCTTGTCCTACACTTTGAAATTATGATTTTATGACAGGCTGACAATTTAGTATTTTTCCTATGGCCAGCACCAATGATAGGCATCCTGTAGGCACACATCTAAGGAGACTATCTCCTTCCATTTCTATAAGGTAAACAGGGGCTGGCCCCGTGGCCGAGTGGTTAAGTTCACACGCTCCACTTAGGCAGCCCAGTGCTTCTCTGGTTCAGATCCTGGGCACGGACATAGCACCTCTCATCAGGCCACATTGAGGCGGTGTCCCACATAGCACAACCAGAAGGACCTACAACTAGAATATACAACCATGTACTGGGGGGGCTTTTGGGAGAAGAAGAATAAGAAAAAGAAGAAATAAAAGAAGATTGGCAACAGATGTCAGCTCAGGTGCCAATCTTTAAAAAAAAAAAACCAAAAACTCCCAACTGCTATGGAAAGTAGCTGCTCTTAAGTAAATAAATTAAATAAAGAAAGGAAACAAATCTCATTATGTGCTTTAGCATGTTTTGAAGAAATTGAAAGTGATCCAAAACTTTCATTATGAAAGCTTTAATTCCACAGGTAAGCAAAACACACTCCTTTTAAGCAGTATTGTGTACAAGGTATGCAGGACATTTAACAGGTAAGATCTCATTTTTTTGAGTAAGAAGTTTATAGACTGAATGGAATTTTCAAAATTTACATTTGCACTGTCTGCTGAATATGTAGATAGATGAGCAAAGTTTAGTTTGTATTGTTTCATGTTTTCTGTGGTTTCGTTAATATCTTCATAGAAGTCAAGAAGACAATGTGAAACTCCATTCTTTCTTTTTTTTTTAAAGATTTTATTTTTCCTTTGTCTCCCCAAAGTCCCCCGGTACATAGTTGTATGTTTTTAGTTGTTGGTCCTTCTAGTTGTGGCATGTTGGACGCTGCCTCAGCATGGTCCGTTGAGTGGTGCCATGTCCACGCCCAGGATCCAAACCAGCAAAACCCTGGGCCACTGAAGTGGAGTGCACGAACTTAACCACTTGGCCATGGGGCCGGCGCCCATTCTTTCTTGAATCAAAGTACCTAATAGCTAAGGGGAACATTTGTTTCTTGCTGTGATCAGACACATCACTTGGTACACTGTAGAAAGCGTGATCATTGGCAAGGTCTGGCAAAATCAGCTCTAGGCTATAAGAGGCCAACATATCTGTTATTAAAATTTCCCCTTTTGTTTGCCTATAGGACATTTCAGTTGCAACCTCTAAATCAGGAAAAGTAACTTTAGCCGGTTTCATACAGTCATCAAGGGAATAACACGATAATCCATGTTCATTTGCATGGTATGCCAAAACTAATTCAGCAGCCGCTATTTTCAACTGAACATTGGTGTCTTTTGGGGAGACTTTTGATTAATTTAGAAGGATTTGCCAGTCTGATCCTGAACTTGTGAGATTCAGTCTCTATATGTGTTCACATATCCTTCTCCACCATTCCCAATCCCAAATTCTTTTCTCTGTATTGTGTAGTAGGCTCTGTTTGGGTTATTTACCTCCCTAATCCAGTTGTATGTAGTCTTCATCTGTCATTAAAATAGTACAGTAATTTAGCCTTCGTTCTCTGTGATTCTGGCATTGGTATGTTAATGGTTCTCATTTTCATTGTCTACATTCTTACAAAACATGGTGTTATGGGCTAAATTGTGTCCCTCCAAAACTCATATGTTGAAGCCCCAATCCTCAGTGTCTAAGAATGTGACTATATTTGAAGATAGGGCCTTTAAAGAGGTGATTAAGTTAAAATGAGGCTGTTAGGGTGGGCCCTGATCCTCTTTGCCTGTGTCTTTATAAGAAGAGGAAATTTGGACACACAGGGAGACACAAGGAATGCTTGCACACAGAGGAAAGACCATGTGAAGACACAGGGAGAAAGTAACAATCTATAAGCCAAAGACAGGGGCCTCAGAAGAAATCAAACCTGCCCTCACCTTGATCTTGGAATTCCCAGCCTCCAGAACTATGAGAAAATAGATGTCTGTTGTTTAAGCCACTTAGTCTGCGGTATTTTGTTATGGCAGCCCAAGCAGACTAAGACACATGGTGACAATATTCACAATGTTAAAGGTTAAACTAGCACTATTTCGATACATATCACAACAGTTGATGCATAGGCAAAGTCAAAGACTGTTCATGATACAAAACTCTTAAGTTACACACTCAAGTGGCATCATTCAGAGTGATGCAACAATGAACGGTCCATTATTGTGAACTGAAAATCCTGGTTGTGTGGGGGACCGGAATTGGCCACCCCAAGATATGTCTCTTTGGCATGAGCATTATTTTGGGCTAGTTACTTTAAAAAAAAACCTGCAGACAGGAAAGAAACTCTGAAAAGTAGAATTTACTTAGCCTTTGTTAAGAGACATTTACATTTGTAAAGTAAATCTCCATCTGTAAAGGTGTCTCCCTCTCTGTACCAGGAAGAAGGGGGGATGACCTTATCTCTAAAAACTCTTATCAATGTGGAAGGCAAGGACTTAAATCTGCATAATAACCTTACTCTTGTTTACTGTGCTTTTCCAGTAATCTCCCATAACTGACTCTCCCCACCCCCAACATGCTCCTTTGTCTTCAGCTGAAGATGATATTTAAGGTGGTGGCTTCAGCCATTTTGGCAAGTTGCTCAGTTTGCCTGAGCCTCTCCCATGTATACGTCTTACAAAGCTTTGTTCAATTTTCTCCTGTTATTCAGTCTCATGTGAATTTAATTTGTTCTCCAGCCAGAAGAACCCAGAGCAGGTAGAGGAAATGTCTTCCTCCCCTATGGTTGTCAATATAAGCAGTCAGAGGGAAAAACAGCCACAACAGCTACAGAAGACAGATAATCTGCACCATATCCATTTCACACTAGAAACTGTTGTTTTCACCCTCTATTTTGGGGGCCAGCATACAGGTTTTGTACTTTCCCCCCAATCTTCTGCACTCATCACTGAAAACAGACTTTTCACATCCCACTGAGGGGTTTCCTGGAATTCAGGACTTTTAGTGCTAAAATTGGAACAGTCCAAGGCAAACCAAGACAGTTGGCCACCCAAGGTGGTGCCTCTGAAATGCTGCTGGCAGTGTTCTATTTCTTGCCTGGGTGGTAGTCACATGATGTTTATTTTATAATGACTTTCAGCTGTACATTTATGTTATGTTCATTTTTACATTAGTGTATTAGTTTTCAAAATATATGTATTTTAGAAAAATTTATGTCCCTCACTTCCCACCCCATATGTAATTCAAGATAAAATGATACTAAACTATAAAATAAATGGAAAAACTCTAACCAATTTCTGATTTGTCCATGTTTTATATATAATGTAAAACTGATTTCAATTTTTGTGATGCCCCTGCTTTGCTGGTTCCCTAGACACCTGTTTATTTAGATAACCTGGTATTGCCCTAAGTGAATGACATCATATTACCAGATGCAACATTGGCAGGCCTTCTGGCCCCAGCCCCACGTAACCTCTTGCCTTTTATCACTCTTTCATGTAGAGTTAATGGGTCCTTTCTGATGCGGGCTCGGTGAGTCAAGGAGTCAAAAGAAAGATTTCTTGGACTCTCAAGGTCTGGCAGTAGTGCTGTTTTATTCAGAGAATAGCACAGAGTAGCATGGGGACAGGACCCATGGGCAGTAAGAGCTGCAATGGGTTGAGGGCAGGGCTAAATTTATAAGGCATAAATACGTGAGTTATTTCTTTATGAGACAAAGGAAAGATTATGTAAAACAAAAGTCATTAAAATGGTATCAGTGAAGGTGGGGCCTGGTTATTGGGTGGTCCTATAACTTTAGATAAGAATCAGATTGGATTAAATCAGGACATCCTATGCTTCCTAAAGGATGATATAGTTCAGTATGTAGGGCAGGTCACCTTGAGCTTCTCTCCCTGGGGCAGCCTTGATCCTCATCACTTTCCACTGTACTTTGTGAGTCCCAGTGCTGATCACAATGAATTGGAATTACATGTTTACTGTGTGTCTCCCAACTTTGGACTGAACTTCTTGTGAGAAGAATGGTGCCTTGTTCATTTCTGCATCATTAGCACTTTGTGGTTGACACTTGGTAAATGTTTGTTGAATAAATGATAGGCTTTCATTGGAGCCAGCTATCAAAGTCATACCCCCTCATGGCCTGGTTCTTACAATTGTGTTATAAGCCTGGCTATTGTGGAAATTAATAAAAGAAATCTTAACTAAATTGGAGTTGGGAAGGCCTGTAGGGAGAACTCTTATCCCTATCATACATCCCCATTACTTCAAACAAGAAGAGACATACACCTGCATCTTCAACAGGAAGTAAAACTACTTCACTACTGAAGGAAGATTTCTCCTCCCACCTGGCAACAGCCCAGCCAATGAAAAATGCCGCAGCTCAGCCAATGAGAAGTTGTTGCTACCCTGTGCTGTTACCTTTTCCCAATGGGCTTTCCTTTAAAACTGCCCTCCATACTCCGCCTTTTTCTCTATAAAAGCAAGCTCCCCTCCTTTGTTTTCCAGATTTGCCTATGGTTTGCTATAGCATGCACATCACAAATTACAACTCTTTAGGCTATTCCCAAATAAACTCATTCTGAGGGTAAATTAACAGGTGAGCCCTTTGGGCCGGTCACTTCTGGAGTTACCACCTGCTTTGGGTTTGGTGAGTCTCCTTTTGGATTCTGAGCTCTGCTCTCCTTGTGTTCTGAGCTTTCAGACTTTATTTGGGATTGGGAGAGACTATGACCTCTTGGAGAAGGAACTTTGTCCTTCCGGTTCAAGGCTCTGTCCTCAGGCTCAAGACATCATCCTTGGTGAGGAGTCGGTTGTTTTCTAAAGGCAGCACAGTTCCTTTAGAGGCTCAGGCTTGCTAAAAATCCAGGTGTTTTTCTTTGGTTTTCAATTTCTTTTGGAATCAGGGCTGGGAATGCAGCAACTTTCTTTTGTTTTTAGATTCCTTTGGGGATCAGGGATAGGACTCTAGCAACTTTCTTGGGTTTCTGAGGAAAGTTCAGAAATGGGATCCCAGTCATCTAAATGTTCTGAGGGAAACCCTCCTTCAGGGACCTCAGCCAGGTTTATGTTTAAGAACTTTGGGCCCTTTACATCCACATTTTTAACTAAGTGGGCCAAACAGACCCAAAGCAGTCTGGGATTGCAACAGCTGTTATGGGGAACTTTTACTCTCCCCAAACTAGCTTTTCTTAAAGCCAAATTGGAAGATCACAGCTCTAAAATTAAGCAAAATGGTAGGTCTATTTTCATTGGTACCTGGAGGCTTCTGGGTATTCACAAAGCTCTAAAATTGCCTCACTGCAAGATACCATGTCTAAATTAGCTGCAACAACTAAAAAATTGAGGGAGAACAAAATGGCTTCTGAAGCCTCATGTTCCCCTCCTCCTTCTTCTTTGTCTCAGGTGCCATCTTGTCTTCCCAGACTCCTTTGTCTCAGACTCCACTCTGGCATCCATCTGTGCCCAGGCTCTGCCCTTGATGCCGTCTTCCTCTCTTCCCCTCTGTGAAAAGCTGCCCCTCTAAAATCAGACCCTCTGAGGATTCAAATGCTAACCCTCTAATTACCAGTTCTAAGTTAACTGGAGCAAATAAACAAGCAGAAGGAAAATTTTCAATAGCAATGACCCTACACTTTTGATAATAGACAAAATGGCTCTACAAATGATAACAGACAAAACAGCTCTACAAGGATCCTTACAGCATGCAAATAAAAATCTTTAGTAAAAGACTTTGGCCATGGGAGCAAGTAACCTCACCTTAGTCCATCTCCCAGCAATACAATTTGGATCCAACTGTTCTTTTGAATTTTCTACCTGAGACATGGCTAAAAGTTTTTAAATGAAAGCTACGGGATCTCTGTTTATGTCTGTCTATGTGTCTATGTGTGTAGATTATAGAGATATGATATTTTTACACCTCCAGATGGTATTGCTAGTATTGACTTGTAAAAAGCTCTATTTAATTGGCTTGAAATTAAGCATTTATAAATTGTATTCTTAAATAATAGAAACTAACTCAAATGCTTTTCAAGTTTACATGATCTAGACAAATCTTTAGTAAATAAAAGCTGGTTTAAGGTTGTTGGTGTAAATGGAGAAAACAGATATGTCTTCAGAGTTGTTAGTATTGTGTGTGATGCAAATGTGCAACTTTTTTCTCTGCCTGGGTTTACTAGCTAAGTAAGCTCATGCTGTCTCTGCTACAAAATTTGTCTGCAAGAAAGTGACTTAAGATGATGGTTGGCTATTTAATGTCTAATCTAAGCATGATTGTTAAAAGCAAGTTATTAAAATGAATGTAGGGCTGGCCTGGTGGTGCAGTGGTTAAGTTTGCATGTTCCGCTTCCCGGTGGCCCCGGGTTCGCCAGTTCGGATCCTGGGTGTGGACATGGCGCTGCTTGGCAAGCCATGCTGTAGTAGGCGTCCCACATATAAAGTAGAGGAAGATGGGCACGGATGTTAGCTCAGGGCCACTCTTCCTCAGCAAAAACAGGAGGATTGGCAGTAGTTAGCTCAGGTGTAATCTTCCTCAAAAAAAAAAATGAATGTAAATAAGATGAAAGTTTATACTAAGTTAAACCAAATAATGAGTAGTCCTTGAATACCTAAATCATTTTCCAAACAAGATAAAATAGTAAAACATTAATTACTGAATATAAATTTATCTACTTTTGGCTTCCTATTTCAGAGAAACTAAAGATATTTGAGTCTATTAGTGAACATGTTTTATGCTATGCTGAGAAATTTTCAATGAAAAAAGACACGTTTCTAGAAATTTATAAAAGATATTTTAAGTTTGCCAAGCTGCAAAATGCTCATACAGTTCACAATTGTTTACTTCTTAGTTTTTACCAGGAATTGGGAATTCTAAGGGTTAGGAATTCTAATATGTGTAACTAAAGTGACTAGAAACAAAATGTAAAACATCTCTATATGCAAGGAAAGTAGGATGTGCGTTTTGATAAAAGAGGGTATAAGAATGGAAATGCATTTTGTTTAGGGTAAAGAGAGTAATTTTATCTTAAAGAGAGGCTGGTTATTTTGGAATGAAAAAAAAAACATGGGACAAAATCTGAATGAAAAATAAAGTTGTAGAAGGTTTATGGAAAGGAATCTTGGGAAAGGAAATTTCATGTGTGGTCAAGCTGGCTAAGATTGAAATTAATTTATTAAAATGAGTTTTAATAGCAAAATAAGATGATGCAAAATTAAAATTTGGTTTTCTTTTCTGTTGAAAGGACAAGGTTTCCTGGGCTGTTGGTCTGCTGGTGAAATAGACTGTGAAAGCTTCTTTACCTTTAAGCAGTATGCCTAAAAAACAGAGATTTTGTGTTTTGTCAAAATAGCTTCCTTTGTCGTTTCTATCAGGTCTTTACTTAAGAAAACTGAGTCTTAGTATTGAAGGAGTTAAGTTTTGCTTACAACTATGTAATCTTCTGCATTTGCCTTTGAAACCTGTTATTGTTACTTTGGTCAAATAGATACTAAGTATTATTTTATAATAATCTGTGATCATACTTGGTCAAGTGTCCAAACCTTTTGATATTTTTGACAAGCTTACCAAAATATTCAAATTCTAAATAATGTCTTTTCGACCTAGATGTAACTTTGGGATTTTCCAGAGAACACCTGGACATCTCAAAAGATTTACTCCCTCTCCTTATAAAAAGATATTACATTAATTAGGCTTATTTGGCATGTCAAATTACATGAGAAGCATAGTCAAAAAAGCTATAATAAACCTTTTTAGGTTATATTGTATAGGTGAAGTTACTAAAAAGTGTTCTAGAAATTATATAAAATTACTAGAAATCCGATATGTCCTAATATAATGTAATTCCAGTTACTATCTAAAGTGAATGTCACAAAAATGCCCACATCTTCTTGTCAATTGTATTTACCCATTGCCTTTTTTTAAAAGGTCTTTTGTCAGTTACAGACAATTATTGTTTTACTTTGATGCTTTTACAAATATGTTTCAATATTGTTTTACAAATATGCTTTTACAAACAAATATATGTCATTTTCAGAGATTCACAGGAAAGACTTTAACAAGTACTCTGGAACACAGGTTTTGATAACTTTAAGATCATAACACTGAACTGGGTGGGAGTTTCTGGAACTCAAGTGAAAACTGATTAATGTTTTGTTTTCCAGATGTAAAGGACCCGTTTTTCTCCTCTCTTTTAAGCTATCCTATAACTTACAGCAATTTGGTAAAGTGTATCTTTTCAACAAAGATTGAAACGTTTATCTTCTTCTCTCTACATGATCCCTCCAGAATTCGGAAACTATTAAGTATTCTTTTCATAACTATATATATATTTGTATAAATTCAATGAAAATCCATTCTCCTTTTAACAGGACACAATTGGAAATATTGGCTGTTACCAAGGCTTTTGCTAGAATGTTATATTCAAGAAAGATGTACATAGACTCAGAAATGACCAGACAGCTTTAAGGAACTGCTTGAAAAATTGGCCTAGTGCTCTGCTTACAAGGTTTCAGCAAAGCAATCTTAAAAAAGAGCTTATAGGGTCTATCACTATTCTTACTGAATTTATATAAATAATCAGGCCAAGTTTAATAAAAACAAGTTAGTTGTACTATGATTATCTTTATTTTTAAAAGGGGGTTATTGTAGAGAGAGAAATTATGTTCGCACCTTTGTAGATATTAAATTCCAGTCCTATTAATTGTCTTTAAGCTTTTGTTATACCTGAAAGCTGGACTGGATCCTAAATTCTTCCAGTTTCCTTAAATGTCTGGATACAATACTCCAGACTGATGTTTCCAATTTTACTGCCCTTGAAATCTCTTGGGAGGGACTATACTAGGCCCTCCTCACTACCTAGATGGCAGTCAAACTTCAGGGACTTGAGCCTTGGGTACACAACTCACAGCCAAAGAAGGCTCCACCTGACATCTGGTCCTGTACAAATTCCGAGGATCTCCAAATCAGATTGACTAGAAAAAGAAGCAGCTGACATCTGAGCCAGACAGCTTTCCCAAGATGACTGGACCAGGCCTGTATACCTCTCCTTTACTCCTGTCTCTTACCTTGTTTCTCCCTCTCTTTCCTGGAAAGGCAATGCCTTTGTTCGAATTTCCCAATCCCTCATGAAAGGAGGAATCCCCTCTGATTGCTGTACATGCCTCAGAAACCTTGGTCTGTCCAAGACAGTAATGACCCCTTAGTTCACCCTACAAGTAATTTCACTGGGATTGCTGATGCTGAAATTGCTCTGCTGGCCCCTTTTACTGAGTCAAGGTGCTAAGCCCACCTAAACTTGTTCCTTGTTTTAATTTAACTCAGACTTGGGAGGGGAAAACAAGATATTTTGAGTATTTGTATGAAAAATTCTGTGGGGCGGCCAATGTAACCCAGGCCGTCTGTAAGTTTCTTGATATACCCATATATTTAGTCAACTTTTTGGTATGTAACATAGTATGTGAGCTTTGGTTGTATAATGCTGACACCTCTATATTGATGAATGAGTCTATAGATGATATCACTTATGTGGGGCCTTATTTTCACCCCCTGGTTATGTCTTCATCTAAGGAGGTTTCAGTAATGGCCTTTATGCTTGGAGAAACTCATTGCCTTGACAGCAGGAGAATACAAGGACAATGTGCCTTTGCTTTATTTACCTTCCTATTTTCTCTACATAACCAAACAGAGGCCTCTCACTGGTCCATTCCATTAAACCAGAATAACTGCTTTAACTGAAAACTTCCAGGAGGTGTGTATGACTCTGGGTTTGCCTCCATGGGAAGAGCTTTCTTCCAGTGGATTGGAGTGAGTGCCAATGAATAAATGATCAGAAATCTCTGCCTGACACTAGAAAAATTGGGCGATTCCACAGCCAAAACAATTTCAGCTCAACAACAGTCACTTAACTCACTGGCCAAGGTAATTTTGGATAATTGTGTAGCCCTCGATTATCTACTTGCTGAGCAGGGAGGTATCTGTGCAGTGGCCAACACCTCCAATGCCTCTGGGGAAGTAGAAACCCAATTACATAAGATTAGAGAGAAAGTACATTGGCTACAACAAACTTCTTTAACAGTCCATTGTCTTTCGATTTATTCAGCTGGTTATCTTCAGGTCTGGGCTCCCAGTTCGGAACTGTCATACAAACTAGGCTGTTGTATTGTTCTTAATCCTGCTCTGTGTACTTGTAGTTAAGCTATGTACCTATTGCCTGTCAAACCTTTGTAAACATGACGTACATAATAAGGTGATGTTAGCTCAACAATTTGAAATGATTTCTGACACTGACAACCTTGGGCAACTACGGACTTTGGATAAGAAATGCCTGAGATGGGGGCCGGCTCTGTGGCTGAGTGGTTAAGTTTGTGCGCTCCGCTGCGGTGGCCCAGGGTTCGGATCCTGGGCGTGGACATGGCACCGCTTGTCAGGCCACGTTGAGGCGGCGTCCCACATCCCACAACTAGAGGGACATGCAACTAAGATATACAACTGTGCACGGTGGGGGGGGGGGGGGGGGTTGGTGAGATAAAACAGAAAAAAAAAAAAAAGATTGGCAGCAATTGTTAGCCCAGGTGGCAATCTTTAAAAGAAAAACAAAACAGAAATGCCTGAGAGTTCTCCCTCCTAACCTTCCTTGTCACTCAAATGTGGCCTAAACGGTTTCCAACCACTATGCACTTTCCCTCCAATGGGGGACATGACAACCAGAAAGGGTCCTTCCTGGCACTAAGACACAAAACCACTATGCACAGAGAACCTGACTCTTGATCAGCGATGCTTTTGGAGAAAGATCTTGATCAAAAGGGGAAATGTGGAAATTAATGAAAGAAACCTTAACTAAATTGGAGTTAGGAAGGCTTCTAGGGGGAGCTCTCATGCCCTATCATACATCATGAATTACTCCAAACAGGAAGAGATATACATTTGCCTCTTCAACAGGAAGTAAAACTACTGTACTGCTTAAGGGAGATTTCTTTCCCCATGTGGCAACAGCCAGCCAATGAAAAATGCCACAGCTCAGCCAATGAGAAGCCGTTGCCGCCTTGAACTGTTACTTTCCCCCAATGGGCTTTCATTTAGAACAGCCCCTCCCTACTCCCCCTTTTTCTCTGTGAAAGTAGCTACCCTCCTTTGTTTTCCAGATTTGCCTATTGTTCACCATACCATGCACATCTTGAACTGCAATTCTTTTGACTATTTTCGAATAAAGTCATTCTGAGGGTAAAGTAAGAGGTGAATTTTCTTTTTCTTTTTTTTTACTTTTTTTTTCAATTGAGATTCATAATAGTTTGCATCATTGTGAAATTTCAGTTGTACATTATTTATTGTCTGTCACCACATAGGTGCTCCCCTTCACCCTCTGTGCCCAGCCTCTACCCCCCTTCCCCTGGTAACTACTGAACTATTTTCCTTATCCATGTGTTTGTTCATATTCCACATATGAATGAGATCATATGGTGTTTGTCTTTCTCAGTCTGGCTTATTTTGCTTAGCATAATACCCTCCAGCTCCATCCATATTGTTGCAAATGGGATGATTTTGCCTTTTTTAGGGCTGAGTAGTATTCCACTGTATATATATATACCACATCTTCTTTATCCAATCATCACTCGATGGGCACTTGGATTGTTTCCATGTCTTGGCTATTGTGAATAGTGCTGCAGTGAACATAGGGGTGCATATGCTACTTTGGATTGTTGATTTCAAGTTGTTTGGGTAGATGCCCATTAGTGGGATAGCTGAGTCATATGGTATTTCTATTTTTAGTTTTTTGAGGAATCTCCATACTGTTTTCCATAGTGGCTGCACCAGCTTGCATTCCCACCAACAGTGTATGAGGGTTCTCTTTCTTCCACATCCTCTCTAACATTTGTTGTCTTTGATCTTGGTAATTACAGCCATTCTGACTGGTGTAAGGTGATATCTCATTGTAGTTTTGATTTGCATTTCCTTAATGATTAGTGATGTTGAGCATCTTTTCATGTGCCTGTTGGCCATGAATTTGCTTTTTGAAGTTGACGCTATGTTGGCTAAATCCTTGGGCTGGCGCTGTCCAACTGACACCATTTGTTTTCTGAGCAACCCCATCATCCCAGCATGTGGAGCTGGTATAAAATTCACTTTTTAAAAATACATTTCTTGACTGGCCACTGTATGCCCTGACCTGTGCCTGGAGTACAAAGAAGCAAACCTAAACTGAAAGCATAATCAAATGCTGAATCTCTGGTGGGGAAAATTGGTCTATGTGAATCATTTACTAAGCCTTCTACACTGATGGCTCCTGGAAATAACTGTTTGGTATCATCTTTTCTAGCCAAACAGAGCTGACATTGGTGAGTCTGATCAATGCTTGAGAATATTAAGATTCCAGAGACATCCTACTGAGTCCTCCTTCCTCTATAATAATTCTCTTTGCTGGTAAGTATAATGGGTGTTCCTCAATCAAGGAGCCTTTTATACCATCCACTTCAACTTGGAGGTTGAAGTAAAAATACAAGCAAAAGAAGGGGGACACTGGAACTACACAGAGGCTATTCCTAGGATACCAGACCAGCTTAGGACTTCCCTAGACAGGACATTAAAAAAAATCCTACTTCAGGTGGTAGAGGTAGAGATAACTGCAAATGTCTAGAAATAGGCACACTTTTATTTTTAGCTTTTTGGCTTCTTTCTGCTACCTAGTCTGGTTTTCACAGCCCTGAGAGTAGTAGCAAAGGTTTGAAGGGTCCTATGTGATCTGAGCTTATTTACAAAGAGCAGAATCTTCTCTAGCTAATTTCAGCATAAAGGGATTTATTACAGGGTATTTAAATGGCTTACAGAATCAGTGGTGGGGTGAAGAAAAAAGATCTAGGTAGAGTTTTCCAGGAGTGCTCCCAAATTTGCACCATAAAACTGGGCCACCTAGGTAGGTGCTACTTCTACTGTGATCAGGAAGCTGCCTGTCAAACTGAGGAGCTACCACCATAGCAGCTGGTTCCCAGACCGTACCATCTCTGTTGTGATCCGCACCAGTAAATGTTTGGCCTTGAGTCCTGCCTCTCTTCCCACTTACTCATATCCAAATTCAAGTTGAGCTAGTTTTGATTAGTAGATCCTCAGTCAAATCCAGAACCCCAGCAGCCTCTGAAATACAGGAAAGCACACAATGAGGGAGTTAGAACAAATGTTGAATGAGTCAATCCACAGGATCTGTCACAGACCCTGATAACTGAGATTGGTCAAGGATTACTTATCAGTCAAGATGCTTCCAATTGCAAGTAACCGAAAAACTCAAACTGGTTTAAACAAAATAGGAACTTGAACGGCTCGTGTGCCTAACAGGACCAGAGGTAGGGCTGGCTTCAGACAAGGCTTGGTAAGTCATTGCTTCCGTAGCGTTGGCCCCATTCTCAGGCAAGCTGTCACCTAATGGTCCTAAGATAGTTATTAGCATCTCCCAAGGCTATATGTTTCCTTCATGACCAGAAAAGAGGCTGTGTCTCACCCAGCATTCTCAGCAAAAAAAATATGACCAGTTTATGTCATATTCCCACTCCTGAATCAATTACTGTGGCAAGTAACTATTAGGTGCTAATTGACTTAAGCCAGGGCTAAGATCAAACTCCTGAACTTATCACTGTGGCCAGAGGGGCTGTTTCAAGAAACAGAGGAATCGGTTCTTTATTTTAAAAGTTCTTATTTCCACATGTAATGCATAAATACATTCTCAGAAAATCTAATAGTTCCTGCCAAGTTGCACTTCAGAGTGGCTCTAATTTACACACCCACCAGTGATGTATGAGATTTGCTTCCCTTTGCCCTCACCAGTACTTGATATTAGCAATCTTATTGAAAACCTAATGGGGAATCTCATTGTTCTGATTTGACTTTCACTGATTAGTATTGAGATTGAACATTTTTTCATATTCCTTTTGGTCATTTTTTATTTTCCGCTTTGTGAATTTCCTATTCATATCCTTCATTCATATGTTCATTAGGATATTGGTCTTTCCCTTATTGATTTATAGGAGTTCTTTTTAGCATAGTAAAATATTTAATATTGACTGAAACATTTTCAACGTTTTACAAATTCTAAAACTCAAAACAAGTTCTGAAACTGACTACATCTAGAATTCTATTCTAAGTTAGCTATATTGCATGCACATACAAATATTTCGTATACACTTATACTTTTTTTCTGAAAGACTTACTTACAACTAGGTCCAAAGATCATGGGTTAAAATTCATGCAAGTCATTTGTATTGATTCTGAATAGAAATCTTTAAATAAAGGAAAAATAAAAGCATGAGTTGCCACAAATGGCATTACTTATGTCATCTTCCAAAGTGTGTTTTATATTTTGTGTTAATTTGCGCCATTCTCAAAAACTTAACAACCATTCATTCTTTGTACTGCACTATCATAAGGAAGCCTTCCTTTCTACTGGCCCCCAAGCTTTTTGTTTTCTCCCTCATGTCCCAAAGTAGAAAAGAAAAACAAAACAAAATATACTGCTGGTTTCCACCTTATATTCCTCAAAGGCTAAAAGAATGTATTTTTTTCAAATTGAAATCTTACACTATTATTAAGTTTAGTGAAAAGATGAGTTTCCCAGTCTCCACCAACCTTAACTGAATCCATAATGCATACATAATTCTGACCTGGGCATTCATTCCTAAAGGATTCATAATCCAAACTCTTGTAGCACTGTTTCAGATGGAGAAAAATGGAAAAAGTGACTACACTAGAAACAAAACTGAGGCAGCCAATGATCAACTTTCAAGTTGTGTATCAGAACTTACACACTCAAATACCTAACTGAGGTCATGTGGCTAACCTAAGAGAATGAAGCCAAATGGATAGAGCTGGTCTGTGCTGGACTACTGGGTTCAGGCCCTGTCTAAACAAGGCAGGAGGGAGCGCTTCACCCCAGCTGGTTCTTGGAGGTGGCAGTATGGGCCCAATGATGCCATGTCTTTCAGCTTTTCAAGGGAAGGCAGAAATTTGAAATTGTATGTGAAATCTTCTGATTTTTAAACATTGGCAGCTAATTTTAAAAAGTCTTAAAATACTTTCTGAGCCAAACGAGAAATGTTTGTAGCCCTTTGTGGCGCATGAACAGCCAGTCTCTGAACTTTGCTTTATAGCACAGTGGTTAAGTGTGTGGACTAAGGGCAAAAAAAGACCTAAGTTTAAGATTGTGTTAGTTTTCTATTGCTTCATAACAAATTACCACAAGCTTAGCAAGTCAAAACGACGCTCACGTATCATTTCACAGTTTCTGTGGGTCAAGACTCTGGACACAGGTTAGCTGGGTCTCTGCTTAGGGTCTCACCAGGCTGAAATCAAACATTGGTTGTGGCTGTGATCTCCTCTAAGGCTCAGAGTCTTCTTCTGAGCTCACTGATTGTTGGCAGAATTTGCTTCCTTGCCGTTATAGGGCTGATATTCCTGTTTTCTCGCTAGTTATCTGCCAGGGACTACTCTCCATTCTTAGAGGCCATCCTTAACAGGCCATCTTGCCATGTATCCCCCTCCATAGGCCTTCTCACAACATACTAGCTTACTTCCTTAAGGCCAACAGTAGATTCTCTCTTTTAAGGATTCACCTGATTAGACCAGGCCCACCTAGGATAATCTCCATTTTTAGTAACCCAATAAATAAATAGGGACTAAATAGGGACCTTAATTACAGTGACAGAACTCTTTCATCTTTACCATATAGAGTAACCTAATTATAGGAGTGATATCCCATCATGTTCACAGGTTCTGCTTGCACTCAAAGAAAGAGGATCATACAAGGAGTGTACACCAGAGGTGAGAATATTGGGGGCCCTCTTCTCTGTTCTTCAGATTTCATAATCTCTATCAATCTTTCAAGTTCACTGATTCTTTCTTCTTCTAGCTTAAATCTACTGTTGAGCCCCTCTAGTCAGCTTTCCATTTTAAGTATTGTACTTTTCAGCTCCAGAATTTTCATTTGGTTCATATATATATACATACACACAAATATAATTATATATAAATATGATATTTATATATATATATAATGTTATATATATATAATTTCCACCTCTTCATTGATAGTCTCTATTTGATGAGACATTGTCATCATACTTTAATTCTTTATCCATGATTTCTACTAGTTCTTTGAACATATTTAAAATAGCTGCTTTGAAGTCTTTGCTCAGTCAACATCTGGGCCTCCTCTAGGCAGTTTCTGTTGCCTGCTTTTTTCCCTGTGTACGGTTAACACTTTCCTGTTTCATTACATGTCTCATAAATTTGCTCAATACTGGATATTTTAGACAATATATTGTACCAAATCTGGATTCTGATTCACATCCCCAGCAGCTGTTTCATCGCTGTTTGTTTGCTCATTTGTTTAGTGACTTGCTTGGACTCATTTTGTAGAGTCTATCTCTCCTGTAGTGTATAGTTGCTGATGACTTCTCAGGTTTTGTTTTACTTCTTGTTTTTATTTTATTTTTTTATTTTTTTAAAGATTGGCACCTGAGCTAACAACTGTTGCCAATCTTCTTTTTTTTCTTCTTCTTCTCCCCAAAGCCCCCCAGTACATAGTTGTATATTCTAGTTGTGAGTGCCTCTGGTTGTGCTATGTGGGACGCTGCCTCAGCGTGGCCTGACGAGTGGTGCCATGTCCATGCCCAGGATCTGAACTGGCGAAACCCTGGACCACTGGAGTGGAGCGCACAAACTTAACCACTGGGCCATGGGGCTGGCCCCCTTGTTTTTATTTTTAAGCCTGGCTTCATAAGGGTTGCCACTGAGTCAGCAAATCATAATGGTCAGCCTATGATTGATCAGAAGTTGTGCTTAAACACTTTTAGTCAGTAAGACTTCTACTCTTTGCCAATCAATCTGTGTGGTTCGAGGAACACATTCAAAGTTCAGGCAGTTTACAAGTCTGCCCGAGCTTTTATTTTCTTTGTGTGCAAGACCTCATGTTCATCCTGGGATAAATAGATAGCTAGAGCCCTCTCTGGTCTCTCCTGAGTACGTATGCAGCCTTGTGCAAGCACACAGCCTTACAGACCACCAGAAATCTGTGAAAGCAGAGCTATGCCTGTCTTGTTCCTCAGCTCTCCCTGTTAAATTTCTGGTTGATCTGTCAGTCTGTTGCTTCCTCCAACCTGCATAGAGACCTCAGATTAGCTGTGATATTTGCCAGATTCCCATTGTTCTAACCAAGGCACCATAGTTTGCCTTGAGTAAATGCTTCTTGGTTTGTTATATGCCTTTGGTCACATTTCTAGAGTCCCTGAGAGATTGTTTTTGATAATTTTTCCCAGTTTTATCATTGTTTTTTGGGGGGAGAGTGTTTTCCAAGCTCCTCAATTAACCCTTCTAAAAGTCTCCACAATTGTTTATTAATTGTTGTACAAGATTCTCTATCCATGAAAATAGACATTGCTATTTTCAAATAACCCCAAAATAAAGAGGCATTACTCTCTTAAAACATAAGGCAAAGATTGTTTCTTCATTGCCCAAAAGCACAAAACAAAACAAAATCTATAAAAATCATTTTCAGGGGGCCAGCTCCGTGGCCGAGTGGTTAAGTTAGCGCGTTCCGCTGCAGCGGCCCAGGGTTCGGATCCTGGGCGGGGACATGGCACCACTCGTCAGGCCACGTTGAGGCGGCATCCCACATCCCACAACTGGAAGGACCTGCAACTAGGATATACAGCTATGTACAGGAGGGTTTGAGGAGATAAGGCAGAAAAAAAAAAAAGAAGATTGGCAACAGTTGTTAGCTCAGGTGCCAATCTTTAAGAAAAAAAAGAAAAAAAAATCATTTTCAGGGGCCAGCCCAGTGGCACAGTGGTTAAGTTTGCACATTCTGCTTCGGTGGCCCGGGGTTTGCCGGTTCGGCTCCCAGGTGTGGACATGGCACCACTTGTCAAGCCATGCTGTGGTAGGCGTCCCACATATAAAGTAGAGGAAGATGGGCACTGATGTTAGCTCTTCCTCAAGCAAAAAGAGGAAGATTGGTAACCGATGTTAGCTCAGGGCCAGCTTCCTCACACATATACACATACACAAAATCATTTTAATATTCAACTCATAAAATAACAAATATTAGGTAATTTGATGGTCCTTTGCCACTATGAGGTGCTTTTGTTTTCATATTTTTCTCTTGGAGATGTTTTATGTTTTTGATACAGTCAAATTTATTTACCTATATCTTTATGTTTTATGCCTACCCTACCCCAAAATTTAAAACACTCTCCTATATTTTTCTTTAATAATTTTATATTTTATGTTCAGGCCTTTAATCTACCTGAAATTTACTTTATGAAAGTTGTGAGGTAAAAATCTAACTTTATTCTTCCTAAATGGATAACTAGTTTCCTTAATACCATTTTATTGAGTACTTCATCCTTTCTCCTTTGTCAAAAACTGAATTCTCATATATCCTTGGCTCTATATTGGCCCCTTTATTCTGATCCATTGATCTGTTTGTCAATTTATTTCCATCACCACATCATTTTAATTACTACGCCTCTGTGGTGTGTTTTGATGTCTGGTAGGGCACATCTCCTCCCACTCTTCTTTCTCAAAATTGTCTCAGCTGCTCTTGCACATCTTCTCTTTCAAGTGATTTTTGGAATCGCGTTGTTGAGTTCTGTGAAAAGTATTAGGATTTTGATTGGGATTAAATTTAGAGGAATTTTTCGGCACTTGACATCTTTACAATATTGAGTTTTACCATACTGAAATATAATATATCTATCATTTCATTCAGCTATTCTT
Source organism: Equus asinus (assembly GCF_041296235.1). NCBI lineage: Eukaryota > Metazoa > Chordata > Mammalia > Perissodactyla > Equidae > Equus > Equus asinus. The sequence continues at coordinate 38,326,156 of NC_091820.1, forward strand.
TATGTCCATCAGTAAAGTTTTATATTTTTCTTTATCCAGATTTTATACATTTATTGTTAGGCTTTTTTCTCCTAGTTAATTTATATTTCTGGGAGTTATTGTGACTGGGATTTTTTTTTATCTATCACATTTTCTAGTTGATTATTGCTGGTGTATAAAAACATTATGCTTTTTGTATGTTGCTCTTGTATTTTGCCACTTTGCTGAATTATTTTTATTGGTTCTAATGGTTTCTCAGTTGATTGTTTGGATTTTTTATTTAGACAATCATATTGTTTACAAATAATGATAGTTTTTTATTTCTCTTTTTAGTATTTATATCTCTTTTGCCAAAGCTAATTCATTCATTCAACTAATATTTGGCAGCTGCTATGTGTCAGGGAAGCTGCAATGTGCCAGGCATTGTTTTACACTCTGGGGACACAGTAATGGATGAAACAAACAAGGTTTATGCCCTCAAGAGCTTATATTCTATTCAGGAGAAATTGACAATCTAGGAAAGGCATAAAAAGGTCAGTCACCACTTGCAAAATATCCCCAAACTTAGTGGCTTAGAACCACAATAAATATTTATCTCACACAGTTTATACTGGTTGTGAATCTGAGAATAGCTTAACTAGGTGATTCTGACTTTCATGAGATCATAGTCAAGATTCAGCTGAGCTTCCCATCATCTAAAGTCTTGACTGGGGCTGGAGGATCTGTTACCAGGGTAACTCACTTACATGCCTGGCAAGTTGATTCCAGTTGTTTGCAGGAGGCCTCAGTTCCTCATCTCCATAGGGCTGCTTAAGTGTCCTCATCACATGGTAGGAGGCTTCTCCCAGGAAGAGTGATCCAAGAGGGAGAGACACACAGAAGCTCTATAATCATTTATGACTTAGCCTTAAAAGTACACCATAATTTCCACAACGTACTATTGGTTACACAGGTCAACCTTATTCAGTGTGGGAGGGAACTGCACAAAGGTATGAATACCAGGAGGCAGGGGTCATTGGGGGCCATCTTGGATGCTGGCTAACACAGACACTATATGTGAATTTTGAGGGAATTGTAAACCATGACAGTAGAGAGTGTCAGTGGTAAAGTGCAGACAGGTTGAGGCCAGGACATAGGCTCATGAAAAAGGGAGGACTAGAAAGGAAGGAGACTCTAAGATAGTAATTCTCAGCCATCACACTCAATAATGACTTTTTGTAACAAATATTTTGTGACACCCTTTTATTACCCTGAAATGGATTTTGTGGATAACCTACCTATACACATAACTTGAAAATGTGAATATAAGGTCCTAACTGTAATATGAAGAACATAAAAGATTATAATTTTTTAATAAAATAAATATATTTCAGGCCAGTTCCAGTGGCCTCGTGGTTAAGTTTGATGTGCTCCACTTAGGCGGCCCGGGTCTAGTTCCCAGGCACAGACCTATACCACTCGTCTGTCAGTGGCCATGCTGTGATGCTGGCTCACATTACAAAAGGGGAGGCAACAGATGTTAACTCAGGGCAAATCTTCCTCAGCAAAATAAATGAGTTAATTAATAAAATATGTTTCAATATCTAAACACTCAGTCACAATCATACTGGAAGACATAATGAGGTCAGTTGCCCCCACCTGAAAATGCCAACTGATACAGGTATGTTGTATCAGCCACTCAAACACAAACGGTGTTGCCACAGTGATGGGATTTTCCAAATAGTGAATAACTCTTGGTAAAATTCTGAACAAAAAAAGCACAATCTTCCCTTTATTTATATGATAGTTGCATTCTTGGAAGAATTCAGCTTTAATTTAAACTATATAAAAATACTTGTTGTTCTTATATAATACAGAGTTAGGTTATAAGCTAAGATAATCTTAAAGTCTTTTCACCTACATGAATGTCCAGCAGGACATTCAAAAGTCATATGAAAGGGAACTGTCATGTGCATTGAAGGACTTTAGCAACTCCGAACCGTGTTTGCCAATCATTGGGACCCCCCAATCACTGTGACAACCAAAAATACCACTGCATGTTTCCGAAAATGCCCCCTAGGGAGCAATATGCCTCCCCCACCCCCAGTGAGACCCACTTACCAAAGAGAGAGCAGGTGAGAGTAAGCAGTGGAAGGGAATGAGAAGTGGAGGGCTGTGGTTACGGGGAGGTACTTGAGAATAGGAAATAAGGCATTCTGAATCTTGGGGCTTCACTTAATGCCTTACATCTTCATATGTATTTGTTGATGAAATGAAGGTCTCAGAACCAAACACAACCTGGGAGCTGTTCTTTACACCAGGAACATAAGGGAAGACGGAGAGGGGGTTGGAAGAAGAGGCCAGGACTTGTCGACCCTGAGCACATGGGACTTAGGACTACCATTGCACTTTTGCTGAAGTCACAGCATTTTATACACTGCTTCATACCTTTATTTCTTTCACTCCCTTGAAGCTCAAACTACTAGAGCTTCTAACATGTTTGCTACTGCTGACAGACATCTCTATTTTACATATGAGAAAACTGAGGCCCAGAGAGATGAAATGCCTTGAAGAGGGTTCCCACGGTGGGTTAATGGCTGAGCTGGGACTAAAGTGATGATCTTTTCACTAGAGCACTTATAAAAGCCAATGGGACCTGACTAGAAAGTGTTACTAGTTCATGGGAAGCTCTTTACTCTTTAGGCTGCTTTAGGGCAAGGTCAGGGACAGATAACTGTTGTAATTCAGGGTCAGCTTCCTACCATCTGGAAGGTTAAGTCATGGGGTTGGTATGTTTTTCTTAAAGAGCCAAGCACTTAGAAGTCCTGAAGGGTTGAAATGCTTATAGTTGCTCAAGGGCCTGCCAGAGTCCCCTGACTTCTGACCAGATGTGCCTCAAGCTGGCTAGCAGCATTAAGAACTATGTGTCTTCGGTGAGCAAGTGACCTGAGAAGGTTGGCAGACTGGTGAAGGCAGCCTCCTCCTGATACCGGCTCTGATATCAGTATCTGTACATTAAACCCAGCATATATGGGGTTAAAACCAAGACACTTATTCCCTGCTTACTCCCTGGCTTCCTGGCTCCAGAATCCACTATCCTCCATGGAGACAGACACCGCCAAGGACAAGCACCTGGATTTGTTCTCTCCTCCCTGCCAAGGAGGTACAGGCTGATGGGAAAGCTGCTGACCAGTAAGGTCCTCTCTGCAAGTAGTCTCAAGGCCAAAGACAGGCTGGTGGGAAAGCTCTAACCAGCAAGGCCATATGCTCCCTCTCCCCTACCTAAAACCCCAAATAAAGACCCTTCCTTTTAGCTTTTGGGGGAGTTTGGGATTTCAGCATTAGCTGCCCTCTCTCCTTGCTCAGCTCTGTGCAATAATAAAATTCCTACTTTCTTCCACTACACCCAGTGTCAGAGATTTGCTTGCTGCACAGCGGGTGAGCGAACTCACTTCAGGTTCGGTATCAATTTGGCACCCTAGATGGGACCATGTCCCAAGTGGACGTCTCACCTGTGGCACACTGGCCTCTGGCTAAAGCCTCTCTTGGAAGCTGTCCTGCAGCTGCCTAAGCCCCTTGTCTCAGGGACAGCCCCAACCGACTGGCTGCTAGCCAGACATTGTTGGCCCACGGTGCTTTTGCTTTGGTGGTGGAAGAAACTAGGTTTAGGACTTAGGAAGACGTCTCTCGTGAGTAGCTGGTAGTTTTTGTTTTTGTTTTTGTGTTAACCTTTTCCAACAGGACCAGCTGGAAATAATGGGTACCTGGCAGCCCTCTGGGCTCCATTTGTTTTGAAGTCACGACGCCCCAGCCAGATTTTGGTAAGTTCCCCAGGTATGCACAGTCGAGGTCCCTTGTCCTTGCTCATTTGGGAAGATCTGTGTAGTGGATCTTCATTTGCTGGGCGAACCCCAAGTGTAGGACACAGACTAAGATGGGGCTGGAAGCACTTTGGTTTTGGTTTTGGTTTTGGTCTTTGTTTTGGCTTCTGTTTGTGGCTGAGGGTTTTTGGGAAACTGCACTTGTTTGGCATTTGTTGTTGTTTGTCTTTCCTTTTAAAAGTGTTAACATTGGAGTTGCCGTATCTATTCCACCTAAGAGCTCCTTGGGGAAAACTTTGGCTGACTGATCGACCTATAGCTATAAGCCAATGTCTAAAGAGGGATGATTTCCTTTGTAACACCATGTGGCCACAGTATTCTTTAGACTCTAGAGAAAAAAAGTGGCCAAACAATGAGTCCTTAAGTTGGGAAACTTTTTAGAGAGCTCCCTTCATAGACAGCTGTTTTATTGGTACCTATGAGAGACCAAATTAAAAGGAAAATACAATTACTAGTCTCAAGAACTTAATCAAACTTGGGGTCTCAGCTGCTTCTTTTGGTCTTACAGATGCTAATGAAAACATTAAGGTAACAGAGAAATCAGAAAGGAAAAAGTCACAGGACTCATCCCAACAAGATGGAAATATTTATCTAGTTATTAAAAAGGAAAATAGGATAAATGGAACAGATATAAATAAAACTAAAACAAAGTTTTGATAAAACACCACTTAAGGTTGTATGGGCTAAAGGGACCCCCTATTGGCCTCCCAACATTAAAGGACATCAGACAAACCTGTTCCATTCACCCCAGTTTGAAAAAAATTTAAAAGGTCAGGGGGCAGAAATCAGAGTGAAAAACCTGACCAGCAATTTTTTGGGGCAACAGTTAGGCTAATGTTAATAAGACTAAAAAATTAAAGTATTTAAGCTAATGTTACATGAAGAGGTTATGTCAACTTTGCCTGAGTGTTTTTTGGAAATGGATGTTCTGTCTAACTGGGAATGCTTCCCCTACACAATATTGTGATACTAAAACTTATTAATGGAATTCTAATGTAAGTTATAATTAAAAGTATAAGAGTTGATACATTAAGATAAAAGTTTGTAAAAATTGATATACTTAGGGGCTGGCCCCGTGGCCGAGTGGTTAAGTTCGCGCGCTCCGCTGCAGGCGGCCCAGTGTTTCGTTGGCTCGAATCCTGGGCGCGGACATGGCACTGCTCGTCAGACCACGCTGAGGCAGCGTCCCACATGCCACAACTAGAAGGACCCACAACGAAGAATATACAACTATGTACCGGGGGGCTTTGGGGAGAAAAAGGAAATAATAAAATCTTTAAAAAAAAAATTGATATACTTAAATGGGACAGTTTCGGTTTACCCAAACTGGTGTATTTACATATGCAATTAGAAAAAGCCAGCTACAACAATGGAAAGCCTGTTTTAATCTTTTATAAAATCAGAAATACTTTACTGCCTCTTTAAGAGAAAATAATTAAATAATTAAACATGCCAGCAGCCTAACCCAAATCTGCTGCTTTTGTCTACTCTCTTGCTGAGCTTCCCAGCAAGCTGAGCTGAGCTTCAACTCCCCTAAAATTCCTGATCTAAAATTAAACAAGTAAAAACAAGTAAACTTTTGACATAATTTGGAATTGTAATGGCCATTCTGGGAAACCTCTGTTTCAGAAAAGAGAGGATTCCAAATCTCTCATAATGAAATGTAGTCTTTGATTAATATGTCAAAACTTCTAAAAGACAAAGTTATTTAACATGATATAAAATGAACTTGAGTAAATAAGAGGCTAAGTTTGCTGGTTTGATTTAGAATGGATATGCCCTTAGAGTTATCAGCACTGGATTTGATACAGCTATACAGCCTGGGTTTACTGGTCAAACAATCTCATGTTATGTCTGCTACAAAATTTATCAACAAAACTAATAACTCAATATAATAGCTGATTTTGTTTAATGTCTCATGAGGTTTTTGTAGATGATCTAAATATAATTGCTAAAGACACGTAAACTAAATAAATGTAAAAGGATAAAAGTTTTTGGAAAAACTTTTTAACAATAATTATATGTCTTATGATGTATGTGCTTAAAACAATTTAAAATGATAGTTAACTGCTTTAATGTCACATAAAGTTTTTAAGAGTAATTTAAACAATTTTTAAAACTGGGTAAGAGTTTTAAGTACAATAATTATGGTTTATAGTCTGCAAACTTAAAAAGCAGCTTCCAAAATGTTTTTGGAACCTTAAACTTTATAGCTTTACTAAGTTAAATAATAACAATTTATTGGGTATCTAGGTCATTTCCACATAAGATAAAATATTAAAGGTTAACTACTAAGTGTATATTTGTCTGCCTTTGATTTCTTATATCAAAGAAACTAAAAGGTGCTTAGGCTTATTGATAAACATGTTTTGTGTAAGCTGAGAAATTTTCTATGAGAAAACATATTTCTAAAGCGTCTGTATACAAGGAAAGTAAAATATTTGTTTTCGGTAAAAAGGTATAAAAAATGAAAATATTTTTGTTTCGTGAGTTAAGAAAGATAAATTCATCCTAAAGTACTGGGACAAATTCTGAATGTAAATGATAAGTAACCAAAGGTTTGTGAAAGTAAAGCCCCAAAGAGTTTTGTGCATGGTCAAGTTGGCTAAGATTAAAGTAAATCCAATTAAAAATAAATTTATATGTCAAAAGTAAACTGGTAAAAAATTAAAACTTGGTCTCCTCTTTCTTGAAAGGATAATTTTCCTAAACTTTTAATCTGCTCTTGATAAAAAAGATTATAAAAAGGTTTTTTTTTTCTACTATTTTAACTCTGTTTCCCCTTACTGTTTCTGTTGTCACTTTAAATAGATACCTGAACATGGTTTTGCAGTGAGTTTTGTTTCCTATCTAAAAAGTGTTTTAAAGATTTTAATATTTTTGACAAGCTTCCCTTCCCCAAAAAATGTTCAAGTCCTAAATAAAAGCTTTCTTCTGACCTGGAAAAAAAGAGAGAGTTTCTCTGGGGATTTTCAGAGGGTCACTGAGACTTCTCAGAGAAATTTTCTCTCTTTCTATAAGAAAAAATGCTAAACTAATTAGGCTTGTTTGGTATGTTAAATTACATGGGAAGCGTTGTCAAATAGGTAATGATAAACTTTCTTAAATGATATTATGTAAATGAATGTTATTGATATAACTATTTTAAAAATTACCTAAAATTCTGATCTGATCGTCAGCCATAATTCTGGTTATTATCTCAAAGTATTATATGTCACAAGAATGGTCAAGTGTCTTTGTCAATTACCATTTTTAAATGTTTTGTTATTTACCGACAGTTGTTTTACTCTGATGTTTTTGAAAATGTGTTTCATCTTCAGAGAAATTCATGGAAAGGACTCTGGTGCTTACTCTAGAGTACAGGTTCTGATAAACGTTCAGATTGTAAAACTGAACTGGGTAGAGATTACAGAACTCTAACAGAGAAACTAATGACCTCACAAATTGCTGACAGAAGATTAAGATCAAGAACCAATTACACAGGACAGAATAAACTGATAGGGATGATTATAATTTTTATGGCTTTTTACTTAAGATATTGCTGATTTTTGATGTTTTGTTTTTTTCCAGATTTAAGAAAACCTTTTTCTCTATTCTCTTAAGGAACTATGACTTATAGCAATTTGTAAACAAAATTGAAACATTTTTTCTCCCTATCTGAACCCTCCAAAATGTAAAAACTCCCGATGAGTAAGTATTCTTATTCTTATGGCAATATGGTTGTTTGCACAAATCCAATAAGAATCTGTTCTTCTTATAACAGGACACAATTGGAAACACTGGTTATAATACCAAGGCTTTGACAGGAACATATTTGAGAAAAACATACAGACTTGGATATGACAAGATGGCTTTTGAGGAACGAAGGTTGACATTCTGGAATAAAGCCACTTGGAAATATTGGCCTGGTACCTTGCTTATGGGTCCAGTGACCTGGAAACCTTCTTGTTAAATACCTGGTGACTTACATGATATAGGTCTAACTTTGGGAACCCACCTGCATCACCACCTTGTTAAAAGATTGGTTCAATGATACGGAACAACCTATGCCCTGATTCAGCAGGAAGTAGCTAGATTTGTCACCACCCCAAATCCCTTAAGACTGAGGGATGGACATAAAATAAGGGAGAATTGATACCAGCCCTGATATCAGTTTACCCATTAAACCCAGCATATATGGAGTTAAAACCAAGACACTCATTCCCTGCTTACTCCCTGGCTTCCTGGCTCCAGAATCCACTATCCTCCATGGAGACAGACACCGCCAAGGACAAGCACCTGGATTTGTTCTCTCCTCCCTGCCAAGGAGGTACAGGCTGATGGGAAAGCTGCTGACCAGTAAGGTCATGGGCTCCCTCCTCTCTGCAAGTAGTCTCAAGGCCAAAGACAGGCTGGTGGGAAAGCTCTAACCAGCAAGGCCATATGCTCCCTCTCCCCTACCTAAAACCCCAAATAAAAACCCTTCCTTTTAGCTTTTGGGGGAGTCTGGGATTTCAGCATTAGCTGCCCTCTCTCCTTGCTCAGCTCTGTGCAATAATAAAATTCCTACTTTCTTCCACTACACCCAGTGTCAGAGATTTGCTTGCTGCACAGCAGGTGAGTGAACTCACTTCAGGTTCAGTGCCATTCCTTCTATCCCATGTCCTCTGACCCTGATGTGGAAATGTGGCGGGGGGCAGGGGGACAGCTAGCCAGAAGCTGGTCCTCTCAGAGTTGTCTTGCTTTCCTTCAAGGGACTGGTAATATTCTCTAGCAGAGTTTTCAGAAAGGTGAGTTGCTTCCCCAGGCACCCAGGCAGGGCCTGTGAGAAAGATGGGTCAATATTTCCTGGGTGTTCTAATTATCTACGTCTGTGTAACAAGCTTCCCCAGAACTTAGTGGCTTAAAACAACAACTATTTTGTTATATCTCACAATTTTGTGGGTCAGGAATTCTGGCAGGGCTTGGCTGGATGATTCTTCTGTCCCACATGACTGAAGTTACTCTCAGCTGGTGGATGGACTGGTCTGGAGGATCCTAGATGGCTTCACTCACATGTCTGGTACCTTACTATGGATGACTGGAGAGCTGAGACTGTTGACTAAGGTGCCCACATGTGAACTCTGCAGCACGGAGGCCTCAGGGTAGTTGAATTTCTTACATGGCAGCTTAAGGCTTCCAGAGTGAGTGTTTTAAGTAGCCAGGCAAAAGCTACACGTCTTCTTATGACGTAATCTCAAAAGTTCCAGAATATCACTTTTGCTGCGTTCTTTTGGCCAAGCAAATCACCAGGTCTAGCCCAGATTCAAGGAAAGGGGACTTAGACTCTACCTCTCAATAAGAAGGGTAGCAAAAGATTTGCTACTATCCTCAATTTGCCACAGCAACCTTATAGAAACATTCATTTATTCATTCAACAAATAAATATTGAATGTCTACTACATGCATATTCTAGTCATTAAAGACAGTAGTGGGAAATAAAGCAGACAAAACCCCCTGCACTTGTGGAGCTTACATCCTCCTAAGGGAGACAGACAAGAAACGAGACAAATAAGTAAGATATATGGTATGTTGGGTTATTGCAAGTCTTAAGAAGAGAAATAAAGCAGGGTAGGGGAATAAGAAGTGCTGGAGTGGAGGGTTAAAATTCTAGATAGCGTGGCTAGGGAAAGCCTTATTGAGAAGATGACTTTTGGGTAAAGAGCTGAAGCAAGTGAAGGAACTAGCCATTCATCTATCTTGGGGCAAACATTCCAGGCATAGAAAAAAGCAAGTGTAAAGCACCTGAGAAGCGAGGATATCTGGTATCTGGAATGCTTGAGGAATAGTGAGGTGGCCAGTGTGGCTGGAGGGAAGTGAATGAAGGAAAAGGATAGTAATGGATAAAGTAAGACTAACAATGAGGGATTGGTGAGTGGGTGGAGCATCAGATCAGCTAGGGTCTTAGGATCCATGGCTAGCACTTTGGCTTTTCTTCTGAATGAGTTTGGAAGCCATTGGAGGGTTTTGAGCAGAGAAGTGGTATAATCTGACTTACGTGACATATGTTTTTGTGTTTTTGTTTTTGTTTTTTTGTGAGGAAGATTCGCCCTGGGCTAGCATCCGTTGCCAATCCTCCTCTTTTTATTTTTTTTGCTTGAAGAAGATTAGCCCTGAGGTAACATCTGTGCCAATCTTCACCTACTTTTTACATAGGATGCCTCCACAGCATGTCTGATGAGCAGAGTAGGTCTATATCTGGGATCCAAACCCGTGAACCTGGGCCGCCAAAGTGAAGCAGGCGGAACTTTAACCACTCGGCCACAGGGCTGGCCTCTGACATATATTTTTAAAAGGAACATTCTGGCTGCTCTATGGAGAAAAAAAAAAGACTGAAAGGAGTCAAGGGAAAAACAGGAAGTCCAGTTGTCAGACTCTTGCAATCATCCAGTTAAAGGTGACTCATGGTGGCTTGTACCAGAATGATAACAATTGACATGGTGAAAAGTGGTCGCATTCTGGGTAAATATTTTAAAGTTCAAACCATCAGGATTTCCTGACAGCTCAGATGTAGAGTGTAAGGGAAAGAGCAAGCAGGCACAAAAATACAGCTTCTTCTGTAAGTCCACTGAATTTTCAGGTCCCTTTAGGTAACCTGATAGCACTTCGCATGTGACATATTTTAGTGGTAGGATTCAGGTGACAAGTCCTGCAGTAAGTCTCTGAACACTGGACTGGTTGGGAATCCCAAGCCTAGAGGCGCCATTCCACAAGAATTATGCTGCTGGGCTGGTTAAATTCTTGCAGCCTATACATATAAAGGTGAGAGTGCCTGTGTATTTCTTGTCAGTCCACATGTCTTGAATTGCATTCATTTCACTAATGAAAAATCACTTCTAATTTTCATTATGCTATTTCACAGTCTCTGGCGTCAATTGGAGATAACAACTATTTGTGACAGCCCTCTGGAGTGTGGGCTTCTTCAAATGATAACTAACATGTGGAGTGTGTATTCCTGATTAAGATACTAGGATGTTGATTAACACTAACCAGATACACACACATGTATCCCATTCTCTTTGTTGAAGTATTTAAAAGTAAATTGCCAGAAAATTCAACTCTGGTTGACCTCAGCTTCAGGGCGCAGAAGCACTTGGTCTATGGACCTTGGTGCTGTCGCAGTTTTGCAACTGAGAACTTAGATTCTTATTGGGAGGGTGTGGGCCCACTAACTGGACTGGCTTGCAATCCCTTCCCTCTTTGTCCCAATCGAAGGACACAGAGTTCTCAGAAAGGAATTCCAAATGGTGTTTTTCTGCACCAATGTCCCACCTCCGTCCCATGCCCTTCACCATGGAGGCTTGTTTTTCCATTCCCCTTGCAAGAGCCAGGATGGACACTGCCAGTGCATCCGAGGGGCAGCTGACCACCCCTTCCTCACTCACCTCTGCTCACTTCACTCTGGTACCCTGGAGCTCTGCCTCCTGGGCAGGTGGGAATGTGAAGAATGGGCTGGATTTGCTTAGGCAGAAAGGAGAAGGATGACAATCCAAGCTGGGGAAGAGCATGATCAAAGGCACAGAAGTGGAACCAGGCATAGGCATGGTGAGCAAACAGGAATTTATCCCACATGATTGAAGCTGAAAGTCACAATAGATAAGCAATGGGAGACAAGGCTGAATACACAGGTTAGCGCCATGTAATAGAGGGGCTTGAAAACTTTAATTCATTAGGGCTTCCTTTCAGTAATAATAGCAATAATTTCTGTTTGTTGAATGTGTCCTATGTGCCAAAGTGTCCCAGGCACTTTTCTTCCATTGTGTCGTGTAATCTCCAACTTAAAGTAGAGATTGTTTTCTCTGTTTTACATTTTGAGGAACCTGAGGCCCAGAGAAGTTAAAAGTCCCTTTCTCAAGGGTGCCTAGCTGGTGAGTGGTAAAGCCCAGACTCAAACCTAGATCTCTCATTCTTGCTACAATTTAAACAAGTGGCTCTCCTGCTTAAAAACCTTTAGGACCTTTGGAAGGCTGAGATAGAGAGTTGAGTTGAGTCTGAAGAGCTGACGGAACTCTAGGCTGATGATCTCCCTCATCCTTAAGAGCCAAATGCTCCTCCTCCTTTCCCTCCAGAAACTCTGGTTCATGCCAAAAAGCTGCCCCAGTCATCACCCCTGCACAAATGGAAGCCCCGAGACCTGCTGTGTTACCTCTACAACCTCACCTGTCATGCAGAGGCACCTTGAGTCAGCCAGGGTGGCAAGTACTATGTGTACTCCTAGGTCTATCTTTGCTTCAATAGCAGAGCTGAGGACAAGGAGCCCTTCCTGATGGGCCAGCAGCTGATACAATGTATCGACTGCTGCACTGATTACCACCATCCCATTCTGCTTCTCAAGGGTATGGCCACCAAGTTCTGGTCACTCAAGGTCAAGTACGGCCTACATGTTCTGCTCCTGTTGGGCATCTTTGAGTTCAGGAGTAGGGAGAGCCCTCTGTGTCTGTCTCCTCCCTCTCTGTAGATTACACTGATAGGACACCCAGTTATTTAGGGGCTTCTCATGGCCTGGAGTCAGGGAGAAGCCAGACTGATCACACACTTTTCCTGAGCTGTGAACGCTCAGCATGAGAACTAAAAGATATCCAGATGCTCAGATGCCAGCACCCTGGGCAAACAACTGGAGCTTGGCTTTTGGACCCCCTTCTCCTTCTCTCTCTCAAGAACCTAGTCCATAAGATCCTTGGCCTGACATCATCCCATCTGCCTACATAGAGCAGTTCTCATCTCCATGCCATCACCCCTAGGGCTGGTGGAGTATAGCCAGGGGCTGAGAGCTGCATTCTCGGGAAGTAGCTTATGAGACTGTGACTCCACTGAGCACTTCCTGTTGGCCTGTGTTAGGACAAGCAGCACCTACCTTTTCTTCCGGGTATGAAGGGAGTGGAGAAGGCTAACATGCTGGACAAAACTGCTGTTGCTGAAGGAAGGGGAGAAGTAGGTTCTTGCTGTTTCTGAGCTTGAGAATTGTGAAGTCCCTTGTGTTTGGATCTGTTCCTATTGATTATTTGTATTAAATAAATATGTAAGGCTACTAAAAAAGGCTTTTTTTCATCCTTCGCCTTCCTCTCCTTACTCTAGTCTTTCCCAGTAGAACTGAGACAGACCTCCAAGTTGTAACCATTCCCATTTCTTTCTTCCTTTCTTTCTTCTATAGTTCTCTCCAGGACCCGGGTATTAACTTGCTGCAAAGGCCCAGTCTTTTGCCTCAGTTTTTCCAGCCAATACTCCAGAAATTTGTTGGGATTGGGGCCCTCTTGGAACTTCACTCAGGCCTCTGAGTTTGTCCTTTACCCTCTGCCTGACTCTCACCAAATTCTTCCCCAATGGGAGGAATCCTGCTTGTATTTTCCTGGGGCTCTCCTGTGAATGGACAAATTATTCAAAGCCCCAAGTCCACTACCTGCTTAATTTAGGAAGGAGATGGGATGAATATCAGGATAGTTGTTTCACGGGATTACCATGTAAGAAAGCCATGGTAAGAGACATATGAGAGTAAAAAAGTGAAAAGATGGTTGATGACTTGGGCACAAAGTCTTAAGGCCACGCTCCAATGATAGGAAATCTCTCAAACATTTGTCATATGGACAATTGGGAGATTTTGAGACCATCTGGAAGAGAACAGGGATACCATGAACCTTTCCTGTCTCTGCTATAGGAAAGGGAGTGAAATCAGAGTATTGGGCAGTGTCCTAGTATGACATTATCATAGATCCTGAGCCCTGCAGTATGAGGAGGCCACGTGGTGATTCTTCAGTGGGTCCTGGACAATGGAGTCAAACAGACCTGTGTTGGAGCCCTGCATCTACCACTTACTAGCTTTGGACCCCTAGGCAAGTCATTTACCCCTCGGTACCTGTTTCTTCATCTTTAAACTGGGAATAATGATAGCGTTGTAAGGATTAAATGAGTATTCAAAAAGGGTAGCTGTTATTCTTAACAAGAACACAAAGCTGAACTGAGTCTGTTGATTGAAGGAGAAAGCATATAAGTTACACGGCATTTTGAGGAAGAGGGAGGGATGAGAGAGTGAACACTTGTGACCTGGTTGTCCCCCATTGCAGTTCCCCATTGGTAGGGTAACCATATAATGTATCGTCCAAGCTGGAACACTTTTGAAAAGGAAAAGGGGCTTACCATAATTATACCATGAATACAGGTATAAACTGGGAGTGGCCCAGGGCAAACCAAGACTGTATAGTCACTCTACCCACAGGGAAGATGGTATAATATAAGATAAAGGCCCCAACATTGTAAAGATATGGGTTTAAATCCATGAATACATGCTCTTGTCTCCTGGGTCCTTGGGCAAATTATTTTGCCTTTCTGAGACTCAATTCACACATCTTTGATTTGGGACAGAAAAACCCACTTCACAGAATTGTGGGAGAGGATTAAGTTTCTTGAGATTGTATTTAAAATAACTAACAATTCCAGGTGCCTAACAAATGCTGGTTCCCTTCCTCCTATCTTCTCTATGCCCTCAGGGAAGGCCCCCCTGAGTACTACCATCTCTCCAAGCCCCAGCCTCACTCAAAGCACCTAACTAGCCTCCAACCTAATAACTCTGGGCCCGGGTCCTGCCCATTCAGAAAGCTCAGTTGTTGGCAGCCCTCTGGCCTGGCTAAACTCCAAGGATCTGAGGCTAATTATCATGATCTTATCCGTCCATATGTGCTTTCAGTTTTGCAAAATATTTTGTCATCCATAATTTTATCACTTTGTCCCAGGAATCCTGTGAAATACCAACCCAGGATTTCTCCTGCTTGAGTGGAGTCTAAGAGGTATAGTGACTGTCCACACTGTAGTCATGCTGAGAGCCAGTAGCAGGTATTCTTTTTGATGGTTTCAAAAGTCTCCATTTAAGACCATTCTTGAGTTTCATGGTTACTTAAGAGTAGGAATATTTATTTTATTTTATTTATTTACTTTTGCTGAGGAAGATTAGCTCTGAGCTAACATCTGTGCATTGGCCCAATCTTCCTTGATTTTATATGTGGGTTGCTGCCACAATGTGGCTGATGAGTGGTGTAGGTCTATGCCTGGGATCTGAACCCATGAACCCAGGCCACCAAAGCAGAGTGCGCCAAACTTAACCACTATGCCACGGGGCCAGCCCCTGATTTTATTTTTAATGAAATATGTTGTATTACATTCTAAACATTATCATTGTAGGATATTTGGAAAATATAGAACATTGTAAGGAAGAAAATGAAAACTTCTGAATCTGCCATTCAGCCACAAGCACTTTCTTTCCAGACCTTTCTAGTAGTGTGAGTAATAGTTACTGATGAGAATTTTAGGCTGGTTAATTTTAAAAACTGCAGATGAGAAGGAGGATCTGAGGAGTGGAATTTGCTTGTCCTTTGATGAGAGACATTTGCATTTGTGAAGGAAGTCTCCATCTGTGGGGGGTGTCTCCCTCTCTGCACCAGGAGGAAGGCGGGATGGCCTTATCTCTGGAAACTCTTAATGGGGAAGGCAAGGACTTAAGTTGTTTACTGTCTGGCAACCTCATGTAACTGAGCCCCCGACAACATCCTCCTTTGTCTTTAGCTGAAGATAATATTTAAGCAGTGGCTTCTGCCATTTACTTAATCCGGTTTGTCTCTCATCTAAAAGTTATAGGACCACCCAATAACCAGACTCTACCGGTACTGGTACCATTTTAACAACTTTTTAACATATTCTTTCTTTTGTCTTGTAAAGAGATAACTCACATACCTATGCCTTAAATTTAGCCTTACCCTCCACCCATGTTTGCAGCAGCAGCTCTGACTGCCCATGGGTCCTGTCCCCATGCTATTCCATACTATTCTCTAAATAAAAGAGCAGCAGGAGCAGCAGTGATGGCAGCAGCAGCTCCTCCTTCCCGTGGGTCCTGTCCCCATGCAGCAGCTCTGACTGCCCATGGGTCCTGTCCCCACGCAGCAGCTCTGACTGCCCATGGGTCCCGTCCCCATGCTATTCCACACTATTCTCTAAATAAAAGAGCACTACTGCCAGACCTTGAGAGTCCAAGAAATCTTTCTTTTGACTCTTTGGCTTGCCAACCCTGCATCAGTTACAGTAATAACTGGTAATATTTAGTGAGTACTTACTATGTGAAAGCACTGTACTAAGGGTTTTATATTTATCATCTCATTTCAATGTTCACAACAACCCTATAAGGTACATGCATAGTATTATTACCCTTATTAAAGCTGATAAACTGAGGCATAGAGAATTTAAGTTTCTTGGCCAAAGTTACCACAACTATTAACTATTGACACTGGAGTTTGAATGCAGGAAATTTGCTTCTGGAGCCCAGCTTCTACTGCTATGCTATGTGGCCCTGTATGTTGGATATTTCCTACCTAGTGCTGCCTGCAAGAAGGCAGGTAGATGATGCAAAAAGTGACTTGATACTTCATTTATCTTTCCTATGCCACATCCCTTCCTGTTCACCAGAGCTGTTCCTTCTACGAAATGGGCTAGAAGCCACAAAGTGGCCCCATACCATGCAACAAGGAGGAGAACAGAGGAAGAAAATGAAGGGTTGGATGAGATGGCCTGCAAGTTGAAGGAAGCCAAGATCAGACCAAGTAAACCACAAGAAGCCTATCCTCCGTGAGCTCACTGTCTATGGCAAATACTTTTGGCAGGCATTCTCCTATCTTCTTGTTAACAGAACCCCGACATTGATCAAGCGTCCAACTGAGATCTCTTGATTTCAGGGAGGTGGGCCAGCAGTAGGAGATGAGCCATGATTAGTTTATGACAATTACAGCAACACTCTTCCCCTCCAGTTCTGACCAGGGAAGTGTAAAAGGAGGTCAGCTAGGGGACTTCTGGGAAAGGTTTACATGCCGTCCTGGTGACCCAGATGCCTCCCAGATATTCCCCTGTGTATAGCACTAGGGACATGAGACTCAAAGTCAACAGAGAATATGAAATCCTTGAGGCTTGCAGGACAGAATATAAATACTACTAAAGCCCAAAGAAAAGATGAAAAGGATGGGAGGGGTTGAATGGACAGATTACGGAAGGGGAGAATGACTCCAGAAAGATGCTAAATGGCAGAACTGAGCATAGTGAGCTTGGCTAGGAGATGAGGTACTATGATCGTTCCAGCTTGGATCATGTGCCCACCATATGTATGGCCCAAAGAATGGAATCTATTACCAGAAAAAAAGAGAGAAAAGGTAGTAGACAGACAGAAACAATAGATGGCTATTATTGGGATCATCCACTATTTATATTTTTTCAATGATTTCTCATACATTATCTTCTTTGAGGGGTCTGCCCCACCCACAATCCCCTTTCTCTGGTAACTGGATCCCTCCCCCTCATAGGGATAGGATCCTGGCAGCCATGTTGTGACCCTGACTTCTGGGCCAAACCGATTGAACCAAACGGGATCCCTCATCCAAGATGGGACAACCAGATTCCATCCTGAGAATTTGGAATTGGAATTCAGAGATGCTAGTCAGTCTCTGCTGGCCACTTAAACCTAGGACTTGTAAACCCAACAGCTGTGGGGAAACTCTATTTAGTCAAGTTCATGGAAAAGCAGAGAAGTTGGGATTGCAAAGTGAAGACTGGAGTGGATGTGGAGAGACAAAAGACCACATGGACTGAGAGGATGATCAAAAGAAACAGAATTACCTTGATTCCTAATGACTTTCTAGTTCACAGCTTGAGTCCCTCCTGAAACATGGCTACACTTACTCACCTTGTGTTCCATGAAACTCCCTATATCCTATAATAAGCCCTCCTTTTAACTAAGCTAGCTCAATTAGGTTTTTGTTTCTAGCAACCAGAAGAGCCTTGATGAAGATATTTCATTGTTGGCTCTACAGATAAAGAAACTGAGGACCCCTCGAGGTTTCCAACCATATGGTTTCCAGCGAGGTATGCATAATGGAGGCTGTGCAACTGTGGGCAGTTCACAGAACCTTTTTGGATCTAAGTTTATGAAAAATGCCTATGAGTAATCTCTGGATCTCTTGAGTTCCTTGAGTTAAAGACCCATTTAAAATCCCAGGAATGAGACATTTAGTCTTTTTCTGATATAAAGCCTCCCTTAACAAGAATTTAACTGCATAGGATCCTTCTCTATGCTCCCGTAACCACCTGTGCATCCCTGTTACAGAATTTCTAACACTATATTTAAATTGTCTGCTTACTTGCCTGTTTCCCCCACGGGACTGTCATCTCTGGGGATCACTAGAAGTGACTAACACACATCAGGTTCTCCATAAATACATGTTAAGAGAATAAAGGAATAAATGTCAGCTTCTGATTGGCTTCTTTTTTGTCTGACTACATCCTGTCTAGATATTCCACGTGACACAGTTGGACTCACAGAAAAAAATGCCTGTTTGTAGAAAGAGCATTAAAGGCACATGTGGCTTCCAGGATCAGCTCTGTCACAAATGAAACAGCTATGTGACATTAGGAAAGTCATTCCTCATCTGAAAAAACAGGAAGTTGGATTATATGGTCTGTCAAGAGGACATTTATTATTTTGTGACAACTTTGAGCCCTCTTTCTTTGGGAACCCCCCTACCTTATGAGTCCACATTTTCTCAAAGTAGAATCCAGAAATCTGCATTCCCAGCCTCCCTTGCCACTAGGTTACAGGCATATGACTTAGAGTCAAATAAAAAATGATAGTCTAGTTTCACACAGGTTAAATCTTCAGAAATACATGAATATGGTAACTTACCCTGGAAAACAACTGAACTTTTCTTGCAGAAGCAAATGTCAAAGTGTTGCATCTTGTGAGTTACTGTGAAGTGGTGGAAGGAAGGTTGTCTGAAATTGGAGGGAAAGTTGTAATGACAGATATAAATGGTGTCTTTGTCTAGTTTTCTGTTTTGATTTTTGTTTGTTTTTACTTGTTGCTCTAGGGATCACAGTATATACATGTAACTTATCACATCCTTCTAGTATTGACATGTTACTATTTCAAGTGAAATGTAAGTCAATTTTCATCCTTTTATGCTCCCATTTTATAATTTACTTATCCTAAATATTTTCTTTACATACATTGTGAACCACATCAGACAATATAATTTTGCTTCCAATAGTATGATTTTTAAAACTCAAAAGAAGATGGATAGTCTATTATATTTACATATATCTTTACCTATTCCATTGGTCTTTCTTCATTCTTAATGTTTCAAGTTTCCTTTCCTTGTCATTTTCTTTCCATATGAGGAACTTCCTTTGGTCATTCTTTTAAGTCATTCTTAAGGTCATTCTTTCTGTTGGTGACAAATTTTGTTAATTTTCTTTATCTGAAAATGTCTCTATTTCACCTTCATTCCTGAAGAATATTTTTGATAGATAAGGAATTCTGAATTGGAGTTCCTTTTTATTCAGCACATGAAAAATGTTATGCCACTTCCTTTTGGCCTCCATGGTTTCTGATGAGAACTTCACTGTCATTTGAATCTGTGTTCTTATATGGGATTGCCATTAAGATTCTTTCGTCTTTAGTTTTCAGGCATCTTATTATGATATGTCTGGGCATGAATTTCTTTGGGTTTATCCTGTTTCGTTTTCTTTCAGCTTCTTGAATCTATAGATTACGACTTTTGACAAAATTGGGGAAAATTCAGCCATCATTTCTTCTAATATTTTTTCAACTCCATCTTTAGCTTCTCCTTTTGGGACTCGAATGATATTAATGTTGGATCTTTTATTATTGTTCCACAGATCTCTAGGCTCCGTTCATTTTTTTAAAAAAAATCTGTCTGATCTCTTTTGGTTTGACTGAATGTTTCTATTGATCTCTAGATCACTGATTCTTTCTTTTATTGTCTGCATGCTGCTATTGAGTCATTATGATGAGTTTAAAAATTTGGAGTTATTGTAGTTTTGAGTTCTAAAATTTCAAATTGACTTTTCTTTATACCTTGTATTTCTTTGTTTGAGACTTTCTATTTTGTCATTTATTTTAAGACTGTTTTATGTCTATGAGAAAGTCATTTTAAATATAATGATAGAAGTAGGTTAAAAATAAATGTATGGAAAAAGATACACCAATCTAAATAAACCTGTCATGGCTATACTAACATCAGATAATGTAGACTTCAGAATGGGTCAGCTCCTGGAAAACTCACCCAAGATAAAATAGATAAAATTAATAGTCCTACAATGATTAAAGAAATTGAATCAGTAATTTTAAAAGCTTTGGAAAAAGAAATCTCCAAGCCTAGATGGTTTTTCTAGGGAATCTAACCAAATGCTTATTGAAGAATTAACGTCAATTCTATACAACCACTTGCAGAAAATAGAAGAGAAGGCAACACTTCCCAATTCATTTTATGAGACCAGCATTACTCTGATGCCAAAACCAAAGATGATTATTTTAAAAGAAAGAAACTGCAGACCAGCTTCCCTCAGAACAAACAGAAGACTCCTTAACATATCATTAGCAATCAGAATTCAGTAATATATGAAAATAATTGTACACCATAATCAAGCATAGTTTATGCCAGGTTTACAAGGTTCATTCAACATTTGAGAATCATTCAATGTAATCCACATATTTACAGGCTAAGGAAAAGAAATCACATAATTATACCAATTGATGCAGAGAAAGCATTTGACAAAATCTACCATTCATTCCTGATAAAAACTCTCAACAAACTCAGAATAAAAGAGAACTTCCTGGGGGCCAACTGGGTGGCATAGTGGTTAAGTTTGTGTGCTCCACTTTGGCAGCCCAGGGTTTACAGGTTCAGATCCCAGGCTCAGACCTGCACACCGCTAATCAAGCCATGCTGTGGAGGTGTCCCACATACAAAATAGAGGAAGATTGGCACAGAGATTAGCTGAGCTACAATTTCCCTCAAGCAAAAAGAGGAAGATTGACAACAGATGTTAGCTGAGGGCCAATCTTCTTCTCCAAAAATAAAAAAGAGAGAACTTCCTCGACTTGATAAAGAGCACCTACAAAAAACCTACAGCTAATATCATAGTTAATAATGAAATACTGAATGCTTTTCACCTAAGATCAGGAACAAGTCAAAGAAGTCAACTTTCATCTCTCTTAACATGGTACTAGAAGTTTTAGCCAGCGATACAGGCAAGAAAAAGAAATATAAGGCACACAGATTGGAAAGGAAGAAATAAAACTGTCCTTATTTGTAGATGTCATGATTCTGTACGTGAATAACCCCAAGTAATCTACAAGAAAACTCCATGAACTAATAAGTGAGTTTAACAAGGTCACAAGAAACAAGGTGAACAAACAAAAATCAATTTACTCCTTATACTAGAAATGAACTACTGGCAACCAAAATTTAAAACACAATACATTTACAATCCTTTCACAAAAAATCCCCAGAAATATTTAAATATTAATCTAATAAAGCATGAATAGTATCTGTATGTTGAAAACTATGAAACCTTGAGGGAATAAGTCAAAGAAGATTTAAATAAATGGAGACATGTCATGAATAGATTGGAAGGCACTAGACTGTAAAGGTTCTAAATCTCCTCAAACTGATCTATAGATTCAACAGAAATTTATATGTAGAGCTTTATATGTAACAGCCAAAAACTGGAAACAACCCAATGTCCTTCAATGGGTGAATGCTTAAACAAACTGTAATATATCTATACAATGAATTACTACTCAGCAATAAAGAGAGACAAACTACTGATGCAAGCAACAACAGGGATGGATCTCCAGGGACTCATGCTGAGTGAAAGAAAGCTAATCCCAAAAGGTTACATACTCGTCATTCCATTCATATGACACTCTCAAAATGACAAAATTATAGAGATGTAGAACAGCTAAGAACAGAAGGAGAGGGAGTGTGTAATTATAAAAGTGGCAACATAGGGAGTTTCTTTGTTGTGACAGAACACTTCTGCCTCTTGATTGTGGTGAGGATTATATCCATCTGCACATGTGATAAAATCTAATAGAATTATACACAAAGACATACCAAAAAATGAGTGCATGCAAAAACTGGTAAAACCTGAGTAAGAGCTATAGTCTAGATAATTGTATCGAGCCAATTAATTTCCTGGTTTTGATATGCACTTTAAATGTGTAAGATGTCACCATGAGGAGAAACTGGGTAAGGGGACATAGGACCTTTCTGTGCTGATTTTGCAACTTCTTCTGAGTCCATAATAATTAAGAAATAAAGAGTTTAAGAAAAGAAAGAAACCTAGAGTTGGCTAGCTAAAGCTATCCCATAATGTTCTTACACTTACATGGCCCTTGTTTGCTAAAGACTATTTGCCCCAGAGTGACCTTCCAGGGTATAAAGCTTGCCACCAGTGTCTCTATAGAGCCCCTGATCTTGAGCAGCTATCAGACTGAAGAAATGGAATGTTGAATGTTTGGGCAGGACCTTTCCCTTAAAACAAAAGTTTCTAACATTTTTTAAGTAAAATGAATAAGTCCTAGAGATCTGCTGTACAACATTGTATTTATAGTCAACAATATCATATTATACACTTAAAAATTTGTTAAGAGGGTAGATATCCTGTTAAGTGTTCTTACCACAATAAATTAAAAGAATATTTTTTTTTTTTTTGGCTCAGGAAGGTTTGCCTTGAGCTAACATCTGTTGCCAATCCTTCTCCGTTTTTGCTTGAGGAAGATTAGCCCTGAGCTAACATCTGTGCTGGTATTCCTCTCTTTTGTATGTGGGATGCTGCCACAGCATGGCTGATGAGTGGTGTAAGACCACGCCCAGGATCCAAACCCACGAACCCAGGCCACCAAAGTAGAGCACGTGGAACTTAACCACTACACCACAGGGCCGGCCCCAAGAATAAACTTTTTTAAAAAGGAATTCCCAGGGCTTGATGCCTGACTCTTTAAGGTACAAGGAAAGAAGGGAGAAGATAAAACTGTACTTGTTTTCTGAATGGATAGAGTTAGTTGAAGGGGCTGGTTTTAGTCTAGGTGGAGATGAGAGACTGGAAGTCTGCTCCCTGCATATTGAGTATGTGTGAGGAGGCTGCAGAAGATTCCAATTAGTAAGGTTTGACTAGAGGTAAAACTAGCAAGGCCAAGGTCTTTGGGTCTCCTCTCTGGAATTTCTGGCATCTAAACAGTTACAATTCAGAAGGGCTGACATCACTGTTGCATATAACCAGAGATGCTAATTTAGGAACATTCACTACCCTCCTCAGACATTGTTCTACACCTACAGACTTCAACACTGTTCCAAAACCTCAGTCACATGCTGTTGGACCAGGAGTTTGCTACATGAAGAAGACTGTTTCAGAGGCCTGACCCCAATATGGCTCCCATTCCCACATATGGCTTCTCTGGCCTCAGACTCATTACAGTTCAGAGATTTAGACCCTTGCTACTCACAGTGTGGTCCAAAGACCAACAGCACTGGTATTACATGGTAGTTCATTACAACTGCAGAATGTCAGGCTCCACCCCAGACCTACTGAATCAGAATCTGCATTTTTTTGACTTTTAATTATTTTATTGAGGTCACATTGGTTTATAACATTGTTTAAATTTCAGGTGTATGTTACTATATTTCAGCTTTTGTACAGACTGCATCCTGTTCACCACCAATAGTCTAGTTTTTATCCATCACCCTACGTATGTGCCCCTTTACCCCTTTTGCCTCCCCCACCCCTAGAATCTGCATTTTAACAAGGCCCCCACATTAAAGTCTGAGAAACACAGACCTACAGCATGGTTTTTGGAATCAGATAGTTTTTGGTTTATTTTGGGGGGGACAAAGGGGAGAAGAGTGACTTTAAATGCAAATATAAAATAACGATATGATGAGTCCGAATTTCAGAAATTTGAAAAAATAGAAAATCATAGAATTTAGGAAACGTGGTAGTTATAAATTCAATAAATACATCTATTATTTTTGTAACCCAGGTAGATGATGATGATAATAGTTAACATTAATTTTCATTGAGCACTTACTTTGTTTCAAGTACTATTCTAAGTGCTTTCCAGATAGGATCTCATTTAGCCTTCAAAATAATCTTAAGCCTCATAACAAACTCATGAGACAGGTACTATTTTCATCCCCATTTAACAGATGAGGAAACTGAGGCACAGAGTGTTTAATTGACTTGCCTGAGTTCACATAGCTAGAAAATACTGGAGCCAAGTTTTCAATCCAGTATGTCTGACTCCAGAGGTCACAGGCTTAAATTCCATACATCAATTGACAAATTTTCCCTATCCCAGACCTGGGAAGTTCAATGTTCTCTCCAAGATGTCTTTATTCTCAATGTTACTTGGTCATTTTTGGCTTGAAGAACCCACTGTTGCTGAATTATTCTGTATTCCACTTACATTTTACTCCTGTAGCTGATCTTTTCTCCTTTCTCTGAAGGAACTCCTACATGAAACTCAGTCCCTTTCCCTTAATTTCCACCAAAATCACTCACAAAAGACGTTCATGTGTGTAGTTGACTTTACCAAAAGCTTGGAACAATTCCAGGGAATTGATACTATAGCAATACAAAAAAAAACTGAACATTTGATACTCTTGTCCTTAAAATCCTTTGTCCATTTCCCTAATAGGAAATTTTTACTATTTTCCTACCATCTTGCCCAACTCCTCATGACTTCAATTTCCACATCACGAGAGGCTTATCAAGTCATTTTTCTTAAAAAATACATTTCCCTCCCTAAGAGGAACTCTAGTGCTAGCTATTAAAATAACAATGTTCACCCCATTACATACAGATGCAGGGTTTTTTTCATTTTGTTTTGCTTTCCACAGAATGGAATTATATTGTACTTAATTTTCTGCAAATTGCTCTTTCACTCAGTTATATTTAATGATATCCTTCCATATCGGCCTATACCAATCAACCTTATTCTTTTTTTATTGAGTTCATAATAGTTTACATCAACGTGAGATTTCAGTTGTACATTATTTATTGGCTGTCACCACATAAGCACTCCCCTTCACCCCCTGTACCCACCCCCTACCCCCTTCCCCTGGTAACCACTGAACTGTTTTCTTTGTCCATGTGTTTGTTCATATTCCACATATGAGTGAAATCAACTGGTGTTTGTCTTTCTCAGTCTGGCTTATTTTGCTTAGCATAATTCCCTCCAGGTCCTTCCATGTTGTTGCAATGGGATGAATTTGTCTTTCTTTATGGCTGAGTAGTATTGCATTGTATATATATATATACATCTTCTTTATCCAATCATCAGTCGATGGGCACTTGAGTTGTTTCCATGTCTTGGCTATTGTGAATAGTGCTGCAATGAACATAGGGGTGCATATGCTACTTTGGATTGTTGATTTCAAGTTGTTTGGGTAGATACCCAGTAGTGGGATAGCTGGGTCATATGGTATTTCTATTTTTAGTTTTTTGAGGAATCTCCATACTATTTTCCATAGTGGCTGCACCAGTTTGCATTCCCACCAGCAGTGTGTGAGGGTTCCCTTCTCTCCACACCCTCTCCAACATTTGTTATTTTTAGTCTTAGTGATTATAGCCATTTTAACAGGCATAAGGTGGTATCTTAGTGTAGTCTTGATTTGCATTTCCCTGATGATAAGTGATGTTGAACATCTTTTCACGTGTTTATTGGCCATCTGTATATGTTCTTTGGAAAAATGTCTGTTCATCTCCTCTGCCCGTTTTTTGATCGAGCTGATTGTATTTTTACTGTTCATTTGTGTGAGTTCCTTATATATTGTGGAGATTAACCCCTTGTCAGGTATATGATTTGCAAATATTTTCTCCCAGTAGATGGGTTGTCTATTTGTTTTGATTCTAGTTTCTTTTGCCTTGCAGAAGATCTGTAGTCTGATGAACTCCCACTATGTTTATTTTGTCTTTTGTTTCCCTTGCCTGAGAGGACATGGTATTTGAAAAGATCCTTTTAAGTTCGATCCTTTTAAGTCAAATAGTGTACTACCTATATTATCTTCCAGGAGTTTTATAGTTTCAGGACATATCTTCAAGTCTTTGATCCATTTTGAGTTCATTTTTGTATATGGCATGAGATAGTGGTCTACCTTCATTCTTTTGCACGTGGCTGTTCAGTTTTCCTAACCTCATTTATTGAAGAGACTATCTTTTCTCCATTGTATGTTCTTGGCAGCTTTGTCAAAGATTACCTGTCCATAGATGTGTGGTTTTATTTATGGTCTTTAAGTTCTGTTCCATTGATCTCTGTGCCTGTTTTTGTACCAGTACCATGCCGTTTTGATCACTATGGCTTTGTAGTACATTTTGAAGCCAGGGATTGTGATCCCTCCAGCTTCGTTCTTTTTTCTCAGGCTTGCCCTAGCAATTCGGGGTCTTTGGTTGCCCCAATATGAATTTTAGGATTGTTTGTTCTATTTCCATGAAGAATGTCATTGGGATTCTGATTGGGCTTGCATTGAATGTGTAGATGGCTTTTGGTAGTATGGACATTTTAACTACGTTTATTCTTCTAATCCACGTGCATGGAATCTCCATCTCTTTATGTCATTATCAATTTCTTTCAGTAATGTCTTATATTTTTCATTGTATATGTCCTTCACCTCCTTGGTTATATTTGTTCCTAGGTACTTTATTCTTTTAGTTGCAATTGTAAACGGAATTGTATTCTTGAGTTCTCTTTCTGTAAGTTCATTACTAGAGTATAGAAAAGCAACTGATTTTTGTAAGTTGGTTTTGTACCCTACAACTTTACTGCAGTTGTTAATTATTTCTATTAGTTTTCCAATGTATTACTTGGGGTTTTCTATATATAAGATCATGTCATCTGCAAACAGCGAGAGTTTCACTTCTTCACTCCCTGTTTAGATTCCTTTTATTCCTTTCTCTTGCCTAATTGCTCTGGCCAAAACCTCCAGCATTATGTTGAATAAGAGTGGTGATATAGGGCATCCTTGTCGTATTCCTGTTCTCAGGGGGATGGCGTTCAGTTTTTGCCCATTGAGGATGATGTTGGCTGTGGGTTTGTCATATATGGCCTTTATTATGTTGAGGTAATTTCCTTCTATCCCCATTTTAAGAGTTTTTATCATAAATGGCTGTTGGATCTTGTCAAATGCTTTCTCTGAATCTATTGAGATGATCATGTGGGTTTTATTCCTCAATTTGTTGATGTGGTGTATCACGTTGATTGATTTGCAGATGTTGAACCATCCCTGTGTCCCTGGTATAAATCCTGCTTGGTCGTGATGTATGATCCTTTTGATGAATTGCTGAATTCGGGTTGCCAAAATTTTGTTGAGAATTTTTGCATCTATGTTCATCAGTGCTATTGGCCAGTAGTTTTCCTTTTTCGTGCTGTCCTTGTCAAGCTTTGGTATCAGAGTTGGCCTTGTAGAATGTGTTAGGAAGCATTCCATCTTCCCTAATTTTGGGGAATAGCTCAAGAAGGATGGGTATTAAATCCTCTCTGAAAATTTGGTAGAATTCCCCAGGGAACCCATCCAGTCCTGGGGTTTTATTCTTTGGGATGCTTTTGATTACTCTTTCAATCTCTTTCCTTGTGATTGGTCTGTTCAGATTATCTATTTCTTCTTGATTCAGCTTTGGGAGGTTGTAAGAGTCTAAGAATTTATCCACTTCCTCTAGATTATCAATTTTGTTGGCATATAGTTTTTCACATATTCTTTTATAATCCGTTGTATTTCTGTGGTGTCCATTGTTATTTCTCCTCTTTCATTTCTAATTTTGTTTATCTGAGCTTTCTCTCTTTTTTCCTTTGTCAGTCTGGCTAGGAGTTTGTTAATTTTATTTATCTTCTCAAAGAACCAGCTCTTTGTTTCATTGATCCTTTCTACTGCTTTTTTTGTTTCAATAGCATTTATTTCTGCTGTGATTTTTATTATTTCTCTCTTTCTACTGACTTTGGGCTTTGTTTTTTCTTCTTTTTCTAATTCAGTTAGGTATAATTTGAGATTGCTTTATTTGAGATTTTTCTTGTTTGTTAAGGTGTGCCTGTATTGCTATGAATTTTTCTCATAATATGGCTTTTGCTGCATCCCATATGAGCTGGTATGGTATGTTATTATTTTCATTTGCCTGCAGATATTTTCTGATTTCTCTTTTAATTTTTTCATAATCCATTGCTTGTTCAATAGCATGTGATTTAGTCTCCACATCTTTGTCCCTTTCTCAGCTTTTTTCTTGTAATTAATTTCTAGCTTTATAGCATTGTGATCAGAAAAGATGCTTGTTATTATTTCAATTTTATGAAATTTATAGAAGCTTGCCTTGTTTCCCAAGATATGGTCTATCCTTGAGAATGTTCTGTGTGCACTTGAGAAGAACACGTATTCTGCTGGTTTTGGATGGAGTGTTCTATATATGTCTATTAAGTCCAACTGGTTTAGCTTTTCATTTAATTCCACTGTTTCCTTGTTGATTTTCTGTCTGGGTCATCTATCCATTGATGCTGAGGTCCTCTACTATTATTGTGTTATTATTAATATCTTCTTTTAGGTTTGCTAATAGTCACTTTATGAACTTTGGTGCTCCTTTGTTGGGTGCATAGATATTTATAAGTGTTATTTCGTCTTGATGTAGTGTCCCTTTGATCATTATATACTGCCTTTCTTTGTCTCTCTTTACTGGGCTTATCTTGAAGTCTACTTTGTCTGATATAGGTATTGTGACACCTGCTTTCTTTTGTTTGCCATTAGCTTGGAGTATCATCTTCCATCCCTTCACTCTGAGCCTGTGTTTGTCATTGGAGCTGAGATGTGTTTCCTAGAGGCAGCATATTGTTGCATCTTGTTCTTTAATCCATTTCGCCACTCTATGTCTTTCTATTGGAGAACTCAATCCATTTATGTTTAGGGTGATTATTGATGTATGAGGGTGTATTGATGTATGATTGCTGTCATTTTATCACTCGTTTTCCAGTTCTCCTGCATTTCCTTTGTTTCTTGTCCTGTGTGTTTTGATCTACCCATTGAATTATGTAGTTTTTTATGATGTGTTTCTTTGTTTTCTCCTGATTTATTATTTGTGTCTCTGTTCTGCTTTTTTGTTTAGTGGTTACCATGAAGTTTGTATTCACAATCTTGTGTATAAGAGAGTCCATTTTCTGATGGCCTCTTGTTTCCTTAGTCTAAACTGATTCAGTCCCTTTCCTCCTCCCCTCCTAAGTTGTTTTTCTCATATCTTATTCCATCTTGTGTTGTGAGTTTGTGGTTAAAATGACAAGATTGTTTTTGGTGTTTTCCATCCTTTTATCTTTAATGCTATACTCGAGTATTTGCTATCGTATTCTGATTCTGTCTACCTATTTATCTCCTTACTCCGTGCTTTGTGACCCCTTTCTCCCTTTTTTTTTTTTCAGGTATGAGGGCCTTCTTGAGGATTTCTTGTAGGGGGGTCTTGTGGCTATGAACTCCCTGAGCTTTTGTCTGGGAAAGTTTTTATTTCTCCATCATATCCGAAGAATATTTTTGTTGGATAGAGTATTCTTGGCTGAAAATTTCTGTCTTCTAAAGATTTGAATATGTCATTCCATTCTCTCCTAGTTTTTAAGGTTTCTGCAGAGAAATCCACTGAAAGCTTGATAGGGGTTCCCTTGTAGGTTATTTTCTTCTGCCTTGCTGCCCTTAGTATTCTTTCTTTGTCATTCATTTTTACCAGTTTTACTGCTATATGCCTTGCAGTGGGTCTTTTTACATTGACATATCTAGGAGATCTGGAAGCCTTTTCCACACAGATTTCTCTCTCTTTCCCTATGTTTGGGAAGTTTTCTGCTATTATTTCTTTGAACATGCTTTCTGCTCCATTCTCCTTCTCTTCTCCTTCTTGAATACCTATAATTCTTATGTTGCATTTCCTAATTGAGTCAGATATTTCTTGGAGACGTTCTTCATTTCTTTTTATTCTTAGTTCTCTCTCCTCCTCTGCCTGGAGCATTTCAACATGTCTATCTTCTATTATGCTGATACGCTCCTCCATGATGTCCACTCGAGCATTCAGGGAATCATATTTTATTTTATCTCTTCCATTGTGTCTTTCATCTCTAATATTTCTGATTGATTCTTCTTTATAGTTTCAATCTCTTTGGTGAAGTAGTTCCTGAACTCATTGGATTGCTTCTCTACATTCTCTTTTAAGCTTGTTGAGTGTTTTGATGATAGCTATTTTGAATTCATTCTCATTTATATTACATATTTCTGTGTCCTCAGGACTGAATTCTGGGTACTTGTCATTTTCTCTCTGGTCTGGAGATATGATATAACTTTTGATATTGCGAGAAGAGGTGGCTCAGATCTTACGCATTCTGATAGTATTTGGCTGCAGTTACCACATAACACCACTGGGTGGGGGTCAAGAGCCACATACTCTGAGCCCTCTGCCTTCAGCTGAGATCCCAGGCAGTGGAGCTGGTGCAGGGCGAGTAGGGGGTGGGGTGCTTTCTCCTGCATGCACTCTGGGCTTTCTCACTCTGCTCTCCTGGGGTGTTGACTTGATGAGGTCACCCCCTGTGAAAGCTCTCACCCCAGTAAAGATCTTCCCTCTAGGCTGCAGGGGCCCTTGGGGGTCCTTGATGTTCCTGTGAATGAACACCCCTCTCCTGTTCCTTCCCTCTCAGAGCCTCCTGCTATTGTGGATTGCAGTCGTTAGGGGTGGGAGTGAAGTTCTCTCTTACCCTGTTCCAGCTCCTCCAAAGGGGACTCCAGCCTCTCCGCCCTCCATCGTATGGCTGGGTGTCTCTTCAACATTTTTGTGTTATGTTAGGATGTCCTCTGTTGGAGTATGGATGTCCCTTCTTTTTGTATGTTGGAGGGGAGAGAATCCCAGGCAAGTTCACTCTGCCATGATGCTGATGGCACTCTCTTTTTTTTTATAATGAGGTTTTTGGTTGGGGTTTTTTGGTGGGAAAGAGTCACCCTGAGCTAGCATCTGTTGCCAATCTTCCGCTTTTTTTTTCCTCCCCAAAGCCCCAGCACATGGTTGTCTATCCTAATTATAAGTCCTTCTGCTTCTTATATGTGAGCCACTGCCAAGCATGGCAACTGATATATGGGTCACAGAAGTGACCAGGAAACAAACCTGGGCCACAGAAGCGGTGAGAGTGCCGAACTTTAACCACTAGGCCATCAGGGCTGGCTCCTACCTTATCCATTTTAGGATATAGAACTGCTGTATGGCTGTACCATAATTCATTAATCACTCCTATATTGATGGATATTTAGGTCATATCTGTTTTCCCGTGGTACAGACAATGCTGAGATGAATATCCTTTTACATAAAGCTTTGCACAATTGTTTTATTATTTCTGTAGAAATATT
Organism: Equus asinus; assembly: GCF_041296235.1. Taxonomy (NCBI): domain Eukaryota; kingdom Metazoa; phylum Chordata; class Mammalia; order Perissodactyla; family Equidae; genus Equus; species Equus asinus. The sequence continues at coordinate 38,357,240 of NC_091820.1, forward strand.
TCCCAGAAGGGGAATACCTGGGACAAAGGGTATGTGCACTTACAATTTGGAGACATCATGCCCAACTGGTCTTTATAAAGGTTGTATCAATCTACATTCTAATCTAGGGTGTCTGGGGGTGTCCCTTTCTCTGTGCTCTTTCGAACCCTAGACATCAGTCTTTTTTCAACCTTAATTTACATTTCTTTGATTATGAGTAAGATTGAATGGCTTTTTATGTGTTTATTGGCCATTTGTGCTGTTTCTATGATTGCTTGTTTATATTTTTTTCCCAACCATCACTCTCCTGCCATTAGTGTCTTGAACTGCCCCCACCCTCTATTCCCTCCATGTATCTCAGGCTCAAAACCAGGCTCTAAGTACACCTGCACCACTTGAGGCTTCAATCTCATTAATTGCTGAAGTTGTTCTATTTTACTTAATACATTTTCTGTCAGTCTTAATATGAGAAGTAAGCTGCTTTTAAAAATATTCTTTCAAAGAATATTGAATGAAATGGAAAATACAACAGAATGCTAATGAAGCCATTCCTCAAGAAGTTTGGAGAACTACAGTCCCACCCTTGTGTAACCCAGGCATGTTTTGCTAAAGTTGTAATTGCAGCCGGGGTGTAATTTGGTACCTCATTTTGGCATTTATCATTGGATCATTACTAACCTTGGGTTTTTCCCATTTGCATTCTCTCTCTCCCCGGATACAAATCCCAGCCTATGGCTTTGATTCTATTGCTTTGCTTTAGTAAAGGAGGACTTGAATCTGTAACTTAAGGGAGGCACAGATTTTGGTTCATGCCTTTTACCTGTTCCCCACAGCCACCACATCCTCTCACCTTCCGAAGCAAGGTTCAGGTGAAAATATAGTTACTGAGCAGTCACATGGCCTGAGGCAAGTCCACAGGGGCGAAATTCCTTTGGGCTTGGAGCCAGGGCCTGAAACAGGCTGGAGCTGGCTCAGAATAGGCTGGAGGACAGGAAGTCAAAGCCCAGGAGAGAAATCATTCTGGAGGAAAAGACATCTACGGAAAGCAATCTACCCTAACAAATATTAAATGGGAGAATAAAATGAATATAAGGCACTATGGATCAGCATCATTCCAACTCTGTGTGTGTGTGTGTGTGTGTGTGTGTGTGTGTGTGTGTGTGTGTAGAAACTGTCATATATAGAAAAATCATAAAAATAAATTCACCAAAACCTTAAAAGTGGTCTCTCTGAGTGAAGGAATTGTAGGTAATTTTACTTTCTTCACTATGATTTTCTGTATTTTCTTATTTTTTACAATGATCCTATATTTTACAATCAGGGAAAAATGAACATTACAGTTTTTGAAAAGCCCATTGTTGCTTTTCGTGTGTCCCAATGTCATCTGTTGAGCAGTTGGAAACTGAGAGGGTGTGTTCTGATCTCTGGATTCTAATAGCTTCATCCAAGGAAGGAATATTAGCCTGCTCAGGCCACCATAACAAAGTACCATAGATTGGGTGGCTTAAACAACAGAAATTTTTATTTTCTCATAGTTTCTGGAGGCTGGAAGTATGAGATCAGGGTGCCAATATGGTCAGTTTCTGATGAGGGCTCCCTTCCTGGCTTGTAGACTGCTACCTTCTCATTATGTGCTCCCATGGATGACCCTTCCTCAGTGAGTTTGCATAGAGGGAGAAAGAAAGAGAGGGCAAGCTCTCTGGTGTCTCTTCTTAAAGGGACACCAATCTTATTGGAACCCCACCTTTACAACCTCATTTAACCTTAATTACTTCCTTACTACAATTACAGCCACACTTGGGGTTAGGGATTCAACATATGAATTTTAGGGGGCACACAGACATCCAGTCCATAACACAAGTAAAGGGAAGAGACCTACACATCTACTATATGCCAAGGAGTTTCACACATAATCTCATGAAATTCTCACAGCAACCTTGTAATATAGGTCTTATTTTTCCTGTTGTATATATAGTAATAGCAATAGTAAAATTTATTAAGCATTTACCATGGGATAGGCATAGGGCTATGGCGGGGATCTTTGTTAAGCAGTGGAAGAAAGCTCATTTAAATTGTTGCCTGAAGTTATGCAGAAAGCAGAACACATAAGTGAACTTGATTATTTGCTTAATGAGACTTCCAAGCAAAGTGTTGAAGGTGTGGCCTGGTTTTTTTCTTGCTGCTTGTAGTAAAATGTGAGAGGAGAGAGATAAATTAACGGAAGAACTGTTAAACCGAAAAAGAACCAGTACTTGATGATTCTCAGCCTCTCCAGATGGCGCAAGTTGCTAAAATTAAGAAATGGCTTCCAAGCACTGTTAGGAAAGTGTGGCAGAGAGGAAATGCTGAGAGAGTGACTGTACAATCTTTTGTTAAAACCTCAGAAAGATCAAAAAATCAGAGTGATATTCAGTCACACAAAGGGCCCTTTCAAGAGATTAAGGGTGTGCCTCATTCGACCGCTCAAACAATATGTCCTCTAGGAAGCTTAAGAGAGGTGTATTTAGCCATTTCAGGAGTCCAAGGTAGCAAAGGGCTTATCTTGAACAGATCTGTGGGTGTATCTTTTTTCTAATGGAGTGATGTCCGGGTAAGTTCACTGAAAACGCATCAAGCTTTTGAGAAAGTTATTTCAGTTGAAACACTGTTGTTAGCTTGGACTGAGACAGTACCAAATTAAGGAAGACTGTTGGAGCCCCAACATTCTACTGTCGGGAAGCAGACCGGGAAAACTAGTCAGCTGCAACCATGTGCCACCTTTCATGAAAAAGGAAGGATAACTCAGAGGGCAGAACCAAGAGATCAGAGAGGCCTCAAGAACTAAGCAAGGAATATTTAATGTTTTCCCAGCTGGATTTCAGAATTGCTATGGGTTCTTTGATGCCTCTCATCCCCCGACCCCCGTTTTCAAATGGAAATGTCTATAGCAGTTATCTTATGCTTCCCCACCATTTTATGTTGATTGTATGAGGGGTATATTACTTGTCTCCTTAGTTTTATAGATCAATGGATTGAGAATACTTATACCTAAAGGACTACATCCACACCTGGACCTGATTTAAATGATGAGATTCTGGACTTTAAGCAGATGCTATAATGAGATGAGACTTTGAGGAATGTTGGGAGGGAGTGAATGTTTTTTGAATGTGAGAGGGACGTGAATCATTGGAAGTCAAGGCAGAAAGACTCTAATATGACCCCCAGAACCTCCACCACATGCTCTTGTGTAATCATCATCCCTTTGAGTGAGGGCAGGACCTGTGACTTTCTTCTAACCAACAATATGGCAATAGTGGCAGGATACCACTTCTGTGATTACGTTACATAATTTTGCAAGGAGTCTCCTGCTAGGAGAATCTCTTCCTTGTTGCCTTTGATGAAGCAAATAGCCATGTTGGGGAGGCTCAAAATTGTAAGTGAGCATAAGTGAGGCCATCTTGTTACGCTAAAGGGCCCCAGCCCCTCCTCTGTGTGACTACTTGCTGCTCTGCATACATTCTAAAAAATTCACATGCTCTCCTGATTTATGGTCTCTGCTTACATATGTACTTCCCAATATCAATACCTTGATAAATTAAAACTTTGTCCTATGAGTTTCTCTCCAGGAAGAGGCTGAACACAGGCAGCAAACACACCTACAAGGTATCCATCACAGCTAACAAAAGAATAGAACAATATGAGCCTGGAACCCATCATGCCTGGAGACCAACATCCCTGGACCTCCTCCTCACTGCCCATTTTCCCTATATAACTGCCTCAAGATTCTGTAATCCCTGAAGATGAGTTTTTGAAACATTAGTCACCTGTCTTCAATCTGCTGGCTAATCTAATCTAATTAAACTTCCTTTCTCAATCTCTAACGTGTTGTGATTAATTGGCTCAGATCATGGCAAGCAGAGTAAGCCCGCTGCTCGGTATCACGACAGCAAGTGTAACGGTGAATTTTATCTGTCAACTTGGCCAGGACACGGTGCCCAGATATTCGGTCAAACATTCTTCTGGATGTTTCTGTGAGGGTGTTTTTGTATGAGATTAACATTTAAATTGATGGACTTTGAGTAAATCAGATTGCCCTCCATAATTTGGGTGGGCTTCATCCAGTCAGTTGAAGGCCTGAAGAGAACGAAAGACTGATCTCCCCCAAGCAAGAAGGAATTGTGCCAGTGGATGGCCCTTGGAGTTAAACTGCAACATTGGCTCTTCCCTGGGTCTCCAGCCTGCTGGCCCACCCTACAGATTTTGGACTTGCCACCTCCATAATTTTATAAGCCAATTCCTTAAAATAAATCTCTCTTTCTCTCTCTGTGTGTGTATACATATACAAATACATGCACACACATGCACACAGTCTATAGGTTCTGTTTCTCTGGAGAACCCTAATACAGCAAGGAAGCAACAGGGGCCTCTGGCTCACAGCAAGCCAGGAACTGAGGCCTTCAGTCTGGCAGACTGCAAGGAATTGAATGCTACCAACAATCCTGTGAGCTTGGCTGTGGATTCTTCCGCAGTTGAGCCTTAGATGAGGCCCAGCCCTGGCTAACATCTGGATTGCAGCCTTGCAGAGAACCTAGCTAAGCTGTACCAAAACTCCTGATCTGCAGAAACTGTGAGATAATAAATACGTGTTGTTTTAAGCTGCTAAATTTGTGGTAGTGGTGTTACACAGCAACAGATAACTAATATAAGAAGGTATGGAAACTTGGGGATTCCCATCTATAAATAGAGTGTAGTTTTTCTTTCAAGGACTCTCCTAGCTTCCAGCAAGTCAGCCATGTGTACTGTTTCCTTAGCAGACATACCCCATGAAAATATTGAAGCATGATAGTATTGTAGAAAGAGGCTCAGGGGTCCTATAAACCTGGACTTGAATTCCACCTCCACCACTTCCCATCTGTGTAACCTAGAGCAAGTCACTTCACCTTCCCTCCAGCATGAGCTTCCCTTTCCTCATCTGACATAAAAGGGTTTCATAACAGTATGTTTCTCAAGGTTTTTGTGGGGATTAAGTGAAATATTGGATGTGAAGCATGAAGTCTAGTGCATGAAAGAGAGCAAGCACTCAATAGGTGGAGGTTTTTTTAATGATAATTTGCAGAGGGTTCCTAAGCCTCCAAACCCCAAGGACAAACACCATTGCCTATACCTGCCCCGGATCCAGGGCCACTTGGTCATCTGGGGTAATAACTGGTAATGGCATAACAACCAGTGAGCATGGTCAGCATTCCCTCTAGACAGAGAAAGCTTGGAACTGCCAGGCCCAATAAATATTTGCTGAGAGGGTATACGGAAAACAAAAAAAACCCTTCCAGTAGACTGTAAGGCCTATGAAGACAAGACATTGTCTGTGTTGTTGGCTCCTCTATCCCCAGCCCTCATCACAGTGCCTGGGACAGAATAGATGTTCAATAAATAGTTGCTGAATAAATGAATGAATCAATGAACAAATGAATGAATGCTACTTCATATATGGGTGTGAAGGGAAGTAGGTTGGGTGTTTATTTCCAGCATGTGACTCCTCTACCTGAATGACTCCTCAGAGATCCCTGATATGAGCACTAGGATCATCCAGGGGCTCCCTTTAGGCCAAATTATTTCTACTGCTGTCCTGGGGAACTGCTAATTTCCCCCAAAGGGAGAGAAACAGCTGTAAGCAGAAGGGCTCTGCTTATTTAACTAGAGCGAAGTAGAAGTAGAATGCCAGTTTTTTAGCATCTACTTGGTACCACGGACTGCCAAGTTTTTTACACACATTCTCTGTCTCATTTATTTCTTACCCAAACTCTCTAGGTTAGGTATTAATATTATCTTCATTTGGCAAAAGAGATTACTGAGGTACGGAGACGTTAGGTGCCTTGCCCGGGATCAAACAGCTAGTAAGTGGCAGAGCTAGGATATGCACTTAGACCTGGCAGATTCCAAAGCCCATGCTCTTTCTGCCACATCAGTGCTGGGATCTGGCAGTAGCCACGGACCTTTAGAAAGTTTGGGGGCAGGGACCCTGTCTTAGTTGCCTTTGTGCCTCGAATTCTATCACAGTGGTTGTCCAGTAGTAGAGGCTCAATAAATGCTTCATGACTGAATCTATCAGTGAAGAACTGTTCCCATTCATTCACTCAACAAATAGTTATTAAGTGCCTATAGTGTGCCAGGTATGCCAGGTCGGAAGCTACGGGTGCAATGGTGAACAAAAGCCCTATGGAACTGATAAAAATAACAAGAATAACCAGAAGTTTTCACATATTGAGGGATATGGGGAAACCATTCTGGTTTAAATCTGATTCAGCCTAAAACTTGTTTTTCCCAGAGCAGCCTGACTTACGGCCCACCAAACACGCATTCTACATCTGCTTCAGATGTTTCCCAAAGCAAAGAAGGCGCTCTTTAAAGATAGGAATGTAAGGTCCCGCTTTCTCTGACGCCAATACCAGTATTTCTTTGGAGATAAGCTTTTCCTCTCAGAGAACCAAGGTCAAGTTGACGTGCTGTGTACGTGCTAAACGGCAGCAAAACATCTCTTTGTGATTTGGGGGGAAAAATGTATCCCTGTCATGCTTGATGTATGTTCTTTGTTCTGAAATGGTATATAACCACGCTGTGAACTACGCTTCTCTGGAGTGCTTTCTTCCCTGGTGGAGACAGCGCTTTTGGGCTCGTCCTTAGCATGGCCCAACAGAATGAAGCGGTTAAGAGTTACTGGGAGGTCAGGGAAGGCCTCTGTAAAGAGGACATTTAGACTGAATAACGAGAAGGAGCTAATCATGTGAAAGTCTGACAGAGATACATTTGAGAAAAACGAAACAGCTAGTGCAAAGATCCTGAGGCAAAAATAAACTGGGTGTGTGAGGAACCGAAACAAAAGAAGATAGTATGCTGTGAGCAAGTGAGAGAGGGGATGAGTGGTCAGGGATGAGACGTATTAGGTGGCTGGGGCTGCAGTAACAAAGTACCACAAACCAGGTGGCTTAAATAAAAGAAAAATGTATTGTCTTAGTTCTGAAGGCTAGAAGTCTGAGATCAAAGTGTTGGCAGGATTGGTTCTTTCTGAGGGCTGTGAGGAATTATCTGGTGGTGCCTCTCTTCCTAGCTTCTGGTGGTTTGCTGACAATCTTTGGCGTTCCTTGGCTTGTAGATGTCATCATTGTGTGAACATCACAGAGTGTGCTTCCACAAACCTGGATGGTGCAGCCTGCTACACACCTGGGCTATACGGCATAGCCTATTGCTCCCAGGCTACAAAGCCGTACGACATGTTACTGTGCTGAATACTGTAGGCAATTGTGATGCAGTGGTAAGTATTTGTGTATCTAAACATAGAAAAGGTACAGTAAAAATAAGGTATCAAAGGTAAAAAATGGCACACCTGTAGAGGGCACTTACCATGAATGGAGCTTGCAGGACTAGAAGTTGCTCTGGGGGGGTCTGAGCGAGCGGGGAGTGAGTGCGAAGGCCTAGGCCTGTACCCTACTGTAGACTTTACACACACTGTGCACTTCGGCTGCACTAAATTGATAAGAAATATTTTTCTTTCTTCAATAGTAAATTAACCTTAGCTTACTGTCGTTGTTTTACTTTATAAACTTTTAGTTTTTTAACTTTTTGTGTCTTTTGTAATAACACTTAGCTTAAAACACAAACACATTGTACAGCTGTACAAAAATATTTTCTTTCTTTATATCCTTAGTCTACAAGCTTTTTTCTATTTTTAAAATTAAATTCTTTTTTTACTTTTTAAGCTGTTTTGTTAAAAACTAAGATACAAACACACACCTTAGCCTAGGCCTACACAGGGTCAGGATCATCAATGTCACTGTCTTCCACCTCCACATCTTGTCCCACTGGAAGGTCTGCAGGGCCAATAACATGCATGGAGCTGTCATCTCCCATGATATCAGTGCTGACTTCTTCTAGAATACCTCCTGAAGAAAGTTCTTCTTGAGGAAGTGTCACTCTTTTCAGAAATATGTCCATGATGGTTTGCTTGGTTTGTTTCTTTTGTTCCTCATAGATTTGCTTGTAAGCAGATAATGCACCATGAACATTCCTCTCTATTAATGAAAACCTTTCGGTGTCAGGGGCCACGTTTTCAAACTTTTCAAGGAGCTTGTTGAGGTCTGCAAAAGCTTCTGCTAAACCCTTCACTGTGAATTTTCTTGGAGGTTCTTTTTCTTTTTCTTCTCCTGCAGTTTCCTTTTCTCTTGCCTCTTCTTCAGCTACATGTTCCTGTTCCAGTTCCAACAACTCCCCATTAGTCAATTGCTCAGGAACCACCTCTAGGAGCTCCTCCGTGCCATCCTCATCCACACCCAGGTTAAAGCTGTCATCTCAACCACAGCCTTGTTGATTTTTGCAACCTCCTTATCCTTGCCAAATCCTTTGAACTCATGGATGAAACTCTTGAGTGCCTTCTTCCATATACACTAAGTGGTAGGAATTTTTCAGCTCCAATATAATCTTATGGAGCCACCATCGTATATGTGGCTCGCTGTTGACAGAAATGTCGTTATGAGGCGCATGATTGTATGAGCTCATCCTGATTGACTCACATCTGCAATGACTCTATTTCCTTTTTTTAAAGATTGGCCCTGGGCTAACATCTGTTGTCGATCTTTTTTTCTTCTTCTTCTCCCCAAAGCCCCCCATTACACAGCCTTCTGTTTCTGCTATGTGGGACGCCGCCTAAGCATGGCTTGATGAGTGACGCTAGGTCTGCGTCCAGGACTCGAACCGGCGGAACCCTGGGCCGCCGAAGCAGAGCACGCTTGGCCGTGGGGCCAGCCCCTGACCCTTTCTAAATAAGATCACATTCTGAGGTACCGTTGGTTAGGACTTTGACATGAATTTTAGGTGGACACAATTCAATGCATAACATAAGGTTAGCAAGATAGGCCAGATGAAGGTCACGGACGGCCTCAAGGTCTGAGGTAAGGGGTTTGGATTTGCTCTGGGATATAATGGGAAGTCACCAAAGGGTTCCATATTAAGCAAGTGACATGATCTGATTTATGTTTTAAAAGGATCATTCTGACTGCTGTGTTGGATTATGAGAGAAAACAGTCCCCTGTGCCTGCAGGAGTCATATAGCTCCTCTGCTAGGGATGGGAATTCTCATCATAACAACCACTTACTGGACTTAAGGCTTTGGTTTTCACTGTTTAGCATTAGTTTGCAGGAGAAACAAATTTAGCTTCCAATTGATGAGATGAATACATCCTTATAACCACATATAAAAATACTGTTTTCTTTTCTGGATCTTTACTTTTAAAAAGTTATAAAAGTGATAGAAGCTCCTGGTAAAAACTTCAAATAATAGCAAGGGAAGTCAATTAATAAATACAGGCCCCCAGACATGGCTCCCCAACCCCTGTGCATTCCCATTTCTCACTTTTTTACACATCCACGTTTTAAAAGAAACCTCTTTGGAGACCCCCTTCCTGGAATTGTTTCTGATCATCTCTACGCATCCCTATACAGATGCCTACCCACAGTAAATTTTTAACACTAGGCCAACTGTTCAACCTGGCAGGCTCCAGTGACCCTCTTCCCATAGAGCGGCCTAGAAACACTCAGGATGGACAGGAGCAGTGAGCCACAAGATTAGTAGCAGAAATATCATTGGACTTGGGGTCAAAAACACTGAGTTCCAGTTTCTGTTACACTTCCTGCCTCTGAGATACTGAGCAAATCACAACCAAATCTTAGTCTTAGTTTCCTCATATTTTGCCTATCTCCCAGGGTTGTTGTGACATTCAAGGTATTTGTGTCATAAAGTATTTCTGGCATATTACTGCTAGTGTAGACAACCCTCCTCTCCACTCCCACACATGCACACTCATATCTGTTGCTATTCATCCATATACAGGGAAGTTTTTGTTTTGTAACTGGAACTTCAGGTTATGCTGGAGGACAGGCAAGGAAGGAAGGGGTACAATTGGCTTTTTCAGGCTGGGTGATATCCAGGGCAAGGAAGGGTTCTCTGAGTGGTTTTGCAGGCTTCAGATGTGGCCAAGTGGGAGTTGGACCCACAGGGAAAGAAGTGGGTGCATCCCTGCCAACAACCACAGCTGACGGATTTGTTTGAGGGTACCTGGGATACCCTGATCTTGTGGTATATTCCAGAGTCTCAGAAGCAGAAAAAATCAAGAAACAGTTTGGTGGGAGAGGAGGTGCCAAGATTCTGCTAATATTCAGAAGAGGCTGCCAAGCTCATAGATATTGGACTTGGGAAAAAATATTTTGTCATTAGACTAGACTGCTGGTTTGTGCCACTCTAAATTGACTGTGCTTTCGATTGTCAGCTAGGGAATGGGTCTGTTTTTTCCTTTCATTGAATCCCCAGTCCTAGTGGTACTCAATAAATATTGGTTGAGTGAATTGAATATTCTCATACATTATCTCCTTTAGCCCTCAGGACCAAATGAATAACAATGATGTTTGTATAACCAAATCGTAAAGCCCAGTTTTCATACCTACTTTCAATTCATTTGAACAGTGCAATGAGGCAGGTTTTATCGTCATTCCTTCTTTACAGATGAAGTTACTGAGATTTAGAGAGATCAAATCACATGCCTAAAATCACGTGGTGAATAAGTAGCAGAGCCTGAAATAAACATCACCTACAAAGGGTTGGACGAGATGGCGATTATCAGGTTGTGACTTGTAACATATAAAAGAATCGCTTGTGGGTGGGTAAGTGTGGTGGCCCTGGAAGGCGGTGTACATCTAGGTAAGAGCTATACCTTCAGGCAGGAAGCAGGAACTAAGAAGGCAAGCTTTATACAGCCAGCCATTCTACCAGAACTGTGTTTTCCAAGGTCCTGCTCTGTGCTAGGCACTGTATCTCATACTTGGGATACAAGAAGGACCAAAAAGTGGGACAATGAGTTCTCCCAGAAGGTACTAAGATGGTGCCCACCATATAGGAGTCTGACAAGGCTTCAGGGCAGATGAAGCCTGTAATATCCCCATATGGTTTTCCAAACACTAGTCCAAGACCTGACACCAAACTATCTATATTTGAATCTCCACTATATTTTAATCTATATTTTAATATCCACTTCAGCCGACTCTGATGCACAGCCAGGGTCAGCCAGATGAGCTCACTGCACATCACACTGGATTCCTTTTATTTTCCTCGAGTTTGTAGATTAAAACTTCTACCTCCATCTCAGCTGCACTTATATATGCACACTTGGGCTAGCATATTAAAAAGGAGTGATCTCCACTGCAACCTATACCAGAGAGGTAACCAGAAAAATTGCCTCAACAGTAAAGAGAATCTTGTGGAACACAAAGCCATACGGTGAGGTCCAGAAACCTCTTTTGAAGAGGAGACTCTCCCTCCAAGGCCAATCTTAGAGATCCTGAGTTTTGTTTTCTCGAAGAAGGTAGCCATTTCTCTACAGTAAGCCTCCACTCCAGGTCTTCTGGCTCCAAATTCTACACCTTTTCCACTCTGTATGCAGTCTCCTGAATCAAGATCCTATAATGTCTATTTAGAGACACTAGCAGTGGGCAATGTATAGTCATGGAACCTCCTCAACCCAATGACTTGAGTAGGCCTAAGGGAACCCAAAAGTCAAAAGCATCTGTCTATTACCCTGAATGTTGCTCTCTGCTTAGAGTCTTATTATTGTTTTTGAAAATAAGATTTTTTTTTCACTTGTGGTTGTTTGAACACCTCCCTTACCCCACATCTCAACAGCAGTTAAGATGAGAGTGCTTATCCTGAAGGAGGGAAGTGAGGCCAGGAGAGGGGCCTTGGGAGCTCAAGGGAGGCGCAGAGCCTGAGATCCTAGGGAAGGAGCTTGGGAAACCTGGTTCAAGGGTCCAAAGGAGACCCGGCGGTTCCTGAGGAAGGATGACTGCACTTCTTGGTTTGCCTGGTGTTATAGACCAGATGTTCACGCTGCCCCCAAACTCATATGTGGAAACCCAAACTCCCAATGTGATGGTCTTTGGAGGTGGGGCCTTTGGGAGGTGGTGAAGTCAGGAGGGTGGAGCCCTCATGAACAGGATTAGTGCCCTTATAAAAGGGACCGGAGAGAGCGCTCTAGCTCTCTTTCTACCATTTGAGGCTACAATGAGAAGTCTGCTGGAAGAGGGCTGTCACCAGAACCCAACCTTGCTAGCACCCTGATCTCAGACTTCCAGCCTCCAGAACTGTGAGCAATAAATTACTGTCATTTATAAGTCACCGGTCTTTGGTAATTTGTTATAGCAGCCCAGATTGACTAAGACACCTGGGGATAGTCCCAGTTTGCCCGTGTTGTCCTTGGGTAATCAACATCACCATCCCACTGTCAAAAGCGTCTTAATCATACAACAAATTATATGGCTATCCTAATGAGGGAGGAACTGGGGTCCTTCTTTCCTCACTGTTTGTTTCTGGGAGACTACTTTGAAAAAGAAACTACAACTTTCAGACATCAGGATGATAAGCTCCTTAAAGGGAGGGACTGCCATGTGATTGATTTTGTTTAATAATAAAAAAGCATAAAGTTTATTATTTCCATTAAAAAGAGAATGTCTGATAAACTAAGAAATATCTTGTTACTGAATTGCATATTCCCAGCATCTAGCTATAGGTATGAATTAATGCTTCTTGCCCTGCCTACCCTCAGACACAGTTCTCTTGACCAAACCATAGCTACGTCAGTATTTTAATGATTGCACTGACATCTGGTGGTCATTTCCAGGTTTCTCCCTGGGCAGCTCCTGTACTAGATGACGGATGGATCTGTACCTCATACTCCATCAAAGCCACTTTTATCTGAGCCCTACAGCAACTAGACATGACACTCTAATTCGTAGTCCATAGCTGTTGTCCTTGGCTGGTAACAGCTAGATGTATTGTTTTTTCTCAAAAGGTATTTAGATTAGAGGCAGGGATGGCGATAGTGTGGAAAGGTCCCAGTAACATGATAAATAACATCAAAAACTGAAATTTCTTTGTGGGATTTCAGGCTTATGATGGAGCTAATTTTACATAGAGGTATCCTTCTGAAATGATACCAATTGGGCCAAAGATACTCAAGTTCTTGGTAGAAACAAGATATCAATTCAACACCAATGCAGATGTGATCAAATGTTAACTGGAGAAATTTTTTTCTTTTTTTTGAGGAAGATTAGCCCTGAGCTAACATCTGCTGCCAATCCTCCTCTTTTTGCTGAGGAAGACTGGCCCTGAGCTAACATTCATGCCCATCTTCCTCTACTTTATACATGGGACGCCTACCACAGCATGGCTTGCCAAGCGACGCCATGTCCGCACCCGGGATCTGAACCGGTGAACCCCAGGGTGCCAAAGCAGAACATGCGAATTTAACCGCTGCGCCACTCGGCCAGCATCGAGAGAAATTCTTAAATGAAAACTTGGACACATGGTAAACTGTCTTACTAGTGGTCTGGCTAACAAAGAGAGGGAGGGGAGAGGGGAGAAGGAATCAGATGCAGGAAAAAACAGAGTGAGAAAGTAGGAAAGCCATAAAGTATAGCTTTCCTTTGTTTTCTGTGTTCCAGAGAGGTAGGCAAAGGAAATGTCTGCATATTCAACCACCTCCCCAAAACACCCGCTCTTCCTCTGTTACTTCAGAGGGTTTCCCACAGAAGACATTTTAATCCCAACACACCATAAAGAGGGTACTACTGACCCTACTATTCACCGGAGGAACATTTCAATCTCTCATCCTACTCCTTGTAAGAAGTGACTGTAGGCAAGAGGCCTGTCAAAACCCAAATCTTACATCATTAAAAGCTCAGAAAGAGAGAAAAAATACAGCTCCCAGTTATTTCGCCTGTGATCAGGAAAGTATCACCAATGTACGAGACACAAACACTTAAGTAGCCGCAATGAATGAGGTATCTGAAATGTCGCAGAAAACGCAACCTGCCCCTCACTTGTCTCCTTATGGCAAAAAGTATTACTGAATCTATAAATGTAAAAATAATTAAGGATTTAATAAATCTTTTTAAGAAGTGAGCCTGCGGGCCGGCCTGGTGGTGCAGCGGTTAAGTTCGCATGTTTCACTTCTTGGCGGCCCGGGGTTCGCCAGTTCGGATCCCGGGTGCAGACATGGCACCACTTGGCAAGCCATGCTGTGGTAGGCGTCCCATGTATAAAGTAGAGGAAGATGGGCACAGATGTTAGATCAGGGCCAGTCTTCCTCAGCGAAAAGAGGAGGATTGGCAGCAGTTAGCTCAGGGCTAATCTTCCCCCCCCCCAAAAAAGAAGTAAGCCTTAAAGTAGGGGTTTGCAGCTGCCTTTTACACTGCCCTCCCCCAACTCCCACACCCTGCCCCCCTGCTTTTATGATCAGAAATCAATAGCTACAAAATTTAGCATCTCCAAAAACACACCAGACACCAGTTGGATAAGGCTGTGCTTTATTACATGCATAATTACAAATCTGTGCTAAGTGAAAATGTATAAAGCAATGGTGACCTGGGTTTAAGCCACACAGAGAAAGGGCTGGACAATCCCATTAACCCTTCTGCCAATGTCCATTCCATTGCCTTTAACATGATTGTTTCCATTTCTTACAATTTGCATAGCACTTACTTGTCAAAGTACTTTCCATTCATTCTCTCAGTTTATCCTCACAACAACCCTGTGAGGTAGGTAGGGCAATTAACACTATCCCCATTTTGCAGATGGGAACACTGAGGCACAGAGCGGTTAAGATCTCGAGGCTAGTTAGTAGAAGCATAGGAAATAGAAACCAGGTCTCCTAACTCCCCAGCCCATGTCTTCCTTTTTAGACTATGTTGCTATGCATGACCAGGGAGCAGAATGAAATGAGCAGTGAGCCACAGCTTTGGTACAGGCTGTACCTATGAACAGGAACCAACATCTCTAAAAGTTAGAATAAAGCTAAGAAAGCATGACTAAAGGGTTGGCAACACTCAGATAAATAATTGCTCTGAACAGCTCAGCACCAAGCTTCCTGTGGAAACTCAGGCTCTCTTAGCTTTGGTTGACGCTAGTTTCTGGATGCCTAGCTACTGCTGATGTCTATACATTAGCTTCAGCTGAACTTTTACCAACTCTTTAGAACTAAAATGTCCAGACAGACAGGTTTTCTTTGGCTACTGCAGCTGGAGCCAGCCCTACAAATGAGCTTATTACAGATATTCATACAGTGGCCCATGAGCGGGACCTGGCCCCTCTGATCCTCCTGGCCTCATCGGCTCACCCAACAGGTGGTATTTTTCCCATAGCCAGAAATGAATGGACAGAGGTAAGAGCAGGAGGCTGGCCTTGGTCAAATGAAGAAGAGTGACCATGATGACATAAGTGTCATCCTTAGGTGACAAGACTAGGGTGTTGTCTGTCAGGCCCAACTCCCTTCTGGCCTGTACCTGGTTAGCAGCATAGCTTCAAAAGACAGTTTAAGAGAACAAAATATTAAAAACACATCATTTTCTATCTAGAATGAAATTAATTCTTAGTCATTACACAGTCCCAAAGGACGAAATATATAATAAAATAGTAAATACTTATAAAAAAAGCTGAGTACTAAAAAGGCAGGACAATGGGAGAGAAAGGAGAGAGAAGAAAGGATAAAGTGAAATGGAGGAGCGAAAAGGAGCACTCGTGAAGGACCATATGCTTTGAGGTACACTCAAATGAAAATGAGGCTGAACGTTCCCACCCTGATAAGACCATCTCAGGCCACCCTCGCCACCCCACTTTGCCAGATGGCATTTCACTCACCAAATCCTAGACTGCCTTTGACTTTCAACAGAATTGGACTAGTAGATACTAATATGGTTTAGCAATGAATACTTCATATGTCTGCAATGAGATGCTAAAGCCCTCGACAGTCTCAACAAATACCGTTGGCTTCAGCCTCTACAGTGGAGCAAAGTCCTGTTGGCCCTATCAACTCAGAAGTATCTTCCATTCTCTATTTTTAGAATGATCCTCTCCCTCACCCAAGGTCCACATTCAAAGCAATATGCTTGTAACAACCGAGAAAAAATTGAATTTAGCGCATGGGGAAGCAGAAGAGAAGGAGAAAGACAGAAAGGGGGGGGAAAGAGAGAAGGAGAGAAGGAGAGGCAGAGATCATTTTTTTAAACCCTCATATGTTTATACCATCACATGCCATTTCTCCTTAAAAGGCCAAACTTTAGGCAAGGCATTCATTCAACGAGTGTACACAGAGGCTGGAGAGCCTTTGGCAGGAACTTAGAGGTAGGAATTTATGACTGTGGGATTGAGCTGGGTGACCAGATAGGTCCCATCCAAGAAACGCACACTCCGCACATCGTATACTTTCTTGGGTGATTTGGCAAAATCAGACTACATGGTGGAAAAAGCAGTTTTGTTCCCTACATCACTTCAAAACTTTTCCCAGATTCAGATGTTAGAAATGAGACTGTGGCCAGCAAACACCTGGGGAGTAAGGTGAAGACGCTAACACCTACTGTTCCAAGAACTCTCCTTGGAGCAAACAACTGAAATTGAGGCAGAGCAAAGTGGAGTGGTGACCACAGGGCCACTAGACCGACTTCACGTCGAATTTACACAGCTCCCTGAGCTCTGATCTGAGAAACCCACACCTTTTTCTTTTTAATATTCAATAAGTACATACTAAGGACGCTAAAAATATAGATTTAAAAAAATATTTTGCTATCAAAATGCAAGACTATCTACCTAAAGCTTATCATTTAGGCAATGGCAGTAGACACGGCCCTCCTTCATGAGCAGATGTCTTGTCTCGGGTCAGCCTTCTCCATAAAAGGAGAAGATGAATGGCCTCTAGCTGAATGCTGCTTTGAGCCTCTCCATTGCTTGGAAAGCCTGGTCTCTGGGAAACTACGTGACTTTTTCTCCCCTTGAGGCACACGATCAAGCAGTTCTTAAATGCCAGAATGTATGGCTTGGGGTGTGGGATGGCATTCCTCCCACCATCGTACATGAACTCACTCACGTATTTTCCTACTAGGGCTTTTCCACTGTCAGAACTTTTCATTCCCTCTCCAAAGGGAATCCAGGCAATCCCAGAGGTGGTTAAAAAATATCAAGGCTTTAGGACACTTAAGTTCAGACCACTTACTTAGACTTTTTTTTTTAAGTACTCAATATTCTACCTCTCATTTCCTTTCTAAATCTCTAATTTTTCTCAGGGTTTTCAAGAGCTCAACCCTCTACGTAGCACTATGAAAGATGCTCTCCTTCTTTCTCTGAACTGATGGGTGGCCCGCATTTGGCTCTAATCCAGCAAAGGTAAACTGATTCCTCGCAATACAACGTGGTCAATCATCAGTAAGTACTTTGGTAATATAAAACACACTGGCCATTTCAAATTCTCAATTCTGTCTTCCCTATCAATTATTAAAAACTCCAAAAACTGCACTCTGTGATTTATTAAAAAACAAAACCAAAAGATACTGTGGGGTAACACGTTCACCTTCCTACTCATCACCTAACAAAACAAACCAAGATCAAGACCCAACCGGGCCAGGTGATTGAAACACACAGCAATGATTATTTTGCATGATGGACTCTACTGCATGCTAAGTTTTTAAAAACATATTTGCTTCCCCCACACCTGACGGGTTCATAAGATCACGGTTGAGAATTACTTTGTAGCCTTAGACCACACTAAGTCCTCATTACTTTATCATTCTCATGTTCAAACATAACAAAATTGCCAGAGAAATTTATACTGTGCTCTGCTCTTCCTGTAAAGCGTTCAGATTCAGCCTCGGGTGCCAAAACAAATTATTCGTTTGCTCTGCCAGCTGGCAAATCCAAAGTATTGTCAATGTCAGATTATCCACCAGAGGATATCTGTTCTGTGGATCATACCACCTCTACTCCACAGCTGGGCTGAGCCAGAAGGACACTGGAGCCAGAAAAGAGGAGAGCGTCTAACAAACATCCAAATAGAAACGATCTTGAAAGTGGCCATTATTTTGCATTTTCAGTCTCCCGTTTCTTCCCTCCAATGGTATAACTAATCTTGCATTAACTATTTCAGCTTCCTTCATTCTGTACTTTGAAAATCTGAAGATACAAAATATAGCAGTTAGACTTTTACAAATCTATAGACTCTCACTCCTTTTATGGCTGGATGTCTACCAGATAGTTTTCCTTGGAAAATCCTACTCTCTTGAAGCATTTATTGGCATTCTTTCGTAAATCCTTCCCTTGTGTGAGGCAATTTTTTTAACTCTAAGATAGACTAGTCGCAACTCATATCCATTCTTAAATCACAGATTATTTGCCCTTGAAGTATGTGGCCATTTGAGGCTACTGACAGACCTCCCTATATCAGCTTTGTTTGTTGGTTAAGTATGTCCAACTGATGAACTGGCAATGGCAGAAAGAACATTTTCCTTTGCCTCAAGACAAGAAACTCTGAGTGTTAAGGTGCTGAGCAAGCAATCTAGCAGAGAACTCTAGCCACAACTAGCCAACCTTTGAGCCAAACCATAGGATTGGACATATAATGGATACCTTACACTACAGCTACTTTTAGCATACGAGTTACAACAATTCCTGAGAAGCTGAGGTTAATGAATGAGATTTATCAGGAGTGAGGTATCGAAGGGATATTATTCTCCGGAGGGCCAAATGGTGCTTAGCATCTAGAAAGTATACCTTGGCACAGTGTTATCTGATTTCTTGAATTTATTCTCTGAAGTAGCACCTTAACACTGGCTCATCTGTCTAAAATAAAAAACAGAGCCTAGAAGAAACATAAAGGCAAACTTAGACACCCTCCATATTGCTGCTACACTATGAAATGTGACCAACCCTTTCATTGTCATCACATACCAGAAATACTAACATTTCCTGTTTTGCAAACTTTAGTTGGGCAGCTAATAAGAAAAGATACGTAGTGAACCAGAAATATACAGATAAGAACTTTGACTTCCACACAATACACAGGGGTGGTCAGGCAAATAGCTTCATCTCGTGTGAGGGAATCAGTGGCATGGAAGGGACAAAAGATGTAAAGTTACTGAGTCATGACTATGATATAACTTAGAGAGTTTTTCCTTTTTCGTTAAAATGCTAGAGTGGTATACTTAAAAGGAGAAACTCTGTTGACTGCCTTGATATTTGAAAGATAACAATCAAAATAAGACTTGGCTACCCAGTTCTGGGCAAGGAAAGAATTTCAGATTTTGGAAGGATAAGAATAGGAGTAAAACATCCTAGAACAGGGATCGGCAACTGGTAAAATAAGGTACACTGAGGTATTTAGGGCAGGGAGGTAGAAGGTAGGGGAGGATATGCCAAGGGACTGCTGATTCCAGGCTGGAAGGACGGCGGGAAGTGCTGGGAACAGACTTGTAAAATGGGACAGGCTGAACTCTCTCCCCTGGCAGTTAAGTCTCACTGCTGTGGGCATCGGCATGGAGTTGGAGGCAAGACATCCGCAACTGTGCTGCAGAGCAAAGCAAAGGGCTGTGTGCTACCTCTGGTCCAGATGCCATGAGACTGCTGAGCCTTGGTTTACAATTTAACTAGCCCTGGGAGTTATTTCTTGTAACAGGAATGATTGACCAAGCAGAGTGCTCAATTTCAAAGAGGGGACTCAGGACTGAGGAGTTGGGGGAGGGAAAAAAATGGAGGGGGAACAACTGCATATGGATGAAACTCAGCAACGAAGCAGCAGCCGGAATGATGGGGGCGGCTCTGCAATTCCACCAGGTGTCTCTCTAGTGTGACATGTTCTACTGCAGTAAAGGGGGTAGGAAATTGAGAGAGGCACCTTTTCAATTGGATACAAGCACCTTTGGTGTCACCAGGCCTTGTTCACATCCCTGGATCTTAGGATGGTTCTACCTTTTATCTAGAAGTCTAAGGAGCCTCGAGGGAGTCACAGCTGCCTATCCTGTTCCAATGCCTTGAATATATCTGAAAGTACCCCCAGCCTAAATTCATGTTCATGGGGACAACACTGGTCTGTTATATGTACTCATGGGAGGAGGCATGAGTGCCCAGTTATTTTAGTACTGGCGGTCTTTATGAAGGAATGCATGAGAATGCGGATACAGCTCGGAATCTTCCCTGCTTGACCAGTATGCAGTCTAGACTTGGTTCCCTTTACTATTTTTACATATTCCAGAAGCCTAAAGCACCATCACTCGTGGAGGTGGCATCTGGGTAAGAGGATTAGTTGGGACCTCACAAAAATGTGAAATTCCTAGTCACTGACTTTGCTTAGAACTTTTCTAATCATTTGTTTCAACGAAGCTGGAGAAATCATTTCTTGCCACTAACAAATTCATAGCAAAGTCTTTGTCTACTAGCTAACAAATACCATCTGGAAAATTACCCTTTGTGCGGATAAGGAGAAAGTTCTACAACTTATCTTTGTGCACTTCAAAAGAGTACCAGGAACAAGCAAGCTATAAAAGGCAACCTCTCTAAATTCATTTAGAGGAGATTAACCAAAGCAGCATTGTCTTATAATCAGATATTAAAATTAACATACACACACACACACAAACTAATAATGCTAAATGTTGTAACAGGAACAAGATAACATTTGAACTGAATTTTCACAGTCTGGAAAATACCATTACTATTTTCCTTCTGGCTTTCCTTCCCGTGGCTGGAAAAGCAAAGCCCCTTAGTTTACACTTCATCTTCCACCAATGACAGTTAGAGTCCAAAAAAGTGACTTTTTCATGAGTTTCCTGCAGGCTATAAGTCAGGACGGTTGGAATTTTTCTTGCATAGTTTTCAGTGATTGCATACTGGCTAACAATTATGTTTTAAATTAAAAAAAAATCTTTAAAAAAAAGAAAAAATTAAACCATAGCAATCTTGCTTTACTCTTTCAAGAAATCTTCCTAATGCAATATCACAGAAGCCTAACTGTATTTTCTCCTAAAGAGAAGATTAATTTCCAGAGATTATGTAGTGCAACTGGTTAACTTGTAGGAAAGAGACAACACGCTAATATAACTTCACCCTCCAAACATGGGAAATGTGTTTTGGGTACCCAGTTAATAAAATCTATCCATGGTCTGCAATGTCCTTCCTGTTTATATTCAGCACAACCCTGTGATTCTAGTTGAAGAGAATGGAATCAGGATCTTGGTTCGCCATCTGTGCTATATGCTTTAGCACATCCTTTTTCGTAATGATTCCAAGCAATCGCCTAAAAGACAAAACAAGACAACAAAACAAAAATAAACATGGAGTTAAAATAACATTCTCAAAGGTGACACTTTCCCTCCTCAGTCCTTTTCCACTTCGTCTTGGAACACTATCTGTACTTACAGAATGACGAGCTAACAGGACTAGGTTATGTGTAACAGGCAAATGGGACAATGCACGGTTCCTAAACATGCTCCAAGCTTTTCTAGCTCTGAGTCTCAGATCCTGCTATTTCCTCTGGTTTAAATATTCTTCTCTACATAGACGAATCTTACTTACCTTTTGCAACCCAGCTCAAACGTCCCTCCTCTAGAACACCTTCCCTGATCCTACAAGCCAGCAATAACTGTGCCCTCCTCCCAGCACCAGCACGTTCTGTGCAATTGTCCTGTTTGCTGCTGTGCTAGCCCCGCTTGTGTATTCTTAGCTTCCCTCCAACACTGCACACTCCTGGAGGGCAGAGGAGGGTCTTACTCATTGCTGTGTTTCCCAGAGTGCAGTGGAATACCTTCTTACATGAAGTAGGGATTCAGTAAGTGTTGAATGACTCGGTTAGGGAAAGTCCCCTTACTGATTTAAATCCTGCAGGACATCTGTTACACCATTTAGAAACTTTAGAGGGTGAAATTCTTATATAATTGCTGGATTAACATACCATGTTCAGAAAAAAATCCACCCTTCTCCCCAGCCTCCCTTCTTTTCCAATAAAAATAGCAGGGTTTCCTTTACTGGATAAGAAATATCCCAGAAAGAAAGAGTCTTGGCCTTGGGAATCAGAAAGCTTGCATTTAAAGCCTGTCTCTACTATATATTAACTGAGAGCCCTTGTATAAATCTTTAAACCTCACTCAAACTTGGTTTTCTCATCCTCAAATAATAATAATGAGGGTATTGTAAGAATCAAATACTACACTTATACTACCTAATAGCATTACAATGTCAGTGCTGCCTGCTCATAAGAACACAGCTGTTTCTTTTGTGGGGGAGGAACTGAGTTATTTATAGTGTGCAACCAGCAGTTCACATCCCTCAAACACCCATTCTTCCCCAAACTCCTTTTCTATTAATTATGATGATACAAGAAACACTTCCATTTTCATCTCAGAACTTCAAAAAGACCTGTAAGTCCTACTAATGTTCATTTGAATTGGGTTCTCCTTCCTTCTTTATCTCTCTACATTATTTTTTCTCCCACCAACCAATTTGCCTTCACCAAAGAGTTCTCACCCATTGTGTGTAACCAGGCACTGCCGCAGTCCCAGCTTTCGGAAGATATCCACTACGATCTCCATGGGTGTAAGGTCAGTCACAGTGAAAGGGCTGAGATCCAGGATGTTCCGAAGCTTTAGGGTGGGTGGGGTGTATGGTGGCATTGGAGGAGAATGCTCAGTGAAATAAATGACGGAAGTGCTCACAACGCCATCCTGTTTTTTCCGAGCATTTTCTATTTGAAAAGTAGAAAAGAAAGTTGAAAATAGAAGTGCTAGTTCTATTCTTCTGGCCCCCAACTAGTCCCCTCTTTCCTCTGTCTTTCTTCATTTCACATATATTTATTTATTTGCATAGTGGATTCGATTATCCCCTTTCTGAAATCCTTACCAATTGAAATAATGAGATCTCTTCGGAGGACGAAACCTACAAGTCTTTGGGATTCCCGGGACACCACCACTGGGAAGCCACTGTAAGTGGTTTCAGTGATTATGCTCTCTACATCTTCCACAGTCATACTGTCCTGAGTAAGGACAGTCAACAAAGGATCATTTCTCCGGGGCTTCATCACATCCATTGCCAGGGTCTTATGAGCAAACTCTTCTTTGGCTTCAAGAAAGGGGTATCCATTGAGACGGATGTGGGCATCATAGATGCCCTCCCGCCCAAGAGCATCTGCCACCCACTTGCTTGTCATGGCTGCAGCCATCAGAGGCACAATGTATTCCAAGCCACCCGTTAGCTCAAACATTATGACAACAAGAGAAACAGTCATCCGAGTCACCCCGCCTGCAAAAAAACAGACACAGGATACTGAAGGCAGGAAAAGCACAGGATTCGCTACAATTATGGGCCTGTCACAGGCCCCATTCAGGAAACGCTTACTTACCAGAAGCATTGCTAAAAGGAGGTCTCGCTCATAACCGCACAGAGCCCAGCAACCGCGTTTAAAGTCAGTTTCCAGCGGGCGAGTCCGCTTTCCCAAAACAACATCTACAAAAGTACGGAGGCTTCCCTAGTCGTCTTCTTTTTGCCTTTATCTGTTGCTTTTCCCCCCTAATTATAAAAGTAATTGCAGGAGATATCCACCATTTGTGTAACACTACAAGGACAAGAGGTTCTCTGGGACATGCAGGCCCAGTGTGGACAATTCAGAAAATATTTTTTTAAAAACTATGTAAAAGAAAGTCACTATCCATCAGCTCGCTGCCTAGAAATATGCAGAGTAAAACTTGTGAGTGACTTTTTCAAGTCTTCTACTATACAAAAATGTACGTCTTTACACAGGTGAGCTCATATTACATGTTTAATTCACCACCATGCCTTTTCCTCCCACTTTATGTAGGGAACATTTTATGTACTATTACCAATTCACTTAATATCGTACTTAAAGATGTTAAACATATTAACATTGCATTCAATGGCTGCATAGTATAACATTATATGGATGTACCATAATTTATTTAACCGGTCCCTTCCTGTGCACATGTAGGTTGATTCCAATTTTTTGCTATTATAAATAATACCATGAGGAACATTCTTATGCAGATATCTTTGTTCAAATTTCTGATTATTTCCTCAATTTGATGAAATTTGAGAGAAGAATTCCTCCCTCTCAAGAGGGAGGAATGTAGATACATGGTAAAGAATGCTTTCTTAAAGCACTTGAGAAATGGCAAACCTAACAGGAAATGGATGGTCGTTAAAAATAATCTGCAGTCAATTGTGTTTAATATCACTCTTCCTTATTACGTCATTTAGGTAGCAACTTCTTTGAAATCAATACAAACTAATTACTCACCTAAGCAGGCTGCAGCCCCAACCATGGCATAAAGGCCGGGGGTGATGCAATCAGCTCCTTGACTACACCAGCTATTGAAGATGGCCCAGTCATGGTGGTAATAAGCCAGTTGTTCCATTCCTACTCCTAAGAGTCGACCTGCTATAGCACCAACAGCCATGCTAGGAATAAAGAGGCCAGAAGGGATCTGCAAAGAGAAAGCAATAGATGGTTAGTGAGAAATGATGTGATTGCTTGGCATATGGTAAGGGCTAGAGGATTGACTCTCCGCGAAGCGAATAGGCCAATGACAATTTAACTGTGCACTATGCTAGCAAGTGGCTGTACAGATTTGTGTAACACTACAGGCACTAGAGGTTCTCTGGGACGTGCAGGCAAGTACGACTGCAAAGAATCTTACCCTGATTCGGGGTCCATCAGGCAAGAGCCTGAACTCTCCAGACCAACACAGAACTGGAGGCAGAAATTAAGCCTTTCCCAAAGAAAAAGGAAAATAGATGGAGTTTCTCATACATGCAGACATTTTCCCCAATTGTGAATTCTTATCAACGACAACTACCCTTTATTAGCTATCTGCTGTGTTCTATGCTGGATGCTCTACACATAAGATTTCATTGGTTCTTTACAACTACCCCAGGAGGTGGGTGTTACTATTCCCAAATCGCAAAGAACACAAGGATTGGAGAAGTCAAGCAACTCACCTAAGGCCAAGATTTAGTAAATACTGGTGCTGGGTTTAAATGCAATGCTCGTAACCACTTTCCAGTATTGAATCTTAACCCATTGCTCACACAAAAAGGATGGCACATGAGGTTTCAGTTTATTTTGTAAAAGCATAAAGGAAGATTAAATAATTAAGTTTTTTAAATGAAGTAGTGACCATGGTCGCATGACTATCCCAAAAAGGAAGCGTCACCTGTCTCCCCGCTCTGCTTTTGACTCCTAGGAGACTATAGTGAATTCTCAATTTTCTGTGCTAAGACAGGGAAATGATGGCATGGATAAACAAAACAGCAGATTATTTTAAAATAGCTTGTTTGATTTTGGAAAACATTTGAATCTGTGGAGGTCTGATGGTCTGTAAATTTACTTTAAATGAAAGAATGAAGCCACAAGGTGAAAATTAACTTAAGAAGCACTGCAAAACTTTCCACGGTATTGAGGGGGATGGATGACACCATCTCAGAGACTACAGTACTGCCCAAACTGAGTTGCTGAGTTGCTGGTTTAAATCTCTGTTTCCTTAGAGAATAGAGGGAGATAACTTGGTAGTGGGGTGCTAAAGAAAAGAAACAAATGAAGACCTACGAAGGAGGAAGAAAATACCTTAACAACATTTCCTTTCTGGTTTCTTCTGAATGATGGAAATGATAAGGGGTACTGAAAATAAAACTCACTGGTGTGATGCCTCCTTTTGACAGTTTAAATATTTAGGATCACCTGCAAAGCTCTTGATCACTGGACATTGATACCAACTGTGAAGAATATCTTTCGCCTCACATCGGGTCGATACATATGAAATTGCTATCTTGGCGATCAAAATGGGTGAATATCGGCAATTTCATTTGGTTCGACCTATTATTCTGCTTTATTGGTAAACTCTAAATCCACCCTATAAGGACCAACACTGTGTTGGTCAGATATTCTTTTCATATAAAATGCACTGCAATAAATACCTCACCATCCTTTTTGAGGGGCAAAATATGTTTTCCACAGAAAAGGAGAAAACATTTCTACTTAAAATCTCATCACTGAGGTTTGCATTTGGCCCAAAACTAGGCTCGGACAATTTTAGATAGAGATACAACTGTCTACGAAGTTATGAGGACATGTGGGGGTAAAAATGGCTTTTGGGGGTAGGGGACACCATTGGGTGAAGTTGGAAGTGTCACATGAGCTATGAGGATTGTATGATATCTTGGCTTTGCCCTCCAAACCCACAGCCACACACACATCCACCGAGTACCAAAAGAATCTCCTCACCTTCATGCCAAAGGTGAATATAGTAATGATAATTTTCAGTATAAGCGTCAAAGCCAGCTGCCACATGGCACTGTAGACTCCCACACCAGCTGGTCTGTCGGGCAGTTCACCCCCCTTGCTTGTGTTGAAACGGTTCTCATAATCACAGAGCTTGGAGGAGTCCAGAAGGCCACAGTCATTAAACAGCTCAGAAATGAGCTCACTGGTGCTCATACGGGTGTATTCATTGGGGAAAGCCAGGATGGCAGTGATGGCTGTCACGACGAGTACCTCTACGACAGGATACTTGCCCAACTGGGTGGTCTTACGCTTCCGACACCAGGCAATGTTTGTGCGGATAAACAGAGCTCCCCACAGACCACCAAATATGCCCAGCAGAATAAATGGCACAAGCTCAAAGAGATGCCATGGGGTGTGAAACTCCACGTAAAACAGGACCAGGCGGCTGTTCCCAAACGGATTGATAGAGCGTAGAGTAAACGCTGCCACCAAGGCAGCAAAGAACGAACGCCACAATGTTTTGAGGGGAAAATAGTAGCTGACCTATGAGAGAGAAGGTGAGAAAGTAAACTCAATCAATATGCAGAAACTATTTTGAGTCAAAAGCTGGTGCTGCAGAAATTAGAGTTGAGGATGAAAACTGCCCAGAGATCTCTGGTCGCACGGTAAAGCACTGTGTTGGGCAGAACACGTCAGGACTGCCGTGTACAGAGACGCTGGCTAGAATTCCTGACACACAAGCATGCGCACATGCATGCTCTACAGACAGTTAAAAGTAGTTACCTCTTCTAGGCTGAATAATACTCCGCCGATAGGTGCCCCAAAGGCTACAGACACACCAGCTGCTGCTGCAGCCGACAAGACCTACAATCCAAAAGTCAAAATTAGCGATAGAATAATGCCCCTTTCCTATCTTCAATCACATTTTTAAAAGGAAGGTTAGTGGTTACTAAACATTAAAAAAAAAAAGTTTACATGCTCCATATCCAGTTCATCAAAAATGAAGTTCAATTCATATTTACTTTGAAAGCAAACTGTATGCTGAGTTTTGATTCACCTCTACCCAGGCAAAACCAGCAACAATCAACACTTTACTCTTGCCAGTTAAAACTGTTTTTTTTTTCAACTCTTTAGCTTCTATTGTACATTATTCCTGTCTGACAACCTCACAAATTTAATACTGCGTTTACGTCCCTCCACCGTTAGACAGGTAGCTAAACCTACTCAGATTTCGCCTCTCTTCCTCCTGCTAGCCTTCCTCTCCTGCCAGGAACCCTCCTCCTTAAACTATCAAAATGTACTCCATATTTGAAATTTCAACATCTTTGAGTTTCTGTCTGGGTCTTATGGTTAATTTGGTTTGGTTTTGTTTCAGAATAAATCAGTAGGTTCCAATTTTGTGAAAAGTCTTTTCTAATGGAACGACCCCGGTCTTGACCCATTCTATATGTGATTTCTTTGTAATTCAGGGAAAATAGAGCAAGAAGCATTGTTTTTCTAAGTCCTTAATTATAGCAGGACAAAAGTAACCAATGACTCGGAACAATTTTTAAAAAATGCTCTTCCTCCTCAAAATAATATGCATTAACAACTGCATAAACATGAGAACAACCACAGAGATGCTGCAGTGGGACTAACGTAGCGGAGCTGAAGCAGAAGGCAGAGAGAGATCCAACACAGAGAGAAACTAATTCAGGGCAGTGTTAGATAGAAATAAAAGATAAAAAAGCTGGCATCCGAAACACAGGCTGAATTTATATTCCCTCGCAGGAGTAAACAACTTAAAACAATCTTGTACTATTTTTGTAACCTATTTTGTAATAGAAACAGCGCACACTAGCATAGGATTATATATAATTTTAAAAGTCCTTATTTCTCCTTTACCACCACCTCACTTTCCCACTCACCAGAGGCAGACATTTTTAACAGTTTGGGGTAAAACCACTTTCCAGACATTTTCTTACTAGGTGCATATATACACACTTTTAGAAAACATTAATTGAATTATACTATACACATTATTCTGAAATTGCCTTTTGAAATTCAATGAATTTATAGCCATCATTCCATGCCAGTATATATAGGGCTATCTCATTCTTTTTCATGGTTGCATAGTATTCTATAGTATGAACAGAATATTGTGCAATCAGTCCCCTGTTGATGGACATTTTGATTCCGTTTTTCACTATGTTGGCGAATGCTGCACTGACTATCCCCACACAGCTTTGTGCACACCCATGCTAGGATGGCTGTAGGATAAATTCCCAGAAGTGGAACTGCTGGGTCAAAGGGTTATCTGCATTAACATTGGCAGAATTCTCAAATTCTCATCCCTAAGATTGCACCATTTATGGTCTCACTAAAAAAGAGACTATTAAGGCCATTTGTTATTACCTCTCTGCGCTTGGCTTCATTCTTCCTGTACTTGTTGAAGCAGTGGCACAGGATGTTCCCACAGCAGCAAGCCACGTGCACTAGGGGACCCTCTTTGCCCAGGCTCAAGCCAGATGACACTGCCAGCACCAATGTGATGGTTTTGATAATCAGGGTCCACTTACCCAAATAGCCCCTAATAATGAAACCACTCAAGATAGTTTTTATCTGCAGGTCAAACACAGAGAGATTGAATATAGACCAAGCAAGTAAACAAGGCTAAGAAGCAATAATCTGGACCTCACTATGAAAACTGCACCTTTTGAACAAGTGACATTTAAATGCTTAACTTACAGTGATCCCAGTTTGGGAGGGAGCCCAGGACCCCAAGTAGGCAAAAGCTGTTCTTTAAGCTTTCACATTCCTTTTCTTTGGCCATGTGATAGCTGGGCAAGGGAGTAGGGTAAGTATGAGAGTGTGTATATGGCAAAGAGGAGGCAGAGAGGGAGGGTGTTGTCCTTACTTACATTTTTACAAGCTAGTATAGCCTTGATTCTCTGCCAAAGAACTTTGTAACTATGGCTTGCTCAGGAAACAGAGAGGGGCAAGGTCATCCGGGTAACCTAAAATCTCAGTGGTTTCAGTCAATGTCAAGCAATCTAAACCAAAAGTAGTTAAAAACAGGGTTGTAATCACCCTCCTTCTAGCCCAACTCATATTCTTGGAAATGTAGCAAAATAGTTTTAGAGCTTTTGCCCTAACAAAGTTGACGATACCACTCCTTTTTCAGGCCAGAATCTTAGGCTCTACCCTGGGAACTTCTTGGGTAGGGAGTTGGGGAGGTCCTCAGGGGCCTGGCTCACCAGGAACCCCTCAGGAGGCTTGGAATCGCCTCCCTTTATTTAATGTCCACGTGGCCCAGGCTGGGAGGAGACTTGCGGGCAGACCTAGAGAGGCCCGAGATTGCCTCAGGGTCCAATCCTATTTAACATCCACATTGTGCTATACGCTGCAACACATATTAAAGGATTTTAACCAAAAAGGATTCATTATTGTTACCATTTATAAGCCATTTTAGAGACTCACCTCAGGGATTCCAGAGCCACAGGCATAAGGCGCAAACACCTTGACAAGAGATACAGCAAGGAAGGCAAACAGGAGAGCCCAGAGGACGTACATGAAGTAATTGACTATGTAGGCAAAGGCTCCCTGGAACAGGGAAAAAAGAAAGAAACTTCTTTTAGCCCAGACAGCCTCAGTGAGGCATGCAGCTCTTCTCAGTAATGGGTTTTCAGGAGAGAGAGTCAGAAAGAAAAACACCATTATTAAACTGCTGAAGATGTACCTTCCAGATAGTCAGCAAAGCAACTACTGAAACAGTCAGCCGCTTGCTACTAAAAGTAGGAGGCTTTGGTACACACAAAGTAAAATGACAGCAGCTTCGAAGGATGGACAAGAACAAAGAGCAAACAGAACCCTGAAGCGAATTCACTTTCTATATGAGCGCTTTCATTGGTGTTGTAGTCAAATATATACGATTCTATGTCAATTTTATTAAGTCTTAACAGCTCTTTCATCGGAATGGCTGAATACTGGCTATTACACATTTCAAGTGAAGAGCGGCTAGCTACCTACTTTGATGTCAGATTCTCCCAGGAGATTATAGTGTCTAAAATTCCTGAGTGTTTTTCTTAAAATACACAATTAAGTTCTGTAGAGAACGACCACATCTATGAGAGAATTTTTCTACCACAGACTCAGCAACAAGTACGGTAGAAAGTTTCAGCCTCTGGCCATAAAACTAAGCCCGTGAGATGCCAGATATCCCCAAGAATAAAACAGCAAGAGCTATTTTTTTTAATGGAGAAAATATACTTTTAAGACTATCCCCCAGTGATAATGAAGTTTGCCAGAAAACAAATCTAATTTTGAACACTAATAAGGATTCACCAACATCAAAGGGCTTGCAAATAGTTACGCCTTCCAAAAAAGGTATTTTGAACATTAGGAGGTTATGCTCGCTGATTGAAATATTAGAAGTTGAAACTCACTCAAATTACACAAAACACAAAATTCAATGGACTTTTGACTTTTTAAAACATAAACATTATTAAAATAATTCACCGAGCTAAACTAGGAGAATAAAATGCTCAGGTTTTTTTCTGAGTTATAATTTTGACACAGGTTTTCCATTATCTTAGTCCCTCAGAGGAACAAATAATTGCTTTCTCTTGGTCTTTCAAATGTAGCTACGGAGGAAGAAGCCTCCAGAGGTAGGAAACAAAGAGGGGAAGGGAGTGAAAGAGAAAGCAGCTGAACCTGGCTAGAGGCAGAGACCAGGAGGCCAAATTCTTGGCAGGAGAACTCTTCTTAAAACCTAGAAAGCTCTTCCCCCAAGCAAGGATTTGATTCATAAAGAGGAGAGCCAGAGAAATGTGTCACTTGAGTAAATCTCAAGCTCCAGTTTGAAAGTTATGGTTGGAACACAAACACAAACACACACACACAGAGCTATAAGGGGGGCTTTGTGGTGATGGAACAATAGTTCTCTATCTTGATTGTGGTGGTGGTTACATAAATCTACACATGTGATAAAACTTCAGAGAACTACACACACACACACACACACACACACACACGCATCTATGCCCGTAAAACTGGTGAAATAAGGTCTGTGGATTGTACCAATGTCAATTTCCTTGTTTTGCTATTGTACTATAGTTACATAAGATGTTACCGTTGGGGGAGGCTGGGTGAAGGATATATGGGGGGGACCTCCCTGTACCTTGTTTTGCAACTTCCTGTGAATCTGTAATTACTCCAAAAATACAAGAGTCAAAAAAAAGCAAGGGAATCTCATACACATACACACACAGACTCACCCTAAATTCCAGGGCTTCTCAAACTTTTCTACCCAAGTACTCCTAATCTAGGAGAGAGGATAAGGGGTGGGGTACCCAGGAGTAGAGTTGAAATAGAGATTATGTTTTATCTTAACAAACATGGGAATTTTGCAATCCTTTTTAATTAAATGTAATTTTTTAAAAAAAATTCTTCCAAATATTCAGGAAAAACTGATATTCTGGGAAGGTACATAGCGTTTGCCCCATGGTTTCACCTACCCTCTGGCACGCTGTCCTTATCCCAGTTTGAAAAGCATAGACTTCAACCCTCCCTCACATGTAGTATGGATCTACTCCTTTTACTGAACTCTTTCCCCAAGTCAATATGCATAGTCATATGTGTACTTAAACACTCTTATTCCTGACTTTATTATTTTCCTATCCTTCTTTCCCCTTGACTGACTCTGTGTGCCATTTCAAACTGTGGACCAAAGTAGGTATAAAAATAAATTTTAAAAGTACAAACATATATCCTAGTCTTGTCCCCTTCACTTCACTAATAGAGTGGATGGGCAGTGAGCCAAGAGGGTACCTGTTTTAGTTGGTAGAAGTCAGAGTAGAATTGGGAATTGAGAATTATTTTGTTTTGTGTGTTTTTAGTAGGAGAGATCTAACGTACAACTGAGTGGTAATAGAAAGGTAAGGAGCTGAAAAACAACATTACTTTTGCATTGAAAACCATAGGCTAGAAGACAATGAAATCAAATGAAAACATTTGAACAAATGTTCATTTCAAATTGGACAAATGAAAGCATTGATTTAATCTCAAAATGAGACTGGGGCAATTTTATTCCTGGGTTTTTGTTCTTTTGATATAGAAAGTATCATAATTTTTTGAATGTTGTAAGGTAATGCTCAGGGAAAAATTACTTTTGGAGTCTATATGATAAACACATTTTTAACCCACTCCATCCTTTTTTAGAAATAGCTTACCTGTTGGCTGGCTCTGACATTTCTACTGAAATTATTAGAGAAAGATAGATTCAGTTACACTGTGTACTAACAACCAAGAAGAAATACTAGGCTTGTTTAAAACAAAATTTAAAACAAAAATTTTAACTCATTGCGTAAGCATCAAACAATTCCACATGCCAAAAGAGATGAAAATAGGGCTACACTTAAACCACAGAGAAAGACAGCTGGCATTGGTTCCCCTTTTCATGAAAAGGAAAATAGGGGAAGATCCCACAGTTGCCACAAGTACAGCATAAGAAATGAAGTAAATGTAAGAATAAAAGTCAGTGGTTCAGAAAACCCGCTACACATTACCTCGTCCGTGCTGATGATAAGCTGGGACCAGCTATTCCACTCTGGACATTTGTCTCTGTCTTCAAAGGTGACATGCTCGGAGTTCCAGCAACAGTGTTCATGGTTAAACCATAATCCCCCTGTGCATATACCTTCTTTTAAGTCTGTCATCCAATGAGCAGAAATGTCTATCAAGCCAGCTAGGGAACCTGATTTGAGGGGAGGAAAGGAAAGGCCAAAGTTGTCAAAGAAAACGAGGGAAGAAGAATTAAAATAACGGACAAGCGTATGCTTTCCCATTCCATCTGCAACTTTTTTCTAGTTGTCTGTCTGCTTGATTTTCACCCATAATCTCTCATATATTCCACCTATTTTAACATTAAATACCTGTTCAGGAGGGGAAAAAAACAAAACATCGTCTGCATTAAACACCGTGTCTGTGGAATTTCTATATAGGGCAATCTTAGGGCAGTGCAATGTGGTTGGATGGGAGCAAGGGGCAAGTGGATTTGACTGTTAGCTGATTTACGTGGCAAAGACTCTGCTTTGACTGAGAGTTGATGAATACTGATCCATAAAGACCGTTAAGTTTATTAAAGATTATTTTATTCTCACTATATACATAAGATTGAGAAAATGTGAATTTCCCACATTGAAGAATATTATATGATATTTATTTGAGATGGCTTGCTGAGGGGAGCTGAAGACTATGGGGAGAAGGGCTCAGTCCTAATAGCGATTTTTCTCCATGGACAAGGGAATCTGAGCTGCTGGCAGGAAGGCGTTCTAGGCTAAGGGAACCGAATCTATAAAAGCACAAACTGTGATGTACGTGGAAGGTTAGAGGAAGCTGTAGACATGTTGAAGTCTCCTGAGTCTAGGATGTGAACATTCTGAGGCTTTCTTAGTGGGAAGGAGCAAACAATATTATACACAGAACATACATCAAAGGAAATTATGAGAAAATGAATAGTGAACTGGGGACTTATGCACTATGGCTAGTAGACTGATAGAGTTCAGACAGTTATAGTACTTTTGATTCTGGCCTTCTCATCATTTCTGTAGTCCAGACCAAGAAACTCTGGCATAAAGAAATTAAATGGTCTAGAATTGTGCTGTAGGGAAATAGCAAAGACATCATAAAATTCACAGCCCCTGAATTCCCAGACTGTTCCTGAATTCAGACACACTGCCTCTATTGTTGCTCTCCGATGCTTAAAATACAAAATACCCTGTGTGTATGAGGGAAAGAAAAATATTCACTGACCACCTAGTGACAAGAAATACATTAAAAAGTTGAGGATATTACACCTATATTCCAACAGGCTGGAGGCCATGTCATGTGTATGTTTTGGTAGGTGCTAAAAGTGTTAACACAGGTTATTTACATACTTGAATAACCTAGTCAAATCTAACACATTGTTTGACACCTACTCTTGGCCACTCCGGCCTCCACCTTCTCTTCCTTCTAAATCTTACTGCACTTATTGTCTGGATTCAGAAATTTAACATGATGTTAGAGAGTTTGGCTTGTTCTCTGGTGGTTCCACGTGTGCATGTCATATTCTACCCAACACTGGTACCCTCAATTCTATCTTCCCTTCGACTTCTACTTCTCCTCCTTCTTTTTCCAATTGGCTCTTTCTTCCCTGGTTACAAATTTTACCAAGTTTCCCCTACCCTAAAGAATAAAATGCCTTCCCCTGTCCCTGTTACCATTCTAAGCTTCTGCCCCTTCTCTCCTTCCAGTGACCACCAAATACCTCCAGAACCTCTATACTGGTTGCTTCCCCTTGAAATCTGGCTCCTAATATTTACCTGAGATGGTTTTTCAAGATCATTGGTATTCTCCTAACTGCTAAACTATATAACTCATTCTCAGCCCTCTTCCTTCTCTTCAGCCTCTCTGCAATACTTGGCATTACAGACCACCCAGCCTATTATTAGCCAGCTCTATACTGTGTGAGCCAGAAGGAGCAGTGTTAATACTCTGGACCACAGGTTGGCAAACTATGGCCCGAGGGTCAAATCTGCCTCTATGTTTGTAAATAAAAGTTTCTCTTGGTCACAGCCCCACTCATTTGTTTACCTATTGTCTACGGCTGCGGCTGCTTTCCCGCTACAAGACCATGTGGCCCACAAATCCTAAAATATTTACTATCTGGCCCTTTACAGAAAAAGCTTGCTGACCCCTGCCCTAGATAATCTTTGAAAACCCAGCTATGGATGAGCCATTCCTCATTTGCAGCAATCATCTTATACTCCATGGCTCATGAATTATCGCTATGTAACAGCAGCAGCAGCATCGTTAATAACTGGGCACTGTGCTGAGTGCTATGTGTGCTGTATCTCATTTAATCCTCACAACGAATGTATAATATAGGTACTCTTATTATCCCCATTTTACAGATCAGTAAACTACAGCTTCCAAGGGTTAAGAAACTTGTCAAAAGTCACAAAATTAGCAAAGGGCTGGGATTCAGATCCAGGTAGCCACAAACTAAAGCCTGTTGCTATTAACTGCCATTTCATCCCATCCAGCTCCAGGTTTCCCACCTGACTTCTATTTTAGCTCCATATTCCAGATCTTCCTAGTCCCATCTTTTAATGCCATAATGTACAACTCTTAGCATCTCTTCCTGGTATTCTTGGCTTTCTGCTTCTCCCATAGGAGAGGAAGCCTGCTCGGGAATTTGATTTAAAGCTATATTTGCATAGCATATGTACTAATCCTAGTTAGACTGGAGTGACTTGGGAGGTTGATGAAGATGACAGGAAATGGTGGTACCATCCCACTCCTCAGCCACCATGAAAGAATGAGATTATAAGCTCCTTGAGGGTATGAGCCATATCTTACATGCTTTTCTTTACCACCAAACGAGAGAGTAGATGTTTAAGAAATAGCTACAAAAATCTCTCAGGAAGTCCTCTTCTACATCTTCTCTCCTAAACCCCATGCAGTATGTGTTTTTTTTTTTTTAAAAAAAAAACTGTCTCCAACAGAGGAGTTCTTCTTCAAGACCAGCACCAAAAGGCAGCATCCTAAAATGGATAAAATACTTTATAGCATACAAATGCATTTAAATGCATTTCCTCATTTCATCTCACTTACTTAAGGAAGGAGATGCAGGTATTAGTACCCCTTTATGGATGGGGACATCAAGCTTCCAAAAGGTCCACCAGTAATTCATGTCACATAGGAAAACAATAAAGCAAACGCTCAACTCGGTTCATGACTTGGGGGAGAGGCACGCCACAATTTTAGGAGATTTGTTTAGAAAACTAACATAGTTTACCATACCTGATAAAAGCCCAATAAGTAGCATCAACAACCAGCCAGAAAAAGCATCACTCACACTGTGAATTAAGGCCCATGTGGACTCTTTGCTTTTATTGGTAATCTAGGGAGAAATGAGAAAACATTGGTACACTCTACATATACCCTTACTTTTTCACCTCAAAATGTGCAATAAAGTAAGGAAACACAAAGACAAATCTATTCATTGAGCATAGACACCAACTTGGAGTTACTTCTCAAATCTACTCATTGGGAATAGAGAACAATTTGGAGTTACTTCTCACATAATCTTGGGCTGAACTAACATCACCAAGAACTTTGAGATTTATTGGACCTTGTCTTACTGAATCCCACCTTCACCTACAGTATTGCAATGCCTGCAAGCACCTTATTCAGGGCTTCCCCATTCAGCTGCTAATTTCTTATAGCATCAATCGGTTTTGCTTATTGCAGTGGTCTCTTTCTGCCCTGGACATCAGATATTCTAAGGATGGTCTCTTGACTCACAGGAAAACAGTTTGATTGTTTTTCAAAGAATAAACAAACATGGGCTTAT
Source organism: Equus asinus (assembly GCF_041296235.1). NCBI lineage: Eukaryota > Metazoa > Chordata > Mammalia > Perissodactyla > Equidae > Equus > Equus asinus. The sequence goes on from NC_091820.1 coordinate 38,393,717, forward strand.
TTGAATGGTGAAAGTACAATCTGAGGTTTACTATCTGGGGCTGTGCTTCAGGTCAGGCAAATTCCAAGATTGGATCCCACAGACCCCTAACTGTACATTGATCATAGACAGTAAATGATATCAGGGATATAGCTCTTTATTTTCAAAAACCTGCTGGGAATATCTGAGGCTATCAAGAGGTGCAGAAAGTTTTACCTTTTAGGTCCTAGCTTTTTCAATTCAACCCTCAGTGCCCACGTTTCAAAACCAAGCATTCTGAGAGCTTTGTCATTGGTAGTTCCACCTTTTCTGTATCTCTACTTCTTATCTTTGAAACTGTGACTTAGCTACCCATTTTCATCTACAGCAACACTGAAAATAATAACAATAAATTATAGAAATTGTAAAAGCAATTTAAGAATTTATTTTGACCTATGACTTTTAAGTTTCCAGTTTCAGGGCTGAAAGTAGATGAGGTGACATTTTTCCCTGTGACAGTTTCCGTTCTGATGATAAAAAGTTAATGCTAAAAAAATCCCCTTTGAACACACATTTTTTTAAATTTTATTTTATTTTTTATTTATTTTTTTATTAATGTTATGATAGATTACAACCTTGTGAGCTTTCAGTTGTACATTATTGTTAGTCATGTTGTGGGTACACCTCTTCCCCCTTTGTGCCCTCCCCCCACCCTCCCTTTTCCCTGGTAACCACCGATCAGATCTCCTTGTCAATATGCTAACTTCCACCTATGAGTGGAGTCATATAGAGTTCGTGTTTCTCTGACTGGCTTATTTCGCTTAACATAATACCCTCGAGGTCCATCCACATTGCTGCAAATGGGCCAATTTTGTCTTTTTTTATGGCTGAGTAGTATTCCATTGTGTATATATACCATATCTTCTTTATCCAATCATCAGTTTCTGGGCATGTAGGCTGGTTCCACGTCTTGGCTATTGTAAATAATGCTGTGATGAACATAGGGGTGCAAGGGACTCTTGGGATTTCTAATTTCAGTGAACACACGTTTTAATTGATTTTGAATTATTACTTTGAATAATTTGTCTCAGATGCCACCTTTTTACTATAATGGGAAATATGCCCTTGTCATATCACAGGTGATTTTCACAATGTGAATAACATGTTGAATATGCAACTGATGACAAACTGAACTCTGAATTACAGATAGGAGAAATTCTAAAGCCATATGATTCTAACTTTTAAAGCCTGCATGATGAATTGATATGATAGATAGAAAGAATATGTATGTGAGTTCCCAAATAGTAGAAACTTTATGAAAAACATAGAACATTTTATAGAGATCACCTTTTTTAGTTATGGTAAGAAAGTTCAGTGGGATTATCACAAATCCAAGGATTACAAAGGAATTTCTCAAAACCTACACCTGGAACAACCTGACTCCTGGGTTCAGGTGGCCATGAGAAAACCAGCCAGGAGCCAGGAAAGGCTTAAGAATGAAAAATGATCTGAACCTGACTGCTCAGGAGATTCACTGGGCTCTGAGAGGAGGAAATTATGAACTCAGGAGAGAATGGGGCCAGCGTAAAAATCAAATTTTAAATTTGAAGTCACAGCAGAAATATTAAGAAAGAAAAAAATAACAATACCAACTGTTGGTTAAAGAAATGCCTTACCAGAAGATCACCTCCTGAATCAGGACGGCTGGGGCTGGGGCTCTACCTTTTTGATAAGCTCTCCATGTGCTCCTGACACAAACTACAAACTGCGATTCTCTGATTTAAATGATACACAGCAACAAGTTAAAGGCAAATGACCTTGGCAGACTGCTTTGAAAATTTTCACAGTACTTTGAAAAGAGAAAAGTGGGGAAATTCTCTTGCTAAACTCAAAAGAACCTGTGCCATAGCCATAAGTACCATCTATTACCTATAATATTAAATTAATATCTTTAATTTGAACTTGATTGGCCTTTTGGTTTTGTTTGAGTTGAATGCGTCCATCTGCTTTGGTTGTATGGTTGTACAGGAGCTATAATCACAAGGAGTTTACCTTCTATGCTTCAGTAAACATTAGGGATCTGAGATTTTTTTCTTTTATTCCTTTAAAAGGAGCCCATTTACTTTTTTTAGTTCTAAAAATCCTGCTTCAAAGGAAAACCATAAAAGGAAGATAAGATAGGGAATGAAGATCTTTGAAATTTATTTTGGTCCCTTCCACCAAGTCTGTTTTCACCTCTCTGCATAGGTATTTATACCTATTTGAGGGCTGCAAGGATCCTTTTCAACTTCTTACTATAGGAAGATAAATCATCATTAAATATAAATTCTTCTCAAAATCATATAGAAGATGCCTTAAAAATAAGTTAAAAAATAAAACCCTACATTGCCAACAGAAATCAGACTCAGCCACATCCAGGGCTTAAGGAAAGAATACATAAAGAATATATATTTTCAACTTCTTCCCCTGCTGCTTCCTAACACTTACTCATGTACCATCTTTCATCTTACCTCTCGGTGCCTATCCCGGTCTCGAGATTTCTCTCTCACCCAGTCAATTGTATTGAAATCATCATAGGTCCCCACACCAGGGATTGGCTCTTCCAAGAAGTCCATCATCCTATTTGAAGAACCTATTCCTCCACCATTGTATGACTTGTCCTCTGTATTGAACAGGAAACAGACATTAGTACTTCAGACACTCTGGACATTTTTCATACCTCCTGTCTGAGCACCAAAAGGTGAGCCCTTAAACTATCCTGATAAAGCAATATGGTGGGAACATACATCACATTCAGAGGTTTCTGTGGTCTAGGCACAAAATGACAAGTGTCTTAAGGCAGTGTGAATGGAAAGGGACAGATGAGAGTGACAGTACAAAGAGAATCAACAGGAGCCAAAGTGCAGTGGGAAAGGATTTATGAAACAAAAGATGGGGAGCTTGGAGTAACTTAGGTATCTCAGTTTCTCTTGTGGAAGGGAGACCAAAGGGTCAAAGGTCTTTGCAAACACATCATATCAGAAACCATTTTACATTTATATGGTAGTAATTCAATCCTAGGAGGTAGCTTTGAGTGGGGACTCCAAAGAAACATGTCAGGCTCTTCAAGAGTTAAGCTGGCTAGAATGTAGATATTTTCCTTCAATAGCTATAAGACTTTGATCCTTGATGTAACGGGCTTATAGAAACTTTTACTGAGTATGTCAGAACAGTCTAAGATTTACAGGTAGAGATTTAGGAACAGTGCATGGCTCAGTGATGAAATGTCCCTCTCTGATCCTTCAACTGAAACAAACATACCCATTTGCCCAACCATCACAGTCCTTTATCTGTTTCGCTTTTAGTGCTTCTATTACAATTAGTTATGCAAATACTTTATCTTCCTTTCCAGACTAGAAGCTCTTTGAGGGCAGCCTATATCTGATTCATCATTGCCTTCTCCAGTGTCTAGCACACATCCAAGACTCAATAAATATCAGCTGAACCAAAGCTTGTTTGATGAACAGTGGGGATGAGGGAGAAGTATTCACACTCAGATGTTGTAGTCACACCAGGTCACTTAGTATGGCTTAATTCAAAATATTACCACAATCCTCTGGTGGAACAATGTTTCGCTATTTCGCTACTAAACACAAAATGTAAAACAGTATTCAGGAATTTATGCAAATATACACTGAGGGAAAATGCACAGTAATGCCATCATTGAACTCAAACAGCCAAAGCTCACATTTGCAGCATCAACCTTGGCAGGGACAAAGCTTTATCTAGACTGTTTGGTGATGAATCCCTCTGCAGAGAAGGCCAAAGGGAGCCTGAGCTGACCCCCGCTCCCCTCATCTGCATCCCCATCTTCACTCTCAACTCCTAACAGACAACTTTAGCACTCTTACAGGGTAAGTTTGAATTAACACCCAAGCTGTATCTGGTTTACAAATTGTAAGTCTTCCAAATACCTAATTCATCCTACCTTTTACAAGCAACACACACATTTGAAAAGAAAAGCTCTGCAAAATCCAAATCAAATCCAAATCATATTGAGGGTGGGTGGGGGTAGGGTCGGAGTGGAGGAGGTAAACAAGTTAATCTTAAAACCCCTAACCAAAGTCCTTTCCATATCTTCAAGCATACCTGGCTGTAAAATGGTTGGCTGCTGAATCAGCAGCCCAGCATTTCCTATCATGTCAGTGGCATACTGATAAAGATTAATGTTGGTGTGTTGTTTGAGAGCTTGGAGGGAAACAGCCAGCTAGGAAATGAGGGCAGAAAGAGAATAAAGTACATGGGGCGGGGAGAAACAAGCCGTTTCAATTCTCAAGACAAATGCTGACACCAACACAGGACACCAAACAACCAGAAATTTACTTTCTTAAAGCAGGTTCATGTCTCAATTGAATTTGCTCTGGTTTAAGAGTGCTCCTTTCAGGAAAATTAGAAAAGGATTTTGTGAAACTGGTTTTTAAAAGCATCCCACAGCTATCTAATGTTACACCATATACCTAATGAGGTCCCCAGCTCTAAGGATATTAAGACAAAATGAAGATCTGCAACAGCTTCCTAACAGGAAAGAAAGAATCCTATTACATCACTAGGTAACATGAGCACTGCATCATCCTTCTTTGTAGATAGTCTCCTGTTAGAAACGCAAATTGTCAGGCGGCTCTAAAAGAGCAGGCAGTGATTAGAATCCGACAACAGACTGCTTGTGATTCTCCAGATCCCCTTCTCCCTGGGGTCACGCTTCGGTCCTTGGCCAGGCTTAAGTCTGCTTACCTTCAATCACAGCTTTCTTTTTTTCTGCCTCAAGGAAGAAATAACCTTGGCGGCCCGCATTTGGTCATTTAGGTTGAAGAGCTTTTACAGAAGGAGCCCCAGTATGAACTGCCTTAGAGGAGCACTTGCTGCGTTCTCTGCCTTTCACAGCAACAAACGCCACCTAAAGAACCACCAGTGTTCCCAGCGGTCAGAATGTGATGTCACTGTTGGAATCATGTGACCAGACCCTTGGACCAGCCTTGGTGAAAGGAAGATTTTTAACCGAGCACAGAAGCCTTAAAGATGTAGTCTCATGTAAACAAATGCCATCAAACTGGGGGCAGTCGGGTCAGTTCAGAACACCGGGGTCCAGGCAAGTTTTAGTCTTCAGACTTCATTTAGCAGTAAATCCAAGAAGGCAAAATAGAAATATCTGAAAGCATTTAGAGTTACAGGGATCCTAAGCCAAAAGGGGAGAGAGGTAAATATAGAATAGGCTTTTTAAAAACTGCACTGGAGAGCAATCACATGGATAAACTCTCACAAACGTAGCGCTGAGTGAAAGATGCCAGACACAATAGAGCACATAACATGATTCTGTTCGTGTAAGTTCAAAACCTGGCAACCCTAAAGGACATCATTTTAGGATACAAAAGTAAGCAACCACATGACAAAGAGAAACAAGAAAACGACAAAAGCAAAGGCAGTAGCTACCCAGAGGAGAGAGGAGGTCGCCATCTGGAGGGAGCACATGGTGAGGGTGGGGTTTCTGGAATGCTGGTCATTTTTCTTGATCTGAGTGGTGATTACCTGAGTGTTCACATTATAATTATTTTTTAAACTGTATACATATGTTTTATGTCTATGTACACATCATAATTAGAGAAAAACATGAAAAACTGAACTGCATATGAATTTACTATACAAGGTCAGTTCTTGAATAGCACCTAGAAACTTTGAAAACCCAGAATATGGTCTAGAAAATGAGTCGTTTCCTAGTATTAGTGCTCTACCCAGAAAGCAACATCAAATCTGATCTCATTAATCCAAACTGGGTAAAAGTAGCTATTTCAGCCATGAAAACAGATTCACTACCATATTTGTATTGTTCTAAAGGCTTTCCCTTCCCCAGCTCTATGCTGAAGGCTATTCTTAAGCAGGTCTTAATTAATTGTGCAATAAAGCCACTCCAATAAAGTAGAAGAAAATTGCCTTCTCCCAACTTCCTAAGTGAATCCACAGGGCAGCTACTGTTAAACATTAATCCAGTCAGTGTGCTCCAATAATCAGCCCTAAACGTAGGGCTTCAAAACGTTGTGACTACTCTCAACTATTCTTAAGGCCCAATACATCCTGAAAGGTTAATATGACAAAACCTTATGAAGTGGGAGGAATTTCATGAAACCCATATGCTTTTAGTCCGATCCATCATTATTATAACATCTCAGTCTCTTGATGAACTAATCTAGCATTAAAGAGAAGAATTAAAATGGAGTGGCAACTGATAGTATTGTGGCAATCAACTACAATGCTTAAAAAGCAAAAGCTATTTGTGGCCCAAGTGTGACTGTCTCATACAATTACACTTTTGGAAAAGTATGCATATCTTACTTAAGAAGGATGACATGCCCAATCTCATAAGCCTCCTTCAAAGACATTCTTTATTAAATAGGATTCTCTCTGTAGTATCTGAAGACTACTACAGAATTCGCTTACATTATCTAATAAGGCTTACATTATCTTATTAGATTATTTACACTCCAAGGTACTATCTTTTTTGGTACCTAAGAATGTACAGTTCTTCAATGTACAGTGACTGGATTATATAACTGTCTGGTGTTAATAACTTTTGATGACAGTTCGTATGTTTTTCAAATGCTACATCAGGGCTTCTACGGGAGAAACTTTTTTATTCCATGGAAGTTTACTTCCTTTGAAAACTATAGGGCTGGTAGCTATGGCACAGTCCTCATATTAAAATGAGATGCAATTACAATTCAGGTTAAGAAATGAGGCACAGGTATTAAGGAATTGACATGTTATATTTCTTTTACTCTTTTCTACACCCCTATTCTCTTCTCTGACAAATTTGTAATCTCTAGCATATGTTCATTATACAGACTGCCACGTGTAGGGCAATTGATATTATTGTGAAAATGAGACAAAGAAATGCTTACCGATTTTTAATGCATCCTATGATAAAAACAATAATACAGTTAATACTTGGAGACAAGCAGAGTTATCTTTCTAGAACACAGATCTGATCAGATCATTTTCTGATTTCTAAAATGTCAGTGGCCCCTACAACAATGTTTTTAAAACTTTCAGCATAGTAAGACCATTTAATGGGCATTTGGCACAAGTGTGGACCAGGAATTTTAAAATATTCATCATAAATTTTAGAAGGGAAAAAAATAAAATATTTTAAAATGCATAATAATAATAATGATGATGACAATGGTATTTCTCCTATTTTAGGTTCATCAATGAGAGGGATTAAATTGTTTGCACTCCTTCATGGAGGCACCTATATCTGACTTGATGACAAATTGCTTAAGCTGTGGGTCATATTCCACATCCAGTTGGTTTCTTTTCTTAGCATTTTTTTTTTACTTAGTAGAAAGAAATAGTGAATTCAGAAAACTTAGTTAAGAATGGCAGCAGAGATGATCCCATTCAGGACCAACTACTGAGGTACAAAGAAAGTAATAAAATGCCAAAGGCTTTTCACAAGAACAGTGTATTAAGAGTTAAGCTTCTGGTGTGTAAATACTCTGCCAAGGAAGAAAGAGTAAAATTAAATAATGACCCTAAATGTCAGATTGGGGTACATAGATAAGTCTAGATTTCTGCCTGTTTACGAAAAAAGAAAAAAGCAAAACTTAAGTTTTGAAGGCACAGGTGTGCTCTAAGTTATATACAAAATAATTTAATCCTCTAACAGGATAATGATTCAAGTTAAAGTACAATTAGATCTCAACTTGAGTGATAAAAGAAAAGCTCCCAAAAGGCTAATTTGCATTGCTTGAGTCTGGGAAAAACGTACAGAAAACTAGTCAGAAAAAGGTCAACATTGAAAGAGCTTTCCCCGTAGGTTACACTTAGGTTTAAAAACTTCACAATGGGTCTTTAGAAACACACTGCTTGAATGAGGAGGCATATAAATGAATGCATTTAGCTCATTTCTCTTTATGGAAACCACTTTCGAATGCTTTTCTAAAAATCACATGATGTTTAAAACTAGAAAACCCTTTAAAATACAAGAAAAGAAATTCTGACTTGAGTATAATGTTTATTTCAATCTCTAACCAACATGCCATTAGAAATTTACCTGGGGGGCTAAACAGTAACTGATTAAGTGAACTAGTTAAACACTAACAGAAACACAAGGGGAAAGAGGATAGAAAGCAACCTCGTGCACAGACCTTGCAGTAATGCTTCGGTAACATCACAGCAGCCTAAAGAAAGCAAGCAGCACTCAAAGAGATGGGGCAGGGCTAGAGGTATGTATCTCAGGACTTGAAAACAGTCTCATTTTTTAAAATGTGTTTCAGTTTTTACAGAGATATATTGTATTTTTGCAAGGCTGGAACCACATCTACAAAAAACTTCAACACTCTACCTAGTAACATCAGCAGATATTTATCCTGTGGTCATTTAAATTTTACCTTCATTCAACAGCAAGTACTAAGAGCCCACTATAAGCCACTTCTTACTTCCATACCCTCTTCCTGTCTTGTATTGGTTCATCCATTCTAGATCTCCCAATAAGTCAGGAACTCTTTCACATTCCATTCTCCTCTATGTTTGAGAACACTTTGCAACTAAAGCCCCAATAATTAGGCAACATTTTTAGGACCTTTCTATCAACCTGTGCCTCCATTTTGCTTCCATTTTGCTTTCCCACCTACCCAAACCCAGTGGCTGAAAAGCAAATGTTGGTGGAGTAGGCCTCTCATCCCCTGGATAGTATCACGAGATCAAGTTATGCTTGAATATACTATTTTAGTTTGGCCCCTGGAACACTTACTCAAGGCAACTATTCCACTGGTGCACATCTGTAGTGAAATACCTCCATAGCTGTAGATAAATAACTATTCTTTCCCGAGGACTCTCCTCTCCCTCAACACTCCCCTAAAAGCTCCCAAACAAGTTCCCATGATGTAGCAGCTGGAACACCAAGAGGCTCCAGGACACCGCCCAGAGCTATGTCTGACATCTAATCTGACTGGTCAGTGCCTGTGTTGTTTTGTGTGTCACCCCTGCACTCATTTCGTTTAGGGACTGCCTGCTTTGGTTCCTGCTCATAGCAGGTTAAAACTTGAAGTTGTCTAAGAGGCAGGAAAGACACCAAAGAGGAAACTCTACCCTGACTCTGCTGAAAGCTAGACAATAAAAGAGGTAGTGAGAGATGTAGGTAACAGAACTGCAAAAACTGCAACAAATATACGATATACACTATTGAAATGAAGTTTGAGGGTTACGAGAAGTATACAGGAAGGTGGGGCATGGCAGAAAGGGATAGGGAAAAGCCTTTCGAAACAAGCATGAATCTAGATTCTAATACCACCCTCGGACTCCTTCTTTCCTCTTGGATACAGCTCTGTCCCCACTGGGTTGTATACATTTGCTTGCAAGTGTAGCTGGAGTGTACCTTTTATGCCTCCTACTCCCAGCATCTGCTCTAACCTGGAAGTTCCTGACCCAACCCACTTTCATTATCAGCGGAGCCAGGGTGCTAACTGCCAGAGTTACCAGAGTTAGGAAAAATAGCATGAGGATTATGACTTGGTATCTGCAGACTCCCATGGGACTAGAATGCCACAAAAATCAATGTAGAACTGGAAGGAAAGGGGCTAGACTTGACAAAGTTGCTGAGAGGGTTGCCCACATAAAGAAAATAGCCCTCAGCTCCATTACTTGCTCTTCACTCCTTCCTTTTCAAATTTACACATTTGTGGGACTGAGAAGAAGACTGGGGAATGTAACGGGTAGGGAGAGACTGCCCTAAAATGCACATTACATACCACAGTGTTGGGAAACCCTTCGGCAAGCACGATCCTGTGTAATAAACAGTAATCATTGTTTTAGAAGCAGTAATTCTCCAGTTCTTCTGGACTAAATCTGCATTGGTTTCTCTGTACTAATCTCCAAAAGGAAGCTGGGAACAAGAGATTAGCAATTATTCTTTGGTAGGGGAAAAACTTCAAGAGAGGAAATACCAATTAGGAGATTCTTCTTGGATTCATGGCAATAGTGTGATGTCATGGACAGAAAAATGAGTTAAAAAACATATATATAAAATCTAGGAATTGCACTTAAAGAAACACTTGTACCCGTGCACTCCAATATATATATGTTACTCACTGCAGCACTGTTCACAGTAGCAAACAGCTGGAAACAATGAAAGAGTCCAGTAATGGGAGAATAGCGCAAGGAAAAAGGTAGACTGATGTGTACTGAAATAGAAAACTCTCCCAAACATATTTGTGAAAAAGCAAGTCACAAAATAGTAAGTAGAATGTTCTTTTTTAAAAGTGTGTGCCTGTGTATTAACTGGAGAGAAAAAGAATAGATTTTTTCAATTATTTCATTGAGGTCATAATGGCATATAGCATTCAAAAAGAAAAAGAATTGAAAGGGTCCTATTGAATTATTTTAGGGGTTATCTCTGGAGTGGAAGTAAAGGAGGGACTTTCACATTTTATATACTTGTGTATTGTTTGACTCTTTAATAGTGAAGGGTATTTGTGTGTTAGATAAGTGGTTCTAAAAAGAAAAATAATGATATTGCAGCTAGAAGAGTAGAGACAGAACATGGCAAAGGGAAGACTTCCATTCTGAGAGGCAGACCCCTGGGGTATTTAGAAACAAAGCAGGTGACAGTTTCTGGAGAACACTAGGAGGAAAGCACCGAGAGGAAGAAGGCTTCCTAAATTTTTAAATGAAAGTCAATGGGAATAAACTCTTTGTTATCAGATTTATTGTCCAGCAGTGAGAAGATATGGGTTCCAATTCCAGCTCAACAACTCACTAGTTGTGTCACCTTGGGCAATTGCCTTAATCTCTGTGAGTTTCAGGTTCCCCATTTGTAAAGTGAGGGGGTATTAGCATGTATGATTTTTAAGGTCTGTTCCAACTCCCATACTCCATCATTTTAGCATTTTTGGGTTATTTGTACATTGCAGTGAGTGACTTTTGAGAAGACCTTAGCTTTGAGGAATTCCAAATGATATTTTGATTGCATAGTTATCTGAGAACACCAATCCTTAGAAAAGAAAAGTAAGACTCAGCTTATCAGTGACCTATATATAGGACAAGCTAGGACCCAACACTTCTGGCATATGGCTAACTACAGCTATATCAATATGGCTACAGTACCTGTGGAGCACCTGCTAGCCATAGACCCAGAAACATCCAGCACACACTCTGAAACATCACAGCAAACTTTTCCTCTTCTCCATGCCACAAATCAAAACAAAGTAAGGTTAAAAATTATCTACTCAGGATTTATAGTCCTGCCAAGGATCTCTAAAATATTTTTTTTCCTTCAAGAGGGAACCAAAGTGGTTTCACAAATTGAAAAGTAAATGGGGAGTTTCCAGATTCAGTTCTGGCAAGTAAAAAGCGTAGAGGTTGTCACTCCCATCCTTACAACAAGAAAAAGCTGGACCAACTAAAAAATCAGTAACTTCTCTTGGACCCACCAGAGAATTGAGGTTGCAGGGGAAACTGCAACCCTAAAATCTGAAGAGACAGTCTTATCCAAAGAGACACAGAGAGATTTGCTTACCTGTAGTAGAAATCACTGGAATCATAAACTGGTAGAGGCACTTAAATGGCAACTTTGACGGAATTGCTGAAGGCTGAGTGTGGACTTGTGTGAGAGTAAGAAACTCCTGAGGTCGACACTTTTGTAGGCTCTATCTCTAGGAACCCCACCAAGTTCTCACAGTGAAGAAATGAGAAAGATCCCTGCCTGACCTGGCTCTGAAGAGGGGAGGGGAAAAGTAATTGTGAAATACCCCAGAGCTTTCTCTATAACAAAAGCCTATGCTCCAGGGGAAAATACTTTGCCTGAGCCTTATCCCAGTTGGGGAAAGAGCATTCCTCCCATTCCAGCTGCCCACCACCCTAGCCTTCTTGTCTCACCTTGTGGGGGGAAGCATAGTCAACAGGGGCCTGAGCTTCCAGGAAATGGATTGGAAATGCTGCAGTCAGGGACAGGAGCAGTGGGCAGGGAGAACAAAAAGCTATACCACTAGACTAAAACTTGTGAAGGTCACAGCCACAAGAGACACAGTCCCAACAGACACTGAGATTTAATCAGAAGACTATAAAATGACCTGCTCCTGCATACCTTATCACCATACCAATAGGGCTCCAGTATAATAACAGTGGATTACAGCTGAAAGAACAGCAAGACACAGATTCTCTCTCAAGGAGTTGTACTTAAGGAAACTCAAAATCAAGATGGGAGACAAAACAAGGACTCTAGGGGAGTTTATGCCTTTGGGACCGATAGTTACACCAAACATTAAACACAGTCCAACTCCTAGCCAATTTACCATAAATCCTAACACAATGGAATTAAACTAGAAATCAATCATAGAAAAATAGCTGGAAAATCCTCAAATACCTGGAAATTAAACAATACACTTCCAAATAACCCATGGGTCAAGGAAGTCTCAAGACAAATTTAAAAATATTTTGAAGTAAATGAAAATGAAAATACAACATATCAAAATTTGTGGGATGCAATGAAAGCAGTGCTTAGAGAGAAATTTACAGCATTAAATGCATATATTAGAAAAGAAGAAAGATCCAAAATCAAAAGATCTGAATCTCACCAAAGAAGATATACAGATGGCAAATAGCAAATGAAAAGAAGGTTAGCATCATTTGTCATTAGAGAAATGCAAATTAAAACAATGAGATACCACAACAAACCTATTAGAATAGCTAAAATCTAAAACACTGACAACACCAATTGCTCATAAAGATATGGAGTAATAGGAATTCTCATTCACTGCTGGTGGGAATACCAAATGGTACAGCCACTTTGGAAGACAGTTTGGCAATTTCCTACAAAACTAGACAGTCTTACCATATGATCCAGCAATCACACACTTACATATTTGCCCATATATATATTTGACTTAAAAACTTATGTCCACATGAAAACCTGCACAAAGATGTTTATAGCAGCTTTAGTAATAATTGCCAAAAGTTGGAAGACACCAAGATGTCCTTCAGTAGATATGTGCATGGATAGACAAACTGTGGTACATTTAGACAATGGAATATTATTCGGCAATGAAAATGAATGAGCTATCCTTCCACACAAAGATACGGAGGAACGTTAAATGCACTTTGCTAAGTGAAAGAAGCCAACCTGAACAGTCTACATATTATATGATTCCACTTATATGATATTCTTGAAAAGGCAAATTCATGGAGATGAAAAACAGATTGGTAATTGCCAGGGGCTCAGAAGGGAGCTGGCTGACTAGGTAAAGAACAGGGGACTTTTTAGGGCAGTGAAACTATTCTGCATGATACCGTAATAGTGGATACATGTCACTATGCATTTGTCAAAATCCACAGAACTTTATAGCAGAAAGAGTGAACCTTAATGTATGCAGATTTTTTTAAAAATCCCAGGATGGAATGCATAATGTGACAAATGAATCTAACTATATTACACATTTTTGAAACAACCTCACTGAAGGGGTACAGGAAAAAGGTGCTGACCCAAACAATTGGAAATGAGCGGAGTCTATAAGACTAAAGGCAAAAGGAATTGTGTATAAGCACTGTACTCTAGTTGACAAAGTAGTTTCCCACGGAGGGTATGGATTAACAAGTTGAAACCACTAAACACATACACTGGAAGTGAACTGTTAAATAATGAATGGTGGATAGTGGGAGCCAAGTTTCTCACTCCCTGGAGTGGAGGTATATACACGGGTCAGTATACACACATATATTTCCTTACTGAGAGGCAGAGAGGACGTGGAAGCAACAAGACCCTAGTAGCAAGGAACACACCTCACACCCAGATCTTGGTTTCTAATATCATTCTCCACTAAAAGGAACCAGGACTCCTTGGAGAAATGGCTGATTCTAGGACTGAGGCAGGAAACAGATAACATGGGCCTGGAGTATATTGTGGTGCCAGAAACTAAATAAGTGCTCAATTAAGAATAGATCTACCATATGATCCAGCTATGCCACTGCTGGCTATTTATCCAAAGAACTTGATAACGCAAAGGCATAAAGATACTTGCACCCCTATGTTCATTGCAGCATTATACACAATAGCCAAGACTTAGAAGCAACCGAGGTGCCCATCGAGGGACGAATGGATAAAGAAGATGTGGTATTTATACACAATGGAATACTACTCAGCCATAAGAAATGATGAAATCTGGCCATTTGTGACAACATGGATGGACCTTGAGGGTATTATGCTCAGTGAAATAAGTCAGAGGGGGAAAGTCAAATACCGTATGCTCTCACTCATAAGTAGAAGATGAAAACAACGAGAAACAAACACATAGCAACGGAGATTGGATTGGTGGTTACCATGGGGGAAGGGGGGAGGGCAAAAGGGGTGATTAGGCTCACATGTGAGGGGATGGACTATAATTAGTTTTTGGGTGGTGAACATGATGTAATCTACACAGAATTCAAAATATATTATGATGTACATCCGGAAGCTATGTAATGTTATAATCCAATGTTACTGCAATTAAAGATAAATAAAATAAATAAAATTAAAACAAAGAAAACCCCACAGTGATAGAGGTATATCAAAAGGAAATAGAGCCAACTGAAAGAGCTCCAAATGGCCAAAGCTGAAAAAAATTTGAACAAAATAAAGTATGAATTACAACCCAAAGTATAAAACAAATATGAGTCCCTACTGACATAAATAAGTGAAAAAACAAATGGGAGAGAACAGACAAATCTCCCATGCAGAACAATTTCAAATAATTTCTGTAGATATTTCACCCTCAACGAGGTGGAGTGTAACCCCGTCGTTCTTGAGTGTGGGCTATGCAGTGACTTCTTCCCAAAGAGTACACTATGGATAGGATGAAAAAGAATAACTTCACAGTGGAGAAAGCTGACAAACACTACCTCAGCTAGGTGATCAATGTTAACATCAACAGGGATAAATCATATTGACAGTATATACCTTTGTTACGATATGATGAGCATGGCACTTTACCTCTAGTCTTCCTCCCCAAAACCCATAACCCCAGTCTAATCATGAGACAAACATCAGACAAATCCCAATTGAGGGACATTCTACACTTCTAGCGTATGTGTATAGTGGTTTCAAACTGTTAACCCATACCCTCCGTGGGAAACTACTTTATCAACAAGAGTACAGTGCTTACAAACAATTTCTTTTGCCTTTAGTCTTACAGATTCCACTCATTTCCAGTAATCCTCAAAACTGTCAAGGTCATCAAAAACAAAGAAAATCTAGGAAACCATCATAGCCAAGAGGAAGCCTGAGGAGACATGATGACTAAATGGAATGTGGTGTCCTGGATGGGACATTAGGTAAAAACTAAGTATATCTGAATAAACACGTATTTTAGTTAAGACAAAAATATAAATAAATGGGGAAGAGTTTAGGGGGCATAAACTCTGAAATCTGACCAGGTATTTTCCTATTAACTATCCTAAAGGAAGCCTTTAAAGCCTGTGAACATCATCATAGGCCTCATTTTTTTTAAATTTTTTAATTTTTCCTTTTTCTCCCCAAAGCCCCCCGGTACATAGTTGTGTATTTTCAGTTGTGGGTCCTTCTAGTTGTGGCATGTGGGACGCTGCCTCAGCATGGCCTGATGAGCAGTGCTGTGTCCGCGCCCAGGATTCGAACCGGTGAAACCCTGGGCCACCGAAGTGGAGCACGCGAACTTAACCACTAGGCCACGGGGACGGCCCCCATAGGCCTCATTTTTAAGGGTTCAGGATATAAGACTGGTACGCTTTACGGCCCCATGGAGCTTTTGACACAAGCCACTTTTTTTTTCAAGCTCAAAAAGCAGCAATAACAATTGCTGTTATCCCAGACTAAGTGTTTAGGGAAGTTTGAGCATTATGAGGGTGATAGATTCCGAATTCCCTTGCCTTGTCCTCCCAGCACCATCCACACAATGGTGATTTCAGCTGGGAGAGCCTAACTGAAATGACCATGGTAGGCTTCTCCATGAGCTAGAGCCCAAGATGTTTTCCGTTTCTGTCTGGAGGAATACTATGATCTTTTTTTACAGTATGACAGAACAAACAGAACTGTTTCACAACTTACTTGGTGGATTTTGTGCACTGTCATGTTTTTCATTTTATAAGAGTTTTTTTCTTTCCCTGGGACATTGGGAGATTATGCTGAGGCTCGCAGGGGTGGTCTGGGCGCGTTCTCACATGCAAGGGGGACATGGCTTGCTCCTACACTGCCTGGGCTTTGAAGTCATCTGTGACGCTTCTAGTTTATTCTCCGTATCTAATTGGTTCTATCGATCCTCCTGAAATTTCTCCAGAACTTATTATTCCTTCTTCTCCATTCCTGTTGTCTTAGCTCAGGCCTTTTGATCTTTTGCCCAGACTTTTTAAAAATAACAGTTTAACTGGCCTTCCAGTCTCCAACCTACTCTTCCCCTGAACCGTCCTTCACACTGCCATAAATTCTCTAAAACATAAATCTGGTCATATCATTCCTCTGCTTTTAAGTCATTTGATAACTCCTCGGTTACAAGATAAGGTCCAAAAGCACAATCTGGACCTTGCCTAGATTTCTAATTAGATCTCCGGCTGTATCACCTGCTATCCTACCTCCTGCTGCAGCTGTCACCACACCCACCCCGGGAGCCTCAGAGCTCAGACACACAGAGTCTGCGTCTCTTGAATACAAAAGCCTCCCTCAGTCTGCTGTGCCTTTACCTGTGTTGCTCTCCCTGCCAGGAGCGTCTCCTCATTCGACAGTTAGGGAGTAGTAGCAAGCCACGCTAGGTAGCAAGACAAGGAGGTGAAGGGGAGAAGGGAATTGAAGAGCATTACTAAAAGAGTACGGTGCTGGGTTCATATCCGGGTGCTCCATAAACACTGAATGAATGAATACATGAATTGCTGACCATGAGGTCCAGGCTGCAGAGGCAGGCAAGTGAAAACAGATGGACTATGAGAATAGCTCTGAATTTTTGCCTGTTACTCAAACCCTTTTCCTATTTCCCTCCCCCTCACCATCTTTCAGATCTCCATGTTTATGTTTCTTCGAATTTACAGACTACTATAGCACTACCTCAGATGCATTTAACCACACCATACATAATTTATTTACTCATTCCTCATAAATCAATCCCTGCAGCCATCTGGAAAACAAGAACCACTTCTACTGCCTTTCAAGCTCCTCTTAACCAATCTTTTTAGTACGTGCTGTTGTGTCTGGTACAAAATGTAGTATTTTACGCACAGTTTCACCACCCAATATCAAGGGCTTTATGACCTTTTTTCTGTTGTTGTTGTTGTGTTTATTAGGCAATCCCATGTGAAAACATTAAATAAAGTAAGAACAATTAAAAATCAAAGCAAGGAAATTATATCACTACAGAGTGTATAAGTGAATTGATTTTCATGTGTGGCTCATGGAATACAGCCTCACTGTTTTATGGTCAGACCTTGTAAACCACAAGCAGTAATTCTCCTGTAAAGGCTTGTGAAAAGTGGCAAAGGACTACTCATGTAAAAACACATTCAACAATTATAGGCAACGTAAAAGTCTTGTCTGCCTCTGTTTTCTAGTCTGTTAAATAGGAATAATGGATACTCACTTGCCCCAACCACCTACTGAGAGCAACATGAGCACACAAAAAGTACTTTGGTGATACAGATGCTCTATGAAATCATTTTCTATTCGATGCAATGAGGATAACAAAGCTAACCCACTCTGCTTTGACCAGAAGCCTTAAGGAGAGGTAGGCAGTTTAACTTTACGGATACACTAACTGATCATTTCACTAGAGCCAGTGATTGCCATAACCGACTCACTCTGGTTATAACTATACATAAGTAGAAGTGATACAGAAACAGGTGTCCCTTTTAGAGAAATAGGCAAATATGAAAAACCACCAAATACCAAACCATGAGTTTGCTATTTCTTTTATGAACTTTAAATTCAGGGGCTGTCTTCTACTGTCACTTTCCTGAGATACCTTTACTAGGCAAATTTCTTATCTTCTTGAACCCGTGATTTTCATACTGGTATGGTCATCCCAAGTTGGTTGCCTCCTCAGGAGGAGTTCCCAGACCTTTCTAACTAAATTGTTATTCCCCAGTTATCTTCTATTGTCATTTAGTTTATTTCCATCCTAGTACTTATCATAACAGGTAATTAACTAGGTAATCTGTTTGTTTACTTATTTACCCAACTAGATCTAAATTCCAGATCAACCTGGATTTTATCTATTTAATCCCACAACTGTACCCCAAGTGCCTACAATAGTGCCTGGTTCATAGCAAGTGCTTAAAAAGTATTTGTTGAATGAATGAGTGAAGGAACTTGTCCTTGCGGTGACAACAAGCTTAATTCAAACTACTTTGCATGACTTTCAAGGCCCCAATTTACTTATTTAGGCTTATATTCTGCCCTTTTATACCTCTGTATATTATGCCTGTTGATATCTCTGTAAAAGCTTGCTTTCTGCCCAAATGCTCTTCTTCCTACCAAATAACTTATCTTTCAAGGCCTTTCTTAAACACACCTTTTCTGTGAAATCTTTTCCAATCCTCCACAGACACACACACAGAATGCTTCCTCTGTTCAGTTCTTATAATAACGACAGCACTTATAATATAGGGTTATAATAGAAATAAAATAATAATAATGATAGCTAACATTTTAGAGCATTAACTCGATGCCAGGTACAGTTATAAGTACTTTATATGTTATTACTCATTTAATCCTGGAAACAACTCCAAGAAGTAGGTACTATCATTAGTACTTAGGTGTCTGTTACAGCTAGCTAGAATCAACTTCATGAAGGCTGGGATGGTGCCTTAAAAAGCCTTGCTAATTCCCAGAACCCAGCAACGTATCTGCAATGTCATATGCCCTTACTACAAATTTGCTAAATAATGCATTCTGACATAAGTTTCTTATCCTCTGACGGCACTTTGAGAATGGCAATCCCAATCAGTTAAAGAACCAGACAGTAGTTTTAAGTAATTATACAAATTTAATCTTAAAGTGATACAGTCCTTTCTAATTACAACAAGAAGCTCAGAAGTCACAAAAGAATGATAAATCTAGTTATAGAAAAACTTAAAATATTTGTACATTAAAAAAACAAAGTTAACAAAGGCAAACCAGAAATGGAAAAAGTATATTCAACCCACATTAGACAAAAGATTAATTATAATATACGAAGGGCTCCTATAAAAAACATAAGAAAAGATAATCAGCCCATTAGAAAAACAGGAACATCATATGAACAGGAAACTTCCAGAAAAAAAAATTTAAATTGTTACAAACATATGAAAATATGCTCAACTTCATTAATTTAAAAAAGTGCAAATTAAAACAATGGGAATGTATTTATTTATTTTACTGATCATATTTTAAAGATGAAAAAAGAATTACAATATTCAGCACCAGCAAGGCTGTGGGGAAATAAATACTTTTATACACTCATGCTACAGAAATGCTTTCATATACTTAAAAGATACACACACACAAGGTTGTTCATTGTAGCACTGTTGGTAACAGCAAAAGATTGGAAATAACTGAAATGTGTATCAATGCAAGCTTGGTTAAATAAACTATGGTACAGCTATACCAGGAAACTGTATGCAGCCATTAAAAAGAGTGACATTACTGGATAACCAAATAACAGATGAGGGAAATTCTCATTTTATAAACGTACTCCAGATAATAAAAAACCTAATTATAAAAAGGGGCAAAGATTTGAAAAGACACTTCATCAAAGAGGATACAAGGTTGGCAAATAAGCATGTCAAGTGATGTTCAACATAAGCCATTAGGGAAATTAAATTAAAACCACGATGAGATAATACTACATACCCGTTAGAATGGCTCAACTAAAAATTACCGAAAATCCCAAGAGCTGTTGAGGATGCGGAACAAGCGGAGCTATCATACATAGCTAGTTCAGATGCAAACCGTACAGCCATTCCAGAAAATGGTCCTGCGTTTCCTATAAAGTTCAACATACATTTACCACATGACCCAGCGATCCCATTCCAGCCTATACTACTCAGCAAGAAAAAAGAATGCACAACTTGGATGAATCTGCAAAGCATTGAGCTGAGTGAGTGAAGGCAGTCTCAAATGGTGACATACTATGTGACTCCATGTATATAACATTCTCGAAAAGGAAAAACTGTAGGGACAGAGAAAAATAGATCAGTGGTTACCAGGAGTTGGGAGTGAGGGAGATCTAACTGCAAAGGGATAGCAAAAGAGAATTCTTTGGAGTGTTGAACTGTCTGTATCCTGTCAGTGGTGGGGCGTACCAGAAGCTGTACATGCATGTGCAAGAATCACAGGCATGTGTTAAAACTCAAAGGACTGTGCACCAGAAAATAAGTGAATTTTACTGTATGTACATTAAAAATAATTTTTAAAAACATAAATTGTCATCGGCAGTAACGATACCTTCTATTTCTCCATCTAAGGGAGGAACGTCATCTCTCATGGAGAAATCCATAGCTGTCCCGGGTATGTCCATCAAGTCTTCATCACTGGAGCTGCTCCGGAAGCTATTGAAACTCCCCTGCTGAAAGCCTCTGTTATCCATGGCTCCTGTGCAAAAAAGAAAAGAACACAGAACAAAACAGGAGGCTTATTACAATGACCTCCAAGCCCCTTACCACTTATTCTTTTTTTCTTGTGGTAAATACACATAACATAAAATTTACCACTTGAGCCATTTTAAACTAGACAATTCAGTAGCATTAAGTACATTTACGATATTGTACAATCATCATCACTACCCTTTTCCAGGAATTTTTCATCATCCCAAACAGAAACTCTGTACCCAGTAAACATAATTCCCCACCCCCTCCCCCCAACCCCTTATAACCTCTATTCTCTTTCTGTCTCTAGGATTTGCCAATTTTGGATATTTCGTACAAATGTAATCATACAATATGTGGCCTTTTGTGTCCAGCTTCTTTTACTTCCCATAAGGTTTTCAAGGCTCATCCACGTATAGCACATATCAGCACTCATTCCTCTTTAGGGCTAAATAATACCCATTGTGTGAATATACCACATTTTGTTTATTCATTCATCATCTGATGGACATTTGGGTAGTTTTCACCTTTTGGATTAGCACTTATTCTTACGTCTTCTTTCATGCTCTTACTTTGACAACACAGACATGCAAACTACTTAGTATATTCAGTTACCCTCCAGATGTAATGTACCTCTACCTTTACCATGTAGTTGATAGCAGTTGTTTGAGAACCATGCAAATGAGCAAACCAAATGAGGACATGTATACAAAACTCATATGAGTTCACAAGTAATCAATTGATACAAAAACTAGACATCAGTATTGAGAAATGTGTTAGCCATTTGAGAGTGGAGAAACATTATCTTATGGCCCTGACTCTCCCAGAGCTCCTAACACAATGCAGACGCACAGAAATACCAGGAAAAAGAGGCACACTGCGCTGCGCCATTCCATGTTGTTCTCTACTCAAGAACTGAATATTAAAGATGAAACATTTTCTACATCCTAAGTATGAATTTTCAGATTATAAATTATACTCAAAAGATCTTAGTATTTGATTAAAAAAAAACAGTATAGCCAACTTTGTCTTATCTAGCCCTGCTCCTCCAATTTGTTTTATGAAATCTTGATTGAGAATCATAGTTAGCAAAGTTCTATTGGATTAGGCAAATAATATTCCTTTGGAAGTATTCCAAATCTTTTAAGAACCTTCTTACTCTAGGTTATCAGAATTATGTATGATGAATGTGGTAAAAACCAAATTGGAAATTAAGCAATAGGTCTGAAAAATTTGAATCATAGCAGATAAATTAAATATTTCAAACATTGAGCATAAATGAGAAAGAACCAACATTTACCAGGTATTTAGCAATTTTCAGGGGCGGGGCTGTGTGCTTAAAATGAACTCTTTGACTTAATTTTTACAATGTTCCCATGCTGTGGCATTATCATTCCTGGTGCAGATGGGGAAACTGAAGCTCAGAGAGGCTAAGTAACTTGCCAAGTCAGTTGTTAAAAAACGTTAAGCTCCAAATCATGTGTTCAGTTTCACAACACTTCACTTGTAATAAAGAGAACAGCCTGACAGAAGTGTAAGGGAGATTTATGAACCACCTACTATATACAAATGACTGTGGGACAGAGAGACAGATACAAAAATGATGCTGAGTAGGCCAGATGAGATGAAGATTGAGAGGCAAAGATTTGGGAGTTATCAACATCAAGGTGATGGTTGAAACCAAGAGAACAGATATTCCAAGGGATACCTAAAGTTCACTTATGGATAAAGATGAATATAAATAAAAGAAATGCATTCTCAATATCCCTCTTTAGTATGCACAAATAGCTTACACTCTGCACAGAGGTGAACTAAACAAAAGGTTCCCCAGGAACATGACCGTGCTTACACAGTGACATGCGGTCAAGCAAGGAAGGCAGGGTCATCTACTCAGTACTAATATGTACAAAACTATTGATCATAAAACCACTTCCTAACCAACAAAAACTCTAAGCTTGCTATGTGGATCAAATGGGCCGCTCGCTTGCCAATCCTGCATCCCCCCCAGACTTTTCCCCCTGCTCTCTCCTGCTTCCTTCACTCCCCTTCTCCCAGCACTCCCACAACAGTGCACTTACATGGAATTCCCTGTCTCAGTTGCTGCCTGTAGGGAACCTCACCTACCAGGAGATCCTTAGCAGTTTTTTCCTATTTCTAACAACACATAGGAAATGCTGAATCTCTCCGTCTTCCCTCCTGTCACCCAGGAAGAAGCGTCTTTAATCTTTAAGAAAAAAATAGCCTGTCTACTTTGTTCTGGATCTGACTGAGATAATACATCCTTCCCTGTCTTACTCTGATTTACTTTATTTTAATCTTTAAGGAGACCTACTATCTCCAGCTCTTATCTCTACCTCAAGCTCCAGCCCTGAAGCCCCAAGAACTCCACTGGACACTTGTTACTACTTCAAACTCAACTGGATGAAAATGAAAAAACAGTGGAAATAACATTAACCTAGACACAAATAATAAAATCCAAACAAGGCATATTCCCTGCCCCCACCCTCCACATCAACTTTCCTTTTCAATGCAGGCAGCTTCAGAGTCAATACTGCAGTTAATGTTTGTCTAACTCTGGGATTGACTACATTCAACCAACCTGCCAAAAAGCACTCACTCTCAAGAGTAGGTATTCCAGGTTTCTAGAAATCTTAGCTTGAAAACAAGCACCATTTTAGCTGACAAGAACAACCAAAGCTAATAGAGTAGCACAATTCAAGGGGTTTTCTTTCCATTTAAATTTATTAAATGCCCATGAATTCCATACAGTGACCAGCACTGAAAGAAAGCAAGAAAATTGCAAAATGATGCAGAATCCTTTCCCTCTCTCTCCACTGGTTCTATGTTTCATTCAGGAAATGATTTAAAATACACAGTTCCAGTAACTCTACATTAGCCACACAAATTATAGGAAGAAAAAGTATGGGGAGTCCAAAAATAATTCATATTTGGGTTTGGAATATGTCCTGTAGTCATATTTTCAGATGGGTGTACCTATTGTTCTGGGAATTCATTAAAACAAAATAATGACACTACAAGCTGAAGACTCAACAAAGGAGAAGCTGGAAAACTTTTCAGTTTCCCCAATAGGACTTTATGAACTCCTTCCTGTAATCCACTGACACAGAGCAATCCATCTAAATTGACCTGTCTCATTCCAAACATTTCCTGAAGCAGCTATCTGGTTCACTGTTTGGGTTTGAAAGTGCTTCCTTGATAAGTACATAGAAACAAAGGGTCAACTAAAGAAAATTAGAAGCAGCAAGTAAATCAAGGAAAACAGATGCTATAAATAGGAGTTCAGTAAAGGAAATAAATACAATCAGTAAAACTCAAAGTGATATTTGCCCATGGACAATCCACTCTGCTACAGTCTTTGGTTTTATTTTGCAGATATAAAAGAGTTCAAGAGAAAAAGTTAAAGCAGCAGAATAATGAGGAAATAACTTAAAGTTCCTTAAAGTTGAGATTTGAACCCACATCTAGTTGAACTCCAAGCCTAGTGCTCTTTCCATAACACTTTGGAACTTCACTATGACACATCAGTCCAGAGATTGGCACATGTGGATAAATCAAATACCTAGATGGCCACCAGCCTGAGGTCAGTTAGAATTTAGGGTAGGCTAGGAACAAAGTAAGGGGATTTGATTTATTTTCCCAACTAGTGGATTACATATAGGGAGAACAGAAATCAGGGGAAAATGTTGTTTGGTTGATATTTGTGTTACATAGCTGACACTTCAGTGCCTTTTGTCACTCTCTTGCTTAAAATCATAAGCTGGTTCCTTTCCCCATTGCCTTTAGGGTCAAGTTTAAATTTCTCTGCATGGCATTCAGGACTCTATCAAATTTAGATTTCATCTATCTAGATAGACTTATCTCCTGCCACAAATTCGTTATACTCCACATAGGCCATGCACTTTACTTTTTTCTTTTGTTTTTGGTGAGGAAGATTGGCCCTGAGCTAACATCTGTGCCAATCTTCCTCTATTTTTTATATGTGGGACACCGCCACAGCATGGCTTGATGAGCACTGTAGGTCTGCACCTGGGATCCGAACTTACAAACCCCAAGCCACCAAAGCAGAGCACACAAACTTAACCACTACACCACTGGGCTGGCCCCTTGGCCACGTACATTTTTTGAAGACGAAGAAGATTAGCCCTAAGCTAACATCTGCCGCCAATCCTCTTTTTTGCTGAGGAAGATTGGCCCTGAGCTAACATCTGTGCCCATCTTCCTCTACTTTATATGTGGGATGCCTGCCACAGCATGGCTTGATAAGTGGTGCATAGGTCCGTGCCTGGAATCTGAACTGGTGAACCCCAGACTGCCAAAGTGGAGCTGGCGAACTTAACCACTACACCACTGGCTGCCCCCCCAGGCCATGTACATTTATGCCTCAGTGCCTTTGCTCCGGCCAGATACTCTATCTGGAATCCCATTCAGCCCTCCCATCTTCTTTTCAGCCTGGTTAAATCCCATTCAATCCATCTAGGGCCAGCTCGAACAGGCTTTTCCCTCAACACTCCCTTTGTTCAGACATCTATGTTGATTGCATAATCTCTTCCACTTGAGTCTTGTCACTACACCATGTCCTTTTCATTTCTGTTGTCCCAGCAACTCTAGTGTTGTTCCAGAGTAAATGTTCAATAAATGCACATTGAGGAGGATTCCAGTTGGGGAGGAAGGGTTAACAGCCAATCAACATATTTATGGTTGACACTCAATACATCTATGCCTTGCACTATGAGGGTAGGGAATTGGGGATACAAAAAGTGTTTGTTACCCTGTCACTACTCTCAAGGAATTTATAGTCTAGTTGGGGAGAAAACTTTCACATAATGCAATTACACAACAGCTAAGTGTTAAACTGTTACAATAAAGGTGCAACTGGCATTCAGAAAATGGAGGGGAGTTTGTAAGCTAGAGAAGGCTTCATGGAGGAAAGAGGGTATTCCAGGCCCAGGAAACAAAATGGCAAAGGCTTGAGCTGAGAATAAGGCTGGCATTTGTGCTTGACTAGAGGACAGATTAGGTGAGCAAATGAATGGAGATAGACCATAAAGGATCTGGGAAGCCAATGGAGTCACTGTGGTTTTTGAGGAACAATATGATAAAAACACAATTTTAGGAGATGTGGCAGCATTGGGCTGGAAGAGAGAGGAGGAAAGGACTAGGAAGGCAGTTTACTACTTTCAGTTTCAATGTAGGTGATTTGGGATAGAGGAGGAAGGGGGGAAAGGGGAGGATGAGTGCATATTCCCAAAAGTTGTACTGAAAGAGCCAGGTGGGGTGGGCGGGACAGTGCTTGCTTGTGGTATGGCACACTGGCATCTTGTTTTACTAGTGACAGTGACACATGTTGGGTAAAATAAATTAATACATCCATCTCAACTAGCCCAACTGGCAAAAAAAAATGTACAAACCAATAGGTGGGCCGACATACACGACCCTTCAAATGAAAATAGAACATATACCACATATTCCAATGCTAACAAGCACAAAGAAGCAATAAACTTTTCTATTTCTTATTTTTGCTCCTCAAAAATAACTGTTGACCTGCACATGGCATTCTGCATAACATATGCCAGATACTGCAAATGTGGAAAAGGGAGACTGCAAGAGGAAGAAAGGGTTAAGAGAGGCATTATACAATTGACCAAGATACAAGTATTGTCATATCATTAAAAATAAAACATTAACACAATCTTAAGTATAACACTGAAGGTGATAAAAACTGGCATATACATAAAATCACCTTTTGTCTACACACTATACTTTGGGCTACTTGAAGACAAAGAGACTTAAATCTGTGTACCCAAGTGCTGAACACAAAGAGAGATCTCAGTAAATAATCTAGCTCACACTCCAATTCCAGTTTTAGTTACATTATTTTGAGAAGCAGAAATGAAATGTGAATATTGGAGAGTAATCTCTGAGATGCCATAGAAAGTGCTTATTTCAAAGGTTTGGGCCAATCCTTAGTCCAAGGTACCTTCTCTACCAGTCGGAGTTGCAGGTAAAAAGTCCCAGGAGGAAATAATAGTGCTTCTTCTCCCAGTGTGGTCTTTATCTGGGAGGCATTCTACAGCTGAGGAGGAGTTATGAGAGAAGACAGGACTCAGAGAAGGCAGTATCAGCGCAGCCGCTCAAACTTTTTGGTCTCAAGTTCCCTTTAGTCTTCAAAATTATTGAGGAACCTAAAGAGTTTTTCTTTATATGGGTTATCTCTACAGATATTTACTGAATTATAAATTAAGACCCCAAAATGCTTAAAATACATATTTATTAATGCATTTAAATATTTATTAATTTATTTAAATATTAATACAATTCCGACTGGTAGAGAAGGTGCTTTGGGTTAAGGATTGGCCCAAATCTTTGAAATAAGCACTTCCTATGGCATCTCAGAGATTACTCTCCAATATTCACATTTCATTTCTGCTTCTCAAAATAATGTAACTAAAACTGGAATTGGAGTATAAACTAGATTATTATTCAACCCACTGTATGGTAACATTAACATTTTTTGAAAAAATCTATAGTTTCTAAAACTAAAAAAATTAGTGAGAGGCATTTTGCAAATCTTTTTAATGTCTGCCTTAATAGAGGACAGCTGGATTCTGCTTCACATATTCCATTAGCCATCAGAGCAATGACATCATCATCTGTCTATTCATGAGAAAAGGAGAGTGAAAAAGGTAAATAATGTCTTAACATTAATATGAAAATGGTTTTGACCTCATAGACCCCCCCCCCAAAGGGTCTCAGGAACTCCCAGACTGCTCTTTGAGAATTGTTGAAGCAGAGAAAGAACACAGAATGGAGACACTGTACTTGGACCACACTCATGATTGGTGAGAAGGTGAAAGAGGACAAACCAGTCAGAAGAGACTGTGTTGACGGCTATGAAAATGAACCAAATGACAAACTAATATTTCCTATAAATTTTTTTCCCAAAGGAATAATAGATATATAGAGATTGTTCAAATCATTAAAACTGAATCCCAACAGATGAACAGGCAAAAGATATTAGTAGATAATTCATTAAAGAAAAGGAAAAAAAGGGCTTTAAAATTTCAGAAAAATTAAAATTAAAAAATAATATACTTTTTTAAAAAACTAACTATTGGTAGTGAGCATGATGCAGTCTATACAGAAACTGATATATAATGATGTACATCTGAAATTACACAATGTTATAAACCAATATGACCTCAATAAAATAAAAATAATAATAATATGCTATCTTCCCTTAGCAGATCAGCTTTTCTTTGATTTTATCTTAGAGATTTTGCAAATATAATAACACCCTGTTATAAAGGCTTTGAAGAAGTGATAAATAAAATGCCCATGGAAGTGCCCTGAGGTTCAAGGACAAGGGCCTGCCTGGACTGACAAAGACAACACATGAAATTTATACATCACTTTCACTTTGGAATATACAAGTAAAACTCTTAAATAAACTTGAACAAACTGAATATAGGATCACATTGAAAGATTTGCCTATTATAAACAGGAGGGTTTATTCCAAGAATGCAAGACTGGTATCACAAGGGAAACTATCAACATAATTTACCAGATTAAGAGAGAAAATTTTAAAGTGATAATTATCTCAACACATGTCAAGAATGGATTTTTTTAATTTACATTTATTCTGGATTAAAATTTTTTCAATATTCCAGGTGTAGGATTTCTTTCTTGACACGGTATAGAATATTTAAATTCTAGTAGCAAAATATCATTCCCCTTACTACAGGAAGGCAACGATGCCTTCCGTTGCCAATTATATTTAACATGGTACAAGAAAAATTCTAAGAGAAAAAAACGAAGGATGCATATAGGAAAGGAAGAAATACGATATTCTGATATTTGGATTGAATATTTGAATATGTGGTATGAATGCATATCTATATAATCCTAAGAATATTAACTAACAACTGGGTAATAAATGAATTCAGAAATTAGAAAATATACAGAAAGCAACTGCATTCCTATGTACTACCACAGAACTAGAAAATATAATAATTTATTTATGACAGAGACATAAACTCAAAATGCAACATTACTTTAAAAATTTATAAAAGCCAAATAGGAGGAAAACAAGGAAGACATAAGTCAACAAAGATGCTCTTGGATGTATCATGCCCTTGGAAAGTCTAAATGTAGCAAGAACGAAACATCCTAATTTGAACTATATTATATTTATATATTAATCTAAAGTCCCTATGGAACCCCTTATGTAACTTAAAAGACTGATAGTGAAGTTCATCTAGAAGAGTAAGTAGACAAGGATACTAGTGTATATATTTCCTTAAATGTAAATATGGCACACTTATCCTGTCAGATTTTAATCTTCTAACAAGAAACTATCATCAAAACCTTATGGTATTGGATTAAGAATAGAGATTCTAGCAACGGATACAAACTATTATAAGAACTTAAAAGTTGATAAACGAGAAGTGACACAAATATAAGGAAAGAGTCACTTTTTAGTAAATAGTTGAAGGACTGCTAGATATAAAAATGGAAAACAATATAGAATTACAGCATATACTATACTGCAACAAATTCCAGATGGGGTTTTTAAAAGTTGATTTTTTTAAAGAACACAGAATAGTATATTTATCCCAGATGTGGAGAATAGACAAAATTACTTCTGACTATGAAAAGAGATAAAATGGATTAATTCATATGTACTAAATTAAATAACTTTTTGCATCAGGGAATGTAAGCAATAAAATGAAGTAAAAGGAACAGAAAAGGAACACATCCATGTCATCACAGATAAAGGTAATAGAAAAGATGAAAGCAAATATCCAAGTAAAAATCAAAGGACTTCTGGTTTCTGGTCGAGCATGTAAGGTCCTTGGAAGTCATCACTCTCATCCTCACAATGAGAAAAAAGCTGAACAAACCGAAAATCAACAAGTCTTCTTAGATCCACCAGAGAACTGAGGTCACAGGGCAAACTGTTGCCCCCAGAATTGGAGAGAAAGACAGGCAGATACAGAAAATCACAGCCTACACGAGCAGAAACCTCTGGGGGAACCAGTACCAGGGTAGGAGAACCTAAATTGTAATTGAAGAATCGCTGGTGGCTCAGTGTAGACAAGTTTGAGAGTTAAAAACTCAGGGCACCCAGTCTTAGAGGGACCCCACACTTCCATAAGTTTTGCCAGAAGCCCTACTTGGTTCTCACAGTGAAAACCAGAGAAAAACCCCCTTGTGCTTCCAGCCAGGGGAGGGGAAATGTAGCCATTTTGCAATACAACAGAGCATTCTGTTCTTCTCAACAAGGCCTACCCTCAAAAGAAACTATTTTACCAGAGCCTAACCAACTTAAGGGAAAGGAAAACTCAACTCTAGCTCCCTCTAGCCTCCTGTCTCACAAAACGGGCAGAACCCCAAAACAAAACTGAGAAACACTTGTGAAGTTCACAACTGAGGGGTACAGGCACACTAAAAGACTGAAACCCAATCACAGGACTATAGAATACTTCCTCTTCCCACACACCTTACTACCACATCAGTAGGGCTCCTGAATGACAACAGGGGAATACAATTGAAAGAACTCATGTCTTAAACCTTATTTAAGAAGCCATCTCTAGGGAAACCCAAATACACAAGACAGACAAAAACAAAGACACTAGAGGAAATTTTAGCCTCTGACACATACAACTACAGCATACAGTAAAAACAGCCTATCCTCTACCCAAATAAACATGAAACCTCACACTAAAGATATTTACCTCAGTTACTTTTACCAGTATATCATATCCAGTTTTTAACAAAAAATTACAAGGAATACTAAATGACAAAAGAACACAGCATGCAGAGACAGAGCAAGTATCAGAACAAGAGTCAGATATGGAATGCATGTTAGAATTATCAGAACAGCAGTTTAAACTAACTATGATTAATATGCTAAGGGCCCTAAAGGAAAAGGTGGACAACATGCAAAAACAGATGGGTAATGTAAGCAGAGAGATGAAAACTCTCAGAAAAAATCAAAGGAAATGCTAGAGATGAAAAACACTGTGACAGATATGAAGAATGTCTTTGCTGAGCTCATCAACAGACTGGACACAGCAGAGGAAAAGAATCAGCAAGCTTCAAGAAATGTCAAAAGAAACTTCCAAAACTGAAACGCAAAGAGAAAAAAAAGAATGAAAAAAATGAACAGAATATCAAAAACTATGGGAAAATTACAAAAGGTGTAACATATACATAAAGGGAATACCAGAATGAGAAGAAAGAAAGGAACAGAAGAAATATCTGAAGTAATAACGACTGAGAATTTCCTAAAATTAATGATAATCACCAAACCACAGGTCCAGGAAGGTCAGAAAATACTAAGGAGGACAAATACAAAAAAAATCCACATTTAGGCATATCATATCCAAACTGCAGAAAATCAAAGACAAAGAAAAAATCTTGAAAGCAGTCAGAGGAAAAAACACCTTACCTATAGAGGAGCAAGGATCACAATTATATCAGACTTCTCTTCAGAAACTATGCAAGCAAAAAGATAGAATAGTGAAATATATGAAAGGCTGAAAAGAACCACCAATCCAGAATTCTGAATCCAGAGAAACTACCCTTCAAAACTGAAATTTTTCTCAGAGAAATTATTCAAGTAGACTTGCCTTGCAAGAAATGTTAAAAGAAATTCTACAGAAAGAAGAAAATAATATAGGTCAGAAACTCAGATCTACATAAAGAAAGGAAGAATGCTAGAGAAGGAATAAATTAAAGTAAAATATTTTGTTTTATTCTTAATTGATCTAACCAAAAATAGTTTGTTCAAAATAATAATGTCATTAAAGTTTTCAGTGATGATCACTTATGAACAAGTGAAACGAAAGACAGTAATGTTACAAGAGACAGGAGAGAGGAAGTGGGAATACTCTGTTACAGGGTACTTGTATTACCCATGAAGTAGTATTAGGTTATTTGAAAGACTTGAATTAGTTATAAATGCATATTGTAGACATAGGGCAACCACTAAAAAGAAAAACTTTTAAAAAAGAAGTATAATTGATAGGACAAGAAAGGAGGAAAAATAGAAACTATTCATACAAAATCATATAAAATGCTCCGTTAAAACCAGAGAAGGCAGAAAAAGAATGGAAGACAAAAAAGAACAAGGGCAATGAATAGGAAACAGTAACGAATATGGCTGATATTAATCCAACCATATCAGTAATCTCTTTAAATGTCAATGGTCTAAATAGACCAATTAAAAGACAGAGACTGTCAGAGTAAAAATACAATATCCAACTATGTTGTCTACAAGGAACTTACTTTAAATACAAAGACTCAGATTAAAAGCAAGAAGATGGAGAAAGATATAACATGCTAACACTAATCAAAAGGAAGCTGGAGTAGCTATATTAATTTCAGACAAAGCACACTTCAGAGCAAGGAAAATTATCAGGGATAAAGAACGGCATTACATAATAATAAAGGGGTCAATTCTCAAAGAAGCCATATAATCCTTAATTTATATGTGCCTAACAACACAGTGTAAAAATACACGAGGCAAAACCTGATAGAATGGCAAAGAGAAATGGGTTCATCTTAGAGACTTCAACACCCCTCTACTGGAAATGGACAGATCCAGCAGCAGAAAATCAGTAAAGACATAGTGGAACACAGCATCATCAATCAACTGGATCTAACTGACATCTGTAGTATTCTTCATCTAACAACAGCAGAATACACATTCTTCTCAAGATCATACAGAATATTCTTTAAGAGAGATGACATTCTGGGCCATGAAATATACTTTAACAAATTTTTAAAAAGGAAATCATACAAAGCCTGCTCTTGGATCACAATGGAATTAAACTAGAAATCAATAACGGAAAGGTAGCTGAAAAAATCCTACATACTTGAAGTTTAAACAACATACTTCTAAATAACACATGAGTCCAAGAAAAAGTCTCAAGAGAAATTTCAAAACATTTTAAACTAAATAAAAATGAAAAAACAACATCACAATTTGTTGGATGCAGCAAAATCAGTACTTAGAAGAAAATTTATAGAATTGAATATATCAGAAAAGAAGCATATATCAGAAAAGAAGATCTAAAATCAACCATCTAAGCTTCCACCTTAGGAAACTAGAAAAAGAAGAGCAAATTAAACCCAAAGTAAGCAGAAGAAAAGAAATAATAAAAATTAGAGCAGAAGTCAACGAAATTGAAGACAGGAAATCAATGGAGAAAATCAACAAAAGCAAAAGTTGGTACTTTGAAAAGATCAATAAAATTAATAAACCTCTAGCTAGGTTAACTAAGAAAAAGAGAAGATACAAATTACTAATATAAAAAAACGAAATAGGGACCATCACTATTCATCATGTAGACATAAAAAAGATAATAAAGGAATATTATTAACAATTCTCTGTCCACAAGTTTGATAACGTAGATAAAATAGACCAACTCCCTGAAAGACATAATCTACCAAAACTCACACAAAGAAAAATAGATCGTGAGAATATGCCTATATCTATTCAAGAAATTGAATCACTAATCAATAACCTTCCAAAACAGAAAGCACTAGACCCAGATAGGATCACTGGTGAATTCTACCAAACATTTAAAGAAGAAATTATATTAATTCTCTACAACCTCTTTCAAAAAATAGAATCAGAGGGAATACTTCCTAACCCATTCCATAAGGCTAGCATTATTTTAATACCAAAACAAGACAAAGACATTACAGGAAAGGAAAACTACAGACCAACCTCTCTCATGAACATAACTGCAAAAATTCTCAACAAAATACTAGCAGATCAAATCCAACTACATATAAAAAGAACTTATATACATTGACCAAGTGTGATTTATTTCAGGCATGCAAAGCAGGTCCAAAATTTAAAAATTAATGTAATGAAAGGCTACAGAAGAAAAATCATATGAACATATCAATCAATACCAAAAAAAAAAGGATTTGATAAAATCCAACATCCATTAATGACAAAAATCTCTCAGCAATTAGGAATGAAGGGGAACCTCCTGGACTTGATAAAGAACATCTACAAAAAACCTAGTTAGTATCATACTTAATGGTGAGAAACTAGATGCTTTCCTGCTAAGATAAGAAACAAGACAAGAATATCTGCACTCAACACTCCTATTCAGCATTGTACTGGAAGTCCCAACTAATGCAATAAAACAAGAAAAGGAAACAAAAGGTATATAGGTTGGGAAGGAAGACATAAAACTGTCTTTGTTCACAATGACATGATTGTCTATGTGGAAAATCCAAAGGAATCAACAAAAAAACTCCCAGAACTAATAAGCAACTATAGCAAGGTTGCAGGATACAAGGTCAACATACAAAAGTCGACTACTTCCTTATGTATCAGCAATGAACAACTGAAATTTGAAACTAAAAACACTATGTCATTTACATTAGCAAGAAAAAATGAGATAATTTGGTATAAATCTAACAAAATATGTATAAGACGTATATGAGGAAAACTATAAAAATCTGATGAAAGACATCAAAGAGGATCTAAATAATTGGAGATACATTCCATGCACGTGGATAGGAAGACTCAATATTATCAACATGTTAGTTCTTCCCAACTTCATCTATAGATTCAAGGCAACCCCAATTACAATCCCAGTAAGTTATTTTGTGGACACTGAGAAACTGATTCTAAAGTTTATATGGAGAGGCAAAAGACACAGAATAGCCAACACAGTACTGAAGGAGAAGAACAAAATCGGAGCACTGACATTACCGGACCTCAAGACTTACAATAAAACTACAGTAATCAAGACAGTACGATACTGGTAAAAGAAGAGACAAAGAGATCAACAGAACAGAATAAAGAACCCAGGAACAGAAACACACAAATATAGTTAACTGATCTTTGGCAAAGGAGCAAAGGCAATTCAGTGGAGAAAGGATAGCCTTTTCAACAAATGGTGCTGGAACAACTGGACATCTTCATGCAAACAAAAAATGAATCTAGACACAGATCTTCAATTTTTACAAGAATTAACTCAAAATGGATCATAGACTTAAATGTAAAATGCAAAACTATAAAACTTCTACAAGATAACATAAAAGAAAATCTGGTGACCTTGAGTTTGGCAATGACTTTTTAGATATAACACTAAAAGTATGATCTATGAAAGAAAAAATTGATAAAAATTGGGCTTTATTAAAATTAAAAACTTCTCTGCAAAATCCACTGTTAATAAAATGAAAAAACAAGTCACATACTGAGAGAAATATTTGCAAAAGCCATATCTGGTAAGTGGCTGATATCCAAAATATACAAAGAAATCTTAAAATTCAACAACAAGAAAATGAACAACCCAATTAAAAAATAGGCAAAAGATTGAAATGTAACCAAAGAAGATATACGGATTGCAAATAAGCATATGAAAAGATGTTCACCATCATGTGTAATTAGAGAATTGCAAATTAAAACGAGATCCCACTACATACCTATCAGAATGGCTAAAATCCAGAACACTGACAACACCAAACGCTGGAGAGGATGTGGAGCAACAGGAACTCTCATTCATTGCTGGTGGGAATATGAATGGTACAGCCACTTTGGAAGACAGTTTGGCAATTTCTTAGGAAAAAAACATGCTCTTACTATACAATCCAGCAATCACACTCCTTGGTATTCACCCAATGATCTGAAAATTTATGTCCACATAAAAACCTGCACACAGATGCTTATAGCAGCTTTACTCATAATTGCCAAAAGCTGAAAGAAACCAAGATGTCCTTCAGTAGGTGAATGGACAGACAAACTGTGGTACATCCAGACAGAATATCATCTAGTGATAAAAACAAATGAGCTATCAAGCCACGAAAAGATATGGAGGAGTCTTAAATGAAGTAAAAGAAGCCATTCTGAAAAGTCTACATACTGTATGATTCCAACTATAGGACATTCTGGAAAAGGCAAAACTACAGAGACAGTAAAAGGATCAGTTGTTGCCTGGGGTTGGGAGGAAGGAGGGAGAGGGATGAATAGGCAGAATACAGAGGATTTTTAGGGCAGTGAAACTACTCTGTATGATACTTTAATGGTGGATACATGATGTCATTATACATTTATTCAAACCCACAGAATGCACAGCACAAAGAGGGAACCCTAATGTAAACTATGGACTCTGTTAATAACAATGTATCAATATTGGCCCATCAATTGTAACAAGTGTACTACACTAACTGCAGGATGTCAATAATAACAGAAACTGGGGTGGGGGAATATATGGCAACTCTCCGTACTTTCTGCTCAATTTTTCTGTAAATCTAAAACTGCTCAAAAAAAATAAATCTATTAAGTTAAAAAACATCAAAGGATGCTAAAAGGGCAGTTTACACATAAGGAAATTTTGACTCTAAAAATCATCCTGTGGAACACAGAAATCTCTATTAAAGTTATTTAAACCAGTGGTTCTCAAAGTTCAGTGGGTATCAAGAGTCCTCTGGAGGGCTGGTTAAAACCAAGATCACTGCCCTTGCCACCCCCTCCCCCCCGACTTTCTCATTCCCTAGGTCTGAGGTGGGGTCTGACAATTTGTATTTCTCACAAGGTCCCAGAGAATGCTGATGCTGCTGGCCCTGCACATCAAGAGAGATATAAAGTCTGAGAAAAATAAGAGCAAGGCTGAGTAGTAAGAAAATGGGATTTTAGAGTATCCAGGGGTACGTATTAAACAACCCAAGTCTTTTCTGCAGAGCATATTGGGAGAACGTGGGAGAGAAGGATCAAGTGTCAGAATTTTTAAGTTCCACCTATTTAAGAACTCAAGAAAGAAGACTGAAATATAGTATCTGTCTCTTTCTGCCACTGTCTCTCTCTCTCTCTCTCTCACCATTTGTGATACTGTATTGCTATGCTGACCTGAAAATCATAAATCTGTAATGGGAAATCAGTAAAGGCACTAAGAAAGGTAGGAATGACTAGATCAGCCTGGCTGATGTGGAGAGTAACTACTGGAGAAGACTGCTAAGGCCACAGTTGGGACAGGCTAAAAATGCTGGACTAAATCTGGATTCTCTAACCCTGCCCTTTTTTCTTAAAGACTTATCCAAATAGCTTAACTCATTGGATTGCCCCCTTATTTCCAGGAGACAAAACATGCTGCTGATATGCAACTTTGAACTCTGGAACAATACTCTTCTGCCTCTCTTTACACCCGAACGTGAAGTTAAAAAGCAGATGGGGAACACATTCAGAGTTTCCAAGAAACTCCTGTATGTGCCCACAAGGCCAAACCCCCAATGCTGTTTATTGTGGTCACTGCAGTATTTCTAGCAACCAGTGCAGGGGCTGGCACACAGTAAATGCTCCCTAAATAACTGCCGAAAGAATGACCAAGTCTGAGGAAAACAATGTAAAGATGCACAGTCCTCTTCTGTGATCACAATACACACTTTTCTTGGACCCAGGCACACAGCAGGTGGATTCAGAAGGCAGGGCACCTATGTGCAACGGACAGGAGAGAGGGAGAAGATAGGAAGGCTCAAGCACTGGAACAGCGTGTGCCTGCACAGGTGCAAGCACCTCTACCTGCCTGCGATGACAAGGCTCGTCCTGACACACTACGTGTGTGCGTAACAGGTAATAAGGAAGCTCGCTCTTCTATATGCTTCCAATAGTCTGCTCAAGAGAACATTCACCTTTCTGTGAGCGGGGAGGAAGAAATGGAAGGTTCATTTCCTCCCACATTGAGCATGTGGACACAATGATAATAAAGACGCTTATTCTCACACAAACCCACGAGATAGTAAGGCCACTGCATCCCCAACACCCAGAAGCTGTTCAATAAATATTTATCAAAGAAATAAATGAACGAATGGGAGAGAAGGGTATCTAAGGGTACTCTGCACTTGTCCATGTCAGATGAGGCTCACCCTCTTCGAGTCCTTGTACTGGAGCCCTGCACCGAGAGAGCACCCAGGACCAGACACCAAGGACAGGGCAGATGGAGTAAATCTGCATGCCCCAGGTGAGACAGACAGACAGGGACAGATAGACAGAGACAGAGAGAAATGGAAATAGAGAGACAGATGGTATAGTAATATAAAGATACAAGCTGTTCATTTCCATACTGTGTGGTGTGCACACAAGATCAGCAATAAGAGAGCCCTTTGCTCTTCACCTCGTCTCCAATTCAAGAGTCTGTGGTGGCCATCTTAAAGAAGTTCACAGTTCTGCCTGCAAGTCTAGGGAGATAAGGGACAACTTATGAGCTCAAACTCCTACACATCCTGTAGGTGTGAAGCTTCTCCACAAACGTGCGTGTCTCTTTGCCCTCCAAGGACATGAGGTGAGGGTGCCCTGAGTGAGTGGGGGGAATAGCAAAGCTCATTCTTTGGCACCTCCAGCATTTGTGCCTATCTGTACTGTGGATCTGGATGAAGTTCATTCTCCTAAAGGTGCCCACCAGAGAGCCTGTCCAGTGATTGTCCTGCCTTGTACATTACTGTATCCTCAACACTCAATCCTGACACATCACAGTGCCTGACACATCACAGAAACTCCACATATATTCAGAAAGGCAAGAAGGGAGAGATAACAGCATTCAGTCCTGCCATATGTAGGCATGGCTTCCTCTCTTTGAAGCCTTGACTGGAGACAATATTAGAGAGGGCGCTTACATCTAGGTTGATTGAAAGGAAGGGAAGGAGGGAGCACATGGGAAGACTCTGGTCCCTGCTCACGACCCTGTGTGTGGAAGGCAGGAGGGGAATAAAGAAGAAGCTCACTCTCCAGCATTCGGGGCACCTGAACACATAGACATTATTTGATAAGGACATTTCTTCTAGAACACAGACAAGCCCACCAGACAGAGAGCTCCAAACCCCTAACTATTCTGTTCTCCTGTGCTTCCTCAACAGCCACCAGTCACTCAAAAACTCTTACTGGGAAGGAAGGGAGGGGAGGGAGGGGAGAGAGAGGAGGGAGGGATGATGTATAGGCTCTGTCCTTCTTGGTGCTGTCGAGCCCACCCTCTCTGAATCCTTGCCCAGGTGCATTGCATTGAGACAGCACTAGCACCCAGATAGCAAGGATTAGAGAGGGGGAGCAGGGCAGAAGGCTCAGGACGTGCATACCACATGGACATCTGTGTGAGGGGATAAAGAGAAGCCCCATTCCTGCACCCTGAGCCCATGTATCCACAGGCATTGTCATAAGGAAGTTGACTCTTCAAGAGTCTGCTAGACAGAAAGGCTGGTGTCCCTGAGCAGTTAGCTCCCCGTAGCATCCCCAAACAGCAGAACTCAGGAAATCTGTTAAATGGATGGACAAAGAAATGTACACACAAATAGCTGACTGAAAGAATAGCAAAGCACAGTAAGGGAAGAGTTGCACAGGCTCTGTCCTATACCCAAAGCAGGCTCCCAATCTCGTATCCCTACACAAGCTCACTGCTCCAATAAGCCAGCACTCATGCCTAGGCTGCACAGTCTAGGCACCTGCACACCATACATGCATTTAAGTGTGTGTGTGCAACACAGAAGTTCACACTTCTGCAGACAAGTGTAAATAATAACAAAGCCTCTCTCCTGCCTTTCAGTTTTGTGCAGAAATGTGTCTATGTTTATGTGTGTGTGTGTGTGTGTGCGTGTGCGCGCGCGCGCACAGGGGGAACATGGGTATGCAGAGGAGAAGAAGGCGGCTGGATCCCTGGCACATCCTGCATGCCTGTCTTCTAGCCTGGAGAAGTTCATTCACCCCGCACCTCCACCAGACAGGAAGTCCTGTAAAGAGAGACACACACTGTCTCTTATTCAGCAGGATACTCCTAGCACAGTGCATGACACATAAAAAGTGATCAATAAACATGTGCTGATTGAATTGTTCGGCAGAAGGTTCATGACGACAAGGCTCGCCCTCCTGTAATCCATGCACACAGGAGGTGCTTTCAGAATTCACAACTCCGATATGCAATGGGTACAGGAGAAGGAGCAGTTCGTTCTTCTGCACATCTCGTGTGTGTGTGTGTGTACATGAAACAGCACTCTCCGGCTCACAGGTAACTTGCCTATGATTACACAGAGGGGAAGTGTTTTTTCTGAAGATGCAGGTGTGAGATAAGCAATATGTCAGGACCGCTTTCCATTCAAGCTCTGGCTGTGGAAGGAGAAGGTAGAAAGCTCACTGCCCTGCACATTGGACATGGGCAACAGGACACTGCTAATGATGCTCAGTATCCTATGCATACTGTGGATGCAGCTCCGTGTACAGGGATGCACCTTCTGTGTTTCTATACCTGAGTGCTGTGTGTGTGCATGTTTACAGGGAAGGCTCACTTTTCTGCATATAGTGTGTTCACATGTGACTGTACAGAAAGGTACAGAAAAGAATTTCTCCTGCACACAGCAGCATGAAGGAGAGCTAGTAAGGCCTCCTCATTTAGTCTCTATTGATGGGAGGGTTAGGAAAGCTTGCTGGGCTGCATGCGTGGGTGGGAGGGAGCCAGCACAGCAGGCTCCATCCCCTGCCCTCCCTGTAAGTGGGAGTCTCCACATGCAGGTCCATGTCACTGGGTGTGTGTGGAGGATGGGGCGGGCAGAAATCTCGCTCTAGCATAACCTGCACATGCTCATGTTTGCAGAATGGGTAGCAAGGAACATATAGATCTACTTCATTCTCTTGAACAGTGGCCTCTTAGCCCACAGCATCCAGTGTCCTAGTGTGCTTACCCCCACCAGAATGTAAGGGTAGCAGTCTTGCCTGTTTTGATCCCTGCTACATCCTCTGTGACCAACATAGTACCCGGCATCTAGTAGATACTCAGATATCTGTGGAAGGAAGGGAAAAGAGGAGGGAGAGTTGCTGTACAGGAGCTCTGTCCTTCTAAATGTAGACAATGCTCCTTCCCTTGGAGTCCTTGAATGGGGACAGTGATTCAAGACAGCACCGACACCTAGGCTGAATGAAGGAGAGTGATGCACCCGGTCAGGGGCCCATTCCGTGGTACATGTCTGTGTGCGTACCAGTCGGACCCTTCTGCACAGTACATTGATGTGGGATGGTACTGAGGTTTAGAAGATTCTCCTATACACATCTGTGTGAGACAGGAGCGGGGTGGGCATGTCAGGTCCCAATGTGCAGCCCACCCACCCTCAGGACATGCAGGCATAATGAACGAGAAGGAATCCATTATCCAACCTGCAGGAAGGGACCAGATGTGGTTCATTCTCTTGTGGGCCAGTTGCCCAGCACAGCACCTGAAATAGAGCAGGTACTCAACAGGTAGTTATACAAAGGAGGGAGGGAGGATGTAGAGGTGCTCTGTTCTATGCGAAGATGACACTCTCCCTCTCGGAATCCTTGCCCAGGTGCATTGCATTCAGAAAGCACTCTCACCCAGGTAGCAAGGATTAGAGAGGGGGAGCCAGAACAGAAGATTCCAGCACCTACACACCTTCCGTGTGTGTTTAACAAGAAGGCTTACTATTCTTGCCCAGTGCATTTACATAGGATTGAACTAAAGTAAGGAGAAGGTTCTCCTACAAACATCAGCATGAGAGCAGGAATGAGAAGTGTCACACTTGTTTGTAAGCTGAGGGAGGGTAGATAAGAAGTCCCCTACGTGGCCCAATCACCCTCAGTACATGCAGGGGTGGTGGGTGATAGCAAAGTCCATCCTCTTCCCTGG
Source organism: Equus asinus (assembly GCF_041296235.1). Classification (NCBI taxonomy): domain Eukaryota; kingdom Metazoa; phylum Chordata; class Mammalia; order Perissodactyla; family Equidae; genus Equus; species Equus asinus. The sequence continues at coordinate 38,434,921 of NC_091820.1, forward strand.
ACTGTAAGGGCCAGGAGGGCAGGGGCCAAGTCTGTCTTGTCCACTCTTCTGCATCCAAAGCCCAGCACAGTACCTAGTAAATACTATTTGAGGAGAGAAAGAATGAACGAAGGACAGATGGCAGGCAGGCACACAGCAGGCAGCTGAGAGGTGATATACAGATCCTCTGTCCTTCTCCACGCAGAGGAGCCTCGCCCTCTGGAATCCTTGCCCAGGTGCATTGCATTCGGAAAGCACTCTCACCCAGGGACGAAGGATGAGAGAGGGAGAGCAGAACAGAAAACTCGGGCACCCGCACCCTGTATGTGTGTGTATGTGCATATTTAACTCTCATGGTCCCTTTCCCGCAAAGCATCACTATGTGCATTTAATAAGATTGATCTCCCCAGAGTGTGAAAATGTATTCATCCCCATGCATAAGGTCACACGGCCATTCTCTCTCAGACAGAGCCTCCAACATGTACTGTGAGCAGCACTGTTTTCAGATCACACGTGAGAGACTGCATGTGTTGGCTGTGTGTTTGGGGGTTAACAAGAAGGCTGGGACAGTCTGGGTAGGTGGGCATGCATATGCATGCACATGTTGGAGGACGTACAGTAAGGGGATACTTTATTCCCTTCCAGTCTTCTGCGAAACTATGAGCTCGTTGAGGGCAACAAATGGTTGTGTGAGTCTCATCACCCAATGTTATGTTTCCCCATTACAGTATCTGACACAGAGTAAGCTGTCCACAGGGAATGAAGCCCAATCTCCCAAGGTGTCCTCTAGAAGGCCCAGGGATGAGGACTCTGGGACAGGGATCTTGTCTATCTTATTCACCATCTAACACCCAGTGTAGGGGCTGGCACCTCACGGCAAACTCAAATATTTGAAGGAAGGTGGGAAAGTGGAAGAGGTGATGTACAGGCACTCGGTCCTTCTACATGCAGACAGGGCTCAGCCTCTTTGAATCCTTGAATAGGTGTGTTGCACTGAAATGGCACTCACACCTAGGTTCCAAGGATTCGAGAGGGGGAGCAGACAAGAAGGCCAGGCACCTGCCCTTTGTGTGTTCGTGCGTGTGTGTGTGTGTGTGTGTGTAGCTATGACAAATAGTCTTGTTCTTATGTATATATGGTGTCATTTATGAATGATCGTACAGAGAGGCAGAGAATGTTCTCTCCTGCATAGTTCTGTGTACATCAGAGAAGATTCATGCTTTTGTGTGTATATTTATGGGCAACAATGGTAATGAGAAGTCCACTCTGTGGCCTACCCACTCAGGGCAAGTAGGTGTAATGGCTGATGGGGAATTCCATTCTTCTCCCTTGTCTGTAAGCAACATGAGGGCAGGGACCAGGAGTGTCTTGTTTAGTACTGTATGCTCATTGCCCAACTTAGTATCATGTATAGAAGAGGTGATCAATAAATATTTGTGGAACGGATGGAAGGAGGATAGAAAGGTGCTCTGTCCTAAATGAAGATGAAGCTCTCGCTCTCGGAATCCTTGCCCAGGTGCATTGCATTCAGACAACACTCTCACCCAGGTAGCAAGGATTAGAGAGGGGGAGCAGAGCAGAAGGCCCTGCATGGGTTTAACAGAACTTGGTGTTTTTCACAGAAGGTGATTACTTGTGATGATACAGAAGTAAAGAGAAGGTTCTTGAGCTTCACATTAAAGACGTCTAGTTGAACACATGTTTTGTCTGTTCTTTCAGATAACAACAACAAAAGCAATGACAAGAAGGTATAAACCTACAAAGACAAAGAGACTGGGAGGAGAGTGAGCGAGAGGAAAGAGAGAGAACGAATATGAGCTATCACCAAGCTCATTATCCCCCAAACGCTCTGTTGAATATTTGACCAGAAGGCAGTATAGTTGAGTGCAGCTGTTCTCAAACTTCAACACGCATCAGAATCACCTGGAGAGGCTGGCAATGCATAGGTTACCTCTTAATGGTACCAAGAAAATGAAAGAGGATGACAAATAAAATGGGGCACAGCACCTAGCACGCAGCTCTCATTATTTGTACTTCTTACCCTCCATTTACGTGTGTATATGGATTTGAATGAGTGTGCATTAAGAGGGGTGGTCACACTTCTGCATGCAAGACACATGTGAGAGGGCAGTTTCCCTCTCCTCTACTGTGTGTATGAGAGAGGAACCGTTGCAGTAAGAAGATGCACTCTCCTGCAAACGCAGCATATGAGAATGGGGCTTATAGAGCTCATTGTTCAACAGGCAAGAGTACAACCACAAGCGCAGTTGAGTCAGAGGGCCTGTGCCTTCATAATGGGGATGCATTCCTCCATGTAGTTCTGCACGGGGTGGGGGCAGCACATGCCGCCCATACAAAGAGTAGGGTAAGCTGAAGCTTGTTCTGCAAACCCTGCATGTTGAAGGGAGTTTTAGAAAGCTCACCTTCCCCTAGGCAAGGGATGTGAGAGGATGCAGGTGAGCTGGCTCACTGCCCTGAATGTTTCACGTGCGTGTACATGTATCAGAGAGTACCCAGACAGAGGGGAAGGAGTCATAAAGTGAATTTTTTGAGTGAATGAGAGTGTGTGTGTGTGAGAGAGAGAGAAATAGAGAAAAATACAAATTAATGACTGAGAATGGAGGCATTTGCCCCTGAGAACACAAAACCAAAGGTTCCTGTGTCTTCCATCTCTGAACCCTCACCTGCCTATATATGCTGTGCACTCAGCCACGTGTGGGCCTCCCATGAATGCTCATCCTCCTGTCTACCTTGCTTGTGTGTATGTGCATGTCTGAGTATCTGTGAACGTGAGAGAGAGCCCTAACAAGTGAGTGGACCTTCATTCAACAGCTTCTCAGGGAAGAACACTGAGACAACTCATGGTTCTTCCTCGGAGGCCTGAGAGAGCAGGGCAGGGCAGGAAGGCTCTATCCTTGCTCACCTCATCAGTGGGACTCTGTGCATACAGGTCCACACCCCTAGATAGATGCCTGTCTGTCCTGAGGGATAGGACAGGGTACTCAGAGGGTAGGGACTAAAGAGTAAACTCATTCACCAGCATGTGTGCACACCTGCACAGTGGGTACAAATGAGGTTCATCTTCCCATATGTACCCACTAGCCAGTAAACTCAGGCGACTATGACTGTCCTGTTTACCGCTGGCTCACTTTTCCCAGCCCCTTGAACACATGAAGGCAGGCTTAATGGGAACGTGAATTTTATTCTCTGGCACAAACTCAAGAGACCCTGGTGCCCTGGTAAGCCCCTGATGCTTTGCTCACTCTTGGATTCCAAAATCCAAGAGACATTCAAAAAGATCTGTGAAAGGAATGAGGAGAGGCGATAGGCACTCTGTTCTTCTCGTGCAGAAGACACTCACCCTCCGTGAATCCTTGCACAGATGCACTGCACTGGGACAGCACCTGCATCTGGGTACTCAGATCAGAGAGGGGGAACAGAGCACAAGGCCCAGACACCCACACACCAGGTGTTGGCGGAGGTGCCCAACTCACACATGAAAAAGAAGAAAGGGAAGTTTCAATCTTTGATGACTCCTTCTCTCATACCTCACATCCCATATATCAGTAAATCCAATTGGCTCTAACTTTAAAATACATCCATATCTGACCAGTTTTCACCACCTTCACCACTACCACCACATCTCCATCAACCTCACACCTGAATCATTTCAGTGGCCTCCTAGTTGGTCTCCCTGTTTCTGCACTTGCTCCCTCTTAGTCTATTCACTACACAATAGTCAGAATGATACTTTTGAAACAAAGGCGTGTAAAACCCCTGTAATCCTGATTTTAAGTTGGAATTATAAGAATGAACTCATAATATGTTTTATCTAGAAACAAGACAAAGCAACAAAACATTCTTTTTGCTCTGGTCATTGAAGAAGACTGAAAACAATTACCAACCCAGAGGCAATGAACACCCCTAGTGCCTAGAATGTAGTCTCTAAATACTGTGTCCAATAAAAGGAACTAAGGCTTATTGAAAATATGACATATTCCAGGTCTGGGGAGTAGGATGTTTGAGAGGAGACTGGGACATTGTTTTCAATCCAGAAAGCAGAGAAGCTATTGATAACTACTGGGCCCACATCAAAAGAACTCAGGAGCCAATTTGAAGAAGCTCCCCCTGGCTAAAAATTGGTCATTTGAGCTTCACTGAGGATAAAAACTGCAATGGACTGAAAGATCAAATATATTTAAATCCACGAGTGTATCGTAATAATCTTTTTAAAATCCTCTTTGGAGTAAGCTAGTGAGCCAACTCATTATTTTGAGTACTGATAAACAGAGAGAATCAAGCATTTATCCTGCCTTTCCTAAAAAACCCGTACCACTGGGTAATCAAACAGTAGACGAGGGAAAGTTTTTCTTCATGGAAGTATTCCGGCTAATAAATGGAGAGAGAATAATGGAATTAGAATATCATCATTTTGCAAACCTAATGAAATAATGGCTCTAGGAATTGAGCATCAATGGCAACTAACATCATAGAAAGAGAGACAACCAGTCATTATGTGCCTCTTGATGGAAGTACTTCTGCCCCCTTCCCCAAAATCAAGCCCAAATCCGATCAGGCTTCTAGATACAACTATCAATTTACAGGAAATACAAACAAGGAAAAGGAACACATAAACTACACCACAGGGATGCAATAAGAAAATCCAGCCTGTGGGAAACTGCAGGACAAATGGTCCGCTTTCCTCCAACAAATAAATTACAAGCAAAGAAAAAATATAGATGGAGGGGGAAGTTATAATTCAGAGACTTCAGATACCTATCAACCAACTGCAACATATGGACCTTATTTGGATCCTAACTTATGATATTTTTGAGACAACTGGAAATTTGAACAATGGATATTTCATGATATTAAGAAGTTACTAATTATTATTAAGTGTGATAATGGTATTATGGTTAAGATTTTTTAAACAAGAGTTCTCACCTTTTAGAGATACATACCAATCATTAGTTTTCCCCTTCCTCCATCATATCTTAGTGCTCCCTATACCTCTGCTCCTGCCACAATGGCCTCTTTGTTGTTCTTAGAACGCAGTAGTCCTTTCCTGATTGCTCTATTTGATCCTGAAACTTCTCTACCACCATCTCCACTGCCACCACCCATTCCTTATCCCCTTTTCCTGCTTTATGATTCTCCAGGGCACTTAGCACCAATTGACACACTATGCATTTTACTTACTCACTTTGTTCACTGCCTGTCCCCCACCCCCCACTAGAGCAGAGGTTCTTGTCTTTTGATCACTGATGTATCCCTGGTGCATGGGAGAGTGTCCAACACACAGTAGATGCTCAATAAATATTTGATGAATGAATGAATGAGTCACTGAATGAATCAGCTGCAAATCCTGAGTCTGGGAAGAGAACAGAGAAAGCTCACACTCTGACTCATGTCTCTGTGACTGTCTAAGAAGACAGACCTTCATACACCCTCTTGTGCAAATAAGTATGCATTTTGGGAAGGCATGAGATAGTGAGCAAATCCCACTTCCTGTACCCTCAACTTGTATGTCAGTGTATATGCACACTTCCCTATGTGTTAAGGAGCAAATGCTCCTTAATTTCCTTCACACATTAGGTTTGTGAGAATTAGCTAGAAGGCTCTCTTTCTATCACATCCCATGTGTGGGAGTCCTGAAAAGGCTCTCTCTCCTCCCACCTAGATGATGGCAAGGAAGGAACAGGTCAAAAGACTCACCCTCCTTCTAGGCTGTGCTTGTCCCTGAGCGTGAGAACCTGCACTTTGTACTTTGTAGAGAAAGGTAAGAGAAGGCTCCTCATCCCGCAAGATCTACTGATGACTGAGATAGGAGAAAGGACACAGGGCAGAGGGTCGTTCTCCTTCCCACTGCCTATGTAGGTCCATCTTTTTGTAAAGGTGTGTGTCCATGTATGTGCACATGCACAAGAGAGCAAGGAAAGCTGAGGCTCACCATCCTGCAAACCCTGCATGTGGGAGGGGTTTTCAGAAAGCTCACCCTCCACCATGCAAGGGATGTGAGAGAGGGAGCAGGGAAAGGCTCACTCTCTTGGCACAACGTGTGGGTGTGCTCTAGAAAGCAAACTGCATCAGCCTGGGGGCTGTCCATGGGCAGCAAGGGAGCCAAAGGAGGAGTACTGGTGGGTAAGCCAGGTGGGGCACACATGGAGCAGGACAGTTGTCCAGAGGGGGATTTGGTGGCAGTAGTATATGTATGTGTCCCACACACAGGGCCTATGAGAAAGGGGCGACACCAAGACCTCAATCACTTCAGTGTGTATGACTTTATGCTCATGCTTGTGCACTGGAGAGGAAGGAAAAGGCTTGCCCTCCTGCAAGCCTTGGGTGTGGGAGGGTAATTAAGATGCCAACGGTCCTACACTCAAGGCATGTAAGAGAGAAAGCAAATCAGAAGGTTTGCTCTCCTGTACACTGTGTGTGTGAGTGTGTGTGTGTTTGTGTCAGATACCTTGGACAGGTATGTATGTGATTGTGACCTAGACATGCTATAATGAGAAACCGTGTCTGTGCGTACATATACCATCAGGAATGTTCACTATCTACTGTCTGTATTTTTCCCATTTTCCTTTTTTCTTTCTTTTTCTTTATTTTTACTCCAAACACCATAATGGTGTTTATCACTTGCAAGGCACTGTTCTAAGTGCTTTTCATATATTAACTCAATAAATCCTCATAAAATATCTACAAGGTAATCATCACTATTCCTATTTTACAGATGAAACAACAGCAGGCTGTGCATAGAAAACAAGTGGGAAGAAAGCTCGGCATCTTACATGCTGGTGTTTAGAAAGGACCCAACAAAGAAGGCTCAATCTCCAGACCATTGTATGCCTTTGAGAGAGTGCAGGAACACTACGCCATGTGAGGCATAGGAGAGCGCCTCAGTCCCCCTCATGCTGCACGGAGGGAGAGAGGTATAGGTGTGAGAGTGACGTGCAGGGGCCCTGGGTTGCATGTGTGTGCTAGATGTACTAGGGAGGCTCATTCTTCTGCACACCTGCTTGTGGTATGCACAAGCACTGCTTGTGGTGAGTGTTAAAAAAGCCCACATCCTACACACAAGGAATGAGGAATGATAGGGTCCAGTGTGGGAAGACAGAGCACAAGAGTGTTAGAGGGAGAGACAAGATGATCAACCAAAAAGGTTCACTTTGGTGCCAAATCATAGGAGGGAGATTCAAAAAGTATAGCTTTCTGCAGGCAAAGGATGTGAGAAAAAAGACAATAGAAGAAAAGCCTTATTTGCCTGCATGTGTGAGAATGGGCATGAGAGCAAGCTAAGCCAAGGCGCCCTCTCCTGCATATTGGCAGAGGTTTCAGAAAGCTCTCCCTCCACCAGGCAAAAGATGCGCGCAAAGGAGCGGGTGAGATGGTTCACTCTCCTGAATGCCCATACGTATGTGTGTGGGAGTGTGTGTGTATGTGTGTGCCCATGCCCCAAGCAAGATGCAGAAAGAATGTGGAGTACATAAGCCACAGGCAAGCAGGTGGACAAGCAAGGCCAGTACCTGGGGCAATAAGGCGGCTCATTTTCCTGCACACCTGTGTTCCTGCACTATGGATGTGTGGTGAAGGCAGGGGAGGAGCTGCAATAATCCTCCCTTTTGATCAAGCCACGTGTAGGGGAGAGGAGAGAGGGAAGCAGGGTGTGGGAAAGGGAAGAGTGAGAGGAAAGAGAGCCTGACCAAAAACACAGGGGAGAGAGAGAGGTGTAAGCAGAAGGCCCACTCTCCTGTCAGCCCATGGAAGGGTTGGATTAGGGTGGAAGTTACAGAGGAATTAAAAAATGGCTGTGTGAGACATAGTTAGAGTAACCATATGTTTTGAAAGTAGAGCCAAAAAGATTTGATAATGGTTTGGGTTCGGAGTGTGGGGAAAAAATAAGTGTCAGGGATGAATTCAAAGACTTCAGCATATTAAAATTCTCTGCATCTCTGGCCTGAGCAATTGGGGAATGCCATTTACTGAGGGGGAGATTATTGAGGGAGGGGAGAAGAAAATCAGGACTTCAGTTTTGTTTGTGTTAAAGTTGAGATGCTTATTAGACATCCAAGGGCAAATGTCAAATATACAGTTTGGACACATGCACCTGGAATTCAGGAGAGAGATCCAGGCTGGAAATGTAAATATGGATGTCATCCACATAGGATGGTATTTAGAGCAACAGGACAAGATGAGGACTAATGAGAAGCGGAAAGTCCAAAAACTAAGCCCTATATCTCTCTAAAGGTTAGAATTCAAGAAGAGGAGGAGCCACCAAAAGAGACTGAGAAAGAGAGGCTGGTGAAGCAAGAGGACAACCCAGGGGGTGTGGGGGCCTGGAAACCAGGTGAAGAGACTCAAGACAGAGGGCATGAGCACCTAACTGTGGGTGGATCTGTCAAGTAAGATGACGAAGCTGCCCAATTAATGGGTGATGTGAAGGGCATATGGGACCTTGACAAGGGTAATTTTAGTGCTGTGGTGAAAAGAAAAGCTTTAATTGGAGGGTGTTCAAGAAAGAGTGAGAGAAACATAAACAGTCAACTCCTTCAAGAAGTTTTTCTGTAAAGTGGAACAGAGAGATTGGCAGAAATTGGAGGAGCTTTTTGGGGTCAAGGAAGGAGGCAGTGCTTTTTAATTTTTTAATTTAATTTTTTAAATATATATATTGTGGCAATTGAGACACAAAGAGGAAAAGTTGCTTGTCCGGGATCACAAAGCTAGTAAGAGATCGTACCAGGATTCCACCACAGGTAATCTAACTGCTGAGACAGTGGGCCTAACCACCAAACCCCAAGCTGTGTGTGCCCATGCATGTATGAGAACCAAAGGTGGTAAGACTCGCTCTTTAGCACATCCTGAGTACACAGATATGGGGGGGGGGGAATGGAAGAGAGAAAGATCAAGAATATCTAATAAGAAGGCTCAAGCTCCTGTCATAAATGTGTATACAGGCACATACAGAGAAAGGAGTCATGAGGAGGTTGACACTGTAGCACAACCAATGTGCGCATTGGGAGGTTATAATAACAAGGTTAATTTTACTTTAGTGTAAGCCACATATGGGGTAGGAGGGGGGCAGCACTAGAAGGCTCACAGTCCTACAGTGCTGGATGAAATGAGACAGCTGCACATGAAAGAAAGAAAGAGGAGAGCAAGATAAGACAGAGGCAAGTGGCAGGGGAGATGGGAAAGCAGACACTCCAACAGTCAGGGCACATAAGACAGAAAACATGTCAGCAGGCTCCTTCTTTACTCTGTGTGTGTGAGTGTGTGTGCGCACGCGCGCGTGTGTGTGTGGTAGGGGGAAGCACATTAAAAAAAACACATACACACAAAGCCTTGCATGCTCAAGGTGGAAAAGACGAGACAGCTCAAGAGGCTTGCACTCCTGCATAGCCAGTGGGGGGTATTGGGCAGAGGGAGGAGCAGAGAGCAGAGGTAGAGATGAGGCTAGTATAAGAAGAATGCTCACGGATGAATCCTATAAAAATGTTAAAGCATCACAAATATTCACAACACTTTTATGATATAAATAATTATCATCTGGACATTACAAATGTTCCAAACCCTTGAAGCAACTAAAAGACAAAGGGCTTTTTTTTTTTTTTGGTGAGGAATATTGGCCCTGAGTGAACATCTGTTGCCAAGCTTCCTCTTTTTTTGCTTGAGGAAGATTGTCACTGAGCTAACATCTGTGCCAATCTTTCCCTACTTTGTATGTGGGATGCTGCCACAGCATGGCTTGATGAGCAGTGTGTAGTTTGGTCTGCGCCTGGGCTCTGAACCCATGAACCCCAGGCCACCGAAGAGGAGCACATGAACTTAACCACTATGCCACCAGGCCAGCCCAAGACAAAGGGCTTTTAATGTACAGACTAAGCAAGCAAACTTATTAGCTGTAGGATAATTCTCATATTCTTTTCATTAGATGTTAGTTGCTTGACAACACTAATTATAGTGTAAAGAGCCAAATGTGTATTCACCTTGACACTTTTTCTTTAGTCTTCAATGTTGCTGGCCCACAGATTATAGCTTACAAGTTGCCTGCCATCCTTGAAGGATACTCCCATTTCTGATCTTATTTTTTCCCCTAAATTGAGAGGCAGATATTTTTTATTCCTCCACACACTCCACCATACAAGACAAACACTAACAGAAAACTTCTTCTCCCTCACTGCGTGTGTATACACGTCTGAATACATATATGCCTGTGAGTCTGAGCCAATTTTTTTTAAAGTCCGCTAACCTACAAAGCATGCTTGTGGGAAGGGAAATGAGAAGGCATGCTGGGTTTAAGAGACAGGGAACAGCTCAGAAAGCTTGCACATCTGTAAAGCTTGTGTGTGGGAGGGGACCTGAGACAGCTCACACCCCTACATGTAAGACATGTCAGACCAAACAGGTCAGGAATCTCCTGCTTCTCAGAGAGAACGTGCATGGACACAGCTATGTGGAGGCCAGGGGTAATAGTGAGCCTCCTCCTTTTACACACCTGTGTGCATCATCTGTGTGTGTGTTGGGGTGGGTAGCGTGCCACTGTAATAAAGCTCACTCTTGGTCACTATGCCTATAAGAAAGGCATTAAGAGATCTCCAGCCTGCGTGCTAGGTGAAGGCTACTTTCCTGCAAACTCCACAGGTGGGAGTGGCATTTAGAAAGTTCCCTCTCCTCCAGTCAAGGCATATAAAAGGGTGATGGGGTCTGAAAAAGCTCTTCTCTCCAGCACTGTGTGTGTGAGAGAGGAAGGGAAAGGAGACACAGACAGGCTCATATGCCTGTAAACCTTCAGTTGGGAGGCGGGCTGAGAAACATTCACACGTATAAGGCCCGTGAGATGCCAAGCAGGTCAAAAAGTGGGTATGCTTGTAGGTCTGAGCTGAGAAGCTTGTTTATCTGCACCTTTTTTGGTGGCTGCTCCTGAGAAGCTTCACTTGGTAGCATGCTCAGTGCAGGTATATGCAGGTACCCACACTGACGGGAGCAGAGGGCGTGGTGGGAGGGCAAGTGAGAAGGTGACCCCAACTATTCACCTTCTCCCTTGTCTGGGGCCAGAAAGGAGCTGCTAAAGGGTGGTTAGTCCTAGACTTCATGCTCAACAACCTGGGGTTAAGGGAGAGAGAGAGAACAAGACACACACAGAGGTAGAATCGTCCATAAAAATGCCCATTATCACAATTTTTAGGTAAAGAAAAGGTAGCAAAATGGACTGGAGACAGATGGCTGTGTGTATGTGTTCAGGCAGTGAGTGAGGAGAAACTGGGGTTTAAGGCGTGAAGAGTACAGACCGTAAAATAGGGACACAACAAAATAGGGACACGGGGGAGGCAAGATAATAAAGCTGTGACTTTGACCCCTCTGGTGGAAACGCTGGTGATCAGCAGGATAAGCCAGATAATGAGCTCCTGAGAAATCATGAGATAATGGTACATTTAGTGGCATCCAGAGCGGAAAAAAACCCTAAAAAGGAGACGGACATTTGGAGCTTGCTATGTATAATGTGACGGCTGTCCTCAAGGAGCTTGAAGTCTCGACACCAAGAATCCTATGAAAAGTTCTCTAAGCTCCATCCCAACTCCGAGACCTTGTGATGCCACAAGGACAGATTTAAGCCAGCTAAAATGAAACGCTGAACTAGCGATACAAGGCAATAGATGTAAAATGCCTGAATTTAGAGAGGAGAGACATGGCTGCAGACCAGATGGTTGGAGGGAAGAACAATCAGAGGATGGGAAAGATGTCGACGGGTCAAGAGGAGGAGGAGCCGGAGGAGTGTATTCAGAAGGCAGGGAGAAGAACACGTAAGGGTGCCAAGTAAGAGTCCACAAATAAACCAGTTTGACTGGAGTGGAGAGTTCTGCCAGAAGATGAGGGTGAATAAGGCCAAGGCCATGCTATAGTCCTTAAATGCTGCAAGAATAATAATGAGGTGGACTATCAGTGTGGTGAGCAACTACTCCAGAGAGGGAATTTTTAGGTGGCTCATTGATGTTTCTCTTAACGCATCCACTTGAGTGTGAAGAGGAATAAGCTAAAACTAACCCCAACTCACATTTGTATGGAGTTTACTGCTTGGGATAAGACTAAAATAGCTATTTAATTTTTTAAATGAGCTGATTTCAAGGAAGATAGCAAGTCCAGATGGACATGAAGACTGTGAAAACAGTAGGCAAATGACTGGGATGCCCGTGAAGCACAGCTACAGGCAATGGGCAGTTGGCAAAGTTTTTGCTTCTTCAGGAAGTTTAGTCTAGCAGCAAGTGGAAATAGGGACTGGCACCGGCAGATGGATTTAAAAGCTCAGCTGTCACAACCAACAGACGAGAGAATTCAGGAGGGCCTGAACTAGGCTGAGTAGAGGTGAGAATAGAAAGGAAGTGATGGTGGGCAGGGTGGGGAGGAGAGATTCAGTAGATTTCAAGAGCAGGAATTAGCAACTCCTTCTATGTGGTGTTTTGTGAAGATGACTCTTGTGACAGTGTTAGGAACAAGGCTTGAATGAGGGTGGTAGCTGAGCCAATAGAAATGAGATGAGCTTGAGGAACACTTTAAACAATCTACAGAACTTGGATGATTAAGCCAGGCCATGATTACATCAGAAAATGCCAAGGATTCCAGCATTAACACACAGATAATGGCTTTGGGCTAAGAATTAGGTATTTGGGGTCTTAGCATCCTTCACTGAAATGGTCATGTTGTATTGCAACAGCACTAAACAACAGAATGCTGTTCACTGCACAGTTACCAAAGCATTTCATATACTTTTGCCACTCTTAATTCTAGGCAACTACCTATCCTGTGCTGGTGTTCCCAACATGAAACACTAATTTTTCCCTCATTTCCCAACCCCTGTAGCTCTGAAGCCAAGATATAACACATGATAAAACTGGCAGTTGAGTGGATTTTATTTTATTGCTCAAGGGAAATTTAAACAAAAAACGACAACTTGGAAGGACTTTACTCATGAGCTCAAGTCCCCTCTAAAAATAGATACAGTTACACCATTCATTTGGTACATAAACTTATTACGTCTTACAACTTGGAGGACTGGTAGAATGAATAGATTCATTATCTCTTCATTTATGCTTGTCTTAAGAGCTGTCAAGCCTTTGCACTCTACATTTCCTCCAAGAACCCACTCGAAGAATGTCTCTCCTCTGAGTGGCTCACATAGCACTTACACACATCCTGCCTGGCATTTGAGTTATTTGCATTGTGCCTTATCTCTCAAGGGAAGAGACTGACTTTGACATCACTTGGAGGCCTCAGATACAGGGTAGAGGCTCGATAACTATCTGTGAAATAAATCTGTTTGCTTTTAGGCTAAGCACAGCTGCTCCCATTCTGTTTGAAGTATTGCCATTTCAAGGGCCCAAAAATGTCTTATCAGCAGCTATTCAAATTACTTCCCCTTCGCCATTATTGTGCAAGAAGATATGGATAAAACGATTTACTAATTCAGGAAGATTTCAGGGTGTGTCAGGTTTTGGGACACACATTCCATCCTTCAGTCACTGTTCTGCCGAACCACCCACCCAAGGCGTGGTGACTACCAGCATGAAAAATACCGCCTACACCTCACTCTAATTCTAAACTATAAGCTTATGAATAAGTCTTGATCTGAATTTAGGTCTAAGAGACAAGATCCACTGAGTGAAGGTTAATCTTTATTTTCTTATGGGCTAGAGAAGGAAAATGTATTAAACAACCCTGGGAACTGGATTCTAGTTCCAACCCTGGCACTGAGTCTTAAAGCAAGTGGCTGACAGCTGCATCTTAGTTGCTTCATACTCAAGGTGATATGAACTTACACTTGTTTTGGGGGTAAAAAGTCTGCTGAAACTTTGTGAGAGAATTCATTCCATCTTGTTTAACTTTTGTGACCTACTGTATAATTTTAAGAGAATATGCATTAAGCCTCTGTCTTATGCTGTCCTTAGGGTTTATGCAGCAGAATGGAGTCCTGGATAAGCTTCTTCTAGGAATATTTACCCTCTTGAAATGGAGTACAAGACTGAATTAGAGGTGTATCAAATTCTGTACTAGTATAGGTTATGTTATGGTGAGATTCTAACTTTACATGGTAAAGGGGCTTAATATACACTAGAATCTAACACAGCTAAAAGGCATTTTTTTAACTTCCTACTCTTTTTGATTTCTTCTTTTAGTATCTGACATAAGGTGACTCCCTACTTCTTGAAATGCCCTCGACTTAGTTTATATTAAACTGTACAGTAGTGGGGTTCTCCTACTACCTCTCAGATTTTTCCTTCTTTTCAATCCTTGCTTCCATTTCTCCCTTCTTCAAGGTTCCTACTGTGTGTTTATCCCCCTCCCCACCTCCCAGCAAGAATACATCTTTGGCTTTCTAATCATCTCTCTCTGGATTCGATTACAGGTTTCAGACATCATTATTCTCAAATAAATTCTAAGTATCTATTCCTGCTCTCTCATTCAAGCCACAGGGTACTTAAAATCATTTATCACAAAATAAAAAGCTTGACACCTAAAAAACACATCTAAAGGTAAAATCATTACCTTTCTCCAAAGCAAGTTTCCTCCCCTCAAAACTGCCTGCAATCACAATTACTATTTTGAGTTTACCAGCTTAAAATGTTAATTATCTTTTGCTCCCTCCTACTGTAATCTCTACCTTTAATTTGTTACCAAGTCCAAACTCTCTGCTTTGCAACTTTTCATATTTGTTTCTTTACTTTCTATCCCCACCTTCCCCTTGGGAGTCCAGCCCTGACTGCTTTACACCTTTCCTTATCTGTTATTCCTCACCAAGACTGGTCCCTACTGCTGCCACGTTCAATCTAGGACTCCCCCGCCCTGCTTCCCAGACTCTCCACAGGCCTCTTGCCCAGTCAAGCCAATTTCCTGATGGTCAGCCCTCACACACCCCCAACCAGACTTGTGTTACTGGGCCAGACTAGATTGTCACCTCCCCTTTCTACACGTCCATATGTTAACTGCCCTTAAAGGCCCAGCTCAAGTCTCACTTCTTTCATGATACTCTGCCTTTTATACTTACTTCTCAATTATATTCTCATTCTCCACGACCCCCCCATTGTTTCTTGAATAATAAGCACAAGATTAGCCAGGTTTGGAGCATTTTTCTCCTCTATCCTCTTCCACAGTGCTAGAGGCATAAGGGCACTCAAGAAATGCTTTTTGGTTGTACAATGATTAATGTTGAAACTATATTATTTAATTTGCAAACCTCTGCTCTTATTTTTCTCCTCAGTGATCACATATTGAATCTAGAAGAGCCCATGAGAGTTATGACACTTTCCCTCCCTACTCCCTTCCCTTCCCGTTTCAAAATTTCACACACGAAAAACACACACCATATGATACTAAAAGTCTGCAATTTCAGAACTTTAGTAACAAAAGACCACAAAATCCAGCTAGATACTTCCTCTAAATGTGAAAAACTGGTTTTTTTTCCATAGCATTCAGGTTAAACAAAGCCCTTAAATTAAAAAGCAAGGACAACCGGAAACCCTTCCTCTTCAGGTCCCTGGGGAAATGCTGCTCTGAGGCTGACCCTGGTGTGGAGAAGGTGGGTGTGGGGAGGAAACCTTCAATGCCTAGAATCCAGGGCTCAAGCCAAGGGAGGAAGAGACCCAAATCCATTGGGGCCCAGCACATCTTTCTCTGATGCCAGAAGTTCGGGGTGGGGGGGAGCAGTCTCACTTCCTAACTTGTCTTGCTGTATTCTTAAATCTGTTTAAGCTATTGTATTGCTTATCCCATCACCCACCAACCACCAAGTAACAAGCGCTTCCTAGTTAGCTCAAGGAAACAACAGCACAGCAGTCACACACTCTATTGTACTCTGCCTAAGAGTGACAGCAACAGTGAGGTTTTTGTGGGCCAGCAGAACTTAACTGACTACGTTACAAACCAAGGAAAAATTATAGCTCCACATACATGCAAACCTTTATAATTTCAATACATCCATTAATTAATCATAAGGGCAAGCAAATTACTTGCATTAAAAACAATCTTAAAAAGTTGCTGGCTTGCCCCAAGGTTAATATATCATTGAGTTAAGAAATTATTGCTTGGGGAAAAAAATGTAGAAAACAACATGCAGAACACTCAGCATATTGTCCCAGCAAAGTGCAAGTTCTTTTGCAATAGACCTGAACAGTGTGGCCATTTTTTTCCTTGACACAAACTACAATATTTAAGTATTTCTTCTCTTTGTTCCTTTTTCATTCCTAAACAAAGGTCTTAGAGAGTCTGCAAGGACCTTGAAGAAAACAGGCAGGTCTCCCAGTGCAGGTATTTTATGAAGGTTGTGTCTAATCCTATGGTAGGACACATAAAATGGTATGTCAGAATTCATCCTTTGAAACCCCCCAAAAAACAGTAATAGTGGGGAAATGGTGATTTGGGAGCCTCTTTGTAATATTTCCAAGCTGAAATTCAGAAGTCAAAAGAGGGGGAACAAAATGGGGGGAGGGGCAGGCTGATCCCAAGACCCTCTTGCAGATTCTATGGCACAAGTCAAGAAGATGCAGCCAGCCAGCTCATAAATTTGCCACTAACCACAACTAAATATAATTCAAAACACCTGGAAAGCTTTTTTTAAAAAATGAACTGAAAGACCCTATAGATTTGGGCAGTTGTCAGAATTTGGGCTGCCAGACAGATGGCGTCAACGCTCTCAGGACAATCAGACAAGTCAAAGGCGTAATTCATTCAACTGAGCAGCACCTCTGCACATGGATTACAATTTACACTTCATAATGTACACTCCCACTAACGCCATATGTTTAAGAAACCATTATTGGGGTTAGGAAAGAAAGTTCCCAGTCAAATTCTCACTGCCCTGGGTTACACAGGCATGTTCACTTTGTGATAAATCATTGAGCCGTAATTTTGGATTTGCAAGCTATTTTGTACATGTGTTATATTTTAGTAGGAAAGTTAAAAAAGCTCCCCAGAATCCTTTGGCTAAACTAGTAGCATCATTAAGCACCTTGCTGCAGAAATGCTTAAATGGCATAGCATTCTGGTCATTTGGAGTACAGTTGTCCCTCAGTATCCATGGGGGATTGGTTCCAGGACTCCCTGTGGATATCAAAATCCTTGGATGCTCAAGTCCCTTATATAAAATAGCATAATATTTGCATATAACCTAGGCATATCCTCCTGTATACTTTAAATCACCTTTAGATTACTTATAATACCTAATACAATGTAAATACTATGTAAATAGTCGTTATACTGTATTGTTTAGGGAATAATGACAAGAAAAATAGTCTGTACATGTTCAGTACACACGCAACCATTGCAGGCTTTTCCATCCATGGTTGCAGAACATGGGGATACAGAGGGCCAACTGTAGACTCACTGTGTGAGATGGAAACAACTGTTTGTGGACTACTGCCACATGGATGATAAGAACCAACCTTGCATCTAAACGCGTAAGGGAGAAATTGTTCATTGACTGAGCGGTGTGCGGACTGGGCCATTTAACCTAAAACAGGCTAATTCAGGAATTTCCATATTTGAGGCAACTGTAATACTCTCTCAGTTTAAAGTTTCCTCTAACCTCTAAAGGGAAAAAGCATTGCATGGTATGTGTATTTGTAACAGACATTAATAGAAACTGGATAAATGGGAATCAATTTTTGAAGTTTCACAACATTCTTAACATATAACACTCCATAGAATCATAAAGTCAGGACTGGGAATAACTGGTCTGAATAAGCAGAAAACACCTATGAGAGGCAGGACGTTAAACCAAAACCTGTGCCATAGTTAACCCTACACAGCGGCAGCAAGGTTACGAAACAGGGCAATACTGGAAAGGGAGTGCTCTGTATGTGCCCAGACTGAAACCAACTTCATAGACTTTTTGAATACCTATTTTAATTAATTACCTACAATGTTTTGTGGAAGACAACACATTTTGTGGGCAAAAAAAAATGTTATTTTTATTTGGATAGAAAAAGACTCATTTAACCAATACATGTTGAGGAACTTACATGGCTAGGTGCCAGAATATAGTTTTTTTTAGAAGACACATTTTATACTCTTAGGATCTCAGGCTACTTGGGAAGGCAGGGGATGGGCGGCAGTAATAGAGATGGAACAATTATAGAAAAATAAAATATGGTGTGTGATCAGGTGCTAAGTGGTGTGGTATTAACTGCAAATAGAGCAGCAATATTTCAAGGAAGGGGTATATCCAATAAAGCTTAGTATAGCTGCAGAGGTGGAGGTGGGAGGAGGCACACAGCCTGGGCCTTCTAAGCATGGGCAGGAAAGATTGCTAAAAAAGAGAGAGGGCGTTCCAAGCTAGGGCAGGTAGGTCTAAGCAAAGGGCAAGGTGGTGTGAATCAGCTGGAGATGAAGCAGTGTGAGTCAAACTGTAGTTCAAAGCCTACTGCCAGTCCCCAGACGTTATTACCAGTGTTCACCAAGACGAGTCCAGAAATTAATGAGCAGTTAGAAACTTTTCCTAGCAATTTCAGAGAGTCATTTCATGTCTCACAAGTCTAATCATAAATACGAAGCTTTGTATGTCTGCATTTTATTTTTATATGTCTTTATAATTCCATTCTCCTAATTATTTTTATTGTATTATACAAAAGTATCAAGCCATGATGGGTTAGAAGTTCAAAAATATATACAAACAGTGGGTCTCTCAGCACAGCTCCTTTGAGAAGCACTGGTGGGGGAGAGCGATGGTAGTCTGACTCAAGGGGCTGGGGTGTGGGGGAGAGTTGAGGGAAGGCAAGGATGGATAAATGAGGTGAGGCAGGACAACAACAGCCTTGAAGCCGAAGCACATGCAGAAATTTATACTCGAGACAGTAAACAGTGGAAAGTCGCCTTAGCTTCATGAATAAAGAAGTGACATGAAGAAAGCAGTTATTTTGTAGGGCAGAGTCTGGCAGCCACTGGTTGGGTTTGATTGGAAGGGAGATCAATTCTTGGGAAATAAAGGATTAGAGTAATTTGGAAATCTGGTGAGGAGGCTGAATTTGAATCCCCCCTAGCCTGGGGTGATGGACAATAGCACTGTAGAACAAGGAGCAAAGTTGCAGTACACTGGCTATCTGAGGGTGAAAAAGGTTTAGAAACAGGACTCCAAGGTTTCTTGCTGGAGACCAGACACAAAAGGATCTAAGGGAAAAGCTAAGCCTTGACTGAGGATGACAAGTAAAGATAGGTAGTAACGAATGTGGGGGACCCAAAACACTGAATTACTTGGAGGATGGAGGGGTTTTTCTGCCATGTGGGGTGGGGAAAGGGGTATAACCATGGAAAGCAACAAAGGTCTAGAAAAGTAGCACTTTAAATACTGAGATACTATGTATCACAAATACTAATGCATCTGTACCTCATCAAATCTGTATAATCTATAAACTAACCTAGATAGTTTCTACCCTGCGAGTCCTCTGCACTGGAGTTAGTGTATGTTAAAATGTCCGCCTGCAGAGGACACTGTCGGGGAGGGGCCTTTCTGTAAAGGTCTAAATAGCAAGGCTTCCCCCGGCCTTCTTCTCAAAGGCACAGGCAACTGAATGTTATCGGAGATTTAATAGAGTCTAATTAAGATGCCCTCTGCTTGGGGATTTCCAGGAAGAATGCTTTATTATGCCTTGAAAACACTCTCATATAAAGTTTACAATTATAACACCACTGGTCTGTTAACATTCAGTTTATGGTTTGTTAAGTACTTCCAAAGGTATCTTATATGAAGGTCAGTGATTTTTCCCCCTTGCTATAGTTGTACCTGTCAGGGGTTGAATTCTAATACATTTAATAAGCAGTATTTAATAGACTGGTTTTATACAAGTGTATTACTGTTAGTAATTTTCCAAAAGGATATACAGACAAATTGTTCCCAGAATCTGGTTGGGAGAAGGTCTTACCAGACAAGATACCATCTATCTTGTATAAGAAATGCATTGTTCACCCACCCCTCCAGGGGCTATGGAAGATAAGAAGATAAGAAATGGTAGAATGGACCACCAATAACCTAGGACAAGTTTAGAAGATAAAAAAGGACTATGGGGCTGCAGTCTCCTAAGACGTCACACTTCTGGAAACTTCAATAAACAGGCAATGTCAATGGACTTTTGCCAATGAAATATTTCAGTGGCATAGGGTAGGGTGGGGGTGCCTATGAGGATATATCATTTCAAAAATGTGTTGGCAATATAAGCTGGTTCTCTCGTCAGCACTCAAGCTTTTGGCCTGCTTTACGCCTGTGTTAACCATACCTGAGTGTGTCTTGCATTTTTCCTTATTACATAATCATCTGTTTTTGAAGATTATCAAATCCAGCAGCCTCTTCCGAACAAGTGCAAGTATATATTCCTTAGAGTAGCATTCTCTAAACTGTGAATTATGGAACACTTGGTTATGTGAGATGTTACTGTGTTCCTCAAAAACAAAAAAATAAGTATGATTGTCCTATGGTCAAAAAAGCTTGGGAAATATACAAATATTTTAAAAGCTCTGAGAAGTCCTACAGTAAAGAAACTTATTACCTCATCATTTTGGAAATGACCAGAAAAACCTTTCCTCCCCGTCTCAGAACACTTATGAACCTCATGGCGAATACTGTTTGGTATAGGAACTGCTGCCTTGCCTAAGCACGGTATTTTAAAATCAGTATTTAAAATAAAAACTAAATGAAGTAGGTCACTAAAAGGAAAAAAAAGGATTTATGTGAATTTTTTGGAAAAATATACATAATTTTTTTGAAAAATATAATTTTCTTGAAAAATATACATATCTTTGTTAGGTTTCTATTATGCTAAGCAAAAATGAAATGTCTCAGGTGCCTTTGAATGAGGTGGAAAGTGTGGCAGGGATAATTTTATTTAAAAAGAGCTGTTTTGTGTGTGTGTGTGAGGAAGACTGGCCCTGAGCTAACATCTGTGCCCATCTTCCTCTATTTTGTATGTGGGATGCCACCACAGCATGGCTTGATGAGTGGTATAGGTCCACGCCCGGGTTCTGAACGTGTGAACCTCAGGCCCCTGAAGCAGAGCGCACTGAACTTAACCACTACACCACTGGGCCAGCCCCAAAAGAGCAGATATTTTTTAAGTCATTTATATTAAGTATTGGAATTCATTTAATATTTTAAAAGTATATTTACTTTCCAAGCTGTACTTTCCATACTTTTCACTTTTATTCCTGGCAGTGGGGGATGGCATTTTCCAAAACATCAGGTAGGTGACAGGAGGAAGACAGGTGTGATGTAAACTTAGCCACAAACTGTCCATTCATAGATAGACTTGACTGAGGATACATTTATAAAGCTTATAAATATACATATTTATGATATTAGTATTACCTATATATTTATATAATGTTATTTTTAAATGTTAAGTTACAGAGAAAACAAGCTGGAAGACAATACAGTCACTTTGTTTTTAGGAAAAACTGCTGTATTTTGCTAAATTTTAAGACAGTTTGCTAGATCTGCTAGTGGGGAGAGGAAGGTAGATTTCTAAGTATTTTCTTCAATAACTGACTTCTCTTTTCTAAATTAAAGACGAAAAAGACTGGAAAATTAAACTACAAATGCACAGGGACACTCTTAAACATCCTTAAAAGTTTACCACATATGAATGAGCTAAATATAACATATGCTAACATAAAGAGTAAAAGACCCAAAGGATTTTAAATTTTAAATGAACAAACCCTTACATGCATTTGACTAAGGTAAAAGCAATTTATTTGCACATCCTAGAAAAGAAATTTCATGTAGGTGTTTTAAAAACATAATGTTAATTGCTAATAATGGAGAAAATGACTAACTAAAGCTGGACAAAAAGCCAGACATCTGAGCAGACAGCAAAACGACAGCTTCTTTGAAATTAAACACAACTTTTTTTAATCCCAAAGAATAACAAGTATTATTAATAAAAAAAAATAACCAAGATAGGGCTCAATTACTATGATTTTTTTTCTCCTCATCTAGTAAATGGAGATAATAATAGTATTTATTTCTTGGGTTGAGGAGGGGATAACACATAAAGCTCTTAGTACTGTGACTAAGAAAACTGGTAAGCTCACTGCTTAGCTCAATACATAAATTATTTATTTATTTTTTTATTTATTTAAACTAAAAAAAAAAAAACAGTTCACACATTTCTCCCACCCACCACACCCCCACCACTGGCAACTACCAATCTGTTCTTAGTATCTATAAGCTTGGCTTTTTTTTAAAGAGATATATATATATATATATATATATATACTAAATAAAAATAAATATATTTATTTTCAAATATTTCTAATTTTGACTTATTTTGAATTTAATTAAATATTTTTAAATACTTATAATTATTAAATAAATGTTAATAAATATTAAAACTAAATTGTAAACAAAAATATGTTAAATGTATACTTATATCATATATATTCTAGATATTAAGATGTATATAAAGATATATCTAGAATCTAAATATATATTTAGATTCCACATATAAGAGAGATTATAAGTATTTGTCTTTCTCTGTCTTATTTCACTTAGCATAATGCCCTCAAAGTCCATCCATGTTGTCAAAAATAGCAACATTTCATTTTTTACAGCTGAATAATATTCTATGGTATCTACATACATACACACACCACATTTTCTTTATCCTTTCATCCATCAGTGGAAACTTGGGTTGTTTCCATATCTTGGCTATTGTAAACAATGATGCAATAAACATAGGGATGCATATATCTTTTCAAGTATTTTCGTTCTCTTTGGATAAATACCCAGAAGTGGAACTGCTGTATAATATGGTAGGTTTTGTATTTTTTGAGGAGGCTCCATGCTGTTTTCCATAGTGGCTGCCCCAAGTTACATTCCCACTAGCAGTGCACAAGGCTTCCCTCTTCTCCATATCCTCACCAACACTTGTTATTTCTTGTCTTCTTGAAAATAGCTATTCTAATAGGTGATATCTCATTGTGGTTTTGATTTGCATTTCCCTGATGATTAATAATGTAGAGCATCTTTTCATGTGCCTGTTGACCATCTGCACGTCTTCTTTGGAAAAATGTGTATTCAGATCTGCTCATTTTTTAATCAAAAAAATTTTTTTGCTATTGAGTTGTATAAGTTCTTTATATATTTTGGATATTAGCCCCTTATCAGATATATGACTTGCAAATATTTTTTCACAGTCAGTAGGTTGCCTTTTCATTTTGTTGATGGTTTCCTTTGCTGTGAAGAAGATTTTCAGTTCGATGTAGTCCCACTTGTTTGTTTTTGCTTTTGTTAATTTACTTTCGGAGTCAGATTCAAAAAATCATTGTCAAGACCAATATCAAGGAGCTTACCAAATATGTTTTCTTCTAGGAGTTTTATGGTTTCAGGACTTACATAAAATCCTTAATCCACTGTGAGTTAATTTTTATATATGGTGTAAGATAGGGATCCAGTTTCATTCTTTTGTTTGTAGGTGTCCAATTTTCCCGACACCATTTATTGAAGAAATGATCCTTTCCCCATCGTATATTCTTGGCTCCTTTGTCATAAATTAACTGACGATATATGTGTGGTTTATTTCTGGGCTCCCTATTCTGTTTCATTGATCTATGTGTCTGTTTTTATGCCAATACCATACTGTTTGAATTACTATAGCGTTTTAATCTAGTTTGAAATCAGGGAGCATGATACCTCCAGCTTTGTCCCTCTTGCTCAAGATTGTTTTGGCTATTCTGGGTCTTTTATGATTCCATACACATTTTAGGTTTGTTCTATTTCTGTGAAAAATGCCATTAAAATTTTGATAAGAATTGCACTATATCTGTGTATTTCTTTGGATAGTATGGACATTTTAACAATATTAATTCTTCCAATCCATGAGCATGGAATATCTTTCCATTTATTTGTGTCTTCTTTCATTTCTTTCATCAGTGTCTCACAGTTTTCAATACAAAGGTCTTTCACCTCCTTGGTTAAATTTATTTCTAGGTTTTTTTTTTTTTTGATGTAATTGTAAATGGAGTTGTTTTCTTAATTTCTTTTTCTGATAGTTCATTATTAGTGTATGGAAATGCGATAGACTTTTTGTATTGATTTTGTATGCTACAACTTTACTGAATTTGTTTATTAGTTCTAACAGTTTTTTGATGGAGTCTTTAGGGTTTTCTATATATAATATCATGTCCTCTGAAAATAGTGACAGTTTTACTCTTCTTTTCCAATTTGGATGCCTTTTATTTCTTTTTATTATTATTTTTTTAAGATTTTATTTTTTCCTTTTTCTCCCCAAAGCCCCCCTGGTACATAGTTGTATATTCTTCGTTGTGGGTCCTTCTAGTTGTGGTATGTGGGACGCTGCCTCAGCGTGGTTTGATGAGCAGTGCCATGTCCACGCCCAGGATTCGAACCAACGAAACACTGGGCCGCCTGCAGCGGAGCGCACGAACTTAACCACTCTGCCACGGGGCCAGCCCCTATTTCTTTTTCTTGACTAACTGCTCTGGCTAGGACTTACAATACTACGTTGAATAAAAGCGGCAAGAGTGGACATCCTTGTCTTGTTCCTGGATCTTAGAGGAAAAGCTTTCAGCTTTCACCATTGAGTATGATGTTAGATGTGGGCTTGTCATATATGGTCTTTATTACGTTGAGGTATGCTCCCTCTATAGCTGCTTTGTTGAGAGTTTTTATCATAAATGGATTTTTTGATTTTTTTTTTATAAAGATTGGCACCTGAGCTAACATCTGTTGCCAATTTTCTCTTTCTTCTTCTTCTTCTCCCCAAAGCCCCTCAATATATACTTGTATATGCTAGTTGTAGATCCTGGCTCTGCTATGTGGGACGCCGCCTCAGCACAGCCTGATGAGTGGTGCCATGTGCACGCCCAGGATCCAAACCAGCAAAACCCTGGGCCACCTAAGCAGTGCACGTGAACTTAACCACTTGGCCACAGGGCCAGGCCCCTGGACGTTGAATTTTGTCAAATGCTTTTTTTGTATCTATTGAGACGATCATGTGATTTTTATCCTTCATTTTGTTAATGTGGTGTAGCACATTGACTGATTTGTGAATGTTGAACCATCCTTGCATCCCTGGAATAAACCCTATTTGATCATGGTGTATGAGCCTTTGATTGTATTGTTAAATTCAGTTTGCTAATATTTTCTTGAGGATTTTTGCATCTATAGTCATTAGGGATATTGGCTTGTAATTTTCTTTTCTTGTGGCACCCTTATCTGGTTTTGATATCAGGGTAATTCTGGCCTCATAGAATAAGTTTGGAAGGTTCCCTTCTCTTCTATTTTTCGGAAGAGTTTGAGAAGGACGGGTATTAATTTTTCTTTGAATGTTTGATATAATTCACCAGGGAAGGTGTCTGGTCCTGGACTTTTGTTTGTTTGGAGGTTTTGATTACTGATTCAATCTCCTTACTAGTAATCAGTCTGTTCAGATTTTCTATTTCATCATGATTCAGTCTTGATAGGTTGTATGGTTCTAAGAATTTATCCATTTTTTTCTAGGTTGTCCAACTTTTTAGCATATAATTGTTCATAGTACTCTCTTATGATCATTTGTATTTCTGTGGTATCAGTGGTAAAATATATTTACCTTTCCAGTGAGATTTATTCTTTCATATATGCCCTTGTTACTAATTAATGCCTTTTCTTTTCAGCTTACAGAAGTCCCTTTAACATTTCTTGTAAGGTTGGTTTACTGGTGATGAGCTCCTTTAGCTTTTGCTTTTCTGGAAAACTCTTTATTATCTCCTTCACTTCTGAAAGATAACCTTGCTGGGTAGAGTATTCTTGGTTGGATAGTTTTTTCTTTCAGCACTTTGAATATGCCATGCCACTCCCTCCTAGCCTGCAAAGTTTCTGCTGAAGAATCTGCTGATAGTCTTATGGGGGTTCCCTGTATGCAACAAGTTGTTTTTCTCTTGCTTTTTTTAAGACACTCTTCTCGTCTTTAACTTTTGACATTTTAATTACAATGTGTCTTGGTGTGGGTCTCTTTGGGTTGCTCTTATTTGGACCTCTCTGGGTTTCCTGGATATGGATGCCTATTTTTTTCCCCAGATGAGGGAAGTTTTCAACCATTAAAGCAAACCAGATCCAAGTAAAAAGTTTTACAATACTAAAAGCAAGTAGGCAAGGTCACAATGATAGGGTAAAAACAGCAGCAATTAAGACAGCATAAGAAAAACAAATAGAATAAGATGGATGGCCTAACAGGTACATAAGAAAGACTACAGCTCTATAGCAAATAACTATTAGATTATTAGAAATAAAAGAATCACTAAACACAGCAATAAGAAATTGAAGCAATATTATAAATTAAGGAATTAAGGCTATCTTGTCACATCCTTGAACCATCTCTCAAATCTCCTAGAGTATGAATTTAAACAGAAAAGTTCATTGCTAAATTAAAAATACAAGAAAATTATAATGCTAAATTTTATGTAGTAAATACAATAAAAATAATTATAGATTGGATTAAACAAAATCTGACCATAACTTATTATAAAAATACATGTTAAAAATGGCGACCCTTTTAGGTTTGCTAATGCAAATTAAAAGGCAAGACATTAGTCACAGAATTGAGGAAAAAAAGCAACTTTTAAACCAAAAAAATAAAGACATTATAAAATGATAAACAAAAGTGTCACATAATGATTTTCTAACTATCCTATAAAAGGAAAATCTAATAATTTTTACAAAACAAAAAACTGATAAATTTAACAATGACAGAGACAAACACAATCCTAGTTGAAGAACTATTCCATTATTTGAATATGAGGAATCAAATTAGCAATAAAAACAACAACGAAAGAATTCAGTATATCTAAACAAAAGAATTAATACAATATAATCATCAGGTTTATTATAATATTCAAGCAGAAAATTTTAGGAAAATTTTTTTCACAATAATTTATCATGTACTCAGACACAAAGACATTCTCAATAAATATGAACTGGCAGGATTTTTACACAGCAGTAGGCAGTAAGATAAGAAATGGGACATCAGAACAAAGTCAAACCACATGAGAATTGTAAAAATGTGTCTTTCTTAAATGACAACTGAATCAAGAAAGTAAGAGACTATTTAAGATACAAACAGTAAATCAAAATATATCCATAGCTCTATATGCCTCTCTTAAGGGCAGTTTGAAAAAACTAATAAAACTGATAAGCTGCTAGTACAATTAAAGAAAAGAGAAAAGTATACAAATTATTGTCTTTAAAGATATACAGTTAATACAAAAAGTGATTTAAATTAATAGGGAGGCCCATATGCAAATATGCTTTTAAAAAATAAAAGGAAAAACTCGCTTGAAAATAAAAAAGCCCAAGTACCCGAAATAAAATATTAAGAATCTAGACCAAGGAAATAAGCAATATTATCAACAAACTTGAAAAGAAACAAAAATGGCACTTAAATTTTAAATGAATAATAATCCTATTACACAAATAGTTCCTAAAAGTGTTCTATCAAATTCATTTTCACGAGGTGAATGTCAGCTTGATTACTAAACCTGACTTATGGCTAAAATCTCAAAAGGAAAATTATAGATTGGTGTTATTTGTGAAGGCAGATGCAAAATTCTAAATGAAATTTCAGCAAACCATAGACCAGTACTTTAAAAGAATTGTTCTACATGGTCAGTCAGGTTTTAGCCCCAGGTTGCAAGGCTCATTTTAAACAGGGCCAATTATTCACAAGAAAAACTGTAAAAATAAAATTAAGTGAATAAATATGGTGGGGGAAAAAATCTAAAAATTCAACATTCAATTCTGATTTTAAAAGTAGAAGGATTTTCTTTTAATATTATAAATATATGACTGAAAGAAGTCAATACTATTCTTAAAGGAGACACATTAGAGGTATTCATCTTAAAAAAGGGAAAAAGAAGAAGAAAAGAAAAACCACACAAAGATATCTAGTCACCATTCCTAATTAACCATATTAGAAAATTTGACCATTGTAATCAAGTATGAAAAATGAGTGAGTAATATAAGGAGATAAAATTAAAACAGGACCGTTTACACACTACATAATTATGTAACCTAAAAGACTAAGATATTTAAGAAACAAAATTAAAAATAATACATTCAACAAAGGGATAAATTATAAGACAAAATCTCAAAAATCTATTGCATTCCCAATCCAATAATAAACATCTATCAAATACAACTAGAAGGACAGAAATCTATTTTACCACAGCAAAAACCACCAAAAAAATTAACCTGGCAAAAATTAACTAGGCACATATATATTGTGGGGACTAAGTGCGGCAAAGACAACAACAGTTTAAGATAATGCAGAAATGTTTAGGCCTTCTTTTCTACCTGGACAGTTGCCGAATCCTGTCAATTTTACCTCTGTAATGTGACAATACGATGTACAAAAAGCTTGCCATCTAAATATAAGTTTAATACCCAAGGTCCTCAGAACAGATGGTTTCTATAAAAAGAATGAATGAAATGAACCACAAGTGAATGATTACTTAGTACCATATTCAACCACAGTGTGAGCAAAAGAATAAAGATCAAGTCAAGTAACTGTGGGGTTACCGGGATAACCAAGGCACTCAAGACACTGTTGACCATAGTACCACATAAACCAACTGGACAACCCAGTGCTCTCAGTTCACAAACAGGTGCCCCCAAAATTAGACCTCTCCCCTTCTGTGTAAAAAGGGTGCTTTGTACAAAAGATATTTGTCACAGCTGTATTCGTAATGTATTTTTTAAATCCCAGAGATGTGATTAAACCAACTCGGAAATAGCATTTATTCCCCTCATTCACTGATAGTTCATTTCTAGAGATATACTCGTGAACAAAACATGCAGTCTCTGATCTCAAACAACTGGCATGATCTTAGTTAATGTAGCCATTTAAATAAGTGTTTGTATCATGCTACACAATACGTGGAAATGAATGTACAAAATAATACTAGCTGGAAAAGTCAATCAATAACAAAAACAAAAAACTGCATAACCAATGATAAAAGCAATGCAGAAAGATTTTCTTTCTACACACACAAATAGAAACAAAGAGAGACAAGCATCTGTAAGAAATGGACAATAACAAATAGTTAATGTTTTAAATCCATGGAATAGTTTTCCACACATGCATACAAACTTGCGTTGCAACTTCTATAATGCTTTCAATAGCAAAGTTTGGTGTTATCTAGCTGCTTCTATGCCTGTATTTTTTAGAGTGGACAAACCTTTATGTATATGTAACTCAGTGTACCCCTCTTTTTCCTGCTGTTCTGTTTCTCTTTCAACTGCCAATAACATAAAACTCAAGTACTTCTTGTAAATTACTTGCTGCATTTATTGAATAGGGGGTTTTATGTTCCCTTTTTGCTAATTTTAAAACCAGATGAATGAAACATTGTATTTCTTTACTTTTTAAGGTTGCATTTTTTAACTTGTGACCCTTAATCGAATTCTTTCACTGGGTCGTTGGCTCTTGATAGGAAAAAAAAAAAAGCTCCCCCATCCTGTTTTATATGATGCTGTTTGTTGGATTATAAAAAGAAATCCTGAAAGTAGACATTACAAGTTTCCCACCAGGGGCAGGGGACTCCTCTACATTTAGACTACCCCTGGCTCTTCAAGACACTTTAAAGGGCTTTTATGCTTATTCTCAAAACCTCCAACTTATTTTGTTCCTAAAAGTCACCTGCATTAAAAACAATGTTTTGTCTCTGTTGCCACTCTGAAAAACAGCTCAAAATTAGGAGACCAAAAACAGAGAAAGAAATGGGCATGGGTGATAATGGCAGTCAATGGGAAGAGAGGAACTGCCACCACAGCCAGGGTAATTCCCCATTCCTCTCACACACATGGCCCATGGCTCCAGTTAGAAGCATCACAAAGCCTGCAGACTCAGAGGCAAAGAACACTGGACCCAGAGACTTAGACTAATTTCCTTAATGATGCCACTGAGTTTGGTGAATTTAAACTTGAGAAGGTTTATTATATTGGTTTCAGCTTCATATTTAGCCTGAACACAATGAACCGTACTCCAAGTGCACTCTTCTCTGTGTTCTTTGCTATTCTCTCAAAAGTTCAATAGCTGGTGATCTCTGGCTACTAGCAATAGAAAGGTATGAATTTAGTAATATTTGGATTTCAACTCTGAATCTTGAAAGACAACTTTCGCACTTAAAAATTTCATTTAAAAAATAAGTAAATAAATAGAATCAAAATCTGTCAGGACTGAGACATGAAGGCTGAGGCATGGAAAAACGAAATAAAATACCCCTGGTCTTTCAATGTAATTTCAAGATGTAGTTTTGTTTGTTTTATCATCATTTTTTGGTTAGGGTGTAGTATAAGGCTTGAGTTTCCAGATTAAAAAGTAGAGGAAGATGTATATAAGGCTCAGAGATGGAGGAATGCATTAACCATGAAATCCGAAATTAGAATAGGATTTAAGCAACTTCAACTATGTGGGAGAATGGAGAGTGGAAAAAGAATTCACACAATGTCTTTGGATTACAGTGTGAGAAATGATGGCTCATTGGGGAAAGGAACTTTTAATAAATGCTTTTGGGGAAACGATTAAAATTCATTCCAGATGAGTCAAGGATTCAAACTTTTTTTTAAATTATGAAAAATTATAAGAAAATGGAACAGTGCATTTACACTCAATGCGTGAAAGAATTTTATTAATAACAAAGTAAAAGAAGAAATTATCACCCATGGGTGATGAATATGACTAAATAAAAAGAAAGCTTTTTGTACATTAAAAAGTTACAAA
The DNA here is from genome assembly GCF_041296235.1 of Equus asinus. Taxonomy (NCBI): domain Eukaryota; kingdom Metazoa; phylum Chordata; class Mammalia; order Perissodactyla; family Equidae; genus Equus; species Equus asinus. Next base: position 38,465,649 of record NC_091820.1, read on the forward strand.
GCTTTGGGGCCGGCCCTGTGGCCAAGTTTGCACGTTTCGCTTCACAGCCCAGGTTTTCGCTGGTTTGAATCCTGGGGCGCTGACACAGCACTGCTCGTTGGGCCAGGCAGAGGCAGCGCCCCACATGCCACAACTAGAAGGACCCACAACTGAAATATACAACTATGTACTGGGGGGCTTTGGGAAGAAGAAGAAGAAAAAAAGAAGAAGATTGACAAGAGTTGTTAGCTCAGGTGCCAATCTTAGGGAAAAAAATTTACAAAGCTTAAAAAGAAAGCAATACAGATAAAAGTAGCCACAATTTTGATGGAAAAAAGAACTTGATATAGAAAATAAAGATCTGATACAACCTGATAGTTAATACTACTTTCTTCTGGGTAAGCGGCTAAAAGATATAAAAATATTATGTCAACAAGAAAGAAACAGCCTCATCAGCAATTAAAGCACTGCATACCTATTAACTTCATAATAAAACTCAATGCTATGTCCACATTTATTCTCCTGACAAACAATACCAGTTTTTAAGGACACAGTACTCTATTTGCTCCAGGTAGATTGGTCAAAGGAATGAACAGGAGAAAAATCCATATTTTCAGTCATTGGCATTTTACATACTGGCTATTTTCATGCACCACTGGATAGCTTTGTAACTTTTAGTGCATGTTTTTAGCATTTCAGTTTCTTTCAGATTTTTTTTAATTTCAGATTTATTTTTAGTCATTTATGCCTAAATCAATTTGTTTGGCAATCTTTCATAAATATGTCTCCATTTTATGTCTGCCACTAAGTGAAACTGCTTTTGGAAATTTGGTTGAAAACACTTCCCAATCACAAGTTTTTATATCAATAAATAATTTTTGTACATTTTCTGGTGATTTTACAACATTTAAAACATACTTTTAAAAAAGTATCTGGGGAGCCGGCCTGGTGGTGTAGTGGTTAAGTTTGCACGCTCTGCTTCAGTGGCGTGGGGTTCACAGGTTCAGATCCCAGGCACGGACCTACATGCTGCTCATCAAGCCATGCTGTGGGAGCATCCCGCATACAAAATAGACGACGATTGGCACAGATGTTAGCTCAGCAACAATCTTATCTCAGACAATCTTCCTCACCAAAAACAAAAGTACTTGGGGCTAATTTAATTATTCTGCTTTACTAAAGCCTACAGAAACAAAACTTTCAATAGGGTTGAAGGACTGGCTCAATTTATTGTTGGATATTCCTAAAAATGGCATTAGATTTTAAGAGTTATTTTATGATGGAAGTGTTAGCTAACACTACAGTGGTAATCATATTGCAATATGTAAGTATATCAAGTCAACACATTGTACACCTTAAACTTACACAATGTTATATGTCAGTTATGTCTCAATAAAAAATAAATAGATGTTATTTTAACCCTGTAATATAAAACTAAGAGAAATATATAGACATATAATTAATTTAGCATCCCAAAGATCATAATATTTATATCTTTAATCCTAAATACAGTAGACAGTACTAGACCTTTATTGTGACTAATTAGTATTTATAAAAGTAAAGTTACTTTATTTTATTTATTTTTTTTCGAGGAAGATTAGCCCTGAGCTAACTACTGCCAATCCTCCTCTTTTTGCTGAGGGAGACTGGCCCTGAGCTAACATCCACGCCCATCTTCCTCTACTTTATATGTGGGACACCTACCACAGCATGGCTTAGCCAAGCGGTGCCATGTCCGCACCCAGGATCTGAACGGGCGAACCCTGGGCCGCCAAAGCAGAACATGCACACTTAACCGCTGTGCCACCGGGCCAGCCCCAATGTAAAGTTACTTTAATATAACAGAATTCTAGGGAAAAAAAGGTGAAGAAAGCATAGCCAAAGAGGTAAAGCAAGCAGAGAAGCTAAAATTTTTTAAATCACCTGAAAGATTACCAAATAATGGAGAAAATGTTTTAATTCATTAAGACACTGCCAAGCAAGTAGACAGGTATGATTAGCTGAAAATGAATTATATTTTGTTGCATCTGAAGAATAGACAGAAATAATGCAAGGCAGGTAAAAAGCTTCATAACTACCCTGTGGTAGACAGAAATGAGTAATCTGTGAAAACTGTGGACAAGCTCATTCTTTCAAACAAATCATCTGCTTCCCAAATGCTTTAAAATCTGTCAAAATGGTTAAATAAACTCTGGCATATTAGTGAAAGACTAAAATCTAGCCATCAAAAATCAAAAATGATAAATATGTGGCCCATGGTGGGGGATGTCAGGAGAGGTGGGCTGTAGACAAGACTTTAATAAAATAAAATAAAGATAGAACACAAACGTGTCTTTTTTTTGGTAAAAATGGCAAGGATACAAAGGTTACAGAGTTGGATAAATAGTTGGTACTTTGTGGGGAAGATATTGCCCTCTTTGCCTTTAACGTATTTCAGTATACAGCAAAGACAAAATATCACAGTATCTTTAACTGCATTTTTGCTTGTTTCAGAGGATGAAGTTCCCCTCATCCTCTCAGAAGTTGGCCCTCTAATCTGCGTTTCGATTCTTTTCTTCCTCACCTTTGTGGAGGCCTGTGCCTCACCTGTCTCCACAGGACCCCTGTATCTCCAGGAACACATGGCGTCCACTCCTCCCATTTAAAACAGAAACACAAACACTGTACTCTGCTATCCCCTGCAGTAGTCCTCACCCTTCCACAGACACTTGGCTCCTCCCTTTATCTTACACATTGGCTGAAAAAATGTCTGCCCTTTGGGGAGAGTCTACAGGTCAAACCCACCCATTTAAGATATTATAGTCACTAAACAAAGGGCACGTTTTTTTTTTATCTTTTCAGCTTTATCAAGGTATAACTGACAAAACTGTAAGATATTTAAAATGTACATCATGGTGATCTGATATATGTACACATTGTGAAAGGATCCCCCCATCGAGTTAGCACATCTGTCACCTCACACATTTATCTTTTGTTTTCAGTGAGAACATTTACATTCCACTCTGTTAGCAAAGTATGCAATACAATGTTATCAATGATAGTTACCATGTTTAAGATTAGATCCTCAGACCTTATTCATCTTACAGCTAAAAGGGCATATTTAAATAGATTAAATAAGAGTTAAAATCACTATGTAAGAATTTTCAGAGGAGATTTCAAAACTGGTGGGTAGAGGCTGCAAGCAGGGAAAATTAATGTGGACATGTTTAAAAAAATATCCTGAATGTAAAGAAAGGAAACGAACCCTTACATTTAAATAGCAGCCATTATGTTTTTCAAAGTGTTTTCCTATCAGTTGGGATTGTTATGGGTATATTGTATACTGGAGAGGAAATCTTAGACATGCACTAATCTAGCACTTTTATTTTACAGATGAAGAAACTGAGGCCCAGCGCCTTGTTAAGGTAAGGATAGCTACCATCAACCGGGCCTACAAGCGTTTTACATGCGTCATCTGTATAAACCTCAGTACAGGCCTCATTAACAATTGGGGAAACTGATTCTGAGCAATTAAGTAATTTCCCAAGGGTAACGGGGGACAAGCTACGCAACTTGCAGGGCCCAGTGCAAAATGCAAATACAGGGTCCCTTGTTCAAAAATTAAGAATTTCAAGATGCCAACAGTAGAGAATTAAACCAAGTGCAAGGCCCTTCTGAGTCCCCGGCTCTGGGGGACTGCACAGGTCGCATGCCCATGAAGTCGACCCTGAGTGCGCAGTCAGTAAAAGTGGTAGAGCTGGAGCTTAAACCCACTTTCCTCAGATCTCAAAGTCCCTACACTTAACTACTACTTTATTCTGTCTCCTGGGGAATTTAAGGGAACAGCTTATCCAAGGTCACACCACCGTTGGTTTGCAACAGAGATAAACTTTGAACCCAGGAAGCTTGACGCCAGTTGCCCATGGCCACAAAAGACCCTTTTGCGCCCTGTTCCTCTTCCAGGTGATTGAGATCAGCTAGTTATGGGCAGCTGGGGAGGAGCAGCTGTCACCATCACAGCTGAATTGGCTTGGGGCTGCTTGGCCCAGCCCTGTCCACCACCTGCTCCACACTCTAAAATCAGCCTTTTGTACAGCCTGGCTTCTGGGAAAGAGGTGCCAGGAGGAAATGGAGGGGAGGTGGTTCTTTTTTTTTTCCAGTCTCCTTCCATAGATCTTCTTTGAGGAGAGTCTAGACACACATATTTTGAAAGTCCCTTGTGGTCATGATGTACAACCTGGGGTACTGACTTTAATAAGGGGTGGTACGAAGACATCTCATACACCTCTAGGAATCCGTTTGCTACAGCAACTATGATACTGTGGAAATTACAGTAGACTTGCAGGAAAACAGACCAGCGTTTAGAATTCTAGCCCTGATAATTATTTGCTGCCTGACTCTGGCCATGTCATGTCACTTCTTTGAGCTTCAATTTCCTCGTCTATAAACTGGGGATACCACCATTAATTTCCCTGGCTTGTGAAGTGTGCTTGAAGATTCACTGCACTGTGTCTGACACACAAAGATTCATGAAGGTTTTTTTTAAGAGAAAAAAAGGTCTTCTATGCAAAATAACTGCTTTCTTTAAAAAGGAAAAAAAGGTGTATTCAATGTTAGGGAGCATACTCAATTTGTTAGGGAAACAAGCTCCTAACCCCAGCACCTAGTTTACCTCCTCCCTCCCGCCAGAATAGACAATGCTCTACAATCATTTTCTCCCCCCACCCCCACTCAATAAAAAGCTTCTTTAGAAAATTATCCAATCCAAATAGCAATCCAAATAAAATACAGGAAATCCACAGGGTGGCTCTGAATACCGACTATTTATGATGCAAGCTTTTCTCCTAAAGGAGACCTTTCCTTTTGCATTGTCTTATCTATATCCTTGGCTTCCTTAATGAGGCTTAAGAAAAATTTCTGTTCTGAACTTGGCTTTTTTATTATTTTATTTCCAGAGAACCAAAATTAGCCGAAGTGCACCTGCCTAGCTTTTCCTAGGACCTCAAATTCCACCAAACTGCCCTGCCCCCAAGCAGAACAAACTGGCCAGGAGATCAAGTTTACCTTTGCTGCCTACCGCTCTGCCACAACCTTGGAAAACGCCTTTTTATTTATTGTGACAGCAGAACACTCCACTGTAAAAATAGTTAGGTACATAGACAAAGCCTGGAAGAAAACACAAAAAGAATAAGAGCCGCTGTGTTAGAGGGATGAGAGTACTGGCAAAGGTTTTCCCACAAGCTTAACATTAAACACAAATTTTAAAAAGCAGTTGTTTTGCATAGATGACTCTGAACTAAAAGCTTTCAGGTTCTCCCTACTCAAACCTGTCACTTCTTAACGACATTATCCTCGCCTCCCTCCATTTCAGGAGTCTTAACTATTAGCAGTAGTCTGCCTCCCTTTGCCTGTTCTCATATTTAGCAACTCTTCAGGAATATTTGATACGAATGACTACATCACTCTGGAAACCATCACTTCCTGTGGATCATTCTAACATTCTTCTTTGATGACTCCCACTCTGGCTTCTCTTGGGGTTCTGGTGCTGGCTCTGTTACCAACCAGCTTTTTTACTTTAGGAATGGTTCTCAAACTTCAGCCTACATCAGAATCCACTGGAGGGTTTGCTAAAACAGTGCTGGGCCCCATCCCTAGAGTCTCTCCTTCAGTGGCTTTGGGGTGGGACTCTAGAATTTGCCTTTCTAACAGTTCCCACGTGACGCTGCCACTGCCAGGGGGCCACAATTTGAGAAGCACTGCTTTAGATAAAAGAGAGCTGAACTAGATGAGATCAGGGTTTCTCAAGCTCAGCACATTTGGGGCTGGATAACCCTTTATCAAATGTTCCTGGTGGGGGCAGGGCAGGGGGAGGGCAAAATTGCCCCAGGTTAAGAACCATTGAGTTAGCTGGACAAGCAAGCTCCTTTTCTATGAAGTGATGAAACCTCCTCTTGTTGATAAGATGCAGATTTTTCTCAAGATGTGGTCATTCTTGTTTAATTCATCCATGCATCCATCCTACTATGTGTCAGGAACCGGGAGGCCACTCAGGTTGATGAACATGTTCCTGCCTTGGGGGTACTTACAATTAATAGAAGAGACAATGTGATCAGTAGGCCCAGGAAACTGTACGGACATGGAACAGGGGGTCACAGCAGGCTTTCTGAGAGATGATGATAAAGACGGGCAGGAGTTGGCTAGACAAAAGGGCTGGGGGAGGAGAACTCCAGGCAGAGGGCACGGCATATTCAAAGGCATGAGGGCAACAAGGCATGAGTCAGGGAACTGCCAGTTGTTCCATGCAGCTGCAGGCAGTCATCTTCTTTCCCTTGTAGAAGGGGGGAGGGGATAATATAACCAACTCTTTAATCTTTTTCTCTCCTATATCCATCTCTGGTAATTCTATGTCCTTCACCCATTTGTACCTTAAGCTATAGCCATTTTGAACTTCTTTCTACTAACCGCAGAGCCTTAAAGAATCACTTTCTCCAGAAGCCTGAATTAAATCCTTCTCCTCTCTTCTATCATGACACCCACTATACTTGGTTATAATTGTTTTTGTCTGTCTGCTCTACTAAGCCTGCAAGCTCTATTAGGGCAGGGACCATGGCTTTCTCTTTCTTCAATGTATCTCCAGCATCCTTCACTGTGCCTGGCACAGACAAGCCGCTCAAATATCACTTGAATGAATGATGCCCTCAAATTCCATATGTCCTAACTGAACATTCACCAACACCTTCCTTCCCCAAACCAGGTTCTATTTCTATATTCACCTACCATCCCCTCCACCTCCTACATACCCCATTCACACAGTCTTATCAAAATCTTGGCATCATCTCTCACTTCTCCTTTTCTCCCACTCCTTACATCCATCTTGGTGTCTCCAGTAAGAAGCAAGATCTGTCCTCTGAACCTCAATAAATACTTCATCTGGGATACAGTCTATGGAAAGAGCTTGGACTTTGGAATCAAACAGAAGTGAGCTCATCTCACCTCTGCCTCTTAATTGCTAGGTGATTTTAAACAAGCTACAGTCTGAGAGCCTTAGTTCCCTCATCTTTCAATGGGTTTAATAGCACCAACCTTATATAAGGTTGTTATGAAGTTAAATTGAAGTACCTAGCACTTCAATGTAACTCAATAAATGTTTCCTTTCCCCTCACAGCATCCCTGGCAGGAGTAAGAAGCAGGCAGGAAGACATGTAAAGAACTAAATAAGAAGGGCAATAAAATGGGACAGAGTGAGAGACCAAGAAAGTCAATGAAAAAATAAAAATTTAATTCCCTGAAAGAGCCACATTTACTTTTCTATTGTTTTCTTCTCTCAAAATTTAACACATAATATTTATGCTAATTAAGGAACACAGTAATAGCCAAGAGAAATGAAAACATATGTCCTCCAAGAAACTTGTACATGAATGTTCATAGCAGCATTATTCATCATAGCAAAACAAGTGGAAACAACCCTAATGTGCACCAATTGATGGATGGATAAATAAAATGTGGTATATCCATACAATGGGATATTATTAGGCAAGAAAAAGGAACGAAGTACTGTTACATGCTATGATGTGGATGATCCTTGAAAACATTATGCTGAGTGAAAGCAGCCAGACACAGAAGACTACATATTATATGATTCCATTTATATGAGATCTCTAGAACAGGCAAGTCTATAGAGACAAAAAGTAGAGTAGTGGTTTCCTGGGGTTGAAGGGTGACCACAAATGGGCAGAGAGTGTATTTTCAGTAGGATACAAATGTTCTGAAATTAGTGTGAATATACTTAAAACCATTGACTTGTACACTTTAAATGGGCGAGTTGATGGTATGTGGATTATATCTTAAGCTGTTAAAGAAAAGATACAGAGAATAAAAGAACAGCTAGAGAAATGGCAAAAAAAAAAATTCCAATTATTTTCTTCCTACATCCTAGTAGATTATCTTGTATATCCCACTCTGAAGACTGCCACCTTCGACTAGAGAGAAATTGTCTGGCTATAGAGAAAGTTTCTCTGGCACTGGCCATGACAAGAATTTGTGGGCATTGCCAGAGAGGTCGGTGAGGGGATAGTGAGGGCCAGGTTTGAGCAGAAGCAAAGGGTCAGTGCCCTGGAGCCTCTCAGACTTGAAGATACACACGCATCGCCTCAGGGGCTTGTCTTCGCAGGGTCACTGTGGCTCTAACGTGAAAAAACATATGAACATGCACTGTAATCAGCAAAGCACCATATAAATGTTGCTGTTCCTCAGTCAAGTCAACCATTTCTGAGGATGTATGGGAGTCATTTGGGGAGGAGGAAGGGAAATGGCAGTAAGGTTTCCTTTTTCCTACTCTGCTTAAGGGAGCGTTTAGGAAATGATAGCCGCTTAGCCTCACTGAGCCACAACGTCTGTAAATCTGTGTTGGAAGTATCTGACACAGGTTTTAGAATCATATGATCTTAAATTGCTTTCAAATCCATATAGTAGAAAAGTCACATATAGACAGCTGAGAGCTTATTCAGCAAGGTCACTTGGTGTGGAAAGATATGGACTCTGGGGTCAGAAATCCTGGAGTTGAGGCCCAGGTCTAACACTTGCTAAGCTTTATATCTTTAGTGAACTCCTGTGTTTCTTCATATCTGATATGGGTGTGTAAAATACATCTGGGCTGTGTCACAAAATGGTGGTAGGATCAGCTGAGCTGATATAGTGAGAGCAGTTTTGTCAAACTCTGGACTGGTTGCTTCACAAATCTTTTTACTGCATATATCTATCAGGAGGAAAACATTCGCGCATGGACTCACATGTATTACCACTGTATTAATATTATGTACAATATAAAACACATACAAAAACAGAGAAAAGAAACGAGATAAAAATAGAAGATTAGAATTTCTATGGTAGATTAGATAAACAACCAACATTAAGTTTACTGAAATTGATAACCATCCCATGGCTATATAAGAGAATCTCCCTATTCCTAAGAAATACACATGCGATTATTTGGGGTAAAGGGCCTTGATGTATGTACTTTACCCTCAAGTGGCTCAGAAAATATGTATATATCACACCCGCATACCAGAGCGTGCAAATGGAGTGAAATGTTAACAATAGGCGAATCTGGGTAAAGGGTGTTCTTTGTACTATTTTTCGTTTTTTGCAAATTTTCTGTAAGTTTGAAGTTATTTCCAAATAGTTTTTTTTAAAATTAGAAGTTCTAATCACAGATTGGGACTTAGAGAATGGCAGAGTAAGGAGCCTGGCCCACTCTCTCCCCAGCAAAGTAACAAGCTAACTGGCAAAGATCAATTTTTAAAGCAATCATTTAAAGTCTCTAGAAATTGTCCGAAGGGCATGCAGCAAATGGAGAAACATACATTAAAGAAAAGCTATTAAGTCTCAGCAAGAACAGTCAGAGTAGACAGCATTTGAGCTACTGCGTGCTTCCTTACCACCCTACCCCTAGCTCTGTGTTACAGAGGCTCTACCCTGGGTAGCCAAGAAGATGGGGGCTCCTTCCCCTCCCACCTCCCAATCTGGGGCTATAGTTTCACCCCAGAATGGGTAGGTTGCTGTTGTTTCTCATCCTCCGCCCCCACCCATGTTGCAGAAGTTGTATTTTGATCAGGTGCAGCCAAGAAGACCAAGTCTCCCTCCCCTCACCCAGCTCCCACTTGTAGGATAGAAACTGTACTCCAGGTGCAGCAGGACAGGAATGCTGGGCCCTGATCACCCTCACCCCAGCTAACTCCTAGGGCAGAGGCTGCAACACCCTTTCATGATAAAACCTTCAATAAACTAGGAATAGAAACGAACTTCCTCAATCTGACTAAAGACCAAAAACCTAGAGCTAACATCATAATGAAGGGTGAAAGACTGAATGCTTTCCCACTAAAATCAGGGAAAAGGGGAGATGTAGAATCTCACACCTTCTGTTCAATACAGTACAGGAAGTTCTAGCCAAGGCAATTATGCTGGAAAAAGAAAGAAAAAGGCATCCAGACTGGAAAGCAAGAAGCAAAACTATCTGTAAATACAGATACATGATCATGTATCCAGAAAATCTTAAGGAATTCACTAAAAAACTATTAGAACTAATAAATGACTTTAGCAAGGCTGCAGGACACAAGGTCACTATACAAAAATCAACAGCATTCATTTCATACACTAGCAATGAACAATCTGAATTGAAATGAAGACAATTGCATTTATAATACCATCAAAAATAACAAAATACTTAGGAATAAATTTAACAAAAGGAGTACACAATTTGTGCTCTGAAAACTCCAAAACATTCTTAAAAGAAACTAAACAAGACCTAAATAAATGGAAAGACATCCCTTGACAGACAATAACAAGTGTTGGCAAGGATGTGGAGAAATTGGAGCCCTCATACATTGCTGCTGGGAATGTAAAATGATGCAGCTGTTTTAGAAAAAAAAACAGTTTGGCAGTTTCTCAAAATATTAAACACAGAGTTACAATACAACCCAGAAATTCCACTCCTTGGTATATAACTAAGAGAAACGAAAATACATAGGCACCCAAAAACTTACACGTGAATATTCATAGTGGCATTTTTCATAATAGCCAAAAAGTGGAAATAACCCAAAAGTCCATCAACTGATGAACAAAATGTGGCATATCTACACAATGGAATATTGTTCAGTCAAAACATCAATGAAGTACTGTTATATGCTACAACATGGGTGAACCTTGAAAACACTGTGCTGAGTGAAAGAAACCAGTCACAAAAGACCACATATTGTATGATTTCATTTAAAGGAAATTTCCAGAATAGGTAAATCTATAGAGACAGGAAGTAGATTAGTAGTGGCCTAGGGCTGCGGCAGGGGTGAGGAGAGTGAGACTGACTGCTAATGGATACAGGGTTTCTTTCAGAGTGATGAAAATGTTCTAAAATTAGATTGTAGTTACAGTTGCACAACGCTAAATATAATAAAAATCATTAAATTGTATACTTTAAATAGGTGAATTGTATGGTATGTAAATTATATCTAAATAAGGCTGTTTTAAAATGTAAATAGTCTAAAAAAAACAAATAAGGGAAAAAATCTACAGACTGGATTTAAAAAGCAAGAAGCTATGTACATGGATGGACCTTGAGGGTGTGATGTTAAGCAAAACAAGCCAGACGGAGAAAGACAAATACTGCATGATTTCACTCATATGTAGAAGATAACAAATACATGGATAAAGAGAACAGATTAGTGGTTACCAGAGGGGAAGGGGGTAGCGGGGTGGGCAAAAGGGGTAAAGGGGCACATATGTACAGTGATGGACAAAAATTAGACTACTAGTGGTGAGCACAATGAAGTCTATTCAGAAATTGATAAACAATAATGTACACCCGAAATTACAATGTTATAAACCATTATAATCCCAATAAAACTTAAAAAATTAAAAATAAAAAATGACATAGCACAATAAAAATTGTGATTTGCAGAGCACTTTAAAAACATTAACTAATAATTTTTTTGTGCCTGATTTTGGATATATTCAATTTTCTTAAGAGGAACTAATCTACGTTGAGATTTTCTCTAGAAATAAAAATTAAATCCTGCTTTGCAAATTAAAAAGAAAAAACAAGAACCTATGTACTATGTGCTGCCTATAGAAAACCCACTTTAAAACATAATGACACAAATACATTAAAAGTAAGAGGCACGTTAAAGTTACAATGAGATACCACTATGCACCTACTAGAATGGCTAAAATTAAATACACCGACCATATCAAGTATTGGCACGAATGTGGAACAACTGAAACTCATTGACTACCATTTTACATTCCCATCAGCAACTACTTTGGATACGAGGTTGGTGGTTTCTCAAAAAGTTCAACATCCACCTACCGTATGATGCAGTCATTCCAATCTTAGCCATTTAACCCCCCCAAAATGAAAGCATATGTCCATAGAAAGATTTGCTCACAAATGTTCATAGCAGCATTATTCATAGTAGCTAAAAACCAAAAACAACTCCACTGTCCATTGGGAGGGGAATGGATAAATAAATTGTGGTATGTCCATATGACAGGATCATAAAAACCAATGAACTATTGATCCACACAACATGGGTGAATCTCAAAATAATTACGCTGAAGGAAAGAAGCCAAACAAAAGAGACTACAAACTATATGATTCTATTTACATAAAATTCTAGGAAATGCAAATTAACAGAGTGATAGAAAACAGACTGGGGAGGTGGGAGAGCTGGCTGACAAAGGAGGAATTAACAAAGGAGCAGGAAGAAACTTTTGGAGGTAATGGATATTTTCATTATCTTGATTATGGTGATGGTTTCACAAGTGTATACGTATTTTAAAACTTATCACAAAACTTATCACATTGTACACTTTAAATATGTGCTGTTTATTGTATGTCATTATGTCTCAATAAAGCTGATAAAAAAATAAATAAAAATCACATGTTCTCAAGACCGAACAGAATCTCACAAATTATTAGACCAACCCCAGGCAGATCCTTCAGCTCCTTTGTTATTTTCATGTTCCTGGTTTTAAGCTGAGGAGGAGTATGACCCCATGTGTTCACCTTCCAAGTGGAACAAGCAACACAAGACTGTTGACAGACCTATTTCAATCCTGCTGCTGGGTGCCCTGGGAGCACATATATTTTATTGTATGTGACACAATTTTCAGTCATTGTACATACTGATATAGTCAAGAAAGATTTTTCTCTGGACTTTAGAGACCGGGTCACTAATAGACTGAGGCAGAATAAAGTCACCCCATGTGGGGTCTGTAGGAGTCTGCTGTTGAGGGAGCAATGGAAGAGAGGGCTTGTGGAACTGAACAGTGTGATGGCTAGAAGACTGAGCCTTGGAAACAAGTGCCTGGCACATGGTAAGTGCTCAAAAAATTAGCAAAAATATAATAAAATTAAAAAATAAATACCATTCCTTCAGGATTTCTCATAATCTGAATGAGAGTTGTGTAGAAAAATATCTTTATATAGGGTTTAAAGAGTTTGATAGGAGGCTGGCCCCAAGGCCGAGTGGTTAAGTTTGCCCACTCTGCTTCGGCAGCCCAGGGTTTTGCCGGTTTGGATCCTGGGCGCAGACCTAACACTGCTCATCAGGCCATGCTGAGGCGGCGTCCCACATAGCACAACAAGAAAGACCTACAACTAGAATATACAACTGTGTACTAGGGGGCTTTGGAGAGAAAGAAAAAAAAGATTGGCAACAGATGTTAGCTCAGGGGCCAATCTTTAAGAAAAAAAAAAAGAGTTTGATAAACACATCAACAGCATAAGCAGGATTTCAGAAGGCATGATAAATCCACTTAAGCAAATTAACTTTATAGGTCCCTCAGAAAGAGCCTATTTGCAGCTTAATACGGGTAGCACAGACTGTGGAAAGAGACCACCTGTACTCAAATCCCAACATCAGGACTTAGCCTTGTAACCTTGGGCTACTAAAGCTCTATGTGATTCAGTTACTTCATCTATAAAATGAAGGTGAAAATAGTATCTACTGCCTAGGGTTGTTAGGAGAATTAAGTTAATATTTGTAAGGTGCTTAGAACAAAGCCTGGCACTAAATTGCAGCTTTTTTATTAAAGCTGTAATGGGAAAAAGTCTGTTTCAAGCTACAATTTTTGCTAAAACACGCTGACTTTACTTAAAATTGGACAGAATTAATCAAGTTTCTTTTCAAGAAGTATTCTCTCACCTACTCTTCCTGTGACAGCTCTTTCAAAGGAACATATCTTGTGAGTAGTTTGCTGTTCTAATTTCAACAAAAACAGTTCAATTATTCAAAACATTGCTTGACATTTTCTGGCACATAGTTGGTGTTCAAGAAATGGTTGCTGAACAAATATTCTTCCAGACCAAGGCAAATTTACCATACTTAATATTGTTATGTTTATAGTCAGAGTTAAAAATGCAACATGCACCGCATCCAAATAGGAAATAAAGGACTCAGAAGAGGGAGAGTTAACCGCCTAACCAGTTAACCAACTTCAAGGAAGTTGCCCAATGTAAGAAAAATGCTAGTTTACTACAAAAGCAGCAGAATTGAGGCTTTGCTTTCAGCCAAGATGATGATGCAATGCAGGCATTCCTTAGCACTTTTTGATGATAACAAGAAAAAAGACAGACTTAATGGTCCACAAACAGGAAGGATATGGTCTGTATCCCAAATGGCCTCACTGGGAAACAGAACAGGCCTTCAGAGTACTCAGACATGGAATTCACTGATCACCCCTCTTTTGAGGGGAATACTGACCTGGTTTGTAACAGTTGTCCTGAGACACCTTCTAAGGAGGGAAACTGAATTCCCTTTTTCCTACTGTAAGACCAGAATCAAGCAGGAAGAAATAATCTCCTCGCTCTGCGTGATCCAGGGGAGCAGAAGTTGAAAGCATCTTCTCCACAAGTAACAAGTGCCCTCAAAAAGAAGCTGCCAAGTGGTTTCCACTCTGTCCTGGGTACTACTAGACGTTTCTGTTCCTCGCCCTTTCTACTTTTTTTTAAATTTTTTTTTAAAGATTTTATATTTCCTTTTTCTCTCCAAAGCACCCTGGGTACATAGTTGTATATTTTTAGTTGTGGGTCCTTCTAGTTGTGGCATGTGGGATGCCGCCTCAGCATGGCTTGATGAGCAGTGCCATGTCCGCACCCAGGATCCGAACCTCAAAACCCTGGGCCACTGAGGTGGAGCGTGCGAACTTAACCACTCGGCCACGGGGCCGGCCCCTAGACTACTTTTATATTACTATGAGGGCCACCTGCTGCAATAGTCACTTCTTTTTTTTTTTAGGAAGATTAGCCCTGAGCTAACATCTGCCACCAATCCTCCTCTTTTCTGCTGAAGAAGACTGTCCCTGAGCTAACATCCATTCCCATCTTCCTCTACGTTATGTGGGAGGCCTGCAACAGCATGGCTTGACAAGCAGTGCCATGTCCGCACCTGGGATGGAACCCGCGAACCCCAGGCCGCCGAAGCAGAACGTGCACACTTAACTGCTGTGCCATGGGGCCGGCCCCAGTAGTCTCTTCTTAAACCCTAATCAGCCTCTCCCCAGTCCTCAAACCATATACTTCATTGAGCAGAGAGATCAACAAATACAAGCTTTCTTGTTCTTTGCCTCTCCAGTCTCAAGGGAAGTGCTATTGTTCCAATATAACTTGTTCATTCTGGCTTCCATCCTTTTATTTTTTTTCTTTTTTAATTATTTTATTGAGGTCGCATTGTTTTATAACATTGTGTAAATCCCAGGTGTACATTATTATATCCATCTTTTTACACGTCATTCTGCTCTACCCAGAATCACTTGCTCTTTCCCCTTTACTCCATCTCAACTCAAACACTTCCCCAAAAATATTTTTAAAGCCAGTGAATGTTCCTCACTTCTTTCATGGCTCACTTCCTTCTGGAGTCACTGTCTGGCTGCTAATTAAGTCTGCATCCCTTTACCACCACATACTGTACTACCCAGGTATGTCAAGTCCCTAATATCATTATAATACTGGGGTTTTAGCTCTCGCTATTGCCTCTAGGCTAAGATGGCACCATATCAATCTGTTATCAGCACTATACCTGGGTTGAGCCAGGAAGTGGGCGGGGGCCTTCATTCTCAAGGCAGGAAATATGGAACTGGGCCAGGCTTGAACTTAATTAAATAGGCCAAATTCTCATTTGGGAGAAGCTCAAGGTGAGAATGACATTTAAAGCTTAATCAGCTAGAGACCACCAAGAACAAGCCTGTAGTCTCACAAAGTAAGATTTATTCACTCATCATAAGGGAGGACACTCCAGAGGAACCATGGGATGCTGCTCAACAAGAAGGAGGAAAGAAGCATCTTTTGGGTTCCTGCTGAATGATTCTGAGGAGGGCCTAAGGAAAGTGGGGATTGGCTCTGGATTGGTTATTATTTCCAAGGCAGGATTAGGGGAAGTGGGGATAAACTAGGGATTGGGTGCTGTTCTGAGGCGAGGGCAGCTCAGCAACTGGGCATCCCCAGGAATAGATGGGAACAGCAGAGTGGGTCTGGGGACATCATTGATAAGAAAGTAGTATTCCCTGAAAGAGGGTGTCTTCAGGACTTTTTACAGCTGCTGCATGACTTTGGGAGAAACAATGTCTCCCGTTAACTTTGCAGTTGTCTTTATCTGTGTCTGTCCTCCCAGCCCAATTAACAGCAAGAGCTGTCTTTTTTTTTTTTTTTTTTTCAGTCCCAGCTGATTCTCCCATCCTGGATGCTTTTGACTCTCTCAGTGAGATGGACATGGACACTATGCATCTTCCAGTTTATTTTACTTCTGCAAATGTTTAGACCTGGGAGCAAATTATACAACCAAGAAGAACCTGGACTATATCTCTACTGACTTTGAAAGCTTAGGTAGAAAACTGAAGATTCTCGGGGTATATGGAAGCTTTTCTCCTCTTCTTCCTGTTGAAGGTCACGATTTTTTACTAGAAGGGAGGATATGGAAAATGAATATCTTGCCACTTAGATGATGTCAAAGAATAGGATGTGGTTTTCTGGACAATCACTTAAGATCTCAGAATGATGGACTTCTGGCAAGGGATGGAGGAAATTTCACACAGACCAGGAAGAAATGATTTGCTGGAGATGATGAATATGGACTTAAAGTAAAATGTTAAGGGAAGGAAAAAAAATACCAACAAAAATGTGACATAGAAAGAAAAACCACAGTTGAAGAGATACTCCTCTTTAGGGGGAAACCAAACCAAAGCGCTAGAAATCATGCCCAGGGCTGAAGAAGTCCACCGACTGATTTAACAGAGTAGTAGTAACAAAGTCACTGGGGCTCTGGAAACCCCAGAAAGCAAATATGAACTCATAGTTATCATCATCAAGAGCTAGTGAGATGGAATCTGGTACTAGACCATAGAAGGCAGTAGAGTATAGCAGTTAAGGAGAGGTTTGAAGCCAGGCCGAGCAGCGTTCAACTCCCTGTGCTGCCTCTTACTCATTATGTGATCTTGGTTAAGACACTCTCTCTGAACCTTCATTGGCCCATTCATAAAATGGATATTAGAATATTGACTTCACTAGGCTGTTATGAAGATTAAAGGTTATAATGCATTTAAATATCTATCACTGTGTGTGGCACAGAATAAGCACCCAAAAGGTGGCCACTATCATTATCATCATCATCATCATCATCTGTAGTAAAAAGGTGGTACTTTCTTATGGAATTCAACAAACCAGATGGTAAAAACATAGTGAATAACAGTCGATTGAGAATAAAAGCAAAGAAAAAGAAGTGATGTTATTAGATCACATTATAAACTTCCCTGGAACAGGCGAAAGATATAGTATTGAATTCTATCCCCTCTCCCTCATATTTCTTTTCTGCTCTAAACAGGAATGGGCAGTCCTGTGTGTATACACACACACACACCCCTTCGCTCCTCTGTTTTCTGTATCTCAAGACATCCAATACACTCAATATGAATTTTGAAGTCAGTGCTGACCCATGAGCGGTCACTTTTTAGTAGAGGGACGGGTACACAAGCCAGATTTTATGAGTTGAAGACTGAAAGATGAGGAAGTATAGATGGCTCTTCCAAGAAATTTTCAGATAAAATGAAGAAAAAAGATATCCCATTAGTCTGTGGGGATGGTAGGATTAAAAGAAGATTTGGGGGAAGTAGGTGAAAGAGAGATCCTTGCACATGTTTGCAGGCAGAAGAAAAAGAGCTCTCCGAGAAAAACGATAAGCATACAAGAGAGAGAAGGGAGAGATTAGTGGAACAGAATATCTTTAAGGAGGCATTGGGAGATAGGTAAAAA
Source organism: Equus asinus (assembly GCF_041296235.1). Taxonomy (NCBI): domain Eukaryota; kingdom Metazoa; phylum Chordata; class Mammalia; order Perissodactyla; family Equidae; genus Equus; species Equus asinus. Next base: position 38,483,404 of record NC_091820.1, read on the forward strand.
GAACAACAGGTTAGCCTTGGAAAAGATGATACAAAAAGAATGAAGATAAAAGTAGCCATGGAAACAAATGTTTCGAGGGAAACAGAGAGTTTGTAACCAACGGTCTCTATCTTTTCAGGGAACTATGTAAATAGATTATCTGCTGAGGGGAGTTGGGGATAGGGAAGGCTAAATTAGGGCTCCAGAGCAATATGGTAAGAAAATGGAACAGATGCGATGGGAAATTGGAAAAGGAACCAACTAGGAATGTGTAAAAAAGGATTAGTGAGCAGCCGTTGAGGATCCAGCTGTGGTCAGAAATCACAGTTTGGTCATGGATATAATCAGCATGGTGAGGCGATTTTCCTGAGTACTACTTGGCAGCCTGGGAACAGGCCAGAAGAAAACAGATGCTAAAGTCCATCTAGGTCTGGGGATTGGCAGGGCAGGTGCAGGGGAATAAGAGGGACGTGAGGGAATTGAGGATACTGGTGGGAATTAATATCAAATGGCTGGCAGGGTTGAGTTGGGGTGGGAAATAGTTGATTGGGTGGGAAAGACTGTAGAAGCAGGAGAGGACTGAAAGTCAGGAAGAAAAGAGAAGCGACTAGAAGTGTCAATGAAGTCAAAGAGGTTCTGTGAGAGTAAGGGAATAGGGGATGTGGAAGGCTAGAGGTCTTAGTCAAAAAGCTGAATTTCAGAGTTTGAAATATCAGAAGTAGAACAGTTCCAGTTGGTGACAAGGCCCAAAGTATGGCCATATGAAGAAGTTGATGAAGCAGAGCAAAAATGACGGTCATATTATTGAAGGTCAAGGAAGTGTTATGCTGAAGCACTTGATGGTGCATCGGTGTGGCCACTGACACGGTCTAGGATGAGGCCAGGACTCAGGATAGCTTAGAATACTAAGCTAGGTGCCAGAGGCCTCAAAGAATGTGAGCAAGTAGCAGAGATCGGTCTCTGCCAATGAAGAGAGTCAGTATACTACCTGATGGCATAAATATTAAAGAATAAAGGAAGAGGGAAGTTGTTGAACAACATCCTGGCACCAGAAGCCAACTTTGAGACTGAGGAATTATGAGAGAATGAGCAGCTTCCATTTAAGAGGGTAGTGAAAACAAAAGAGTGTCAACAAGGCAAGGAGTTCCAGGAAAATAGTTGATAATATATGGACACTTCTTGACCAAAGAACAGGAGTTCTGGAGGGCATAGGAGATCTGAGAAGGGAGTGTCAGCCAGGAAACAGCATGCCTATGAAAGGGGAAGGGCTGCGCTGAACTTATAAGAGGGAAATTTTATCCTTTAGGATGCTCAGCAAGCAGCGAGAGGAACTACAACTCTGTATAAGACTGACCAAGAAAGAAGAACTGATTGGTAAAAGTAGAAGTGAAAGAAACTTTAGGAAATACGGCCGTGTCATCTTAAGTACTATTGGGTAATGCCCAAGGACAAAAAGTGATAGGTACAAAGACATTCCCCAGATACTGGGCATGAAAATTTCTACAAGAGACCACAGTGACTCTTAAGTGGACTACTGTTTAAGAGGAATAAAAAGATTTGGAGGAAAGGATTCTCATAATATCATCAATCCCCCATGATCTTGAAAGACAAAAGGAGAAATGTCTAAAGAACATCATGTAGCTACACAGGAAACACGCTGGTAGGCTACAGGAACTAATGTAGCTATAGCAAGCTCAGATTTGTCAAGGTAAGATCATTGACCGTAAACAGTAGATCTAGGTGAACAGGTGACTGAGAAAGCAAGTGAGCAAGCAAGAACACCAGTAGGATGACTTGGTTCCTATTTCTATTCCATCTTAAATGATAAAGATAACTTTCAAATTGGAAGCGGCAGCACAAACATAAATAATAGTTTGTCAGAGCCCACAGATGCTGAGATATTGAGACTAGCAAGCAGTTTAAAATGATTCGGGTCTGGACCCACATCAAGGATGTCCCATGGTACTGAGATAACCAACATTCCTGATCGAGAAGCCACTGCTGGTAATCTCTGAAAAATCATGGCCGATTGCAAAAATGAAGATCGTAGTTTGACAACTAACAGCCCAATTTTCAAAAGCCAGACATTTGTAAAACAGCTCAGAAATCAAAGACTGCTGATCTCGGACAAACGTCTATAATGGAGTATATAACTGATGGTTATGAGCAATAATCAGGCAGTGAGACTGGTAGATTGAGGGAATGCCACTAAGTGTTTTTGAGTTTCAGTAAGTCATTAAAGTCATTTTCCCTATAGAATACATTCACATCAGACAGTGAGACATGCCCTGCATTGTTATAGAGGTAGGTTGATTTTTGACTGTTTGAATAACCTTATTCAAAAAGAATGCTAATGGAATGCTATTCAGCAATAAAAAGGAACAAACTACTGATAAATGTAACAACTTGGATGAACCTCAAGGAAATTACGCTGAAGGCAAAAAGCCAATCTCAAAAGAACACATATTGCACAACTCCATTTTTGTGACATTCACAAAATAGCATAATTACAGAGACGGAGAACAGTTGCCAGGGGATAGGCATGGGGAGCGGGCAAGGATGTGGCTATATGAACAAGGAGGTCTTGTAGTGATGGTAAAGTATCTTAATTGTAGCGATGGCTACACATAGCCACACACGTGATAAAACTTCATAGAACTAAAAACACACATACACACACACACACAATCTGAATTAAGCTCTGGATGGTATCAATGTCAATTTCTCAGTTTTGATACTGTACTGTGGTTGTGTAAGATGTTAGCATTGGGAGAAGCTGAGGGAAGAGTACTTGAGACTTCTCTGTACATTTCTTTGCAACATCCTCTGAATCTATAACTATTTCAAAATACAAAGTTTTTTTTAAAGAATACTAATTAATGGATCAATGTCAACCTCACAAAAGGAGATCTAGCTGCTTATCTCAGGGCTCTGTACTTGGCACTACTGAAATACCATTTTTAACCCAACAAGTTAGGGAAGACAGAGAAAGCATCTTCATTAAGTTTACGAGTGATACAAAACATAGAGACACAACTAATCTGTTTTCAAATAGAACTAGAATCCAAAAATACCAACAGGCCAAGCTGAAATATAATAGAGACAAAAGTCCTGTGAGGTGAGTATCATTATCCCCCTTTCACAGACAAGAGAACAAATGCATGGAGGGGTTAAATAACCTGCTGTAAAAGGCTATAACCACAGCTAGTCAAGAGTCAGAGCTGGAATTCAAATTCAAGCAGCCCCACTTTAGAACCACTACTGGTGGGGTGAGGGGAATGATTACCTCACTGCAGGGTGAACAGACTGCTAGCCTAAGTAGGAGGCTGGCTGGGCTGGATCCAATGTGAAATAATAGGATTCTAGGAATCTTGGATGATGGGCTAGTTTGGACTAGAAACACAAAGTGGTGCCCTTTTGGGAGTGGTGTGGCTCCAGTCCAAAATAAAAAAAGAAGTCACATTTTAAGAAATATATAGTTACTAGGAAGGTAAGGGACATGGCTCTCAAAGTCTTTCTTACACATATTTTCAGTCTTGTAGTGGCTGTTTATGTTATTCCCTTACACCTCTGCTCTCCTTTGCATTCTTGCAGAGTATTTTGATCATATTTCTAAAATTTCAGTCTTTTCCTAGATTTATGAATGAGGCACAATGCAATGTGTATAGTAACTAAAGGAGCTATTGGCTGTTATGTCTATATTGTCCCTAAATTGAAAACAAAGAAATAAAACAAACAAAAGATACTAGCACTAAAGCCTGAAAGCAGATTGTTTGGGAGTGAAGGCAAGAGCAGAAGGCCCAAAGAGCTCAGACAGACCTTAGAGACAGCGGGACAGTTCTCAACACTTGTGGGCATTTAAAACAAGTCAACTTGGATCAGTTTTGGCTTCACCAAAACTTGCAATTTGAAGATCTAACAGAATATTAGTGTCATCACAACTGAATCACAAAAGTCCCTATTTCAACCCCTGCCCCCATCAACTGATGCCACATATACTAAAATCGCAAAGCTCACTACACTTTCACAGTTTTAATTAACAACTTTTCTCTGTTCCAACCACACAAATTGAAATGTCTACCTCTGGGAAAATAGAGTAGGGTTTTCATTCACTAAAGATTAAAAAAGGAAAGAAACCTGCCGTGCTGAAAGTCAGTTTAATAGTTGCTACGTTGAACTGTCTTTGGAGTATGCAGCCCATGAGTAAAAGTAGAGACAGAAGATAAAACATGGGGTCAAACCTAGATGAATTTCTGAAAAATAAATTAGGCAGAGGAAAATAAACCAAGGTCATCACAATAAGCAAGCTACATTCAGAAGCAGTCAAATTATCTCAGACTTTTACCAATGGCTATGCTTACGGCATCTCAGGGGAGTTGGGGGGGGTGGGGTGATTGTCTGAACAGCTCATCAGAAGCCTTAAAAAAAAAAACATGCCAACTCTGTAAAATAAAATTGCTTTGTTGGGTTTCTACAGATATTTGCGTTTCCATCCACTTGGTTTCTAGCTGGAACTTAAGAAGCAGAGTCTGCAACTAAGGGCTGTAGAGTTCTGACTGCTTTACAGAGGCAACAGTCAGGCTGCAACAGGAGAATGTGGGCCGAACTGACCATAAGGGGAAGAATCTGGAAAATGCAGCTAGCTGGGTGAAATGGTGAGGGTGCAGGGGTGGGTAGGATTCTCTTATTTATCAGAGACCTGTTGTATATAACGTGTGAAAGGCCAGTTGGTGCCAGACCCCAGAGTCAAACCCAGTTCTATCTGCCTCAAAAGGATGAGCACTAGCCTGTCAGTCCTAAGAAGCAGCTCTGCCACTAATCAGCCCAGTGACTCGATAAATTACAACCTCAGGCTCAGTTTCCCCATCTATAAAACAAGAGGGGTGACATTTGGGGGGAAATTTAGTTTTTGACTTCATATTTCATCCCAATGGACATGCCAGATGGATTCAAGATTTAAATGTAATTAAACTCATAAATATTACTATGAGAAACAGGTCCGTCCCTGATATTTGCAAGGCCAGAGGCAAGAATATAAACGTCGGCTCACAATGCCTTCTTCTTTCTCCTTCCTCCCCTGATCCCATTCCTTCCTACATGACTAGGGGCCTTGGGCATATATGTGTGGACCACCCAGTCCACACAGCCAAGCTCCAGCCACACATTTCTCCAACAAAACCACCATCCCTTAGACCTAGAAGAGCTCACACCTCTGGTACAGTCCCCCCTTAAGAGGAGAGATCCAAGGAAGAGGCCCTTGCAAGTCCTGGAAGTAGATCAAGCAGGGAATTTTCAGCTTCCAGTCCCTGGAGTATGGAGAAGGAACAGGCAGAAGTTCTGGGTGGGCACATCTCCTTGGTGTAAAGTATAAACCATAAAAGAAAAGGCTGATACATTTGACCATATAAAAACGGAAAATTTGTGGACATTGAAAACAAGTCAATTATAAAGCAAATATCAAAACTGAGATGAGGGCCAGCCCCGGTGGCCTAGTGGTTAAGTTCAGCACCTCCACCTGGGTGGCTCAGGTTCCATTCCCAGGTGCAGACCTATACTGCTCTGTTAGCAGCCATGCTGTGCTGGTAGCCCACATGCTAACAAATAGGAAGACTGGCACAGATGTTGGCTCAGGGTGAATCTTCCTCAGCAGAAAAAAAAAAAAACTGAGAAGAAATATGTACAACATTATGACAAAGAATTACTATCCTTAATAATTAAGTAACTCAAATTAGTTAAAAAGTGACTACCTAATAAAGAACTATCAATAATATAAGCATATGAAGAACGTTCAACCTCACTAGTAATTGAAGGACTATACTACAACAAAAAGCCCTTTTTGACTTATCAAATTGACAAATATTTTCCAAATGATAATACACAGGATTGTCAAGAGTTCAAGAGTATAGAGTGATCAACCTTTATCCTCCTACCTATTCAATTCGACCTTTTATAATTTACATCAAAGAAACAGTTAAGGATGTGACAAAGATTTAACTATGAAGATGTTCACCGCAACACTGGTAATGATAGAGAACAACTGGAAACGATTCAAATGTCTGACAACAAGGGATTGGTTAAATAAATCATGGTACATCGACACAATGAAGTAGCCAAAGTGTTATTGTAGATGAAGAGCTGACAACATAGAAATACGTCCACGATATAAAAATGAAAAAGAGCAGTTTATAAAGTAGTGTAATTCATTTTATTGTTAAAGTTACACACACACACTATCTAAACACACAAGTGTTAAAATGTTCTCTCTATTTAAATTTGGGATGCTAAAATTTTTCTTTGTTCCTTATTTGTATTTTCTAATTTTCACAAACTGGTTATAATAAGACCATATTACACTAATTCTTTTTTAAAGATTTTATTTTTTTCCTTTTTCTCCCCAGAGCCCCCCGGTACATAGTTGTATATTCTTTGTTGTGGGTCCTTCTAGTTGTGGCATGTGGGATGCCGCCTCAGCGTGGTTTGATGAGCAGTGCCATGTCAGCACCCAGGATTCGAACCAACGAAACACCAGGCCGCCTGCAGCGGAACGCGCGAACTTAACCACTCGGCCACGGGGCCAGCCCCTAAAACTTAAATATCTTTATCTAAAATATTAGCTACTGGAATCGCTATTTGTGTGAAAACATTGTTTTGGCTCTGAAAAAGATATGTGGATAAGCTGTGCACTGTAATGGGTCATTTTATAAAAGTATTTTCCATTATATGTGTATTAAATGCAAATTAACTGGAAAGGTTATGCCTTTTGAGAATCCAGATTGCCAATGGAAGTTGATCACTCCATGTTGTAATAGTGATGCTGTGTCATAAGCAATGACACACTGAAAACTGCAGGTCTCTGAATAAGCTTAATTTCACAGGAATTGAGGATAGCCATAGTAGAGGATCCATGGTAGTGGTTCTCAACTAGAGGCGATGTTGCTTCTCTGGGGACATTTGGCAATGTCTGGACGCATTTTTGGCTGTCGCAACTTTGAGAGATGTTACTGGCATCTGGTGTGTAGAAGTCAGGTAAGCTGCTAAATATCCTATAATGCCCAGGCCAGTCCCTTCCAACAAACAATTATCTGATCCAAGATGTCAGCAGTGCTGAAGTTGAGAAACCCTGCTCCAGGGAATTTGGGGCTGGGGGAGGTCCAAGGAAGTGGTCATTAATTCCCCTCTGTGTGTATGCTGATGTCCTGTAGTTCTTAAACCTTAAAGGATATGACAATTGCTTGGATTTCAGTGATAACAGCATAAATATCAGATAGATGAACCTTATTTGTCTTTCTAGGTATTCTAATGATTTGGATATTCAAGGAAATTATCCCCAAACTTTCTCAGTGCTCATTTTTTCAAGGAGAACCTATTGCCAGAACACTTAAAGAGAGATAAACAAGAATGCTAAGACTCAATGCAGTTTTATCTTGAGTTATTGCTTTGGTGTACTGCATTTTAATTCTTAGTCCTAAATACTGCAGGATACCTTATCATAAACTGAGATATAGCTCAGGAGGGTTGCGCAAGGTCACTTAGTGATTTCAACATAGACCCTGGGCCAGAAATCAAGTTTCTTGATTCCTAGGCCATTGTTCCTTCAATTCTTCCATCGCTTTTATATCACTTCTCTGCTTTGAGTCTCCTGAAGAGCACAATCAGGTATGTCAAAGATTGGGTGATCTTAGATGCTGGGCATTTTACAAACTTATGCAAGAATATTCAACCTCACTGGTCATCTAAAAAAAAGCAACAAAAATAACCCAAAATAATGCAGAATAAAACATAAGGAGTTGTACTTTTTCACCTATTAACATGGATGCAATATTACGGTAAATGGGGGACAGAGCTTAAAGGAAAAGGTAGGGTGAAAGGACCTTTACTATAACACAGCTGGATGGCATTTCTCTAAGCTACCATTTTGAAGAATGTTGCCTTTTGGACTGACTCCCAAACTCCATTTGGCTAGTACTTTGGAATTTTAAATGGATAAAAAATATGATTTTCCATTGTTCCCAGCAGCACTGTGTGGTTTAACAGACAACTATTTAAAAGAGAATAAAACCAGCATTGATTGGATTTATGACTTGGGAAATATGCTTGGTTTCTTCAGATGCTCAGTTTCTTCCTACAGTAAATGGGTGATGATAATGATACAGGTAGTTGATGCTCATTAAGCCCTTACAATTTGTCAGGTGCTGTTCTAAGCCCTTTACACATATTATACTATGAAACTTCAATACAGATCTATAAGATAAATACTATTATTCCTATTTTAAAATTGAGGAAACTGAGGCAAAGAGATGTTAAGTAACTAGCTTTCATAGCTAATAGGTAGTGCCTTATGAATTGATATATGCTGTAAATGGAAAATACATACTGGATTTAAAAGAATTAGTATGATGAAAAGAATATAAAATATTTCAATATTTTTTTAATATCGATTACATGTTGAAGTGATAATATTTTGGGTATATTGGGTTAAATAAAACCTATTATTAAAATTAATTTCACTCTCTTTCTTTTTACTTTTCTTAATGTGGCTTCTAGAAAATCTAAAGTTACATACATGGCTGGTGTTTTTATATTTCTGTTAGATGGTAACGCTTTAGAGGGTTTTATCAAACTAGCTCCCAGAGGTGGATGATATCTCACCCTATTATCACCTACATAAGACTAAAAGCTGAGGAAGGCAAAAATAGTAAATACATTGGCAAGAGTTTGCTCCTGTAGCCGGTGAGTCCCTAAGATGGACATTAGGCCTATTTTCTAATGCTTGTAGTATAAAGGGGTGGGGAGGGAGGATGCTCTTAAACTTATGTAAGTTCTAAAGTTTTAGTCCTGCACACTTCTGTTGAGTAACTGTGTAAGACCCTGTGTTGATATTGTGGCTCAGATAACAATCAGTGACTTGGACCTTGCCATCAAGGAGCTTATAATCTAGTGAAAGAACATGTACACATATGACTCTACATAAAATCGTATGTGATGAGTGGTAGAAACAAAGGGCTTAGAATCTTAAGAGAACCAGAGGTAATTTGCACCTAGGGTGAGGAGGAGGGAAGGTTTGGGAAGGAGGTAACGTTTGAGCTGATTGGAGAAAGATGAATAGGATTTTGATAGAGGTCCCCTCTGTACTCAAAGGGACATGCAGAAATAGGTGACAGGTCATTGAGCTGGCACAGTTTTCTGCTCATCAAATGGAAGGTCTGTGTGGCACAACATGGAGAGAGGTCAGATACACTGAAATGGGGACTTTTTAAGGATCCGTTGTGTGGCTATGCCTTCCTCTGCAGACCCCTTTCTTATGTATACATGGAAACTTCCACTCAAGGACCAGACTGTTTATCTAAGTCTTTTGATTTCTGATCTCCTGGATCAGCCAGGCAGCAAGTGTTGCTTGAGCACGAAGCTCGTGCCTGCGCATATGTTTTTATGTACATATAGATGGATGGGCAGGCAGATAAATGGCTTTTAAACTGTAGTTACAATGGGCTAACCTTGAAATTTAGATTTAACATGAATTTCTTCTTATAAGTTGTTGTCTAATCTCTCAAGCAAATAATTATAGCTCCCTCCATGGGGAGGAGTAAGAGGGCAGAAACAGACCAGAAATGTTACTCTAACAGAAGCTTCTCTACCTTGAAATGGAAGAAGTGGAAAGAAATACTCCCCTAACCCCCTCACCAGTACTACTGTGTTCAATAGTGTGCTTTCCTTCCACCTGCCAATTGTTCATCAAATTGAATGATTTGATTTTGTGTGGAAGTCATTTGGCATTAAAAAAAGACTTTGGGGGGAAGAAAAGAATATTGCTTTCAAGATAAAATCCAGAAAGAAAAGAACTCTATAGCCTTAAGAAGTGGGGACTCTCCACTCTATACTTGCAGGGCCTCTGTCTTCTAGGTGGGCTTTTTGGTTTTGGTTTTGGTCTGTTTTATGCTAATAGAGTTGTGCCCCATTAAAGCAGAAGATGCTGTGGTGACTCCCTCCTGCTCCCTGGAGGGTACCATACCAATCGTTGGTTCTTCCTTTCATAGGATCCTAAAATGTTAAAGCTACAAAGGGATACTCTTGTGGAATGTTAGAGTAACCAAGTCCCTTAGAAATGATCATCCATCTCTTCTCTTTAAAAAAATAAAAATTAGGCACTGGCCCCGTGGCTGAGTGGTTAAGTTCGCACGCTCCGCTGCAGGTGGCCCAGTGTTTCATTGGTTCGAATCCTGGGTGCGGACATGGCACTGCTCATCAAACCACGCTGAGGTGGCATCCCACATGCCACAACTAGAAGGACCCACAACAAAGAATATACAACTATGTACCGGGGGGCTCTGGGGAGAAAAAGGAAAAAATAAAATCTTTAAAAAAAAAAAGATATTTAAGTTTTAGAGCCCATGACATATTTCTCTAACGTTAGCACCCTGGCTTCAATTTACTGATCAAAGTTTCCAATACACTACCAATCTACCACCTTATTCTCCTCCAACAAATCCTCATGCTTCCTCTTACTCACTCAACTGCTCACATGTTCTGGTTCTGAATGACTGGGCCCTATACACAGTGACCCACCTCTACATCTAAAGTTTTGACAGAGGGTTATTCTACTTCCTCAGGTCTGTGCATATAAACAAATTGAGAAGGAATACTAATGAGGGCTTATCAGCCATAAAATAATAGGATCACCCAAACATATAGGGAGTATCTACTCTTTAATGCTATGGAGACAGAAAAAGAAATACAGATTAGACATGAGAGAATCACATCAACCACATGCCCAAAGTCATTCAGCTAGCTAATTTGATCTGCTGGTAGTAGAGCCTTAGAGTAAGGGTATCCTGATTGCAGCTATAGATGAAAACTAGACTTTAGAGCTAAATTTATAGGCTTGGGACTTGACACCTGGAAGAAAGAACACCAAGGTGATAATGGTGGTTACCCCTGAGGAGAAGGTTGAAGGAGCACTTTCACTTTTTACTCTACATGCTTCTACATTATTTTTTAAGATGAACATGTAATCATGTGTTACTTCTATAATTAAAAACCAGAAAATGTAAAGGCAGGAGAGAAAATGAAATCTCACAGGGAGAGACTACAAAGAGAGAAAAGGCAAAGAACTTGGCAGTCCCAAATATGGACATAATTAGGGGGCAGAAGAAAGCAAAAGCAACGAAGAAGCAGCAGGAGAGGCAGGCAGAAAGAGAACTAGGAGAGTACAACAACTCTGTGGCCAAGGGAGGGAAGTTTCAAAAAGGAACTGAACAGTCAACAGAACCAAAAAGAGAAAAGGAGGGAGAGATAAGATGGCCGAACAGAATTTAGATTTGAAAGAGGCTTCTTAAAAATTGTAACCTTCTCCCTACATCATGCCCCTCAATCTTTGAGAAAACTGAGACCCAGAAAGGTTAAATGGCTGGCTAAATAGGTATTGGTAGCTAGAGGGCACAGCAAAAGGAGACCACAACATGTGTATGGATAGTCTGGCAAATGGGTCCAGCGGAAAGGAAGAGAAGATACCAGAAGATAAGGGAGATAACTGGATGTAGTGCCTGAAGTAGACAGGAAGAGACTGAAGGCAGAAGCAAACAAAAATCATACAACTTTTCCTCTGAAGCTGGATAACTTGTTTCCTTTTTCGTTTCGGTTATAAGACTAATGGGTCAGGGGAATCACTTAATGTACCGAGGTTTCCCCAGAACTCCACCCTTGGCACCCTTTCCCTCTCAAACTATACACATACCCTAGGTTCCATTTACCATCTATACATGAAAGACCCAAATCTCTATTCCAGCCCAAACCTTCTTCTTAGCCCCAGACCCAAGGGAGATGGGTCTCTACTTGGATATCTATAGGCATCCAAACTGAAATCTCCATCTCCACAATTCTAGTCCTGCTCCAGTGTTCTCCACCTCAGTGAAAGGCCCCACATGATGAATGCTTTTAGGCAAATTACCAAACATTATTTCATATTACATCTTTGTAAGCAAGATGAAAAAAAAATTCACTGGATGACAGTAAAGTTAGAGTCACAGCTATTAGAACAGCCTTACCCAATGAGTGTCCATTAACAGATTAATGGTAAGTTGCAAAGTCTTCAATTAGCCTCATTCAGCTCCATGCCAACTGTAGCAGATACTTGTAGCTAACCCCCAACAATACTTACCTCCTGGTGTTCATGCCCTTGTATAATCCCCTTGCCTTGAGTGTGGGCGGGACCTGTGACTAGCCTTTAGCCAATAGAATACAGCAAAGGTGATGGATGTCATTTTCATGCTTATATATAATATATATGTCATTCCCATGATATATAGATAGATAGATACACACATAGATACACTTATATATAAGTATTCCTTCTTGCTGGCATGACACAGAGACATCTCTTGCTGGCCTTGAAGAAGCAAGCTGCTATGTTGTGAAGTGCCTGTGGAGAGGACCATGTGGCAGGGAACTACAAGCAGCCCCTAGGATCTGAGGGTCTCAATCCTACAACCACAAAGAACGAAATTCTCCCAACAGCCACATAAGCTTGGAAGAAGACCCCAAGCCTCAGATGAGACTGTAGTGCCAGCCGACACCTTGATTGCAGTCTAAAAGACTGAGTAAAGGACCCAGCTAAGCCATGACAGACTCATGACCCAGGGAAACTGTGAGATAATAGTTGAGTATTGTTTTGAGCCCATAGGTTTGTGGTAATTTATTATGCAGCAAAACAAAACTAATACACGAAGCAATATTTTATTAACTACTTGGATAAAGATATGCATGAAATATGTATGATGATGCTAAAACTAACAAGATGAACAAGAAATAAAAATTTAACTACATTAATGTTTAAGTAAAAGCCTAGACAGAAAGGCTTTTTGTAAAAAAAAATTAAAAAGAGACAGACGGACACATACTTGGAGAAAGAAGTAGGCCTTAGGTTCATTATGAGCTCATAGTAAGATGTAGCTATCAAAAACCCACTACTATTTGAGACCATACTAACAAAATATAACGTACAAAACAAAAGGAGAAGCAGTCCTATTGTGCCAAATGAACTGGTCAAATGAAATCAATAAATATATCCTGGGTGCCTCTATTTAAGGCACTAGGAGGAATAGAGGGACATCTTTGTTCCTGTCCCTCAAGTATTTCCCACTCTATCCAGGGAGCTAAGATAAACACATTAAAAAGTTAAACCATAACAAAGAATTTAAATAATAGTTTAAGACAATGACAGAATGAATGTTATGAAGCAGGCATCAGAATTCATCTGGCAATTAGTTAAAGGCAGTAACAGAAGCAAGAGTTCAGAAGAGCGAGCCAACACGTCATTATCAATATTATGACTATTGTTTTGCAAATATGATATAAAAGTGAGTGTATTCAACACTGGCATTCAATTTCACATTACTGAGCACAAGCACTCAAATTTTGAAAATGTGGAGGTGAAAAAAACATTCAAACAAGCTGTGCTATTTCAGTGGCTTTTTAGTGACAGATATTACATTTTACAGATGAGTAAATATGGACAAAAGGGTTAAAGAATTTGTTCGTGATTACAAGTCAGTAAGTCATTGTACTGAAAAGCAGATTTTCTCTTAATCTAGAATGCTAATGAAAATGCACATTACCTTTCTAGGTTACAATGGCTACCTTTGGTTAACATGACGTTTTCACTAAAATAATTTGAAATCCTGAGTCATCCCTTACTCTTCTTCTCCCTCCAAAGTTGACCAGTAGTCAAACTTTGTCATTTCTTCCTTCGTGATGTCTCTCACATTTATCCCTTCCTTTAAATTCCCAAAGTCAACATCTTATATCCAGGGCCTCATAGTGTCCTACCTGAATCTCTTTCAGCAATGTCCTAACTAATCTTCCTAATTCCAGTATCCCCTTCCCATCTGTCTTGCTTAGTTCTAACCATGACATTCTCTGCTCAAAGCCCTTCAATTGCCATCCGCCCCCCTGCAACTGCTTACAGAATGAAGTATGGATCTCCTAGTTTGGGAGCCAGAGTTGGATTCCAGTCCTGGCTCCACCACTTCCTAGCTATGTGACTTAGAGCCTCATTTTTCTCATTTGTTAGATGAGGATAATCAACCGCTCCATAGGTCCTGGTTTTCCTGGGTCAGTCTCTGTCTATACTTACCCGATCTGATTAGCTTCTCTCTCAAAAGTGTCCTGGTTTTGACAATAAATCATTTGGTCAATAAAGAGTTGTTATGACTATTTAATGAGACCATACATATAAATATAACAAGCCTGGCATGATACTCTCTTTTCTCATTCCCCCAAATGCACCTTGTACTTTGCTGCCCAAAAATTATATCTCTAACATCAACAACCATAGAAGACCCTATCCACACTCCATGGTCTACCTCAGATGCCACCTCCTCACCTTTGTCTAACTCCTAGGGTATTCAAAACCTCTCTTGGAACGTGTATCTAAAACGAGCTTGGGTCATGGTTACTTGTGTGTGTGTTTTAACTTCCTCAGAGACTAGCTGTGGTGAGGACAGTGTCCACTTCTGATTCCTCGTAGTCTCACTCTCACACGTGACACATAGTAGTGTCCTCTATACAGAAGATACTCACTAAATAACTTAAATTTAGAAAAAATCCAAAATTTTGGCAACAGAATTGCATTTCACTTACCCATTAAGTGTTTATTCGAGCTTCTGCTTTCTGACTCCCTTAAGATCATTTCACTTGCTCATTAGTACCACAGCAAGGGTACTCTAACATGAAGTTTCCTTCTTTCACAGCAGGCCAATTGTTTTGGGGTGGTGGTGGAGGAGGGAATTCTTAGCGATGGTCCTAGGAATACAGAGTGGCCAAGAGCACAGGTTCTAGAGGCAGACTGCCTTGGATCCAGGCTCTATCATTTATGAGCTCAGAATCCATGTAAAGCACTTGGAAAAAGCACATGCTAAGTATTCTATAAATGATAGCTATTGTTATTTGTTCTCTCCTTGACCTCAACTAAATCAGAATACTTTACTATGGAGTGAGGCCTCTCAGCAACCTCCTCTACACAGGGCAGCCAAGTACCAGCTCTCAGCAGATACAAAGTCCAGCACACTCAAGGCTCAGGGTCTTCTCTGTCTTTCTAGGATGTCTGGTTTCTTCTCCCAGTTCCTCCCTCCTTTATGCCTAGTCCAAGCTGGGGCCATTTCTAACAGCTTCTCTGATGACCAGCAAAGATGAGAATCTTCCTGTCTGGTTCCCTAAGCATAACGTCCAGGTCCAGGTTCAAGTTCAACCTCAAACCACACTCCAGGCAGCTCCTCACGCTCTATGTTTTCCACAATCAGAAAAATCTCTCAAAAGTTGCATTCCTTATGATTCCAGTCTTTCTATGCCTCCCTACAGCCTGAAATTACTTAGCTTTTCTCCTTTCTCACAATTGTTTCCATCACTCCAGTCTCTGCCACTTGCCCAATTACATCTTGGGCATAAAATTACACATCCTACAGTAAAATGCGTCTTGCTTCTTCATCCATTAATAAGTTTTCTGCCATCCATCTCCTGGCTAAAATCCCAAATATTAGAGAATCAGGGTCAGTTAAGACAGGCTAGTGACTCTTGTCTCTAAAGGCACTTAAATGAGTGAAGAAACTATTCATTACACTAAATCACAAGGACATTTAGCTGGACATTCCTTTGACCTCTTGTATCTCAGGCAAATGCCTTCTTTTTGTGGGGGAAGTGGGATACAATAAGCTTGAAGCATTTGAGGATTGAATTCAATTAAAACTTTATTATGTAAATAATGGGCAACTTACATCCTCTCCACTGCAAACATAAGACTATACCTGCATTCCTGCATTCCTCCTCAGGTCTCTAAGCAAAAAGCTCGGGAAGTTGTAGCCTAGCATTCAGTTAAAATATTTAAACAAGTTGAACAGGAACAACAACTATTTTATCCAAACACTGAGATACTTAATTGTTTAATTGTGGCCTAGAATACAATTACTATGCTACTTAGGTATTAAAATACCCACAGATCAAAACTAATGACATAATTGAAATTGGTTCACCAAAAAAACCCTAATAAAATCACAATTTTTACCTAATTTTATCTCACTTTCCTAGCATTCAGCTTTAACAAAGCCGCAGCGCCCTCCCCACCCTCCTCCACCCCATGCCCCTGGCCCCTGAGCCCCTGGCCATGCTGATTACCTGGTGGCTTTCTAAGGCCCCTGGTTTGCCCAGACTCTGCCTCCTGTGCTTCAGACCTGACCTCTCACCTCAACCATTATTACAAATTTTATTTCTTAGTATAATAGTATCAGAAAGGAATCAAGTGGGGTACGGGTTTTATTTAAATTTTATTATCTAAAGGTATTGTGCTTGTTGTAAACAAGTCAAACAGTATAGAAAGGTGTCAAGTGAAAATAAAAAACTTCTAGCCCCGCCACCCCTAATCTTGAAGGTGACAACTGATAATTGTTTTTTGTGCATCGTTCCAGAAAACATCTATGCATATGTAAGTACACATATATACAAACTCACAGCTATCTATCCCATACCTCCCCTCTTCTTTCTGTTGTATAAATGGGATCATATAATACCATTCTGCACCTTTTTTTCCCTACTTAAAATGTATCTTTGGGGTTGGCCCAGTGGTATAGTGGTTAAGTTCATGCACTCCACTTCAGTGGCCCGGGGTCCACGGTTTTGGATCCCAGGCACAGACTTACACACCACTCATTAAGCCATGCCGTGGCGGTGTCCCACATACAAAGTAGAGGAACACTGGCACAGATGTTAGCTCAGCAACAATCTTCCTTAAGCAAAAAGAGAAAGGTTGGCCACAGATGTTAGCTCGACAACAATCTTCCTCATCAAAAAAAAGAGTGTCTTGGACATCACTCCCTGTCATTATATACAGATCCACCTCATTCTTTTTAATGAAATGCACAGCAGTCCACAGCGTGTCTACACCACTATTAGTATAACCAGTCTCTCCTGATGGGTATCAAGATTGTCAATAGTGAAAAACTAGCAACAATGAGGCAACTAACATTCTTGTAACAAGGAACTTTTGTGCAGTTCCTTTGTAAACTAGATTCACTGAGACAAAGGGTATACACATCTTACATTTTGATAAGGACTTCCAAGCTACCCTACAAATGGACTGTAACAATTTATACTCTCACCAACACTGCACAGAGGTGGGCTTTCACATCAATCACCCGGTCTGAAGTTCCTGCAGCTCAAACAGGAAACTAGATATTTAACACAAGAATAGCAGCGCACTGATGATTTTGTTACATCTTTCATTTTAACACAGTTTAGAAAACCAAGTGTCACTGTTGGTGGCAGCCACACCTTGCTGTGATTAGCTTTGCTCCCACCCAAATGCAAATTCAGAGGGTGCTATTTCTCAGAATTAATCCAGCTCTTAAATAATGAATTCCTTAGGTTCAGAGATTTTATTGCGTGAATTCAGCATAGAAGAGAAACTTATACTGCTCCTGGCAACATCCTCCACAATTATCTCTAACACCAGGAGCGCTACATAATGCTGTGATATAAGGTGGTTTCCACTCACCCATACTTAGTTAAAGGCATTGGCAATGGAGGCACACTTTGAATATGTCAGAACTCAGTCTATCAGCATATTCATGGCATGGGATAATCTGATTGAGAGATTTTGCTAGTTTAACAGAGAATAGGGCTTTTGTGCGGTGACGGTGAATGTCTGTAAGCATCACTGCATAGAATCTAGTAAATCACATCTAGAAAAACACTTGTTTAACATTTCATAGTATTTTGCAAAGCACTTTAGCACATCTTACCTCATTTAATCTTCATGGGAATCCTGGTGGGAAGGCAAGGCAATGATTACTCATTAAACAAACATTCAATGCACACGTAGTATGTGCTGGGCACTCTCTGCGAGGCAGCTGGTATGCAAAGATGAATCTGAGACTCCCCTCTCCTTCGCTGTCACCCTGCCCTATCCAATCTATCCGCAAAGCCTTCACATTGCACTTAGGATATTTGATAACATGGCCTACAAAACCCTATGTGACCAGCACCCTGCCCACCCTTCCAATCTCAGCCTGTGCCCCTGTATACCTCCTTCACTATGGTCCAGCCACACCGGACCATGCTGGAGAAGAAGCCAGGTTCTTTCCACCTCAGAGATTTCATTTCCTCTGCCTAGGATGCTCTTCCCCCAACTCTTAGCCTGGGTAACTCCTACTCATCTTTCAGGTCTCAGCTGAACCTGTCACTTCCTCCCAGACCCCTCCTCCCGATAAATTATGTCTTAACTATTGTTCTTTTGCAGAGAACTTTACTTCATAGCACTCTCAACACTTTATAATGAAATATTTGTGTATTTACTTGCATTTCAACTCCCCCACATGACGGCAAGACTTAGGAAGCAAGGTTTCAGGAAAGACTACAGAGAGGAGGCGACCCCTGAGCTGATGGCTGAAAGGTAAGTAGGCGTTTGCCAGGAATGTGACCTACTGAAATGATCTAGGTCACCAGGGGTGGACTGCACATGGGGAAGAACAAGGACTGTGTGGTGCCTCTCAGACTGTTGGCTTTGATTATCTGGGTGGATGGTGGTACAATCATTCAATATAGAGAATGTAAGAGGAAGCGGCTCTATTATTATTTATTACCAGGGTACAGAACCCAAGGAAAAGAAGGCCTTGCAGAGTTGGGAATTTGAATGGCAGTGATTCCTCTGTCTACCTGCCTCTCACCACTCTCAAGATAAATAGGAAGGATCACGAGTTCAACCTGGGAATATTCAGAGCTGAGTCATAGGTGGCCACAGGTCAAGCCAGGCCAAGGGAGGGCAGTGGAAGGACCAGAAGACTTAGGACAGACAGGGCCAGGGGGTTTCTCTACATCTGAACACTTTCTGGCCCGAAGATGTCAATGATGTAATTTTGCGTGATTACCTTTTTGCGTGGGGGCTAGAAGAAAAGGAAAAGGAAACAGTGCCCAGCGTATCTCACACACTTGGTAATATCTATTTTCATTCCACTGGATGGTCCCTATCTTGGATTTATTTCTAACTGCTCTATGTCACAATTTCTGCTTTGCTCTTCATGAAAGTAGTTAGGGCAGAAATCCTAAATAAATACAATAAAATGCTACCTAACGCCTGAATGGTATTGGGTTGAAAAGCATCAAAATATGTCATTACTAAGGGGGTTACCTCATCCTATTAACTCCTCAACAGCTTCTTTGGTCTAACCACAGGTCTGTAAATACCTGGGGTGTTAACAGAAGGTAGGAAGAATAAGAATCTGGCGTTTGTTGCGACCCATAGTGAAACTTTCTAGTTTCCCCCTCCCCCCGCCCTGCCACACACAGCACAGCATTACACGAAACCGGAAGCTTTGAATCATAATTCTGGTTAAAACATAACAAGCTATAGTTTATTTCAAAAATGCTAACAGAGTGACAGGAAGAAAAAATACATCCTGGAAGCCTCAATGAAAAAGAATTCTTTGGAAAAAAAGCTAAATTTTCAAAGTAGCAACAAAGCATAGTAGGGAAAGACTACCATTTAGCAGAAAAGCATAAAATAGCCAAGCCTAGAGGAGGCAGTGTAACACAGTAGAGCTAAAGGCAGAGAGATAGGCAGAGAGGGCGCTAGGCAGCATTGATCACCAGGAGCCGGGGGCCTGGGCCTGGCTCTGTACACCACGTAACGGCTGTACGACCTAGAATGAGTCTCACTGGGCCTCAGTTTCTTCCATTGCAAAATGAGACAGTTGAAACAGATGATCTCAAAAGATCCTTTCCAGCTTAGAAACATTCCTTTATGAGCATATCTAATTTTTTCCTGCCGCAATTATCATACAATCAGAGCAGCTAGGACAGGCTGGGCATTTTCATGATTCTCATTCTCCATCCACAACTGTGTGAAGCAAATATTATCACAGCCTTTTGCATATTTTAATAGTAAAGGTCAACATTCATGGGTGCTTAACAAATGCCAGGCAGTGTTCAAAGGCTGTATATGTATGTATTAACTCGCTTCATCCTCCCAATAATCCTATGAGTAGGTATGATTATTATTATCCCCATTTTACAGACAAAGAGGGTGAGGCACAAAGAGATAAAATAACTTGCCCATGGCTAGAAGTGACAGAGCCAGGATACAACCCCAGGGAGTCTGTCTCCAGAGACTACACTTGACCCCAGATGAGACCACTGAGGCTTTCGAAGTTTAGGTGACTTTGGCTACCAACTGACAGAGCTGGCTTCAGCTCTAGATGTATCACATTCCCCGTGCTCCTTCCACAGCCATAGGCTTGGGAGGGAACGGCTGGTTCTTAGAGAAAACTTTTCTGAAAGATTGCTTTTGATTATTTTGAGTAATAGTATAGGGCCACCCGCCCCCGCCACCTATTCCACCCTGCTGAGGAGGTGTAGCAGGGCAATGGTGAAGAGAGATGAAGAACTCATTGCTTGTACATGCCACAGGTGAGACACTGTGCCAGACAGAGAAAAACCGGGGTGAGGGGTGGTGGGGGGACTCCACTTCTTTATTCCTGTTCTAACAGCATGGTGTTTGTTCGAGAGTCACGCAGATGCTAACGTTTGGGTCAACAGGCAGGAGCGGATGGCTTTCCCTAGGAGGTGGTGGTCCTACTATCGAGCCGCACAGCCATGCAGACTTCACAGTGAAGCTCTGTCATCAGCTCACTGACTGCTGTGTCATGCTCCCCCGGCCTCGGGGGTTAGCCAAATCACCAGAGGGTTACAAATACCCTGTGATGTGCTGGGAAAAAATCTGCAAGGTTGAAACATAGTTCCTTTGGATCTGAAGCCAACAAAACAATTGCTCATTGCAACTAGCGATTTTATTACCATTTTCCTCTGCCTTATTTTCACGCTTACCCTGACATATTTTGCCACCTTACCTTATTATGTAACTCCAACATTAGATGAAGTGTAATTTCCCCATTTTTGTACAATCTCCTTGTCCCCATTCTCACGTCCAAAAGAGTTTTGGGAGTCAACAGGAGAGAGGGGCAAAAACTACAAGAGTACTCGAGAAGTATTAAGAGCAAAAAACTGCTCTAACTGAACCCTCAGGGGCTTCGTTTCTTTTTTTTTAATTTGGAGGTAGAGGGGGGTACAGAACGGCTGAAGCCCACCCAATTCACTCCTTGGGGGTGTTACTTTATCTTATTTTCAAATAACTTCTGATTCTAAAAGTAGTAAATATTCATTGTATAAAATTTGGAAAATAAAGTTATAAAAAACGAAGAAGCAATAAGTGCCTCATACTCCCTGGAGATAGCCACTTTAACAACTTGACCTCATTTCCTTCCATTCTGTATTTATGGTCACGGTCATAGGTGTATATGTGACATGAAACACACAGACACACACATAAACCCACACTTCAATTAAAAAGATAGACATGGGATAATCTCATATTTTCCCATTATATCATGAAGATTTTCCTCAGCATTAGTCTTGATTTTTAACAGCCATATATTTCACTCTGTGGACGTGCCATAATTTACTTACATTCCCTTACTATGGAAATTGTGTCTTCAGTTTTTCACTATTATAAATACCTTAGTATATAAAGCTGTGCACATATATCTGATATTTCCTTCAGAAATTATCCTTTTTCAAATCAACAAGGAATTCATGCTATTTACAGAAAAATGGGAAGATAAAAATAAAGTCAAGTGTAATTACTTTTTTTTTTAATACTTTTGTGTATATCCCCTCAGACTTTTCTTCAAATTACACATACACGGGCACAAACACATATATTAAATGGAATCATACTATTGCTAATAAAAAATAACAGTTACTAATAACTAACAACATGGTAACTATTATTAGTAACTGTTATTTTTAACACATAGGGTTATTAGTTAGGCACTGTGATTTTCTCGTTTCATCCTCCCAGCCACCTCATGTGTTAGCTCAGCGGTTCCCAAACTTGTCTGCACACTGGAGTCACCTGCGGGGATTCGAAAATCTTGAGCGCTGCATCTGGTCCTGAGAGATTCGCATTACTCGGGCAGGGTGAGGCGTGAGCTTGGCAGGGTGTAAGAGAGCCCCAGGTGATCCTAAGAGCATACAAGGAGGGACTACTAAGTCCGCTTCTATTTTACCCTCTGTTACTGATGTGGCAGTTGAGGAACACTAAGGTTAGTGACTGCCCGACATCACCCAGCTGATAAAGATGTAGCTGGGATTTGAATCCAGCTCTAAGCCCAGAGCCCAGACTTTTAACTATTGAAAATTTGGGATCTGCTTTCGCCCCACCACCACCCATTCAACATCATATTGTGAACCTATTTCTAGGTTAATAATAGAACGCTACATTATCGTTTCAGTAACTAGAGTAGTCCATCGTATCGATGCATCAGAATGCAAGTGTCACCATTTTTTCCCCACTATAGAAAATGGTGCAGTTACTGTCCTTATTGATACATTTTTGTGCACATCTTTAATTATTTCCTTAGGATAAATTCCAAGAAAAGGAATTGCTGGGTCAAAAGGTAAAAAAATATTTTAAAGCTTTTGGGGGCTGGCCCCGTGGCCGAGTGGTTCAGTTCACGCGCTCCGCTGCAGACGGCCCAGTGTTTCGTTAGTTCGAATCCTGGGCGCGGACATGGCACTGCTCATCAGACCACGCTGAGGCAGCGTCCCACATGCCACAACTAGAAGAACCCACAACGAAGAATACACAACTATGTACCGGGGGGCTTTGGGGAGAAAAAGGAAAAAATAAAATCTTTAAAAAAAAAATATTTTAAAGCTTTTGATAAATATTGCCCAACTGACATTTCCACCAGAAGTATGTGAGAAAGTCTGCTTCCGTGTCCTTGCCAACACAGTTTTGTCATTTCTTTTTAATCTTTGCAAATTTTACTGGAGGAAATGGTATGCCATTTTAGTTTCCCTTTCTTTCACTAGTACTGAGAACATTTCTTCTTGTTTATTGGCCTTTTGGATTTCTTCTTTTATGTATTTTCCTATCCCCGTCCTTTGTACATTTTTCTAGTAAAATACTTGTATTTTTCTTATTGCTCTGTAAGTCTTACGTATTAAGGATAATGAGTCTTGTTCCAATTGCTTCTAGTTTTCTCATTAACTTTATTTATGGTTTCCAGCCAAAATTTTAAGTTTTCATATAGTTGATTATATTAAGTCTTTTTCTTTATTATTCCACCTTTGATGTTATGCATATAAATACCTTCCCTACCTCAAGATTATATATTTTCCTATATTTTTTAGATCCTTTATCATTCCTCTTCTTCATTAAAAACCTTTTTTTTTTTTTTGAGGAAGATTAGCCCTGAGCTAACATCTGCTGCCAATTCTCCTCTTTTTGCTGAGGAAGACTGGCCCTGAGCTCACATCTGGGCCCATCTTCCTCTACGTCATATGTGGGATGCCTACCACAGCATGGTGTGCCAAGCGGTGCCATGTCTGCACCCAGGATCCGAACCGGCGAACCCCGGGCCGCTGAAGCAGGACGGGCGCACTAAACCGCTGCACCACAGGGCCGGCCCCAAAACTTTGAATTCTTTAGTGCAGCAGTTCCCAAACAGGATTACACATCAGAATTCCTTACAGAGCTTCTTTAAATGCTCAGTTCTTAAGACTGGATCACAGTTTAGGAGGATGAGACCTGAGCAGGAATATTTTTAAAAGCATCACAGGCAATTCTGAAGCATCTCCTCCTTTACTGAGAAACACTATGTTAATCCTCCTAAATTTATGTCGGTGTCATTTTTCCAAATTACTTCAGCACATTTGTTAAAGAAATAATTTCATGAATTTGAAATGCTACCTTTCTCCTGTTGGTAAGCTCCATGAAGGCAGAGATCATACCTGTTTTTACTGATCACTGGATCTCTGGGGCCCTGCATAGTGCCTGGGGCACAACTGGTGCTTAATAAACGTTAATTGAATAAATAACACCCGACAACACAAGTCTCCAGCCTCATCCCACCCCAAACTGGCTTGTCTTCTCTTCAATATTTTCTTGACCATTAGGCCAATAAAACTGATGCCATTAATGATGACCCTGAGTTATCCAAAACATTAAGTGATGCCCAGTACACTCTGTTTAAAGTGGCCAGGAAATGTATTAGAGGGCTCCATCAAATAAAGTCAAAATCTTCAAGGTGGCCATGTTTGAGAGGTATGGGAATGCTCATCCAGTTCTTCATGGAGGAACCAGACAGCACTGACCGGAAAGGCTCAGTGGACTTGGCTTCCTCCCGCTCTCAGAGTTCCTCAGCTAGCTCCAGAGACTGACTTGGAGCTTGCTGGAGCTGAGGCTAGACCCACAAACTCCCTCTTCCACTAGCCCGTGGAAAGAAAATTGGAACAGGAATCAGAAGACCTGGGTTTTAGTCCTGTCACTACTATCACCCTCTTTGACCATGGGTATGTCACTTCACCTCTGGGGCTTGAGCTAGATGTTTTCTAAGGATCTCTTCAGATCTCCACCCCTACCTAAAGACCCAAACAGACTACCACGGGGCAGGGCTTCCAAGGACAACCTGAAATTCCCTCCACAGAACAGAGGCCCTGTCCCACCCCAGGCTACAGCAAAATAACAGTGATAATTGTAGTAGTAGTGGGAACAACAGCAGCTATTGCTTAATTTTACTATGCACTTATTATATGGTAGATAATATTCTAAAAGTCTTACTACTAATAATAATGGCACACACTTATATGGCACTTACTATGTTCCGAGCGCTTTGCATATATTAACTCAATTAATCTTCACAACAACCCTATTATTATCCCCATTTTACAAAGGAGGAAACTGAGACACAGAGATGTTAAGGGACTTGCCCAAGGTCTCACAGCTACCAAGTGATGGATCCAACAGAGTTGAACCCAGACTCATACTTTTAACTACTATACCCTATTGCCACTGACACTATCGTCGTCCTATGCTTCTCACTTCAGAGGGTGCACAAAATAAGGAATAAGTTGCAATCACTTATATGGAATACTTCCCTCTTCACTAATGCTAGAAAAATTAGAAAAATTTACTTCAATGTGATTTCAAGAAGATCAGATTTCAGGGCCTGAGATAGCAAAATATGTTATTTATTAAGAAAATACATTTGATTAAGAATTGTTATCCACTAAAATGTTTTTATTATAAAACAAATAAATCATTAACTACTAATGGCATTTCCATTAAATGTAGAGAAAAAACACAAGCTCTTTATGCATCATTAGGAGCAAAACTTTCAATCCCCACCTGCACAAACTTCAGTCCCATACTTTCAGAGCTGTCTTTTACTCATCGACCTGACAGCCCACAGGTGTCTCAAAACAAAACAGGCCAAACCCAACTCAGTACACTAACTTCCCACCATCCCCTTGCCCTTCTCACCTCCTACCATGTTCCGCATCCCAGTGAACAGCACCACTGGCCCCAGGCACCCAAATTGGGTGTCGACCCAGGCTTGGTTCCCCCCCCAATCCAGTCACAGAACATTCCTAGAATTCATCCCATTCTCTCTATCCTTGCTGCCCCTGCTTCTGCTCAGACCCTCATTATCTCTTCCCTAAACCACTATACCAAAAACCACCCAACTGGCTCTTGGCTTCCTTTCTCTCCAGCTCCAACTCAACCGCAACGCTGCTGCCAAAGTAATCTTTCTAAAACAAAATCTGATTATGTTACTTCCCTGTTTAGAATCTTTGTCTTCAGGATAAAGTGTAAAATCCTTCCTAGAACATACAAGGTTCTTTGTTATCTGGCCTCCGACTACCTTCCCTGCTTCATCTGAGGTCGTGCCCCACACATCTCACACGAGACAAACAGAGCAACTTGGAAGTTCCCAAACAGTGCTTCTCTGTCTGCCCAGAATGCAATTCTCTCATTTGCCCATCTGGCAAACTCCCACTCATTTTTTTCAGACCAGCTCAAAACTCAGAGTTCATCATGCTTTGCTCTGGACTTCCATCGCATTTTGCACCTCTCGCTATCGTAACACTGATCCAACACAATTATTTGTCTATATGTCTGTCTTTCCCTTAAGACACAGAACCCTAGCATAGGTATTCATCTCTGTATCCTGTTTGTTGAGTGAAAGAATGTCTCAGGATTTAAACGAGAATATCTAAACTGCTCCTGACAAATGCCCATTGTGTGAGTCAAAGCAGGCATACAGGCCGAATCCCATTTCAACAAATATCTTTAAACTGACAATCCTCATACATCAAAAATACTTGTTACATGTGTGTACCTACATTCTTGAAGCCATTACCAACAGGAGACAGTTTTAAAAGATCCATTAGACCACCAACAAACCTACCTGGTGAACATTTCTCGATATTCGAGCTCTTTCCTTCTACTCCATCTAAGTGGTCCTTAACCTTTTGTGGGTCACAGACCAATTGGGGTAGTGTCTGCCTATCATCTCTTAAACCCACACTCCCTTTTGATAAACAAAAATCCCACACACCCCTGGAGATTCTGATACTCTCCCAAAAGGCACAATCCTCAACCTCACCAAAAATAAAAAATAACTTTGTATGTGATAGGAATTTACAGGTTCACAAGAGATGTCATCCCTCAGGCAAAATATCATTGAGCTTTGCTCTTGGGGGGTTCATAGTATTAAAGGAGGTATTTTCCTTCTATCACCAAATATAAACATTATAACATTAAGTATGCTTCAAAGTCTTTATTGGGAAGAGGAAGCCAGGGAAGCGCTGACATCTGTCTCCCCCACCTTTGAGAACCTTATGACAGAAATTTGCCGGAAACAAATGAAAAACACAAATATAAAAAATATCCTCCATTTCCTCACATATAACCCTCACAAGCACATGTTCAAACAAAGGGAGTTCTTTGAAAATGCTTCTGGCACTACATTTTCCTGTTACTCCCCCACCCCTACCCCCACTTTAAAATAATTTGAACTTCTAGCTAGCAGCAATTTCTTTTAAACTAATATGCTTTGTCCTTGTGAAGACAAAGGGTTAAATTAAAGAAACAGCTGGCTGCCTGCCACTGGCTTGGGGGGTTGGGTAGGGACGGAGGATAGAGAAGGAGGAAAAACCAGTTAGAGAAATAAGTGCCAATGTCTTACCCTGCCACATGGCCATCTTGATCCTATCCTCTCCCACGTTGGGACCACAGGCTCAGAGCTTCCCAGGGCCCCCCAGTTTTGGAGGGAAGCTTGACTTGGACGTAGATGGAACAGCAGCTGTGGGGCCTTGCTTTCTGCAAGATGCTCCAGCCCTGAACCTGAAAATGTAAACAGAAAAATGAATACCTAAATGAAAAAAAAACATTTCCGATCCTTGAAAATTATCTCCTGTCCCTCTCTGAACCTCTCTTTCAAAGATATGCGGACCCAGGCAGTGTCAAGTTTCCCTGAGCAGCAAGGCATCACTGAAGACAGAATGGGGAGACCTAGAGTCAGTTAATACTGCCACTGAGTGCGGTCCAATTCAGCACGAATCACTGGATCTTCCGTACATGGGTTTTGGAAGCTCAAAGGATGGGGGGTTGGATGAGATAACTGTTACACGTCTTTTCTATCTCGAAGTTTCACGCTTTGGAGAATGAAGAATGGCATAATATCCAGTGCCTGTCCCAATCCCCCAATTTTACATTAAAAAATAGTAGAAAGAGAGCAAATTTTGTGACTAAAGTTTTAAAATAGATCTTGTATAGGAAAAGAAAAGAAAGGAAGCATGATAAAAAGTCAAGAGCGATGCCCTCTGGGCTATGGTTCTTCACCTCCGCTTCGTTATACTTCCCCACACTTTGCCAACGTCCTATAGGGAGCACACATTGCTTTTATAATCTGGGGGGAAAGGAAGAAAAGGAAAAGAAAAGTGTAAAAATAATACTAATTTAAGTAAAACTAAATTAATTCAGCTAATTCCTATTTTTAAAACGTCAAATTCAGTCTTAGTACAATACTATTGGCAAGGATACGAAAGGCACCAGAAATGGGAGAAAAAAACGAATCATCTGACTACTTCATTTGATTCAGAGGTTTAATGTATTAAACACTTTGCTTGTCCATTTAAACAAGTTCTTCATTAATAAACTGGTCTTCCTTGTGTAGCATACAAGCCAATCTGCTTTTTCTAAGAAAAAGTCCTCACCTTTTTGACCTGGTGAACATCGAAGTAGACTGCTATTTCCATAGCTTTTCTACAGGCAACACCTCCGCCCCGAAGTGAAAGCGCTCATACACACAGGCTGAAAGCTAATACGAACTTCAGAGCCATTATTTTGGCCTTCTCTAATGACTTTTTTTTTAAGGACAAAAGTGTGAATGTGTACACTAGTCCTAAAACAGCAATAGAGAAAAGACAATGCTTTGGATACGGAAAGGTTCGCGAAGTCCAAGAAAACTAGGAACTCACAAAGTCCCAGGATGAATTCACCAGGAAAAAACGCTCCGATGGCTTATCTGGAACCTGGAACAGTTTTGGTTTGGCTTTTTTTCTCTCTTTCTTATTTCGCGTACAGTTAAATAGTACTGATCCGCGCCTGGTGAGACCAGACGAAATTTAACATCTCTGAAGTCAAACCCGGGTAGTTGCTAATAAATGTATGAAGTTTATGTAAAGCAGATTCTTTCTGGCTTTTTATGCTCTACACTTCTAGATTTCCCTCACTTATTCGGGGTAGCTTACAGTGACGTTATCACACGGGCATACGTACAACTTCACTTGGCACTCCAGGAAACTGATTTGCTCTGAAACGTTAATAAAGGTAACGCGCATCAATGCGAAGGTAAAGCTTTCCCCTTGGGGTGAAGGCGCTCAAGCGCCGGCCCGGAAAGTCTGGAGAGAACCAGCCACCCGCGTTAAGTGGGAAAAGGAAAACTCGCAGCAACTACTTTTCCAAGAGTTTGGAGTCCAGTTCGCTAAGACCCACACAAACCTGCGAGTCCAGAGCAGGAGGGAGAAGAACGGGGCCTCGACAGAGCTTTACCAGCCAGAGCCACCCAGCCTCAGTCCTGGAAAGGGGACGCCTGCAGCTAACCTCCCCCATTCAAAAGCTGGGCAGGCTTGGCGCTGCTCCGCGAGAAAACTTCGCTGGGACAGCGCAGGGACCCTTGCTCGGAGAACAGGGCTGGGCTCCCGGGAAGATGCCGCCCTGCACTGGCTAGAACTAGCCGGTCTAACACCTCCGAGTGCCAGGCGGCGCCGGCCGGGCACGGGGAACCCCCACCTCCAGGGGACAGAGGCAGCAGGGGAGCGCTTCCCCTGTGTCGCTGCGCCCAGGGGGTGCTCCGGAGGTGGGCTGGGGGCCAGCGGCCCGCGAACGACCTGTTGGAGAAGGGACAGCCCATCTGTCTTTACCTGTCGCCGAGGTCAGGAGCGGCGGAGCCGGTGGCCGCCGCTGGCGGGCCGAGCGCTCAGTTGGCTCTGGCGTCTAGGACACCAAGTTGAGTTAGCGCCCCACGTAGCCGGCAGAGCTTCATTCACAGCCCAGCCGGGAGGAGGGGGAGCGGAGCGGGCGCGCGGCTCATGTGACAGGCGCCTCGCAAGTATCGGCCAAGCACAGCCGACGTCTGCGCGTGCGCGGCCGGCCAGCCCTCTCCCCGCGCCTCGGCCAGCCCGGGAGGGGTGATGCCAGCCGGGGAGGCGGCCAGGCGGAGGGAGCAGCGAAAAGGAGGGGCTGGGAGGAGTTTCCGAGTGCGCAACCGCAATAGGTCGGCCCTGCTCGCTGCCATATTTAATGAGGACTGGGCGGATCCTAACCCAGGGCTGGGCGTGTCAATAGCTTTTGAAAAAGAAACGCTCCATTATGTTTCGTTGTTTCAATCCTGCGGTACGGTTTTTTGGTTTTGTCCTTAGAATGAAACTGTTTATCCTGAGCTTCTGGCCCACAGAATAATTAGTAGCGGGAATCTAATACTAATTACAGTATTACGTATTTTAAGCCTCTAATTATATGCCAGACACTGTTCTAAGCCCTTTACTTTTTTCATCTCATTTAATGTCCACAATAACCCCACCAGGGTACGTACTATTATTTCTCAACTTTTGTTCATAAGAAAACAGAGGCACAGAAAGGTTACGTAACTTGTCCGAGCTCACATAATAGTAGAAGTAAGAATAGTGATCGAATAGAGTGGTGCTTGTTACAGCCAATTTGATCCTCATTGCAACACTGGAAACTCTACAGTATTGTCTCTATTTTAATAATTGCAAAACGGAGGCTCAGAAAAGCAAATATCACAGGACGAGCAAGTGGTAGAGCTGGGATTCCAACCTAGGCCTGCCTGACTCCGAAGCCCTTGCTCTAGGGCTGGAAGAAAGCGCCCCTAGTTTTACAAAAGGGAAAACAGGCCAGCGGCTGCGTTAATTTACTTAAGATGATCCAGCAAATTAGTTATTGGCTGCGCTGAGACTGAAATCCATATTATCAATCCGGATAATCTAACTAGAACTCCAGTACTCTAATTCTGAGTCTACTGTACTGAACAATTTTGAATACGTATTTTGGGCAAGCTAAGTGGTCAGGGATACAAAAGCTGTATTCTAGCCAGGTCAGCATAAGGCCACCAAGAACAAATCTCTAATCCGAAAAGTTAGGCTTTTTGACCCATTGCAATGAGGGAGACCACACAGCAGAGAAAGCGAGGGGCATCTCACCAAAGAGAAAGAGCCATTATTAGATTTGGGGGAAGGGTGGAGTTTAGGTGAATTTTAAACAAAGCATTGTTTTGGTAAGCTTAAAGCAGGGCTGTGTGAAGGGGTCAACATCAGGTCTGGACTGCAAAGTGAACCCAGAGTCTTGTTTCCTTGGGAACCACAAAGTAAAGCTAGATGTGGGATGTGTGTCCAGATACCCCTTATCTGGAGCTCTGCACCTGGTTTGGAAATCAAGGCTGCTTCTCTGTGTCTGAAAAACTTATGTCCTCCAGACAAATGGGGGATGTTTTATTCTCACTGATAGGATTTCAAGCAGCAAAGTCTCTGATAGTCTGTGATTGCAGAGAACGAAGTTTCTCAGTGAATAAAAAAACATGGTGGTCATTCAAATAAGGGGGTGGTTATCCCCTAACAGCTGCAGCATGTCTTTGGGAGAAATATTGTTCCCTGTTAAATTTGCAGCTGGCTTTATCTGTGTCTGTTATTCCAGCCTGATGAATGGCCAGATTTTTGCTTTCTCTGTCCAAGCTAATTTTTCCTTTCTCATCTGGTAGCATTTAGTCTCTGCCTTCAGGCACTCACGGTATGGGGGGGAGAGATGCCCACAAGTAACTAGAAAGAATCGGAGCGGTTTGGGCTACGTCTTCTGATAAAGGTAAATCCAAGTGGAGGTAAGACCTTGTGCAAATTTGTGCAGGCAGGAAATCACATATGAGGACCTGTGACTAGTCCTGCATGGTTGAAGCTTAGGGTAGGGAAGTGTAGGGGAGTTGTGGGAGATATAATCATAAGGTAAACTGAGGCTCAATTTTGGAGGATCCTGAGTGTTGGACTGAGACTTGTGCTTAATTCAGAAAGTGATTGAAAAAGAATTAAGGTTTTTGAGCAAAGCAATCTCTTCATTGGAACTCTTCTTTTTGTTCAACTGACATATAATTGATATATAACATATTGGTTTCAGGTGTACAACATAATGATTTGATATTTGTATGTATTGCAAAATGGTCACCACAATAAGTCTAGTTAACATCTGTCACTCTTCTATACGAAGGTAAATATGGGGTCATTGTTCAAGGAGAGGTTGGTTTGTTTGCTTTGTTTGTTATTGCAGGATAGGAGAAACCAGAACTTATTTGTAGATTGAGCAAGAAGAGCCACTGGTGAAACAAATTGAAGACTCAAAAAGGAGGGGATAAATAATGGAGTAGGATACTGTGGACGTACAAATGAGATGCAAAATACAAGCTAACCTTGGAAAAGACTCCTCTTCTTCTGAGACAAGAAAAAAGAGTTGAAGGGTAGCAATAGTTGGAAGCAGACTTGTCATGAAGCCTCCTCTGTAGACAAGCATATTGGCTTTACTTGGAATATAGCTTTGTTTGGGAGAGTTTGGGCGGGAGTGATTTATGGCGAGCGTGAGGGGGCTGCAGTACACCAACATTACCACTTGGTGTCGCCACTGACCGGTGACAGCGCGGAGGGCCCCTGTTGGGGATTTTAGGACTACATTTCAAAAAAGAACATTTTATCTTTTGCGAATTGCAAAACAAAACAGTTATGAGACTGGGCTCTGGAGTCAGACTGCCTGGGCTCAGAACCAACCAGACTCAGATGCTTGCTAGCTGTGTCACCTCGTTTAAGTTACCCGATTTTACTCTCCTACAGGTTTCTTATTTGTAAAATGGATAAAGATAAAACGTATTAATCGATGTAAAACGGGTAGAAAAGATTAAATGCTCTATCAATGTTAGCTAGTATTACTATTGAGGATGATAAAGAAGGCTCGTTCAGCCTTTGGATCCCCAAGTTTCAGGAGGTATTTATGTGGTAAGTAGTAAATGTCTGTACAAGACCTGCCCAAGTGAAGCGGTTAGTGTGTGGTGCTAATGAGGCAAAGTTAATAATTGAATCGAGAGGTCTAGATTCTGTTAACTCTGTTCTCTTCCCCATGAGAACCTTAACCAGGTGTCCTGTACGTGTGTGCACATGGTCACAGTGGAATTGGCCAAAAGAGTGTAGATAGGTCAACATAAATGAGTCCTCTGCTCTCCTCCCCCTTCCTTGGAAAACATTGCAAACATGTTCCCACTCCCCCCACAGTGGTCAACAGACTTTTGGTCAAAAGCCAGTTCAGGCCTTACAAAGCAAAGAGTAAACACAATGTGATTTTAAGAGTTAATTACAAGGAAAGAATAAAACGGTGAGTTTCTCTGTGTAATAAAAGATAGCACTTTAGAGTTAATTTTGCAAAAGAAAAACCTCCAGAGCAGTAAATCATGGTGGCACCTAAACTGTCATGTCTAAAGAAGCTTTATCTTTGATTTTGAAATTGTCGTTGCAAATAGGGACTAAAATACTTACATGAGTACACAGCCATGTAAAGTAGTAACTGAATGTTTCTGGTATTGTTCTTATTTATTGGTTCCACATTTTTTGGAGCCCTTACCATTGTGCCAGGCACTATGTTAGCCCCTAGGAATACTGGTTTTAAAATAAAATATCTGGGCTGCACAAGGAATGCCTAGGATAGTTCTAGAAAAATAGGACAGAATAAAAGGAAGTGAATAAAGTTCTCCAGCTCAGGGTATCTATCGAGAGAGTAGGTGA
The DNA here is from genome assembly GCF_041296235.1 of Equus asinus. Classification (NCBI taxonomy): domain Eukaryota; kingdom Metazoa; phylum Chordata; class Mammalia; order Perissodactyla; family Equidae; genus Equus; species Equus asinus. The sequence continues at coordinate 38,516,599 of NC_091820.1, forward strand.
GGAAATTCTGAAAATAGAGTGATTTAGGATCATTTGCAATTGCCCTATACCTGGAGAGCTGAGTATCAAAATTAACAAATGGCTTCTATGCCAATAATGGTAGCTAACCTCATGATTGGAGAAATACTAATGAAAACTACAGTGAGATACCATTGGTAAAGTATAAAAGTATTGATAATACACTGTGTTGACAGAGCTGGGGGAGAGTCCTCTCATAAACTGCTTGGGGGAAGGCAGTTAGTCAATTGAGAGCAATTTTGCAATAACTATAAAAATTACCAATACTTGAGACTTTGCTCTCAAAATTCCATTTCTAGTAATTTCTCCTCCAGTTATGTTTACATAGGTGTAAACTGTTGTGTGTTCAAGATTATTCACTCTAGCATTGTTTGTAATAACAAAAAATGAGAAACAGCCAGATATCCATCAACAGAGGACTGATCAAATAAATAATGGCACATCCACCTAATGAGAAAGTTCTTTATATATGTATGTGGAAAATTTTATGGAAAAACCAAGATGTGGAGCTGTGTACTTCCTCAATTTTGTGCCGTGGAAGTGTATTACCTATTCAATTATATATCTTAAAAAGCAATATAGAAAACTTTTGAATAGCCTGTCAAAGATAGTGTTTAGGTTGAAGAGCCAGTTGGTTAGCTTACGGCCTTAGTGCTAGCTGAAGAAAGACCCTGTTAGCCTGTGAGCATGTATTATAAAGTCTATGATATGCAAACACAGTCTTTATAGTTCTCTGATTGGGCCCAGCATAATTTTTGACAAATGGTTTTCATGAGAAATTTTACTTTTTAGAAATCCCATATCACATTGCCCTGTATTTGAGAGTAGTCCGATTCTCTCTAGATTAGAGCTGCTAGTATTCTCAGGGAACAAATGTGAACGTTTGTTTAGCGAGTGGTTTTGAGGCTTTGCAGATCTCTCTGTCATCTGTAAGTCCATCCAGCTCTGCACAGCCTTCTGTTCCATGAAGGGGTTGAAACATGTGGAATGTGGCAGTGTGATACCTGTTCACCCACTAGCGTGAGAGCTCTTTGAGGGCACAGACCGTGTCCTACACTTCCTTTATATTCATCACAGCAGGGCTCTTCAAATCATTTGTGAGGAAGGACCATTTTCCCCCAAATCCATCCTGTACCGATACTTTTATAAAATACAATAAAAATGAATTACTAGAAAAATGAAATCAAAACAAAAACATACAAAATACAAGCCCAATTCTTCTATGATTATATTCAACAGACATAAAATTACTCTGTCAAATTGTTGTTAAGGTTTTGAAGCATTTACTCTCGGTTTCTCGTCGTGGACCAGTAATAAACAGTTTGTGGACTGGCACTGGGCCATCGACCACACTTTGAGTAGTACTGTCTTACAGCACTACCACAGTGCCCAGCTCATTGTAGGCGTTCGACAAATGCTGGGTTTAATACATCATCCGTATAGAGTTTTCTACCTTGTAGAGTGTTTTCACATCTCTTTCTCCTTCTATCCTCACACTACCTACAGAGTTAAGTGGAGCAGATTGTGTCATTCACATTTGACAGAAGAGGAAGTTGAGGCATGCGGATTAAGTGATTTGCCTGGTCTGAAACAGCGACTTAGTGTCAGAACCCAAATTAGTCTCTGCCTCCTATTGCATTTTGTGGCAGTGGCCTAAGAAAGCCCTCCAGTCAAAGAGGGCTTCCAAAGAGTTCCACCAAGTAGAAAAAAGAAAACCTGCCTTAGGCTTTCCACATGACAGCAGGTTGACAGGGTGGCGTAATAGAAAGAGCAGAGACTCTGGAATCAGAAACCCTGTTTGGAATCCAGGCTTGAGCAAGAGGTTTTACCTTTGAGCTGTCTCCTTATCTCTAAAGTGGGGATAATAACAGCTTCTCCATAAACTTGTGCTGAGAACTAAATGGTGAGTGTAATAGCCAGGCACGTAGTTCAGAAAGAATTGTTATTATTAATATTAGGCTCAGTTTAGAAAGCCTGCATTGAAGGGCTGGCTCTGTAATCTAATCACGTGGAACGCACGCCATCTTCTGGTGAAGTAAAGAACATGGCTCTGGGAAGACAGCGTTGCTTTCTGTAGGAATGAGCTCAGTGAATCATGCCCTTCTTGTCTTTCTTAGCTGCTAGAAAGCTTGGACCCAAATGTTTGGCCCACCCATCGCAACTGAACGGTACTTTACAGATTGTGTTTTGTCAACCTCGCCTCTAGCTCCATTTTATTTTTCCTATCTGTATTTTTCTCTTGGCTTAATTATCTCATTTTTTAAGATACTTTTGTAGATCATTTTAAATACCCTTTAGAATATGCAGAATGGTGATTCATTAAACTGAATAAGAATATGAAAAGCATACATTCTAGTTTTGGTTACCGTGAGTCCATTATCCCGGTGACCTCCAGAATCTAACAATAAGTACAAGAATAGATAATTGACTCTAAGATGTAATGGAGGTAAAAAAACAAAAAAGTAATTCAAATTTAAAATAAAACTTTAAGACTCCAAGCCTGTGAAAATTGAAATGGCCCCTACCAATTAGTACTGGGACACTACAACCTGAGTTAGGTGATATATTCAGTTTTTTACACACTGGGTACTTGCCATGTGCCATACACTGTTCCAGGTACAGAAAATACAGCAGTGAACAGAAAGACAAATGTCCATGCCCTCACTGAGCTTACGCTTTTCTGGGGGGCAGATAGGAAAGACAAATGATGAACATGATAAATAAGAATATTATATGTTATATGTAGGAAGTAAAGTGCTATGAAAAAAAATTAAGCTGTGAATGGATATAGAGAGATCTGGAGAGTTACAATTTAAAATAGAGTAGTCACAGAAGGCTTCAAGAGAAGGTGACACTTGAGAAGGTGAGGCTTGAGAAAGAACTTGAAGGAAGTGACAGAGTAGGCCATGCTGGTACCTAGAGGAAGGGTATTTCAGGCAAAGGGAAAGCAGGTGTGAAGGCTCTTGGATGGGAGCATGCCTGGTGTGACTAGGAACAGTGAGGGGGCTGGTGTGGTGGAAACAGTGTGAGCAAGGAGAAGAGTAGTTGGTGGTGAGGTTAGAGAACTCACAGTGGGCCGGATCACGTACAGCTGTGTAGGCTAATGTAAGGACTTTGACCTTTGCTCTTGCTTGAGCCATGGCTTTGGAGCCATGGGAGGGTCTCAGAAAAGGGGTGCTATGGTTGAGTCCTCTCTTAAAAGAATTGCTCTGGTTACTGTGTTAAGTGAGAGAGTGAAGCACAAGTTAGGAGGCTATACAGCAATCTGGACAAGAGATAATGGTGGCTTGGACCAAGGTGATGGCAGTGGGGGTGATCAGAAATGGCCAGATTGTGCATTTGTTTTCAAGGTAGCATCATGAAGATTTGCTGATGGATTGAATGTGACGTGTTAGAGAAAGAGGAAAGTCAAGAATGAGCCCAAGGTTTGTGGCCTGAGCAATTGGGAATAATGAAAGACAAATAAGTTTGGGGAGGGTGGAGATCAGAAATTCAGTTTTTAACATTTAAAATTTGAAATATGTATTAGATATCCAAGTGGAGATACTAAATAGGCAGCTAGACGTGCAAGTTGTAGTTTAGGGGAGAAGTTTGGACTGGAGATACAAATTTGAGGGTTGACAGCAGATGGCATTTAAAGCCATGAGATCAGATGAGATGACCAAGGGAGAAAGTAGAGCTATAGGAGAGAAGAGGACAGGATCGAGCCCTGGCCCACTCCTACATTAAGAAATCAGGAAGTCAAGAAGGAAGTGAAAAGAAAACTAAGAAAGAGTAGCCATGTGATGGGAGAAAATCCAAGGCAGTGTGGTCTCCTGGAAACAAGTGAAGAAAGTGTTTTAAGAAGGAGGGAATGAGGGGCTGGCCTCGTGGCCGAGTGGTTAAGTTCGCGCGCTCTGCTGCAGGCGGCCCAGTGTTTCTTTGGTTCGAGTCCTGGGCGCAGACATGGCACTGCTCATCAGACCACGCTGAGGCAGCGTCCCACATGCCACAACTAGAAGAACCCACACCGAAGAATACACAACTATGTACTGGGGGGCTTTGGGGAGAAAAAGGAAAAAAATAAAATCTTAAAAAAAAAAAAAAGAAGGAGGGAGTGATCAGCTGAGTTTAATGTTACTGATGGGTCAAATAAAATGGGGACAGCCTTCAATTTGGCAATGCAGAATCCCCAGTGACTTTGACAAGATCAGTTTTGGTAGAGCCATAAAAGATGGAAGGTTGATAAGAATGGGTTTAGGAGAAAACGGAAGAGAAGGAACTTCCAGTTCACAAAATGGAGAGAACACACTTATCCCTATTCCTCCTGCTAAGTAAAAATTCTGGACAGTATATATAAAACAAACCTAAGATTTTGAAACATGAAGAGAAGAAGGAAAACCAACTAGGGACCTTACAACCTGAGGAATGACACAGTGCTGGAAAGGTGTCAGAGGAGGCCTAGAGGAGAGCTTGAATTTTCACCCCTTCCCAATAGTAATGAGGCGTCTCTCCTGCCTCACGGTGAAAATCAGGTGGGGAATATGGTCTTCCACCTGCAGCTGGCAGTGACCAGGCAGAGCTCCTTTCTTGACACGGTTTCTCAGGAAGTCAGCTAAACAGAAGACTGAAATAAGATCCTGAGTCTCATCACATAAGATCCAAAATGTCCGGGTTACAAATGAAAATCACTTGTCATTACAAGAAACAGGAAAATCTCAACTTAAATAAGAAAAATCAATCAACAGACACTAAGACCTATGTGACACAGATTTTTGAATTATATTAGAAGGATTTTAAAGCATTCAACATAAAAATGCTTCAAAGAGCAGTTCTGAACAGATTTAAAATAAAAAAATAAATTGGAAGTCTCAGCAAAAAAGTAGATGATATTAAAGGAGGACCAAATGGAAATTTTAGAACTGAAAAATATGTCTAAAAATTTCCAAAATTTGGGAAAAAAACAAACCCACAGATTCAATAGCTGAGCAAACTGTAAACTGAGTAAACCCAAAGAAATCCAGGCCAAGATACATCATAATCAAACTTTTGAAAACAAAAGACAAAGAAAAAATCTTGAAAGCACCAAGTGAGAAATGACACCTTACTTAGGGGAGAAAAACTGTTTGAAGGAAGACACATTTCTCATCAGAAAGTATGGAGGCCAGAAGGAAGTGGCACAACATTTTTCAAGCACTAAAAAAATAGAATATGTAAAGAACACTCAAAATTGAACAGTAAAAGAAAACAATCCAATTAGAAAATGAGCAAAACATGAAGAAGCATTTCACTGAAGAGGATATACAGAAAGTAAATAAACACATAAGAAGATGCTCGACATCACTAGCCTTTGGGGAAACGCAAATTAAGACTGTGATGAGACATCACTACACATCTACTAGAACTGAGAAACTGAAAAAACAGTGATAATAGTAAAGGCCTACAGAACTCCATGCGGACCATCCTCCCCTGGCTGCTCAACCGCTGCCTTCGCCTCAGCACCGCTGGCCAAGAAGATCAGCACCAAAGCCCAACATCGTCCTAGAAGACCTGGAGACCAATGGCATCACTGCCTACTGCTAGCCCCATGGATGCTGCTGCTGCCCCTGTGCACTGCCTCCCACCCCCTTTTTCTGTATAAAACACAAGGAAAAGAGGGGGAAAAGATTGCTACATGCAATAATTTTAATGGATCTCAAGGATGTTATGGGATCTCCAAAGGTCACATATTGTAGGATTCTGTTTACTTAACATTTTTTTTTTTTCCTTTTTCTCCCCAAAGCCCCCCGGTACATAGTTGTGTATTCTTCGTTGTGGGTCCTTCTAGTTGTGGCATGTGGGACGCTGCCTCAGCGTGGTCTGATGAGCAGTGCCATGTCCGCGCCCAGGATTCGAACCAACGAAACACTGGGCCGCCTGCAGCGGAGCGCGCGAACTTAACCACTCGGCTACGGGGCCAGCCCCTACTTAACATTTTTGAAATGAGAAAATTGTAGAGATGGAGAACACATTAATGGTTGCCATGGGTTAGGGATGGTGAAGGGAGGGGAGTGGGTGTGACTATAAAGGAGGGAGGTCTTGGGGTATGGAACAGTTTTGTATCTTGATTGCAGTGGTGGTTACACAAATCTACACACATGATAAAATGTCATAGACCTATTCACACACTTTGTCCCAATGTCAGTTTCCTGAATTAGATATTATACTATAGTTTGTAAATGTAACTATGGGGGCAATCTGGGTGAAGTGTACAAAGGACCTCTCTGTCGTATTTTTACAACTTCTTGTGAATCTATAACTATTCCAAAATAAAGTTTTTAAAAGAATGGGAAAAGAGGAATTGTAGACATCGAGTAGAGACAATTCTGTGAGGGATTTTGCTGTGTAGGGAAACAGAGGAATGGGATGGGTAGTGAGCAAAGAAAGGTGGCTCAAAGTAAGACTTTTTAAATTTTTAGTGGGAGCAATAATAGCATGATTGAAGCTAATGGGAAAGAACATGAAGAGGGAAAAAAATTTGTACTCGAGACGCAAGACAGGAGAGAATTGCCAGAAGAGGATGGGATCCAGTGAAAAAGTGGAGGGCTTGGCCTTAGCTAGGAGCAGGGACAGTTAATCCATAGTCATAGGAGAAAGGGTAGAGTATACAGAGATTTAGGTAGATGCAAAAAAAATTTATACTCGAGACGCAAGACAGGAGAGAATTGCCAGAAGAGGATGGGATCCAGTGAAAAAGTGAAGGGCTTGGCCTTAGCTAGGAGCAGGGACAGTTAATCCACAGTCATAGGAGAAAGGGTAGAGTATATACAGAGATTTAGGTAGACGCAGTGGGAGATTTGTGGGCTTTGTTTTCTGATTGCCTCTGTTTTCTCAGTGAAATCAGAAGCAAGGTCATGAGCTGAGAGCGAGGACGGGTGCGGAGGTGTTAGAGGCTTGAAGGGAGAGGAGAAGGTATGAAATAGTTGTCTAGGAAACCGGGACAGTAAATGGACTAGGATATTATTATGTTATTTCCTGGCAACATTAAGTGCCCACTTCAGGTTCATGGTCTTGAATTTAAAGCGAGAGTGTCATTTTATGTTTCTCTCCAGCCGTGTTCAGCTCCAGGGGTATAGGAGAGGGGCAGGAGTTATTGGCAATGATAAGATGGAGGCAAGTGACTACAGTTAGGTGGAGGACAAAACTGGAAGAGAGGATTTCAAGGAATTGAGAGGCTAGGGTGTTGGAAGGATCAGGTATTGAGATATTGAAATCACAAAGAATTAAGACAGGATTCATTGGAGAGAGTTACACTGAGAAGCTAAAATCTTTGAGAAACTGGAGGCGCACCTGAGGGTCTATAGATAACGACTACAAGGCAGGATACAAAAATGTATAATTATACATATTATTTATATTATATATTATATAATATGTTCTATGACAAGGAATTCAAAGGCAGGGATTTTTAAGGAGGAGAAAGGGAGAATGATTTGGAAGTGGCAGTGAGGGATCTCAAGCTGTGGGAGAAAAAATCGCCACTGCTTGAGAGGGCTCTAAGGTCCTTACATAGATCCAGATTTCAGCCAGATCAAGGTAAGGGAAGCATTCAGCAGACAGGGAAAGGACATAGGGGATTTTGCGGGAGTCTTTGAATTCTAGATAAGGTGACTATATGTATAATTTATCATCCAATCGGGGCCACTTTTAGAATGACAAATGTTAAACTGGGCAGGGCAGTGGCATACTGTATAATGTCTCCTAAATTCCAGATCATATATGTAACTGCCTTCTTGACATCTCAACTTGGATATCTAATAGATGTCTCAAATTTAATATGTTTAACACTGAACCCTTGATGTTTTTCTTAAAAATTTGCTCCACCCCTAGCATGCCGCCATCTCAGTTGATGGAAAACTATCCTTCCAGTTACTCAAGCCAAAATACCTTGGCTGTAACTTTGACCCTAATTTTATCCCCAATTCTCTTTGGTTTGTCTCTTTTTCTCACAATGCACAGCCAATCTATTAGCAAATCCTTTTTGCTTTCTCTTCAAAATGTAACCAGAAGTGCGCCACTTCTCACCTTCTTCATTGCTACCACACCATTCCTAAACATCATGATCGCTCATCTGGATTACTATAATATTTTCCTAACTAGTCTCCCTGATTCTACCCTTGACACCCTATATTCTATTCACAAGACACAAGTCAAAGTGATCCTTTTATAACACAAGTCAAATTATGCTACTCCTGTGTTCAAAACCCTTTAATGGCTTCTCCATCTTACTCAAACAAAAATCCATACTCTTTATCATGGTTTACAAGACAGGCCCTATGATCTGTTCTCTGCATAACTCTCCTTTAGCCACAGGAACCTTGCATTGCTGTCTTAGACCTGCGATGCTCTTCCCACCTTGGGGCCTTGCACTTGCTGCTCTCTCTGCCTGGAAAGCTCTCCTTCCCCCACCCCCATCAGATAGCCCCTTGGCAAGCTCCCCATTTCATTTGGGTCTCTGTTTATAAATCTTCTCCTTCCCTTCTACCACTCTTTCAAAAATACCACCTCCTTTGTCATCCATTCCCTTAACTTGATTTTTTCTCCAAACACTTTTTACAAGGCTATATATTTTGCTCGTTTTATGTATTATCACTTTCTCCTACTAGAATGTAAGCTTCATGAAGGCTAGAACTTTGTTTCATTCATCACTACATCTCTGGCCCTAACAAAAGTGCCTGGCACACAGTAGGTACTCAAAATTTTAATTGAATGGAGACAAAAGTATAAATAATTAGATAGAAATACATTTTAAATGAAATCATATGTATATATATAATTTTAAGTAAAATATTGGTTTTAGATTTATTCCTAGATACCTTATAGTTTTTTTTCATTGCAAATGAGAGCCTTCTTTAAAATTACATTTTATCTGCTAATTGCTACTATATAGGAACTCTGTTGACGTTTGTATGAAACTCTTGTATGTAGCAACTTTGTTGAATTCTCTTATTCTAATAGTTTGTTTATAGATTCTCATAGATTTTTTACACAGCCATATCATCTGTGAATTATGTTTTATCTTCTTTTTAAATCTTTATTTCTTCTTTTTATTGTCTTAGTTCATTTGATAGACCCTCCAATAAAATGTTGAATAATAATAGCACTAAGTTTGGTGCTGGTTTTGAGTAGATACCCTTTTTCACCTGTGTATCTGTTGTGTTTTATTGTTTGTTTTTAAATTATGAATGGATGTTTAATTTTATCAGTTGCTTTTTCTACAACTAAGATGATCATATGGTTTTTCTCCTTTCTATCTATTAATGTGGTTAATCACATTAACATTCTCTAATTAAACCACTCTTGAAATAATGTAATAAACCCCACTTGTTGGTGTTTTTTTTAACATACATTAGGGAATAAATCTGCTTGTATTCTAGCTAGGGGTTTTCATTTATGTTTATAATCAAGATTGGCCTATTGAATTTTTTCATGCACTGTCGTGGTCAGGTTTGGGCATCAAGATTATTCTAGCCTCAGATGATGAGTAAGGTTTCCCTATTCACCAGGAAAGTTGAAGTTATATAATTTTTGAAAGTTGGTTCAAAAAAAACTACTGTGGTATATTCATTTTGGCCTCACACCTTTCTTTAAGGGGATTTTTTTAACTACCAATTTGACTTATTTAATAGTTACTTGTCTATATAAAGAATTTTTAAAGTTCTTTATATATTTTGGATACAAGTTCTTTGTTAAGTATGGACTTGCAAGTATTTTATCCCAAGCTGAAGTTTGTCTTTTCATTCTCTTAACAGGATCTTTCTAAGAACAGATTTAAATTTGATGAAGTCCAATTTACCAATTTATTCTTTTATGGACCATGCTTTCAGTGTTATATATGAGAAATATGTGCCTAACTCAAGGTTAAAAAAAAAAGATTTTCTGCTATGTTTTCTTCCAGGAGTTTTATAGCTTTAGGTTTTCCATTTAGGTATATGACCATTTCGAGTTAATTTTTATAAGTCGAAAAAAGCCTGCATCAAAGTTTATTTATTTTTTTGCATATGGATATCGAATCATTTGAGCACCATTTTTTGTAAATACTATACTTTCTCTAGTAAATTGCCTTTGCGTCTTTGTGAAAAATCAATTCCGTGGGCCAATTTTTAGACTCTCTATTCTGTTCCATTGATTTGTTTACCTATGTTCATGCCAATACCACACTGTCTTGATTACTGTACCTTTATAATAAGTGTTGAAATTGGTTATAAGTATTCCAACTTTAGTCTCCTTTTTCAAAATTGTGTTTGAATATGTGTATCAAATCATCACATTGTACACCTTAAACTTATACAATGTTATGCTTGAATTATATCTTAATAAAGCTGGAAAAACTTAATCAGGCATCAAAAAACTCAGTAATCAAAAAAATAGTAGTTTAATGCAGTAATTTTAAAAATCAAAATTGATGTAAACTATCTGTACTGAACAAAATATAAAATTTTAAATAAAGACAGGATCTGACCCTGCAATCAACCAATCAATCAATCAATTGCATGTCCCTTAAAAAGTTGTATTTGACTATTCTAGGTTCTTGGAATTATATGAATTTTAGAATCTGTTTGTCAGTTTCTTAAAAATTCTGATAGGATTTTGATTGAGAAGGCATTGAATCTTTAAATCAATTTGGGAACAACCAACATCCTAGCAATACTGAGTCTTCATATCCATGATTATGATATACCTTTATTTGGGTCTTTTATAATTACTTTCAGCAATAATTTCTAGTTTTCAATGCACAGATCTTCACATATGCTGTTAGATTTTTATCTCTAAGTATTTTATGGTATAGATTTGTTTAAAATTCAATTTCCAGTAGTTTTAAGCTAGTATATAAAATGCAATTGATTTTTGTATATTGATCATGTATCCTACAACATTGCTAAACTTATTTATTAGTCCTAGTAGCTTCGTTTGTGAATTTCTTAGCATTCTCTACATAGCCCATCGTGTCATCTGAGTATAAAGAGAGTTTTACCTCTCCCTGTCTACTCTATATACCTTTCATTTCTTTCTCTTGCTTTATTGTTTTGGCCAGGACCTCCAATAGAATAACAAATATAAGTGGAGAGCAGATATTCTTGCCTTGTTCCTGATTTTGGGATCAAAGCACTCTTTCACCATAAGTATGATGATACATATAGGTTTTTTGGGAATGTTTTTAACAGATTGAGGATGTTCCCTTCTTTTCCTAGTTTGCTGAGAATTTTTATCATGAATAGATGTTGGATTTTATAAAATACTTTTTTTAAACCTCTTGAAGTGATCATATGGTTTGTTATTTTTTTCTTCTTTTAATATTGTGAATTAGATTGATTGGTTTTCAAATGTTAAACCCTCCTTGTATTCTTGGAATAAATTACTTGTTCATGATATATTAGATTATTTGCTTAAATTTTGTTGAGAATTTTTGCATTTATGTTCATGAGGGGTATTGGTCTATAGTTCCTTTTTCTTTTACTTTCTTTTTACATTTATTTGTATCATTTTCCTATCAGAGTAATGCTGGCCACATACCATTAGTTAGAAAGTGTTCCTTCCTCTTCTATCTTCTGGAAGAGTTTGTATAGAATTTATATTATTTTTTTCATAAATGTTTGGTAGAATTTATCCGCGAAGCCGTCTGTGCTAGGAGTTTACTTTGTGGGAAGGTTTGTAAATAAAAATTCAATTATCTATTTCTTCTAGAGAGAGTTTTGGTAGTTTGCATCTTTCAGATTATTTGTTCATTTTATCCATGTTTCTGGATTTATTGGCATCAAGTTGTTCATAATATTCCCTCATTATCCTTTAAATACGTCTAGGATCTATAGTGATGTTCCCCTATTTCATTTGTGATACCAGTAAATTGTATCTTCTCTTTTTTTTCCTATGCAGTCTGAATAGAGGTTTATTAATTATATTGATTTTTTTTCAAACAACCTACTTTTGGTTTCATTGATTGTTTTCTATTTTACATTACAGTGACTTCTGCTGTAATATTTATTATTTCTGTTTTCTGTTCAATGTGTTTTGGGTTTACTTCTCTTTTTCTAGATTCCTAATACGGAAGCTTAGGTCATTTATTTGAGACCTTTCTTCTTTTCTAGTGTAAGTGTTTAGTGCTATAAGGTTCCCACTAAACACTGCCTTAGTTGTTGCCCTCATATTCTGATGAGACATATTTTCATTTTCACTCAGCTCAAAATGCTTTCTAATTCCGCCTGTGATTTCTCTTCTCTGACCCATGGGTTATTTACAGGTGCATTCATTAGTTTCCAAATATTTGGGGATTTTATAGATATCTTTCTGTTAGTGATTTACAATTTTATTCCTTTGTAGTTGGAGAACATACTTTGTACTACTTGAATACATTTAAATTTATTGAGACTTTTTATGGCTCAGAATTTGGTGTCTTGTTAAATATTCTGTATGACTCTTGAAAATAACGCATATTCTGCTGTTTGGGGTGAAGTGTTCTTTTTTTTTTAAGATTTTATTTTTTCCTTTTTCTCCCCAAAGCCCCCTGGTACATAGTTGTATATTCCTCGTTTTGGGTTCTTCTAGTTGTGGCATGTGGGACGCTGCCTCAGCGTGGTTTGATGAGCTGTGCCATGTCCACGCCCAGGATTCGAACCAACGAAACACTGGGCTGCCTGCAGCGGAGCGCGCGAACTTAACCACTCGGCCACGGGGCCAGCCCCCCCTTTTTTTTTTTTAAAAGATTGAAATGTTCTATAAATGTTAATTAGGTCATGTTGATTGATAGTTTTGTTTGTCTTCTATATCCTTATTGATTTTCTGTCTACTTGTTCGATTGATTATTGAGAAAGAGGTGTTGAAATCTCATACTTGTGAATTTGTCTATTTCTCCTTGCAGATCTATCAGTTTTAACTTCACACATTTTGAAGATCAGTTGTTTAATGAATTTACCATTTTATCATTATGAAATAACACTCTATCTCTGATAATATTCTTTGCCCTGAAATCTATTTTGTCCTATAATAATATATCCACTTCAGCTTCCTCCTAATTATCATGGAATATCTTATTCTATTTTTTAATTTTTAATCTATTTGTGTCTTTATATTTGAAGTGGATATCTTGTAGACAGCCTATAGTTGGGTCATGCTTTTTCATCCAGTCTTACAATCTCTGCCTTTTAATTGGGTTGTTTGGACCACTTACCTTTAATGTGATTGTTGATATGGCCACATTTAAATCTGCCATCTTGCTATTTATTTTCTCTTTATCCCATCTGTTCCTTGTTCTCATTTTGTCCTTTTATTGTTTTCTTTTTGGATTAATGAGTATTTTTTTAGATTCCACGTTATCTCCTTTTTGGCTTATTAGATATATTTTTGTTGCATTACTTTAGTGATTGTTTTTATATATTTACAGTATACATCTCTAACTTAACACAATAGACCTTGAGGTAATATTATAACAGTTATATAATCTTACAACAGTATCCTTCTATGTTCCCTTTCCTTGCTTTTGTGCAATTGTTTTCATACATTTTGTTTCTACATGTTATAAACCCCAAAATACATTGTATCCTTTTTGCTTTAAGCTGTCAATTATCTATTAAAGAGATTTTAAAAATAAGGAAAAGAAACCATTTACCCACATAGTTTCCTTTTTCAATCTTTTTATTTCTTTATGTAGATCCAGGTTTCAACCTGGTATTTTCTTTCTTCCTGAAAGATTTTCTTTAGCACTTCTTGTAGTACTGGTCCACCGGTGATGAATTATTTCAGCTTCTCTGTCTCTGCAAAGGTCTTCACTTTTCCTTATTTTTGAAAATATTTTTGCTGGGTATAGAATCACAGGTTTTTCTTTTCAGTCCTTTAAAGATGTCGCTTCACTGTTTTCTGCCATACACGGTTTCTGCTGAAAAATCTGTATCATTTTTATATTTATTCCTCTACATGATGTGTCTTTTTCCTGATTCCTTTTAGGCTCTTTTTTTTCTTTATTATTGTTTTTTAAGCATTTAATTTTTGCATGCCTTAATGTAGTTTTCTTTATGTTTCTTGTGCCTAGAGTCCACTGAGCTTCTTAGATTTGTGGGTTTACAGATTTATCATATTTGGGAGCATTTTAGCCATTATTTCTCCTAATAATTTTTCTGTGCCCTCCTCTCCTGGGAATCATACAAATATTAGGCTACTTGCAGTCACCCCACAGCTCACTAATATTCTATTCATTTATTCTCAGACTTTTCCTCTGTGTTTCTTTTTGAATCGTTTTTATTGCTATGTCAAGTTCACTAATCTGTTTTATTGGAGCATCTAATCTGCTCTTAATCCCATCCAGTGTATTTTATATCACTCTATTTTCATCTCTACATTTATTTTCATCTCTATAACTTCAATGTGGATCTTTATTTATATCTTCCATTTCTCTCCTTAACATACTCATGCTTTCCTCAACATATATAGAGTATATTTATAACAGTTGTTTTGATGGCCTTGTCTACTAACGCTATTATCTGTGCCATTTCTAGATCTGTTACAATTGGTTATATTGTCCTTATTATGAGTCATATTTTCCTGATTTTTTGCATACCTGGTAGTTTTTTATTGGATGCCAAACATTGTTAATTTTATGTTGTTTGGCACTAAATTTTTTGTATTTCTTTTAATAATTTTTAGCTTTTTCTGGGATGCAGTTAAGTTACTTGAAAAGAGTTTGATCCTTCGAGGCTTGCTTTTAATCTTTGTAAGGTAAAATCTGGAAGGGTAAATAAAAATAACATTGAACTTTCCCTATTGCCAAAAAGGAAAGAGACCTTTTCTCCCTCTCTTTCCTTGGAGTATTTCCTTGAGAAACCTAATATTTATGAATCCTTCCTCTGTCCCTTTGATATGTATGTAAATCTTCTTAAGGATTAAATAAGCCTCTTGCCAGCCTTATAACCCAGAAATGTTTTTCTTAAAGGATTGGGAACCATGTCGTTGAAATGCAAACATCAAGGAAGATAGTGCCCCTATATTTCTCTGTCATCCTAGGAGTTTAGCGGAGGTGCCTTGCTAGAAACTTGTAAGCACTTGTTTGTTGTAGAGATATGAGAAGTTTTATTTTTTCTTCAGATAAAGGCAATTAACTAGCACAGATGGCTACTCCAATTACCAGGTGACCTTAGAATGAACTATGAAAGAATGTATAGCGAACAGTGCCTTCAAGTCCTCTTACATAAGGACAATTTACCATTTATTTTAAGACCACATATGTAATGTATCCATTACATACATAAGAATGGGATTTATTTCTGTCTTTGCAATCTCATTAGCAGATTGCTTATAATGCATCACAGTCTGGTTTAACGCTTATTCAATAATAAAATTGTTTTCTTTCTTTTCTGCGTTCATGGAGAGAATTTCTGGGATTGGCAAAAAAATTTATTTTTAATTTTTCCCCAACAGATCAGAGCAGCAGTTTAAGGCTAACATTGTCCTCTAATAAGACACTAAACTTCTGAGGACTCTACGCAAACTCCTTGTATTACAAGATTTCTCCACTCTGGATATTGGGGATGTGAACTCTTCCCAGCCTGTTTGAGCTCCAAAACTTGTTCTCCATACACATTTCTTGTGATTCAGTCCCTGGCCTTGAGTAGCTTCCTTATCTACATGTGCTGATCAGTACTCAGCTGAAGACTCTAGAAGAACCCTCTGCATATTTCCAGAACACTAGCGTGCTCTCCTACACCCCACCACACCCCCAGTACTCTGCCCTGTAAATCTAATCACCTTGTCCTCCTTGAATTTTTAGCTCTGTCTTCTTGACTCGGGGAGACTGCCAGGCTCTGTTTAGATTCCCCCTGCCTGTGCTGTGACCTGAAAACTCACCAGGCAGTAAGCTGAGGTAATCATAGGGCTCACTTTGTTTGTTTTCTTTCTCTCAAGGTTCAGTGTCCTTTGCTGCCTGATGTTCAATGTCTGAAAACTAGTGTTTCATATAACTTATCAACTTTTTTTAGTTGTTTAAGGCAAGAATGTAAACCCAGTTCATTTTACTCCATCATGATTGGAAGAGAAATTCCCTATGTTTTGTTTGAACCATATTTTCTTCTTTTCCTCCCTCCTTTCTGCCTCTGTTGGATTAATCACTTCTTTAAAAAATCCCTATTTCTCTAAAGATTTTGAAGTTAGATGCCCCTTCTTTTAGAGATGAATATTTTTCCACCTATTGTCCTGGACAAATGGTGAACTTCCTTGCCATATTTTTGGCCCTGTGTGTAAAATTTTACTAGTTTCCTATGTTTGAAAGGGTGGCTCATGGCTTAATGGGTGGAACTCAGTTCCCGTTTCATGACCTCATCGTCCATCTCTGTGAGAGTACTAAAACTGCAGTCCCTAAAGTGCAGTGGTTCTCAAACTTTTTCACTTGAGGACTCATTTATACTTAAAAATTATTGTTTTGTTCTGGTACAGATGGAGTAAACAAACTCCAAACTGTCTCTCCCACTAAATACAGCTGTAAAACCTGGACAGAATGCGTGGAACAGCTATTTGATACTCTGAAAGTAAATAAGAGAGTGGATTGGGGAAGAAGACCAGATTTTTTAGTATCACCAAATTATCAATGAGTTTACTGCTTTATTTTTTCTGGTATAACCTGGCATGGACTCATGGAAGTCCAAAACCCAAAAGTGTATACTGAAAATTATAAAATGCTGATGGAAGAAACCAGTAAAGGCCTAAATAAAGGAAGGGACATATCATGTTCATGGATTGGAAGATTCAACATAGTATAGATGTCGGTTCTCCCCAAATTAATCTATACATTTAACGCAATTCCATTTAAAAAATCCAAGCAATATTTTTTGTCAATATTGACATGCTAATACCAAAATTTATATGAAAAGACAAAGGAATGAGAATAGCTAAAAATTTTTGAAAGGAATAAAGTTGAAGTAATCACACCACCTGATTTTAAGACTTATTATGAAGTTACAGAAATCAAGACAGTCTTGTATTGGTGAAGGAACACACACATAGATCAATGCAGAATAAATAGTCTGGAAATAGAACTACACCAATATGACCAATTGATTTTTGACAAAGGTGTAATGGTAGTTCAATGAAGAAAGGATAGTCTTTTCAACAATTGACATCGGAACAACTGGATTTCCATGTACATAAAAAATGAACTTGGGGTCAGCCCGGTGGTGCAGCGGTTAAGTTCACATGTTCCACTTCTCAGCAGCCCGGGGTTCGCCAGTTCGGATCCCAGGTGCGGACACAGCACTGCTTGTCAAGCCATGCTGTGGGAGGCGTCCCACATATAAAGTAGAGGAAGACAGGCATGAATGTTAGCTCAGGGCCAGTCTTCCTCAGCAAAAAGAGGAGGATTGGCAGTAGTTAGCTCAGGGCTAATCTTCCTCAAAAAAAAAAAAAGAACTCAACTTTAACCTTATACTTTATAAAAAATTAACTCAAAATCAAAAGTAGATCCAAGTATAAAACATAAAAATATGAAACTTTTAACAGGAAACATAGGCAAAATAGCTTCATGACCTGAGGTTAGGTAAAGAGTTTTTTTCATATGACACCAAAAGCATAATCCATAAAAGAAAAAAATGATAAATTGGACTTTATCAAAGTCTAAATGTTTTGTTCTGTGAAGACACTGTTAAGAGAATGATAAGAGGAGCTACAGACTGGGAGAAAATATTTGTAATTCCCACATCTGACAAGGAACTTGTATCCAGCATATATAAAGAATTCTCACAACTCAACAGTAAGAAAATTAATTTTTGCAAATTTCTTCAATGTCTGGCTTAGTAGAAGACAGCTGGGTTCTCATATCTTTCTTCTGCATCAATCTGTTGCAACGTCATAGGTCATGTAGCTTCAGGAAAACTGCTATGCACTTGATAGCGTAATAAATGAGACTGATAGATTCAAATAAAATCTCAGTATTATTGTGAAAATAGTTTTGACTTTGTGGACCCCTAACAGGATCTTAGGGGCCTCTAGGGGTCCCCAGACCTCTCTTTCATTCTTGCTGCTAGAGTATGCCAAAATCTGATACCCTCTTATGTCATTTTCAGCTTCAGTTCAGGGTCACTGATCTAACTCGGCCTTCCCTCTTTGTCTCTGGTACTTGGGGATTTCCCTTTCTTGAGTCTAAACATGGCTATATATGTTTTGTTTCCATTGCATTTATCCAGCATTTATGAGTCTGAGGTGGGATGAAGGATTTCTCACCTCAGCTTCATTTACCTTATCAGCTGTAATTCTTTCTATAATCATGGTACTATTGTCTTTTCCATTTTGTTTGGTATGATTTCCTTGAGCCTTTTCACAATGCTTCTATCTTTTCAGTTGTGAGGTTTGCTTGATTGTTTACTTCTAATGTGGCTTTGTAATTTATTTTTCTTTTCTATTTTGTTTTGAGATTTATAAACTTGTTTTCTTAATCTCCTACTGTCTTAAATATCTTCTGTGAACGCTTGTATTTCTTGATTGTGCTCTTTTAAAAGAGCCATCATGATACCTATAATATCTATATCCCATTCGGATACCTATAACACTTCCAGTGTTTCTCTGGTAAACCTCCTCATTGTGTATGCTCTTCATTTGCCTTTTGCTTATGTTTCATTCTCTTTTTCCTCATTTCCTCCCAGTTTCTATGCATGGGTCTTGAACTGGTTCCTTTTTGATTACTACTCACCTGTTGAAAAATACTGTAAAGCAGCCCACATCCCTGACGTAGGTTATTGTATCAAATATCTTGTCTCAAATTATATTAATTCATTTGTTCTAGGAGAACATCTCTCCTCTGTCTTTGTCATTCTGTGCCAAGGGCAAGGGTGGTGGGAACAGCTTTTTGCACTGGGTGGCAAAGCAATAAAGGGGTGTATTGTTTTTAGATAATTAAAAAAAATAAAAACAACTAAAAGTCAGTCTGCTTTTTATTATCACCAAGCATCAACAATTCTAAATAATATCAGTGATAAAATACTCCTCCCCCCAGGGAATACTCTCATTGCTCTCCCCCAACCCCCTCCCTGCCCATGGCTCTGATTCATCAGCCCCATGGAATTCAAGTCCTTTACGACACAGGATCTTTAGAAAAGAGACTTCCAGTGTTTGCTGGG
Organism: Equus asinus; assembly: GCF_041296235.1. NCBI lineage: Eukaryota > Metazoa > Chordata > Mammalia > Perissodactyla > Equidae > Equus > Equus asinus. The sequence continues at coordinate 38,535,723 of NC_091820.1, forward strand.
CCGTGTGTGCATATTTGGGGTGGGAGTGAGGGCAACAGACTCACCTGTCCCATAGACAAATCTTTAATCCATCCCCCTATTTTCAGCCCCACTTCTCATTCCTACCAACCCTCAAATCCTGTCTAGGATTCCATAGGCAAGATGGGCTTCAATCTCCACTCCAGTTTTCTCATAAAAGTACTCTGGAGTTAGGTTCCTTCTCCTCTTCCTCTAGAACATAGGCTCCAAGAAGGCAGGGATTTTCATCTGTTTTGTTCACCTCTATATCCCCAGTGTCCAGTACAGTGTCTGGTACATAGCAGATGATATCTATCTATCTATCTATCTATCTATCTATCTATCTATCTATCATCAGCCACAATCATACATTTATCTGTATTGCGGTGTGGTACATCTCAGCAGACGGTACCACAGGCAGTATTAAGAAAGAGTTACATGTCCCAATGTGGCAAGGATTCATCAGATAGCCACCAGACTCCATGGGGCTCAAGGCCCAAGATTTTCTCAGCGGCGAACTATGCAGACAGGTGATTGAGGATTAGCTGCCAATCCCCAATATCCTAGCACTATCTATGATATCAGAATTGCGATACCATCTTGGTGGTAGATGGGGAGATAGGTTTAAAATAGTATTACTGGTGAAACTGGGGCTCAGAGACGGAAATTAGGTTGAATTATTGAAAATAAAGTATAATTATTTCACACAAGTTTATGGGTGGAGATTAATACCAGGTACACATATATAGCTTACATAATTGAAACTACATCTTTGGAAGAGATAATACATTCACATGCAGTGGTAGAATTTCATGCTTACTATTCCACACTTTGCTTTTTTTTTTTTTTTTTTGGTGAGGAAGATTGTCCCTGAGCTAACATCTATGCTAGTCTTCCTCTATTTTGTATGTGGGATGCTGCCACAGCATGGCTTGATGAGTGGTGTGTAGGTCTGTGCTCGGGATCCGAACACACAAACCCCATGCCACCAAAGCAGAGCACACGAACTTAACCACTCAGCCACAGGGCCAGCCCTCACGCTTTGGTTTTTTTCACTTAGTATATCTTGCCAATTATTCCATATGAGTACATAAAAAGTTCATTTGTTTTTAAACAGTTGCATTTTAGTCCATTGTATAGAAGTACCATAATTTATTTAACCAGTCCTCTATTGATAGATATTTAGGTTGTCTCCAATGTTGTGGTAAATAACCTTATACATCATTTTACATGTGTGCGAGTATATCTGTAGGATGAATTCCTAGAAGTGGAAATGCTTAGTATAAGTATATGAATTTGTAATTTTGATAGATATTGACTAATTGTTCTATAGAGAGGCTGTACCAGTTTAACAACTACCAACAACATATGACAGTGTCTGTCTCTTCACATTCTCACCACTATGGTGAGTTAGCAGACATTTTTTTATCCTTGCCAACCTGATATTATAAATATGGCATCTCAACTTAGTCATAATTTGCACTTCTCTTCTTATGACTGAGGTTGAGAATTGTTTATGCATAAGAGCCGTTTGTTTTCTTTTTCCGTGAACTGTCAATATTCTTTGCCCATATTTTTATTGTGGTCTTTTTCAGATGGATTTGTAGGAGTTCTTTGTATTTTAGAAAAATGAGTTGTAACTATTTTTCACAGTTTCTTATCAGTCTTTTGGCATTGCTTATGGCAGGTTAGAGTAATAAATCACACTTTTATTATGAAATATTTCAAACACATGAAAAAGTGCACAGAACAATATAACAAATACTCATGTACCTTACATTTTGTTATTTTGGCATGTTTACATAAATTCTTTTTCTTTTTAAAGAAATAAAATGTTACAAATACAGACGAAGCCCCCTTTGTACTCCTTCCAGATGCATTCCCTTCTCTCCTTTCCCCACGGTAACCACTATTCTGAAATTAGTCTCTACTCTTCCTATGAACGTTTCTATACTTTCACTATATGTATCTGTCCTTAAAAACAGTGCCTACGGGGCCAGCCCGGTGGCACAGTGGTTAAGTGCACATGTTCCACTTTGGTGGCCCAGGGTTCGCTGGTTCAGATCCCGGGTGCAGACATGGCACTGCTTGTCAAGCCATGCTGTGGTAGGCATCCCACATATAAAGTAGAGGAAGATGGGCACGCATGTTAGCTCAAGGGCAGTCTTCCTCAGCAAAAAGAGGATTGGCGGCAGATGTTAACTTAGGGCTAATCTTCCTCAAAAAAATAAAAATACAGTACTTAGTGCTGTTTGGTATATTTTAAAAATCTACATGAATAATATCAAACTGCACGTATCACTCCCAAACTCCTTTTTTCTTTTTTTACTCAATATTATGTTTGTGGGGTTTATCCATGTGGCTATATATAGATCAAGTTAATTGATTTTCATTTCTATAAAGCGTTCCATTGTATTAATATATCAACATTTATTCGTCCCTTTCTTCACTGGTGGAAATTTTACTATAAAAAGCAATACGCTGTGTGCAAGAGTTCTCTAGGCTTTATACCTAGAAGCACAGTTGCTGGCTGGTACCACACGCTCTCAAAAATTGTGAGCAAAACAAACAAACTCTCCAAACTGCTCTCTAAAGTGGTATCACTAATTTATACTCCAATCCATAGCATATGAAAATCCCAGGTACTCTAACATCCTTGCTAATGCCAACTTGGTATTTTCAGACTTTTTAAAATTCCCAATCTGATCAGTATGAAAATGGTGTCTCAATATTGTTTAATTTGCATTTCCTTTTGTTTTCTTAAAGGTTGGCACCTGAGCTAACATCAGTTGCCAATCTTCTTTTTTTTCTTCTTCTTCTCCCCAAAGCCCCTCAGTACATAGTTGTATATTCTAGTTGTAGGTCCTTCAAGTTGTGCTATGTGGGATGCTGCCTCAGCATGGCCTGATGAATGGTGCTAGGTCCGTGCCCAGGATCTGACCCAGTGAAACCCTGGGCCACCAAAGTGAAGCACATGAACTTAACGACTCAGCCACTTGGCCGGCCCCCTGCATTTCCTAATTGCTTGTAAAATTGAATATCATCCATCTGGATTTCCTCTTCTGTAAATTGCCTGTTCATATCTGTTGCTCATTTTTCCCATTGGCTTGTGCATCCTTACTGATTGATAAGAATGATTTCTATATTCTGGATAATAGAGGTACATAGAACACACATGAATGGCATCTGTGTTCAGTCAGAGCCAAGGCCAAAGCTGAATATTATTTTCATAGAATAAACTCCTGGAATACAAGAATAATTCTGAAATTTTATCAGTAAGCATATTTACAATTATATATTTTTAGATAGATAGATAGATAGATAGATAGATAGATAGATAGATAGATAGATATTGTGGGGAAGATTGTCCCCTGAGCTAACATCCATTGCCAATCTTCCTCTTTTTGCTTGAGGAAGATTGTCACTGAGCTAACATCTGTGCCAGTCTTCCTCTATTTTGTATGTGGGACTCCACCACAGCATGGCCTTATGAGTGGTGTGTAGGTCTTTGCCCAGGATTCAAACTGGCGAACCCCAGGCCACCAAAGTCAAGTGCACGAACTTAACCACTGCACGACCAGGCTGGCCCCACAATTATAATTTTATTAATGAACTTTTAACAATTTGACATCATAATGTAGGAATATGAATTTCTCAGCACTGTCAGTAGCTAGACTCCTCCTATGCTCACTAGAATGCACATTTTCAGCACTAAATACTCACTTTTGATTGAGATCAGTGAAAGAATAAGATATTTTGTGGGCTTCTCATTTTCCTCTAAAACTTTTTTCTTTTCTTTGAACTCTTTATCATCTTTATTACATCCGAACTAAAGATGATTTAAAATGAACGTTGTTATACATTATTTGGGAGTTTTTCCACCACTTAAAATTTTGAGGTGGAAAAGAGGACATTTTGCTTTTAATTCATCTTCACAAGATATGAGGAATTCTTAAATAAGGCTTTTTCTGAAAAGATTTATAGTTTAAATGAAATTAAGCAACTAAAAATTAAATATAATTCTTAAAATTCATTTTGTTTAATGTTATGAATGCTCTGTATGCAAATAACTCTTACAGAGAATAAAATTATTATAGAATCAAATATTTGTCATTCTGCCTTGGATTATTATGTAAAATAATATATACAACTGTTAGGTCAAAAAGCATATAATGCCTTTCCTAAAATTGTCTAACTAATACACTCTCTCAATATTGGCATTAAAGGTCAACCTATGTCCCTATTTAACTATTTGAAATTTCTTAATTTATTTTTGACATAAAATTAACAGGCTGTCCAATCACTAATTATTGCAGAATTTGCTCTTGCAATAAATAAAAATTTATTCTTCAAGGGACTGATCAAATTTCAATACATAAAACGAGTAAGGTTTTTTGGCTGCAGTTTACATCTGGAAACTTCTCCTTTATGTTTTTTGCTTTTTATGTTCTGTTTAAGAAATCCTGAGGTTATAATATTCTCCTATATTTTCTTCTGAAAGTTTTAAAGTTCTGTTTTTCACATATAGGTCTTTGCCTGAATTTTTTTCCAGGGTATGATGTCAATTACCGGCTTAATTTAATTTTTTCATGTGGGTAGCCAATTGTCCCAACAGATTTATTGAGTGATCTATCTTTCCCCACTAATTTTTAATGCTACCTATGTCAAATACCAAGTTTCCATATATATGTGGATTATTTTCCCCGGATTCCTATTCTGCTCTATTGATCTATCTCCTGTACCTTGTCCTTCAAAATTATCTTGGCTGTCATTGGCCCTTTGTTTTTCCATATAAATTTTAAATTTGTTTTTCCAGCTAGATGAAAAAACCTTTTGGGATTTTTATCGGATTTGCATTAAATTTCACATTAGTGACATTTCTTAAAATCCGTGAACATGCTGTATTTCTCCACTTACTTAGGCCATATTTATGTTTTACAATGAAAATTTTTACCACATTCCATATTAAGTTTTGCATCTTTGCCTAGATATTCCTAGGAACCTTATACATTTTGTTGCTATTGTGAAATACCTTTTTAAAAAACATTTTCTAACGGGTTGTTGCTGGCATATAGGAATGCTCAATTTTTGTACACTCGTCTCTAGCAACATGGCTGAACTCGCTTTTATTTGTTCTAATAGTTTGTTGTAAACTCTCTTGAATGGGGTGCTGTTGATGCCCTGTCTCATACCCCTTGGCCCACCTCTGAGTTCATCTATAGCTGTCATAGAAAGTTTCATCAAGCTGACTGCTTCCCACCTGAAGCGCATGAGTCTGCTTCTGTGCTTGAGGGCTGTGTTCAACAATACAAGAGGCTAGCTAATATACTCTGGGAAGGTTGTTGGGGAGATAACACCTCTGGGAGTACTAGTCAACCAATGAGTGGGGGTAGTCAGTGGATAAATGCTCCTGTCTCCCTGTCCTTCAGGAGGATGATTCTGACACATGTGCCATATAGTTTTTCAGGTACTCCTAATGAAGTCGATTTCCAGATATGTACAGTGCTAACCAGCTCATGAATACATCTTTTTTTTTTTTTTTTTGGAGGAAGATTAGCCCTGAGCTAACTACTGTCAGTCCTCCTCTTTTTTGCTGAGGAAGCCTGGCCCTGAGCTAACACCTGTGCCCATCTTCCTCTACTTTATATGTGGGACGCCTACCACAGCATGCCAAGCGGTGCCATGTCCGCACCCGGGATCCGAACCGACCAACCCCGGGCCGCCGAGAAGTGGAACGTGCGGACTTAACCGCTGCGCCACCGGGCCCGCCCACATGAATACATCTTGTATTGGCCTTTCTCCCTTTCCCATGTAACTTTCTCACTCCCTCACTTGTGCTTCTTTGAATCAACTCTTAAATAAACTACTTGCCCCCAAATCCTATTCTAAGGGTCTGCTTTTAGAGGAACCCTAAGTGGTTTATCTAGTTAATCTTATAGTCTTTAAATAATGAAAATTTTGTTTCTTCTTTTCCAATCCTCATACCTTTTTCTCCTGATTTTACTATACTGGTTAGGACGCCTGCCCCCACAATGCGAATGTAAAATAGTGTGATAAAGGCATCCTAGTCTCATTTCCAACATTATAGGGACTGCTTCTAACATTTTATTTTCATGTATGATGTCTGCTGTAGATTTTTGGTACTCTACAAAGCTAAGGAAAATTCTTCTAACTTTGAGAACTTTTTAAAGTCGTGAATGGGTATTATATTTTATTAAAAGTTTTTAATGTATTTGTAAATATTGTTTTTCTTTAGCTTGTTAATGTGATGAGTTATTATAGATTTCTTTTAAATAACCTTTCAATTTAGCTTTATGTCTTATCAAAATTATACAAGCATTGAGTTAGAGTCAAATAATGCTACAAGATTTCTTATGAAAAGCAACATTCCTCTCCAGCCTTCACCCATTTCCCACTCCCCAGAGGCAACCACTTCCAACTCATGTTATTTTATTTTGATATTGTTAAAAGAATTGTTCTGACACTTGTTAAAATGATAAGGAAGAGTTTATTCAGGACTATTGTCCTAGGTGTCAAGACTATCACAACAGGGAAGAGAGATTGGGCTCAACTCCGAATACAACAAGGATAAATGGGAATTCATAGCCAACAAGCAGAATGAGGGGTCAATGGGTAGAAAATTACTGAGAGGAGACATCAAGTGTAGGGGAATTCTTGCTAAACCAACTCAACAGGATTCTTTTTTTGTTTGTTTGTTTACTTGACTTTTTTTTTATTATTGAGTTAATGATAGGTTACAATCTTGTGAAATTTCAGTTGTACATTAATGTTTGTCAGTCATGTTGTAGGTGCACCACTTCACCCTTTGTGCCCACCCCCCACCCCACCTTTCCCCTGGTATCCACTAAACTGTTCTTGGTCCATAATTTTAAATTCCTCATATGAGTGGAGTCATACACAGATTATCCTTCTCTCGCTGGCTTATTTCACTTAACATAATTCCCTCAAGGTCCAGCCATGTTATTGCAAATGGAATGATTTTGTTCTGTTTTACAGCTGAGTAGTATTCCATTGTATATATGTACCACATCTTCTTTATCCATTCGTCTGTTGCTGGGCACTTAGGTTGCTTCCATGTCTTGGCTATTGTAAATAATGCTGCAATGAACACTGGGGTGCATAGGACTTTTGGGATTGCTGACTTCAGGCTCTTTGGATAGATACCCAGTAGTGGGATGGCTGGATCGTATGGTAGTTCTATTTTTAATTTGTTGAGGAATCTCCATAGTGTTTTCCATAGTGGCTGCACCAGTTTTCAACAGGATTCTTACTGAAGGCAAACCAGGGGGAGCAGATAGCAAGGGTAGGGGGATTCTCGGGAAACTGACGTAGCAGGATTCTTGCTACAACTGGACTAGGCAGGCAAAGGACAGGGTCCAAGGGCAAGGTGTAGTTGAAAAGAGGACTCAGAGGAGCCCGGCTCAAGTTTAGTCAAGGGGAGAGACTTTGTCAGCTTTGACCTTGTGACAGAGATTGTTAGTTTTGCTCACCCAAATCTAGCTGGGCACACAGCATTTTTGCAGCTTCCCTTGCAATTAGGTAGGTCATTCATTTTGTAAAATTTCATCTAACCCCCTGCTTTCAAGATAGCTTCATCTATGTTTTGTGTCCCCTAATCTAGAAATCCTTTTTTTAACCGTCTCCAAAGAACAAATTTCCAGTCTTCTCAGCTTAGGTGGGAGGGAGAGGAAGTTGTATGGCTGAAGACTGGGAGAGAGGGCAGGTTCTGGGGTCTAACTGCTGCTTCTTTTTTTTCTGAAAGAATTGCACCTTTAATTTATTGAACACCTATGATGGTGCCAGAAATACATGCATTTGAATCTTCACAACTCTTTAGGAAACATTCTATTATTATAATTTACATTTTAAAATTGAGATACAATTCACATACTATAAAATTTACCCTTTTAAAGCATACAATTAGGTGGGTTTTAGTATATTGACAAGACTGTGTAACAATCACCAATATTTAATTCCAGAACATTTTCGTTACCCCCAAAGGAAACTCTGTACCCATTAGCAGTCACTCCAATTCTCCACTCCCCCTAACCACCCCTGCCCCCGCAGCCACTAATCTAATTTCTGCCTTATGGGTTTGCCTATCCTGGACATTTCATATAAATATATTACACAATATGCGACCTTTTGTGTCTGTCTTCTTTCGCTTAGCATAATGTTTTCAAGATTCACCCATGTTGTAGCATGTATCAGTACTTTATTCTTTTTATAACTGAATAATATTCCATTGTATAGATACACCACATTTTCTTTTTCCATTAATCAGTTTAGGGTCATTTGGGTTGTTTCCAGATTTTGGCTATTGTGAATAATGCTGCCATGACCATTCATGTACAAGTTTTTGTGTGAACATGTGTTTTCATATTTCTTAGGTATATTCCTAGGAGTGGAATTGCTGGGTTATATGGTAACTCTGTGTTTAACTTTTTGAGGAACTGCCAAACTCTTTTCCAAGCAGATGCATCATTTTACATTCCCCCCAGCAATGTACAAGGGTTGCAATTTCTCCACATCCTTGCCAACTCCTGTTATTTTCTGCTCGGGTTTTTTTGTTTTGTTTTGTTTTGTTTGTCAAATGCCTTTTCTGCATCTAGTGAGGTAATCATGTGTTTTTTTCCTTCATTCTATTAATATGATGTATTACAGTGATTGATTTTCATATGTGGACCCAACCTTGCGCTGGGGCATAAATCCCACTTTGTCATGGTGTGTAATCCTTTTAATATGCTGCTGGACTTGGTTTACTAGTATTTTGTTGAGGATTTTCACATCTATTTTCAGAAAGTAAATTGGTCTATAGTTTTCTTGTAATGTTTTTGCCTGGCATTGGTGTGAGGGTAATACAGGCCTCATAGAACGAGTTTGGAAGTGCTCCACCCTCTAGTATTTTTGAGGAGAGCTGTGAAGGATTGTTGTAAATTCTTCTTATACATTTGGTAGAATTCACTAGTGAAATCATTTGCTCCTGGGCTTTTCTTTGTGTACTAACTACTTCTTAAACAAATTTTCAACCAAGCCTCCTTCTTTTAGTCTCACCATCACCCCTCCTTTCAGAGATCCTTGGTGCCATCAATTCCTAAGTGTTTGGAAAATCTCATGGTGTAAATTGGGTTGTCTCTCTACTTGTTCCACTGTCATTTTAGGATTCAACTTTCTTGGGACTGCTAAGTCAGTTATTCATCCATCTGCTTTCTCTGTCTTCTTTCAAGACTTTCTCTGTCTTTGGTTTTCTGAAGTTTGCATATACCTAGGTGTGGGCGTTTTGAATTTTATTTATTTATTTATTTGGTGTTTATCTTGCTTGTTTTTCTCTGAGCTTCCTGGAACTGTGGTTTTATGTAATTAATTTTGGACCAGTTTTGTCCATTATTGTTTCAAATTGATTCAAATATTTCTCCTGCCCTTGTATTAATCAGGGTTCTTCAGAGAAACAGGATCAACAGGATGTCTTTCTATACATAGATACAGATACAGATAAATATATCCATATATGCTATATTCTCTGTGTGTATAGACACTATATATGCATATATACACACACTATATATGTATGTATATATTCCAGTCCATACTCAGTTTCCAGCAATATGTCAAAATTACTAGTTAAGTAAGTCGTCTTACCACTATGGCTTCCACTGATTTCTATTCCAGGTAAGCACATCGTGGGTGCTGAATCTCTTTGCATCTGCCTGCCTCTCCAGATTTCAAGGTGGCAGTTTTCCCTGCAACTTCAGTTCTCTGATGGGTCTAAGAAAATTGTCTGTTTTCAGTTGGCCCAGCTTTCTTGTTGTAAGGATGGGAGTGATAACTTCCAAGTTTTTTACATGTTGGAACTGAAACCAGAGCTGCTTTCTAGATCCCCCAATTTTATTGCTCTTATATACTCTCATTCTCCTTGTCTTTGTGGATTTGTTACTTTTTAAAATCCCTTCACCATCAATTTAGTGAGGTCTTGGGAAGGAGGAAAAGCTAATGTGGGATTCAGTCCTCCATCTTCAACCAAAAGTCTCAATAGATTTTCTAATATTAAGCCATCCTTGCATTCTTGAGAAAATAAAATTTGGTCATGACCTATCTTTTTTACAGACACTGCTAATTCAGTTTGCTAGTATTTTTAGGATTTTCATAACTAGGTTTGTAAGTGGGACTGGTTATTATCCATAAAGATTATACATCAGTTGGATTCAATGATGTGGAAGTGTTTCCTCCTTTTATACTTCCTGGAACAGTTCATATTAGGTAGGTTTGGTGGATCTCACCTTAGAAATTTTTTTTTAATATTGTCTAGGAGAGAGGAGATTTTTAACTATCATTTCAATTTTTTAAAATATTTATATATTTTTTAGTTTTTCTATATCTTCTTAAATAAGTTTTGCAAAGTTTTTCTCTGGAAAATTGTTCACTCCATCTACAATTTTATATTTATTGGTAGAAAGTTGTCAGTAGTATTTTTAAGTTATTTTAAAATCTTTATTGTATCTATAGTTTTGTCCCTCTATTCATTCTTAATATTATTCACTTTGTTCCTTCTCTTTTGTTTTCTTGTTCAATCTTGCCAGAGGTTTGTCTTTTCAAAGAACCAAGTTTTGGTTTTATTGATTTTCTCTATTGCATCCTTGTTTTCTAGCTCATCGATTTATGAATCGATTTACATAGATGATGCCTTTCGTTCTGATTTTATTAGGTTTAATTTGTTGTCGGTTTTCTAACTTCTTGAATTAAATGCTTATATCATTAAATTTTAGCCTTCTCTTCTAATAAAAAGCATTCAAAGCCATACAGTTCCCTTTAAGTCCTGCTTTAGCTGTATCTCATAAGTTTTGATATCTATATTATCATTCCGTTCTAAATACTTTCTAATTTACTCTATGATTTTCCTTTAACCCATGAGCTATTTAAAAGTGTTTTTTAAACATTCCAAACAACTTTTTAAAAGTTTTTGTTGTTGTTGTTGTTGCTTTTTATTTCTAACTAAAATTACACTGTGATCAGGGAATGTGGTCTGAGTGAAATCAATTCTGTGGTATTTATTGAGACTTACTTTATGGCCAAGAATGTGGTCGCTATCCCAAGTGTGCTTGAAAAGAAAGTGTATGTATTAACTTAGGTGCATGGAGATAGTATACATACATACACAAACACACACACACACACACACACACACACATCCATTGATTAGATTGAACTTGATAGTTGTGCTGTTCAAACCCATGTTCTGATTGACATTTTTGTCTGATTAATCTAACAGTCTCTAAGGAAGGTATGTTAAAATCTCCCACTACAATTATAAATTTGTCAGTTTCTCTTCATGAGTCTATTTTTGCCTTATATATTTTGAAGCTACGTTACTAAATATTATAGAATTTAGAATTTTTACATCTTCCTACTGAACTGTTCCTTTTATCATTATATAGTGATGTTCTCTATCACTAATAATGATTTTGGCCTTATGATCAATTTTTTATGTTATAAACAGAGCTACACTAGCTTTTTTTCAGTTAGGATTTTCCTGAATAGCTTTTTTCACTCCTTAATACTTCCAATCTGTGACTTTCTGTTTTAGATATGTCTCTTTTAAAGAGCACATGGCTGGATTTTTCAAAATCCAGTCTGACACTATTAACTGGAGAGTTTAATTCATGAGAGTTTTATTATTATCATTGTTCTATGGCATTTGGATTTGTTTCCACCATTTCAATTTGTGCTTTCTATTTACCCTAGTTTTTCAATGCTTCTTTACGTCTTCTCTCTTTTCCTGCCTTCAATTTGATTGATGGGGTTTCCCCCCTTTTTTCCCTTCAGTGGCTAGGAAGTTATATTGCCTTTTTTTATTATTCCATTTTCCCCCTCTACTAGTGTGTAAGTAAGTTATGCACTCTGTATTTATTTATGGTTACCTCAAAAATAATGACACACATAATTAACTTACAAAAGTCTAAATTTTTTTTTAAATCCTTTACCTTCCTTCCAGATAAGACAAGAGCTTAGAACATTTTAACTCCATTGACCCTCCCAATGCATATGCTTATTGTTGTCTGGTATTTTAAGTCTAGATTGCTTTCAAACCTCCCTAACAATGATTATTATTGTTTTATTCCATATTTATTTAAATTTGTCCAGGCATTTACCATCATCTTTACTTTTTATTCTTTCATTCATCACAGATCTTCTGCTTGGGATCATTTTCCTTCTACTTTTTACTTACAATACACTCTTTTGATTTCCTTTAGTGAAGATTTGCTGGTGAAGAACTATCTCAATGTTTGTGTGAAAATGTCTTTATTTTACTCTCATTCTTTTAAAAATATTTTTACTGAGTAGAGAATACTAAGTTAACAATCAGCAAATTGAAGATCACTCCACCATCTTCTGTTTGTTGAGAAGTCAGCTGTCAGTCTAATCACTGTTTCTATGACACAATCTATCATCTTTCTCTGACTCCATTTCCTCTTTCTCTTTGGTTTTCTGCAGTGTCTGGTGTAGATCTCTATTTATCCTATGGAGGATTTGTTGGGCTTCTTGAATGTGTGGATTGATTTCTTTCAAAATTCTCAGCCATTATCTCTTCAAATATGACTCTGCCTCATTAATATTCATTTTCATATTCTCTTTCTCTCACACTGTAGTCAGATGTGTGCTAGATTTACTCATTGTATCTCTACATCTCTTACTCTCTCTCCTATATTTTCTATTTTTTTTCCTCTCTCCATACTGCATTCTTGCTCATGTCTTCAGGTTTATCTTCTAGTTCATTAACACTCTCTTTGCTTATATCTACATTTCTGCCAGAGACATTCATTGAGTTGGTATTTTTCACTTTTAGAAGCTCTTTTTTCCCCAATATGCTATGCCACTTTTTATAGACTTCTCTTCCCTGTAGACATTTTCAAATTAATAGTTTGCTTCTTTGAACATGGTTCACAGAGTTGTTTTAAAATATGTGTCTGGTAATTCTATTATCTGAAATCTGTGTGGGTCTGTTTCTGTTGTTTCTTATCCTTGCTGTTTCTAACTCACGTTCCCTTGTTTCCTTGTGTGCCTGATTATTTTAGTCTGCTTTCTGATCATTGCCCATGAAAATTTATTTGTGAGGCTGAGGCCTGGAATGGATACATTCTCCTCCAGAGCCTTTGTATTTGCTTCTACCAAGCACTGGGGCATACTACCAGTCTGGGAGCCACCTAAAATCAAGTTTGTAGCTTCAAGTTCCCTGGCTGATTCAGGCAATGGGTGACAGGGATGCAAATCTGTTTGAGTACTGGAGTGTGGCCTCATTTTCTCAGGGATGGATTTTTTTTACCCCCCCCCCCCCGCACTTTGTTTTACCCTTTCTTTTTAGCAGGAGCACTCTGCTTAGTGCCAAGGCAGCTTTCTGTACAGTTCTCTGAGATTGTTGGGAAAAGGGACAGGCTTCATTCTGGTTTGCCCTTATGCTGCTGGTGTAGCCTTTTGGGGTCTCTGCCTAATGTGTAGAGGGTCCCCTATTAAATTCCTACATTGGTCTTGCCCTGAGCCTTGACTTCTCTCCTTCTCGCCCTGTGTGGTCACTGAGTCAAAGCTCAGGTATGCAATGTAGGCAAATGCCCTCAGAGCAAATCGGCTTTGGTGCACCAATATTCTGCTTACCTGTCTGGTTACAAGCTTTCATCCAAAAATTGGCCTGGAAGTTTCCCTCTGTCCTCTCAGCTCTTCATTGCTTTTAAAGTGGTTTTGAAAGATTTTATCCAGCATACTTCATTACTTCAATAAAGAAAGATGAATCAAATAACCAAGCCTGCCATTGCCAGAAACTAGAAGTCCGTATTCTTAAATGCTTAAAGATTCATACTTGATTTAACAAGGTCTAAATTCAGGCAATATCCCTACCCTCTTCCCAAAGAATACAAGAACCTTAGAATGCTTTACCTACTAATAGTTCCCTGTTGTCTTACATGTTTTTGTGCTCATGTTTTTCGGGCCAGCTTGTTTTCATACCTCCATGTTACTCAACATTATTATTGTTTTATATACTTAATGATTTCCCCCATGTTTACCAATTTTTGCTCACTGCTCTTTGCCTCCTATTCACCCCTTTTCTCTGATTTCAATTTCCTTCTTCCTGAAGTATATCTTTCAGTAGTTATTTTAGTAAGAGTCTGTTATTACTAAACTTTCTTAGGTTTGTTTTTTCTGAATGTCCTCATTTCATTCTCAAAAAGAGTAATAGTTCTTCTCTTGAGTACTTCATGGGGGTACTAGTTCTCCTTGTGGCAACTGATACCTCCTTCATGTTGTATCATTTCTCTGCAAGTACTATATTTTTATTGTTTGTTTCTGAGCACATCTTCAGCAGATATTCTTTTTCTGTGGGGTTCCATGTGCCCTGAATTGTAAAAATGCATTTGCTTTTGCTGAACTTCTAGAGATTTCAAAGGTTCTGCTCTAATTTTTATTATAAATTTTCAGTATGCGGTTCCCATAATACACAGTAGGGAAAATTTAGACCCCGCATCCACATATGACATAGGCCTGGGGATTTTATTTCTTCTAGTGGCTCCAGAGAGAGCATGACTTTTCACTGCTTACTTTCCAAAACCCCTTGTAAAGGACAGAGAAGCTACTAAAGGCTTTTTCCAGAGGTTTCAGTTGCAGTTTCTCTGCCTCTGGTGGACTTGAGGCTGTGCTGCCAGTAACTGCATGGGCATCAGATTCCCAGCTCTAAGCCCACAGCCCCTCGGTCCCGATATCTGGAACCAATACCACAAGGGGTTAATGCAGTGTCTGTCTACAATTACTAGACTGGCTTTTTCTTTTGCTTCTCTGGAGATTTTACTTTTTGTTTTTTTAAGTTCAGATATAAATTTAAATTTTTGTTATAGTTTATCTAGTGTTAATATGTGTTTGTAGTCGGGGAGGAGCTATTCGTGTCATCTTAGTGTGCTATATTGCCAGAAAAAAACATACTTTGTACATGTGATGTTTCACCTTATTTATAATTAAGCATTTTTCCTTATCACTTCCATCATCATAAACACATACTTCTTTAAGTTCCAAGGAACTTAAGTCCCCTCAGGACCATCTAGGTTAAAGGTACATTTGAGACCAGGTCTCTGTAGCATGTTGGATTATTTTCCAGATATACTAGCCATGTAGTTTAAATACATCACTCCCTGGTGGTCTAAAATTCCTTAGCATCGTGATTTCCAACCTTTAAAGATTTTAGTAGCAGAGCCCTTTCTTCAAATATTACTTGGAACCCCAAAATATAAAATAAGAGGGGAACTGCTCTGGTTGAAGTGGGGTTGAGAGTTCCCGAGCTTCACCAACATACCCTCCCCCTTGCTCCACAGCGTGAAGACAAGTTGAATAGATCAGTGGTTCTCAAAGTGTGGTCCCAGAACCAGAAGCATGAACGTCACCTGGGAATGTGTTAAAAATACAAATTTCCAAGCCCCCATCCCAGATCTACTGAAATAAGAAATTCTGGGGGTGGGGCCCAGCAGTCTGTGTGTTAACAAGCCCTCCAGGTGATTCTGATGCGCATTAAAGTTTGAGAACTTACTAGAATAGAGTTTCCCATTCGGGAGCTATTGGAACAGGGCCACAGTCCAATATTATTGGACAGAATAGGGGCCAAGATGAACATTTCTGGGTACTTAAATTATCCCAAACTTATCTGGAAGGCTGTTTTTCATCCACCATTTTCTTGTACCTGAGTGAGATTATAAACACTCTCGCGGTCCAACTTTGCAATGGCCTGGGTCCCTGTGAACTGGTTCAATGTGTCAGAAATCACTGGGAAGAGCAGGGATTCTGACTTTTAGTTCATTAAACAGAAATAATGACACTCATGATTTTTTGACAAAAATACTTCAGATCTGAAGCTCATAAAATAATATTGAGCAAAAGAAGCCGGATGCAAAAGTATACATATTGAAAATTCCATTTATAGAAAGCATAAAAAAAAGCGACCCTAATCTACAGTGAAAGAAGTCAGGATAGGGATTAGCCTTTGGGGTTATTGACTGGAAGGAAGCAGGAGGGGGGCCTAACTTATGGGTAATGTTCTGTTTCTTGATCTGTCGTTTACAGGGATATGTTCATTTTCTAGAAATTAAGTTGTACCCTTATGATATATGCATTTTCCTGTATATTTGATATACTTCAACACAAGAGCTTAAAAATGGTATCAGGTCACCTGCAGGGGAAGGTCAGTGTGTAATGACACTGCTGTGGGCGCTGTGCTTCATATTCTCAGAGGACCTGGGCCTTCACTTCTGGGTGTGAAAACATATTTGGCGCAAACACAGGTTCCTGGCACCAGGTCTGCTGCATTATGACAATATGAGTTCAATGGGGGCCACTCTGTTTCTTGATTGGAAAAGACCTCTTGGTTGATGGCATCCCTGATCAGGATTCCCTGTGGATGGGGAAGAAGTGAGGCAGTTACCTATGTGAACTGTGGGCCAGAATAAGTTTCAGCATCTGGCTACTCCAGGAAATGGGAAGTGGTAGAGTTCCGGATTTTCAACCAGGTTAGGCCAAGAAACACATGGGAAGCACGTGTAATGGGTGAAAGGGAAGTACCCCATTGTTTGGCCCCTCATTCTGAGCTCTTAGGGTAGATAAGGCCCCCAGTTGTGAGCACCCATCTTTAACCTGTGCCCTTCTGGACCTAGATCATAAATCTACATGTGAACTGAGTCGCCCTGGCCTTACCGGGTGAGATGGAATCTTAGTTAAAGAATTAACTTAAATTTCACCATCTCATGCCCACATGTACTTACACAGGAATTCCAGTCCTCAGGTAAAATAGTCCGATTGTGTCTGAAAGTTCCCAGCAGGTCACAAACCAATCTGTTTTTGGTATCTCTCACGTTCTTTCTTACTTATTCTGGGACCCATCTTTGTGTCCTCTGCCCATGAAGCTGCTTAAAAAGTACGCGCCCCTTCCCTGCCCCCTCAACTGCTGCTGTGCCCACCATGGGAATGTTGATAAAGGTGCCAAGGGTGTTACTTCCTGATCCCCCTAAAGGCCCCAACCGTGGAGGTGCCCACCCATGTGCCAGACATGCTCAAACAGGCCTGAATCTCCATGTGAGCTCAAGGTAATACATACCTGCTGAATACGTGATGCCCCGGGTCCCACGGTGGTGAGATCTGAAAGCAGGCCCTGGCTGCTGTTACATTCCATGGCTCAATATGGGGGTTGGTGATGGATAGGGGCATAGGGCTGGGCTTGAATGGCTCCCCTGTTGCTGAGGGACAATGGTGTTTTCCAGAGAAGGTGCGTGCTTCAATCAGGAAGTGCCAGGCACAGCTGCTCCCTCTGGTGGTCTGTGCCTTCCACCAGTGCAGACAGGGAGGTCAGCTTCAGCAGTCTCGCGCCATTCATATTTCTTAGAACTAGTCCTGAGTGCAGGGTATTTAAAAGACAGTTTCTGTATCAGACAAACCCAAAATGAGGTACATTCTATTAAAAAATGCTAATGCCATACAAGACCAAAAAGAAAGGTTGTGGAAATATTCCATATTAAAGGAGGCTAAAGAGACACGACACTAACAGCAATCCCTCGCCCTAGACTAGATCCTGTGATGGAGAGGGAAAATGCTGTGAAGGACGTTAGCGGGTCAACAGACACAACTGGAGTACAAATGGTAGACTAGATCATCAATGTTAAATTTACAGAGGCTGTTAACTATACCACGATGTAGAGGATATGCCTATTCTTAGGAAATGCACGCCGAAGTACTCAGACACAAAGGGCCATGATGTATGTATGTAAACTTTGCCCTCATATGGTTCAAATACACACACACACACACACACACACACTTATGAGAGAGTGCATACATGCAAACGATAAAGCAAATGGGGTAAAATGTCAGCAAAAGGTGAATCTGGTAAAGGGTATCCAGATGTCCTTTATACTATTTTTAGTTTTGCAACTTTCCCGTAAGTTTAAAATTATTTCCAAATAAAAATGTTTAAAAAATGTAAAAGGCGGTTTCTGTGCAAGCAGTCAGAATCTGGTGGCACATGCCTGACTGAGGCAGGGATGAGGGTTGATGGCTGTCTTCCCGGGCAGGGCTACCAGACACATCCCAAAAAGTAGTCAGATGCCCCGCATGAAGTTGCAAAGTGGCATCTGAAGCCATTCACCTCTTGACCTCCTCCATCGTACAAGATATCAAAAATAACACTTTTTACATTCTCTCCTAAGGGTTATCGGCCCTGGGTGTTGGTGAAAATTTGGTTACGAAAGTAAGGTGTACTGGTTCATTCATCCATCTAATAAATGTTTTGCGTATCTACTTACTTTGTGCCAGGAACTGTGCTAGGGGCTGAGGATGTCCCTCAGAGGAGACACAACCCCTGTCCCAAAAAGCCTATGAGCTAGCTGGGGATGAACCCACAACCACATAAATAAATGTCTATTTCCAAATGAGTTGACCATGAAGCAGACTTGGGAAGCCCTGGGGGAGCCCAGCCTTTGACCAGAGCCAATGGATCCAAGCCCCATGGGGCTGATATACAATCAGCCCCCCCCAACCCCACCTCTGGATTTTCTAGATTATAGGTATTTTTGTATCTGATGCTGAGGGGAAAAGAAGGAACCACCAGTGCTTACCCCATCCTGGAGGCATCCCATCTGTTTCGGCTTAGCTCTCTGGAGGCTGCTCTGCCCTCTGTGAGACTCAGGGAAGAGGCCAACATGCCACCCCATCCCTATCCCTGAGCTGGTGAGCCAGTGAGCTTCGGAAAACAGTGTTTCAACTGATCTATGCCTTCATGTGAATGTAGCAGCTATGCCTATAATGCTTTTGGAAGGCAAAGACCACCAACACTCTCATGTGGAAGCCTGGCAGCCTCCTGGCCCTGAGTCCCATCAGTGGGGTGCTGAGTCACGAAAACAACATGATTGTCTTCCAAATAGACAGAATAATGACTTTTGGGGACAAGTGTGTTTCTACCCCCCACCCTGGTGTGGCACCGACTGTGATGCCCTGTACACAGGGACAATAGTGGAGTCCAGTGCCCTGGGGCTCCGAGGAGACAGCGTTGGGAAGGAGTTGTAAGAGTGTGTGTGACTGCATGTGACACAATGTGTGTCCCTTCTGTCCATGGGTCTCAGGTGGGACTGACCTCACCTCTAATGCACTCTGGTCCTGGTTCAAAGAAGTTTCAGATCCAACAAACGTTTACTGAGCCCCTACAAAGTTCCAAGCCTTTTACTTTATACTTCGACACATTTTATATCATTTAATCTTTAACAATAACCCTTTAAGGTAGGAATTATCTGCATTGTACAGATGAGAAAACAATCGCAAAGAGGTTCATTGATTTGCTCAAGTATATCATACAGCTTTTTTTTTTTTTTTTTTAAACACTCACACGCTATACTCTTAGCTGAGGCCTGTCTGTGCTGGTTGCTTATCTTACAGTATTTCTTGTCTTCTCTACTTTTGGAGCAGTTGCTCCCCTTATACAAGCCCCCTTCTGTCTTCTCCTTTCACTAGCCCATGTGGGCTTTTCTTTTTTTAATACTGCATTTAATAGCACAAAAAATCACGAATACAAAGAAACTGGCAAAGGTGTTTGTCAATGAGATATCCCTGCCTCCTCCACTTTTCCGCTTTCATACCCATATATGTAATGGGCTACATTTTTATAAACTTTTCTTTTTCCCCCCAAAACATGTAACTGTTATGTGATTGGTCAGTTGAAGCTGAAACACCCATGGAGAAAGATGTTTTACGGTTACAAGGGCACACACCCCCCCCACACCCCCCCTCCCACCCCACACTTTCCCACACAATCTTTTGGAGGAATATAGGATATGTACCAGTGTCAGGATTTCCCTGCTCCTGCCTCGCCCACTCAGAGCATTCCTGCCATTTAATTTTCCTTTAAGGGACTGCTTAGACTAGAGCCTCTTCTCCCACCCCTTCTACTTCTCTTCCAATCAGGACCTGTTAGACACTGGGTACTGTTCAATTCTTACTCTGTCAGGCCCATGGGCCATGCAAGTAGGTCCTTTAAAATCTCGATGCCAGCTGTAGTATGGGTGTCGTCATCTTCCATTACAGGTAGGTCTGTGTGTCACTTCAATAGGCTTGCGTATTCATTTCTTTCACTTTTTCTGACTCATGTTCCAGGACCTGTTTGTGATAGAACAGTAAATACCCTTCACTGTCCAGGACGTCCTTAATACTGGCCTTGGTGATGACAGCATCATCACACTTGAACCACTGGTCCTTGTGGTGCCGGATGAAGCTGGTGTAGTGGCCACTCTCCAAGGTTCCTTGGTGATTAACCACAGCAAACAAGGAATACTTATTCTCGTCGTTTCCACTATTGGTTGGCAGCTGCAACTGTCCATTCATCCTGCTCTCTTTACTCGAGGCCATAAACGGTGTCATATCCAGCTCCAGAGGAAAAGATATGTATGTAGTGATCTTGCGCCTCTGTTTGGCAGAGTGTTCAAACCGTTTGAAATGAAAACAGGCAACAACAGGTAATTTATTCATTGTGAGCTGTTTGGTGGATTCCTGGTAGCTTTGGCAACTACCACATTTGATTTTGGCACTGCTTCCTAAGTGCTCTGGCCTCGTAAACCTTCGCAAACAGTCCGTGAGGGTGGTAATTCCTGGTATGTGGCTTTCCCCATTCACACTGCTCTCCCTCCCTGGGCTCATGGGCCAGAAGGAGGTGCAAGAGCCAGGCAAGTCCAAACTGATGTCCCAGCACGGGTCTATCGTGGTGGAGACACCATGGCAGGCTTGACAGGTGACATCAGACTGCATGCCACCCGTGAAGATTTGGTCTATGATGCAGTTACAGTGGTTGGGATTGTTGGCCGCCTTCCCAGCATCATCACCTTTGCAGTGCCTGTGCAGGACATCTAACGCTGCAATGAGGAACTCATGGGCGTCCTGCTGCCTGTACCCTGCTAAATGACGCGCATGGATCCACACCAGGTGCAGTAATTTATAGGGAACGTGAGGAGATGGGTTTCCAGAATACAACTCTCGAAAAAGCGAAGACATCTCACAGACCAGACACAACTCGGGGCTTGGCATTTCACATCTGTGCCTGTCAGAGAGGAAGAAATCTCTCAGTATCGGAGTATGGGTAAGGGCCTGGACGATGCAGTTCATAAAGCACGTGTTGCCAAGATTGATTAGTCCTCTTAAACCGATGGTAAAGCTGGAGGTGATTCTCCTTCTTCTCGGGTTGTGTCCCAGCAGTTCTAACTCGGGTTTGGTTGTCTCCCAGGTTGGATATTTCTCACCGAGGCCTGGCATTGAACACTGCTGGTGAGAAACCTCAGTTGAGGTGGAGGCTTGTAATTTCAAAGCTTCCCCTTGCTCTTCTTTGGCAATTTGCTCAATGTCTTTGTCATATACATAATCCTTACACATAAAGCAGTATATACCTCCATAATAAAGGTCTACGGCTAAGTTGTGTTGTTTTGTCTCAGCGTGCTCATGAATGTGTTTCTCTGTGAAGCAGCCAAAGAAGACACAGGAAAGGCAAGAGTGGAGTCTGTTCAAATGGGTGCCACACACATGGCAGATGCACGACTTTGCCTTGCTTTTCCTGGTCTCTGGGGTTCCACACCACACGAAGCACTGGTAGATCACCCGCAGTTCCTGCCTCCAGTTCTCTCCCACCTTAAAGCTGTTCACGTGGGAACAGCCTGGTGGACCCACAGTGAAATCCACATCCAGGCATCCGCCCCCAGGGCCGCGCCGGGGCCGGGGCCGGGGCGGGGGCCGTGGCCTAGGCTGCGGCGGGGTACGGAGCCGGGTCTGTGGCCGCGGCCGGGGTCGGCGGCGGGGGGCACGACTGCGCCGCGGAGAGGGATCTGGGGGCCGCGGGGGGTCGGAGGGAAGGGTAGGGGGAGGAACCTCGTCGCTGCTGCCGCCACCGCCGCTCCGCGCTGGGTTCTCATCCTCCAGCTCCTGCTTCGGCTCCCCCTTCGGCTCCTGCTCCGCCTCCCGTACCGGCTCGGGTTCGGGCTCCAGCTTGAGCTCAACCCGGCGGCCCGGACCCTCCGCCGTCTCCACCTTCCCGGCGGCGTCCACCTTCCCCGCCGCCTCCACCTTCTCGGCGGCGTCCACCTTCCCCACCGCCTCCACCTTCCCCTCCACCTTCCTCTCCGCCTTCTCCGCCGTCTCCGCCGTCTCCGCCTCCTCTACCTCCTCCGCCTCCACTGGCGGCGGCTCCTCCCCCTGCTCGCAGGGCTCGGGCGGCCACTGGGCGTGGCGGCGCGGGGGCCACGCAGACCTGGGGTGTCCCCCGCCCGGCCTGAGGGAGCGCGGTGGCTGTGGCAGCTGGACCCAAAAGGGACTTTCACTGAAGGAGGCGGCGGCGGAAGCAGGCGACGCCCCCGGGAATCCTCCCGCCGTAGCCCCCTAGCGGAGGCCGCTTCTGCAGCCAGGCCCCGTTTCCTTTAATTCAATATTTCCCAAACTTGCTTGTTCACGAGAATCACGTGGGGAGCGTGTTAAAATTACAGATTCCTCGGCTCCACCCGCAGACCTACTGAATCAGAATCTCGAAGGGAGGCGCTCCGGAACCTGTATCTTTAACTAGGGCCCGAGAGGATTCTTATGATCAGGCAAGTTTGGGAAACACAGCTCTAATTCATTGAGGCTGGCGGGAAGGGGGGCGGGGACCGCGCAGTCTCTTTAAGGCGCTTCCAGTTCTCGGCTCCAATCGCTGCTCTGACCCCCTTCATCGTCTCCTCCCCTCTCCTCGTCCTTCCCTTCGTCTGTGCGGCTTCCCCAGCGCTGTGGGGCTGCGGACGGAGGGGTAGCCTAGTCCAGAAGTGTCTCTGGGGCTGTGAAATGTCCCCTCAGAGGGTGGGTCCTGAGGAGAGCAGTCAGAAGCTGTGATAGGCCATCATCTCTGTGGCTGAGCCTGCCCCCAGCCGTGTCCCAGGCTCCCCTCCCACCCCAGCTTCTGCTCTGCCAGATAAGGATGAAGCCCCAGCTCCATTCTGGGTCAGGCCTGGACCCCAGATCCGGAGGGGCAGAGCTCCCAAGGCCACTGGGCCTAAAGAGTCACGTCCCTTTGCCCATCTTATTGGTGCTCTGCACAGTCTGTGCCTGCTCCTCGCCTCCTGCTCGGGCTCCCAAGGCCACGGGTGGGTTGAGGATTTGGCAGCCAGCCTTCTGGCCCAGCAGACGCTGAGAACTCGGGGGCAGCGGGAGGGACAAGGCACTACAAGGCAATGCCTACAGCTGGCACCTCCCCTATGGCCCAGAGAGGGGCCTGAACTACAGGACACCGCCTCAAGCCCCTGAAGCCCTAGCAGAGGCCCGGGTCGGGCGGCAGGTGGGACTGGGAGGGAAGCAGCTTCGGTCGTGGGGCTGCCAGTGGAGGGAACGGGCGGGCATGGGTCTGAGGACCTCTGGAAGCCCCTGTGCTGAGAGCTGCTGGCAGTGGGCAGCCGCACCACGGAGCCCAAGAGGAGGGAGCCCAGAACAAGTGGCTCGGGTCTTGGGCACACTGGGGCATGTCGGGAAGCAGCCCCAAGTGCTGGTCCCTGGGAGGGAGTGCTGCCCAGGGCAGGCTTCTGGACCTGGCTCAGAAGTAGAGGCCAGCCAGTGCTCGAGGATGAGGGAGTGTGTTCTAGGAAGAGTCTGGTCCCCGAGTCCTGGGGATGGCTGGCCTTGGCCCAGTACCTACTGCCCAGCTTGTGGGGCTTTGCTGCCTGATTTTACCCTAGCAGAGTTCTCCTTGGTTAGCAGCTGACATCACCCCTCGACCTGACCCTTCCCTCCAGGGAGGGGGGTGACTAGGCCTCCTGGGGTTAGCAGCAGGAGTTGGTTGTCAGGAATCAGGAGCCCTTAGGGAGAATAGGATGTCTGATTCCCATACAGCTGAGGTTCCCAGAGCTGCCCTGGTGCCTCCCCTTCCTAAGCCAACTCTCACTTCAATTCCTTGAAGCACCTCAGCATCCTTCCAGTCAACGCCTGCCCTTTGTGCCTTGCAACCAGAGGAACTGCAACTAGTGCATTCAGTGAAGGAATCTTGCTCCTGCTGCTGCTGCTGAAAATGACTGAGGTCATGGAGTGGGACCAGGGAATGGGAGGTACTCTCATCCCACCTCCACAGACTAACAGACATCAAAGAGACCTAAAGATCTCTGTATACCTGGGACAGTCTACGACTGAAGACTAAGCATGGCGACCTGACTGCCTTACTGATCAACTTCCTGCAGAAGCTCACAGGTCCAGCATGTTCTAGAAGTGGGGGGCTCTGCCATCATTCACTCAACAAATGAGTATATTCAGCTCCAACCCAGTGCCAGGAGTTGTACTAGGAGCTGTGGACACAGCACTGAACCAAACAAACCTGCTCCAGGGCCAGAATCAAGGCTGGATTCCCCAGAAGGCAGACTAAGGAAGTGTCTAGGTCACCAGCAGAGAAGAGGCACCAAAAACAAAAGAATCAAGAAAAAAATCTCGGAAACAGTTTGACATTTGATTTTTTTTAAAGTAGTCCTCATGGGAAAAGTCAGAATTTTGTTGTACTTCCTTCCATTCATTTCCTGATTGCATGTTGCTTTTGCTCTGAATCACGTGTGGGGGAGTGTCAGCATAATCCTTTTGATGCTTGTGCTTGTATGGGTCTGGATTCAGTCCTGGGCAAATGTCACCATCTCTGCCTCACAAAGACCCCACTGAAGTCTAGCAGGAGGGACTGACCTAAGGAGAGACCCCTCCTCATCGCAGTTGTGGCTCCTAGGGTTGAATACAGCTCTGACCACAAGGTGGCAAAAGAGTATATGACACTTCTTTTTATGTTTGTTTTATATGTTTATATAAAACTATTGGTTTATATCAAAATACTCTCTAAAAATATGTTTTAACGTTGTGCTCCTTCACACATTTTTAGGTTGACATCTAAAATTTTGTATCAGAAATGTCAGCTGAAAAAATAATGTGATTTCTGACAAATATCAATATTCACAAACAAAACTGTTATGTCATGATTTTACATAAAACTGGTGAAACCTAAATCCTTGAGTGATTTGAGAGCCACCATCATCAGTTTTAAAAATTCATAACTGAGCTCCTCTTTGATGGTTGGAAATTGTACATTTTCCCTTTTCTCCCTGAGTTCTTAATTCCATTCTATTCTTCTAACAGAATTTTATCCCAATAATTTATATTTTTGCACTTGAAATGATTTTGTTGATTATCCTATTTCCCTGCAGCAAAAATATGTATGTATTTTGCTATTTAAGTGCCTTTTAAATTTCCTGTGATTCTAAAGCTCTATGTGTTGTTTAAAATTTCACTCTCATTTGAGTTATGACAATTTGTATTAGGATCCGATGGATCAAAACATTATAAATATATTACAAATTTTGATAGGTAATTATTAAACATAAAGACAAAAATTTATTAGTAAGTCTTTTTTGGAAAAAAGTTAGTGGGTGTATCTGTGGATAAATATTGCGTATTTTTAGAATGAGACAGGATTCAGCATCAATTGTCTTCCTATTTTTTGTTTGGTTAAATGTTAGTGCACAGAAGCCTTGTTTATATAAATAAGTAAATGGGAATGGACACTTTGTTTCAGCAATGTCACTTGAGTCTTTGAATTCCTTTGGAGATATATAGGGGGAAATTACACAATGATTTATCTTGAGAATTATTTTTCATGATTTATCAGCTGACAGCTCCGTTGGGTTCCCCTTCAGTTTTATTGGAAGCCATCTCAGTTGCTAAAGGGTTTGATACCTATTCATTTGTTAGAGCAATTTGTTTCTTCTCCACTGACAGCAGGGTTTGGAACTGTTTTTCTGGTGCCCTGAGGATTTACACCACAGGGCAGTGTACCCAGGTAAGATTCAAGTTGGGTAAAAATATGCTTTTCTTTTGTAAAGTGCATAAAGGGCTATTGTAAAAAGGCAGATGGAAAAAGAGAAGCAGCTTGACTCCTCCACCACAAGTGTGTTCTCTGGCAGATCAATTTGAGGAAATATGAAATATGAAATTTGAGGTTGTAGAAATTGATCCCCTTAAAACTAAGTGCTGAGGCTGGCCCAGTGGCATAGTGGTTAAGTTCACGTGCTCCGCTTTGGTGGCCCAGGGTTCGCAGGTTCAGATCCCAGGCACAGACGTAGCACCACTCATCAAGCCATGCTGTGGCCACATCCCGCATAAAATAGAGGAAGATTGGCACAGATGTTAGCTCAGAGGCAATCTTCCTCAAGCAAAAAGAGGAAGATTGGCAATGGATGTTAGCTCAGGGCCAATCTTCCTCACCAAAAAAACAACAACAGAAAACCTCTAAGTGCTTATTTACCCCATGGAAACTCTGTCTGTACCCCCAGGGTAATGCGCACTCCACTTTTAAGGTTGCTGGTTTATGTTTATAACTATAAAAGTAATGTATACAATATTTGTAGTTTTAAAAAGAGGTACAGAAGAGAGCATAACATGAAAAGTTAAAGCCCCTCTCTCCTCTGCCAATCGCACCCCATTCTATTCCCCTGGAATAAGTGCTCGTTAACAGTGTCTCGTGTAGCCTTTAAGGGATTTTCTATGCAAATCCAAGCATGTTTTATACATTTATCCTTTTATGAAATATAAATGTGACTGTAATATACGTACTGACCTACCACTTAGCGGTATATATCAGTCATCAGGCTGCTTTCTGCAAGTCGATCTGCACATCCAGGGCAATGCCAAGAAAAATTACAATGAGTTTTTGGGGGGAGACTTTTACAAAATTAATATGGAAGAATAAAAGGCATTTCCCCCCTTTCTCATTTCTCCTTTTTTTCTCCCAGAAATAAGGATTTAATGGCTATAGCTGAGTAGCCATCTTGCAACCAAAAAAGTGATTACCTCTGGACCTGTTCTTACATGAGAAAAAAAAAAGCCATATTTTACCAACTCTAAGAAGTACGTCTTTTCATGTTTCAGCATCTCTGAAATCTTTGAATGACAGTTTAGGATTGTATTTGGCAGCATTTTTTTCTTTCTTAGTGGCACATAAAATAATGGTGTGTCTTACAGTTAATACTGTCTTTGAATCAATGTAACACTTGAAACGTCATCCTGTTTGAGCCTTTGTTATTTGGACCCCAGTTACGTGTAGCTGAATACAATTCCTAAGAGATAGCAGGCTTTCTGTTTCACTCCTACTCAAGTCCCAAGTCCTCACCCCGGCCTTTAAAGCCCTACACAATCTGGCCTTGGTCACTTAGACCTTGCCTGAAACAAACTAGATTTGCTGCTGTCCTTGAGTAAGCTAGGCTGGCTCCTGCTTCCAGGCCTATGCCCTTATTGTTTTCTCTGCTTGAAAACTCTTCTCCTGGAAATCCTCATGGCGTTCTCCCTCACTTCTTCAGACCCCTGCTTAAATGTCACCTTACCTCAGAGTCTTTCCTTGACCTCTATATAAAATAACACCCCATCCTTGCTTTATTTATCTTCAAAACACTATCACCACATGATGTATTAAATATTACACACACATGCACACACACGTAAAATTACCACAATGTAAACTCCATGAGAGTAAGATGTTCAGTATTCTATTCCCAATGCCTCTTTAGCACTTAATACATACTTCTATATTTGTGCAATAAAGAAATGACTGCTTTTCATCATGAGTGAGGTCAACCATATTTTCGTGTTTATTGGTCATTTTGTATTGCCTTTATTTGTGAACTGCCTGTTCACATCTTTTGCCTACTTTTCTTTTGGGTTCTTATTAACCATAATAATAAGTAACACATATAGCACTTGAAGTATGTCAAGAGTTGTTCTATTAAATTGCTTAATCCTCGCTACAACATGAAGAAGTAGGTGCTGTTACGATCTCCATCTTATAGGTGAGAAAACTGAGGCAGAGAGAGATTGAGTGGCACCCAAGGTCACACAGCTAGTAAATGATGAACCTGGAATTCAAACCCAGCAGTCAGAATCTAGAGTTTGGTCTCTTAACTACTAAAGTATGAGCCCTTTGTCTGTCATGGTCTAGTATCTATATCTATATACATATAGATATAGATATCCACAAGAGGAGGGTGAGGACAGAGATGCAGGAAGGGATCAGATCCCCTGGAGCCTTGTAGACCACTGTGTAGAATTTGAATATTATCCCAATTGCAATTGGAATCATTTAGGGGGTTTAGCAAGGGAATGACATGATATGATTTATGATTTACATACAATAATTATAATCAAATAATGATAATAGTAACTAACATTTATTGATTGTTTATGATATGCCAGGTACTATTTTATAAGTACTTTACTAAGTTATTTAAACCTCATAACACCCTGATGAGGTAGATCCCAGTATTATTCTTACTATACAAATGAAACTGAGGCACAAAAACATCAAGTACCTTGAATTTGCTAATTCTTACTCTCTACTTCTATCCCTGTTCCTACTCAGACCTACTATCGACAATGAGATGTCTAACATCTTCTTTGCCCGGGTCCCCTGATGTCCCACTAGTGGTCTGCAAGTCTTCACTGGGCTAAAGAAAGGGAAATGGCAAGTCCACTCAGCACCAGGGCCCTTAGGTCTTGGAGCTGGTCAGTGGGAAGACCCATCCCATTTGAACCATGCCAAGGTGCCCTAAGCTCGGGAATAGCTAGCTTGCAGACCCATTCATGATGACCAAAGTAACCAGCTTACCAGCCCATGCTTGCCATTAGAGCAAGACAAGGCCTTGCACTCTGCATTCCCATAGCCATACCAGCAACCAGGAACTGGCTCATTAGGATCCACCACAGGCTTCCAGGAGATGCCAGGCCTATAGAGGGAAGCAGCAAGCTTACTGGTGTGGAAGGGGCAGAGAATGGAGGAGCTCAAGGCCTCCTTCAAGCACACATCTTGCCATGGGTAGCCTGTACCCATGTGATTCCAATGGCCTGGGCCCTTCTCTAGCTGAAAGAAAGGAAAGGCTCACAGACAGAGCAAAGTCATGCTTGTGAGGGATGAAAACAAAGCTGTAGGTTACACCGCATCATATCCTAACCAGCCATCTTCCCAGTTTTCACCACATATTGCCTCCGGGAGGCTGTTTGATAGCCTCCCTCTGTCTTCAGCAACTCTGACTATACCCCTTTAGACTGCTTCCCCATTTGACCTACACTTTTGATTCTCTTTACCTGTCTGCTTCATAACATGAGTGCTGATTAGCCTCCTGAGTGCTGGCACAGCATCTGGCCAACTACCCATCTTACCCAAGCCTTTTAGGAAAACCCTGGAATCCCAAAATCTGTGTCCAATGCTGGAGATTGGCCCTGTGGGATATGGCATGGCCCTGGGCCTGAGCTAAGAGGCACAATGAAGAACAAATTCTCAAATTTTAATCACCAAAATGTGGACTCTAACTTCTTGTACTTCCTGTCCTAAAAGTGTCTCTATGAAATTTGAATGGTGAGAAGGGTAGATGTTGTTATATTGTACCAACACTGGTAGTTAAAAATCCTAATCAGGGGTCAGCCCGGTGGCGTAGGTTAAGTTCTCAAGCTCCACTTCAGCGGCCCAGGGTTCATGGGTTCAGATCACAGGCTCAGACCTACACACTGCTCATCAAGCCATGCTATGGTGGCATCCCACATATAAAATAGAGGAAGATTGGCACAGATGTTAGCTCAGCAACAATATTCCTCAAGCAAAAAGAGGAAGATGGGCAACAAATGTTAGCTCAGGACCAATCTTCCTCACCACAAAAAAAATACTACTCACACTTTTTATTCTTTTTCAAAATCTTATCTCTTATATTATTTTACAGTCGTGTACCACATAACAACGTTTCAGTTGACAAAAGACTGCATATATGACAGGGGTTCCATAAGATTAGTACCATACAGCCTGGGTGTGTAGTAGGCTCTGGCATCTAGATTTGTGTACTCTCTATGATATTCACACAATGATGAAATCACCTAACAACACGTTTCTCAGAATGTGTGCCCGTCGTTAAGCGACACATGACTGTATTTTTCTTCTTTATTTTTACTGAAATGTATTTGACATATAACATTGTGTAAATTTAAGGTGTGCAACATGTTGATTTGATACATTTATATATTGTAATATGATTGCCATTGTGGTGATAGTTAGCACCTCTATCATGTCACATAATTATCATTTTTGTGGTAGGAATAATTAATATCTAGTCTCTTAGCAAGCTTGGTGATTGTAATATAGCATTATTTTCTATATTGACTATACTATGCATTAGGTCTCTAGTGCTTATTTACTACTAGTTGCAAGTGAATCTTATTCCTTTTAAAACCACAAAAATCAATATAGCAAAAATTACATACAATTTTGAAATTAATAGAGGGAAATTTAGTAATGTCTAACAAAATTACATATGTATACACTATTTGACTCAGTAATCCCACTTCTAGGAATCTAACCCAAAGATACACCAGCAAAAGTACAAACTGACATATGCAGAAGGTCATTCATTGCAACACCATATTCATTCAACATTCATTGCAACAAAAGACTGGGGAAAAAACAACAAATGTCCACCAGTAGGGGGCCAGTTGAATAAATTATAGTCGAGTCATAAAATGGAAAGCTGGAAAAAAAAATTTAATAAAATAAAATAGAATACTATGGAATTAGATAGATTTCTATATAATTAGGAGTAATATCTAGGATATATTATTAAGGGGAAAAAACAAAGTATAGAACATCTTATATTGTATACCACCTTTTGTGTAAGAAAGTTGGAGAAACACAAATATTTACAGCAACATTATGAACTTATGATTTATTTTTCTCTCTCTAAAAAATAAATATTTCCTAGCTCTTTCCTCTGAAAACACATAGCAGCAATAGCAACCTAGTAGCAATGAGTGTGTCTAATGCCCAGACTGTGGTCTCTAAATATCATTTCTTATCAAGAGGAGCCAATCCTCCTTGAAGAAATAATTGTTTACCGGTCTGTAGTGGTAAATGTACAAAATGAACCTAGGACATCTTGTTTTGCCAAAAAGCAGGGGAGGTATCAAAGACTAATGTAGTCCAGTCAAAAGAACATGGGATACAAAGTGAAAGGGAGTTTCCCCTTGCCTATATTGAGACAATTAGAGCATTAAAAAAATCTGCAATTAATCAAGCATTAAATGTATAAAGTACATGATTTTATAATGACTTTAAAAAACATTGGTCATCCCTGGTTGATGCTAGGGCGCCAAATTATTATTGTAAAAATTAGTTAAGGAAAAAATCAAGAATTTATCCCACCCTTCCTGTGTGAACTGTATTTCAGGGTAATCAAATAGTTAATGATAGTCTTCTTTATGCAACAATTCCAGATAGAAAATGCAGAAGGAATGATGGAATTAGTATTTCACCACTTACAATCCCTAATGAAATAATAAATCTAGGCTACAGTTTCTCAACCTCAGCACTATTGACGTTTGGGGCTAGATAATTCTTTGTTTGGTGGCTGTTCTATGCATTGTAGGATATTTAGCAGCATCTCTGGCCCCTTCTCACTAAATGCCATTAGCACACACACCCCCAGTTGTGACAATCAACAATATCTTCAGACATTGTCAAATGTCCCCTGCAGGGGGACGTAAAATCATCTCTGGTTGAGAATCACTAATTTAGGACAATGATCGTGAATGGATAAAAAAAGATTAGGGAAAATGATAGTGGGGAACTTTGCAATGGAGGGATCGCACTAATAACAGCTGAACCCACTGGTCCATTTTAGCATCACTAAGATATTACACAATATCGTATGCAGCTAGATATTATGTGCCTCCTGATGTGACGGAATAGGAAGCATACAGCACCACCTAGGATATATTGATGCCAGAAATAAACACTGAACTTTAATCAAGTGTCAAGCTATAACTCCAAGTTTATGGTGAATATAGGAGATAGAAGAACAAGTTTAATGTCACCACTAGGAAAAAATCGGCCAAATCCAGAATGTGGAATATTTTATAGGAAGAATTACTTGTTTTCTTCAATGATAAATGGCATTTAAAAGGGGATGAGGAAAAGAAAAATGGGAAACTTACTGATTCTTTTCCAGCTTTATTGAGGTATGATTGACAAATAAAAATTGTATGTATTTAAGCTGTACAACGTGATGTCTTGGTATACATATACGTTGTGAAGTGATTGCCACAATGGAGCTAATTAACATATCCATCACCTCACCTAGTTACCTTTTTTTATGTGAGAACAATTAAGATTTACTCTTAGCGAATGTCAAGTATACCGTACAGTATTATTAACTATATTCACTATGCTGTACATTAGAACTCCAGAACTTATTCATCCTGCATAATGAAACTTTGTACCCTTTGACCAACATTTCTCCGCTTCCCCCTCCCCCAAGCCCCTTGTAACCACCATTCTATTCTCTGCTTCTATGAGTTGGACTTTTTTAGATTCCACATATAAGTAATATGCAGTGTTTGTCTTTCTGTGTCTGGCTTAGGAAATTTATGGGTTTTTTAAAGAGACTTAAGAGAAATAAATAAATGCAATGTTACATTTGGTTTGGATCCTATTTTAGAAAAGATCAACTTTAAAAACACTTCTTGAAACAATCATGGAAACTTGAATATGCACTAGTATTGAATTACATTAAGGAAT
Organism: Equus asinus; assembly: GCF_041296235.1. NCBI lineage: Eukaryota > Metazoa > Chordata > Mammalia > Perissodactyla > Equidae > Equus > Equus asinus. The sequence continues at coordinate 38,568,370 of NC_091820.1, forward strand.
TATTGTTAATTAGTCAATTGTGAAAATGTCATTGTGGTTATGTAAAAATAGTATTTTTCTGTTAGAGATGCATACACGTTGAGTGAGATAATATATCTAGGATTTGACTTAAGAGACTCCAACAAACCTTAGAGTGGGGAGAATAAATGAAAAAAGATTGGGAAAATGTTGAAAGTTGTTGATGCTGAGTAAAGAGGATTCATTCTACTAATCTCTCTACTCTTGTGTATGTTTAAATTTTTCCATAATAAAATGAAATTTAAAAACAAAGCAAGTGAGACTTCTGCTTATGGAAAGAAGTAGTAGATGTACCTCTCTATTCCTCCTGCTATGTACAGTTAAAAACTCTGGACATTGTATATAAAACAAACAGAAGAAGGCTCTAGAAAGTAGACAAAAGCAGCAGACTGGTTATAGACCTCAGAACCCAAGCAATGACACAGCAGTGAGTTCCCTGAGGTTTTGTTTTGTTTTGCCTTGCCTAATATATCCTAGACTGAGTGCTGGAGGAGCTGAAAACCTAGAAACATCAATGGACGTAGGCAAAAATACACAGCGCCAAGAAAAGCCTGCTCTCTCTAGGCAAAGGACCACAAAACGGGCAACCTTGCAAGACAGAAAAGTTTTAGATACTAACCGCTCTCTTCCAATCAAACACCACAGAAAAAATTGCAGCACCACCCATACCAACAAAGGCCAAGTGGAGAACTTAGATTTCCACCCTTGGCAGGACGTGATAAAGAGCAAAACCCCTCCTGCTGGGACAGTGTCAGAAAAGAGCAAATTGGGAGCCAGAACTTTCATTCCTCCTGGACAGTAACAAGCCCCCTCTGGCATAGTGTCAGTGGAGAATACATGGGAAGCCTGGAATTCATGCCCACTTGGTGATAATAAGGGGTCCCTCCTCTTCTCCCACTGGGGTGGTGTCAGAGGAGTCCCAGTGGAGAATCAGCACTTTCACTACCATCCAGCAGTAACAAGCATCTCCCCCCAAACTGTGGCATCAGTGGGGGTCATGAAAGGAACTATAACAAGGCATCCCTGCTCCAATCAGCCAGGGTGGTATCAGCAGAGGCATGGAGGAGAGCCTGAACTCCCACCTTGCCAAGCAGTAATGAGGAGACCCTCCCCCCCCAGGTATCAATGAAGGCTGAATGAGGAACCTGGACTTCCACTCCACCTGGCAGCAATGAAGTGGCATTCCCCTTCCCCTGCCAAAGCAGTGTCAGAAGAAGCATGATAAAAACAGATTTAAATAAGATCCAGAGTCTCATAACATAATACCCAAAATGTCCAGGTTTCAATTAAAAATCACTCATCATATCAAAAGCCAGGAAAATCTCCACTTGAATGAGAAAAGACACCAACAACAAGACAACATAGTTGTTCATAAAGATGCTTCAACAAGCATTTACAAGCATAATAGAAACAAATGAAAAATAATAAAAGGTCTCATCAAAGAAATAGAAGACAAAAAAGAGAACTAAATGGAATTTTTAAAACTAAAAATGCAATAGCTAAATTTAAAAAAAAATAATAGATGGGCTCAACAGTGGAATGGAAGAGACAGAGGAAAGGATCAGTGGACTTGAAAATAGAACAATAGAAATTATCCAGTGTGAACAACAGAAAGAAAATAGACTAGGGAAAAAAATGAACAGATCCTAAGGAACAAGTGGAACTATAGCAAAAGATTGAACATCTGTGTCATCAAAGTTAGGAAAGGAGAGGAGAAAAAAGGTGGAGCTGAAAAAGTATTCAAAGAAATAATGGCTGAAAATTTCCCAAAAGACATAACCCTACAAACTCAAGAAGCTGAACAAACCCCAAACTGTATAAACATAAATAAACCCATGCCAAGACCCATCATACTCAAACTTCTAAAAACAAAGGACAAAATAAAAAGGAAACAATAGAGAAATGACACCTTGCCTATGGGGAAAAACAATTTGAATCACAGAGGATTTCTCATCAGAAACCATGGAGGTCAGAAGGAACTGGCACATTTTTCAAGTGCTGAAAGAAATAACTGTCAATCCAGGATTCCATGTCCAGTGAAAATATCTTTCAGGAATGATGGGGAAATCAAGACATTCTCAGATAAAGAAAAATTAAGAGAATTTGCCAGGGTAGCAAACCTACCCTGAAAGAACGACTAGAAATGAAGTTCTCTAAACAGAAAAAAAAAATCATAAAAGAGGGAATCTTGGAATATCAGGAAAGAGAAAAAGCATAACAGAAAGTAAAAATATGGGTAAATACAATAGATTTTCCTTCTACTCTCAAGTTTTCGTGTTTGATGGTTGAAGCAAAAATTGTAACAATATCTGATGTGGTTCTCAATATCTGCAGAGGAAATATATAAGGCAATTATATTATAAATGAAGTAGAGTAAGGGGGCATAAGGTTTCCACACTTCACCCAAAATGGTAAAATGTTGACACCAGTAGACTGTGATAAGATATGTATGTGTATATAATGTAATACCTAGAGTAAAAGCTCTATGTGTATGTATATAAAAGTTCTATGTAATATAATGTAATACAAAAATTTAAAAAGTGATACAAAGAGCCAAAATTTAAAAAGTGATACAAAGAGATACACTTCAAAAACACTTTAGGTAAATAAAAATTCAATCCTTAAAAAAAGTTCAAGTAACACACAGGAAGGCAGGAAAAAGAATACAGAGAAACAAGAAACAGAAAGATCAAAAAAAAATAAATGTCAGGCTTAAGCTAACATATCAATAATTAAGTTAAAGTGTAATGTAATGATCAACATGGTCAAAATACCGTTAATTAAAAGTAAGAGATTGGTAGAGTGGATAAAAAACATGACCCAACTATATGCTATCTACAAGAAACTCACTTCAAATATAGCAGAATCGGTAGTTTGAAAGTAAAAGGATATAAAAATATATGCCATGCAAATATTAATCAAAAGAAAGCAGGAATGGCTATACTAATATCAGATAAAGTAGACTTCAGAGCAAAGAAAATTACCAGGGATAAATATCCATGAGTCCCTACTGATATAAATAAAAGCTTAAATGAATTAATAAATAGAGAGAAGAAACAAGTCTCCCTTGCAGAATTCCAAATAATTTATGTAGATACTCTGCTCTCAAGGAGGCCAAGCTCTCCCCCCTCAACTGTGGGTTGCGCATAGTGACTTCCTTCTGAAGAGGATAGTATGGGAAGAGTGAAACAGTGGAGAAACCTGACAAACGCTACTTCAGCTGGGTGATCAAAGTCAACACCATGTTGATAATTGTAATCTTGATATGATGTGATAAGAATGGCAATTTACTTCTGTGATGTCCCTCCCTAAAGTCCATAATCTCAGACTAATCATAAGAAAAACATCAGACAAATTCCAAAAGAGGAGCATCCTACAATATGCCCGACCAGTACTCCACAAAACTGTCAAGGTCACCAAAAACAAGGAAAGTCCGAGAAGCTGTTACAGCCAGCAAAGAGGAGCTTAAAGAGACACAATGACTAATTGTAATGTGGTATCCTGGATCAGATGCTGGGACAGGAAAAGGGCATTAAGTAAAAACTAAGGAAATCTGAATAAAGTATGGACTTTAGTCAATAATAATGTATCACTATTGGTACATTAATTGTAACAAATGTACCAGACTAATGTAATATGTTAATAATAGGGGAAACTGTGTTCAAGGGGTATATGGGAACTCTCTGTACTATCTGCTCATTTTTTTGTAAATCTAAAACTATTCTTAAAAAATTAAGTCTATTAATTAAAAAATTATCAGGGACATTACATAATTATAAAAGGATTAATCTACCAAGAAGGCATAGCAATCATAAATATGTACAAACCAAATAGCGGAGCTGCAAATTCATTAAGCAAAAACTAACAGAACTGAAGAAAGAAACAGACAAATGCATAATTAAAGTTGGAGACTTCAACATACGCTGATTTCAACAACTACATGAAAATCAGCAAGGATATAGGAAGATCTCAAAAACACTATCAAACAACAGGATCTAACTAGCATTTATACAACACTCCACCCAACCACAGCAGAATACATATTCCTTGCAAGCATCCACAGAACAGTTACCAAGATAGACCATAACCTGAGCCATTAAAAAACCTCAACAAATTTAAAAGAATTAAAATCATACACACTGTGTTCTCTGACTACAGTGAAATCAAACTAGAAATCAATAACAGAAAGATAATAGGAAAATTTCCAAACACTTGGAAACTTAAGAACACACTTCTAAATAATCCATGGATCAAAGAGGAAGTCTTAAGGAACAATTTTTTACAAATATATATAACTAAATGAAAATAAAAACACAATATATCAAAATTTGTGGGACACAGCTACCAGAGCTGCTGAGAGAGAAATTTACAGCATTAAATACTTACAATAGAAAAAAGAAAAAGTCTCAAATCAATCATCTAAGCTCCTACCCCAAGAAAATAGAAACTAGCAGGCTTAAGGCAGGAAATAATAAACAGCAGAAATCAATAAAACTGAGAATGGGAAAACAATAAAGAAAATCAATGAAACAAAAAGCTGGTTATTTGAAAGATCAATAAAATTGACAAACCTCTAGTAATACTGACAAAGAAAAAGAGACACAAATTACCAGTATCAAGAATGAAGCAAAAGATATCACTATAGACCCTGTAGACATCAAAGAAATAATAATAATAATAAGAGAATACTGCTAACGACTCTACACACATAAATTTGAGAATTTAGATGAAATGGACCAATTCCTCAAAAAGTACAAACTACCACAACTAACTAAATAGAAAATAAATAATTTGAATAGACCTATAACTATTAACGAAACTGAATTTGTAATTATAAAAACTCCCAAAACAGAAATCTTAGGCCCAGATGCTTTCACTGGAGAATTCTACCAAATGTTTAAAGGGGAATTACCAATTTTATATAATCTCTTATAGAAAATACAAGAGGAAGAAATACTTACATTTCATTCTATGAGGCCACTGTTACCACAATACCAAAACTAACCCAAGACAGTCAGAAAAGAAAACTACAGACCAATATCCTTCATGAACATAGACACAAAAATCCTTAACAAAATACGGTATTAGCAAACTCAGTAATATATAAATCCAGCAATATATAAAAATAATTATACACAATGACCAAATAGAGTTTGTTCCAGGAATGCAAGAATGCTTCAAAATTTGAAAATCAATCAATGTAATCTACCAAGTCAACAGACTAAAGAAGAAAAATCATAAAATCATGTCAGATCAATTTATGCAGAAAAATATTCAACAAAATTCAACATCCATTCACAATAAAAAATTTCAGAAAATTAGGAACACAGAGAAACATCCTAAACTTTATAAAGAACATCTACAAAAAATCTATAGGTAACATACTTAATGGTGAAAGACTGAATCTTTTCCCCCTAAGATTGGGAACAAGGCAAGGCTGTTCATTCTCACTACAACTATTTAACATAGTACTGGAAGTTCTAGCCAGTGCAATAAGGCAAGAAAGAAAATAAAAGGAATGGAGACCAGAAAGAACAAATAAAACTGTCTCTATTTTCAGATGACATGATTGTCTAGATAGAAAATCCCAAGGAATCTACAAAACTCCTAGAACTAATAAGTGAGTTCAGCAAGTTTGAAGGATACAAGATTAACACAAAAATGTCAATCATATTTCTATATATTACCATCAAATATATGGAAACCAAAATTACAAACACAATACCATTTTCAATTGCTCCAAAAAATGAAATGCCAAGGCATATATCTAACAAAACACATACAGGATGTGTACGTTGAAAATTTCAACATTCTGATAAAAGAAATCAAAGAAGATCTAAATAAATAGAGAGGCATACTATGTTCGCAGGTTGGAAGACTCAACATATAAAAATGTCTATTCTCCCCAAATTTATATACAGCTTTAATACAATTCCTATGAAAATTTCAGCAAGACTTTTTACAGATATAGGCAAGGTTATTCTGAAACATATCTAAAAAGTCAAAGGAACTAGAATAGCTAAAACAATATCAAAATAGAGAAATAAAGTTGGAGAAATCACACTGCCCTATTTTAAAACTTCCTATATAGCTACAGAATGTGTGGTGTTGGTGGAGAGATGGACAAATCAATGGAAAAGAATAGAGATCAATGACAGATAATTGTTGATCAGTGGAATAGAATTGAGAACCCAGAAATAGACCCACACAAGTATGGCCAACTGATCTTTGACAAAGACGCAAAAGTAATTCAATGGAGGAAGGATAGTCTTTTCAGCAAATGGTGCTGGAGCAATTGGATATCTATAGGCAAAAACACAAACCTCTACCTGGACCTCAAGTCTTATACAGAAATTAACTCAAAATGAATCAGAGATTTAAATGTAAAACTATAAAACCCTTAGAAGAAAACAGGAGAAAATCTTCAGACCCTAGGGCTTGGTGAAGAATTCTTAGACAATGCCAAAAGTATGATCCATAAAATTAAAAAATGATAAATTGTACTGCATCAAAATAAAAAACTTTTATTTTGTGAAAGACTCTGTTAGGAAAATGAAAAGATAAGTTACAGACTGGGAAAAAATATTTGCAAATCACACATCTGACAAGGGACTCATAACTAAAATATATAAAAGTCAACAGTAAAAACTAATCCAATTAGAAAATAGATAAAAGACTTGAAGAGCTATTTCACTGAAGAGAATAAACAGATGACAAATAAACACATGAAAAGATGTTCAATATTACCAGCCATTAGGGAAAAGCAAATTAAGATCGTGATGAGGTATCACCACACACCTAATAGAACAACTAAAATAAAGAATAGTGACAATACCGCTACTGATAAGGATGCAGAGAAACCAGACCTTTCATGCGTTGCTGGTGGGAACGTACATTCTGGAAAATAATTTAGTAGTTTCTTTTTTTTCTTTCTGCTTTTTCTCCCCAAATCCTCCCAGTACATAGTTGTATATTTTAGTTGTGGGTCCTTCTAGTTGTGGTACGTGGGATACCACCTCAACGTGGCCTGATGAGCGGTGCCATGTCCGTGCCCAGGATCCGAACCAGCGAAACCCTGGGCCGCCATAGCAGAATGCGTGAACTTAACCACTCGGCCACGGGGGCAAGCCCCAAGTAGTTTCTTAAACAATTAAACTGCCATATGAGCCAGTAATCTCACTCCCAGAAAAATGAAAACTTATGTCCACACAAAAATGTGTACTTGAATGTTCATAGCAGCTTTATTTGTAATAGCTAAATTTGGAAACAACCAAAATGTCCTTTAAGTTGGTTAAACAAACTGTAGTACATTCATACTATGGAATACTATTCTGCAATACAAAAGACAAATTATACACACAATAATTTGGATGGATCTCAAGGGCACTGCACTGAGTGGAGAGCGCCAATCTTAAAAGATCATAAACTGTATGATTCCATTTGTATAACATTCCTGAAGCAAAAAAATTAAGAGATAGAAAACAGATTAGTGGTTGCCAGGGGTTAGGGATGGGTGGGGGGAGTGGGTGTGACTATAAAAGGCAGCAGGAAGATCTTCACAGAGATGGAATAGTTCTGTATCTTGATTGTGGTGGTTGTTACACCAATCTACACGTTATGAAATGACATAGAACTATGCACACACGTTGTTCCAATGCCAATTTTCTATTACACAAGATGTAAGTTTTGGGGGAAACTAGGTGAAGGTTACACAAAACAAAACAAATACAAGCTCTTGAAGAAGGAATTTCAAATAAAAATAGGATGAAATTGAATTCTCAGCAATAATTTTGTACCATATTGTTTTCAAGCAGAATGGCAAGGTTTTTTCCTGAATGTGGAGGTTCCCAAGTGTCCCCAGAGGCTTTAATAAGACTGATCTCATAGGGATCTATGTGACAACGTCTTTTCCTGCTCCCCTGGGCAACATTGGTGGAATATAAGAAGCCCAGGACTTCATCCAGGATCACAGCTATAGGAGGAGTCCCCAGGACTCTGTGGGCTCTCACTGGACGTGTCTCCACAATAAGGAGACATAGTGGACTTGACTCAGGTTTCTTCTGTTCTTTTCTAGACCATAGGCCTCCAGCTAAATCAGAGTTAACTATGCTTCACCCCAGCCTAACCAGTGGCTGGTGAATACAAAATCTTTTTGTATGAACATGCTCCTTCATTCACACAACAGTGATTTGTATAAATTAAATATAACTCCCATGTCTGCTATCCTTGCTGGCACTCTGTTATTTCTTGGCCACCGTGTGTTGTCCTGCTGAGAAAATGAGCCTGCTTGGCCAATATCCTGCTTGGCCACCACGAGCCATCCTGCTGGGAGGGATGAACTGTGGAACTAGTTTCATGAAGTCACACTGTAGGTGAGCTTAAGAAAGATATTTAACCCAAACCTCAGGGCCTGGAGTTGCAAGCAGTAGAAGATTCAGATGCTGCTCTTTCTGTCTACCATTATTTAGGCCTCTGTGACTTTTATTTTTAAAAATTTCACTTCCCAGTTATAAATTCATCTTCTTAAAAAAAGTTTATTATTTTTGAGTGGAAACAACAGTGGCAACAGATCAGAGTTAGGCAAGCTTTGAGTCAGCAAATATATCAGGAAGATACCTCCCACAGAATTGGAAAGACCTCTAACGTCTTCACACTGTCAGTACAAGTTTGGGAAGCCCTACATACGCCAGAAAAATATGCTGTCAAGAAATGTGACGTGGCGGGGTTGGGGGGAGTCCATCATCCTGGGGAAATTTTGGGAGAGTGTTTTATGAGTGGATGGAACAGCTGGGATGGGGTTTCTTAAGAAAGATTTGTTCCGAAAATGAGCTCACTTTACTTAAGAGTCAGATTAAGAAAGATTAGGGAGAGAGGGGCAGAACATTCTGGGACTACATTCTCTTGGGTGAAGACAATTTTATCCCGAGTGGAGCAACAGGAAACCAAGAAGGTTAAAATCAGAGAGAAAAGGATCACGTTACCGGAATTTGTGACAGAGCTTTCTCTTTCTATGAGGTGGGGGAGAGAGAGGATCAACAAACTGAATAAAGTGTGGTACAGCACTGACCTATTTTTTGTGGACAAAGGAAAGTGGCAGGCCAGACTGTTTCAGTTCTACAGGTCAAAGGGCAACAGCTCTAACAAATGGAAAGAAAATTGTGGAGAGCTGTAAAGATAGTGATTCTCAGTGATTCGCTAGGGACTCCACCCTAAGAAGTAAATGGAAAGAATCTGTCTGAAAGTGATGAGGTATTTGAGGAATGCTAAGGCAAGGAACAAACCCCTTTCATTACGGTGCACCCACCGCCAGTTGAGCTTCACTAAGAGGGCAAGTCTGCACACGGGGCTGTCAAGGTGAATCAAACAAGGAAGATGATTTGGAATGCAGACAATAAACCTGCAGGTGGGAGGAGGGACAGGGCAGCCTGGGGCAACCCAAAAAAACCTACCCTGCTCAGCCATCCACCTACCCTGAAGTGGAATGAACATTTACCATAGAAAATCCTGAAGTCCAGTGAGTCTAAGAATGTTTTCAAGACCATGGAAGATGTTCTAAGGACTGAAAAGTTTTCCAACTGGCTGATGGAGATGAGCTAAGGTGTGCGGCAACATAACCCTGGAGACAGAAGAAGTGTGGGGGCCTTTGCTTGGACAGTTGATATGGGGATATGTAGAAGGAGGTCAGAGAACATACAGGGGGCATTTAGGGATTGGATCAATTAGAAGGCAATAGTAAATCAGGAGAGAGAGAGAGCGGTCATCATGAGAATCACTGGGAGAACTTTTTGCTGGTCATCACAAAGGCTAGACCCTGGACAGCCACTCCATTTAATTAGGATGGAGCTCCTGGGCTTCCCAAACCTAGGAAGGGCAATAGCCACTCCAAAATAAAAAAAACAAACTTGAAAATTCGGCACCTGGCTCCATCATGTGAAATATGGAAAGACTATACGACTTTCCAATTATTACAACCAAAAGAACTAGAAAGTCAAAACAAAATGATTGATGCCAATTGCTTTCCAGAAAACAAACTTTTGGTGGTGAACTAAGGCTTGGGGATGGTGAATCCCTGCAACCAACCAATGGTAGTTACCATTTCAGAGACGAATGGGCAGAGACTGGGGAAGAATGAGAGGACTTCAGATTTCTTATAAAGTCAGGTATACACTTGCCGTATGACCCTCCAATCCCATTCCTAGGTATTTACCCTAAAGAAGTGAAACTTTATGTTCACACAAAAACCTGTACATGAATGTTTATAGAAGCTCCAAACTGAAAACAACCCAAATGTCCTTCATGGGTAAATGGGTAAACAGATTTTCCTGTGTCCATACAATAAAAGGACAATAATTGTCTGCAATAGAAAGGAATGAACTATTCATACACACAATAACATGGATGAATCTCAAATGCATTATGCTGAGTAGAAGAAACCAAAATAGAAAACTACATGCTGTATAATTCTATTTATGTTCTGGAAAAGGCAAAACTATGGGGATAGAAAACAGATCAGTGGTTGCCAGAAGCTTGCGGGCAAAAGGAGGAGTTGACTACCAAGGGACACAAGGGGGCATGTTGTGGTACGGAAATTTTCTATATCTTGATTGTGATAGTGGTTACGCAACTGTATACATTTGTCAAAACTCATGTGACTGTACTTCTGAAAAGGGTGAAGCTTACTGTACGTAAATTCTATTTTAATAAACCTGACTTTAAAAAGTGCTGAGTAAAAAAAAAATTTTAAACTGACTATCCAAAAAGGATACATTGGAGAAAATAGGCCAATCTGCTTGGTTCCTGTTTGAAACCAGTTTCAGATCAAGGGCAGGGCCACAAACAAAAAAACTCACATGAACTCACCTATCATCTCTGGGAAGAGACCAGTGTCTCTACTCTTTAGGGAGAATTGGTGTGTCCTGAGGCACTATGATGAGCAATACATTTTGCCTGCCTGTTATTGTACTTTACACATGGAACTCTGAATCCAGGGGGAAATGGAAGAAGTTGTTTTGCTTCTGAACTAGGAATATTCAGAATCATCCGACTATTCCACTTTCACAAATTTTAAACTAAGAAGGCAAGAGTACTGAGTTCCCAGCACATAATTACTTCCCAAGGCCACACTGGGAATCGATGGCTGGACTTTCCCACTAAACTCTGGGTACAGATCTAATCTATTAAAAACTCTTCAACTGTAGGCATTGTTTATGGGATGGGAGAATTTTCAGAAATACCTGAAATCCCACAAGCAGCACCCAAGATTGAACAGGGTTTAAAGTGGGCATGTCTTAAGAACCTCAGGGATCTCTTGTCTTCTTTTTTTTTAATTTTATTTTTTTATTGCAGTAACATTAGATTATAACATTATATAGCTTTCAGATGTACATTGTAATATATTCCAAATTGTGTAGATTATATCATGTTCAACACCCAAAAACTAATTATAGTCCATCACCACATCTGAGCCTAATCACCCCTTTTGCCCTTCTTTTTTTTTCCTAATCCTAACAGTCATCAGTTTTTAAATAGGGTCTAGAGGAAGAAACGACTGCCACAATGCAATTAATTTTGACAGAGGAGTTGGTTGGATGGTAAAATCCATCAACAGGGTCATGCATTCATACTTGAGCTCAAGTTGGTGTAAGGACTATGGCTACCTCAAACTCCAATAAAAACGTAACCCCAATGCTGTCGATGTCATAGAAGAAATGAAGATAATAGTTCAAAAATTGTTGGCTTGGAAGTAGAGCTATTACCAAGGTTCATCCATAAACATTGCTTTCTGATTTGGAAACCAAATGGAACTTGGTGAACAACTATGCTCTGTTATGGAGGCTTCAATTTGTCCATAAAATCCCTGGCACTAATAGTAGCCTATGACTATTAATTGAGACGAGAAATTTCAAGCCTCCAACTTCTCCACGGGAAATAGTTGTATCAATATCAATTAACGTCTATGTGTCTCTAACTTACTCATTTTTATCCTCTATATAGTCTTGTGAGAGAAATACTAACTGCAGGAGAAAACAAATTATACTTAGAGGATAACTCTTTTGCACAAGGCAAAGCTGGAATGGGGGTCCAGGGACCTGGGATCTAAATGAGATACCTTGGAAAATGGAATTGGGTCTAGGAAGTTGAAACTGCGGCCTTTGGGCTTCCAAAAGAGCAATCCATTTTGAGGAAGTCCAGACACCATGGTAACAAAGTAGGCCTATTTATTCTGACAGTCAGTAGGTTGTGGGCTAGTGGGACATCCAGTACTAGGCAAACTCTATTCGGCACTGCCTCTGCCATGCTACGTATTAGAGAAGGAAGCAGTCTGGCGTAACACTTAAGCACACAAATTCTGGAGCCTTTGTTACTAGTGTTCAAATCTTATCTCTGCCATTTCCTAGCTATGGGACCTTTGGCAGATTATTTAACATCTCTGTATTTCAATTTCTTCATCTGTAAAAATAGATATAGTAACAATAAATGACTCCATTTTAGCATTGTTGTAAGTGATGACTTCATAAATGTAAAAGCACTCAGAACAAGCAAGAGCTCCTGTATTATCTATTAGTATTACTATTTTCATTTCCAGGAGCCCAAAGTATAAAAATGAGTGGAGAAATAAGAATTGGGAACATTGGATGCCTTGGCCAAAGTGCAGTGAGATTTAACTATTAAGACTTCAGAACTAGAGACATGAGCTGGACCCTCTTCTCTCATTTCTGTTCCTGGCCAATACATCTTAGAGCAGGACCAGGAACACCAAAGTATTGCACACACCCCTCTCTGATGGGTAGGTCCCAACTTTTCCCTTTTATATTTCTGGAAACTCCTGCCATAACTAACCAAAGTCAGTATAGGGATCTATATTAGTCTCCTAGGACTGCCATAACAAATTACCACAAAGTGGGTGATTTTAGACAACATAAATTTATTCTCGCATAGTTCTGGAGGTAAATCAAGGTGTCAGCAGTGCCATGCTCTCTCTGAGGGCTCTAGGAGAGACTCTGTTCCATGCCTTTCTCCTAGCTTCTGGTGTTGCCAGCAATCCTTGGCATTCCTGGGCTTGTAGACACATCACTCCAATCTCTCCCTCTGTTGTCACATGGCATTCTCCCTATGGATCTCTGTCTCTGTGACTCTTCTCCTCTTCTTATAAGGAGATGAGTCATACAGGATTGAGGGCTCACCCTAATGACCACGTCTTAACTTGATTACATCTGCAAAGATTCTATTTCCAAAGAAAGTCACATTCACAAGTACTAGAGATTAAGACTTCAACATATCTTTTTTGGGACACAGTTCAACCCATGACAGGATCTAAGACAATAAAACATTTCAGTATACCTGAAACCATCGTGCTGTCACACACATTGGATAGTGGAAAGAAGTAAACGTTGAAGGGGAGGACTCTTTTTCTGCTTGCCTAGAATGCTCCCCATGATGGTCCCACACCAGCCTCTCTAAGAATTCCTTTCAGGCAACCTCTAGTTGGAGGCATAACTTTAAGTGAACTTTGCAAATTACTGCTTGAGGTTGACTCTTCTTGGTGGTAGTTCACAGCTACTCTCGTTGAGTTGAGGTCATTCCAACTATGAAGGAGGATGCCCCCACCACTGGAAACCCTCCAATTAACATGTTTTGCTGCTAAGGCAAGGAGGGTACTTCCAACTAAGAAATGACGTGGTAAATAGCAAACCTAGCAGATATGGATGGGCAGCCACATGTATCTTACATCTCCGACCCTGTGGACATTGCAGAGAGAATGAATCAGGTCTAAAGGTTGAGCTGCCTAAGGGCTGCAATGTCATAGGGTCTAATGGGGCTAATGCCTTTCTCTTTAGGTTGATGAGCCTGAGGAAGCAAGAAGTATACATATTAAGGCCTGACTGGTAAGTTTGTATGGAGGCCTTAATCCATTGGGGGTCCAAGAGTGGGGGTCGGAGGTCAAATACAGTTTGGCATAGAGTTACAACAGCTAGTCCGGGGTTTTACATTTTAAATCAATCAGCTATTTGCTATGATCTAAGGTCCAAGCCAGGACTCTACTCAGGCCAAAGAGAAGGCCCTAAAATGATTAAGAATTGGTCATTGCACGTTGCCAGGTTCCATTCCTGTTCCCAAACTTGAGTGAAGGGTGGAGGATGAGGGAGACTTTCTCAGTAATGTGCAAGCTTGTACTGGGTGTATACACATCAGATAAGAGGATCAATCAGCCCCGGTTTGTCCATGCATTGCAGTTAATAAGGCATGGGCAGAAGCCCTCAACCCTTTCCCCAGGGGTCAAAACCAGAGACCCATGCAAGGCTTGCTCCTAGAATGCTACCTGTAATAGTGATAAAAATGTGCCACTGAGACCTCCTGCTGCAGGAAGCATAGTTGACTAATAGCCCCAGCTTCCACCTGACTTGGTCCACCACCATGTTTGCACCAAGACCATGATTCCCCAGGCTACCAATTGCCACTGAATGAGCATGGTGAAAGTACTAGTGCTGGCCCATTCTTGTGGGACACAAGATTCTTCTAACCCATCTGCCTGGCTCAAACTTTCTCTAAACTGTGCTACAGACTGGAACTCTTTCTAGCCAATCCTCCTTCCTTCCCCGTCTCCTTTCACAGGTGTCAGACATGGATTGCAGTCTGAAGGCTCTCCCTGTGTCCCTCTGCTTCTACGTCTTTATCACCCACAGGCATTTCTCCTCATAAATTTCTTGCACATCTAATCCCATCTTGCCACCTGCTTCTTGGAGGTTTTGAACAGACATAAATTGTACTGTCAATGCGATCCAAGAAAGCAGATGGTGGGTTGGGGTTTGGAGACTGGGTCACTCCTGACCTTTTGGGTAAAGAGGATGCCATCCTGAGTCGTAGATGGGGATAGATATTCCTTTCCACAAGGTGTTAACTCAAATGCTGAAGATTTCACCAGTAGTGACTAGGGAAAATGTCTGGTGGAAGGGGATGCCCTTGCAGGTACAATGATTCCAGCATTTGAAAGATAGGTCAGCAAAGATAGGTCATGGCTGGTTATTACTAATTTGTATTGATGCCCTACAAAGTGGTAATGAGATTGAGAGCTGTTAACAAGCAATTAATGGCTAAGTATAAGAGCCAAAGGATCATGTTGATGGCTTATAAAGATGCCCTTTTCTCCTTCAGTAGAAGAGCAGACACATCAGAGGAGCAGACTCAGGGCTTGATAGTAAGAGCCTCGAGATGATTAAATGCTCATCCCAGGCAAGTCTGTCACGCTAAAGTCAGAGCTCTGGTTGGAAAAACCTGGGGCCTGAAAAATAGAATGGAGCCATCTGGATGGATACTCCTGAGATGTTGGCTCCATAGATTTCCCTGAACTCTCAGAAACTGCAGAGGTGGCCCACCCTTCCCTAGTAATGGCTAGTACTTGTCTCATGCTGGAAGATACCAGTGAGGCTTCACCCCGCAAAGCAAATGGTTTCCCTTTCAGGAGCTGCCTCAATCTCTTCTCCTGGCGCCAGGCTAATAACCTGGGTTAAATCCCAGTATAACCCAACTGGAGATATGCTGGGCCCGATAGAGAAGTAAAGAAATTACATACTAAAGGAGCTGTAAAAATTAGCTAACACATAGTGCCATTAGCCAGGTGAGTACCCCTAGGATGGGATTTTGAGGTGCTTGATCAAGGCAGCTAGAACATAACATTGAATAAGCAAGAATTTATCCATTTGAGGGTGCTTTCTTGGGAGGTGGATTTAACACCCTGGAAAGCACCCCAGGGGTGGGGCAAACTCACTGCTAGGGGGGCTCTTAGAAGCCTGGAGTAGGCAAAGGCCCAGACTAAGTGAAGTGGAAATGCCTGAGTTGCCTGGAGGATGGTAGAGGAAAGAATAAAGAGGCTGAAGGAACTCGACACACTGGAATGGATATATCATATGAAGTCAGAAATACCACCAGAAGATTATGTTCATGGCGGGGGAGGGCGGGCAGAAAACTCTGTATTCACCAAAGCCACCAGGAACGTACTGGTGAGAGGAGGCACCAGCATCACTAAGAAGTTTTGTGGTGGCTTTCACCCGATGGCTAGGGCTGAGGGTAAGAGAGATGGTCACAGAGCTGGGCTCATTAATGTTCACGGGGATCACGGAGCCTTGAAGTAATAG
Organism: Equus asinus; assembly: GCF_041296235.1. Taxonomy (NCBI): domain Eukaryota; kingdom Metazoa; phylum Chordata; class Mammalia; order Perissodactyla; family Equidae; genus Equus; species Equus asinus. The sequence continues at coordinate 38,584,521 of NC_091820.1, forward strand.
AGGCCAGGTGGCAGCAATTAACTGCCAGAAGCCAGAAGGCTACAGTCACTATAATGACTGGTAATACTTTAAGTCAGAAGAGGAGCCAAGAGGGCTTGCTAGGTAGGGTGTTGTGGAGATGGTTAATAAAACATGGAATGCTTAGGAAGCAAAACAGACAGGCAGCCAACAAAGGTGCTGCTGAGCATCAACAACCAGGAAAAGCCAAGAATGGAGGAGGATGCTGAGGGCAGCTGTCCCCTCAAAAATGTAATTATAAAGGGGTAGCATGAGGGAGATCTTTGTGGTGACAGAACGTTTCTGTATTTTGATTGTGGTAGTGGTTATACAAATATATACATGTGCTAAAATGTCATTGAATGATCCACAAACATAGAAAATAAATGAGTGTGAGCAAAAACTGGTAGAACCTGAGTTAAGATCAATAGTCTAGTTAATTGTATTGTGCCAATTGATTTCCTGATTTTGATAACGCACTATAAGTTGTGTAAGATGTCACCATTGAGGGAAGCTGGATGATGGGTACATGGGACCTCTCTCTATTATTTTTGGAACTTCTTGTGAGTCCATAATTATTTCAAAGGTTAGAAAAAAAGAAAGAGGCGTGTTAGAATAAAGAGTAATTGCAGCCCTCTGGCTGGAAATGGTCATTTGTGTAGCTATGGTTTGTTATGAAGCAATAGATACCTGAAACGTGGAGGAGTTATTGCAGTTCCACATTTTCATGCAGAGCAATAACCAAGTGCACTTTGAGTCCAAAGCAAGGAAGATACCTACAAGTAGCCGAAACTTTTGTTATGCTTTATTACTGAGATCTGTTCACTAGGGTTGCTTTTCACAAGCCAAGCAAGAAAGCCCATGTCAAAACTTGTAGCTTGGAAGCAACTTGGAAGAAAATCCCCTGGACAGTAGTCAGTCACTCTTTTAAGAAATGCTGCATTATCAACAATCCTGATGGCACAGAGGACAATATTGTGTGGAAAAACATGGACAATTCCAGCTGTGAGCTGAAGTGATTCAGAATAGTCATGTTCTAGACGTGAAGAAATTTTAGAAATACTTAAAGCAATTTATATTGCTTTTATTTTTATGTACCCATAAGAGTGATATATTAAAAGATAGTATCTCTATATAGGCCTAAAATAACTTTAACTAAGTAAAAATAAAAAATTATAAGTGCAAGGAAAACATTATGGCATGGTTTAATTGGTAGCCTTTTTACTTAGTGATACATAAAATAATGGTACATCTTACATTCGATGGCATCTTATATTTGATGAAGTACAGTATCTGGGGATAGTCCCTGGCCAGAGCTGGGTGAACATCTTTACCCCCTCAGCTCAGCTCTGACCATGGTGTTCACCTCTGCCCTTTTCACCTTGAGGATGCTCATGCATAGATCAGGATTCACATGTCGGCCACTCCTGGAATGAGACAGCCCATCCGAGACAATCTTCACCTCACCATGACATAGCTCCATTCTAGGCCAGAGCCCTGGTGTCTGCTCCCCACAATACGAAGCACTTGCCCTCTTCGACCTGCTCCAACCTCCAGACCAGGGACCTCACTTTTTCTCCATAAACACCCTAGCCAGTTGTTCCAGCCTTTGGCCTGTACGTGGAAGACATTCACAACAAACAAAAGGATCTGCGAGTCACCTCCAATAGCCAACAAACGGGGAAAAGGCTAAGGATGACCATCATCACCCAGATGGAGCAGCCATCCAGGAGGGGAAGCAGGTAGGGTTTTCTTCCCATCACATCAGTATCATCTGGCAGTACCACAAGCTCTAGAAGAAGCTCCTGGTCCAATTCAGGGAGAGAGAATGCTACTGAGGAGGAGGAGGGGGACCCTAGGCCTGGCTGGGAACTGTTGGGATCTCTCTTGGGCCTTGCTGGGGGCAAAGGCTATTTCATGATGTGAAGAACAGACCTGAGAGTTTTGGTTTGGCAAAGTTGTCTCAGTGTGAAAGGCAGAAGGGAGAGCCCTGATCTTTGTGGGGACTGTTTTTGTTTGTAAGTGCCAAAGGGAGGCCTCCTGGCCTGCTCAGCAGCTGCCTAATTGTGTGCACAACTTAGTTTGAATAGAATACATGAGAACCAGGGAAAGAAGAAATTTTAGGGGGTGGTATTGTACAAAATTATAAAATTTTAAATTGGGTTAAAATGAAATGTTTCTAATCAATAACTAGGATCTTTCAGTAAATTCAAATAACTTTGGATGCAGTTTTCAATGATTTTATGAGTCAAGTAGATTTGCTTTAGGTTTTTTAAGAGTTGTTTCCTTGTTGTGGTTCTTTTGATATTTTTGTTTTTATTTCAATTTCATTTTAAGGTGAGTAATTACATCCTGTCTGTTTGGTTTTTAAAGCTTTCATAAACCTTTAAAGTTTGCAAACTGGCTGAAAACAAAATATCTCCCAACAGCAGTTTATACTTTTGTAGCTATTGACTGTATTCATTTTTAAACCATTTTGTTACTGTTCTGGCATCAAAACATTTTTTTGGTTTGTGAATTCTTAAAAACTCATTTAAAATGTTTCAATGATATTGCATTATATATTTCTTTCATATTCAATAAGCTTTTCATTTCATAGCGTTTATCAGTCTCTGCTATTATTTTGGTACCATATGCTTTTCTACCAGAATTGAGGATGAGAATGTTCCTAGGCTTCCATTTGGACATTTGATTAATTTTTAAATCCTGTGTGGCATTTTCTAAGGTTTTTACAAATTATATATTTGCATATCTTTCAGAATTTTAGGAGTGATTTATCTTTCTTTCAATTTTTGTATTTTATTTTTATTTTTTACTGAGATATAATTGGCATATAACATTGTGTAAGCTTAAGGTGTGCGACATGTTGATTTGATACATTTACATATTATGTAAATAATTAAATCTAGTGGAAATAATTAAAATCTAGTCTCTTAGCAAGTTTGGTGTTTATAATACAGTTTTATTGTCTATAACCACTACACTGTTCATTAGATCTCTGGACTTATTTATCTGCTAGTCGCAAGTTTGCACCCTTAAACAACATCTCTCCTATTCCCCACCACGCAGCCCCTGGTAACCATCATTCTACTCTGTTGTTACAAGTTTAGCTTTTTTAGATTCCACCTATAAGTGATGCCACACAGTAGTTGTCCTTCTCTGTCTGACATCTCACTTAGCATAATGTCGTTAAGATCCATCCATGTTGTCATAAATGGCAGGATTTCCTTTTTTCTCATGGCTGAATAATGTTCCATTGTGTGTGTATGTATCTATAGATATAGATATGGATATAAAATTACTTTCCCTGGGCAATACATATATATCGCATATATATATGTATCATATATATATATATATCACATATATATATCACATATTCTTTATTCATCCATCAGTTGACAGACACTTAGGTTGTTTCCATATCTTGACTATTGTGAGTAATGCTGCAGTAAACATAGGAGTGAAAATATCTCTTTGAGATCCTGTTCTCATTTCCTTTGGATATATACCCAGAAGTGGAATTGCTGGATCACAGGATAATTCTATTTTTAATTTTTTGAGGAACCTCCATACTGTTTTCCATAGTGGCTGCACCAATTTACATTCCCACCAACAGTGCATGAGGGTTCCCTTTTCTCCACATCATCACCAAGACTTGTTATTTCTTGTCTTCTTTATGATGGCCATTCTAACAGGTGTGAGGTGATATCTCCTTGTGGTTTTGATTTGCATTTCCCTGATGATTAGTGATGTTGAGCATCTTTTCATGTACCTGTTGCACATTTAGATGTCTTCAGAAAAATTCATATTTCATTCCTCTACCTGTTTTGTAATTAGTTTGGGTATTTTGTTGTTGTTATATTGAGTTGTATGAGTTCTTTAAATATTTTGGATATTAACCCCTTATTCAATATATGGTTTGCAAATATTTTTTCCCATTCTGTAGGTTGCAATTTTTATATTTTAAATATAATTTATTTAAGTCAATTATTCCTGTTCTGTTTGGCATTGTTTTCAAGAAGTTTTCAGTTGCAAATTCATTTATAATTCATGCCTTCAAGCACCAGCTAACACTTCCGGTAATTTTTATGTATCCTATTTAGATGTTACAAAATCAGGAGCTGAACTATTCATACCACACAGATTATGGTGTACTTTTATCATCGGTCAGTCCAGGCTATTCTCTTCTCTAATTTTATTTTATTATTTTTTTTCTCCTTGACTCCAAATCCCTACTTTCATTCCCCTCTTTCCACCACCACAAAAAAATACTCTAAATTTATCTGAAACATGTCCTGGATATGTTTGTATCTTTAAGAAGTATATAGCGTTGCTGGATGTCACAACATTTTAATGCATTTTTTCACAAAAATCATTTTCCAAGTTTTAGTTTCCTTTCCAGACAGTAATATTCACTTTTTGATCTAGCCTTGTTATATTTTTGATTATCTGTAGCATTTATGTCAATGCACGTTTTACTCAGCATAATGTTCCTCAGCCCAATGTCATTATATTGCTACTATTTGTTTTGCTTTCAGAATGGAAGCTTTTATCTAATTGGGCCTGTTTCATATCACGAAAGGCCAGTCTCAGAGCGTCAAGGGCAGCAATGAGGGTCTTTTTCTGGGCAGGGAATGACTGGTAGTGAACTCTGTAGCTTGGCTTGCTGAACATCTCCTCTAACCACTCTCTAGTGTCCCTTCCTTTATGAATAAGGCTGGAAAGCTGAAAGCTCTATTTTCTTACTCCTTTGAAACGAGGAAATGGATGTAATTTAGGTTCTGCTAATCAGATATACTCGTGTGAGAATGATCTTTGAAAATGTAGTTAAGTGAAGAGAAAGGTGGCAATATGAGAGGCTTCCATTCTGCTGCTGTGAATCTAGCAGGCACGGGATGGCTCTGGAACAACAGATATGATGGCAGCATTCTGATCTCAGGAGCACAGTATGTTCCTAGAGCCAGTGGCTGTGGTGGCAGATTCCTGAGCCCAGGATTGTTGCTAAGGTAGTGTAATCCTGAACCTAGCTGTCGGGAAGGAAACTTCCTGATTCCCCAGCTTCCTGACTGTGGCAGAGGTAGCAGTCTTCCTGGCGGGACAGTTTATTTTGTTGTTCTAGTAGTCACCCCTGGCAGCCGAGCCTAGAGGTTGCTCCATCAGCCCTTCTGATGATTTTGTGAGCACCTTATTCTCTGTGTTAAATCTGTATCCTGTTAAAGTAACTAGAATGATTTCTGTTATGGGCAACTGAACTTTGACTAACACACGTGCTGATCAAAATAAAGTTCTTCCCATAAGAACACTCTCTACTAGGGACACCAAGACTAGTGTCCTTTAAGACAACTACTCCCAACAACTTGTTCCTGTTTTTAGGAGCCCTCATTAAGGCAGCTCAGGCACAATGCCTCTTTCATCAGGCTAGTGACCAGATGAAAGAAATCTATCATATGTTGGTGGAGGAATTACTTTCCCTGGGAAATTAGAACTCCTTATCCTCAACGGAATTTGCTTTTAGTTACTGCATCTCCCCTCTCAGAATAAACTGACTTAATAGGGAAATGCCTCACTCTATTTTTTGCCCAGGACTCTGACCAGAGGCTTAGGTCCAAAAAGGGAAGAGATGAAAGGAAAAGAGTAGGATCTACAGATTGTCTTTAGCAGGCCATCAAAGGAAAAAGAGCAAGAGTTGTAAGCTCCAATGGTTCCAGATGTAGGAGCTGGACAGCAGGCTCCACCCATCTCATTGGGGCCACCTGGAACTGCACCAAACTCCAAAGAGTCAACGTGCTGAGCCCTTTCTGGGTGACCAAGACAGCCTGCTCACCAGTCCTGCTCCCTGCTTACTTTGCATCCTCGCATTCCCAGAGTGTGTCCCAACAATCCGAGAATGAGGAAGGCACACTCCTTTATAGAATGCTTGTATGTGCAACGGTTCCAAATGTTAGCTAAAGGCCTGGTAGGTTGGGAGGGGCCTGGGAAGCCCAAAAGAAAATACACAGGAGGTGCGAGGCCATGCAGACAACTACACAAATGGCAGTTCCACCAAATCAGGTCCTAACCCGCCCTCCCTCACATCTGCAATTCATATCATGCCCAGCCATTTTGTTACTTAGCTTTCTTCTGTCTTTTCAAGCTTCTCTTGTTCAGGCTGATACTCCTGTCTAACCTACACTCTGAGTTTTCTACCTTTTGGCTGCATTTCCTGGGCTTCTATAAACCACTTGCCTCTTAGCATTGTGCCTTTTCCAACTGATAAATTCCTAAGCACCCTCTTCGGGGCCCAGTCCTGAGTCCTCTTGCCTGTGCCATTTCCTGGAAGGCCACCCTGACGGGACCTGACCCAGCTCAGACTGAGGGCTTAGTAAAGAACAGCCCAACCATCACCCCACGCATTATTTTTGTATGGTTTTCTGAAATGTATTTCAAAGTTGGAGGGTTTGGAAAGGCAGAATGTATTCCAAGGTTACGCTCCACACACAAGATTGATGACTGATTGGAGAAATCCGTGATATCCCTCTCTACGAGTTAAAATAACACCAGCTACTAGAACAGAGAAACTCTGAAACAGTTGTAGTGACTTAACACAATAGAAGGTTAATTCTTGTTCCATCAACTCAGTGACGACGTTCTTGCCTAGTGGTGGCCTCCTCCTATCTTGTGACCTCAATCTTCTCTGGGCCCCGGTGTTCCCTCCATTTAGGTGGCAGATTGGGAAAGAGACCATAGAGAAGGCACAGCCCCTTGTTTGGCCATGTAGTAACTCTCATTTCCACTTTCAAGAACTGGTCACCTGGATGGAGCTGGGGGTGGGTTGGGGGCGCTGAACTGTAATCCCTGGCTGGGCAGCTGCTCCTAGCCACCATCCATGCCACGGAAGGAGAGCATGAATCTTAGGTAGCCACCGAGCCATCTCGGCCACACCCTCCTTATTCCTTTTCAAGCAATTAGCTTCTAAATAAATCATAGCTGGAGATAAAATTTTAAATTGTATTAAAAAGCAGTGAGGCAAAAATTCCTGAAAATAAATCAGGAATAAACCCTCTTAGAATCTGAAAATTGGCCCGAAATGTAAAAGTGGACTTGAAATTTTTTAAGACTTTTTCATAGTGCATAAAAACTAGCACCCTTACTCTTTACCAACATTTAAATAATTGGGCACAGAGGCTGAAAGGCACAAATTATTAAGAGTAAAAGTCCTCAAGCTCCCTCTTAGTATACACATTTTTCAAATATTTGAAAAACATGGGTAATGAAATAATTGTTGACTCTTTGTGGTTTCTTTTTTTAAGACAGAATGTATGCTCATTCCTGCTGATAAGCTGCTCTTCCAAATCTGGCAAGACTATCCCCCAGCAGCAGTCTGTTCCCCCTGGGAAACATCTTTGGGGAACATGAAGCCCAGGCCTACTTCTAGGTGGTCACCTCCAGAAGGAGTTCCAGGAGCTTGTGGGCTCGCATTGCGGGGGACTCCATCCCAGTCCTCCTTATGCCTCTCCAGCCTATGGTCCTCTAGTCAGGCACAGTAAATACATTCCACCCCAGCCTAACCAGTGCATGGTGAACACTAGACCTTTTCAGGCAAAGCTCACAAGAGTGTATATAAGCCACATGTCTGCTTCCCTGACCCATAGGCTCTGTTTTTCTCCATATCTAAATCTTAAAGCCAAGTTGTGTTCACATTCACCATAGAGAATCCATTCCCATCAACGAGCGTTGTAGAATTAAAGGAAGATTTCCTGGGGGCGGGGGTTATGCTAGGGGTGTTGTCCCTTGCAGAATTTAACTAGAAAGTCCCCATTAGGCATTATTTATTATTCCAAATCTTTCTTTTCAGTCTTTATTGAGCAGATTTCCCCTCCTCCCTGCCACCTGCACCATCTCCCAAACAACCTTCCATTTTCCCTGGCTTCATTTTCTCCCTCAGGGATCTTACCCAGGTCCTTCTGATCTCTTCTCTTATTCTTTCAAGGAAATTTAAGTCTCTTCTAGCTGCTCCCTCCAAACTGGTACACTCCACCCACTACTGAAAATTCCCCTCAGGTCTGTGACAGGCCATTAATTATATTGAGTTTGATGACTTTGTACCTAGCCACGCCCCCCCAAAAAATCTTCCATTAATAGAGCCTATCTTCCTTGGAAAGTTGTAGGGTATTATATCTAAGTTTCCCTTCTGCCTGCCTGTACAACATAAACATCCTGGTATTTTTTAGCTGATTTCTAGGGGAAACACTATGTTTTGGGACACTGTAACTGCAGAAGCCATTCAACTGGACATTGTCAGATACGGAGTGGGGAGGAAATACAAATTATGCACCAAATAAAATGTAAAACACGTACAACATATTTTTTATCAAAATCTGGTCAATGTGTCTACTCTTGTAAACGGAAATCACTGACTGACACTTGAAACCGATCAGTCCATAAGGGAATTCAAACCCCCACAGTTGTTTGTCTACTCCAGCTATCAGAGTCAGACAACTACACTGAAGTTCTAGTAGGTGAAGTTGTACGGTGGCACAGATTAATATAAGTGATTAATTTTAAAACTGGTTGGTGACTAATATAAAAATACTAAGGTCATATACATTGTAGAACTGACTAAGAATATGAAAGACTACGACGAGGGCAGAATGATTGAGTCGAGTTATGTAAAAAGAGATAAGAGAAGATAACTTTGAAAGAAGACACTGCCTCAAATAGGACACTTGGCTCCCAAGTCTCCTCTCGATCCTGCAAATGTCATGGAGTCCCAATTCTGAGGCAGAAAGGGCACAGGAGCCAGCCTATAAAGGTGTGGGATGTGACCGCACAGCAAAGATTGCCTCAGTTAATCCTTCCAGTCTGGGAAAATTGAAGGCCAGAAGAGCAGTCTTGAGAACCGACCTCCCTAAACTGTTATACAAACATGTCTGCCAATGAGAAAAAACTAATAAAACTGCCCCTGGGGACGGGATTAGTCCTGTGCTAGAGCAAGCTCCAATGGGCTCCTGAGAGTGGATTGTGGGCATCTCTTTCCAACTCCACATTCCTTTCAAAAACATCACGTTGGTAGCTTGAAATTGACTATAGTAGGAGTATTTACTCCATGGAAATAGGCAAATGCTATAAACCAGGGCTTTTCTCCCCCTGAGAACTGTTTTACCAGCACAGCACTGCCTTTGGATGTGTTTTTCTAGGGAGGAGACAGGTCTTCTCCATGTAAGCCCCTTCAAATGCATAGCACCTACTCACCCACTACCTGGGGTGGACATCTCCTGTTGAGATTTTCTGCCTGCTGCATCCCTACTTGTATTTATTTGGACTAATACCCCCGTTCTTGGTCCTGATTACTTATAAATTCCTGTTTTACTCCATGGATTTGCAGTGGACCCACTCATTCTATGTATAAAGGAAAGTGGGACATAACTATACAAATTAAATCCAAACTTACTGCTACATCAGAGCATTTTACTGCAGAGCAAGGGAAGTTATGGTTCCACCACCTCCCATCTCCCTTTTTAGTATAGGTCACAGCTACTGAACAGGGACTGTGTGCAGGTGCTTTAAATTGATTTTCTCCCTCAATCCTTGAAACTACCCTAGAAGCTGGGTCTTATCACCCCCCACTTTACACATGGGGACACTGAGACTCAGACAGCCTTCTAAGAGAATAGCTAAAGGACACACCGAGCCAGATCTTGAGCCAGAATTTGAACTCGGGGCTGTGTGACTCTAAATCCCATGTACGTAACCACCTCGTTGCTCTGGTCCGCCACATTTATCAGGAATCATGGTAAAAGCACTGTGGGGGAAGATAGAAAGTGCTTGGGGACCGGCATCCTCCTTTGCCCAGACTCAGTCTCATTATACTTCAGACAGTGTGTGGTGAGAGAGTTGAGGGGAAAAAAGCCAGCTGACGCGTGGGATTGCCAAGCAACAGCTTATGAAATGAACTCAAACCATGGCAACCAAATGCTGCAGACCCAGCAACAGCCTCATTTCATTTACAAGAGTAAGAGGAGGGCTTTGTCAACAACTGATGAGATAAATGAGAAGACTACCAGCTATGCAAGTACAAGGAATTATCTTCATCATCATCATTATTTTTAAAGCATACAATATCAAATAATCTATGAAAATGATTCCTTGAAAAAATATAGGATTAAACACATCATTATGTCACATACAAACTGTATGCATACACTTTTGAAAAATGTGTATCTCTGATATCCAAAATCTCAACTGATCACCTTTATTTAATAGAGCTATTCATTTGGGGGTGGTAAGAAGGGCTAACACATGAAACCCCTCATTTAAAAATCAATTTATTTACAAAGCACCTTCTAATTAATTCCTCACAATAACTCTGTGTGCTCGGTATTGTTTTTCCCACTCCACAGGCAGGAGAAGCATGAAGTGGGGATTGTAAATGAGTTTTCATAGGCTGCACAGATAATAAAGCACAGATCCAGGACACTCTCCTACAAAAACGTCATAAGTCTCAGAACCCTCTGAGAAGCTGATCACATCTACAGTAAAAAATGCACAAAAATCAACTTGTATACTATAGTTTGCCTGCAGTTCAGTGGGACTCATGGTTCCCCCTGATGTACATCCATGCAACCCAGCTAGAAGAACACTATTCATTTGTTTTTAACCATGATACACAGTGCTCTCAGGGGATTTTTAATTTCTTTTCTTCAGTGGTTCATGAAGTCTCCCCAAAGTTCAGAGGTTTGTTAAACTAGAAGCCAAGGAATGTTACTAGTTGTACGCAGAAAGGATTGGACATCACTGAGTTGTTAATAATTTTGATTTGCCCCAATTTTGGTCCCTCAGAATTCCATCCTGACATCATCCTTTGCTCGCTGTCTCGGCCAGACACACATCCACCAGAAATGGGGGGACCTGACATGTTTCAGTGAACAACTGACCCCAGAGCAAGTGGCTCTGTGTCTGTCTGGGTGCATTGAGCCATTTTGTTTATCTCTTGTGACCTGAACATTGTCATCTTGTTGTCAGGAAACCTCACGTCTGTTCTGGTAGTGGGAGGAATGGGGTCTTCACCTGATAGTGACTACCAAGCCAGTAGGGCAGTGTCTTTTTTCTCAGAGGACCTAAAGTGGTTTGCTGAGGACCCACAAAGGGAAACTTAGGCAAACTCTAAGGCTTTAATGATACAGGCCTTTGGCTGCAAATCCCTTCTACCCTGATAGTTGGTGCTAGACATTCTATGAACGCCACAGACTCTTTTCCTCTCTCATTCCTAAGGCCCAGACTAAAAGCTAATTGAGTGTTCTTTCTGGTTCTCCAGGTCACACCATATGAGATGAGAGGGAAACGAAATTCAGTGTGTGTGGAGAGAGAGAGAGAGAAAGAGAGAGCAGTGTTTCTCCTTAAGGCTTCAGTGGAGTCTGAAATGGGGTTGGAGTCCCCTGGCCTTGAAAGTTGTCAGTATCTCTCTGCCTCGTTCTCAGCCCTCCGTTCAGTCTGTGGGATCTTTATCTAGTCTGGGATGGCTGGAAGTCCTTTGGACAGACCACATATTCTTCTACGCCAGGTCCTTATCTCTTGGTATTCAAAAGACCCAAGATCCTACAACTCAAAAAGCCTTTCTTTCAGTCCTATTTTCTCTGTGTAAATTTTCTGAAGTCTCTTCTGAAACTCAAAAGCTGATCTTGGGCTCTTTGATTCTATTTGCATTTCTGCTAAAACAACTCTACCCTGGGGCAGAAGCCTTGGACCTGCCATGTCCGAGGCAGGGCCAGGAGTACAAGGGCAAACTGGAGCTGGGGGTGAAAAACAAAGGTTAATAATTCACAATGCCACACTTTCACAGGAAGAAAGAGAAATAAATTTGTCAATAAAGAGATAAGGGTTCAAGAGGAAAAAAAGACCAAGGTAGATCCTAAAAGTGAGCCTCCACCTCTTATTTCTCTCCCAAGAGGAAGCCCCATGTGGAAATAGGAGATTTTAATCTTGTTTTTGCTCCCATTAGAAGTTCCATCTCCTGGCACACTAGCCATTATGACCTGGAAGGTATTGTCTTACACATGCATCATGTGCAGTCTCTCATTTAAATGTATAAGATAGTGGTGTTATAACTATAAGCAGACGAGGAAATGAGAATCAGAGAGAATAAGTAACTTGCTCTTGATACATAGCTAAGAATTTAAACAGGAATGTATTTTCTGCCAAGCCCAACTGCCTAAACAGTTTCTTTGACCTTGGCTCCTATCAGGGTTGAAGCGGGGTAAGAGACAGCCCTGTGCAGCCCCGAGGTTCCAGTGTGTCTGCAACACAAAGGCTTCTTTGTGGGCTGGGCTCTGGGTCCAGTTGTCTACGAATTCCAAGACATTACAAGCACAAGAGGGGCCACATGCTATTGGAAGGTGGTATAGCCTATCACTCATGATGTCACCTTCCTTTAGATATGCATGAGTGTGCAGAAAATAGTTAATACAGCAGACTTGAGACTCTTGTCTTCAGAAAGGCCTGCTTTCGAGGTTGGCCCTTGGCTGGCATCTGGGAACTTGGCACTTGTGGGCAGAATACTGGCTGCCTAAAGATGTCCATGTCCTAATCCCTGGAACCTAGAAATATGTTACTTTACATTGCAAAAGAGATTTTGCAGATGTGATTAAGGTTAAGGACTTTGAGATGGGGAGATGATCCTGGAGTATCTGGGTGAGCCCAAACTGATCACGTGAGTCCTCAAAAGTGGAGAACCTTTCTTAGTTGTGGCCAAAGAGATGAGATGATGAAAGCGGGGCAAGAAAGATCTGACTTGAGAAGGATTCAACTCACCATTCGGGCTTTAAAGATGGAGGAAGGGGCCACAAGCCAAGGAATGTAGTGGTGTCTAGAAGCTAGGAATGACCCTCAGTTTGTAGCCCACAAGAAAACAGGGACCTCTGAACTGACTTCTGCTAACAACCTGGAAATGGATCCTCCCTGGAGCCTCCAGAAAGGAATGCAGCCCTGCCGACACCTTGATTTTATCCTGGGGAGACATGTGCTGGACTTCTGACCTACAGGACTGTAAGATAATAAATTTGTATAGTTTAAGCCTCTAACTTTGTGATAATTTGTCACAGCAGCAATAGAAACCATTACAGCATTTGACTTGTTCCCTAGTTGATAAGGGTAGTTCACAGTGTCTAATCTGTTTGTACAATGTCATTTATGTTGAACATCTACTTTCCTTCTGATAATCTGGAATTTTGCTACATGCTAGCCAGAGGGTGCCTAGTGACTATCCCCTAATCAAAACAAAAAAAAGCCCTTGGGCACTGAGTGAGCGTTCTTGGGCAAAAACATTGCCCACATATTTGTGTTTTCACTCCTAGGGAAGAGTGTGCTTGGTGTGCCCCCTCTCAGAAGGGAGCGAGCATAAGGAAGCCTGTGATTCCTCCAGGCCCCACCCATGTCTTTTTTTTCCATGCTCATCTTATTGTATATCCTGTTGCTGTAATAAACCTTAGCCGTGAATACAGTTATATACTAAGTCCCTTGAGTCCTTCTAGAAAATTCACTAAACATGTAGATGGTCTTGGGGACTCCTGAAATAATGAGGGATAACAGGCCACATTTTGAGTGGCCAGTAAATTCCAAAGTGCTACTGTAGATGTGATCTGAAGGCAGGCTTTTTTCTTACATTCCATGTCTCACTTAGGGCTGGTGACTGGCGGAGGCATGGGGCCCTGCACGACTGGCTTCTCTGTTGCTCAGCAACAGTGGTGCTTTCCAGAGCAGAGGAGGTGGGAGTTGTTGGGGGGCGGGGGGAGGGGGTCCAAACAGGAAGTGCCATGATCCACCACAGCAGAGGCACACCTGCTCCCTCTGGTGGTCTGTCCCTTTCAACAGTCTCTGCTGAAGACGGGAACTCGCCACTCAGTGATGGGTAAAGCAAACACTGAAGCTGCTGGCTGAGCTTACCGCTAGATGTAAAAGGTCAACTCCAATAGGCCTTCAGACCCAGCAATCTTGAGCAATTCCACTGTTGAAATATTGCATGCATTCCTCCTGGAAATATTTCCTGAGCACAGAATTTTTTCTAGAAAGTATCTGTTTGGACAGTAAAATCTGGTGGCACACAATTGATTGGACATTTCACTCGGAATGGAGACACTGAATGTGTCTGTTCAGGCAGAATCCTCCTGGAGGGGAGTCAGAAACCCTATTTCATGAAGTTGTGGTTTGTTAAGAGTGTTGCTACCTCTCTTTTGATCTTATTTAACAAGACATCCCCAAATCAGCATCTCTTAGGCTTCTCCTGAGATTAGGGGCCCTAAGTGTCAGTGAATATTTACAACTACACAAGGAAAGCAGCCAGCTTAATTTGTTTGTTCATTCCATCATTTGTTCATTCATGTTTTGAGTCACCGACCTAGCTGCTGGGGAATACCGTGGTAAACCAGACAGACATGGTCCCTGCAGCCATGGAGTGCCCAGCCTAAAAGAACTCTCTCATCTGGTATTGCCATGGTCTGCCCCCTGGATAATCAGTATGGACTCTGACCACAGAATCAGACAGGCCTGGATTTCCAGTAGTGCCTGGACTATGTCTAGAATCTACTGCGAGACAGGAAGGGACGTGGGATTCTGAAGCACACATGCTCAAAATCCCCCCCCTAGGGAGAGCGTCACCCTCTGCCCTGCCCAGCCTCTTCTGAATAGCCTTTCTAAATTTGCGGAGTCCCCAAGTTAAGAGTCCTGCCTCCCTAAGGTGGAAATCAGAACTCGGCCTAGTGGAGAAGTGTGAGCCCTAGGCTCCACCAATCAGGTGTTCCCCATCAAGACTTTGGGTCAGGTGAGAGAAACAAGTGAGGAGACAATGGTCCACTGGAATCCATGCCTGGTGAAAACGTTGGAGCGTGGCCGAGAGATGCCGACTTTTCACAGGCAGCTGTGGTGGATGTCCTAATGGCACGGTGCTGGGCTCAGCCTCAGCAGTGCCTGTCCCCAGTGGAGGTGGGATTGCACCAACTTCTGACTACCTAGCACCCAAGCCAGATTCTCTTACCTTTTGGAGATTTCCTTGAGCTCTACCTAATAGCTGTTTAAAAGAAAAATCCCTTTTCTGCTTAAAGAAGCTAGAATGGGTTCTGTTGCTTGCAACTAAGAAGTCTGATGGATAAAGAGAGACTTGAAAACAAACAGGAACCAGTCAATGTGCTGTTTCTCCTTGACACTGTCAGGGCTGGGGATCCAGATCTGGGAGCAAAGATGACAAAAGAGTAGAGGACTCTAAGTCTCATCTAGCTACCTATTTATACAATTATTTATTTATTTAAATTCTTTTTCAATTTTAAAAGTCATAGGTCCACCACTCCACTAAGGCCTGAACTAATACACTCACCTAGAAAAGAGGGTTGAAAACATGCTTCTTATTGCATTGATGTTCTTGCACGGCATACACTGACCACAAGATGGCGAAAGAGATTTTCACATCAAGCCAGCCTGTCTTCCTCTGCACCATCATTAAAGAGAACATTTATTGAGCACTTACTGTGTGCCAGAAACTGTTCCAAGGGCTCCAATGCATTAAGTCATTTAGTCCTCACAATAACTCTATGAAATAGGTACCATTTCATATGTGAGAAAATTGAGGTGTGGAGATATCTGTGTGTCTGTCTATCTGTCTGAATCTAGCTCATCTCTTATTTATATATCATTTATCTCTATCCATTTCCTATCATCTATATCTACATATCAACTTATTATCTATATCTTTTGATTTAAAGTTTTCCTTACTATAAAATTAACACATGCTCATGGTAAAAATATTCAAATGATAATGACTGGTAAAAAGAAAAGAAGCTGTCTCCTCCCAGCCCATCATCCCAGTTCCACCGCCTAGCGATAACCACTGTTAACAGCTTCTTGTGTACTCGACCATAAATTTTCACATAAATGAAAATTATTTACTCTTCCATATTCATAGAAAATAAATATGCAAGCATATTTTATGCACATATCCTTTACACACACACACACGCACATGGGAGCATAGCCCACACACTGTTCTACAGCATGCTTCTCTGTTTAGCACTTCATCTTGGACATCAGATGCAGGCTGGGATGGCTCTTGCCTGAGAGCCTCTTTTATAGGCCTTGGGTATGAAAATTGGCTGCACTCGTAGTGTAGTCTGCTGCACTGGAGCCCCAGGTGACATGAGTGTTGGAGAGGAAGGGAGTTGACAGGTTGCAGGGGGTGGGGAGATGTGACAGGGTATGAGGTAATGATGTGACAGGATCTGTGAGTGGTTCTCAAGTGGCTGGCCCTCACCTCTGGTGTATTCTGGCATCTAGCCCTGGTCCCAGAGGAAATTCAGATTTCGATACAACCAACATTCACAGTGCCTTTAGAACAACCCTAGCTCTTTCCTTTGAAAACTGCCACTTTTTAATTCATTTAATCTGTGTGGAATCCCTGTGACGTAGGAATTGTCTCCATTTTACAGGCAACAAAGCTAAGACCCAAAGAGGATCAACTATGTGTTACAGATAGACACACACTTCTTAAAAGTAGAACGAAGAGCCAACTCAGTTCTTTTGATTCTCATCCGGGGCACTGTCCACTGCACTCCAGCAAAGGCCTCTGGGGAAACATTACCTTGTACTCCACACAGTATTCCTGGAGTTGAGGCATTGCATCTCCTTGTACAACCCTGATCTTCTTCCCCCATCCTTCCCTTTGGTAATGTAGAGCCAGGGACAGAGGGGTAGCCTAGTCCAGAAGCGTCTCTGGGGCTGTGAAATGTCCCCTCAGAGGGTGGGTCCTGAGGAGAGCAGTCAGAAGCTGTGATAGGCCATCATCTCTGTGGCTGAGCCTGCCCCCAGCCATGTCCCAGGCTCCCCTCCCACCCCAGCTTCTGCTCTGCCGGATAAGGATGAAGCCCCAGCTCCATTCTGGGGCAGGCCTGGACCCCAGATCCGGAGGGGCAGAGCTCCCAAGGCCACTGGGCCTAAAGAGGCACGTCCCTTTGCCCATCTTATTGGTGCTCTGCACAGTCTGTGCCTGCTCCTCGCCTCCTGCTCGGGCTCCCAAGGCCACAGGTGGGTTGAGGATTTGGCAGCCAGCCTTCTGGCCCAGCAGACGCTGAGAACTCGGGGGCAGCGGGAGGGACAAGGCACTACAAGGCCATGCCTACAGCTGGCACCTCCCCTATGGCCCAGAGAGGGGCCTGAACTACAGGACACCGCCTCAAGCCCCTGAAGCCCTAGCAGAGGCCCGGGTCGGGCGGCAGGTGGGACTGGGAGGGAAGCAGCTTCGGTCGTGGGGCTGCCAGTGGAGGGAACGGGCGGGCGTGGGTCTGAGGACCTCTGGAAGCCCCTGTGCTGAGAGCTGCTGGCAGTGGGCAGCCGCACCACGGAGCCCAAGAGGAGGGAGCCCAGAACAAGTGGCTCGGGTCTTGGGCACACTGGGGCATGTCGGGAAGTAGCCCCAAGTGCTGGTCCCCGGGAGGGAGTGCTGCCCAGGGCAGGCTTCAGGACCTGGCTCAGAAGTAGAGGCCAGCCAGTGCTCGAGGATGAGGGAGTGTGTTCTAGGAAGAGTCTGGTCCCCGAGTCCTGGGGATGGCTGACCTTGGCCCAGTACCTACTGCCCAGCTTGTGGGGCTTTGCTGCCTGATTTTACCCTAGCAGAGTTCTCCTTGGTTAGCAGCTGACATCACCCCTCGACCTGACCCTTCCCTCCAGCTCTAAACAGAACATGAAGAGTTTTTTAAGATAACCATTTACAATAGTATCAAGCTAGGAACAGACTTAACAAAAGATGTGTATGACTTCTGAGAAAACTGTAAAACCTTATTGAAAGAATTTAACATGTCAAATTATCAATATAACTAACAGCATGTGTGGCTTCAGCTTGTCTTCTTTTTAACTTGTTATTTGTCCACCATCTAAAATATAAACATAACAGTGAGATGCATTACTTGAGAGAACTTTACTTAGACGATAATAAAGGTACACAAAGGACACTAGTTTTGGTTTTGTAAGACGAGACTAACACCAGAACTCTTAACCACTGCACAGACTTCCATGCTAATGTACACTTTTAGCCATCTGAGCACAAATTTCTTAAATGCGTCACTCTTTTTGGTGGTATGAAGAAACATAGATTTCTCAAGCCCAGAACAGATTAAATCCCATGAGCCCTATTTAAAGTAATTTTAAGTAGACAGCAAAAACTGCCAGTGATTTCAGTTAAAATCAACCAAACAAAAACTCAAAGAGCGAAACAAGCAAGCAAACCCAGTGTTATTCAAACGCATTGACGTGAAATAGTCTTCTAATTATTTATATTAGCTAAAATAATGTCATACTTCCAAGTGCCTAACTAAAGAGAAGGCAAAGAACAGCACTCCATTTGGTTTGTCTCTTTTGTGCAAAAATATTTCATTTTTGAATTCAGCCTTTACGTACGGTCTATTTATAGCAGGGTGGCCATTTACTCCATTTGCACTTGTTGTCCTGGTCTAAGCAGTCATAGTACCCCCTTTAATTCTCAAGAGTGTCCCGCTTTGGATGATAAAAACGACATGGTCACTAGTTTTAAGCCACTACTATCATAGATACATTAAAATGTGAGGGGAAATACTACCATTTCTCAGCCTGGCTCACAATTTTTAAAAACCCAACAAACCAACCTAGAAAAGCCAAAACATACAGATCCATATGATTTTTAGGTGTCCAAAAGATAAACTGATTTTTGAGAAACAGTTCTGGCAAATTAAAAAAAATAATAATACAATTGTGTTGTTTAGATATCCAGTTATACTGAGGTATGTTAAATAATTTATGTACTTTAAGAAGTATTTGATCACTTGCCTTGGGTTTTAAAGGACTTCCACTCCAAAGTAATAATACTTCCGTGTTTTATAATTCAACAACATGACTGACTTAATTCATTTTTTTCCCTGACACTGTCTTTGAATCAAGCATTTGGCGTCTGAACTACCTTTCAAATAATCTTTGTGCAATTTGTTAAGAGAGTGTAATACTGTAGAAAAGAGCAACTCCACAACTTGCATTCTTAATGGATAACATACCTGTTTCTGGAATTTTAGCAAGCACTAGGATTAGGTGGAGTCTTCCCTTTCTCATCAAGGCCATCTCCAAGCTTGCCGTCAGGCTTTTCTAGACCTAATACCTGGCTATCATCTTCCAATTCAGCTTCTTATATAAATAAAGAGGTATTAATGTAAGCAGTAAACCATAAATCAATGTTATTAAATAAGGCTCTGAAAGTTAGTATTGCAATAAATGTGATGCATAACAATGCAATGAGTATTAGAGTTTTCTGCTACAAAGTAGAGAAGTTGTGTTTCTCATATATTATCTCTTCTATGAAGTTTCTTTTTCTAAAACTGTTTCAGACAATTTAGTTGTCACCTTTGTAACCTATAGACATTTCTATTACTGCACTCATCTCATTAGATCAGCTGTATGTTTACATGAATTTGATAAGACTGTGAGCTCAAGACAGAAATTATTCTCTCATTTATATTTATATCCTCAGCACCTAGTACACTATCTATCACCAAGCAGGCCCCAATAAATGAGTGAAAAATGTCTTTAAAGATAGTAAAATGAGATAAACCCAAACTGCAGAACATTTCACAAAACAACTGGTTTGACCTCCAAAAAATGTCAATCATGAAAGACAGGCAAAAACTGAGGAATAATTCCAGGTTAAAGGAGTCCAAAGAGAGATGACAACTAAATGCAATAGGTGGTCTTGGATTGGATCCTGGATCAGCAAAATATAATGCTATAAAGGATATTAATAGGCCAACTAACAAAACTAGCTATTACTAAGTCAACTGTCTACATATTAGATAATAATGTTTTCTCAATGTCAAATTTCCTGAATTTGATCATTGTACTGGGGTTATGTAAGAGAATTTCCTTGTTTTTAGGAGATACATACTGAATTAGAGAGTAAAGAGTAATATTTGAAATCTACTCTCAAATGGTTTAGCGATAATAATGTATGTATTGATAGCTAAAGAGAAGGTGGTATGTGGCAAAATGTTAGCAATTGGTGAATCAAGGTAAAGAGGATACAGAAGTACACCGTACTTTCTTCTAACTCTTCTGTAAGTTTTAAATCTTTTCTAAGTAAAAAGTTAAAAACAAGAATATGTGACAACTTGATTATGGTTTAGGAGGACAAAAATATTGAAGACTTTAAGAGCAACTAGGAAAGGATTTCACACTTCGATTTCTCTATATTATGAAAATTTTTAAAAATTACAATCTTAAGAGCTAACCAAAATATATTTAGGTCTACTGAAACTTTTGATGCAATGACTTAAGAAGCCCAGAAAACAACGTTCCAAGAAGACCAAGTTTAACCAGTGAAATAGTGTACAATTTTGTCTAAATTTAATGTTCTTTCTTTTGATTTGCTAACATAGAGCCTTGGCAAGAATTATTTTTTCCAAGCATGTCAAATAATTTAAAATTTAGAAAGGGTAAAAGGCTGACAAAGGGAAAACTCATCACCAAGAGGGACTGCAGTTAGCTGCAAACTCTACCTCTCCCTTACCAAACAGATTTCCAGCCACTCTGCAGGGGATGCTTTATCCACTCCTGTTACTAGTATAACATAAATGATACACAAAATGTCCCTCCTTCCCCCTTCACCTTGAACTGCAGGTGCTCCTCCTTCTTCTCTCTCCTGTCCAAGTTCAATATCTGGATTCTCAGCTGGTGGTTTCTCTTGTTGAGAATTTTTGTCACCTGCTTGCTGGGCCTTGGGGGAGGGGAGGTGCAAATAAAAAGTATTGTTACTAATACTACGACAATAGAAGGCACAAATATACATACTATTGGATGTAACTAACCACAAATCTGAAGAGGTTTTTCCTATACTCTTCTCTGTAAGTACTCTTAATAAACTTATTTTATATAGAAAATACTCTAAGAAAGGAATTATCTGCAAGGATCAACAATTCTGGAAACCTTTTCAATCTCTTCTGGGCTGTGTGTTGTTTAATAAGCACAATAGGAAAGCCATAGGGGTGATTTCTAGGCTCATATCAATATACATACCTAGGCAACACCAGAATATAAGTCTCCTTGCTCAATGTCTCATTCATGGGATTCACTTTTCACCCATTTTTGGCAAGGAAATCCCTGATACAACAGATCTATATTAGTTTAACAACTTTTCCCCCAAAATTAATTTCTGACAATGGAAGTAAGATGTTAAAGCACTCACAAGCACAGGTTCAACCAGATTGGAAGACTCTTGACCATTTCCCCTTTCTCGAGATCTTGATCTTACTTGTGCACTCATATTTCACCCTGAAAGCAGAAAAGTGTGAACTGGAGAATGTAATAAAAAAAGAATAATTATACTAGACTATTTCCATAGCCAGCTACTGATGGTTCAAAAAACCCCCAAAAAACTCTTCTTTACATTTGGTGAGACTTAAGTCTTGAATTGATAACTGCCTGTTTTCCAATCACAGCAAATAAGGCTGTCCGCAAATCCTTGTTTCTCTCACAGCTAATTCGGGGAGAAGGAACCTTTAAGTACTTAATTTCCTAAAGAGATTTAGTTTCACAACTGGACTCTCCAGTATGAAGAGATTTTGTACTAAACAGCCACATCCAGTTCCCACCGAGGACTCCGGAGTCTGTGGTCTGTCGGAAGTCCCAGGTACCTCCAGGACCCAGATACCTCCAGGACCCAGATACCTCCAATAACGCCCCTAAGACTCACTCCATCTTCATCGGATCTGCTCCCCTCACGGCCCACCATCTTCCCTTGTCCACACCCCAACACAACAACAACGGTCATGGCAGCTGTGATGCCTGTAAGGAGGACTAGGACCTCGAGGACCCTCCTCCTCTGGGGCCACAGATTGCACTTCCACGACCCGCTCAAGCCTGCTGGCTCTGTCATCACTCATTCACACTTAAACTCCTGGGAAGACTGATCTCCAGACCCCCGATTGAGTCCAAGCCCACTAAAGAGAACCCAAATAGTAAGACGCGACCTGCAAAGCTCAGCTCCCAGAACGTTACGCGCCACCGACGCAGACAGCTGCTGAAAAAGTATGCAGCACTGGGCATGCGCACTGCATCCCGCCTGTGCCTGGCGAGGTGTGTTCCCCGCCCCCTCACCGGGGCCCCACTGAGGACTCTCCAGTATGTCTTCCACCAGCAGTTCCTGGTGCCCCCAGGACCCAGATACCTCCAATAACGCCCCCAAGACTCACCCCGTGTCCCCTGAACCCCCTCCCCTCCTCAGCCCACCGTCCTGCCTTGTCCCAGCACCACCACGATGACAAGGGTCATAGCGGCTACAACACCTGGTAGTCCTCGAAAACCTTCCTCTGAGGGGGCCACAAATCGCGCCACCCAGATCCTCTGAAGCCCACTGGCTCCCTCCTCACACTCACTGACAGACTCCTGGGAGAACTGATCTACTGACCTAGCAACAATATCAGACAACAAAAAAGAACCCAGACAATTTAAGACACGACCCGCCCAGCTCGCCGCCCGGAACATTATGCACCCCAGACGCTGACCCCCACGGGCAAGCACGCAGCATTGGGCATGCGCACTGTGTCGCGCCTGTGCCCGGCGGGCTGGATTCCCCGCCCCTTCACTCCGGCCCCACTGAGGACTCTCGAGTCCGTCCTCTATGAACAGTTCCTGGTGCCCCCAGGACCCAGATACCTCCAGTAATGCCCTCAAGACTCACCCCCTCTCCATCTGACCCCGTCCCATCCTCAGCCCCACCGTCCTGCCTTGTCCTGGCCCACTACGACGACAAGGGTCATGGCGGCTGCGATGCCCGGGAGAAGGACTAGGGCCTTGAAGGCCTTCCTCCTCGGGGACCACACATCGCGCCACCCAGACCTTCCAAAGCCCACTGGCTCCCTCCTCACACTCACTCACCCTTAAACTCCCAAGAGGACTCATCTCCAGACCTACCGACAGTCTCAGCCAACAAAACAGAACCCACACGACTTAAGACACGACCTGCACAGCTCAGCGCCCAGGTTATGCAGCCCCAACGCTGACAGCCGATACGAAGGCACAGCACTGGGCATGCGCACTGCGTCCCGCGTGTGCTTGGCGGGCTGGATTCCCCGCCCAGTCGCCAGGGCCCCACTGAGGACTCCGGAGTCCGTGCTCTGTCGGCAGTCCCGGCTGCCCCCAGGACTCACCCCGTCTTCCTCGGACCCACCCCCCTCCGCGGCCCACCGTCCTCCCTCGTCCCGTCCCGGCACCGCCACAACAAAGGTCATGGCAGCTGCGATCGATGCCTGTGAGGACAAGGACGACGACCTCGAGGACCTTCCTCCTCCGGGCCAGGAACCATGCCGCCCCGACCTGCCGAAGCCCGCTGGCTCCCTCCTCACACTCACTCACGGTTAGACTCCTGGAAGGACTGCTCCGCGGACCTACCGACTGAGCCTCAGCCAAGAGGAAAAGAAGCACGACTGCAAGACAAACCCGCACAGCCCGGCGCCTGGAACGTTATGCACCCCGGACCCTGAGGGCTGCTGGGAAAGCGCGGCACCGGGCATGCGCGTTGCGTGCGCCTGTGCCCGGCCGGCTGGGTTCTCCGACCCTCACCCGGGCCCCCGTGAGGACTCTCGAGTCTGTCCTGTGTCGGCAGTTCCTGGTGCCCCCAGGACCCAGATACCTCCAGTATCGCCCCCAAGACTCACCCCGTCTCCATCTGACCCCTTCCCGTCCACGGCCCACCTTCCTCCCTTGTCCCGACCCCGCCACGACGACAAGGGTCGTAGCAGCTGCGACTCTTGTGAGGGTAAGGATGACGACCTCGGGGACCTTCCTCCTTGGGGGCCATAGGTTGTGCCACCCCCACCCGCCTGAAGCCCGCTGGGTCCCTCCTCACACTCTTTCATACCTGTTCACACTTAGACTTGCCGAGAAACAGCCGAGAGCCTGGTGGAGAATCAGAAGGCGAATGAAAATGGTTGTCTACCTTATGTTGCCGGCTAAACACAACCTCTGCGGGGTCAAATTCACCAGCCAATCCCAAGCCTCAGAGGTGTGCAAGGTAGCACCCGTGTGCATGCAACAGTGATGTGTGTGTCACATGGGCTGTGGTTCCAGTCCTCCCCCACCAGGTAGAGGCTCTGCCCTACCTAGAGCAGGGCGTTGCTTCCCAGTCCCAAAGGGACTTGTCCTTGCCTTCTCCACGCGCAAAAAACTTTCAGGCCTTTTGTGTCTAGGAGTGTTCCCAGCCTTGCATTTCACCTGCCAATTGACCTTCCAAATTTTCCTTTCAGTGGCCCTCAAGAGAGTCTTTAGTCTCCCCAGAGATGTGTGAAAGCTTTTAGCCTCTGAAAGAGTGCAAAGCCATTTAAAGTATGACAGAGATTCAGAAAATGTAAAGGATTGATAAATCCAAATACATAAGCCTTAAAACTTGCAGACATCCTGTGACCCAGCATTTCTACTTCTAGAACTTTGTATTAAGGAAACTATCTTGGATGTGAATAAAGATTTAAATACATGGGACTTCCAAAGCAGCTTAATTTATAAAAGCATGATCATGAACTTGCCACATAAATAAACTGCAGCTCATTTGAAAAGGGAATATGGCTGCCCATCGAAACTAATGCTGAATAATGTTTGCTGTCCTAGTGGTGCTGCTCACAGTAAGTTATTAACTTGAAACAGCCACTTCTGTAGCACTGTATACGTGCGGCATGATCCCAATAAAAGAGGGAGGCTTTGGAAAAATTCACCAGCACTACTACACCACCAACCCTCCTCTCCGACAGTATATATGCTTTGTTTTCCTGAAGCCAGCACGTTCTGAGTCTCCAAAGACACATGATTCTGCAAGGGTAACCCAGCAGATAAAATGTAGTCCTCGGGGTTGTAGGTCTCCTGCACCTGGTGCATCTCACAGGGCTTTGCCACCACCTAAGCAGTCTGGTCCTCTGCTGTCAGGAAAGAGGTGGGATGAGGGGAAGTGAGAGGGAGGACAGCAGCCCACTACACCTGCTTTGGGGTACCTTCAGGACAGAAGGGAATTTGCCTTGCCCTTCCCTACCCCTACTCCCTCCAAAAAACCTATCCGTCTTTGCATGTCCAGGACTGTCCCCAGACCCTGCAGATTACCTTTAGAGGAGCACACATTCTTTGAGAGTTAGAAAGATCCCCTGTAGCAAAAGTAGAATTGCCACATCCCTCGCTCTCTCCCTCCTTCCCTTTCGCGCTCCTTCCCTCTCTCCTTTCCCCTCTTCCTCCCTCCCTCCCTATTACAGACAAGATATGTAGTCATTTTAGAGCCGAGTGTAAAGAACATATAATTCTTCCTTGATCTCACCAATCAGGGATAACTACTTTTAATATCTAATCAGGAGCTGCTCCTACAGCTCTGATCTTTATGTACATGAGATAAAAATTTATTGAGAAGGACTGAGTTCTCACACTCTTAAATCAACATAAATTGGGGCTCTGACCTCCATCTCGTGTTTCTCCTCAGTCTTTTCATTGGCTCTTAGTAATTTCCTGTTATCTCTTGGAAAGGCTCTTTGCTGCCCAGCTGTCTCCCTGACCTTGGTGCTTTGTCTTTTGGCAGCAGCTGTGTTCTCTGGGTAGGATCAGGTTTCTCCAGGACACTGTGAAGAAGTTAGAGGGAAGATAGGATCCTTTCTGTGTGAGAGCTTGGAGTCTGAACTGAAAAAGAAACCCTGATTTGCCCAGTGCGGCAAGCCTTCCCGGGTAACCTCATCCTCAGGCAACACTAGTGCAGAGCAAGCACTCTGACCAAGGACAATCAGGTACTCCCAAGCCCTTGTTTGTATCATTCTGATGATTGTAGATATCATTTCATTTTATTTATTTCATGGCACAAGTACTATCTGCTCCTTACAAATAATTCAGTCACTAACAATTGGCCAGTCTCACTGTCTTGTCATTATTATTTAAATCCCAGTATAAGTTACCTAATTCTGGATAGAATGAACACCTGGCAGTAATGGTGGTGTTGCTAGGACCACTGAGGGGAGCCACAGGGCATCCCCTCCTGCCCCACCACCCCCTCCTTTCCCTCACCATAGCAGACGAAAAAGAGACCCTTTGTTCTTCCATTTCCCATGGCCAGAGGTGATAACCATGTGTGGGGACTGGCGACTGTGCCCAGTCTGGAGTGGAGCAGGTGCCAAGGTCGAACACCGGGCAAGGCCCAAGTGGTGCCTGGGCCAAAGGTGAGCTCTATGCAGACTGTCCTGAAACCCAATGGAAGAAATATGGGAAATGCTACCTGAGCCAGCTGTGAGTGGGATGCACAGACACAAGGTGAAGCTGTGGTGAGGTGGCAGCTGTGATTATACAGTGCATGGTGTGATGATCCAGCCCATTACCAATACCTGGAGGAGGGAAAGATTCAGGGTCACATGCTGACTGCAGATGTATGCTCCAGAGGGAGCCATGGTGGTAGGGACCACTCTGTTCTTCCCTGTCTGGCCTCGGATACTGCCCCTGTAAGTCTGGGGATGGGCCAGACCTGGGAGAGTTACTGCCCACAACCCTCACCCTCACCCACAGTTGGGGGAAATCCCAACAGCCAGCCTTGGAGAGAGAGCAATAGAGGCTGCAGTTGGGGTATGTGAGGGGTTCTGTATTGAGTCCCAACAGCTTGTGCAACCCATCCCACCCCTTTCAATGGAGGGAGAGGGAGCAAGTTTAGAGGTTCATGAGAAACTCCTAATGCTCTCAAGTATCTCAATTAGTAATGCCCTAAGCATCCTTTCCTAGCAGTCTCCCTTTGGGATTCATCCTGAAGTTATAATCATCCAAGAAGACTGCAGTATATTCACAACAGTTACAAAAGTGAAAACTCAAAAGTGCCTGTGTGTTCAGTAATGTACTTGCTCATATGAATTGCAGTAAAACTAGGCAGTTGGGGGGCCAGCCTGGTGGTGCAGTAGTTAAGTTCACATACTCTGCTTTGGCAGCCTGGGGTTCATGGGTTCAGATCCTAGGCATGGACCTAGCACCACTGGTCGAGCCATGCTGTGGCAGCATCTCACATAAAATAGAGGAAGACTGGCACAGATGTTAGCTCAGCGACAATCTTCCTTAAGCAAAAAGAGGAAGATTGGCAACAGATATTAGCTTAGGGCTAATCTTCCTCACACAAAAAAAACCTAGATATTGGAAGTTTTGCAGCCATTGAAGAATTAGATAAATTAACATGTATTGATCTAGACTGATGTTCATTAATTAAGGTTAAATAATACAAAAAAGTATCTGTAGGTGTGCTTTATGTTGATTGTTCATGGCCTTTTACTATTATAAGTAAAATAGGAATGAACATCTTATACTTGCACTGTAGCACACTTTTCTCGTATTTTCTTAGGATATATTCCTGGAAATTGAATTGCTGGGTGAAAGGAAAGTGAGGGATTTAAAGGTTTTGATGTATATTGCTAGGTGATTCTAGCATCTAGAATCTCATAAAATGGTTTTGAGAATCCATTTTACACTCCAGCTTGAGAATAAGAATGCTCATTTTCTTCCAACCTTGCAATTGTTGGGTGTAACATTATTTCTTTTTCTGCTATTTTGATAGGAGAAAATAATACCACACTAGTATCTGAATTTGCATTTTGCTAAATAATGTTGAACATTATTATTCAAGTAATTCATGCTCATAGTAAAAAATTCATAAAATCAGAAAGAGAAGAACTAAGAAACAACCTTGGAATTCCAACATTCATTAAAAACCTCTCCTCTATTTGTCGTTTTAGTGCATGTATTTTCATATATATGAAAATATATTACACATTCATTCTAGATTATCATCCATGCTGCAGCAAACATCCTCATGGATCATTCCCTGCCCACTTCCTTAATAATCTTTTCAGGAAAAAAATTCTTATATGAGGAAATAGAGGCTTGAGAGTATTTGCGACTTGTCCAACATCACACCCTCTGGCGAGGTATTCCAGGAATTAAACCTATGTCTTTCTGATTCCACTGACTTCACTCATTTCTTTACCTTGTGCTGCCTCAAGAATCTACTAGTTCCCTTGAATCCTTTAGCTCAAGAAGAAGCTTAGCAACCCCCTGTCCACCATCCACAAGAGGTGATGTGGAGGTGATGTGGTATAAGTACCCAAACATGCGGGATGCAGCACTGGCAGAAGGAACCTCATGAGCTAAGTCATGGAAGCTGGTAGGTCAGAACACGCTTGGGAACTGCAGAGTCCACTGAGGCTGGAGTGAGGCTATGGGTGAGAGGTGAATCTTTCTTTGGTGTTCTTGGCCAACAATAGACCACAATAAGTGCCCAAATAGACTCTGAATATAAATATTCTGTGAGGTAATTTTTCTTTTTTTCTCTCCAAAGCCCCAGTACATAGTTGTATATCCTGGTTGTAAGTCATTCTGATTCTTCTATGTGGGACGCCACCACAGCATGGCTTGATGAGCAGTATGTAGGTCCGCACCCAGGATCCGAACTGGCAAACCCTGGGGCCCTGAAGTGGAGTGTGTGAACTGAACCACTCAGCCATGGGGCCAGCCGGGGTAATTTTTCTAAATCACTGCCTGGTAAACATGAAGGAAGTTTACATTATTGCAAAAGAGAATTCCTGTAAATCTGATTGACAAACTATGTCATTTTAAACTTTGACTCCAACAATCTCAACTCCTTCAGATACTACTCATGCACATTTAGTTGTTATACACACACTCACATTTATTCAGATAGCTATTACTTAGTGTCAGCATATCTGAGTGGTTCACTTGAAATAGTAGAGAGGAAGGAAGGAAGGTTCTGTCCCTCTTGACACCTCCATCACCTAAAGGAATTGCCTTTTTTTTCCCCATCCTCCTTACACAGAAGCCTGCAGGTTTGCCTTTCTATGCCAACCAATCCCCAGTTTATAATTGTGCCTTCAATCTTCATTGATAATATGCAGGCTTTTCATGTGTGCTAGAAAGCTTATTTGGCTCTGGACTTCTCTCTCTTGGATGAGTTTCCTCTTATGCCTGTATAGCCTAGTAGTCAGGCAATTGGTGAGGGTACCTTGGTCATGCTGGCCGTTGCTAGCTGTTATGCTGCTCCCTATATACCTTTGCCAAAAATCTGTTGTCCATGTATATGTGGTTTTATTTCTGGACTCTTGGTTCTGTTCCATTGATCTATCTGTCTTTTTGCCAATACTAGACTATTGTGATATAGTTTTATAATAATTCTCAAACTGTTGTTTTGGCTAATCTAGGTCCTTTGCATTTCCATACAGTCTTACAATCAGCTTGTCAATTTCTTTTAAAAGAAAAAAGAAAAGCCTGCTGGGATTTTGATTGGGAATGCATTAAATTTATAGTTACTTTGGGGAGAATTGACACCTTAACAATTTTGAGTCTTAAGACCCATGAACAAGATATAGCTCTCCATTTACTTAGGTCTTAATTTCTCTCAGCAATATTTTGTAGTTTTCAGTGTACTAATCTTTCACTTCTTTTGTCAGATTTATCCCTATGTATTTCATATGTTTTATGCTATTGTAAATTATATTAGCTTTTATTTCAATTTTTGGTTGTTGCTAGTATGTAGAAATACAATTGGTGTCTTTATAGTGAGCTTGTATGCTGCAACTTGGCTAGACTCACTTGTTGGTTTTAGTAACTTTTAATTAAATACCATCACATTTTCTAGGTAAATGATCATGTTATCTGTGAGTAGACAGTTTTACTTCTTCATTTCCAATCTGGATGTATTTTATTTCTTTATCTTCCCTGATTACACTGCCTAGAAACTCGAGTACAATGTTGAATACAACTGGTGAGAGTGGAAATCCCTGTCTTGTTCCTGATCTTAGTTAGGGTCAAAGCATTCAACATTCTGCATCTATTGAGACAATTATATGGGTTTTTCCTTCTTAGCTTGTTAATATGGTAAATTTCATTGATTGATTTTCAAATATTAAACCAGCCCTGCATTACTGAGATAAATTCCATTCAGTCATGATTTATTATCCTTTTAACATATCCTTTTGACATGATGTATTATCCTTTTAACTTATCCTTTTAGCAAAACATATTTAACATAATATCCATTTAACATATTGTTAGATTTAATTTGTTAAAATCTTCTTTAGAATTTTTGCATCTATATTTATGAGAGACATTGATCTGTAGTTTCCTTTCCTATTAATGTCTTTATCCGGTTTTGGAATCAAGGAAATTCTGGCCTTATAGAATGAGTAAGCAAATATTCTTTCCTTTTCAAGTTTTGGAAGAGTTTGTGTAGAATTGTTATTATTTATTCCTTAAATATTTGGTAAAATTCTCCAGTGATGCCATCTAAGCTTGGAGTTTTCTTTGTGGGAACATTTTTTCACTAAAATTTCAGTTTTTTTAATAGATAAAGGGTTATTCAGGTTATTTATTTCTTCTTAGGTGAGCCTTGGTAGGTTAAGTCCTTCAGATTGTTTATTGTATCCTTGCTGATTTTCTGCCCACATGTTCTATCAATTATTGAAAACAGGATATGAAAATCTCAGACTATAATTGTGGATTTGTCTATTTTTCCTTGCAGTTCTGTCAGTTTTAGCTTCATATAGTTTGTAGCTATGTTATTAGATGCATAAAAATTTAGGATTGTTAGGATTGTCATAAGCGTAAACGTAAAAATCTTCAACAAAATATCAGCAAACTGAATCTAGCAATATATAAGAAGAATAATAAAACCTCAGCCAAGGAAGGTTTATTCCAGGAATGCAAGGCTAATGCAATATTCAAAAATCAATCAGTATAATTCTCCATATTAACAGTCTAAAGAAGAAAACTACATGATTATGTCAATTGATGCAGAAGAGGCATTTGACACTACAACATCCTTTCATGATAAAAACTCTCAGCCAACTAGAACTAGAAGGAAATTTCCTGAATTTGGTAAAGCGTATCTACAAAAATCCTACAACTAACATCATATTTGATGTTAAAAGACTGAATGCTGTCCTCCGAAGATCATGAATGAGGCAAAAATTTCCATTCTCCCCACTCCTATTCAACAACATGCTGGAAGTCTTAATCAGTATTGTAGGGGAGGAAGACATTTCCTCTATCCACTCTCGGTCCTTCTGGCTAGACTACAAATTAAATTGACATGAGACAGAATAGCAGAAGAAAATTAAACAAAGCTTTATAACATGTATACGTGGGAGAGACTCAGGGAAAACCAAGCAACTCGCCAAAATGGCAGAAGCTCTCACCTTAAATACCATCCTCAGCTAAAGACAAAGGAGGATGTTGGGAGTGGGGGGAGTCAGTTATGGGAGATTACCAGAAAAGCACAGTAAAGAAGAGTAAGGTTATTATGCAGATTTAAGTCCTTGCCTTCCACATTGATAAGAGTTTCTGGAGAGAAGGTCATCCCCCTTTCTTCCTGGTACAGAGAGGGAGACACCTTTACAGATGGAGATTTCCCTTACAAACGTAAATGTCTCTTAGCAGAGGGTAACTTCTACTTTTCAGAGTTTCTCTCATGTCTGCAGTTTTTAAAAGTAATCAGCCCAAAATAATCCTCAGATTATCATGCCAAAGACACATATCTTGGGGTGGCCAATGCCAATCCCCCACAGTATAATAAGGCAAGAATAAGAAAGAAAAAAGGCATTCAGTTTAGAAAGGAAGAAATAAAAATCACCCTATTTGCAGACATGTTTGTCTACATAGGAAATCCCAAGGAATCTACCCAAAAAATCCCTCTTAGAACTAATAAATGAGTTTAAAAGACAGCAGAAAACAAGACCAACACACCAAAAGCAATTGAATTTCTATACATGAGCAATGTACAATTGAAAACCAAAATTATTTTTTAAAAACATTTATAATCATTTAAAATGTAGAGGAGGAAGACAGTTCCTCTACCCTCTCTAGCTCCTTCTGGATAGCCTAAGAATTAAATTGACATGAGACAGAATAACAGGAGAAAATCAAACAAAAGTTTATAACATGTATTCATGGGAGAAATGCAGGAAAACCGAGCATCTCGCCAGAATGGCTGAGGTCACCACCTTAAATACCATTTTTAGCTAAAGACAAAGGAGGGTGTTGGGGGTAGTGCTTTGGGACTTCAAGAGGAGGAAGGCAGTTTACATGGAGATGGAGCTGCAAATGGGCCAACTATAGACAATGTGACCTGAGAGACACGTTTTACTTTACATTACATTACATTTATCTGATGGTATCAGCTCC
Source organism: Equus asinus (assembly GCF_041296235.1). Lineage (NCBI taxonomy): Eukaryota > Metazoa > Chordata > Mammalia > Perissodactyla > Equidae > Equus > Equus asinus. Next base: position 38,616,726 of record NC_091820.1, read on the forward strand.
TCCCTGGAACAGGCCCTTCTATTTTAAATTCTTTCTTTGGTGGGAGGTCAAAGTTTTTTTTAAAAAAAAAAAAGTTCATTACTAAGTCCAGCCCATACTCAAGGGGAGGAGAGTTAAGCTCCACCTTGGAGGAAAGAACATAAAAGAATTTGTGGATATATGTTAAAATCTCTACAGGAACTAATAAATATTTGGACAAAAATAATTTGAGGCTGTGATTTTAGTATTAATCCATGGATCTTGCCTAGAGCAATTATTACTGTGCTGTTCTAATAGTGATTTTCTGTTTCACTTGTTCCTTCTACATTTATTATTTAAAATTCTTCTGTAGGGAAAATTTGTTCCTTTTCTCCCATTTACTTATTTATTCAATCATTTATTTATATCGATATGGACTCATGGATATTTATTTTATTTTTTAGGTTCTATTCCAATACAATTGTTCTGTATTTTGTGACTCAAATTCTAGTTTAGTCATTGGGACCCCTTTCAGACTGGCTCTTATGTACTTTTGACATGGACTTCATCTTCTTTTGTTGTTTTGGAGTTTTTTTGTTTGTTTGTTTTTTAGCTTTCCCTTACTTTCTGGCACTGCAAGATAATACAGGTTCACCTTCTGCCCTAGAATCAGCCATTTGTCCAGGGTTCTTAGTTCCTTTTATTGAGAAATGGTATTTAGAAACTAAGATCTGGGTGCCAAACTATCTGACTTTAAGAATGATTATAAAATGACAATAATCAAGACACATTTATCAATGGGATAGAATAAAGTACAGAAATTGGCCCACACAAATATGGCCGATTTTTTTTTTAAGATTTTATTTTTCCTTTTTCTCCCCAAAGCCCCCCTGATACATAGTTGTATATTTTGAGTTGTGGGTCCTTCTAGTTGCGGCATGTGGGACGCCACCTCAACGTGGCTTGATGAATGGTGCCATGTCCGTGCCCAGGATCCGAACTGGTGGAACCCTGGGCCACCTCAGCAGAGCACACGAACTTAACCACTTGGCCATGGCACCGGCCCCGTGGCCAATTGTTTTTTGACAAAAGTGCAAAAGCAATTCAGTGGATAAAGGGTACTATTTTCAGTAAATGGTATGGGGACAAGTGGACGGTGATATGCAACAAAAATGAACCTCTGCTTAAACTTTACACCATATACAAAAATTAACACAAAATGGATCATATGTCTAAACATAGAATTTAAAACTATAGAACTTAAAAAAAGAACTTAGGAGACCTTGGATTTGTCCATGAATTCTTAGACATGATACTAAAAGCACAATCCATACAAGAAAAAATTGATAAATCAATCTTCATCAAAATTTAAAACCTTTGCTTTGTGAAAGGACACTGTTAAAATAATGAAAAGAAAATCTTCTCTAAATGCAATGTAGTATCCTGGATTGGATTAAAAGAATATTAGTGGGAAAATTAATTAAATCTGACTAGAGTCTGTAGTTTAGTTAGCAGTACTCCAAGCATAATATGAATGTTAATTTTTCAGTTTTGACAAATGTGCCATGGTTATATTAGATGTTAACATTAGGTGAATCTGAGTGAAAAGTCTATAGGAACTCTCTGTATTATCTTTGCAAGTGTTCTGTAAGTCTAAAATCATTTCAAAATAAAAATGTTTATTAAACAAAAATATTGCCAAACCTAATAATAAAAAATCAGAGCTGCTGTGCTTGAAGCCAGAGAGGAGAGGCTCTCGGTGGCTCATCATCTCTGTCCCTGAACCCCCATTCTCTTAGGCAGCCTCTAGGGGGGTTCCTCTACAGAACTTCTGGATTCCTTGGAGTCTGATTTCTAAACCATAGGACTAATTGTTAATAAGACTAGAGGATATAAATAGAAGCCTACCTTAGTCCTGAATAAATGAAAATCTATTAGTTTCTCTTTATCTTTAAGGCCTTTTCCTCTGTTAACCTTAAAAATAAAACAGGTAGTTATCATACCGACAAAATGAGTTTATTCAAGAATAGCAATTTGGGATGTGCATGCTATGGCAGGCCATGGGCAAATCTAGCAAACGAGGAGAGGAATGTTATTTTATAGAGGAAAAGGAGGAAATTGCAAGGGGCTGTTTTGAACAAAAGTCCATTGGAGAAAAGCAAGAGTTCAGGGTGGTGATGGTTTCTTATTGGCTGAGTTGCTGGGGTAGTGATTTCTGTTTGGGATGGAATGTACATTTCTTCCTGTAATTGATGATTCTTTCCTGTTGACAACTTTCTATTGGGGTCTGTGATTGACTATCTTTCCTGTAATTGACATTGAAGGGTACTGCGTGGGAGCTCCCCCTTCTGGCCTCCTGACTCCATTTTAAATGAGGTTTCCCTTTATTAATTTTCACACCTCTATCATAGAAGAGAATTAATTTGAATTGATATAATCTTCCCTTTACAAGGTTGAACACATTACTGGCTAATATTCTGACCTTAGAACTACAAAGCACTTGATTCTTTGTTCAAGGTATCTTAAAAGTGTCCAAGATAAGGTGACTGGCTTATGATCATGCAAGAGTTAGAGAGGATTAGGCCATGATTTTGAAGATGTATGTGTGTATTACAAAGTCCTATGTGATGTTTGAATTTTCATGAGGGCTCTTCAACATTCTTTTAAAGATTTTATTTTTTTCCTTTTTCTCCCAAAGCCCCCCAGTACATAGTTGTGTATTTTTTAGTTGTGGGTCCTTCTAGTTGTGGCATGCGGGATGCCGCCTCAGCATGGCTTAATGAGCAGTGCCATGTCCATGCTCAGGATTTGAACTGGTGAAACCCTGAGCCACCAAAGCAGAGCGTGGGAACTTAAACACTCGGCTGTGGGGCTGGCCCCTTCAATATTCTTAGAACAACAGAATACTAACTTAGAAAAAAAGGCAGCTACAGACAGGGAGAAAATATTTGCAAATCATATATCTGACAAAGGACTTCCATCCAGAATATATAAAGAACTCTCCAAACTCAATAACAAGAAAACGTAAATTTCTAGATTGGCAAAAGTCATGGTCATTAAACCAAAGAGGATATACAGATGGAAAATTAGCACATGAAAAGATATACCACATCATTGGCCATTTGGGAAATGCAAATTACAACCACAAAAGATACCATTACACACCTATTAAATGACTAAAAGAAAAAGTATTGACAATACCAAGTACTGGTGATGATGTGGAACCCCTGGATCTCTCGTATGTTGCTGGCGTGAATGCAAAATTATACAGCCATTCTGGAAGATGGTTTGACAGTTTCCTATAATGTTAAATATACACATACCATATGGCCCAGAAGTTCAGTTCAGAGATGGAGAGCTGGAAAGATGTTGCCTATCCTATCCAAGAAAAAAACTGGATATACTGCAAATTAATGAGTTTTCTTGGACTCATCAGAGAGCTGAGGTCATAGAGTAAATGCCTTCGCAAAATCTGGAGGGAGACAGGCACCGTCAGGGAGACACGGGACTGGAGCATTTGCTTACCATGGACAGAAGCCAATATGAAGATTAAACGAGAAATTTTGATGAATTCCTGAGGACCAAGTGTGGGCTAGCATGAGAATGTGAAGCTCCCAGGGGACTTCCACCCTCTTGCAGGCTTTTCCTCTAGGAATACCACTAGGGTCACACAGAGGATCCAGAGAAACGTCCCACAGGGTACTGGCGAGAGGAGGAGAACAGCAGCCACTGCCTAAATCCTCCCAGACCTATTTCCCCTATCTCCCTTACAGATCAAAAAAAAGCTTCATCTGCAGGCGTTGGAGAATTCTGCTGCAACTAGGGGAAGGCAATGGAGGCCATCAAGGAAACTTGGCCCCGACCCGTCTTCCCTACCTCCCCTAAGTAACAAAAGTTTCCATCTTCAGGAGCCAGGGCATAAAAGGTGTAGCCAGAGTGCATGGGTGGGTAGCCATGCAGCTGAGAGAAGGGAATAGGGGAAAAAAGGCTCTACCCACAGAGGAAGGACAGGAACATTATGAAGTCCACTTCCCCAAGATACCTACCCACAGTGCTTGCCTAAGAATGAGACTTAATCAAAACCGCAGAGAAGACTCTCTCTCCCACCCCAATTTTCATTAGAGCCTTTAACATATTAACTACAATTATCTTAAATTCTCTGACAGTTTCATCATCTGTATTATATCAGAGTTTGGTTCTGATGATTGTCTCTTCAGACTGTTTCTTGCCTTTTTGTATGCATAATAATTCCATGTCGGAAGTCTAACCTGTTGTATAGGACAGTAGATACTAAAGTAAAGTTTTTTCATGTTTGGAGAAGAGCGCTCAGTAACTTCTCTTAGGCTTTTGGTATGGGTACTTCTCCTAGGATTTAGTGTTAATCTAGTCAGGAGTTGTACTTAAGTTTGAAGTTTGTTGCTGCTATGGTTACTCTCAGTGCACCAGAGCCTTCAAATCCTTCTAGTGATGCCTTGTTTTGTTCTCCCGACTTGGCTTTGAGTCTTCGCACTGAGTTGTTTCCCAGAGAAAGTCTCTCTCTTACAGTTTCCTTAGCTGTGTTCCATGTTTATTTTCTTTATTTTATTTTATTTTTTTTTGAGGAAGATTAGCCCTGAGCTAACGTCTGCCAGTCCTCTTTTTGCTGAGGAAGACTGGCCCTGAGCTAACATGCGTGCCCATCTTCCTCTACTTTATACGTGGGACGCCTGCCACAGCATGGCTTGCCAAGCAGTGCCACGTCCGCTCCCGGATCCGAACCGGTGAACCCTGGGCCCCGAAGTGGAACGTGCGCACTTAACCGGGCGGCCCCCATGTTTATTTTTTTATTGGAGGCTTGTTAGCATGGTAGGGAATGGAAGGAAGTATGTTCCCTGATGTTCTGAATAAGCCTCAGTCTTAGGCAGGCATTGTGGACCTGGGTCTCAGGTGTGTGGCCTTCACACGTATTTCTGCCTTTTCCAGATATAGTGCTGAGCCTAGCACGCTTATTACTCCAGGGATAGAGATTCTTCTGCCGCCCCCCCCTTCCCTTCTCCCAGCTGTGGTAGGTTTCCACCTGTGCACTTAGGATACAGCTTTGACGTCTTTCCCCCTAAAGATAAAGGCTTTTGTTTCTTAGGGGAGATAGGGAAGATGAGCAAGCAGAGTTTCAGTGGCGGCCTCCATATTTTTCTCCCAGCTGTAATGGGTTTCCACCAGTGACCGCAGACAACAGGTTTTGATGGTCCTCAGCATACAAATTGGGGCTTTTGTTTTGTATGGGAGATTGAAGAGACTGGTCTGAGCAGAGTTTCAGCCGTGGCTCCTGTATCCCTTCCTCACTTTTCTCAGGATTCTCCCCAACTTCCCCTGTCAGTGCCTGGTAGTGTTCTAGAGTAAAAGCGTACAAGCAAGCGTGAAATTCCCATATCTGCAGCCCCTAGAACTTCACACTCTCACACTAGCCCACACTCAGCCTTTAGCAATTTGTTAAAAATTTTTACCTTAATTTTCTTACCGATTTACATGGCATTTGGAGTCATCTGTCCCAGATAATCAAATGCTTAGATGCTGTGTCTTCCTATAGGCACCTGCTCTCCAGATTTCAGGTTAGTTGTTTTCCAGAAAACTCACTTCATTGATGGTTTCCAGAAAAGTATTTAATTTGAGATTTGTCCAGCTTTTTCTTGTCGTGGAGGATGGAAGTGATCCTCTGTCCAGCTCTCTGTATCTCCGCGCTGAAACCAACCATCCTTTTACTTTTATCCTACCTCTATCGTCACATTTGCAGACAGCATATAGTTAGGTCACGGTTCTTAATTTTGACAATCTCTTTTAATTGATGTTTTTAGACCATTTAAATTTAATGTATTATTGACATGTTTGGATTTAGACCTACAATTTTATTGTTTTCTGTTTGTTCCCTCTGTTTTTCATTCCTAGTTCACCTTTCCTGCCTTGTTCTGGGTTAAAACTTTCAGTATTCCATTTTAATATATCTGTTATGATTTTGACTTTGTTTTCTAGTGGTTGCTCTAGGAATTACAAAATACATACTTTTCACATTCTACTTAAAATCACTGTTTTATCACTTCAGTTAAAATGTAGAAACCTTGCCGTCTTATAGGCCTCCCCTCTTTATGCTATAGTTGTCTTATATATATTACATCTGCATACATTGAGAACTGCATCAGACAATGTTAAAATTTTACTTTTAAGTGCCAAACATATTTTATAGAACCCAGGAGGAGGAGAATTATCTATTATATTTACCCAGATATTTACCATTTCTGGTCCCTCGGTTCGAATCTGAGTTATGTGCTCTCAGTGTTAAGAGTGTGAGGCCTCAGAATCTGTGTTCTTTATCTGTGTTTAGGGTGTGAGGCCCTTCAGATCTTTGAGGTCTGTTTTATAAGGTTTGAATACGAGGCACACGGGGATTTGTATTCAGGATGTGAGGTCTCTGAAATTTTAGAGGGTCTGTGTTCCAAGTTTAGGTTTGAGTCATCTGGGTATCTGTGCTCAAGGAGTATGGCCCCTGAACACTTTGAATGCCTATGCTCCAAGATTTTGTCTGAAGTGTTTGGAGTTCGTGTTCAAGAGGTGGGATCTCTGAACTCTTCGAGGTCTGTATCCCAAGGTTTGAGTCTGAATTATGTGGATCAATATTCAATGTGTAATGTCTCTGAAATTTTGAAGATCTGTGTTGTACGATTTGAATCTGAGGTACTTGGGCTTTTTGATCAAGGTGTGAGGTCTCTGAAATCTTGAAGGGTATCTGTCCCAAATTTTGGTCTGAGGTATTTAAGTCCGTGCTCAAGGATTGGAGCCTTGAAGTTTTTGAAGTTCTGTTTTCCAATTTTTTATCTGAAGTGTTTGGAAGTCTATGTTCAGGAGTGATGTCTCTGAACTCTTCGACGGTTCCACAGTTTAAGTCTGAGATACTTAGGGGCCTGTGCTCAGGGGTGAGCTCCCTGAATTTTTTGAGGGTCTGCTCAAGGTTTGAATCTGAGGTCATTGTGGGTCTGTGGTCAGGGTATCAGGTTTCCGAACTCTGAGAATCTGTGGCTCAAGGTCTGGGTTAGAGGTATTTGGGTGTCTGTGTTCACCGTATGATACTGAAATCTTTGAGGTGTGCCCTAAGGTTTAGTCTGATTAATATAGAGAGAATGTTCAGGGTATGAGGTCTATGAATACTTTGAGGGTCTGTATTCAAGGTGTGAAGTCCGTAAAGTTTTAGTGGGTCTATGTCCCAACTTTGGGTCTAAAGTATTTAAGATCTTCGTTCAAGGGGTGAAGTCCTTAAACTCTCTGAGGGTGTGTGTTGCAAGCTTTTTGTCTGAGTTATTTGGCTGTCTGCATTCAGGTTGTAAGGTCTTTCAACTCTTTGAGGGTATATGTTTGGAAGTTTGAGCCTGAGATAGTTAGGAATCTGTGCTCAAGGGATGAGCTCACTGACTTTCAGAGTTTGTCCCAGTGTTTGAATATGAGGCAACCAGGAGTCTGTATGGAGTGTGAGGTCTCTGAACTGTTTTTGGGTCCGTGACTCAAGGTTTAACTCTGAGGTTTTGGGAGGTATCAGGTCAGTGAGAAATGTGTCTGAAATCAGTGGAGGTCTGTGTCTGAAGGTTTAAGTCTGAGACATTCAGGGATCTGTATTGATCATGTGAAATCTGAACTTTTAGAAGATCTGTGTCCCAAGTTTTGAATATGAGGTATTTGGGGTCTATTTTCAGAGTGTGAAGTCTGTGAAATTTTGGAGGGTCTGTGTCCCAAGGATTCAGTTGGAGTTATTTGGGCATCTAGAGTCAGAGTGCGAGGTCTCTGAAATTTTGAGAGTCTCTGTTCTAAGGTTTGATTCTGAGGGGTTTGGAGGTCTATGTTCAAGGTGTGAGGTCTCTGAACTCTTTAAGGTCTATGACTCAAGGTTTTGACTCCAAAGTATTTGGTGATCTGTATCCACAGTGTGAGCCCTCTGAAGTCTTCGAGGATTTGTGTTGTAAGGTTTGAATCTAAGGTCATTGTGGGTCTGTGTTCAGGGTGTAGGGCCTCTCAAATTTTTTGGTATCTTTGTTTTAAAGTTTGAGTCTGAGGTGTTTGGAGGTCTCTGTTCAGGGTGAGAAGTCTCTGAAATCTATAAGGGTCTGTTTCCAAAAGTTTAAGTTTCTTATATTTGGAGGTCCGCATTCGTGGCATGAGGTCTCTGTACTTTTAGAGGATCTGTATCCCAACGATTGAGCCTAAGTTATTTAGGGGTCTGTATTCAGGGTTTGAGGCCTCTAAGATTTTCAGTTTCTGTTCCAAGGTTTTAGTCTTAGGGATTAGGAAGCCTGGGTTCAGGGCGTGTAGTCTTTGAACTTTTAGAAAGTCTTGAGCCCTGCATTCGGGTCTGAGATATTTGGGGGTCTTTATTCAGGAAGTGAGGTCCATGAGTTCTTTGAAGGTCTTTGTTCCGAGTTTTTTGCCTGAGGTGTTTGGAAGTCCATGTTCAGGGTATGAGGTCTCTGATCTCTCTAAGGGGCGTATGTTCCACATTTTGAGTTTGAAACACTTAGAGGTATGTGCTCATATTCTCTGAAATTTTTCATGATCAGTCCAAAGACTTGAGTCTAAGGTAACTGCTGCTCTATGTTCAGGGTGTGAGGTCTCTGAAATTTTTCAGGGTCTGCACTGTAAGATTTTGAATCTGAGGTATTTGGGAGTCCGTGATCAAGATGTGAAGTCTTTGAAATTTTAGGCTCGGATTCCAAGCTTCAGAGATATTTTTTTCTCTGTGTCCAAAGAGCGAGGTCCTTGAAATCTTAAGATCTGGGTTCCAAGCTTTTGTCTGAGTTGTTTAGACGTCCCTGTTCAGGATGTGAGGTCTCTGAACTCCTTGAGAATCCATGTTCAAAGGTTTGGATCTGAGGTATTTTGGGAGGGAGGTCTGTGTTCAGGGAGAGGGCTGTCTGAGATTTTGAGAGTCTCTCAGGTTTGAGTGTGAGGGATTTGAAGGTCTATGTTATGTGTGTACGTTCTCAGAGCTGTTTGAGGCCTGTGTCCTCAGGTTTGAATGTGAGGTATGTGGGGATCAATGTTCAGGGTGTGAGCTCTCTGAATTCTTTGAGGGTCTGTGTTCCAAGGTTTGAATCAGGGGTTCTGGGGCCTGTGATCAAGGCATGAGAGGTGTCTGAATTTAACTGTCTGTGCTCCAAGGTTTGAGCTGAAGTATTTGGGGGTCTGTGATCTGGGTGTGGAGTCTCTCAGTACTTTAATTTAAGGGTGTTAGTACCAAGGTTTTGATTATGTTCTATGGGGCTGTGAGTTCAGGGTTGGAAGTTCTGAAACACTTTGATGATCTGCATTCTCAGGCTTCGGTCTGACGTAACAGGGGATCTGGGTTCATGTGTTAGGTCTCTGAAATTATTGAACGACTCTGTTTCGGCCTTTTAGTCTGAAGTGTTTGGAAGTCAGTGAGCAGGGTGTGAAGCCTCTGGATACTTTCAGGGTCTCTGTTGCAAGTGTTGAGTTTCTGGTATTAGGAGACTTGTATTGGGGGTGTGAAATCTCTGACATCTTATACTGTCTGTGTTCCAGTGTTTGAGTTGGAGGAGGTATTGGGTGTCAGTGTTCAAGCTGCGAGGTGTCTGGAATTTTATGGGATCTGTTTCCCAAGCATTAATCTTGAGATATTTGGGAGTCTGAGTTCAACATGTGAGGTCTCTGAAGTTTGAGTGGGAGATGTTTATCGTCTGTGTTCAGAGTGTGAGGTCTATAAAGTCTTTCCCTGTGTGTTCCAGGCCCAATCTGAGGGATTTGGGGTTCTGAATGCAGACTGCGAAGTCTGTGATATCACTGAGGGTTTGTCTTCCGTTGTTTGAGTATAAAGTATTTTGGACTGACTGTTCAGGGTAAGAGGTCTCTGAACTCATTGAAGGTCTATTTTTCAAAGTTTTACTCTGAGGTATTTGGGGAAAGTGTTCAATCTGTGAGATCTCTGATCCCTTTGAGGGCTTGTGTCCTAAGTTTGCTTCTGTGTTATTTTGTGTGTGAGTTCAGGGGTCTTTTTTGAGGTTCTGTGTCTTGAGGTTTAAGTCTGAAGCGTTTGGAACTCTATTTAGAATGTGATGTCTCTGAACTCACTGAGAGTTTGTATCTTAAAATTGTAATTGATGTATTTGGAGATGCGTGTTTAGCGTGTGAGGGCTCTGAAATTGTTGAACGTCTTTGGTACGGATTTTGAATCTGAGCTATTTGGAAGTCTGTATTCAGGGTGGCAGAGCTCCAAAATCTTTGAGGGTCTGTATTGTGAGGTTGGAGTTTGAGCTATTTTGTAGTGTTTGTACACTGTGAGACCTCTGATTTGTTGAAGTACTTTTTTCATAGGATTGAGTCTGAGGTATTGGGTTCTGGGTTTAGAATGTAAGGTCTTAGAACTCTATAAGGATTTATGTTCTAAGGGTGGAGTCTGGTGTATTTACAGATCTCTGTTCAGGGTGTGAGTTCTCTGAAACCTTTGAGCATCTGTGTTCCAATTTTGAGTCTCAGGTATTTGGAGTCAATATTCAGGTTGTAAACACTCACAGCTCTTTTAGTGTCTGTGTTTTCATGTATCCTCTATCTGTGTTTCAAGGCTCAATCTAAGACATTTGGGGTTCTGCATTCAAGGTTAGAAGACTGTAATATGATTGAGGGTTTGTCTTCAGTTGTCTAAGTATGAAGTATTTTGGGGTTGGTGTTTAGAGTGAGAGGTCTCTGAACTCGTTGAGGGTCTGTTTTTCAAAGGTTTTGTCTAAGGTGTTTAGGGCAAGTGTTCAAGATGTGAAGTCTCTGAACTCTTTGAGGAGATGTGTCCTAAGTTTGCTTCTGTGTTATTTGACATCTAATTTCAGGGCATGAGGTCCTTGATTTTTTTTTATTTTTTTGAGGTTCTGTGATCCAAAGTGTGAGTCTGAGGTGTTTGGGACTCTATATTTAGAGTATGATATCTCTAAACTCATTGAGGGTCTGTGTCTTAAAGTTTTAATTGATGTATTTAGGGATTTGTGTTTAGAGTGTGAGGGCTCTGAAATCTCTGAGGGTCTGTGGTACAAATTTTGAATCTGAGCTTCTGGGGTCTATGTTTAGGGTGTGAGGGTTATGAGCTCTTTGAGGGTCTGTGTTGCCGGGTTGGAGTAGGTGTTTGGTGGTGCATATTCAGGGTATGAGATACCTGATTCTTCAAAGATCTTTTTTTATAGGATTGAGTCTGAGGTATTTGCACATCTGTATTTGGAGTGTAGTCTTTGAGGCCTATGAAGTCTGTGTCCCATGATAATGAATTTGATGTACTTGTGCATCTGTATTTAGAGTTTCAGTTCTGTGAAATCTTTGAGGATCTGTGTTCCAAGATTTGAGGTGTTTTATGTCTGTGTTCTGGGTGTGAGCACTCACAAATCTTTTAGGGTCTGTGTTTTAATGTTTATATGACATATATGGGTTATTTGTGGAAGGAATAGGTTCTCCGAATTCATTGAAGGTATGTGGCCCGAGGTTGGAGTCTCAGGTGTTTCTAAGATGAAGTACTGAGTATGAGGTCTATGAATTCATTGAGGCTCTGGGTTCCAAATACTGAATTACCAGTGTTTGGAGGTATGTGTTCATGTTGTGATGATACAGAACACTCTCATGATATGTGTCCCAAGGTTGGAGTCTGAGGTGTTTGGGGTCTCTTTTCAAGGTTGGAGATGTCTGACCTCTTTGAGGTTTGTTTCCTAAGTTTGCTTCTGAGGGGTTTTTTGGTGTCTAAGTTCAGAGTGTAAAGTCTCTAAACCTTCGAGGATCAGTACTCCAAGATTTGCATGTGTGGTATTTGGGTAGTTATGTTCAGGATGTGCAATCTCTGAAATCTTTGAGGGCCTGTGTTCTAACTTTAGAATCAGATGTGTTTGGAGGTCTCTGGGCTAATTAAGTGTGCTCCAGTGTTTGAATGTGAATTATTTTGGGGTCTGTGTTCAGAGTGTGAGGTCTCTGCCTTTTGAAGATCTTTTTTTTCGTGTGAGTGAGTCTGAGGCATTTGGGGTCTGTATTCACAATAAGCATTTACAAATATTTTAGGATCTGTGTTTTAGTATTTAAATATGAGGCATATGGATTCTGTGTTCAGAGTGTGAGATCTCTGAATTCTTTGAAGGTTTGTGTCATAAGGTTGGAGTCTGAGGTGTTTGGAAATTCCTGTTCTGCGTATGAGGTCTATGAACTCTAGAAGGTCTACATTCCAAATATTGCATCTAAGATATTTGGATTGTGTATTCAAGTTGCAAGGTACAGAACTCTTTCAGGGTCTGTGTTCCAAGGTTGGCATCTGAGGTGTTTGGGTCAGTATTCAGAGTGTGAGGTCTCTGAACTCTTTTAGGGTTTTTGGCCTGAGTTTGCTTCTGAGGTTTTAGTGTCTCTCTTCAGCGTATGAGGACTCTGAACTCTGGGAGGTTCTGTGTTTAGTATTTGAGGGTGGTGTTTGGGGATTTATATTTAAGATGTGAAGCCTATGACTTATTTGAGGGACTGTGTTCCAGGGTTTGACTCTGAGATACTTTCAGGACTGTGTTCAAGGAGTGAGAGGAGTGTGAATTTATTAAGTGTCTATGCTCCAAGGTTTAAATCTGTTTAAGGTGTAAAGTGTTTTGGGGTCCATGTTCAGAGTATGAGGTCTCTGAACTCTCTGAAGGTCTTTTATTCACAGAATTGCATCTGAGGTATCTGTGGTCTGTGTTTGGAGTGTAAAGTCTTGAACTCTTTGAGAGTCTGTGTTCCTAAGCTTGAGTTAAAGTTATGGGTCTGTATTCAGGATGTGGGTATTCACAAATCTTCAGGACCTGTGTTTTAATATTTGAATATGAGGTATATGGGTTCTATGAGCAGGGCTGAGGTCCCTTAACTTGTTGAGGGACTGTGATCAATATTTGAATCTGAGTTAATTTGCAGACTGTGTTCAGTCAAGAGGTCTTCTGAATTCTTTCAGGCTTTGTGTCACAACATTTGAGTCTGAGGTGTTTGGAAGTTCGTGTTCTGGGTCTGAGGTCTATGAACATTTGGGGCACCAGGTTCCAAATATTGAGTCTGAAGTATTTGGAGGAGTGTGTACGGGTTGAGTGGTCACAGAACTCTTTCAGGGTCTGTGTTCCAAGGTTGGAGTGTGAGGTGTTTGGGTCAGTGTTCATGGTGTGAGGTCTCTGAAATCTTTGAGAGTTTGTGTCCTAAGTTTTCTTCTGAGCTTTTTGGTGTCTCTGCTCAAGGTATGAATTTCCTGAACTCTTGGAGTGTCTGTGTTCCAGGATTTAAGTTTGTGGCATTTGGGGATTTATGTTTGGATATGAAGTCTCTGAATTCTTTGAGGGCCTGTGTTCCAGTGTTAGAATCAGAGATATTTGCAGGTCTGTGTTCAAGGAGTGAGATATGTATGGACTTATTGTCTATGCTTCACGGTTTGAATCTGAAGTATTTTGGGGCCTTCAGTCAGGGCGAGCGATTTCTGACTTCTTTGAGGGAGTTTGTCCCAAGGTTTGATTCCGTGTGGGGGCATCAGTTCATAGTTCGAGGTCTCGAAACACACTGATGATCTGTGTTCCAAGTTTGAGTCTCTGAGGTAATGGGAGGGCTGTGTTCAGTGAGTTAGGTCTCTGTAATAATTGTCTGTATTTCGGTAGTTTAGTTAGACGTGTTTAGGGTTGCTGTGCAGACTTTTAGGTCTCTGAACACCTTGAGGATCTGTGTCCCATATTTTCAGTCTGAGGTGATGGTGGGTATGTGTTCCGGTATGACATCTCTGAATTTTAGAGTGTATGCATTTCAATTTTGAGTGCAAACTCTTGGGGCTATGTATCCAAGATGGGGGGTCTCTAAACTCTTTGATGGTCTGTGTTCCAAGTTGTTGAGTCAATGGTATCTGGAGATTTGTGTTCGCCGTATGAAGTCTCTGAAATCTCACAGAGCCTGTGTTCCAAGATTTGAGTTGGAGGTATTGGTTGTCATTGTTCAAGCTGTGACATATGTGAAATTTTATAGAGTCTGTTTCCCAAGGGTTGATAGTGAGATATTTGGGAGGCTGGATTCAGGACATTAGGTCTCTAAAATTTTAGAGGGCTGTGTCCCAAGATTTGGGTGTGAAATATTTAGGATCTGTGTTCAAATTGTGATGGCTCTGAAATCTTTGTGTGTCTGTGTTCCAAGATTAAATCTTATGAATTTGGGGCTCTGAATTGAGGGTGTACAGCCCCTTATCTCATTTAAGAATCTGTCTGCCAATGTCTGAGTCTGAAGTATTTTGGAGTGTGTGCTCTATGAACTCATGGAGGGTCTAGTTTTCAAGGTTTTAGTCTGAGGCATTTGAGACGAGAGGTCTCTGAACTCTCAAAGGATCTATGTCCTAAATTTGCTTATGAGTTTTTTGATGTCTCAGTTCAGGATGTGAGGCCCTTGATCTTTCTGAGGTTCTGTGTCCCAAGGTTTGAGTCTGAAGTTTGGGAGTCTGTGTTTAGACTGTGGGTTCTGAACTCTTTGAGGTTCTGTATATTAAAATTTTAATTAACATGTTTAGGCATCTGTATTCAGGATGTGAGAGCTCTGAACTCTTTAAGCATCTCTGTTACAAGATCTGAGGTATTTGGAGGTATCTGTTAGAGTGAGAATCTCTGGTTCTTTGAAGGTCTTTTTTTGCACAATTGATTCTAAAGTATGTGGAGGTCTTTATTTAGAGTGTGAGGTCTTCGACCTCTTTGAGGATCTGTGTCCTAAAATTCTGAGCTTGATGTATGTGCAGATCTGTGTTAGGGTGTGAGGTCTCATGTATTTGTGAGTGTGTCTTAGGATGTACAGTTTGGGAAGCCTTGGAATTCTTTAAAGGTCTGTGTTCCAAGGTTTGAGTCTGAGGTATTTGAGAATCTGTGTTTAGACTGTGATGTCCCTGAACATTTTGGAAGTCTGTCATTTAACTGGTGGATTTGGGAATCTGTGTCTAGGACATGTGGTCTCTGAACTCATTGAGGGACTATGTTGCAAGGTCAGAGTCTGAGATCTTTGAAGGTGTGTGTACAAGGTATAAGGTCTCTGAGTCCTTGAAGGTCTTTTTCTTATAATTGACTCTGGGGTATTTGGGGATCATCTTTAAAGTGTGAGGTCTTTGAAGTCTTTGAGGTCTGTGTCCTAAGATTTCAACTTGATATATTTGCAAGTTTGTGTTTAAGATGTCAGGTTTCTGAAAGCTTTGAGCAGCTGTATTCCATATTTTGAGTTTCTTGTGTCAGGGTCTATGTTCGAGTGATAAGCACTCACAAATCTTTTAGGATCTGTGGTTTAAAGTTTGAATGAGAGGTTCTGTGTTTAGTGAATTAGAGTTCTGTGTTCAGTCAGTGAGATCTCTGACCTTGTTGAGGTTCGATGACCCGAGTTTGAGTCTCAGCTATTTGAGGGGACCTACATTCAGGTTTCTAGGTTTCCAATCTCCTTGAGGGTTTTTGTCACAAGGTTTGAGTCTCAGGTATTTGGAAATTCATGTTTTGGGTGTGAGATCTATGAACTCCTTGAGGGCCTGTGTTCCAAATGTTGTGTCTGAGATATTTGGAAGTATTTCTTCAGGTTGCAAGGCTGCAGAATACTGTAGAGTTTGTGTTGTAAGGTTGAAGTCTGTGGTGTTTGGGATCTGTGTTTGGAACGTGAGATCTCTGAACACTTTGAGAATTTGTGTTCCAAGATTTGAGTGTGTGGTATTTGAAGATTTGTGTTGAGAATGTAAATCTCTAAAATCCTTGTAGGTCTTTGTTCCAAGTTTTGAATTAGAGATATTTGGAGTTCTGGTTCATGGAGTGGGAGATGTTTTAATTCATTGTACATGCTCCGGGGACTGAATCTGAAGGATTTTGGAGTCTGTGTTCAGATGAGAAGTCTCTGAACTCTTTCAATGTGTTTTTCCCAAGGTTTAATTCTGATGTATGGGTGTGTGAGTTCAGGATTAGAAGTTTCTAAACACTTTCATGATCTTTGACCAAAGTTTTATTCTGAGGCAATGGAGGATCTGTGTTAAGTGCACATGGCCTCTGAACTCATGGATGATCTGTTTTTCATGGATTTATTCCTAGGTGTTTGGCATTCAGTGTTCAATGTGTACGATCTCTGAACTCTTTGACAGCCTGTATTCCAAAGTTGGAGTCTGAGATATTTGTTGGTCTGGGTTGAGTGTAAGGTCTCTGAACACTTCAAGGGTCAGTGTTCCAAGATTTGATTGTGTGGTATATGGGGGTTTGTGGTCAGGCTGTGGGTTCTCTTAATTCTTTCGGGGTCTGTGTCCCAAGGTTTGAGTTGGATGTATTTGTTTCTGTGTTCAGGGTATGAGGTCTCTGAACATTTTGCAGTCTCTATTTCAAGGTGTGAATCTGGGGTATCCAGGTATAGTGCTCAAGCAGTGAAGCATTCGGAATTTGATGGGGTCTGTTTCACAGGGTTAAGGTCTGAGATATTTGGGAATCTGTGTTCAGCATGTGAGGGCTCTGAACTTTTAGACTGTCTTTGTCTCAACATTTGAGATGAGGTATTTGGGGTCTATCTTCAATGTGTGATGTCTCTGAAATCGTTGGCAATCTATTCCATAGTTTGAGACTGGTGTTTGGGTGTTTTGGGATCGGGATGTGAGATACTTAACTCTTCGAGGGTCTACGTT
Source organism: Equus asinus (assembly GCF_041296235.1). Lineage (NCBI taxonomy): Eukaryota > Metazoa > Chordata > Mammalia > Perissodactyla > Equidae > Equus > Equus asinus. Next base: position 38,633,332 of record NC_091820.1, read on the forward strand.
CCAAGTTTTGAGTCTTAGGTATTTGGACTATGTCCATTGTTGCAGGTCTCTGAAATCATTGAGCATCTGTATTCTAACAATTGAATCTGTGGTATTTGGGGGTTTGGTGTTCAGAGTGTGCAGTCTGAATTCTTTGAGATCCTGTGTTCCAATATTTGATTTAAAGTATTTTGGATACTGTGTTCAGAGTTGGAAATCTCTGAACTTTTTGAGGGTCTGTGTCCCAAAGATTGAATCTGAGGTGTTTCGGGTCTGAGTTCAGAGTTTGAACTCTTTGATTGTCTGTGTTGCAAGGTTTGAGTCAAAAGGATTTGAGTATGTATGATGAAGATGTAAGGGATCTGAATTCTTTGAATGTCTGTGTGCTGAATTTATGTCTGAGATCATTAGAGGTCTATGCTCAGGCTATGAGGTCTCTGAGTTTTTTGAGGGTCTATCACAAGATTTGACTCTGAGGTATTCATTGACCTCTGAGGATCTGTGTTACAAGGAGTTAGCCTGAGGTATGTGGAGGGTCTGTCTTCATGTTGGGGGGTTTCTTAGTTATGTGTGAAGTCATGAACACTTTGAGGTGTGTGTCCCAAGGTTTGAATATGAGCTATTTTGGTGTCAATGTCCTAGGTATGATGTCTCTGAACTTTTAAGGGATCTGTGTCCCAAGGTTTGTGTGTGAGGTGTTTGGGTGTGTGTTCAGGATATGAGGTCTCGGAACCTCACAAAGGAGACTGTATGTCCCAAGGTTTAAATTTAAATCTGAGGTATTTAAGTATTTAGTCTGTGTTCATGATGAGAGGCTTTGAACTCCATAAGGTTCTCTATTGCAAATATTGACTCCAAATTTTGGGAGGTTCTGTGATCAGGGTGTGAGGTCTCTGCACTTTTAAAGGGCCTGTTTCCAAAGATTTGAGCCTGTGGTATTAGGTGGTCTGTGTTCCAGGTCTTATATCTCTCAACTCTTTGAGAGTGTGCATTTCAAGTTGTGAGTCTGAATTATTTGGTGTCTGTGTTCAAGGTGTGAGGTAAATGAATTTTTAGAGGATCTGAGTTTCATATTTGGGTCTGAGGTGTTTGGGGTCCAAATTCAGAATGTGAGGTCCTTGAACTCTTTAAGTGTCTTTGCTCCAAGTTTTGAATCTGAGGTGTTTGAGTGTCTGTGTTTGGGGTGTTAGATCTCTGAAATCTTTGGGAATCTGTGTCCTAAGGTATGACTCTGAGGTATTTGGAGTCTTGTTCATGGTGTGGGATTTCTAAAGGCTTTGATGATCTGTGTCCAAAGTTGAAGACTGAGATATTTAGGGTCCATCATCCAGGCCTATGGTCACTGAAATCTTTGAGATTATGTTTTCCATGATTTAAGTCTAATTTATTTGGGTGGGTCTGTATTCAGGGTGTTCAGTCTCTGAACTCAGAGGGTCTGTGCCCCAAGTTCTCATCTGAAGTATTTGGTGTCTGAGTTTGGAGTATGAGGTCCTTGACATCTTTGAGTATCTGCTCTAAATTTTGTATCTCGAGTATTTAGAATCTCTGTTAAAGGTGTTAAGTCTGAAATCTTTGAGAATCTGTCTTACGTGATTTGAGTCTTAGGTAGTTAGAGTCTCTGTTCAGGGCATGAAGTCTCTAAACTCTTTGACAGTCTGTCCCATTGTTTGATTTCAGGTATTTGAGCATTTGTGTTCAGGATGTGAAGTCTCTGAACACTTCAGAGTCTATGTCACAAGGTTTGAGTCTGAGGTGTTTGTAGGTTTGCACTCGGGGTACAGGTTCTCTGAATACTTTGTGGGTCTCTCTTCAAGGTGTAAAGTCTCTGAAATTTTAAATCATCTGTGTCCCATGTGTGGGTAGAGGATTTGGGGTCTGCTTTTGGAGGGCGAGGTCTCTGACATCTTTGAGGTTCCTTCCCAAGGTTTGAATCTTAGATACTGGGGCATTGTTCCAGATGTGCAGTCTCAGAAATCTGTAGGGTTCTGTGTCCCAAGGTTTGAATCTGAGGTAAAGGAGTCTATATTTGGGAAATGACGTCTCTGAACACTTTGAGGGCCTATGTTCCAAGAGATGTGTGGTATTGGGGCTTTCGTTTAGGAGGCAGGTTTATGAGTTCTTTGAGGGTCTGTGTTCTAAAGTTTGAGTTTGAGGTACCTGGGGATCTCTTTTCAGGGTGTGACCTCTCAAATCTTTGAGGCTTTCTCCCAAGATTTGAGTCTGAGGTATTTAGTCATTTGTTTTCAAGGTATAAAGTCTCTGACTTCTTTCAGAGTCTGTGTTCCAAGGTTTGATTCTGAGGTAATTGGGGAGTTTTCAGGAAGTAAGGTTTCTGAACTCATTTATGGCCTCTTCCAAAATTTGAGCCTGGGGTATTAGAGACTGAGTTTAAGGTACAAAGACTGTGAACTTTTAGATGTGCTATGCCCCAGGTTCTAGTATTAGGTATTTGGGTGTTTGTGAAATCTTTGAGGGCCTATTTTTCTACATTTTGGTCTTAAGTATTTGGGGGTCTGTGTTCAGTATGTGAGGCCTCTGGACTCTTTCAGGGTCTATGTGCCAAGTTTCAAGACTTAAATGTTTGGCATACTCTGGTCAGGGTGTGAGTTATCTGAACTTTTTGAGGGTCTGTGTTTCCAAATTTGAGTCTGAGGTGTTGGGCAGTCTGTGTTCAAGGTATCAGGTCCCTGAAAATCTTTGAGGGTCTGTTTTCCAAGGTTTCAGTCTCAGGTTTTTGTGGTCTGTACTCAGTGTGTGAAGTCCCTGGATTTTTTAATGGGTATGTGTCCTGTGGTTTGAATCTGAGGCTTTGGGGATCTGAGGCCAGGTGTGTCATCTCTGCATGTTTGAGGATGTGTATATCAAGCTTTAAGTCTTAAGTATTTGGTACTCTGGTCAGGATTTGTGGTCTCTGAACTCTTTCAAGAACTGTGTTGAAGATTCAGTATGAGGTGTTTGGGGCATCTGTGTTTAAGGTGTTAGGTCCCTGAAAATCTTTGAGGGTCTGTTTTCTAAGATTTAAATCTTAGGTGTTTGCTGTCTGTGTTCAGCTTGGGAGCTCTCTGAATTCTTTGGGGTTGTGTGTCCCAAGTTTTGAAGCTAAGGTTTTGGGGACCTGTATTTGTGGTCTAAGGTCTCTGAGTCCCTTGGGGTTGTGTTCCCAGGTTTGATTGGGAGGTAATTGGAGGTCTGTGTTCAGGGAGTGAGGTTTCTGAACTCATTTAGGGCCCTTTCCAAGATCTGATACTGAGATATTTAGAGACTGTCTTCAGAGTATTAGTCTTTGAACTTTTAGGGGGTCTGTGTCCGAGGTTTGAGTCTGAGGTATTTGTTTAGTCCATATTCAGAATATGAGGTCTCTGAAATCTTTGAGGGTCTGTGTTCTAGAGTTTTAGTCTGAGGTATTTGGGAGTGTGTGTTTAGGTTGGGAGGTCTCTGAAATCTGTGGACTCTGTGTCTCAAGATTTGCCTCTGAGCTATTTGCTATTTAAGTATCTTTGTTTAGAGTGTGAGGTCTCTAAATTTTTTGAAACCTTTGTCATGTCCTCAGCCTTCAATTCTATGTAATTGGAGATCTCAGTTAATAGAATGTATGTAGTACTTGAACTCTTTGAGGCTCTGTCCCAAGGTGGTCAGTTTTTAGTGTGTATTGCCTCTGAACTCTTTCAGGATCTGTGTTCCAAGGTTTGATGCTGAAGTTTTGGGGGTCTGTGTTGGGTGTGAGGTCTCTGAGCTCTTTAGGATTCTGTGTGCCAAGATTTGATTCTGAAGTAATTGGGGATCTGCTTTTAGGAAATGAGGTTTCTAAACTCATTTAGAGCCCCTTCCAAGGTTTGAGTCTGAGATACTTAAGGGCTCCGTTCAGGGTGAAGTCTCTGAACTTTTAGAGGGTCTGTGCCCCAAGATTTGAGTCTGAGGTATTTGAGGTTTATGTTCAGGATGTGTGGTCTCTGAAGTCTTTGAGATTCTGTGTTTCAGAATTTTTGGGTATGAGGTAATTGGAGGTCTGTATTCAGTGTGGGAGGTGTCTGAACTCTTTCAGGGTCTTTGTCCCAAGTTTGATTCTGAGGTATTTGGAGTCTACATTTAGTGTGTGAGGTGTGTTTGAGTTTCTGTGTCTCAAGTTTCTAATCTGAGGTATTTAGGGGTTCCTGTCAAGGTATGAGGTCTCCGAACTCATTAAGTGTTTGTGTTTGAGATAGCGTCTTTGGTATTTGTCGGTTTGCGTTCAGGATGTGAAGTCTCTGCAATCTTTGAGGGCCTTCATTCCAAGGTTGAAGGTGAGGTTTCGGGCGTCTGTACTCATGGTGTGAGGTCTCTGAATTCTTTGGGATTCTGTGTTCCAAGATTTGAATCTGAGGTAACTGAATGAAGTGCCATTTCCTATTGAGAGGTCCTATATATGCATAGCCAAAGGGTGAAGGGAACTTCATTTTTTTCCATCTTAAGCACATTTCCAAAATAGTGTCTGTAAATTAAAATATCCTAAATAAACCTTGCTTGTTATAGATTTCCATTATATCTTCCAAGAAAAAGAAAAGTTTGTCCTGAAGATATTGCAATGGTTGTTTTTAAAACATAGCATATAATTGGTAGGAAGAATGTTTCTGGGAAAAATATAGTGTTTATAGTAACACAGATATGTCTTCCATTAGCAGTTGTTTTAGAAGAAGAACTCTTAAGCGTATCATATTTTCTAAACCAAATTAACTCTGAGTACATTAAAAAAAAATCAGGACTATGTTTAAAGAACGCCTCAAACGCCACATCCCATACAAAATCTTCTTGGTCTTGTAGATGCTAGAATGTTACCTGAAACCTTTCTGGAAATCCAGTCCACTCACACACACCCCCATGGCTAGCCAAAGGCAAAGTGAATTGTTCACCCTCCTTCATTCCTGCAGCATTATCATAACACCTATTTTATGTGAGATTTCATTTCACACTGTCTACTGTGCCTCCTCCCACTGAGGGCAGAGACAGGGACTATATCTTCTCTCAGTATCTTTGGTTCCTACCATGGTGCCTGACCCACAGTGAGTGGTAAATATTAATGCTGGTATTTTTCATCTGTTATTCTAATAAGTCATCATGCCTTTATAAAATCCTTTCTACCTCAAGTCACTCTGTCATGTCACTGACAGTGTTAAACTGGTTTGAAAGGAAGCATTCCTAAAGGTACCTGGGGTGGACACTGTGATGCACCACCCAGATGCCCCTTTGATGAAGGGCTTAAGTCCCTCAGCTGCTGGGCGTGCTATTGGCAGACAGTTGTCAGCCTCTTCAGGGATTGTCTCAACTGCAGAGAGCTGCCTCACTCAAGGTAACACTCCTTCCCCGGGTGGCCCACATTTAGTGACTGATCAGTATAGGGGTATAAAGGCATGGCCACCTAGGCCCAAGCTGGGATAACTCTGTTATCCTTTTAATGTCTGTAGGGTCTCTGTTGATGACCCCGTGTATGTTCCTGATATCAGTGATTTGTTTCCTCTCCCTAGTTTTCTTTTTCAGTCTAGCTAGAGGTCTGTCAATTTTGTTGATCTTTTCAAAGATCTGACTTTCAATTTTGTTAATGTTCTCTACTGTCTGTTTCCAATACAGTTGATTTCTGCTCTTTATTATTTCCTTCCTTCTAGTTACCAAGGATTAACTTTGCTCTTCTCTTTCTAGCTTCTTAAAGGGAAATGTTAGCTTATTGATTTTATATACTTCTTTTCTAATATTATCATTTAAAGCTATAAATTTCACTCTAAGTATTCCTTTAGTTCAGTCCCGTAAATTTTGACCTGTTCTACTTTTATTGTCATTCGGCTCAAAATATTCTCTAATTTCCCCCATGATTTCATCTTTGATCCATGAATCATTTGAAAGTATGTTGTTTAATTTCCAGATATTTGGGGGTTTCCAGTATATCATATCATAATTGAATTCTAATCTAATTCAACTGTAATCATAGAACATATTTTGTATGATCTTGGTCCTTTAAAATTTATTGAGATATGTTTTAAGGTCTAGCCTATGGTCTATTGTGGTGAAATGTACCATGTGCACTTGAAAAGACTGTATATTCTACAGTTGTTGGATGGAGTGTTCTATAGATGTCAATTAGGTCAAGGTAGTTGATAGTGCTGTTCAGACCTTCTATGTCTTTACTGATTTTTTTTTTTGATCTAGCCATTCTATCAGCTAGAGAGGAGTGTTGAAATCTCCTACTATGATTCTGTCAATTTTTGCTTCATGTATATTGACACTCTATTATTAGGTACATACATATTTATAATTGTTATATCTTTCTAAGGAACTGTCCCCTTTATCATTATAGCATTTCCCTTTTATCTGTGGTAATACCGTCTTCAAGTCTATTTTATCTGATTTATAATATCCACTCCATCTTTCTTATGTTTTTCATGTGGATAGTATAAGTTTTTCCATTCATTTGCTTTTGAACTTTCTGTATCTTTATATTTAAAGTATCTTTCTTGTATGTAGCGTTTAGTAGGGCCTTGCTTTTTATCCACGCCGTGCATCTCTGCATGTTAATTGAATTTTTGATACCATTAACATTTAATGTAATAATTGACAGGGTTGTTTTTAGGGCTATCAGGTTATTGGGAAGGGAGGTTGTTCTGTTTATCCCCTCTAGTTTTTGTTTTGTTTTGTTTTTGTTTGCTTATCTGTTCTCTTCCCCCTTTCTTGCCTTCTTTTGGATTATTTGAGTATTTTTGATCTGCTGCAGAAACCCCAAACCAGGAGTGGTATTTAGGATAGCAGTAAACAGGCATTAACTCCCCTGCACCAATGAGAGGTAACAATGTGGGAACATTCATCAAAATAAAAAAATGGTCAATCCATCCTTAGGGATATTTGTCTGTTTTGTTCACTGATGTTTCCCCAACTCCTAAAACAAGCCCTAGCCACACAATAGGTGCTCAATAAGGGTTTGTTGAATGACTGCACTCTTTGACCAAGCAATCCTACTTCTAAGAATATATAATAAACCCTCACATACACACAGAGCTGTGTGCACAAGACGGAAGGAGCAACCAACCTGTAAAAACATAATAGCCAATGCACATTGGAGGGTAAGTGAGTAATGGGGGTTCATGTTACACCATGGAGCATAAGCAAGCTGCAAAACAGAATGAGGGGTCTCAATCTGTACTGGCCAGAAGGATTTCTTCATGACACATTATTAATGGAGGACAAGTGGGTACCGCTCATAATGGGACCTTGTTTGTGTGTGTGTATGTGTGTGTGATGTGTGAGTGCAGAGAAAAATGTCTGGAATAAAACACCCATAACTGACTCCACCTGTCACCTGTGAGGTGAGGGAGAATGGGATAGGTGATAATGGCCTAATGTAGTCCACATACTTAGATGTTGTTTGAAGCTTTGGCACTAGGCCATATGCATGTATTATCTGTGTATGTATTTATAAAGGAAAAGCATATACGGAAAACAATACTGGCACTACAGGGCTGCGTGAAATTGAGGATATGAGGAGTGTAGAGGAACAGGGTCTCAAACTCACAGGGACATGTAACTATAGATCATGAGAGAAACCCCTCAGTTTGACTTCCATTTGAACTGTGATCCCTTTGAGAAAAACTCCTATTTTGGAATTCTTTACAAACAGTCGTTTTCCAGTGTCCTCCATGTCAACGGATAGCACCATCACCCATCTTATTACCCAAAACAGAAACCTGGTCCCAATATTTTACAACTCCCTCTCTTTTAACCCAAGTCCAAATCCTTGCCGAGGTCTGTCCATTTTACTTTTCAAATACCTGTCAAATATGCCCATTTCTTTCCATGTCTGCTATGTCCACTTAGTCCAGAGCATTTATCACCATCTCTCCCTTTAATTGCCAAAATAGTCTAATAGCCTTCTAACTCTGTTTTAGTTTATTTTCCCCCTAATAATGTGTTTTCTCATATTTGCATTCACTTCCACGTTTCTTTTTAGAGTGATCAAATTGAATCCTGTAATTCATAATTCACTGCCACAACAGCTGGTATCATATTTCACTTTCTACTTATGGCTTTACAGATGTTGGGGGGAGAGTTGGGTCTAACTATCTCACTATGTACTGATTTCCTATTTTTTCCTTTCTCAATCTATAGCCTTCCAGAAAGCAAGAAAAGTGTTCCAGGTGATCGCAACCTCAGCATTGCTAAAGTAAAAGTGCTCTAGGTGAGGCTTGAACCCACAATCTCAGCATTGCTCACATGTAGTACTGCATTGTGCATACTGCAACCTAATCAAATGAGCCACTGGAGCCAAAACTGGGGGGAAAGTCTAGAAAGCCTTAATAAAGACACTTATCTTGGTAGTGTGCAGTCTGTTCTTAGGGACCTGTGTTTTGTCTTTATAGCCTTGGCATTTTCCAAAACACTTGCAGACTTTTGCTGACCTTCCATCCCCTCCACAATTCTTCCCCCTGCCAGCAGTCAATACCGCATCTCAAATCTTTCTTATGCTGTAAATGCTATTCCTGGTCACGCACTGATTCTAACCTGACAGAGATGACAAAACAGCTTGCTACCCTAAAACATTTAAAGGGCTAAGAGAACAACTACTTATAAAAATAATTTTTTAAAGTTATAAACAAAACAATGACTAATTAATATAAACTAAGAAAATGCAAATAAAATAAGGAAAATAATTATTAAAAAATTATCCAAAATTTCTCACTTGAGAATACCACTTAAGAAATGGTGTACTTTCTGCAAGAGAGGAAAAACTTTCCCCTATACTCTTAGGTTCTCTGCCTGGGGCCCTACAAATTAGAATGACAAAAGACAGATTAACAAGAGAAAAACAAACAAAAGTTTATTAACACCTGCATTGCTTGGGAGCATTCATTAATGAGTAACTCAAAGGGAAGGTTGAATTTGAAGTCTGTATACCTAAAGTAGTGTGGAAAAGGGAGGGGGAGAAAGAGCACTTATGGAAAAGCAAATGACTTTTTGGAAAGATAAATGGGCCTTTAGGAGAATAGATGGGAGACATAATAGTCTTGTGACAATGTCTTTTTGGATGTGGTGCTGACTTGACTTTTCTCTCAGAGAAGATAAGAGTTGCTCCTAGGGAGGGTATCTATGAAAATTGAGTTCTTTTTTTTTTTTTTAAAGATTTTATTTTTTCCTTTTTCTCCCCAAAGCCCCCCCGGTACATAGTTGTGTATTCTTCGTTGTGGGTTCTTCTAGTTGTGGCATGTGGGACGCTGCCTCAGCGTGGTCTGATGAGCAGTGCCATGTCCGCGCCCAGGATTCGAACTAACGAAACACTGGGCCGCCTGCAGCGGAGCGCGCGAACTTAACCACTCGGCCACGGGGCCAGCCCCGAAAATTGAGTTCTTTAGAGAGGCTCTGCTTTTAAGCATATAAGGGATTTCAGAAATCCAGATGCCTTCAGCTCAAAATAATTCTTATGCCAAAGTGGCATATTTTGGAGTGGCATACCCTGATCCCCTTCATTTCCTTCTAGGCTTTTGCTATACATTGCTAAAAACAATGCTTGGCCCATATTAAGCATCTATAAGTGTGGCTTTTACTCTGATGTCTCTTGACATGTCCTTTCTGTCTGTATTGCTTCTTCCTCCCTCCCTCTTATCTCCTCACCCCCCTTGCCCTGTCCCCCACACTGTCACATCCCCCACTCACATTCTGTTGCAAACTGACCCCTCTTGGCTCTGTGTCCTGGGATCTGGCACCCTGGGCTGCCTGCCATACTTCTCCCACCAGGGCAGAATTCCTGTTTAAGAAAGTGACTTCTGTGAAGTTACCCTATAGCACAAATCCAATTTTTGTTTCGAGTAAAGAAGAGAATGGTTGAATGTATGAGTGCACTTCAGGGATGAGTGATTTGAGGCAGAGGTGCCTGCTGGGCTGGTGAGTTTAGGGGTGAATGGAGAACACATGACTGTAGGAGTTCACACGAGGTCAGCCCCCATGACCAGAGCATGGCTACGGTTGATGAGCTATCTGATCCCTGCAGGGGTAGGGGTGCAGGGAGGAGTCAGGGATAATATCCTTTACAGGAGGACCACAGATGCTCCAAGATCGCTTCTAGCACTTATCACGCTCCAGTGCCAAAGCCCCGTCTCCTTAGTTGTGAAGGCCTACCCAGCAACCAATCACCTGTACCGAACTAGGAGCCAGTGAGAGCACAGCATGCAAGGAAGCGGGTGAGACTTACAGGGACTTCTGGAGATCCCCTGCAGCTGGGTAGAACTGGGGCATGAAAGTTCTTTAGGACCAATGAGAGCCCAGGAAGGTCCTTGATTCCTGTTCCCCTCATCCCAGAGCCAATGTCTGCCCCAGGGCTCATGGTCTTAAGGCCAATTCAAAGTGGACAAATGGGTGAAGAGGGGTACTGAGAACCATGATGGAGGCTGCAGAGCAGATGAACACCAAAGCTGGAAAGTAGGTGTCTGCATAGATCCCAAGTGGAAGCCTGGAGGATGGGGTGGTCAGATTCCTGCCTCCACCAGGAATAGGGTTGATTCCCCCTCCTCCCTGACCTACAGTTCACAGGTCCAGTGTAGCCCCTCCTCCCAGTGAACTCTTCTCTCCTTGTGTTCTGCCACCATGCTACACTAGTGGAGTGCTCCATCTGCAGCTCCCTTCCCAGTCACTCCAATGAGTCCTCTATCCACATCAACCCTCATGCACCCTAGACTATCCCTTCCTGTTTCCCCATCCCAGCGTCTGGAAATGAATTGTCCCAAACCCTGAATATTTTATAGAAAACAAAGACCAAGGTTCCAGTCCCTTGCGTCAGAACTTCATCCTAGCATGTGGTTCAGAGCCCCTTCCACAGAACTTAAGCCCAGGGTCCAAAAGAGGAACCCAATGTTCCTGCCCAAGGCCATCAAGCTTCAGAGTCTTTGCAGTGGCTGGGCCCTGTGTCTAGTCCATCCTTTACACAGCCCTGCACTTGGCTCATTGTCTACTCTTTTTCAGGGCTCTGTTCAAACATCACCTGATCTGAGAGTCTCTTCATGATCACCCCAAATAAAATATACAATACCTCACATCATCCCTTGTTGTCCCCTTAAGCATGTTTTATTTCCTCTTCTCCCCTCTTCTACACTCAGCCCCAGAGCAAGGGCCAGATATTTGGGGCCAGCTGAAGAAGGTTGGATTTCTGCGAGGTGGCGTGGTAGAGCTCTTGTCTGGCCCTTTTACCAATAAGAACATGAATCATATTGGACATCACTTGGGGTTAGGTGTTATCTCAGAAGTCCAGGGCCTAGACCTGAGTGGGGAAGGAGGGTAGACGTGGCTGAGACACAGTGGTGGCTTGTCCCTATTATAGAGATGGGAGTAATGAGGCCCAGAGGCCACTGGCCCCAAGATCCAGGAAGGTGGTGGGTGAGGAGTGAGACCTCTCCCTGGCCCCACCCCCCCATCTTGGGGCTGCTGCAGAACAGGGGGCACTAAGGAGCTGAAGGGGGCCCGTGGGACAGTTGTGGAGGGTGTTGTGGGCAGAGAGTCAGGCCCCCAGGTGGAACATCCCCTCTGCCCATTCTCAGGATCCTGGAGCACTGTGGGTACTCAGTTTTGTTATCAACCTTAGGATCTTGGGTTCTTCACCCTCCCCTAGTGGACACACACTCCAACAGTCCAACAGCTGGGACTGGGTCTGCTAAAGCCTTTGGGGCTGGAGGTCTGTAAAAAAAGTCTCAGAGAATCGTGAGCTCTAGACCTGGGTGTTGGTGTGGCTCATGACAGACGGGTGGGGAAGAAGGCATGGCCAGAGGTGTGAACAGATGTGAACACACAAATAAACTCTCTCTGACCAGCATGTTGCCTGTGGCACAGGCTTCCTCACAGGGGGCACTCTCCCCACAGAGCCAGCTCCTGAGGGCTGCATAGCGAGAGCATCCCAGTTTACCCGAGTCCTTGCCTGCTTCTCTGAGAATAATAATGTCTTGTCACTCGAGGTCATACTCCTGTGTGGAACAGGTCCCAGGCTCAGGGTCTCCACATCTGCAGGCCAGGAACAATGTGTGCAGGAATGGGGGAGGTCTGATTTACTGGGGTCTCCTCCCTCACTCCACCTTCTGAAGCATCCAACGTGAGTCCCTCCTCCCTCAGAGCCCCCAGAAGGTTTCTCTCCTTGCCCTGACCAGTCTGGTTCTCAACCATGTGCAGAGAGTCCCCCTCATCTTTCTGATGTGTTCCTGTCATCTTGAGGATTAGGCCTGCTTTTGCCACCTCACGTGGCTCCTCTTTCACAGACCCCTGGGCTCAAGGAATCCCCTCTCAGACCAGCACTCAACAATGATAATAATCTGATTGTTCTGCTTGTCACAGCAGAAGACAGGAGACAGCCTGCTTGTCCGTGCATGGGGGATGAGGAGCCACTGGTGGATTTTCATCCTCGCAACATGGGGGACAGTGGGCAGAGGTTAATCTATGGGCTGCTGAGGAACAGTCTCCAAAGCGCATTGTTCAGTGAGACCACCAAAGGACAGACAGTATGTCTCCACTTGGGGACAAAATGAAGTGGGAGTGGGTGGTCACATGTGTACACACACGCTAGTGTGTGCAGAGATCATCTCAGGAGAGACTCACAAAAAACTGGTCACCATGATAGGGCAGGGGAAGGAAGCATTTTCACTGTATTCTTTCCTGTTGCATTTGTGTTTTGTACAATGTGTACATGTGTGAGTTTATTACCTATTAAAATGGTTATTATTATTTAGTTCTAACAATGGTGGGGCTTAAACATCAACCTGATGAAGCAAAAGAACCCAAGCTCATGCTCCAAGAATATTAAAATCCTCACACAAATACCTGCTCAGGCCCAAAACCAGTCCAGAATTATTCATGAGTCCACTGGACCACCCCTACCCCCACCCTGACTGGGGCACAGGAAGGGTCAGAAGAGGGGTTGGGCCATCCTGGGATAGATGAATGGATGGACGTGGGGGAAGCCAGGACAGGGTGAGGAAGGACAGCCACCCGCTGGACAGACACAGATGTCCTTCAGAAGGACAAAAAAGAACTTTTGCCTGCACTGAAGAAACCTTGTCCTGTGGACCTGTAGGTGCTGATCTCGTCAGGAGTGAAGTGAGAGTGCAGTAAACATAATTAAGGGAGCCTCTTTGTTGAAGGCCAGTGAGGTCCTGGGCTCTGTGCCAGGGGCTTCACAAAGCCCCGGCACACTTAATCCTCAGAGCAGTCACTCTAAGGGGAGTGTGGATTTCCCTGGGTAAAAATGAGGACAGATAAGCTGGGAGAGGTTTAGGCAACTGAGATGTCACACAGCAGTGAGATAGTAATTATCATGAAGATAGTGTCCATCAGGAGCTGAAGACAAAGAACTTTATGCCCTAGATTTAGACCTCAAAACAGTTCTTAGACTTCATACCTTGGGATAAACACCCCCAAGCAGCTTAGAGACCCCACACTATGGAAGGACACCCCCATAGACCTCACACTGTGGATACAGATCCACAAATAACAGAGACCACACACCCAGAACTGGACACAGGCCCCTAAGCAGCTCACAGACTTCACACCCAGAACAGAAAGTCCCAAACAGTAAAGAGTCTTCATACCCTGGCACAGACCCTCAGCCAGCCTACTAACATCACACGTTCAGTCACACATACCCAAACAGCTCAGAGGTCTCACACCTGGGACAAACACACTCTTAGAATTAGGCCATTTGACACCGGGGAGATAGACCCTCTAAGTATCCACAGACCTCACAACCTGGGGAATAGATTCCCCAAAGAGTTCAGTGACCTCCAAGCCTAGGTGAAGATCCCTAAATAGGTGAGAGACCTGAAATCCTGGACACAGACCCTCGAAGACCTCAGAGAGCTATCCATGCACCACTTCATCCAAGCAGCTCCAACAACTGACGCTCGGGACACAGACATGTGAACAGCTCAGAGAGCTCATATCCTAAACACAGAACACCAAAGAATTCAGGGATCTCACACCCTCAGAATAGACCTCCAAATATCTCACAGCCTCGCACGCTAAACAGATTCACCAAAAGTTCAGATACCTCACATCCTGGGGCACAGACCTTGAAACAGCCACAGAAAACACAAGGGACCATCAAATACTTTGAAAGCTCACAATGGACCCTTACAGCTTGGAGTCCTCAAACCCTTTACACAGACCCTCCCAAAGAAAGAGCTCAGAGAATCCACACCTTGACCTCAGACCCCCTAAAAGCCACAGAACTCACACCCTAGGAATCCGACTGCTGAACAGTAAATAGATCTTACATCTTAGACACAGAACTGTATACGGCCTGAGAGACCCCCATGGAGCTCAGGGACCTCACCCACAATCAGTGCATAGACTCAGACGACTAATGAACTCAGAGACCACATGTCCTGCACACAGACCTTGAAACAACGGACAGACCTCACACCGTAAATACAAACTCCCAAACAGCTCAGCATCCTTACACCCTGGGACAAGAATCCCTACAGAGTTCTAAGATCTCACACCAAGCATGCAGACCCAGAAGACTCAGAGACCTCAAAAATTGGGGCACAGACCCCCAAAGAGCTCAGAGACATCACACCCTGAAGACAAACCTCCAAAAAGCTGAAAGACCTCACATGAAGAAAGAGGCAAACAGTTCAGAGACCTAACATCCTGGGCAAAGACCCAAAAGCAGATTTACAAACCTCAGAGCCTGAACACAGATTCTCCAAATAGGTGAAAGACTGTAGACATTGGGAAATAGACCCACAATAGGGACAAGTCACACCTTGGACTACTTTGTCAAAGTGCTTAGGCAACTCACACCATGGTGATAGACCCCTGAAACAGCTCAAACATGTCACCCTCTGGGACACAGACCACAAAAGAAATCATGGACTTTACACCCTGGACACAGACTCCCATGCTGTTCAGAGACCTTCAAAACTCCACATAATTCATTCTCTGAACAATGAACTCCAAAGCTAAAAGACCTCACACCTTGCATACAGACACACAGACCCATAAGCAAGACAAAGACCTCACAACCTAGACAAAGAATCCCCTAATCTAAGAGCCTGCCACCCTGGGACACAGTGTTCCAAAGAATTTAGAAACCTCAAAGCCTGGGACTCAGATTCTAAAAATGTTCAGAGACCTTACACTTTAAACATGGATCCAAAGACAGCTACAAGAACTCATACCTTAGAGATTCCAAAATAACATCCAGACCACATCCTCTGGAACCAGGCCCACAAACAGGAACCCATCTCCAACCCTGGCTTAAAGAGCTCCCAAGTACTCGGAGACCTCACACTCTGAGACCAATCTAAGAGTACAGAGACTTCACACTCGGCACAAAGACACCAAAAAGAGCTCAGAAACTTCTCATGCTAAAAACAAATTCCCAAATAGCCCAGAGATCTCAAACCAGACAGAAACCTATACACAGATCACAGACCTCATACCCTGAACGCAAAGCCCTAAACACCTCAGCATCCTTATATTCTGGAACAAGGACCCCCATCTAGATATCAGAGACATCACACCTTGAATACAAATCCCCAGTATTCAAACTCAAACCTTAAAACACTGGCCTCAAAGGGTTCTAAGACCTCCAGTCTTGGAACACAGACCCTCAATGAGTTAAGAGACTTCACACCCTGAACACAGATTCTGAGAGAGTCAGAAAGCTCACGCCCAGATGCAGTCCTAAAACAGCTCAGACTCAAATTCGGGAGACCACACCTCAGTGAGTTCAGAGAACTCACACCCTGAATACAGGCCTCAGAATACCTCAACTGCAAACCTTGGAACACAGACACCAAAGACTCTGGAGGCTTCGCACGCTGAAAACAGACCCCCAGGTAACTCATATTCAAAGCTTGGAACACAGGCTCTCAAACAACCCAGAGACTTCACATCTTGAACACAGACAACCAAATTCTTCAACTCAAACGGTGGAACACAGACCCTTAAATAGTTCAGAGGATTCAGCCCATGAATACAGACACACATATACCTCAGATTCAAACCTTGGGACTCAGACCCTCAAAGAGTTCAGAGAATTCATACCCTAAGCACAGACCCACAAATATCTCAGTTCAAATATTGGGATACAGACTCTGTAGAAGTTCACAGACCTGAAACTCTGAACACAGACCCTAAATACATCAGACTCATACACTGGGATACATCCTCAAAGAGTTCAGAAACTTCACACCCTGAACATAGATCCGCAAATACTTCAGAGTCAAACCTTATACCCAGATCCTCCAGAATTCAGAGACCTGACACTCTGAAAAAGACCCCCAAACAGGTGCATACCATGGGACACAGAACCTCAATAACTCGGGGACCTCACACCCTGAATACAAATTCCCAAATATATTGGACTCAAAAATTAAAATACAGACCCTCAGAGATTTTAGAGCTCTCATGAACTGAACCCCCAAGTACCTCAATTTCAAACCTTGGGACTCAGACTTTCAAAAAGCTCAGAGACCTCATACACTGAACACAGACCACACATACCACTGTCAAAAAGTGGGAGAAAAGGCCCTCTAAAAATCATAAACTTCACGTGCTGAATTCAGACACCAAATGATTCACGCTAAAATTTTGGAACATGAAGTCTTATAAAAATTTAGAGACCCTCGCATCCTGAAACTGACCCCCACATACCTCAAACATTGGAACACAGACCTCAGTGAATTCAACCAAAGCACACCCTGAATATGGACCCCCAAATACTTCAGACTCAAAAATTGGAACAGAGACCCCCCAGATAAAAACCTTAGTACTCAGACTTTCGAAGAAATCAGAGACCTCAAAGCCTGAACAAGGGCCCCAAATACCTCAGACTCAATTCTTGGGGCACAAATCATCAAAGAGTTCAGACCCACATCCCTCAGACTCAAATATTGGGATAAGGACCATCTGAAAGTTCAGACCCTCAAGCTCTGAACACAGACCCCCAAATACCTCAGATTCAAACTTTGGTACAGACTCTCAAGGAGTTCAGAAACTTCACACCCTGAACACAAACCTGAAAATACCTCAGACTCAAACGTTAAAACATAGACCCACAAAAATTTGAGGGATCTCATACCCTGATCACAGATCCACAAGTACTTCAGATTCAAAACTTGCAATGTAGACTTCGCAGATTTCAGAGACCTCACACCGTGAACACAGACTCCTTCAGACGCAAACTTTGGGACATGCTTAAGGAGTTGAGAGACCTCAAGCTCTGAACACAGACCCTCAGTTACCCCACTCTCATACTTTGGGACATAGACCCGCAGGGAATGTAGAGACAAACCCCGAAAACAGACCCATAGATATCTCTGACTTAAACAGAAAGGTGACACAGACCTTAGAGTTCAGAGACATCACACCCTGAACATACACTAAATACTTAAGGCTCAAACTTTGAAACAGAGATTCTCAATGAGTTCAGCAACCTCACACTCTGAACACAGAGCACAAATACTTTAGACTCAAACCTCAGGACAGAAACCATCAAAGGGTTCAGAGACCTGGCACTCTGAACACAGACCTCTAAGTACTCCAGACTCAAAACGGAATACAGACCCTTAAAGAGCAAGGATATCAAACACTGACTCAGACCCCGAACACCTCCAACCCAAACTTGGAACACAGGCACTCTAAAAATTTGGAGACCTCACACCGTGGACACAGATGCCCAAACACCTTAGACATGATCTTTGGGATATAGACCCTCTAAAATTCAAGGACCTCACACCCTTGGCAGAGGTCCCAAATAACACACTAAAACCTTTGGACACAGACCCTTTAAAAGTTCGGAGACCTCACAGCCTGAATACAGACTGCAAATATCTCCAATTCAGGCCTTGTCATTCCGTCTTTAAGAGTTCAGAGACCTCATGCTCTGAAACAGACTCCCAGGTATCCTGTATTCAAACTGCAAGAAACAGATGCTCAAATATTTCATAAACTACACCTCCTGAACACAGATCCCCCTTTACCTCAGATTCAGACCTTAGAACACAGATCGTTCAAGGGCTTAAAACCTCAGATCCTGAACTCAGACCCCAAAAATGTTCAGACTCAAACCTTGGGACAAACATCAAGGATTTCAGAGGCCTCACACCCTAAACACAGACTTGAAATACTTCAGACTCAAACTTTGGAACCCACATCCTTAATGAGTTCAGAGACCTCACACCCTGAAATACAGTGCCCCAAATACCGTAGGTTCAAACTTGGAACACAGACCTTCAAAGAGTTTGGAGATTTCACACCCTGAGCACAGACTTTGAAATATTTCAGACTCATACCTTGAAACACAGACCACCAAAGAGTTCAGAGACCTCACTAGTGAGTACAAATCCCCAAACAGCAGTCAGACATTAAACATTTAACAAACAAACAACTTAGAGACCTCATACTCTGATATGAAGACCCTCAAACTGCTCAGACAACTCACACCTTGGACATGGGCCCCCAAATTGCTCAGAGATCTCATACTCTGGGCAAAGATGCCCACACAGCTCATAAACAGAGAGCTTCAAACGGCTCAGGGGATTCACTCCGCCGAACACAAATACCCAAAGCATTCAGAAACGACGCACTCAGACCTCAGACCTCACAGCCTGAAAATAGATACAAAGACATCTCCAAGACCTGCAGACAGACATATCTTGGACACATACCCAAAACTCTCTCACAGACCATACACCAAGAATATAAACTCCCAAGCAGCCAGAGACCTCACACCCTGGAAAACAGCCAACCAGTTCAGGGCCGTCAAGAACAAAGAATCCAACCAGCCAATAAATCTCACACATTGACACAGACCCCTAAACAGCTCAGGGAACTCACACTCTGAGTTCAGGGACCACAAATCCTGGATACACAACCCACAAAGAGTCCGGAGACCGCCAATCTTGCACCCAGACCACACCAAATAGCTGGGAAAACTCAAACTTGTAATACAGCCCCCCCAAATAGCCAAACACCTCATAATGTCAACAGAGACCTGCCAACAGCCCTGACATACTGTGACACGGACTCTCCAAGAATGCAGAGATCTCACACCCTGGGATACAGACCCCCAAACAGTTCAGAAACATTACACCCAGGGACACAGACACTCAAGGAACTCAGAGACCTCACACACTGTGAAACAAATCCCCAAAACCATTTGGAAACCTCACATGCTGAGAAATGCAAACCAAAACCACAATGAGCTATCACCTCACACCTGTTAGAATGGTTGTCATCAAAAAGACAAGAGATAACAAGTGTTGGTGAGGATGTGGAGAAAATGGCACCCTTGGGCACTGTTGGTGGGAATGTAAATTGGTACAGTCACCATTCCACTAGAGAAAACAGTATGGAAGTTCCTCAAACAATTCAAAATAGAGCTACCATATGATCCAGTAATCCCACTTCTGGGTATGTATCCAAAGGAAATGAAAACGAGATCTTGAAGAGACATCTGCACCCTATGTTCAATTGCAGCATTAGTCACAATAGCCAATATATGGAAACAACCTAAGTGTCTGTCAATGGATGAATGGATAAAGAACATGTGAAAAAAATTATATATAATTCTATTATATATAATGGAATATAATTCAACCATGAGAAAGAAGAAAACCCTGCCATTTTCAGAAACTTGGATGAAACTTGAGGGCACTATACTCTATATATCACTTATTTATCTATATCACAAGAGCACAGTATACTGTGTTCTTGTGCACACAGCTCTGTGCACATGTGTAAGTGTTTCTTTAAGACACATTCTTAGAAGTGCTGCATCAAGGAAGTCATTCATTCAACAGACACCTAATGAGCATGTGCTGTGTACCGAGCGCTGTTCTAGGCAGTTATTCACTATAAGTGAAATAAGTCAGACAGAGAAAGACACTCACATGTGGGATTTTAAAAAGTCAAGCTCATAGAAACAGAGTAGAGTGATGGTTACCAGGTGCTGGGGAGTGGGAGAAGTGGGGAGATGTTGGTCAAAGAGTACAAGCTTCCAGTTATAAGATGAATAAGTTCTGGGGATCTAATGCACAGCATGGTGATTATATCTAACAATACTGTATCATATAGCTGAAAGTTGCTAAGAGAACGAATCTTCGATGTTCTCACCACAAAAAAGAAGTGGTAATTATATGACAAGATGGAGATGTTAGCTAATGCTATAGCGATCATCATTTTCCAATACATAAATGTATCAAATCAACACGGTGTACACTTGTAACTTACACAATGTTGTAAGTCAATTATATCTCAATAAAGCTTGGAAAAAAAGAAAACTCATACCCTGAAAAAGATCCCCCCAAATCTTAGAGACCTCATGCACTGGAGAAAAAAATCCCCCAAACAGCTCAGAGACCTCACCCCCTAGGACACAGACCCCCACAGTTCAGAGATGTTATACCCAGGACACAGACCCCGTAACAGCTTAGATATTGCAAACTCTGAACAGAGACCCTCAAGCAGCTCAGGGTCCTTACTACACTCTAGAGAAAAAATTGAAAAGGGCTTAGGGACCTCACTCCCAAGAGAAGAACACTTGCCCACTGCCTAGAACAGCGCTCGGTACACAGCACATGCTCATTAGGTGTCTGTTGAATGAACGACTTCCTTGATGCAGCAATTCTAAGAATGTGTCCTAAAGAAACACTTACATGTGTGCACAGAACTGTGTGCACAAGAACAGGAGGAGCAAACTGTTTTATTAATGGTTAATATTCTCATTATTGTTATTATCATGTATTGATGTGTTTTTCTCCCCTACAAGATAGGGACCTCACTACCCTTGGGGTAGGCCCCGTCTATCTACCTCTGTGGCCCCAGTGTGAGGCCCGAGTATGAGAACAGAGGTATTCACCACAAAGGTCTAGAAAAGAAAGAAGGGAAACGTGAATCCTCCTCTCTCCCAGACCCCCATTTCCATCAGAAATACCCAGTCCTGAGGCCCCTATGCAATGTGCCCCTGGGAGAAGGTGGTGGCCCTGTCCCCTCTGTCAGCCTCAGAGACAGGGAGAGGCTGAGGAAGGTGCAGGTGCCCTGGGGAGGGTGTGTGGGAACCCAACACCTCTCAAGTGGGCAGACTGCGAAGGGACCTGGGATCTGTGGAGCCCCTCACCCTGCACATTTGCAAAAGACAGCCAACTGCAAAGTTAGAAGGAGCAGTCCACACAGGACCACTGTCACTACTAACAGCAATTGCAAGTTAAGGGCATTCCCAAAACCACCCTCAGTTTCAATAATTTGCTGGAAGGTCTCACAGAACTTACTGCAAGCTGTTATACTCATGTTTACAGTTTATTATTACAGGGAAATGATACGGATTAAAATTAAATTCAGCCAAGGGAAGAGACAAACAGGGCAGGGTCCGGGAGGACACCAAATGCAGAGCTTCAAGTTCTCTCCCCATGGACTCAGGGCAGTGTTGCTCTCCTGGAATCGATGTGTGACAATAGCATGGAGTGTTGCCACCCAGGAAACGCACCTGAGCCTTGGTGTCCAGAGCCTTCAATGGGGCTCCATCATGTAGGCACAGTTGACTGCTCACATGGCTGTCTCAGCTTCCACCCATCGGGAGGTCAAGCTTCATGATCCAAAGCCGCCTTCCCCCCTGCATCATGTTGTTGGTATGGCTCTGAGTCTCCACGTATATCACGTAGTTAGTGTCTGGCTGGACCAAGTCCCCCACGCTAAATCACATTGTTGATGTGGCTCAAAGCCCCAACTCTAAATCACATAGTTACTATCTGGCTGGACAAAGACTCCCAAGCAAAGACTCTCCTATCAGGCGTGACATCCCAAGGCCTAGAGGTTACCTCCCAGAAGCTGAAGGCAAAGTCCAGACCTCTCTCTGGGTACAGTTAAATTCTTTACTACACAACATTATACACTGTTATAATAATACCCACATAAGGGGTCATCATGGAAAGTTGTTAATAATGGAGAACCACTAATATCAGCTAATATTCACTAAGAATTTATCAAGTGCCGGACACTAACCCAAACACTTTACGTAATTAACCCCTTAAATCCACAAACAACCCAATGAGGGTGGGCCTGTTAATATTCTCTTTTAAAGATGAGGAATGCTGAAGTATGGAGAAGTTCATTCAATTCTCCAGGCTCTACAGCTAGTTTGTGGGGGAAGCAGGGGTCATGCGCTGCACTTTGTGACCCTAGGTGTCCTGCCTTTAAATAACCTCTATTCTGTGTAGATTCATAGTAGCAGATGCCCATAAATGGTGCCTGCATGCCCATACTTTACACAGGATGTCATGAATAATAGTCATCTCATGGTAAAAATAGCTGTCTAACCTCTTCACTGACAGAACTCAGAGAGGAGAACTCACTCTCCTCTTAGGTCACGGCCATCACCGTCAGAACAGCAAAGCCCTTTACCACAGCGTTCAAGATCTGATTCAAGCCTGGCCTATTTTTCTGGTTATTCCAATCACTCTTCTCCTACATTCTTTCACTAATTCAGTAAACTAATGTTTATTGAGGGTCCACTGTATGCCAAGCACTGTGCTAGGATCTGAGAATACAGCTATAAACAAAACAAAGTTCCTGCTTCTATGGGGCTTATATTCTAGAACAGGGATCGGCAAACTTTTTCTGTGAAGGGCCAGATAGCCAATAGTTTAAGCTAACAGGGTCATATTGTCTCTTTCACAACTATTCGACTCTGCTGTTGTAGTGTGAAAGCAGCCATAGACAATACGTAAAGGGACGAGTGTGGCTGTATTCTAATAAAATTTTATCTACAAAAACAGACAGTGGGCCAGTTTTGGCCCATGGGCTATAGTTTGCCAAACCCTCTTCTAGAGACAGGAATTAAACAAATACATAATAAATATATGCCAAGTGGTGATGAGTGCTATGGAGAGAAATTAAATAGGGTGAGAGGGTGGAGACCAACTGTGGTGTGCAAATATTTTCCAGAGGAAATGTCTGAGAAGGCATTTTTCCAAGAAGGAAATATGAAGCAGATAGACCTGAAGGAGGTGAGGGAGTCAGCCACGGGGCTATTTGGGGTAGAGTGTGCCAGGCAGGGGAAGCATCCAGGACAAAAACCCTGAGGTCCGAGTGTGACTCTCTAGCGTCACTTCCCTCTGGTCTCTGCTCAAATGACCCTATCACTGAGGCCTTCCCTGCCCACCCTAAATATAATCCCCCCACTCCCAGTATACCCTTTCCCCTGACCCTCACTTATCTTTCTAGGTAGCACTTGCCACCCTCTGATGTGCTATATATTTATCGACCTACTCTATGAAATCAAAGATTCTGTTCGTTTGTTCTCTGTTGTATCCCCAGCACCCAGAATGGTACCCAGGCATATAGTAGGTGCTCATAAAATTCTTGCTGAAGGTGGCTGGGGGCCAGGCACTTGGCACGCAACACTAAGATGTACAGATATCCTCCAAGGCGGGCATTTTACTGAGACTCGGAGAGGACAGGCGATTTGCCCGAGGTCACAAAACCAGGGATCCAGGGTTGAAATGAGGTCTACCAGGCTCCCAAACCTACAAGTCCTGGATTGTTTGGGGTGTCAGTGAGGCTTTAGGCTAGATGGACATCAACATGTGAGGACAAGATGGGCAGGAGGTATCTATCCCCTGTGAGATGGAGACCTATTTTGTGTCTGATGTCAAGAGACACAGAAGAAATTCCCCACAATGAGATCTCCACAAAGCAGTTCAGGGGAGATCCTGTGACCTCCTGGACAGCGGGTGTGACCCCCCAATCCCAAGGGATGATCTGAAAGAAATAGTCACCTGCTTCCATGTAGTCACCTACATGGTCTAGGCAGCAAGATGTGGATGAGTTTACAAAAAGTCACATCACACACACCTCTCATGGTCTTTTTGGACAGTGACCAGACTGGCATGTCAGGGGGAGGGCACTCATATCTGGAAAGTGATCTTTGATGAAGTTTCTCAAAATGACCTCCTGGAGAGACAGATGAATTCGGAGGGGTGAATTTGGCAGATTTGTACCCACCATGTGACTTCCGTAGAAGCCCTCACCATATACATTATAAACTGTTAAAATACATTCACACACACACACACACACACCCTAAGGGTAATGTTAATAATAATAGTAACAGCAGTAGTAAAGATACATTATAATACCTGATATTTACTAAGCATTTCCTCTATGCCAGATCCTTTTTAAGAGCTTTATACTTTGCATGTAGTAACTCATTTAATCTCTTCCTACCAAGACCTTTACATCTTTTAAGGCTCCATTGAAGACGCACCTTCTTCATGAAATCTGCCCTGATCATTGTACTTGAAAGTGACCTCTTTTTCCTTTGAAAGTGTATGACATTCTCTGTGTACCCCTTGAAACTTCTGGATACTTCTTCATCTTAGTTATTTGTGGGCATGCTTCAAGATTCTAAAAAGTTTTATTCCAAGACCTTGTCTCATACATCATTTTCCTTCACGAAGCTCACGTGTTGCCTAGAATATTTGACAGAGTCTAGGCTGAGACCTTCAGAATATTTGGCCCCTCCTCATGTCTCAATTTCCTCTGTCTAAGGAAGAGAATAATAGCATCACCCCAGTAGGGTTATTGTGAAGAATAAATGAGATAATATATATAAAATGCTTCATATAGTACCTGGTATATAATTAATAATATTAGCTGTGATTTATTTTTATTATTTATCATATATTCAGAATGATGAATAAATGAAAATAATAGGATACATCAATAGACACAAAAGCTTGAGTGCCTACTACGCACCAGAAACTTTAATGGAATCCTCCCCTTGATTTTTCAATTCAGGTATGATTATCATTATGTTGGAGTTACAGTTCAGCAAAGCTACATCTGCCTAGTAAATGGTGTATTACTCTACAGCCTTTGTTTTCCACATTTGCGCACTGGGTGATTTATCCGTTGGCCTGTCTCCAGCGAGGCCAGGAACTTTATCAACATATACTCAGGGACACCCCAGCCCCACCCGACCCTGTCCACCCTGTGTGTTAGAAGGAATGCACTGCATTCCATAGGACCAGCCAGGTTAGATTTGAACATCCTCCTCCCATCCAGTTTACATTCAAGAATTCTCTGGGGCATTTATTTAAAATATAGATTCCTGGCATCATCTTATGTTCTCAGGAGGAACCTAGGAATCAGCTTTTGTAATAAACATCTTAGATGATTTAATACAAACTGACCTCAAACCACACTCAACAAAACAATGCAGTGGGTCTTTGGGTTATATTTAGGTAATTCTGTGCCACAGCTGTATACTCTGCAAGAATTCCTGAAAATGAGGCCCAGATTCTGATTCAGTAAATTTGGAGTGGGACCTGAGAATTGCATCTCTAGCAAGCTAGGCCATACTTTAAGGAGCTAGGGTAAAGCACTGTGCTCTGGAATCCTGGGTCAGGATTCTGAGGCTGCACTAGGGCTCAGCTGGAAAGACTACTCTAATAGACTTGTCATGTCCTCCAAGGGAATAGCCATGGAGGCAGCAGGCAGAAACGCCAGGTGTTTCCCATAATGCATCCCTTTGGAAATGCGCCATTTTACTCAGGATATGTGAATCACCTGATCATAATGCACCAGTGCCATTTTTCCCCCATGCAAAGTTGAAACAACTGACCCCCTTTCCCTCATCAGCGTAAATTGTGTCCTAACTTATCTATAGACTAATAGTGATTGCCTCCTGTAACTACATCCACTCCTTTTAGCCAATAGCAATGAGTAGTGGAGGCGGTTGGTAAAGTTCAGAGATACCACGATGGCTGAGAGCTGGTGAAACTGTGTGTGACTTTGACTAGGAACCAGGTGTGCCTAACAGGGCTGAATCTTTGAAACCATGGGGAGAATTGGACTGGCAAGAGGGAACGGGTGGTGTAGAAAAAGAAACAGATTTCACAAAGTGAAGCAAAACTTCCTTTCCACCATTTTGTCCAGGACCACTTTTCTTTAAAAAAAAAAAAAGAACTATTATACAAGTAATACATATTTATTGTTAGAAGAAGCAGAGGAAGAAGATCCAAATCAATTTTAAAAACCCTCAGCCATAATTCCACAATGTATGCTGTTAATGTTTTAGAATGAAATTCTGTGAGTACATCCTGTGCATCCCCATTTCCTCAGAAGTGACATTTCCGAGTTAAAGGGCTGTGTACTTCACAGAATAACTGTTTGTACTTGGTGAACTGTCTGTGTCCTTAGCCCATTTTTCTGTTCTTTTTCTCCTCTGTCAGTAAAGATGCTTTATATATTAAGTATCTTAAAACATCTGTTCATTGTTAATTCATCTGGTATTTATTCTGGTATAAGGTATAAATATAATCCTAAAAGTTTGTATTTATTATTGTTTTTTTGTAAACAATTAAACTGTGTTCCCATAAGCATTTATTGGACAATGAAAAATCCAGTTTTAAAAAAATTACATTGCTGAATCCTCATAATCCTGTGAGGTAGGTGCTCTCATGAGCTCAGTCCTGCAGATGAGAAAATGGAGGCATAGAAAGGGTAAATAGTTTGGCAAGGAGTGGAGCCAGGCTTTGTTTTAGAAGTTGTCAGTAACCCTTACTTCTATTAAATAAATGTTAAGCATATCACTTTATTTTATCCCTCGAACATAATAGATTCCCATAAAGGATCTGGAGCATTCAGCCTCTAGAGTTCCTACTTCCCTGGGGACAGCAATGCTGACAGGCTTATACTGAATGGCTCCTCCTTTCTGAGAAGACATTTAAAATACACCATTTATCAAAAAAAAGTGTAAAAAGGAGGAAACAGAGTTCTTCAACCTTCTCGCTTTTTTATTTTTTAACTGAAAACTTGTAAATCATGATATTAAATGCTACATTATTAAAAACAAAACAAATGCATCTGTGATAGCAGAAGACGTAAAATTCAAATCTTTTAGACTCTTCCAGGAAGACCTTCCTGATTCATTCCATTCTGTTCTTATCTCATTACTCTTTCTTCCTGGGGATTTATTTTTTTATTACCTAAACGTTTCCTCAGGACTACTACCATGGTCTAAAACATTCAGTGGTTCCCATGGCAATAAGCTAATGTCCAAACATCTTCAATCAATTGTCCTTCGAGGCCATTCACAATGTAGCCCCAACCTGCCTTTCAACCCAATTCTCCACCCCTCTTCAGGAGCAAGGCTATGCATGATGTTACTTTTTCTAAGACATCTTTTTTTCCTTTTTCTTTTTTTAAAATATTGGCACCTGAGCTAACATCTGTTGCCAGTCTTTTTTTCTTCTTCTTCTCCTCCCCAAAGCCCCCCAGTACACAGTTGTATATTCTAGTTGTAGGTCCTTCTGGTTGTGCTATGTGGGACACCACCTCAGCATGGCTCAGTGAGCGGTGCTAGGTCTGTGCCCAGGATCTGAACCCATGAAACCCTGAGCCACCAAAGTAGAGCGTGCAAACTTAACCACTCGGCCCCGGGGCCGGCCCCTAAGACACATGTTTTTATATACTTCTTTGTTTAAGGCAATAAAGAAATCAGGAGAATTCTGGAACCTGAGCTTTAAGGTTCATATAGCCCAACCTGGACATTTCTGGTGCCAGACAATGTAACTTGCTCCAGGTCATATAGCCTGTTAGTGGTCACAGTGTAGACAGAACTTTGGTTTTTCAACTCCTTTTGGAGCTGCTGCCTCCTGAACATGCAATATGTGCTAGGCAAATACTTGTTGAATGCGTTGCATAATTTGTGGCATATTTAATTGTATTCTGTTGACGTGGCAGGAGTTGCCATCTTTGTTGTTGAATGAAAGAAATGAGCCAAGGCAAGAAACACAGTACATCACTTGAGCAATTCCAAAGCAATAGACCATGACAGGGGACTTGCTGAGGAATCCTGTGCATAACGGAGTGAGCCTTCTGATACATTAGGAGCTGCAGGGAGGAAGGGAGCCAGGAGGGAAGGTGGTGCATTTCAACTCCACAGAGCACGTCCCTCAGCCCCCACCAGGAGTGAGTTGAAGCCCTGTATGGGAGGGTCTGTCAGCAGGGTTTTTGCCCTCATTGCCCAGTCCTGGTCATCAGATGACACTAGAAATCCAAATTATTAGAATTTTAAGAGACCTTAGAGATTCTTCATTTTTAGGTGAGGAAACTGAAGTCCAACAGTGTGGGAACTGATATACAAGAATCCTTTATGGAAAAAAAATCACAAAGAAACCTCATGAGTTATCTCAGCAATGGTTTTAAAGTATGTCCTACGAGAGCCTCCTAGGTCCTCTGCAGCTTTCTGGGCCTATTGCCCACAGCTAGAGAGAGTCTGTGTGTGTGAGGCTTGACCTCCCCCTACTCCTGTTTCCATATCAATAAGAGCAGCAGCTGGAGGGTCTCAGATAGATTTCATATGGCAAAAAATATAGGTTAAACACCTTTGGTCTAGGGGCCAGCCCGTGGTATAGTGGTTAAGTTCATGTGCTTCGCTTTGGTGGCCAGGGTTCTCGGGTTCAGATCTTGGGTGCAGACCTACACACTGCTCATTAAGCCATGCTGTGGTGGCATCCCACATACAAAAAATAGAGGAAAATTGGCACCGGTGTTAGCTCAGTGACAATGTTCCTCACAAAAAAAGAAGAAAAAAAAAAACTTTGGTCTAGATTTAGGGCAAGGAACTCAGGTAGTAGACGATTTGGGGGGAAACTCCACATGTCTCTCCTAGTCTCCTGTTGTCCATTATGTTGGAGGACTTCCCCTACACACACACACAGGTATAAACCCCATTCCTTTTACAGATATGGAACACCTTGGTGGGGGTAGGAGATGGGTGGGGAGGGATTATATTGCTTTTAGTTGCCATGTCAGTACTTCAACTTCCACACGGGTTTGTTCATTTTTAAAGCAGTGATCTTAGGATCTCAATGGTGTTACCAGTAATAAAGCCATCTCTGGAACTCCTCTCTTTGAAACTGCCTTCAAATATCAAAACATAAGTATTCCAAATATTTAAAACTGTGGCAAAAGTGTGTTTTTTGAGTATGAACTTTAATTTTTGGAACTATTCAGATGATGTTTAGAATCATACCTGGTCCAAAAGGTAGGGGATCCAAAGGTAAAATACCATTAGACCCTAAACAGACTGTGGCTGAAAAGGAGCAGGGCTGATTTCTTTGTGTATTTCTGAAACCCACTTCTAAAAAAGGAACATAAGGAAGGCTTTCTGGTCTGGCTATAGCTTCCGAAAATAAATGTAGCCTCCTAACCAGACCGACTTGAAAGGCCAGCACCTAGTGAAAATGAGAAACTTCTAGGCATAGGGCAAAGAACAAGCCATTTGAAGCCCAAGAAACCCAAGTTAGGATCTCATCTCCACTGCTCCCTCTCTGCGGGACCTGGACCATTAGCTCAACATATCTTAAACTCGGTTTCCTCACCTGGAAACTGTGCTCAGTAATTCTTACCTTGCAGGACTTTTAGGGAAAAATGGACATACTCTGTGCAAAGCATCCAGCACTGTTCTTGGTCATATCAGACTTTCAATAAATGGTGCATGTTATCACTACTATTATGGTTAAGTTTCTCTAAAACTACCTGTAGTTTGTAGTTATATTTTTATGGGGCTTGTGTTCTCCATGAAACAAAGGTTTTTGGCAAATATTTGAGATGCAAAAAAGTAAAGTGGATTTCTGGACAGTTCCCTTTTCCTTTCCCTTTTTTGTCTACTTCTCCTTCCCCACAGCTTTGCAGGCCATGTGCCTTCTTAATGATTGAAACTTGGTCCATTTAGAATGAACTCCTTCGTTTTCAAATGAGAGACTATCTGCTTTGCCAAAGACCACACCCAAGTTAGATTCTGAATGTATCATCAGTGTTGTCTGATTCCAAAGTAAGTGATCTTGCCACTCTGCCACCTGCTTATCCTACCAAGGTATTTCAGAGAGCTAATATTCATTGAGGGCCTACTCTGTGTACTCAACCAAAGCTATTTCATTCTCACACCTATAGCCCTAAAAAGGCAAGAATGATCACTATTCTCACTTTACAAATGAAAATGCTGACATTCAAAAAGGGTAAGGAATTTGCCCGAGGACACACATTGGCCATGTTATAAAAGACACTTGGCCAAACAGAAAAGCCTTCAGAGTCATGGGAATCAAAATCCGAAGATGGAATGACGTCTATGCCCATCATCTCCACCACTGACTTCCCAGCTCCAGGTGCATGGAGTATGCAGTCCTGGGCTCCTGCCAGGAAAGCTCCCTTTCAGCCCCTTCCTGAGTCAGATCTCTAGTTACAACTGGAGAGGGAGGAGTCACCAAAGGATGTGAGGACTCTGATTCTAATCAGCAAAGTCTAAGGGCTGAGCTCTTTTAGAGAGAGTTCGTTCCCCAAGTCACAAAGCATTCAGAACCAGACACCCCATCCCCAGCACCGGGATAACCAGCATCAGAGGCACCGAGATTTTGCAAGGAGCTAAGTGATTAGGGATTAGGTGTACCACTCTCCCTCTTTTGGGCTTTGGCCAGCTCTTCATTAAAATGAGAGTTTGGAATAGAATCCAAAGGCTCCTCCAGCTTTAACATAGAAGAAATAATGCAGCTGTGTGCAGACTGTCAGGACAGATAGGGGCTCTGAAATCAGACAGGCCTATTTGAGAAACTTTTCTTTGCTATTTGCTGGCCCTCTGATTTTGGAGAAATTATTTCTTTTCAAAGCCTCAGTTTCCTCCTCTATAGAAGAGAGATTACGTGAACTAGTGCACATAAAGCAATGGCTGGCGCATAGTAAGCACTTCAAATATGTTAACCAAGATACTTTTTCAATTAAAATTTAAGAAACACTCAGGGATACATGTGCCCTGTACATGTCTCTCCCACTTGCTCCTTACAGCAGTTTTCCTTTCCTCCCTGATTCCTAGTCTCACTGGTGAACCACAGTGCTTTGGTGCTGCCTCTGGGGGACCCAGAATAAATGTCACGCTTGCCTGTCAATGACTCTCCAGCCAGCAACAATTAGTCCCACTGCACATCTCAGGCAGATTAAACTTCTGTAAACACTACTTCCCTCATGTCACTCATGTGCCCCAAATCCTCCAACCTCTTCTGCCTAGCTTTTGGGGCCTTCCACAGTCTGCCTTTTTATCTCTCCAAATCCTATCAATTGTTAAAGCTCCAGCTCAGTTTTAAAGATCCTCCCCTTCAAGGCCTTTTCAAGCCTTTACTGGACTTGTCTATGAATTCTTATGACATTTAGCATGAACACCATAACACACTGTCCTGCCTTGTTCACTGTCACTTTAAATGGAGTAGTAATCACTCCCATACTAGATGTTTAAGCTTTTTAAGGATAGGGACTATGTCCTATAAACCTTTATTCCCTTATACCAACCAGTACAGAACTGAGCACCTAGAAAACAGGCAATAAAGATTTCATTGATTGAGGGAGCAATTGGTTGTTTTCCCTCTCTGGCCTCAGTGATCTCATCTGTAAAATGGCAGAACTGTGAACAACTTCTTCTAGCTTTGATGCTCAATAGAGCTATGAAAAAAAAGCACTCAACTTCTATCAGAAAAAGACAACAAATCTTAGCCACTGGCATAAATTGGAAGGATCATGTTCTGAGCTATAATGTTGATGATGTCATAATACTTCTCATCTTTCTGCAAACTCCAGAATACTAAGAGTTACTGTTTCTCCCTCCACCGAAAGTAAGAAATATCAGAACCTCTGAGATGAAACATCATATCACCCAGTTGGGGAGGCAACCTCAGGAAGGTTCCCCAGAATTTGTTACAAACATTGCCAGTTTAATATTTTGCTAATAGGACATCATTGGGGTTTTTTGTTTTTATTTTTGTTTTGTTTTTGCTGAGGAAGATTAGCCCTGAGCTAATATCTGTGCCAGTCTTCCTCCATTTTGTATATGGGATGCCGCCACAGCATGACTTGATGAGCGGTGTAGTAGGTCCACACCCAGGATCTGAATCTACGAACCCCAGGCCGCCAAAGCAGAGCGCACATGAACCCAACCATTATGCCACCAGGCCAGCCCCAGGACATCGCTGTTTTTCACACAATAATGATGTAGTAATAAATCCCAGCTTCAGGAGGAGTTGCCCCTCGGCTCAAACAGTTTCAAAAGGAGCACTGTGCTGCCCCCTTGTGGTCTCAACATACGAGGTTGGAATTCCTTCCTAGAGTTTAAGGACACTTGTAAAAAAAGAAAAGAAAAGAAAAGAAAAAAGTCACCTTTCTTCTGCAGTGCACCATGCCTCCACTATTGGGTTGGACACAGAGCAAGTGCTTATAAAGTCCTGGCCACTGAGGGCAGAAAGAAGAGAACTTGGGATGAACAGAGAGCATTGAGGGAGGGTGCAGGAGGCCAGAGAAAAGTAACTTGCCTTTCTTAAGTTTAGCCCCAAAAGGGCCCTCCTAACTTCAATCTATTTTAATTTAATGATGAGAAATTTCTATCTTATTCTAATCACGAGCAGACATCAGACAAACACAAATTGAGGGACATTCTACAAAATTCCTGACCACTATCTTCAAAAATGTGAAGGTCATGAAAGACAAGGAAAGACTGAGGAACTGTCACAGACAGGAGGGGACTGAGGAGACATGATGTGACTAAGGCAACAAATGCAATGTGGAGTCCTAGATTGGACCCTGGAATAGAAAATGGACGTTAGTGGAAAAATTTATGAAACCTGAATAAATTTTGTAGTTTGGTTAATTGTATCAAGGTTAATGCCTTCCTTTTGATAAATATTCTATGGTTATGTAAGATGTTAACATAAGGGGAAGCTGGATGAAGGGCCTGCAGGAACTCTCTGTACTATTTTCACAACCCTTTTATAAATCTAAAATTATCTCAAGATAAAAAGCTAAAAGGGAGAGCTGAGACACACTGTCCCCAACGTCAAAAAGACAAAGATGTCCCTCCAGACACCCTCTTTCCTGCCAGCTTCTCACTTCCTCTGATAACTCAACAGTGACTCTTAAAGTCTTCTAGCCTCAGTACCAGCAAATCATTTCAACAATCTGAAAAAATGAACTATTTGGACCTGCATTTTCCAAATCATTGAAATAAACGTGTTTGGAAGGCACTATTCCTAGAAAAATAGCATCCATTTCTGCCTTCTTATACTGAGCATAGAAAACACTACTTAATTCTTCATTGTCCATAAGTGTTAATATAAACATTTGCTTTTGTACAGCATATTTTAAAAAGAGCTCTTGGGGATAGTCCACGGGGAGAGCTAGTTGTAGTGTTGGGCCCTTTAAGAGGGAGAAGGGGGCACATCAGTTGGGTGGCTTTGAGGTGGCAGCTGGGGGGGTCTGGTACCCCAAGGCATCCTTGCAAATCACTAGAGCACAAGTCATTTCCAACACTCTGTGGGTTTTCTGAGATGATGTCATCATTGTCATCATCATCATCATCACCGTTATCACCATCCTCATTGTTCTGGGTGGTGATCAGGGCCCACTCTGTGCACATTTCATGAAAGAAAATGTGATGTGGCAGCACTGAGGGCCAAAAGAGTCTATGATACAACAGGCACCACCTGATATGTTTGTGTATCAGTGAAATTCAGGGATCACTGAGGCCAAGGCTTCACCAGGTGAAGCAACCAGAGCACCGTCACCCCTGTGGGCTGTCCCATTGGCACCCATGGATACCACACACACTCCAGCTCTGTGCCACACTCCTTTCTTGGACTTTATAGTTGTATTTGTCTCTAAAAAGAAGGGCTGAATACTTAGTCTTGAAGGTCACTTCCAGCTCTAACATTCTAGGAATCTGATCTTTGAGATATGATTTTCTCTTTTACACGAAATCCTCCAAAGCCATCAAATAATAATTATCACCACTGTACAGTGCAAATCTCAGCTTTATAAATCAGATACAATCCTCTCTTTTCAAAGTCTGTTACCCCAGATCCCACCAGCCCACACCTTGAAGACCTTTACAAAAGTGTCAGTATAGGTCAAGAGCATAAATGGGTCTCTGTGCACCAAAACATTGGGCAACTCCAAAACCTCCTCTTGTGGAAGCATATATGAGCTGTCAGCCTTAGGCGTCCCTCCATAGAAAGGGGGCTGTTGCCCACTCAGTGAGCCCCAGAAGGAAATGTGCCCAAGCTGCAGATTTTGGGGAATGCTTGAAGAAATTCCATTGATTTTTTTTCTTCCCTCTGTAGAAGTCTTTTTTTTAATTTTTTTTTTCGAGGAAGATTAGCCCTGAGCTAACTACTGCCAATCCTTCTCTTTTTGCTGAGGAAGCCTGGCCCTGAGCTAACATCCGTGCCCGTCTTCCTCTACTTTATATGTGGGACGCCTACCACAGCATGCCTTGCCAAGCGGTACCACGGGTCCGCACCCAGGATCCGAACCGGCGAACCCAGGGCCGCCGAAGCAGAACGTGCGAACTTAACTGCTGCACCACTGGGCTGGCCCCTCTGTAGAAGTCTTGAGTTGCTTCATCATGATTCTATGTGTAACCCAAAGCCAGATAAAGAAATACAGAAATTCTACCATACAAGCTCTTCAACCTACATGTCCAAAGTGAATGAAACCAAAGAGTGCAGCTGGGGCCTCAAGGGAGCTCCAGAGAGAAGAGGTCAAGCAGGACTTCAGCAGACAAATTTGCTGAAGTCTAGAGCACAGACTCAGAAGGAGGTGCCCCCTCCCGGCACCCCACTACTGGGCACCAAGCCCAGGAGAGCTTGAGGCTGCACTTTCCACCACCGTCGGACTGAATGGACTCCTTTGCCCTGGCTTCAAGACCACCACATTACTAGCCCACATTCATGTGACCTTGAGGCAGAGGGATAGAGTGCAAAGGGTATGGGATTTAGATACAGATAGACCTGGGCTTGCATTTTCACTTTGCCATTATGAGCTGTTGCACTTTATGCGAGTTACTGAGCAGCTCGGTGACTCAGTCTCCTCGTTAAAATGAGGATAATAGTTTTACTCCGCCACAAGGTTATTGAGAGGATTAGAGATAATGCACATAAAGCTCTGAATAACAGTGCTTAGGACATGGTAGTCATGGCAACCAGTAAACGGTAGCTGTTTTTCTCTATTCCAAGTGAAAGAAGTCAGACACAAAAGGCCACATATTGTATGCTTCCATTTATACGAAATGTCCAAAATGGGCAAATCCATAGAGACAGAAAGTAGATTAGTGGTTGCCAGGGGCTGAGGCAGGGGAGAACAGAGAGTGACTGCTAATGCTTATGGGCTTTCTTTTTGGGGTAATGAAAATGTTCTAGAATTATATAGTGGTGATGGTTGTGCAACATAGTGGATATACTAAAAATCACTAAATTTTACACTTTAAAAGGGTAAATTTTATGGTATGTGAATTATGTCTTAATTTAAAATTCTTAAAAATAAATTCTCTGTTCCTCAGTTTATGAATATGAATAGAAGTAAGCATTTCTAAAACGAGAACAATAGTAGTACCCACCTCATAGGGTTTTTTGAAGATTAAATGAGTTAATTTGTATAGACTAATGCTGGCGCGCTATAAAAGCTCAAGAAATGTCAGATATAGTAATTATTACTGCTGTTGTTATTATGATCATGATCATTTTATCACAGATAGCATAGTCTAGTAGTCAAGATCAGTGGGGTTTGAGTCAAACAGACCTGGCTTAAAATCTGACTTCACACTTACCAGCATAGACTAGAGTGGTTAATAGTGTAGCCACTAGATTCAGACGCTTGATCAAAATCCTGGCTCCATGTATTTATCAGTTGTGTGACTTTAGGCAATTTTTTCAACCCCTCCGTGCCTCAGTTTCTTCATCTGTAAAATGGGGGTAATAATAGTTCATACCTAGTGAGTTGCCTTGAGAATTAACTGATGTATCCATTGGGATGCTTTTGGCTTTAAGTTTCAGAAACCTGGCTCAATTCATCTTACACCAGGTAGATAGGAAAGAAAAAAGGGATAGAAAACAGAAAATAACAGAGAAAACTTAATACAAATCAAGAAGAGAGGGAGAAGGAAAAAAAAGGAGAGAGAAGGAAAGGGTTATTTTCGGCAGCCTTAAGTTTTAGGATGATTCGCAAAGACGTCTCTGCCCGGATTTTCTTCCTACGTGGTTAAGATCGCTATTCCTATGTTTTTAGTGTGAACTGCTTCGAAATTCTTGGTAATAGGCAGGAACCAAACAAAGAAATACTATATATGCCTTATATGCTTGCTAATATCTCTGCTCACTAGGAATATGTCTCATTAAGAAGACTCTGCAAAATATTTTAATAATATAACATTTCTGCCCAGTCAATAGTGTCATTCAGAATGGCATTTTGAACAGACCAATATAATGCCAACATACAACCTAAAAGGCAGTTAATGCAACAGGAAGCCAGGAACCAAAGCCATGAATTAGAGATGAGATTCCATCACCAATTGCTCTGCACTTCTCACAACCTTGCCTGGCTTCAAATTCCCCATCACCAAAATGGGAAATAAAAGCAGAATGCACTCTCCAGGTGGCAGCCTATGTACAGAAGAGCATCTTATCAACGTACTTATGATTACAGAATGACAAGATTGCATGGGTCCTTAGTAAAGATGAATTCATTCTCCGGATTTGCAGATGGAGGCCCTGAGACTCAACGAGAGGAAACCCTTCCCAAGGTCAGACTAGCTGTGTTTCAACAGGGTGGAACCTACATTCCAGCCTTGTGTTCTCCCATGATGTGACCCAGCCTGATGAATTTGTTTCTCTTTCGCTCCTCTGTTCGTCACAGCAACTGATCTACCTATCTCTCTATCTATATCATTATAAATGATTTACGCTTTATATATAAATACACATGCTAAGAGAAGAGGATCACCTGGAGATATGTACCAGTTCTGTGTCCCAATGATAAATACACAAATATTTGTGTAGCCCTTAATATAGAGGTTGGTACTTGTTTAGAAATGAAAGGTCAAGGTGCTAACTGCTTTCTTTTAGGCCTAATTTGGCAAGGATCAGGTTAGCAAATCAGGGTGAAAGTGAGACAGTGATGTGAATATTCATTGGCCTCTCACTTCTCTAAGCAAGAAGGTCAAGGACTTCTACCAAGCCTGGAGATTATTTCTCTTAAGATACCAGAAGGAAAGTGTGCTAGTACAGGCTCCAGGAAGCACTGATCCACACGCCGTTTGAAAAGCTTATGAGATCTACACAATCATCGTAAGAGAGGAACATTTCTTTGCATTCCCTTTGGCCGCTGTCTGATTCCCATTCAGCCATCAAAGAGATGAAAATTAGTGGCTATCCTGTGAGCTCACAACATTGAATGTGGTGGCTTCCACACGACTGTTTGCTGTTATAATTTTTATA
The DNA here is from genome assembly GCF_041296235.1 of Equus asinus. NCBI lineage: Eukaryota > Metazoa > Chordata > Mammalia > Perissodactyla > Equidae > Equus > Equus asinus. The sequence continues at coordinate 38,670,612 of NC_091820.1, forward strand.
TCTCATTTTACCTCTTTAAGACAGGTCTGGTAGGGATTTGAATTAGCCCAGCTTTCCTCTCTATCACACATTCAATTCAAAACTTTGATGAGCATTTTATAAGCGTTTTCTAATTTCAGGGACATGGTGAATAGCCTTTGGCCTTTAAATCAAATGATAGAAAAACATTTTTTCAGGCAGAAAAAATACCTTTTCTATTTCTGTTCCTAGATTGGTTATCACACAGTCACCTGGAGTCATGATGTCAGAAGTTTTGCTGCCCGGAACAAATTGCCAGTAACTGCTTGCATGATCAAGAGAAAGCATTGCTTCTCTGTCCCCGTTTTTCCCCCAGGGGGTTGTGGCTGCAACCCCATAGTCCTACTAGCTCCAGTTTCTTCCTTCCTTCCTAACCTAGTTGTATCAGTCTAACAAAAATATGCTAGTATTCATTAGGAAGGAGAGAGACACAGGTTGCCAGATCAAAGCATTCATCAAATGATGTTTCCCAAGCAACCTAAAGCTTTTAGTCTGCCCTTCCCTTCCTCACATCTCCAAAGGGCCAGAAGTAGGCCCTCCGTTCAGCATATTGTGGAACTGGATAAGCCCAATGAGCTTTTATTTCCCCAAGAATGGAGTCATTGTCCCCACAGTTCCCCTGGTAGGTTGTTCCACTGCCTATAGTGTCCACTCTGCCATGGACTAACTATGCCCACCAAATTGATATGTTGAAGCCCTAACCCCCAGTGTGAGGGTATTTGGAGATGGGGCCTACAAGGAGGTAATTAAGGTTAAATAAGGTCATAAGAACAGGGCTCTGACCCAATGGATTAATGCCCTTCTAAGAGACGCCAGAGAGCTCTCTCTCCCTCTCTCTCCGCACTTACGAAAAAGAGGCCAGGTGAGCACACAACAAGAAGGTGGCCATCTGCAAGCCGGGAAGGGAGTCCTCACCAGAAACTGACCATGCTGACACCCTTATCTCAGGCACCTGGCCTCCAGAACTATAAGAAAGTTAATTTCTTTACTTTGAGCCACCCAGTATATTGTATTTTGTTATGGCATCCTGAGCTGACCAAGACACACCCCAACTCCTTTCTGCCCATTTGCTCCTCTGTAGTGCCCTCTTACTGCCCTGCAAATTCCTCTTTGGGGACTAACAGCCCTGAGGCAGAGGCACATTCCCAACTCTCCTTAGCAGCAGTTTCCCTGAGCTACACACTCTAAATTCTTTTAACCTCACCTCATTCTTCCAATCATTGCTATGGCTCTTCTCCATACTTTGTTCAATTTGAACTAATATATTACTTGTATGGATGAAAAATTTCAAGTCTTTAAGTGATCTTGCATCAGTAGCTACAAGATATAAGTACTCAAACACTCACTGTATCCTCCAGTATGAGCGCACATGCACACTTGTGTGCATGCACACAAACACACGGACTGGATTGTCAGATATTTCATGGACAAGACTAAAACTCTAAAGGCATTCAGTTTTCCTTGATTGCTCCTAAGCAAAAATTCAAAGAGAAACCTGAGTTCCAACTCCCTGATCTTGTCTAAACATTTCTCTTCAATAAGATTTTTTTTCACGATTTTATTTTTCCTTCTTCTCCCCAAAGACCCCCAGTACATAGTTGTATATATTTTTAATTGTGGGTCCTTCTAGTTGTGGCATGTGGGATGCTGCCTCAGCATGGTTTGATGAGCAGTGCCATGTCCACGCCCAGGATTCGAACCAGCGAAACCCTGGGCTGCGAAAGCAGAGTGCACGAACTCTACCACTCGGCCACGGGGCCAGCCCCTTCAATAAGATTTTGAAAACTCATCCAGGGATTGGCTAAAGATGGCACAATGCATACCAGATCTACTTCCTGCTTATTACCAAACACGAATTTGTGCCAGTAAAGGGCAATAAATGGGAGCATGTCCAGCCTGAGTACTACTCAGAGTTCTGTGTGAGAAAACAAGCTGGGTGTTCTGCTCTGGGTGGAGGCCTGACTTATAACCTCTCTCTGAGAGAAATGCACTGAATCCAGTGTTATCTAAATGCCGGATGGGATCATTCTGGAAAGTAAGCCCTGTAGCTCTGCTGAGGAGAGAAGGTTGAGTTCACTGTCAAAACTTGCACACATTCTACTCCCTCTTTTTTCAAAGAAAACCTTAGAGCTGAGGTAGCAAAGTGGCTTCCAGGAAGTAGGATGGCACAAATGTCCCTGCCTCTGTGGTATTGCCTTTGGTGTGGAGACAATTGAGCCACTGTGACGCTCACAGCAGCCCAGCTCCCTCCTTGTTGATTTGGCTGTAGGGCCTCATAAGCATAAATCACTGCTACATAGGCTCACTGTGCATCTTAGCACTTTCTGATGCTATATATTTCAAATAATTTTATTCCAGTGGGGAGAGGTGGGGTAAGCAACTGTCTGTGGGACAGAAGTTGGGAAGAGGTGGCCACCTCGGGTTCCCTCTGACACACACAACCCCACAGCCCCGCAGACAGACACACAAAGCTGTCCATGTGAGCCAGCAGGGCCTTGTTCTTATTTGTCTTCCCCTCAAAGTATGTACACTTACTATTGCAACTTTTCCTTTCCATTTGCTTCTGTGAAAAACCGTAAATATCTCAATCAATCTATCTATCTATGAAAGCTGGTAATGGCTTTCTTCTTCCATTTCAATTGATAGACACAATGCATAAAAAGGAAGTTAATGTTGATCCTATTTCATCAAAAGCAATTTCAAGAAATCTTTTGGTCAAAGAAGAAAGTTGTCAGCTACTGCTTAACTCTATGGTAACTGGCAATTTGTGTTCCTGAGGAGATGCAATTACCACACCTGCCACTGCACTTCAGGGCAGACCTTTCTGGGAGAACATTTGTAGAGCCATGTGTGTATTCTGCCTCCGTGTGAAGAGGTGCACAGACGCCCCCCACATAATGCACAGTTGGTAACTCCATCACGTGCAATCTTGGCATGGGGTGAGACCATTCATTTGCAGGTGCCAGCTCTGCCTGGAGGTGAGGAGAGAGACCAGATGGCTGCTGGGAGGCTTCCTGCCTCTCCTGATGCTCTGGATCCACCCAGAAGGGAATGCACTAGCAAACTCGCATACTAGTTTCTCTGGGCACGTCAACACACAAATAGTTGTCCTTCCTCCAGGCAATGTATTAGTTTCCTGTGGCTGCCATAACAAATTAACAACTTGTTGTTTGGTGGCTTAAAACAACAAAATTTATTCTCTCACAGTTCTGGAGGCCAGAAGTCTGAAATCAAGGTGTCAGCAGACCCACGCTCCCTCTCAAGGCTCTAGGGGAGAATCATCCCTTGCCCTTGCCAGCTTAGGGTGGCCCCAGACGTTCCTTGTCTTGTAGCAACATAACTGCAATCTGCCTCTATGTTCACAAGGTTTTCTCCTCTGTGTCTCTGTCTCAAACCTCTCTGTCCTTTCTCTTATAAAGACATCAATCATTGGATTTAGGGCCCAACCTAAGTCCAGGATGATCTCATCTTAATTACCTTAATTGCCTCATGCTTAATTACCTCTGCAAAGAGCCTATGTTCACATAAATTCACATTCACAAGTACTGGTGGAGGACTTGGACATATCATTTTGAGGGACACAATTCAACCCACTACAGGCAGCAGATCCAAGATTTCCTGTGGCACATTGACTCATTACAAATTGTAGCCATCCCAAGATCACTTTCGGTTTTTTTTTTTTCTTTTTCTTTTTTGCCTCAGGGACTAGGACTGAAGACAGGAACTTCCATGAAAATATGGGCCATGCTCAGAGGTTTTGACTTAGAAGCAGTGAGGAAAGGGAATTTGCAAAGCCCTGTGATCAGGGCGCTCTGCTAGGCTAGAAACTCCACACTTGCTTCCATTCAATCCTATAAAATAGGGATCACTGTGGCCAGACTGCAGACGAGGATACTGAAGCTCAGAATAACCTGGCCAAGGTCGGCCAGCAATCTGAGGGCGGGAGGTTGGAGACTGGGTCTGTCTGACCACCTGGCCTCATACACTGTGTGTGTCGCACACACTGAGCAATGTAGCCTCAGAGTCAACATCATTGATAGGGAAGAAGGAGTCATTATCAGATGTTCAGTTGGCTTTAGGTAGAGACAGAATAGATGGAAGTGATGTGGCAGCACTGGAAGAGCTCTGGGGAAGACCCAGACCGTCCCCTCCCTGAGCTTCCCCCCAGCTTGTTAGTGTCTGCTTTCCTCTGCAGGGAACAACTCCTTCCAATTCTCAAGTACAGACGTGTATTTAAACAAAAATCTCCCAGACAGCGGCAGCACTTTCTCTGAAATATGTGCTGAAAGTAGACCAGATCCTTTCCGGAAGCAAATGTGATCAGAAGAAGGAAAAATACAAGAGACAAGGGCTGGCTGCAGATCCCCCTGAAGAAGGAGGCTGCCAACACTCTAAAGACAGAAATTGTCAAGTCCAGTTGGCCTGCAGCGGCCAGCTTGTGCTGTCTGATCGGTTGTGTGTGTGTGTCTGGTAGCTGGGTGAATCTGGGTCAATCAGGCCAACTCTTTTTGACTCAGGTTCCCTTCTATAAAGTGGGGATAAACATTTCCATACATGGCTTGGGCAATGTTTGACATGGAAACACAGGTCGTATACATTGATCCAGGGGACAAATTCAAGTTAGGCCACCAAAAAGACATCAGAAGGAGAAGGAAACTTTTTTTTAAACCAAATCTTTTTGTTTCTTTTTTTATCAAGATACAGTTCACATAACATAAAATTCACCATTTAAAAGAGTACAATTCAGTGGTTTTAGTGTATTCACTATGTTGTGCAACCGTTGCCACTATCTAATTCCAGAACATTTCCATCGGAGAACAGAACATTTTGAAAAAGAATTTAAATGTGTAAATAGTTTCTCTAAATACAAAAGTGATGAGCAAGGTATGTAGAGAAGATAATGCCAATTCCAGGAAATAAGTTAACATATTCTTTAGGCAGAGCTAGGAAATCAGAGCAATATAAAGTCCCAGCACAAAAACATCTGAGACAACATTGATAAACCACACCATAACAAGAGAATAACTACACTTGGAATAGCAAGAAGAAATCTAAGGGAATTGCACAAAAGCAAACAGGCTAAAATAAAACAGGAGGGATTGCAGTCAGATATGTGAAAGAACTTCCTGACCATCATAGGGATAAAATGTTGATCCAGGGAGGTCTGGAAGCCATTGCCCAGAGATATTCAGAAACATGATACATATTTCTATTTGGTGTCCTAATTGCACAAGAGAAGGAGTTTTCTCTTCCTCAGAATCTTTTAGGAGCAAAAATATCCTTTAATATATATTTGATCCCCCCAAAGAATATATATTAACTCATATTTGTTTTTAACAGTTTTACATAATCATATCTGGTACTATTTTCCTAATGTTATAGTAATCATTATAATGATTATTTCATAGAAATATTTACTAATATTTATAGAACATCTCTTAGGTGCCACACACTTTTGATACATGCTCATAAGCACCTGCAAGGTAGTAAGAAGACTGAGATGCAGTGTGTTCCAGTGATCTATCTCTATCGTGTGGCTAATCAATGGTGTAACAGGAATTCAAGGAAAGTTTGGCTGACTTCAAAGCCAAGACTCTTTCCCTTACATTAAACTGCCTGAAATGTCCAAGGTTTAGGGTTTTGGGGGTTTTTGAGTGAGTAAGATTGGCCCTGAGTTAACATCTGTTGCCACTTCCTCTTTTTTCTTTTTTTTCTCCCCAAAGCCCCAGTACATAGTTGTATGTCCTAGTCGTAAGTCATTCTAGTTCTTCTATGTGGGATGCCACCACTCATGGCAGACCTGTGTAGGTCCACGCCCAGGATCCAAACCTGCAAACCTCAGGCGGCTCAAGTGGAGCACACGAACTTAACCACTCAGCCACGGGGCTGGCCCCCAAGATTTACATTAACAAGTTATGTCTTTCAAGCATTATGTAAGCTCCTGGAGGGCAGAAGCTCTGCACTTGATTTCTGTCTTTCCCACATCTGCCCCTGCTCCACATCTAATCATCCAACCAATCTAGTTGACTCTTCCTTCTCCTAAATATATATTAAAGATGTTGATTTCTCTCTATCCTTGACTCCATTACCTTCCAGCCAGCCACAACCATCCTTCACAGGGGGCATGAAGACCACTAACTTCGTTTCTCTCTTTCCAGGCTTGCCTTTCCATGGTCAACTTTCCACGGTCAACTTTCCACATTGAAGCTAGAGAAAGCTTCCTAAAATGGCTTTGCATGGCCTCCCAAAGCCCTCTACACTCATAATTCAGTCCCAGGCCTTTGCACTGCCGTTCCCTACACCTGAAATGGCATCGTCCACCTTCTTCACCAGGCTAACCCCTACCTGTTGTATGCAGTCCTCCTGGGTTCAGCTTAGACACCACTTTCTCACCTTCCTTGATTGCCCAAGGCCGCATTTGACACTCCTTCTCTATACTCCTGTAGCACCCTGTGTGGTCACACTGTCATACACATGGCTGTTGATTTATTTTCGCAGTAACCGTCAATTTTTCATAAATGTCTCCTCAGCAGATACTCACAAGTCGTATGTTCCCAATAACCGTATGAATGGAAAAATGTATGGTAAGGGTCTGGACTCAAAATCAGTGCTTAATAAATGCTCACTAGCTAAATGAATGCATTGGTGAGACTGTGTAGGTTCTGCTCCATATTAATTGAGGATCCTCTTCTCTCTAGGCACTCAAACCTCACTTCAGACAGCAGAGCCAAAGTTCCGAGAAACAAAGGATGGGAAGTGTTATTCCTCTGCAAGCAGGAGAGTGTTCCATGACCACTAGGTAATTCTCTCTGTTGTTGTTTATATCCAAAACTGCTTTTCTTAAACAATTCAGGCTTTTGGTCAGTCGCCATTAACAAACGTACTAACTCCCTGTGACAACAGATTAATTTTGGTTTAATGTTCTGAATACAAAGCAAGGGGTATTGGTGTGTGATGTGCACTTTAATGAGGTCACAGCACAAAGATGAGTAAGATAATTTAATTTGCTTTCTCTGGTAAGTCAGTTCTCCTGAGGAAACACAAATTCTCCCTTAGGATGTCAGTGCCTTTCCTGGCATCTTCCCTTTCTCTTTTGCTTTTTTCTTTCCTCCTCTTGATCCTTGGAGGGGTGAGTATTTATATTTTAAAGATGATTAGATGATGATGTTGGGACTGTGAGAGAGTTGGTGGAGGAGGGCAGAAGACAGCAGTACTTTTAAAAGGAAAGACAAAAGCGGATATGCCTCCTCTCTTGACTTCATAAGTGTTTCAGGATGTGTCTTTGAGAAAAGGAAAGAAATGCAACTTGTCTTGTCATTTAGATACTGCAATTGCCAGTCTTTGTGTATATAAAGAAGATTTGTGACTCAGAGTCCAGCACAGTTGTCCGCACGCCCCCTTTAAAGGATGTTGTATGCTGACTGGTCCGACCCTCAGTGGTCTCCTATGCATTCCCTGGCTCTGCATCTGGGATCTTAGAAATTAGCAAGATAAGTAGAACAGGAGAAGAAGAGATCCAGCAACAGGGGCGGGGGTGACTTCAAATACAGCAGCGGAAGCATGAGGAGAAGAACATACTTCCAGGAATTAGCAAAGATAAAAAATAATTGAAATACACAAGATGAACAAAATGCTAGGAGACCAAACTCACTTACTAAAATGCATGGCCAAGGTGTTCTGAAGGTCTTGTTAGTCCTTCAAGTATCACAAATCAAACCCATTGCCTTTTTTGCAAATTGTGTGGGACTGTTATTCTTTTATGATGCTTTCTTGAAGGAGAAAAATAAAAGTCACTACTTTTGTTGGTCTCTGTAGCAACCCCAAAGAAACATTTGGTCATTTCCCCCCAGCTCTTGGTGGAGAACCTCTAAGTGCTTGGACTATCATTCCTGTTAAAACTGTTTTTGTTTATTTGAGGCCTTAGCCATGCCAGATAGTTTATGCCAACAGTGTGATTTATGGTGGGGGCCTTGGGCTGTGTGGTATCAGTTTGAACTCTGGGGAGCTGGAGACTGAGTCACTAAGGTCAGTCATGTGGATGTCTATGCCTATATGATTGGCCCCCTGTAAAAACCCTGTACGCCAAGGCTCCTGTGAGCTTTCCTGGTTGACAATACTGCATACGTGTTGTTGCACATCATTTCTGGGAGAATTAAGTGCTGTCCATACAACTTCACTGGGACAGAACGACTGGAAGCTCACACCTGGTCTCTTCCAGACTCTGTCCTATGAGCTTTTTCCCATTGCTGATTTTAATCTGTATCCTTTCACTGGTATAAACCATAACTATGAATATAACAGCTTTGCTGAGTTCTGTGAGTCCTCCTAGCAAATCACTGAACCTAAGAGGGACCCCCTCTTGGGGATCCCCAAATACAATTATAATTATGGCCAAGGTCACTTATAAAGCCAGACTGTTGTTTGCTTGGCAAAAATTCAGATATTCATACACCCCTGCCTGCACCATCCATCTAAATCCAGGAACCTAGGCTGTGCCCTTCATCTAGGGTCCGTGCTGCAGAGCCCAGAGAGTATCTATCTTCTCACTGTGCCCATGTGCCCATGTCTCCCTGTCCCAACCACAGTCTCCCTGTGGCCTTCCCAAGAGGCATCTCCCTTCAACCAGTTAATCAGGTCCCTGTCCCCTGTTGCAGCCTAGCCAAGATAAAGAGACAGTGTCACTATTAACCAGCTGAGAAGCAAACACCACATCACAACTACAGTTTCAGATGAATGGTTGTAAGAAGGGCAGTGGCCTCCTTATGTTACCAAAAGTTCGGTCTCTCATCCCGATGCCAATCCAAATAACAAGAACAGAATCTCGAGTGGAAAAGGAAAGGCTTTACTTTGCCAGGCAGGGGTAGCACAGCAAGGGCTAGTACCTCCAGAATTGCTATCTCCCTTTTAGGAAACAGATAGGGGTTTTTATTTGGGGTTTTAGGTAGGAAAGGGGCGGGGGGCGTGGATTTCTTGGTCAGTGTTTTCCCATCAGCCTGTGTCTGGGGCTGCTTCCAGTGGAGGAGACAAAGGATTTCTCAGAGGAGTGTCCTTGGCTGTTTATCTCCATGGTGGAAGGTAGACTCTGATGTCAGGAAGCCAAGGAGTTGGGCCTGGGAAGCTTCAGTTTCTGGACATTGGTTTCTCTGTAAAAAAAACTTGAAGGACCTGTGATTAGCTACAGCTTTAGTGGGAGCCCAGCTTGAGGCCATCTGGGCTTTAACAATTTGTAACTTCTATTTGGTTGCAAAGTTCATGGAGTCAGAGGTTAAAGAAACGGATATTTACATATGAGTGTAACTAAAGAACCAGGGAAAAGGGAATGTGTGCTTTTAGTTTTAACCCCATATATGCTGGGTTCACTGTAGGGGAACCAATATCAGGGCTAATATTAACTAAGAGCTGGTAACACTTATTTGGTTGACACATGCTACTGCTGGCCCATGGACAGGTGATCTGCAGTCTTATTAGCTCCTTTCCAAGCTGCAGCACAGCATGGTAACCATCTGTCTCAGTAGCTCAGAGAGCAAAGCCTGGGACCTTTGGGGAGTGTGCCTCATTCCAGGGCTGGCCTTCTTCCTGACTAGAGTGAATATTAAACCCTTTCTGTCTGTCTTCCCGGCCCCAGTTTGTTAATATTAATGGTCTGCCCCTCCTCATTAGGACTCAAACATTATCACTGACAAATATAATTCCCATTTTGTTTGTTTTCCAACAGATCATTGAGATGTTACACCTGAGCATCCTGGCCAGACCTGGGAGCTGATCTTTCTCTGATTTACTTTATGGTGCCCACCTGCTTGTCTGCCTCCTGGGCCTGTTCTCTTTTCACTCGAGGTTGCAGAGCATATTGGCCTGGTTTCCCACCGATTGTGTCCTCAGAGTGCCCTCTGTCTGGAAGACCTGAGGTGGGAATCGGCATGTATTTTCACACTTGTGAAGAGAGTAGGCCCAAAATATAAAGGACCCTGAGATTTCTGCTTCACAACAATCCCATAAAGCTGGCATTTTTATCTTAATATTTTTACAAAGGCAAGCCCCAAGACTCAGAGAGGTTGAGTAACTTGTGCCATGTGACACACATGATAAATGCCAGAGCTGGGATTCGAGCCCAGTCTCCCATGTGTTCAAATGCCAGACTCCTTCTGGTCTCCAGTATTGCCTCTCACTGTGAACTAACCTATATGAGGGTTCTCCATCTAACTGCACGGCCTAGTGCAGGAGGAGCATAGACTCTGGGTCCAGGTGACCCTAGGATTTTCAACTGCTCCCTCCTATGGTGGCCCTTAAAGGCTTTCCTAGGAAACGGCTGATCAGTGCCTCCTTTGCAATCTCACAGCGATTTGTTCACATTCAACTACTGTCGTAAAGATGTGTATCAGGCTCACTCAGTACTGTATCAGATTCCTTGACAGGTCCAGCCTCGCCTCATTGATCTTAGTGTCTTCAGCTTCTGGTTTTATGCCTGCACACTGTAGGTGCTCAATAATGAATCTAACTATTAATGAACTAACTTGTGTCATATCTAGAATGCTCTAGAAGTAGATGTAATTGTAGTAGATGGCTTGGGGGCTTTGGGAACTAGCAAAGTTTCAGGGGTTCTCACCCAGTTGGCCAGCTGTTTGGGGCACTTTAATTTCTCTGAACCATGGTTTTCTCATCGGTAAATTCTGATCTCAGAGTATTGTCATGAGAATTAAAGGGGGGAGAAGTTATGTAAAACACAGCACAATGTCCAGCACTCTGGGGTACTCAACCAAGTGAGTGCTCCTTTTCTCCTGCCTTCCCTTTCAATACTAATTTAGGGGGTGCCCTTGGAAGGTGGAAGTCCTTTAGAAAGCTAGAAACTCCAGGGATTCAGAGCTTCCTCCAGTCTCTGCTATTCTTTGGCTATAAGGTCAGTAGTCTGAAGTCATTAGTGATTCACTCATGAGTCTTAACAAACTAATAGACCTCCTAAAGGTACTTTAGTAACATAAGTGAAGGAATAATTTATTCTGTGAATTTGAGAAAAGTCAAACGACAATCTAGATAGCTCAGGCCCAGCTGCACACTCTGTTTTCCTCCTTCGTGGCAGGATGAATTTTAGCCTGAATCATCTGAATAATTGCCTTTGCTCCTCAAGTTTCTAAAACACATCTCTCATTTCATGGGCATAGACACTATACAAAAAGGTATTATTTTAACCTCCTGGGGAAAAAACCCACAAAATCTCAGACAATATCGCATAGTTCCTTCAAAGTAAAGCTGAAAGATGGCCTCCAGGTCTCCAAGCTTTCCATCCTCTCAGCACATTTAAAGAAAGTAGTAAGTGATGCTTGCTCAGCAAGCCAAGGAGTCAAAAGAAAGATTTCTTGGACTCTCAAGGTCTGGTAGTAGTGCTCTTTAATTCAGAGAATAGCATGAGGACAGGCCCCATGGGCAGTGAAGCGCTGCAATGGGTTGAGGGCAGGGCTCAATTTATAAGGCATAGGTATGTGAGTTATTTCTTTACAAGACAAAGGAAAGATCATGTAAAAAAGTTGTTAAAATGGTATCAGAGCAGGTGGGGGTCTGGTTATCAGGTGGTCCTATAACCTGAATCAGTCAAGATGTCCTGTACATCTCGGAGGATAGTATAGATTGGCATGTGGGCCAGGACGCCTTGGGCTTCTCTCCCTGGGGCAGCCTTGATCCTCATCATAAAATCCCCCCTGAACCCATTTGGCCCCAAAATCCTCTGGGGATATGGACAAGGGTCCATCTTCTATAACTACTTCTGGCTGTACAAGCAGAGCTGTCCCTAAATGGGGCCATAGGGGTACAGGCAGGAAGTTCAGTGAACTGGAAGGTTGCGCTCGCGGAGTCCAAGGCTGACAAGGTATATAGATCCTCTGGAGATGAGAGAATCGTTTGATGAGAAGTGGTCCAGGAGGCAAAACTTTGTTGACATGTGGAAGACAATGAAATAGACAACAAATTATAATAAGAAATATAAGCAATATGATTAACCCAATGAATAAGGCTTTGATAGTAGTCCAGAGACCTGGACCTGACCAGGAGTCCAACCAATCATTTAGGGATAGGTAGGGTCAGACATGGATTTCATTTTGTGACTCATATCAGATAGGAGGCCAGAGATATTTTGATGGTAGCCAGGAATATAGACAAAACATTCAGTTTTTATAATGGCACAAGTGTCCCCCTGTGCTGCCATCAAGACATCCAGTGCCATTCGGTTTTGGAGGACCATCCTATGCATTTGGGATACTTCTAAATCAAGCAGCGAAAGTCTATGTTGTGTATCATTTAATGCCTTCATGGCAAATTTGTTCAGGGCTTCCATGTGCCAGATGACATTTTCGATTCCTAATTGGGGAAGGAAAATTGAGGCAAGGTGATCATACCAGTGGAAGACAGAATAGGTCCAGCATTCTTGTAGGTTGGGTAGGTTAGCAGGAGGATATAGTAAATATAGTTCTACCTTGTATCCAGATGAAGCCTAGGGTACATCGTCCAATCCATCCAGGTGGCAACCAAAGCCATAAGTTGGAGCCACATAACCATTGAGTGCTGTTAGGGGCTAACCAATGTATGCTGGGCTGTCTATCCCAATCAGTCCCAAACCAATCAGTATTTTTTAAGGTTATTATATGAGAATACATGTAACGGGGAATTTGTCCCATAGGTCGGGTGCTATTAGGCCACATATCACAAGTATGATTGGTTTGTTCCCAACATAAAGTGGCCTTTTACTGAGTTGACCACTAGTAGGAGTGAGCCAAATATATTCGTTCCAAATTTGATATAGTCCATCCTGTGTGTATCGATAGGTTGGGGACTTTGCCTTAGGAACTCGTTGTTTATGATCCACCTGTGACAAGGCAAATTTATTTAGCATTTGGGAAGTAGAGTTGAAGGAAAAGGTTTTATTGTGGCCAGGGAGCTCCCAGGTGTCAGACACAGATGGCCACAAGGAGACATTATGATTAGCAATAGATGAATCTTGTAGAAGAGAAGAGACTATACTTCTACTGAAACATAATTTTTCTCTCTAAAATCACCCTCATTTCTACAAAAGATAGCCAAATTAAGATTAACTCATTTGCAAAATAAGTGTAGTTCCAATAAAACTTGGTCTAATTATTTACATAAGTACAGCAAGAATAGGAATTGATCAGATAGGCTCTTTTAAATCTGCTTTGTTGGAATTTTTTATGAGGAATCTCAGATTGAACTTTAAAGACATCTTGAGGCCACAAAAGCCAAACCAAGGACTTGCATCAGATTTTTCCTGCAATACCTACAGATTTGGGTGGATTCCTGTCTTCTCGAGGTCCCCCAGAATATTTCGAGGTTCCAGGCACCTGCCAGATAAGCGACATTCCTTACTTACCAGGTAAGATTTCTGGAATCTCTGTAAACAAGGTACCAGGCCAATAGTTCCTAGGGGCTTTATTCCAGAAAGTCAACCTCACTCCTCAAAGGCTGTATTGTCATATCTGAGTCTGTATGTTTCTCTCAAATATGACATTCCACTCAAATCCTTGGTAAGATAACCAATGTTTCCAAATGTGTCCTGTCATAAGGAGAACAGATTCTCATTGAACTTATGCAAATAACTATATTGCCATGAAATAACCATGCTCACTCACTAAGTTTCCAAACTCTGGAGGAATCAGGTAAGGAGAAAAAGATAAATGTTTCAAGTCTGCTCACAAAGGTATAATTTCACCAAATTGCTAGAAGTCGTAGTTAGCATAAGAGAAAAGAGAAAAAGATTTCTTTAAATCTGAGAAAACAAAGCAAAACATCAAAAACACCAATATTTCAAACAAAAGTCATAAAAAATTATGATCATCCTCATCAGTTCATACAGTCCTTTATAATCAATTCTTGATCTTAATCTTCTGCTAGCAGATTTATGAGGTCATCGGTTTCTCCATTAGAATTCTGTAATTTCTTACCCAGTTCAGTTTTACCATCTGAAAGTTTATCAGAAACTTACATTCCAGAGTAAATGTCAGAGTCCTTTCCATGAATCTCTCTGAAGATGAAACATATTTGCAAAAGCTTCAGAGTAAAACAATAACTGTCGGTAAATGAGAAAAGACTTAAAAATGACAATTGACAAAGAAACTTGGTTATTTCTGTTACGTACAACACTTTAAGATAGTAATTAGAATTATGGCTGACAACCAGGACAGATCAGAATTTTAGGAATGTTATATAATTTTAAAACATTTATATCAATAGCATTCACCCACATAATACCACCTAAGAAAGTTTATCATCACTTATTTGACAGTGCTTCCCATGTAGTTTTATAGACCAAATAAGCTTAATTAGTTTAGTATTTTCTTCCTTATAGGAAGACAGAGCAAATTTCTTTGAGAAGTCTCAGGGGCCCTCAAAATCCTCAGAGAAATTTTCTTCCTTCTACCAGGTCAAAAGAAAGCCTTCATTCAGGATTTGAATATTTTTTTGAGGGAGAAGCTTGTCAAGAATATCAAAAGGTTTTAAAACACTTGCTCACTGCAAAACAATGCTCAGGTATATATTCAAAATGACAACAGAAACAGTCAAAAAATCTTAGAGAGAGCTCAGTCTTCTGAACATACAGAATTATTTTAACAAAACATAGATTTTCTATCTTTTAGGTAGACTTACTCAAAGAAACACCTTTTATAACCTCTTTATCAGGAGCACACAAAAAGTTCAAGAAAATTATCGTTTTGAGAGAGAAAACCAAATTTTGATTTTTCCACCAGCTTATTTTTAGCATTAAAACTCAATTAATTGGATTTACTTTAATCTTAGCCAACTTGACCAGCATAAAACTCCCTTCAGAATTTCTCCTTCACAACATTCTAACAACTTTCTTTTTACATTTGGAATTTGTCCCATGCTTTCTTTCTTCCCTTCTAGTACTTCAGGACAAATTTTTCTTTCTTAATCCAACAAACAAAGACACTTCCATTCTTTGTACCCTCTTTACTGATAACATACACTTTAATTTCCTTACAGAGCTGTTTTCCTTATTAATTTCCAGTAGCTTTAACTACATATATTAATTAGAATTTTTAACCCTTAACAGACCCTAGTAAAAACTAAAAGACTGAGCAATTATGAACCACTTTTTATATCAGCATCTTAAACACTTTTCATAATTACTAGGAAACATGCTACTTCACAGTAATACAATACAGGTATGTTTGCTAATAGATCCAGACATCCTTTAGCCTCTCTGCAATAAGATGCCAAAAGTACATAAACTTAGACATGTTCAGCAATAATGTTTCAGTGTTCTATCCTATCCAAAAATGACCCAGATATTCAACAGATTTTTATCATTTAACTTAACTTGGCAAAACTCTAAAGTTTTAAGTTACCAAAAAGAATTTGGAAGTTGTTATTTCCCCCAAGTATACAGACCATGAAACATAATTATTGTACCCAAAAACTCTTACCCATTTTTATTTGTTTAAATCACTTGTTTCCAACAATTATGTTCAGATTATCCATGAAAACTTTATGAGACATTAGACAAAATTAGCTATCATTTAAAGCTATTATTTTGCTGATGAATTTCTAAAAGACAACATGAGCTTATTTGACTAGTAAACCCAGGCTACATGTCTGCATCATATCGAAATACTGACAATTCTAAGGACATGCCTATTTCAACCAAACCAACAATCTTAAACAAGCTTTTGTTTACCAAAGATTAATTTATCTCATGTTAACTTGAAAGACACTGGGTTAATTTCTATTACATTTAGAATTTATGTAAGCACTTAATTTAAGCCAATTAAACAGACCTCTTAATTTTGGCCATACCATCCGGAAGGAAAAATATCACACACATCTGACATACATATAGACATACATAACACAGAGTCTCCACAGCTATTTTTTTTTAAATTGCTTCCATGAATCAGATACAGTAATACAAAGTTCACCAGTTATGAATCCAAATTTTGTTTTAAGCCTTTTTACCTATATTTGTGGAGAAGACACTCAAGATGCTAGATTTTTGGCAAGGGCGCTCTTATGGCTGTTTTTCCTTTTTCCCTTTTTTTTTTTCAGTCCTAGAGTTAACTACATCACAAAGGCACAGAGAAAGCCCTCAAGTTTTCTCCAAGATGGAGTTTCTGGGGCATGACCCATCCAATTGAAAGTGTTTCCAATTAGTTAAAATGCACCCAAGGGGTGAGTCTCCAGGGATGCTTGGGGCATTCCCCATGGTGGTAAAGTACCATCAGTGTCTGGTTGACAGCCGGCCAGAGAAGGGTGCAGAGCCAGACTGCGAGTATCAACATAGTTATAAGATTTAGTCAAGTCCCACTCAGCCTGGGCACTTAGTCCCTGAGCCAGCACAAGGTAAGCCAGGGAAGCAGGAGGAAAAGGCCTGGAGTGGGCTGGGGGACTGGGGCTCCCAGCACCAGGGTTGAGAGTTAAGTCCCTGGCAAAAAGATTTTTGAAGTTTTCAATTTTACAGAAGGTCTACGTTCTACTCAGGTCTAGCCTGAACTTAACCCCAACTTGATGACAACAGAGAAGATGACGAACAAGACAGACAAAGAAAGGAAAAGAGGGGATTATGCCTTGCCCTCATGGCCTCTTCCCCAGGGTTATCAAGATAAGGGTCACACAACAGTTCCTGTGCCAGACACACAACCCAGCAGGACAGTTCACAGAACAAATCACAGGTCCCCTATCCTCATAAGTGACTCAGTAGGTGCCTAAAATACTCAACAAGTCAACTGCCAAGAGAGGGCACCCCACTTGGGGTTGCCAGGGTGATCAGGTCCAGAAACCAGAGTGGGGGGACTCCCAGAGATGGAGCCTTTGACTCTTTAAAGATTTCTTTGTTTCTCGGTTGCAAAGCTCAAAAGGAGACCAAAATGGCCACTGTAACTTTAAGAGAGATGAAAGAAAAGGTTCCATTACCTTGAAATCCCCCCTGAACCTAGGACAGTGTCCTACCCGTTGTTCTGCCCATGGGGTTCCTATAGCAAAGGGTGATGTGGACGTCCCCCTGTATTGCATCCCTTGTATATCTTCCCTATTATACCTGGCAGTAATAGATGCCTGATGAACAGTCCCAGAGATAAAAGAAGTATAGAGAAAAATAGTGAAGAATTTTCTGCCGGTCTGGGAGACATTCTACCCAATTGCGTCCTGGAGCCGTTCTCCCAGGAAGGTGTTCCCATACTCAACCAAAGCTTAGAGTCTGGCACTTTCCTTGGACTGGAGTCTCAATTGGGACCTTCCTGCAGTTTGGAGTGTGGTCAGGAGCCATAGGGAGGAATCCCAATCCAGCCTTAGGAAAAGAAACCTGCCATGAGAGTCTTGGAGATTGGCGACCGTCCTAATGACTTAAGTGGTCGACCTGCGCCCATGTAAAATTCATATATTAGAGATAGGATTAAGAGGGAATGGATTAATTCATTCTTCATCACCCTCAGGCTTAAGATACTAATTCTCTTTGGGCTGAATGCCATGGTTTTCCCCATAGAGTAGCCACGGGCAGCAAAGTTGGATTCATACAGCTGTCCGAGAAGGTTTCCAATGAATAAGTGAATTTAGATCCATCCTTGAAAAAGAGGAAGGCACAAGGAAGAAAAGCACACTTGCCAGAACTTCAGCTCACAAGCCAGTGAAGCAAGATCCCCGTACGGGACACCAGAAGAAATGATGTGGGCTCGGCAAGCTGAGTCGTCAACAGAAAGACTTCTTGGACTCTCAAGGTCTGGTACTAGTGCTCTTTAATTCAGAGAATAGCATGGGGACAGGACCCACGGGCAGTGAAGAGCTGCAATGGATTGAGGGTAGGGCTCAATTTATAAGGCATGGGTATGTGAGTTATTTATTTATAAGACAAAGGAAAGATCATGTAAAAAAAGTTGTTAAAATGGTATCAGAGCAGGTGGGGTCTGGTTATCGGGTGATCCTATAACTTTACATATGAATCAATCAGGACGTCCCGTATATCCCAGAGGATGACATAGATTGGCATGTGGGCCAGGACACCTTGGGCTTCTCTCCCTGGGGCAGCCTTGAGGCACATCAGCGAGTGCTGCTTAAAAGCATCTAGGCTTTAAATAGAAACAAAAAGCTTGCAGTTGCCCATTTCTTCCCTTTTATGTAAAAATAAATGACACTGATGTAATAAGGAGGTAATCACATGGTAAGAATTTTCATGGTACCCATTCCCCAAATGTCAGATATGCTCGTGTTTTTTAAACCTTAGCATTTTGTACTTAGGTAAAGCAGAAAAACAAAAAGGTCAGAACCTCTATTTTTTATTGCCGAGTGACAGTGGTGCTACTAGGAAGTCACGAATTCATTCATTCATTCATTCAAGTTTCTCAGACCCCTCCTCTGCACAGAGTGCTATGCTCTCCCAGGCTAACTTCTGAAAAAGTTGTGCACTGAGGCTCCATGAGGTGACTGGTGCTGATGGGGTGAAGAAGCTACCGGGAGAGAAATGGAAATGACGACGCCTGGCCTGCCTAAGTCACAAGAGTTATTTTAGGAATTGTGTGAGATAATGTAGAAGGCACTACTTCAAAAATAGTGGAGTATGCAAATATATTAGTATAATCCAATAAGGAAAGAGAAACAAGATTGTGATCAGCATAAGGCTGTACATAAATGCTATGCGCCAAATTAACAGATTCAGACATAGGTCCTCCGCAAGGCTACACAGCAAAAAATCACTCCACGCCTTGGTAGTTGGAGAATAATCCTTGTCAGAGATGGAGCTAGAGTGGGGTCTTCCATTTGTCTTGATCTTCCATTTGTCCTTGACTTTTGGGTCAATGTGTATTATTCCAGAACATCCACATTATAACCTATGATTTGTTGAAGTATCAACAAAAGGATACTGGAGGGAAAGGGGTATTAGCCCCATTTTACATATAAGAAAGTCAAGGTGAAAGGAGGTAAGTTTGGTGACTTAATATCACAGTGCAAGCCAGCCCAGAAGGTGGGAACCCATACGGCCGGGCAGTGGAGCTGGAATGACTGCTAGCAACGATAAATGTCAAGATTAGAGGGAAGCCCTATTTGTTCCGCTACTGATTTTGTAGAGGAGGACACTGGAAGGAAATGGAAGTCTGCAAATTACCTACAGAGTTCAGTCAACAGCTGAATGTCTCTTGCCTCATCTCAAGTGACCGAGAATTCTCAGCACAGCAAATTCTGTTTTAACCTGATTGCTCTTGATGGGAGTGTATTTCCTAATTCTAGAGTCCTGTGGAAGGAAGTAGGCATTAGGCTAGGAGCTGGGAAACCTCAGATCCATTCTTACTTTAGGACTCTTGTGCTTTGTGACTCTAGAAAAGTCCCTGAAATTACCTTTTGTGGGATCAACCCTCTCTTATGTAAAAGAGGAAATAATACCCATACCTACTTGCCTCACCAAATCATAGAGTTATCATAAGAATGCACCAGGATAACATATGTTAACACAAATGACTAAAGTGCCATACAAATGCAAGGTATTTTCTTAAGACTGTCTGTAGGAGCTGTTTTAGGACAGAATAACACGTGTGATAATCAGTCAAAAGATTCCAAACCAGGGGGGCCAGCCTGGTGGCGCAGCGGTTAAGTTTGCACGTTCCACTTTGGTGGCCCAGGGTTCGCTGGTTCAGATCCCTGGTGTGGACCTATGCACTGCTTATCAAGCCATGCTGTGGCAGGCATTCCACATATAAAGTAGAGGAAGATGGACACAGATGTTAGCACAGGGCTAATCTTCCTCAAAAAAAAAAACAATTCCAAAACAGGGGCCGGCCCAGTGGCATAGAGGTTAAGTTTGCATGCTGTCTTTCAGCAGGCTGGGGTTCACTGGTTCGGATACCGGGCATGGACCTACACACTTCTTGACAAGCCATGCTGTGGTAGGCACCCCACATATAAAGTAGAGGAAGATGGTCATGGATGTTAGCTCAGGGCCAGACTTCCTCAGCAAAAAGAGGAGGATTGGTGGCAGATGTTAGCTCAGGTCTAATCTTCCTCAAAAACAAAAATTCCAAAACAAAATTCTGACAGGTGCTCTAGAGATAGTAAAGAACTAGGACAGGATCTCTTCATTGCAGAACAGGCATCAAGCTGCAGAGAACAGTGAGCAAGCCCAGGCAAGCTCATCCACCACAGGAGCATCCGGTGACAAAGGTTGAACGCTTGGTTTTAATCTTAGGAAATGTAGAATTTCAGAGGATTGGGAAATGGTCAGTTAGGTCACAGATGAATGGGAAGGCAAAAAGTAGAAGAAAATTCATTCCCATTAGGAGACAGCATGTTAGCCCACAAGAGCAGAACTTTGTGAGCTTCCCTGCTGTGCCCCAGGGCCATGCTTCATCCATGCACCACAGCCATTTGCTGAGTGACTGAAGAGACGAGGTGTGGCATGAGCAAGGGGAAGGGGTGAAACAGCATGCAGGCTGGTCTTCATGACAGTGCCATGGGTGTCTTTTCCTTGACAACTGGACTACATCTTGTGATGGCTTTATCCTTGGGCAAGTGAGGAACTGTTGCGATAGAGGCAGGAGTGCACATGTGGGCAGTTTCAGGACAACTTGTCTTAGGCTGCTCTGGCCTTAAACAAAGGTTCTCAAGCCTCCAAGGACAAAAGAGAGCATGAGTCACCAATGGGACAGAGAACAGTGTCAGCAGGTATAGCTGAGGCATGGATGCAATTATAGTAAAAAATCTTGCTAAATGCAGGCCTTTGTTATATTTGCTGCATTTTATCTGTTAATTTACTTGGATCACGGTGCTTTCACCAAGAATAGTGAGATGGAGTGGGACTTCTGGACAGTGTGAGGAGCTCAGTGGACCCTCACCCCAGTTAAAAGAAACAAGACAAAAATATTTAACTGGTGAAAATTATAAAACACAACCATTTAATGTTTCTGGAAGTTGATCTAAGATCATACAGCAAAATGAGAAACATTTATTCAAAAAAATCTAACAAAATTGGTAAGAACAGGGGGAGTCTGTGGCACGACTGCTTTCCTCTCTCCCCCTCCAACCCCCAACTCCCAGCTCCATGTCACAGAAGCTCTTACTCCAGGAAAGCAAGCCGAGAAGATGGGGGCTCCCTTCACCCACAGCTCCCAGTTTTAGGGCTACAGTTTCCTGGGAGGGGCAGGTCACAGGCATCTCTCATCCATCCCCACCACCCACCCACAAGCTCTGTGCTACAGAAGCTCTATTCCATGACAGAGAAGAGCAGAGCTCCCTTCCCCCTCCCAGCCCCACTCATGGGGTGGAGGCTGTACACCAGGCAGGGCAACGCTGGGGTCCTAAGAGCAACAACCAGCCCCAGATCCCACTCATAAGGTGGAAGTTTTATGCAGGGAGGGGCAAGCAGAGAAGACAGGAGCTATAGTCCCTTTCAGCTCCCACTTGCAGGACAGAGGTGTCACTCTGGGAGAAGCAGGCCACCATCCCTGTCTCCAGCCCTGTCTCTAGTGCAGAAGTACAGAGGTTCTACCCAAGGGGAGAGGTAAGATTGGAGGACTGGCAGCTCCACAGCTCTGCTGAGGGGCTGATTTTACTTAAAAGTGTTGAGTATAGGAGACCAGAAAATCCACCCCCAAATACACCTGTTTGGTATATTTGGAATATGTATTTTGAGCTGATTATTTTGAAAAACAGCAGACACAGGAGAAGCTCTGAAAACAGAGTAGAAGTTACCCTTTTGTAAAAGACATTTCCATTTATAAAGCAAATCTCCATTTGTCAGGGTGTCTCCCTCTCTGTACCAGGAAGGGAAGGATGACTCTGAGTCACAACAGACTCTCATCAGTGGAGAAAGCACTGACTTAAATTTCCATGACAAACCTTATCCTTGTTTACCATACTTTTCCTGGCCACCTCCCCATAACTGGCTTCCCCTACGCCTTTCTTTCTTTTGTCTTTAGTTGATGGTATTTAGGCCTGAATTCTAAGCCATCTCTGAGTGACTCATTTTTCCCTGGATACTTCCCATGTATACATGAGGTATACATGGAATAAACTTTTGTTTGTTTTTCTCCTGTTTATCTGTCTTTTGTGATAGGGGCCCCAGCCAAGAACTTAGAAGGATAGAAGGAAAATACTTTCCTCTCCTGAACGAGGAACTCATGTCTTAAGGTGTAGTCAAAAACAGTAATAATCTTACTGTAAGACAATTAAGAGAAGGCTAATAGGTTTTTGAAACCAGTACCAAAAGACAAAACAGCAAATCAGCTAGAAGTTTAACAGAGAACCAGGGAAATAGACAGCTCAATTGTACCCTATTAAGATCATACATCTCCCTGGGGATCAGGGAAGCTGTGCCTATGTGCCAGGCTGCACCCACTAAAGAGCAACCCCTGTGGGCACATGAGAGCCACTAGTCTCCACTAGAAAATGTGGCAGAATGTAAAGTGTCCCCCATACCACTCACAGATCCATCAACAAAGGCCTCATCCCTTACTGGTGTGGGGGACTGAAATTGGCCACCCCAAGATATGTTTCTTTGGCATGAGGATGATTTGGGGCTGATTACTTTTAAAAACTGCAGACTTGAGAGAAACTCTGAAAAGTAGAAGTTACCCTTTGTTAAGAGACATTTACATTTGTAAAGGAAATCTCCATCAGTAAAGGTATTTCCATCTCTGTACCAGGAAGAAAGGAGGATGAGCTTATCTCTAGAAACTCTTATCAATGTGGAAGGCAAGGACTTAAATCTGCATAATAACCTCACTCTTGTTTACTGTGCTTTTCTGGCAATCTCCCATAACTGGCTCCTCCCACCCCCAACATCCTCCTTTGTCTTTAGCTGAGGATGGTATTTAAGGTAAGAGCTTCTGCCATTTTGGTGAGTTACTCAATTTTCCTGAGTCTCTCCCACGTATACATGTTATAAAGCTTGTTTAATTTTCTCCTGTTATTCTGTCTCATGTCAGTTTAATTTGTAGTCTGGCCAGAAGGACTTAGAGTGGGTAGAGGAAATGTCTTCCTCTCCTACAGTTTAGCAACTTAAACGGGATAAAATTTCACTGCCTGGACACTGCTCACTCCTGGACTGCTGCAGCCAAGAGATCCCGGACCCCTGACAAGAACCAGCAAAAGGTAAGAATTCTTACCACATCAGTCTCCTGGATCTCTGCCTGCAGGGTCCAATGGAAGTGAGAGTAGTGAGGGGTTTTTTTGCGTTTCTAAATTTAGATTAGCAGGAGAAAATTTTGGTGAGGCTAGCTTCTTGGACTCAGTGACTCTAGGATTTGATTGATTACTCATTGGTTGTAGATCCTTTTCCTCCCAGAGATAGTATTTTTCCTTGTCTCTGTCTTTTTTTGTTGTTTGTCCTAAGGCACAGGCATCTGTATAAGCCTGTTGTCTGGGAATATGCGCATAGGTGGAAGCTGTTGCTAAGGGCATATTGGAAGCCAAAAAGGCTGCAACTTTGGTGGGCATGGGTCGAGCAGTTAAGAGCCATTAGGGCACTCACCACCTCAAGAATTCTCAAGTGAAAGGGTGAGTTAGTCACAGAACAGGGTAGATGACACAGTTCCCCCGCCAACTTCAGGAAAATGTCCGTGCAATGACGAGGTACTCTGTAAAACACACACAAACCCCAACCCCATGGCACCTCCCTCCTAGGTGGTATTCTGGCTCCAAGAGACCCAAGGCTTAGCTAAAGCTGGTAATGTGCATATTAGATGAGCTTCGTTCTTCTGTCTTGTTCTGTGTCTTAAGAGCTTGGCTTTATGACCTTTCCGGTCTCCGCCATCTGGAGGATGCATGTACCAGCACACATCTTGGCAGCCAGTCGAGTAGACTGGGGTTCTGGGACACATTCTCTTTGTCTGGCAGTGTCAGCTCTCAGGGGAGTCTGTCACAATTGGTCCCAATTGCTTTCATAAGGGGCCTTTGTCGTCTCAACCTTCGTTGCTTGCTGTGCAATGAAGGCCTTTACTTAGACTATTTTTGGGAGTGAACTTTCTGGATCTCTTGTGGGGATGCCTCTTGTGTCCATAGTTAAGCTTATTGGTATGAGTCACTGTTAAGATCCTGCTCATCAATGTGCCCAGACGATGGATCATTTAAATTGGAAAAACTTCTAAACTGGAGAAAAATTTGTGGGAGCTCCCATCATAATTTTGATTGGTAGCTATGAAAAGGCCAAATTAAAAAGGAAATACACACACAAAAAAAATGACTAGTCTTAAGAGCCTGACTCAGGTTACAATTGAATTGAGAAAATATAAAAGTGTAAGTGTTGATAAGATTATACAGGTTGGAATGGTTGAGCTGATTTTTTTATAAAGAGGTTATATCAACTTTGCCTGAGTATGTTTTAAAATGTCCGACTGAGAACGTTTCCCCTATCCAAAATTATAAGACCAAGACCTATTGATAAAGTCCTAATGAAAACTATAATAAGAGGTATAAGAGTTGATGGAATTCAGATGTAATTTTGTAGAAAATTGATATATTTACAGGTTTTATGTAAAGTGATTGTATCTCTTTTTGCTTGATTGTATTGTGTGGATAGACATTGTCTCACTGGGGAATGTTTCCCCTGCCTGACTGTAAGACATTTAAAGGTGTGATATATTGTCCTGAAAGATTTTAGAACATACAAATATTTGATTCACCTCTTAAGTTAAAAATTTCCCTGATATAAAGAAGCAATTAGAAAGGTGTAGCTGGAGGGGGTGAGTCAGCCTCTTTCTTCATGTTCAGGCTGTAATCCAGTTCTTTGGGGAATTGGAAGCAACTGTCTTTGTCTTGCAAATCCCTGCAAGGCCAGAGGGATGGTTCTAGAGGGCAGTTTAAGGTTCACCTGTCTTTTTGCCAACCCCAGGGCCTACCTTGTTCCTCCCAAAATGCTCCTAGATATAGAGACAAAAGATTGAGACATTAGAAACAGATAAGGCAAATATGCCCCAGAAACTCCATCTTGAAGAAAACCTGGCTGGTTTCTCTGTGCCTTTATGATGTAAATTTTCTGCTCTCATTTTCTCTAGGACCTGAGAGCCATTCTTTTGAAATGCAAATGTTTCTCAGAAACTGGTGAGTTTTGTATTGCACCTAATTCATAACAAAAATTCAACATCTCCGTCTGTGTCTACCTGTGTGTTTATGTGTGTCCATGTGTGATATTTTATCCCTGGACGGTATGGCCAAAATCAAGAGCTCGGTTTAATTGACCGTTAGTAAGTGCTTACGTGTCTTTCAAGTTAAGATGATATGAAATAATCTTCGGTAAATGAAAGCTTGTTTTAGTTTGTTGGTTTGATTAAAATAGACATGTTCTCAGAATTATCAGCATTGGATACAATGCAGACATGCAGCCTGGGTTCACTAGTTTAAAAAAAACACCTCATGTTTTCCTCGTTACAAAGTTATCAGCATGATAACTTAAAATGATAGCTGATTTTGTCTGATGTCTCAAAGTCTTTATGGGCAATCTAAATAATTATTGGAAGCAGGTAAACTAAACAGATGTGGAAAAGATAAGAGTGTTAGGTGAACTTTTAACAAAAATTATGTTATGACGTGTATCTAAAATAACTTCCAAAATCTCTTTGGTAACTTGAAACTTTGAACTTTTGCTAGGTTAATTTAAATGATAAAACTCACTGAGTATCTAGATCATTTCCAAATAAGATGAGATATTAGACTAATTATTAAATGCAAGTTCATCTACTTTTGGCTTCTTGTTGCAGAGAGGCTAAAAGTGTTTGGGTCTATTAGTAAACACGCCTTATGATTTATTACTTGAAGTAGCATGTTTCCTAGAAATTATGAAAAGTGTTTAGAATACTGATATAAAAGACAGTTCGTAGTTGCTTACCCTTTTAGTTTTTGTTAGGGTCTGTGAGAGTTAAAATTCTAATTAATATATGTCATTACAGTTACTAAAAATAAGGCAAATATCTGTGTATTCAAGGAAAGTAAAATGTATGTTTTCAGTAAAGAAGGTAAAAAAATGGAAGTATTTTTGTTTGTTGGGTTAGGAAAGATAAATTTGTCCTAAAGCACTAAAAGGGAAGAAGAAAAGCATGGGACAAACTCTGAATGTAAAAAGAAAGTTATAGAAAATTTGTGAAGGAGAAATTCTGAAAGGAGTTTTATGCTGGTCAAGTTAACTAAGATTAAAGCAAATCCAATTAAGTAAATTAGTTTTAATGTTAAAAATAAGCTGGTGCAAAAATTAAAATTTGGTTTTCTCTCAAAGGATAATTTTCTTGAGCTTTTGGCCTGCTCTAAGTCTACCTAAAAGAAAATCTGTTTCACTAAAATCATTTCCTATGTTCAGAAAGACTGAGGTCTCTCTATTAAGATTTTTTGACTGTTTTAACTGTTTCCCCTTGACTGTTTCTGTTGTCACTTTGATTGAATAGAGTGAGCCTTGTTTCGTATTTGACCAAATGTTTTAAAACCTTTTGATACTTTTGACAAGCGCCCCCCTCCAAAAAAAAAGTTCAAGTCCTGAATAAAGGCTTTCTTTTGACCTGGAAGAAGGAAGAGAATTTCTCTGAGGATTTTCAGAGGGCCCCTGAGACTTCTCAAAGAGATTTTCTCTTCCTATAAGGAGGAAAATACTACACTAATTAGGCTTATTTGGTATGTTAAATGACATGGGAAGCACTGTAAGATGAGTGGCGATAAACTGATGTATGCATTATGTGGGTGAATGCTGTTGATATAGGTGTTTAAAAATTATATAACATTCCTAACATTCTGCTCTGTCCTGGTTGTCAGCCATAATTCTAGTTATTATCTTGAAATGTATGTCACAGAAGTAGCCAGGTTTGTCAGTTGCCCTTTTGAGTCTTTTGTCCTTTGCAGACAATTATTGTTTTACTCTGAATCTTTTGCAAATGTGTTTCATCTTCAGAGAGATTCACGGAAAGGACTCTGACATTTACTCTGGAATGCACATTTCTGATAAACTTTTAGATTATAAAACTGAACTGGTTAAAAAATTATGGAATTCTAATGGAGAAACTGATGACCCCATAAAACTGCTAACAGATAGTTAAGATTCAAAAAATCGATTACACAGGACTGAATGAACTGATGAGGATGATTATAATTTTAGGATTTTTTGTTTAAAATATGGCTGATTTTTTAAATGTTTTGATTTGTTTTAGGATTTATGGAAAACGTTTCCTCTTATTCTAACTATGACTTATAGCAATTTGGTAAATTATGTTTTTGCAAACAAAATTGAAACATTTATCTTTTTCTCCCTACCCGATCCCTCCAGAATTTGGAAACTTACTGAGTGAGTGAGTATGGTTGTTTCATGGCAAAATAGTTATTTGCATAAGTTCAATAAGAATCTATTCTCCTTATAACAGGACACAATTGGAAACATTGGTTATCTTACCAAGGCTTTGACTGGAATGTCACATTTGAGAGAAACAGGTACAGACTCAGATATGACAATACAGCCTTCGAGGAATAAGGTTGACTTTCTGGAATAAAGCCCCTTGGAACTATTGGCCTGATACCTTGTCTACAGAGATTCCAGCAATCTTACCTAGTAAGTAAGGAAGCTCACATATCTGGCAGATGCCTGGAACCTTGAAATATTTTGGGAAACCTCAAGAGAAAAGAGGAATTCATCCAAATATAAGGTATTGCAGGCAAGGCCTGATGACAAATCCTTGGCTTCCTTTCCTGGCCTTGAGAAGCCTTTAAAGTTCAATCTGAGATTCCTTATAAGAAGTTCTAGCAAAGCAGATTTAAAAGCGCCTATATGACCAATGGCTATTCTTGCTGTACTTATGTAAATAATTTGGCCAAGTTTATTGAAACTAAACTTACTTTGCAAACCAGTTAGTCTTAATTTGGCTATCTTTGGTAAAAATGAGGGTGATTTTAGAGAGAAAAGTTATGTTTCAATAAAAACTACAGTACACATTCATGGATTTTAGGTTCTAGTTCTGATAACTGTCCTTGAGGGTTTTATTTTCTATCTGTGAACTGGACTGGATCCTTAATTCTTCTAGTCCCCTTAAATATCTGGCTACGAATCTCCAAACTAATGTTTTCCATTGTTTCCCTCATTTTCATTTGGAATCATTGAGAACTGAACCTGCCCTTTTTCCTGAAGCTTTGCAAACTGAAACTGAACAACTTGATATAAACTTAAAAGAGATTCATGTCTGTTGCTTGTGTAAGCTGTAAGCCACTCAGAAAGATACACCCAATGACATCATCACAGAAATCTCAAGCTGCAAAAGATGCTTCAACCCTGACATCTAGAGATCTTGACTGGCTGTTCCCTGGGCTCAGGAACTGGTTTATAATTTGCTCCAACCATTAACCTTGTTTTTTTTTTATTTCCATATAAATACTTCTTATTAGATACCTGATTGCTTGCTTCCACAATATAGGCCTAACTTTGGGAGCCCACCTGCATCACTGCCTTTTAAAATGAATTTAACTGGACTGATCTATTATCAGGACTAAGAAATATGTTCAGTGACATGAAACAATCTACCACCCAGCTTCTGGACTATGAAACTTCCTAAAGTTTCAAAGGACTGTGAAACTTAAAAGTTTCAAAGGCAGGACTGTGGGGGATTGGAATTGGCCACCCCAAGGTATATCTCTTTGGCATGAGGATTATTTGGAGCTGGTTACTTTTAAAAACTGCAGACATGAGGGGCTGGCCCCATGGCGCAGCGATTAAGTTTGCACGGTCTGCTTTGGCGGCCTGGAGTATGCCAGTTCGGATCCAGGGTGTGGACCTATGCACCACTTTCTAAGCCATGCTGTGGTAGGCATCCCACATATAAAATAGAGGAAGATGGGCACAGGTCTTAGCTCAGGGCTAATCTTCCTCAAAAAAACTTCAGACATGAAAGACACTCTGAAAAGTAGATGTTACCCTTTGTTAAGAGACATTTACATTTGTAAAGGAAATCTCCATCAGTAAAGGTATTTCCATCTCTGTACCAGGAAGAAGGGGGAGATGACCTTATCTCTAAAAACTCTCAGCAATGCAGAAGGGAAGGACCTAAATCTGCATAATAACCTTACTCTTGTTTACTGTGCTTTTCTGGTAATCTCCCATAACTGGCTCCCTCAACCCCCAAAATCCTCCTTTGTCTTTAGCTGAGGATGGTATTTAAGGTGAAAGCTTCCACCATTTTGGTGAGTTACTCAGTTTTCCTGAGTCTCTCCCACGTATACATGTTACAAAGCTTTGTTTAATTTTCTCCTGTTATTCTGTCTCATGTCAATTTAATTTGTAATCTGGCCAGAAGGACTCAGAGTGGGTAGAGGAAATGTCTTCCTCCCCTACACTGGTTTAGGGGAGGAAAGTTTTCCTCAACCCTCTTAGGGTCCCTGTCTGGGTTTGAGAATTCAACTGACAAAGACAGATTAACAGGAGAAAAGCATACACATTTATTTAATGTAAGTTTTATGTGACTTAGGAGCCTTTATAAGGAAATGAAGACCCAAAGAAACAGACCTGAGTATTTTTATGCTAAGTTTGATGAAAAGTCGACAGTTGTGGAGGAATATGAGAGGTCAAGGAGTATGAGGTAAGTATAGTAAACTGAAGGAAACTTAGCAAGGCCGGTTTGTTAGGATTCTTCTCGGTGTCCCCTTGTCCTCAAGATAAGGATGCTCCTTTCCTCAGGTATAGGGAGGGCACCTCTCACATGAGAGTTTTATAACCTGCTTCAGGGGAGAAGGGTGAAGTGAAGGTCAGAGTGACCTTCCTGTTTCTGCTATTTTCTCAGTCTTTCAGTTTAAAATATTCAGTATGCCAAGGTGCCATATTTTGGGATAGTGTGTCCTGATCCCCATCACTGGCTAAAGAAGCATAAGCACAACCTCTAAATAATCATGACTGAATATTAAGCTATGCTGACCTAGAATATATTCTAGGAAACTAGGCTTAAAAATAAAAACAAGGAGGAAAAAAATCTGAGCAGTGACATCAGAGACTGCATACTGCAAGGAAAATATACTTCATAGAATTAGTCTAGGCAAGACATTAAACAAATAAACTAACAAAAAAACAGCAACATCAGGAAGCCTCAGAGGGAGTGTGAAGCAAGTTAGAATCAAGAGTTGCTCCAATATATTATCTAAAATGCCTAGTGTTCAACAGAGAGTTATGAGCCATGCAACAAAACAAGAGAGTGTGATTCTTGTACAGTTAAAAAAGAACAGGCAGCAGAAACCACCTTAAGGGAACCCAGATGTGGGACTTAGAAGACAAAGACCTCAAAGCAGCTATTATAAATATGTTCAAAGAATTAAAGGAAACCATGTGTAAACAATTAAAGGAAAGTTTCATGACAATGATTCATCAAATAAAGAACATAAATAAAGAGATAGAAGTTATGAAAAAAGAACCAAATGGAAATTCTGGAGTTGAAAATTACAACTGAAATGAAAAAGAAAATCACCAGAGGGGCTCAACAGTAGATTTGAGCTGGCAGAAAAAAAGAATTAGTGAACTTGAAGATAGATCATTCAAGATTATACAATCTGAAAAATAGAAAAAATAAAAGAATGAAGAAAAATGAGCAGAGCCTCAGAGACTCATGGGACAAAATAACATGCACCAACATGAAAATAGTGGGAGTACCAGAAGGAGAAGAGAGGGAGAAATGAACAGAAAAACTATTTGAAGAAATAACTACTGAAAATTTCCTAAACATGATGCAAACCATTAATCTACACACCCATAAAGCTCAGCAAACTACAAGTAGGATAAATATGAAGAAATCCACACCAAGGCATGTCATAATAAAAACACTGACAACCAAAGCCAAAGAGAAAATCTTGAAAGCAGAAAAAGAAATATAAGCGTACTCCAGTCTCTTGACACTGCATTGTTTCTCACTGGTCTCAATTCATCCAATCTTGGGTAGCTGTGAAAATGGGGCTCCACACACTAGCTGAAAAATATAAACTTACTCCTGGGTCCTGTTTTGTGGTCCCTTCTGAGAGGGCATCTACTATGGACATGCAAGAGTTTTGATGCAGCCCTTCCCCCTATTGCTGCCCTTTACAGGCTATGTAACTTGAAGACAGTTACTTATTAGCCTCTCTGAGCTCACTTTCCAAATCTCTAAGTGCACCTCATATCCCTACCTTGTTTTACTATTGTAAGAATTAGAAACAATATATGTGCAGTGTTGTGACTGTTGGAGTTACTGCAGAAATGATGATAGCTGATCTTGGAAGAGAGTGGTTATTATGTGCTCAAGTTTGGCGTGGTGCTCCAGGAGATGAATGCCAGCCCTCAGAAGTGCAGAAGTGAGGAGTGCAAACCATTGGTTGAGTGAGCACCACGCATTCATGGCCTCCAAGGGCACAGCAGTGCCTAGCAGCATGCGTTGTGATAATTTCTTCTTAACAATGACCTTCAGCACTGCCTTGCTCTGGCCCAGGCACTGTCACTAGGGCCTCCATTTGTGTAAATAAGTCATCCTCACACCTCTCAATAAACCTGTCTGATAGGTATGATGATGCCTTTTTTACAGGTAAAAATGTCATTGAGGCTCAGAG
This sequence comes from Equus asinus, assembly GCF_041296235.1. NCBI lineage: Eukaryota > Metazoa > Chordata > Mammalia > Perissodactyla > Equidae > Equus > Equus asinus. The sequence continues at coordinate 38,702,145 of NC_091820.1, forward strand.
GCATGAATTAACCTACACAGCGTCACATAACATATAAGAGGCAGAGCTAGACTGTACACTCGGAGCCCTTTACTGGCAAATAAGAGCTCTTGTCCCACACTCTGCTGCCCCTCAGATTCACTCATTTATCCTGTATGTATTGAACACCCGCTGGATGCCAACTACTGGGGCTGTCAGGACTAGACTCTGCATTCATTTGGACATTTCCATGTAATATTAGCTTTGGCTTTAGCTAAGGTGTTAAGTGTGTTGATTTTCCTCTTGGTTCAGTTTGGGCTGTGCCCCCAGAAATCATTAGCACACAATCTGCTAACGAGCAGAGCTCAGATGGCTGCTTAGTCGTCTGAGACCCACCCCCAAGTTAACCTCTCCAAGATGCCAGAGGCTCCAGTGTTAAGTGGTGGTTTAAGTTCTCAGAGAAGCCTGTCACATGGATTGAACCCAAAGACTGCACCGTGGGGTGGCATTTGGGGCTTCAGAGTGGCTCTGTGCTGCTCCAATGGGTGTGCTCTCCCATTTTAGGTGGGTGCTTTTCATAATTCAACAGAGAAATATATGTGAGATAGATAGGACAGCCTTCAGGTGAGGATTGGGTCCTTTTTAGATTCATTCTCATTTGACAGACCTTTACTAGACACAAGCCCTCAAAGAGTTCAGAGTCCTCACATCTTGAACATAGATGCCCAAATACCTCAACTTAAACATTAGGACAGATCATGAAACAATTCAGAGACATCATACCCTAAAAACAGAATTCCAAACGCATCAGATTCAAACCTTGGGGCAGATACTTAAAGAGGTCAGAGACCTCATGCCAAGAAGACAGACCCAAATCTACCTGAGACTCAAACCTGAGGACATAGACCCTCAGAGAATTCACAGACCATGCCCTGAACACAGATACCTAAATATCTCTGAGTAAAATATTGGGAAATAGAACATATAGAGTGCAGAGACATCATGGCTTGAAAACCACCCCCTGAATAACTCAGACTTAAACCTTGGAACACAGACTATCAAAGGGTTTAGAAATGTCACACCCAGGGCTGGCCTGGTGGTGCAGTGGTTAAGTGCACACGTTCTGCTTTGGCGGCCCGGGGTTTGCCAGTTCGGATCCCAGGTGCGGACATGGCACCACTTGGCAGGCTATGCTGTGGTAGGCGTCCTACATATAAAGTAGAGGAAGATGGGCACGGATGTTACCTCAGGGCCAGTCTTCCTCAGCAAAAAGAGGAGAATTGGCAGCAGATGTTAGCTCAGGGCTAATCTTCCTAAAAAAAAAAAAAAGAGGTAGAATATAAAGATGTTTGGAAAAAAAAAAGAAAGAAATGTCTGAACCCCTGAACCCCAAATACCTCAGACACAAACTTTAGGATACATACCCTCAAAGAGTTCAAAGGCCTCACATCTTGAACACAAATCCCAAAGTCTCAGATTAAAAATTGAAAAAAAGACAATGAAAAAGTTCAAAGACCTCACATTCTGAACTTAGACTCCAAATAATTCAAACAAAACTTAGGACATAGAACGTCTACAAGGTCAGAGAACTCACCCCTTGAAGACGAACACCCAAACACCTCATACTCAAACATTGAAGCACAGACTCCTTAGAGACTTCAGAGATCTCATATCCTGAATACGGACTCACCAAATACCTCAGACTCAACCCTTGGGGAAGAGACCCTCTAAAACTTCAGAGATTTCATACCCTGATCATGGACCCCCAATTGCCTCAAACTCAATCCTTGGGGCATAGAATTCCAATGAAATCAGAGAACTCACACCCTAACCAGAGCACACTAAATACTTAAGACTTAACACTTGGTACATAGACCTCAAAAGTTCAGGGACCTCACACCTTGAACACATCACAAAAACCTGAGATATAAACCTTCAAAGACAGAACCTCGAAGATTTTCAGGAACCTCACACCTTGACCACAGACCTCTCAGACGCCTCAGACTCAAATCTTGAAGAGCAGACCTTTGAGGAGTTCAGGACTCATACCCTGACCGGAGTAACATGGACAATTAAGTCTCAAATTTTGGTACACAGACTCTCAGAGTTTAGAGACCTCACACCCTGAACACAGACACCAAAATACTGTACCTCAGGCTGAACCTTGGAACAGATCCTGAAAGACTTCAGAGACCTCATACACGGAACACAGACTCCAAATTACCTCAGACATAAACTTGGAAAAACAGATTCTCAAAGATTTCAGAGACCTCATATCTTGAATAAAGACCCTAGAAATACTTCAGATTCAAAACTTGGAACACAAACCCTCAATGAGTTCAGAGACCTAATGCCCTGGACACAGATCCCCAGGTACCTCAAACTCAAACCCTGGAACAAAGATCACCAAAGCATTTAGGAAGCACAAACCCTAAACTCAGACCCCAAATACGTCACACTGAATCTTGAGGATAAACACACTCAAAGAGTTTAGAAACTTTACACACTCAATGAAGAAGCTGAAATATTGTAGACAATAAAAAGTTCGTAGACCTCACACCAAGAACATGGACTTCCAGATACTTCAGACTCAATACTTGGGACACAGACCCTCAAAGAGTTGAGTCCTCACATCCTGAACAAAGACCCCCCCCAAAACAAAACCCCTACATCCAAACTTTGGGTCACAGATCCTCAAGGAGATCAGATATCTCAAACCCTGAACACAGACTGCAAACGCCTCAGACTAAAACCACAGGACACAGACCATCAATGCACTCAAAGACCTCACCCAGTAACAAAACTCCAAATACTTTCAGACTCAAATGTTGAGACACACTCTGTCAATGATTTCAGAGAACTTGCATTCACCCTTTCTTTTATTTTCTGTATTCTGATGCTTTGACATCTAGGGCCTGGCTGACCCTGGAAGGACTGACCCTCCCAGAGTTAGTCAAGTCCTAGAAATAGTAAACAACTTGCCTGAGAGAGTGCTTTTCAAATATAAACTAACCAATCCAGAGCCCTCACCCTAAATACCTCCTCTATCAGGCTCTCACACTCCAGACCACTATTTCTCTGCCCTAATCACCAAGAGCCAGGTACCAGACAGCTAGGGACAACTCCTATACCAGAGCCCACTGAAATTATTCAAATTAGCCCATCCTAAGCCTGCTTACCCTGCTTAGCCCATTCCTTCCTGTGGAAACCACAGTAAAGACTCTTATCCACAATTTCCCTAGCTCCCTCTGCTTCGTGACTGACCCTGGTGCTTCGCCATGTGGCACCCCATGGTACGGCATGCCCCCTTCTCTTGGAATCTGTGAGTATAACAAACTGTGTTTTCAATGGCAGTCATTTCCTGATCTGTTGGCCTAAATAATAACAAAACCTATGTTAAAACAGACCTCATAACCTGACCAGATATCACCAAATACATAAGCCTCAAAACTTGATATACATACCTTCAAAAAGTTCAGAGAACTCTAACCCTGAATACTGACCCTGAAATATCTCAGGCTGAAACCATAAGATGGACCCTGGAAGAGTACAGAGACCTCACAACTTGGACACTGTTCCCAAATACCTCTGACTCAAACCATGCAGCACAGACCCTCAAAGAGTTCAGAGGATTCAAATGCTGAATGCAGACCCAAACACCTCAGACTCAAAACTTAGAAAACAGACTCTGAAATACTTCAACAAACTCACATCCTGAACTTGAAGTCCATAATACTTCAGATTCAAACCATGGGACAAAACCTCAAAGAGTTCACTTACCACACACCATGAACTAAGACCCCTAGTTAACTAAGACTCCAACCGTGGGACACACATCCTCAAAGAATTTAGGGACCTCACACCCTGAACACAGACATCTAAATACCTCAGAGTTAAACCTTAGAACATACACCATCAAAGTAGTTTGAAACGTTAGACCCTGAAAAAGACCCCCAAATACCTCAGATTCAAACCTTAGGAGAGAGCCTCACTGAATCCAGAGACTTCACACCCTGACTATAAACCTCCCTGCCACCAGATACCTCAGACTAAAACCTTGCGACATGAAACCTCATACAGTTCAGGAACTTCACACCTAGAACAGAAATCTCAAATATATCAGATTCAAACCTTGGATGAGAGCCTCCAAGAGTTCAGAAAGCTCCCTCCCTGAAAGCAGACCCCCAAATCCTCAGATCCACACTCAGAACACAGACCATCTAAAATTTCAGAGACCTCACACCTTAAACAGAGAAGCACAAATACCTCAGCCTCAAACCTTGTAAAACAAACTCTCAAATATTCAGAGACTTCACACCATGAACACAGACACTCAAATACCCGAACACTACGATGGGACAGAGCCTCAAGAGTTTGGAGACAGGAGGCCCTAAACACAAATTTCCAAACACCTCAGACTGATATCTTAAAACACAGACCATCAAAGTTTTCAGAGACCGCACACCCTGAACACAAACCCCACGTATCTCAGATTCAAACTTTGGAGCACAGATACTCAGAGAGTTCAAGGATCTCACACTCTGATTTCCAACACCAAATACCTCAGAACAAAATTTGGACAGATGCTCTAAAAGTTCTAAGACTTCAGACCCTAAACCCAGACCTCCCAAATAAATCAGACCTAAACCATGGAGCACCGACTCTGAAGGATCTCAGTGACCACAGACACTGATTACAGAACCTAATTACCTCAGACTCAAACCTTGGAACATAGACCATCAAAGCATTTTAAAACCTCATATAGTGAAAAAGAGTCCAAATACCTCCGAGTCATACCTTGGTATATAGACCCTCAAAGATTTCAGAGACCCCACACCTGAACACAGACCAAAAATACGTCACACACAAAATTTGGGATAAAGACCCTATAAAAGTGCGGAGAGCAGCATTATTTACAATAGCCAGAAGGCAGAAGCAACTCAAATGTCCATTGAGAATGAACAGAGAAACAAAATGTGATATAGACATACAAGGGAATATTATTCAGCCTTAAAAAGGAAGAAAATCCTGACACACGCTGCAACACGGATGAAGCTTGAAGACAATATGCTAAGTGAAGCCAGTCACAAAAGGACAAATACTGTATGATTTCACTTATATGAGATACTTAGAGTAGTCAAATTTGTAGACAGAAAGTGGAATGGTGACTTGCCAGGGACTGGGGGTAGGGGAAAGTGGGGAGTTAGTGTTCAATGGGTACAGAGTTTCAGTTTGGGAAGATGAAAAAGTTCTGGAGATCTGTTGCACAACAGCGTGAATGTACTTAATGAACTGTACATTTAAAAATAGTTGAGATGGTAAATTTTATATTATGTGTATTTTATCACAATTATAAATATAAGGATTGGGAATATTAACTGGATCTCTGCATTATCTGCTTGATTGTTCACCTTGGACCAACCTGTAGGTCCTCCTAAATACGCTGTCAAATTGCTTACTCACTATTACTCAGAGGCAGCATCCACCCCCTAGAATGAGAGTTAGAAATTGCAAGGAGACTAACATGATTGTTGAGGATCATCTGTGTTATTGTTCCCTTCCTTAAAGAAAAAGAACAATGAGTAGACAGAGACACAAGAATGAGCATTTGTGGGAAAGAGGGGATTTTAAATTATAGAATCTCTCCAGTTTAACCAGAAGAGTCATGGGGAAATACCATTTCTATCACTTCTTCAATTGAGTTCAAATTCCCTTATTAATCTTGATATATGAATACTCAGAAAGAATTATAATAATTATCATAAGTATAATACTAATTACCATTGGATTTCACACATGTATAGTGCTTTACAATATTCAGAGCACTTTTGTGTTCATTTAATTCTTGCAACTCTAACAAGAAGACAAGACTGAGCCAAACAACTTCTGGCTTAGGATCAGTGCTCATGTGGGCATCTCTGGCTCCGGAAGTCATCAGCTCTGCCTTGTGACCTCCAAAACATTGAACATTGGTAACTGCCTGATCTGTCCTAATCTTCTATCTGCTCCTCTTGCCATTGACAGTACCTAGTTCCCATAATCTATGATCCAGCACAAAGTTTTGCAAAATTTACTTAATAATCTATCTGGAGTCCATCTACTACTCTCAGGCCTTTATCATTTCTCACTTGTAGTACTATAACGTCCTTCCAACTAGTCTCTCTACCTCCAATTTGGCCCCTTGATTTAGTCAGCTTCATGGCAATAAAAAATATGGTTCATTCAAAGTGTCTACATTTAAAGAGTTGAACTAATGGTTCATTCAGAGACATTTTGGCAGAGTTAAAGGAACCAACTGAGGAGGGTGAGACACCCAGGGAACAGCAACAGGGAGAAGCTATTACCATCCCTACATGTGAAGAGGCAAGGGGAAACAGCAATGTGACCAGAACCCAGTGAGAACTAGAGCAGTGGAAGAGGGGCCAGCAGACAGGAGCTGTGGCTGCAAGTAGAGAACCACAGTCATGAAGGATCCACAACCAGGCAGGGAGGGAGTGAGGGGTGGACAGATAAATACCCCCGCAAACTCTCTCTCTAGCCACACTCTGATCTGCTGATGTCCACTTCTTCCCACCCACCCTTCCCACACATGCATTGTCCAAATTCAAGCAGAAGTTAGAGGATATAGTGGTTTTAAATGTCTTCAAATTCTTCTAATGTTTCTCATGAAGGGGTGGAGTCTAATTCTCCTCCACTTAAATATGGGCTGGCCTTAAGGACTCACCTCTAACAAATAGAATGTGACGGAAGTAATGCTACATAATTTCTCAAACTAGGCCATAAAGCAATACAGCTTCTGCCTGCCTCTCTCTCTTGGGATGCTTGCCCTTGGAACACAGCCATGCTGTGAGGAAGCCCAAGCTACCTAGAGAGCCCACGTATAGGTTGTATTCTGGCAAAAGCCCCTGCAGAAGCCTCAGCTGGCAGCCAGCACAACCACCAGACAAGTGAGTGAGGAAGCCTTCAAGATGACTTCAGCACCAGTCAGCTGTCTGACTAAAACCACATGAGAGACCCCCAACTGACAACTGCCCAGCTGAGCCCAGTCAACCCCCAGATATGTAAGAAATAATAAAAAATGATTGTGATGCTTTATGTCACTAGGTTTGGGGTGGTTTGTTATGCAATTATAGATAACTGGAACTCTGAGAACCCAGGTGATGCAGTCTGTGAAAGCCTTTTGGGCACAGAGAAAGAGCAGAAAGTGAATCTAGGGGAGTACACAGAAGATAACCAGCACAGCCTTCTTAAATCTGTCCTCTATGGTATGACCAGAATGATTTATCCACCAAGCTAACCTGGAACCTGGTCACTCCAGTAGTTAAAACCCTTCATTGGCTACAAGCAAAAGCCTAAGCCTGGCATACAAGAACTTCCAGGGCCTTGCTTTTCCTGCTCTTCAGTACCATCTCCAGGAACCCCATGCTCCATTTTAATGGTTATACTGGATTTTTGTAGTTCTCCCTATACACCATGCTGTTTCTTTCCTCAAAGACTTTGTTTATGACTTTCCTTCTATTACACCCTTTCCTTTCTTTTTTTTACCTATCAATCTTGAGTGTCACCTCCTTTAGGAGCCTTGGCTGAAAATTCTATCCATATCTTTTTTGTATTTAGACTTTACCCTAATGTAATGAAATCATCTCTTTCTGGGTCTTGGTCTGTTTTCCCTACAGGGGAAGCTCCTGAAAGGCTAGGAGGAGTCTTTACTCATGTTTGTATCTCAGTACACGGCACATGCCCACAGAGATTGCCTGAACAGAGGCCCGGCCTTTAATTTGTCTCGAGTCTAGACTAGAGGCATTATGAAGGGCAGAGACCATGCTGGTCTCATTCTCAACTCTAATCCCAATGCCTAACACAAGGACTGGCAAACAGGTGCTCAAACGTCACCCTTG